>NC_057343.1:7450000-8650000 GCF_016509475.1 Prionailurus bengalensis | reverse complement strand
CAGATATTTTTATATACCGAGTGACATAAACCAGAAAATCTGGAAGCCTAAAGAACTTGGTCAAAGATCATGGACACAAGTTTTAAGCAAGGTCATGCACACTGGAATCACACTGCAAATAGGCAAAGGAATTTTCAGATTTTCCAAATAAGAATAAAAAAAATCACGAAATTTTGAGTTTGTTTTAAATTATTTAAAGAAGATATTTACATTCTGTGGTTTTCACTTTTCTGGAAAAACCCTAAGGGTTGAGAACTCATAGCATCATTGTACAATATTTAGTTTGCTGAGAGTAGGGATAGGAATTTCAGGGCACCTAACTGAACCCCCCCCCCCCGCCCCAGTCATCCAGATAGACGCCTTCCTTCTCTCCTCTAAGGAGGAACCCTCCATGGTTATTACCCTAGCTGCTGCTAAAAATTTCCAGTGTCACTGCTCCAAATCACATTTGTTGACAAAATGTAGGCCAGTAATTGATCTGTTGAAATCTTAACTCTCTTTATATACAGGTTGGTTCATTTCTTTTCAGTCCTAAACAACTACTTTGCATTGTACTACACTAACCTATGCTCATCAATCCTTTGCGTGTGCTTAACGTGGAAATAATTTTTGACAGCAAGAAGAGGTTTCTTCCTAACTGTTCGAGTCTTTTCCTTTGGGGCCACCAATACCCATGTGTTATTTTTTCTTGTGAGCTTTGGCCTATGGTATAATGAACCAATACATGCACATACACTACAGAAGTTTCAGACCTTGTGAGTCAAGATTCTCAATCAATAGCATGGTTCTCTGTAAATAAACGGTGATGTAGGAAGCCAGAATCCACTTCTGTGACTGATACCCAATTTGTTTCAAGTCTGTTGCTCTTGCCTAATTGACCCAACCTCATTAAACCTTATTCCACAAGTACAACCCCTGCCACATAGTCCTAAGAGGCTACCAGATTTTCTTACCATTATGTCAACGGTGATTTGGTCAACCAAAGTCCCCAGTCCATGGTGCTTCTCACATAGCAGGGAAAAGATAAAGCATTTGAGAGCCTTAAAATCTATACATATAAATTAGAATGTCTTAAATATATCTCCTACAGAGATAAGAAGTGATTTTTTTCCCATGACACCAGTGGTTCTCAACTAGAAATGATTTTGCCTTGCAGGGCAATGTCTGGAGATATTTTCCACTGTCAAACCTGGGGTAAAGGTAACACTAGCCCTTGGAGGGTGGAGGCTAGGGATATTATTAACAATCCTACAATACACAGGGCAATGCCCCACAGCAATAGTCAATAGCACCAAGCTTTAGAAACCTTGCTTTTACACAATAATTTTCTAACTCTAGTTTTGCAATTCTTAGAATATCTGAGAGTTCAAAAATTTTTAGATGATATTTTATTTTATTTTATTTTATTTTATTTTATTTTATTTTATTTTTAACGTTTATTTATTTTTGAGACAGAGAGAGACAGAGCATGAATGGGGGAGGGTCAGAGACAGGGAGACACAGAATCTGAAACAGGCTCCAGGCTCTGAGCTGTCAGCACAGAGCCCGGCGCGGGGCTCGAACTCACGGACTGTGAGATCATGACCTGAGCCGAAGTTGGACGCTCATCCGACTGAGCCACCCAGGCACCTCTAGATGATTTTTTAAAAATTAATCACAATTTATCCTACTTTGGAAAAGAATTTAAGCAATATGATCATTTGGGTGGGCATCACCAAACAGAAGTTGGCAAGGGAACAAAATTTAACAAGTTTGAATTTCATGGATATAAATGTTTTAGCCAAGTTAATTTAAAATTCTATAGGATTTATGTTGCTCAGCATTCAGTGTCGTTTGACCCATAAACCAAATGTCCCATAGTTCATTGTACAGTTCTATAAATATAAAGCAAACCAAGTGATTAGAATGTGCTCTCAAATGAAGAACTGCAGCCTACCATCTGGACTCTCCAGATAAGAATACAGCTCTAAGACTCAGACCTTTTATGTGTTGCCAAGACTGGGTCCTAGAGGATTCACTGTCACGTTCAAGGCTCTGGATCTCTTTTAGTTCCAGAAAGAATGGAAAGAAAGCAGTGTGTAAGAGGATTTAAAAGATTCTGGGAGATCATGGTTGAAGGTCCCCTTGCCTCTAGATCCTTCCATTGATGTATCTCAGGGTCCCTTTCTGAGCACACATTGGGGATTCTCTATGATGCCATAGGCAGTCTTGTGACCAGAACCATACTGATTAAATCTTAGATTAACAAGGACCCATTCCAGTCTGTGGGTTATGATTGGGTGTTTTAAAGTGTCTTAGGACCAGAAATCTCCAGGAAGGAAAGAGGTTTACTTTTTAATTTAAACCAATTGCTGTTCTTCCCACTCTAGAATCTATTTCAGAGTCGGCAAATAACTTTCATTGTAAGTGCCAATTTCAATTAATTGAAAGCGTTGTGTAGAGTAGTAGAAGATTCCAGGCCCTTTAGGAAAAAGTCCTGAGATCAGTCAGTGAAGCCTGGGTAAGGACAAATGGCTGCCCTGTTAGATCTATTTCCTATAATTTCCAAGAATGAGAATTTAACATCCCACCCAGCTCTTCAGCCTATAATGGTTTTCTTTAAATTATGATTATTATTTACAGTAGCTTCTCAGTTTTTTCCCCTCCTTTTAATGAGTCCATCTCTTCCCTTTTCTATCTACACTTACTCTCCTTGTGATCTCATCCAGTCTCTTACCTGGAAGAATGACTTAAAGGCTAATGACTTCTGAATTCTGATCTCTAGCCCAGACCTCTCTCCTACATTCTAGACTTGTATATTCAATTGCCTACTCCACCAGTATGTCTACTAGGCATCCCAAATGTAAGATGTTTAAAAGTGGACTTCTGATTTTCCCCTCACACTTGTTCCCTGTCCCAACATGGTGGCCATAAGGAGAGAAGGATGATATTGGGGCAAATCACTGGGGGAGATGACCCACAGCCAAATGCCAATGTATTGGGGCATGGAAGAAATCTGAAAAATCTTTCTACAATCTCTCTAAGGTAAACAGTGGACAGGTGAGAGTAAGAAGTCACCATGCCTGCCAACAGCCATGATACAGGTATGGGAATGGAGGGTCTCAGGGCAGCAGTGGTGACAATGAAAGCCACGATACAGAGATGGTCCAGCCAACCTAGAGAGCTGGTCAAGCCCTGGGAGCAGCACTGTGTACCACTTGCACCAAGAGAATGGAGAATGGATGCCACAGTGGGGGATGTTCCGACGATAAATGCTGATATGAAACACCAAGCAAGACAAGACTATTCACTGCGGTAAGTCCTGGAGGTCAGAACGTAAACCAGACACTTTTGCCTTCCATCATGATGCCACATAACCCACTCCTCTAGCCAGGTGCCAATAGGGCAGGGGGCAACTGGAAGAAAAACTTTTAGAGGAAAAAGCAGTATAGTCAAAGACTTTTAAATCTGCGCTGCAAAAAAAAAAAAAAAGGGGGGGGAGAGAAAAAACTGAATGAATTGAGTATTATCCAAAAGACAATATTTTCAACCTGCAAAAAAGAGCTACTTGAAGTTACAAAATCATATTCTGTGTTATCCGCATAAATGGTGGTTCATGACCGAGCTGAGTTCAGCTATAGAAAAATGAAGAAAAATATGACTTTCTTTATGACCAAGTTGGGACTGTAAATTTCGAACCCATTAAATATATAAAGGGAATATATAAACACATGTGGCTTTGGGTAAAAAGGCCAATCTGTCTCTGTTACAGTTGAATTTTAACGTTTACATAAGTTATAAACTGAAAATATGTATGATATTAAACAAATACTCATCAGCCACAACAGGATGCAACCAAGTCTTTGTTGTAAGTTTCAAGGAAAAAAAATACATAAAGCGTATTATTGAGACCCCGCATAATCGAGCTATGTACTCGCAGAAAGCATTTGTTGGTCACGTGCACATAAAGCCAAAGGTCTATTTCTGTTAGCAACACCCTATTGTCTTGTTCGAAGACAATCATTAGCGAGTTCAATAGATCCAGCAATCTCATAAGACACTAGAAATATCGTAACCCTCTAATGCCACCCCACCTCCCAAAGTCATCGACGTCTGCACAAAGCAGCAACGACAGATATCTACACAGGCTGCTTTCTTTGTTACCATCCTAAAGCAATTTTTTTTCCCAGCATACATATCAAGTGGAGAACATACACTGTCTAATGGCTATTGCAATGAAGTATTGTCATTTTCTCTTCCGTTACTGCCTATGGAAGTTTCAAATGGAAATGACTATAATTATGAAGGAAGGGACAGCAAATCCACCTCCCTGGGGGAAGGCAGAATCAAACCTCTTTCCTTTATAATTATCCATAAATATTTATGTTTCACTTCCCATTAGTGTTCCCATTCCAAAAATAAGAGGCATATTCTTATAATATGCCTTTTTTATTCAAAGAAAAAATTAAGCTTTATGTTTGTAACATACAAACAACATTGGACTTCCGTGTCAATATTTATATTTTAAATTGTTTACAGCTTACAATATAAGAAGGTAAATTTGTTGAGAACAGAATTAAACAAGGATACGTTAAGAATATGAAAAGTCTGATTCTCAGGTCCTGGATATATATACGACTTACATATTCCACTAAGCTTGAAACTATCCATTTGATTTACGAACATGTTATTGACTGAAAATATAATTGAGGCACGAGGAGGTTGAATGATTGTCAGCAAAAGGAGTACTGGGCTGCTCTAATTTAAGTGCTAGAAAGACACTGGCCAGTCACAGTTCAGCATTTTACATTTATTCTGCAAATAGTTAACACTTAGAAAACATAAATCTTAGGGAACTGAATTTTCATGAAACACTGACCATAAATAATCACTGTTTGCCCCACTGAGACAAAGGAACAATTCCTTCGAATCATTCCACCCAAGTTCTGCGATACCATGCAGAGGGGAAATTCTTGTCCACATGACCACTGGGTGGTATGAGAAAACGGTGATTTGCTGCAAAACAAATTAGGGAACAAGTCCTCAACCAATGAAGGGCAACATGTTTATTAGGCAAACTCAGGGTAATTTTAGAATGCAAAACAGAATGAAGTTTGGCTAATCTGTGATTCATGTATCACTCATTTCTACAGTGCAAATCCAACCCTGTTCCATGGAATGAAATACTTTCAAATTCCATAATGCAATATGGACAACCATGACAAACACTAATGAATAGAGCATACAAGCCGCTGTTGTGGTTCTGATGGCTCACTGGCTTTTTTAAACGTCGAGGTTTCAACAGTGAAGGATTTCTCAAGGGTAAAACAGTAAATAGAAATGTGCAAGCTACCATGGGACCCTCTTTTCTTTTGTCATCAGGAAATTGGTTTCTTGATCATCTCAGAGGTAAACAGCACACATTAAGAGTGCACCCAAACATGCACTATGTCACATTATGCAAAATAAATGGGGGAGGCATATGGTTGCATGTCTAGGTAGCATGGAAACATCTGGGATCAACGAAGCGCACTTGCCCATAAAGTAAAAAAAAAGCTGATTTAAGGGGGAATGAGGGTGTGATAACTCGTAGGCATGTTGTTTCAAGTCAGTATGAAATCAAATGAAACCAGGCCACCTTTGCTGGCCCAACGTCACCGAGTACAACATGTCTCAGAGGGAAAGGAGAACAGAAGTCTGTATTCCCTTAAGAAAACAAGGAAGTATCATCTAAATATCCACATAGGAAGGCAAGATTAAAAACATCTCAATTAAAATCTGAGTTTAGGTGTAAGAGGCTACCAGAGGGGAATCCACACTAATGATGTGGTTTTGCAATTTTAATTTCAGGAAATAAAATAAACAAAGGGGGGGCTCTTTTTAAAACAGAAGTTTATTTGAGGCACAAAATAAAAGTGAGAAGAGCAATGTAATCTCTTTGGATGTACTACCTACGCACTCATAATTTTCTCAGAAGGTTTCGAATAATTCATCATCTTGACCTTCCCTAGGAGAGAATCAATATGCTATTTCCATTCTAATCATTCACCCTGAGCTATATTCCCCCCACACCCCCAAGGAAATGGAAGATGTTTAGCACAGTACCAAAGGCCCTGATATCTCAGACTGCTAAGCCTTTCCACTCATGTATGAAAAGTATAGATAGCCAGGAAACAGACCAAAAACTGGAGCTTTATGAGAAAATATAGAAATTAAAATGAGAGGTAAAACACAATACCTAAATATTTAGTGTCACACAGATTTCCGAATTTTACTTATTTTCCAAATTTTATTTATTTCGTTACGACCACTAACCTGTAAGGCCTACAGAGAAAACAAAATAAACTCTAAACTTGAAGCAAGTAATTGGAGAATTCAAGCCAACAAACCCTTCTGGCTTACTTACTTACTTACATATCCTGGGGCTGGAAATGGCTAAGTAACAGCATCCTTTCTCATTTTCTATTCGCAAACCTACAAACGCCGAGAGGAGAATGTCTCACTCCGAGAAGTAAAGATTGAGGACACAGAGATACTGACTTCAATGCGTCATGCCAAATCTCAACAAAGAAAAGAAAAAGAAGTTACTGGAAAAAAGTATAATAAAAAAAAATAAACAGGTGCAATTATTTGGCCACCAACGCAAGACCCAGAGAAAAGAATTAGCCGCCTAGAAGGGCGCCTGGCACATGGATGGAAGAATGAACGAAAGAATGTCATCCAGTAATCTATATGCTCTGTGACTGTGATGTAATTTGCAAGCCCTGTGCAAGCCCCCTTGTTTAAACATTATTAAAAATTCCAAGATGGTGAGAACAGGACACTGAACCAAGCAGGACAACCTTCTAAATACAGGGCTCTGCATAGCTGCATGGGTGTAACCCCACCAGGCTGGTCCTACTCCAACCCGTATCATCTAAGCTGCCTCCTGCTTCTAGACCACCACGGTTCTGAGTTCAGACACAGCTCTCTCCTCTTCCTCCCCCTCAGGTTCTCAACACACACAGGCTTCATGTCTTAACATGCTCTTTCGGATGTGGTCCTCAAACCTCCTGCCTTCCTTTCTCCTCGCAGAAGAGTGTGATCATGCCAATCCTACTCTCAAACCCTGACCACTTGTCACTTACCCCCAGATGACTGCCCCACCCTCCACAACTGCTGCACCCTGTAATTTCTAAATCCAATGAATACTGTTTATTCCTTGCTCATATGTATATGCATTAATTTGCTCACCACATATTCATTCAACATACACTTAGTAAGGGCCGCTACGCCCTAGATAGACACTAGACACGTTACAGTGTTTACGGAGGTCAAAAACAACAGTACACACACACACACAAATGCACGGGCGGCTCCTGGTGGAGGCACTTCACCCTGAAGTCTACAAAGTGTTCATCTCCTGAATTCCCACCCCCCTGCCAGCCCTCCTCAACTCTCTACCCTGCTTCTTCTCTACCCTAAATGTTGTTGTCATCCTGATTCCCCCGTCTAGGCCGTCTTCCTGGGGCCCGGACATTCCCACAACTTACACAGCAATGGCTTCTACATCTACATATTTACCCGGAACGTGACCCAGTTCTCCGCTTACATATCCACTTGCCTGCTGCGTATTTTCATTTAGGTGGCCCACAAACAGCCTGTTCTGATCTGAACTCAGTTGTGCTCCATTTTTCTTCCCTGTGTACATTCTCTAATCGCTGCCTGGATCACACCTTAATGTGATTTTTGTGCTTGTCTGTGACCCCACACTAGCCTGGAAATGTCTCTTTGGCCCTAATACAGTGCCTGATATTTGGTAGATGCTCAAATTTTTGTTGAGATAAACAATCCCATTGCCTAGGGCTCTTTTTTCAAGCTTCAGGGTGCAATTGAATCTTATTATAATAAATTATAATGCTAATTTCAGTCAGAGCCAAGAATCCTAAATTGAAGAAGACAGTGAAGTGGACGTCGCCAACATTTAATTCTCCATGAAATATCAGGTCTGACTAATCCTTTAATTCATTACACCATTTTATTCAGTTTATTAAATGCTTCAATTTACTGGGTGGCTTTTCTCTTCACAGGCCAAAGTGCACTTACATGGATAATCGTAAATCCTCGATGTACTGGACCCTAAATAACTGAAGTCACGAATCATTTTTGTCTCGTTTTGACAAACCACTTTCTGGAGGATAGAATACGGCATGTCTGAGGGGGAAGTGACCTCAGAGATCATTGGGTTCTGCACGTAAACTTCAAAAATGACAGGACTAAGGCTCAGTAAAGTGAATTGGCCTGCCAGTGTCACGCAGGGAGTCAATAGCAAAGCAGTCATGAGATTCTAGACACAGATTCCTACTAGACCTACTAGGTGGTGTTCTCATGACCCCCAAACCATCCTTTGTCTCCAAACCTCATGGCATGGCAGAGACTGCTGGCTCCTTCTCCATGTGCATTGTCTCCTTCCACTTAGTAATATATCTCCATAGTTTTAGTGTGGCACATTGCCATCTAGAAGAGAGAGGATATTTCTCAGTCTCCCTTGCAGCTAAGTAGGACCAAGTGGCTAAATTCTGATCCATGAAATGTAAATGGAACTGTGGTGTGCATCTTTTGGAAACTGCTATTAAAAGAAAGGGACTAGAGCATGTCTGACTTATCTTCCTTCCTACTGACTGGAATGCTGCCATAATGACTAGGGGTCAGGCAGCCATCTTGGACCATGAGGTAGAAGCACTGAACTGAAGTTGGCAAAGAAATATAGTAGAAGGAGATTGGGAGATTTCTAACACCAGCCAGTCAGGCCTCCCAGATGTCTCTAGGTCCCTTTTACATTAGTTAAAAATTCTATCTAGTTTGAGCCCTCATTATAATGGATTTTGTGTCACACGCAGACATACCGAATCCTGACATAACCCATGTACCTTCTCTGCCCCTCCCATCACATAAGTCTATCACTGCTCACTCAAAAAAGGAAGGTCTAATACAAATCCTTTTTCAGCCTAATCACCTGAGCTTTCTATGTAAATAGCACACAAAGTCTACTGGTATTGAGAATAAGTACCCTTAGGTCCTGCAAGGTTCTTATTCACTAAGTTAAGATTTAATTGTACTCAGTGTTCTACATTTAAAGAGTACAATGAAACACTGCAGAAAGGTTTTTGACTCTGAACAAAAAAAAAAGAGTCCTTTGGCTCTACGTTAACTAGAAAATCTAAATACCTAGAAACCACCCGCCCCCCCCCCCAAGCCTTCCAGTGAAATGAAAATCCTGTGTCACCAAATTATCCTAGTAAGAATATGCACAATGACCCACCATTTACATATGGACAAGAGGAAATTGGAAAGCACATTTCTAAGAGTCAAACCACCAGTCACCGAACATCTTATCTCTTGATATAAAGACCAGTAAAATAGTAATCTTTCTCCCTTCTGGTCCAAGCCTGGGAGAATTGCCACGCTTTAGAAAGATTTTTTTTTTAACGTTTATTTATTTTTGAGACAGAGAGAGACAGAGCATGAACAGGGGAGGGGCAGAGAGAGAGGGAGACACAGACTCTGAAATGGGCTCCAGGCTCTGAGCGGTCAGCACAGAGCCCGACGCGGGGCTCGAACTCATGGACCGCGAGATCGTGACCTGAGCCGAAGTCAGACGCTTAACTGACTGAGCCACCCAGGCGCCCCAAGAAAGATCAAGAAAGATTTTTTTTTAAACCAATGGCCTCTAAATAGAGAAAGCCGTTTCAAAGAAGTACTCTAATGGAACAACAAAACAAAAGACACACACTTAATGAGAAGGAGACCATCCCCCCCATCGTCTGGGGGCTGGAGGGAAAACTGGGGTCTTCAGCATTTCTCCAAGCTGCCTGTTAGCCCTAACGTGAGCTGAGAGCCCCACAAGACCCACCAGGACCTGAGAGCAAATGCCCAGCCCCATTTGGGAGACCTCCGGGTTCAGGGGCATCGAGGAAACCACATTGGTGAACTCTGTTGGAAATGAACTTAAAATTACTAATATTTGTCCTCAGCTTGATAGACAAGGCATTTCTACATACATTCTGTCCTTTGATTGAAAAAGTTCAGCCCCAGAGTTTTTTCTGGAACGATCACTAGCAGCATGGGACTGATGAACCTCGAGTGGAGATTCAGCTCTAATTCAGCAGGGCTCAATTTTGTGTCAGGGTGTCAGTCCCATTTAGGCAGAGCTCATAAAACACTAACAGTGGTAAGAGTAGTAAAGTCATCATGCAAACTCCCTTGTATTTTGGAAGCTCTCATTATCCTACGTTGTTCTCTTCTCAGGTTCAATGCATTCTTGTAGGTTTTCCTCAGCCTTTTCTAAATTAGTTGGTCTCCTCATGCACCCTAGCATCTAGTATTCCCTCGCATCATCTTCCTCCCCAAGGCTATCTGTCTCTCCCTCACAGTTCTCATTTCTAAAGGCAGTTTGTATCAAGCCTTTCCATGTTTCTCCATGCTTTCCCCAATCGCTGCATTGGCTCCCCTTTCTACCTTTCCTAATATATCGACACGCTCCTCGCAATGAAAGGTCCAGGGGTCTCCTGGCAGGAAAATGCTCAGAGTTGACAGGCTTGGAGGATTTAGCTACAAATGAAAGGCGAGGCAATATGAAAGCCATATACAGTATGTCTGATCTTTGTTCTGGGCGTGTCCGCAACCTGCTTAGCATCACCTTTACTTCCCGCAGATTTGGCTGGACGGTCCTTGTGATGGTCAGCGCATGAGAAACGGATGGAAAGATCCTCAACTCCTTGCCAAAGTGCAGGAGGATAACAAAATTAAATACGTATACAGTGAAGAAGTAGAAAAAATGAGGAATGTGTCTAATTGCAGAACATGCAATTGTATTTTTATGCATAAAACACGCACACGTTATCGATCTATAATTCTGCCCCAGCCCCAGCCCCAGCATAGTCTCCTGTAAACAATGCGCAGATATTTTACTAACGCTTCTGACATACGTATAAATCAAAAGCCTGTCTTATGGTTCTAGGAGGCAGAAGCTCACGGCTGCCAAGTACTGCCTCTTATATTCCAATATCCAATACGAAAGGATGAATCACACACTCAAGACTATTTATTATACTTTCAAATGCCAAGACACTGTCAATGTAGAGGTACATACGCTTTCTACGTGCTTCACTTTTTCCCTGTGAAATCGAAGGACGTTTTACTAGAGGACCTATGAAACACCCCATCCTCGGGTTAATATTCCACTTTACTATGAAAGCTCGCTTTTAGAAAATGCCAAGCAACATACTTCCTTCTCTTTGACATCCTTGCAATTTCATGAGAATTAGCGAGGTCCACTTTGGATTTCATCTGCTGTTTCCCTCCCTGCCCCCACCCCCCAGCCCCCGCCAACAAGCCTGGGGCACAGAATCAGAACCGAGGCAGCTGTCCTGTCAAAAGCTTTGGGCAGACACATCACAAGCCTAACAGGAAAGTCACCTCATTGGTGAGTACTCCATATATGTATGTTCGAGCTGCTAGGATCAGGGCAGGATTGACATGCGCGTGACCTAGAAATGATACTGACGATACAACATATTCTTTTCACATACACACATGGATTAATCAAATGAGGAGAGCCAAACGCATGTGATGGTGTATGTAAAACATAAGCATTGTCCCCCCCGAGGCAAGGCTTCAATTGCAGAATCAGGATTTCCCAGCTTGAATTCCTCCTCCTGCTTTGAACTTTAATGTAGTGATCCAGGAATAACGGTAATAAAGATTTAGGGAGGAATGAAGAAGGGGCAATTTGTTCACAAGCCTGGAAATAAAATACTTTGGCTGTCAGTTCTGTTACATCTGAATGCCTAGCCTATCTTCCTGCCTGAAAATGAGGCTTCCTTGTTTGTTCTGGAAATTAGCAGATAAACGTGGGTAAAATTAAGTAAGCAAAGGCACACGCAGAGATTTCTGAATTGTGAATTCCTACCCTTGCCCTGGCACTGCCTATGTACTGATAGGTTATTTAACCTCTTCAACTATAGGATGAAAAGCGAAGGGCAATTATGTTCCTTGAAAGAGTGCTGAGGGACAGAATGCACAAAGGAACACACTGGCTGTTGGACTGTCAAAGCCAAAGCTTTTTATAAGAACAGAGCATCATCTAACATTATTTATTGAGGGGCTATGGAACAAGGTCCTTTTCTAAGCGCCCATACATGCAGCACTCAGCTGAAGTCTAAAAGGTCATCAACGTCCACAATATGCACAAGTCGTATTCTAGGGCTCTGGGGTTTGGAAAGTCAGCAGTTTCTTGTTTAGTGACCTAACGTCAAGGACAGTCATTTGTGTAACAAAAAATATTCAGATAATGTTCAGAATAAACCCTCCTGTCCATTTTCTGGGATTTAGAAGGTGTTTTGGCTTCTTTCAACATTTGCTAATTAATATAAACATCAAATAAATTTGTCATAATAGATATGCTCAGTGCCAGTTGATATAATTGAAAATGATATTAGCTCAACAAAATGATACTTTTTAGCCTGTCTCTTTTGTTTTAACTGAAGTATACTTAATACACAGCGCTATATTAGTTTCAGCTGTACAATGTAATGATTCAACAATTCTATACATTTCTCAGGGCTCATCACGATAAGTGGACTCTTACTCCCCGTCATCTAATTCACCCACTCCCCGACCTACCTCCCCCCCTCTGGTAACTACCAGTTTGTTCTCCCTATTTAAGAGTCTGTTGGTGTTTTTTTTTTTTTTGTCTCTTTTTCTTTGTTGATTGGCTTTGCTTCTTAAATTCTACACGAGTGAAATCAAATGGTATTTGTTTTTCTCTGACTTATCTCACTTAGCATTAGATCCATCCATGTCGTTGCAAATGGCAAGACTTCATTCTTTTTTTTTTTTTTTTTTTTTTTTAAATTTTTTTTTCCAACGTTTATTTATTTTTGGGACAGAGAGAGACAGAGCATGAACGGGGGAGGGGCAGAGAGAGAGGGAGACACAGAATCGGAAACAGGCTCCAGGCTCTGAGCCATCAGCCCAGAGCCCGACGCGGGGCTCGAACTCACGGACCGCAAGATCGTGACCTGGCTGAAGTCGGACGCTTAACCGACTGCGCCACCCAGGCGCCCCAAGACTTCATTCTTTTTGATGGCTGAGTAATTTTCTATTGTGTGTATATACCACTTCTTCGCCCATTCATTTGTCAACCGACACCTGGGTTGCTTCCATATCTTGGCTATTGTAAATAACGCCGCAATAAACATAGGAGTGTGTGCATCTTTTTGAATTAGTGCTTTCATTTTCTTTGGATAAAGACCTAGTAGTGGAATTACTGGATCATATGGTAATTTTATTTTTAATGTTTTTTGGTTTTATTTTTCATTTTTGTTATGTTTTTTTTTTATTAAATTTTTTTTTCAATGTTTATTTATTTTTGGGACAGAGAGAGACACAGCATGAACAGGGGAGGGGCAGAGAGAGAGGGAGACACAGAATCGGAAACAGGCTCCAGGCTCTGAGCCATCAGCCCAGAGCCCGACGCGGGGCTCGAACCCACGGACCGCGAGATCGTGACCTGGCTGAAGTCGGACGCTTAACCGACTGTGCCACCCAGGCGCCCCTTTTTTTTGTTATGTTTTTATTTTATTTTTGAGAGAGAGAGAGAGAGAGACAGAGTGCTAGTGGGGGAGGGGCAGGGAGAAAAGGAGACACAGAATCCGAAGCACGCTCCAAACTCCGAGCTGTCAGCAGAGAGCCCGATGCGGGGCTCAAACTCACGGACGGTGAGATCATGACCTGAGCCAAAGTCGGACACCCAACCGACTGAGCCACCCAGGCGCCCTTATTTTTAATGTTTTGAAGAACCTCCAAACTGTTTTCCATAATGGCTGCACAAATTTGCATTCTCACCAACAGTGCATGAGGGTTCCTTTTTCTTAATACCTGTTATTTCCTGTATCTTTGTTTTTAGCCATTCTGACAGGGGTAGAGTGATCTTGTGGTTTTAATTTGCATTTCCTTGATAATTAGTGATGTTGAACGCCTTTTCACATGCCTGTTAGCCATCGGAATGTCTTCTTTTGAAAATTGCCTGTTCAAATCCTCTGCCCATTTTTAATTGGATTATTGTGTGTGTGTGTGTGTGTGTGTGTGTGTGTGTGTGTTGAATTGGGTAAGTTTTTTATATATTTTGGATATTAACCCCCATCAGATATATCATTTGCAAATGTTTTCTTCCATTCAGCAGTGGCCTTTTTGTTTTCTCGATGGTTTCCTTCACTGTGCAAAAACGTTCTATTTTGATGTAGTCCCAATAGTTTAATTTTCCTTTTGTTTCCCTTGCCTGAGGAGACATATTTAGAAAAATGTTTCTATGGTCAATGTTAAAGAAATTACTGCCCATGTTTCCTTCTAGGAGTTTTATGGTTTTAGGTCTCACATTTAGGTCTTTAATCCATTTGAGTTTATTTATGTGTATGGTGTAAGAAAGCGGTCCAGTTTCATTCTTTGGCATATAGCTGTTCACTTCTCCCAGCACCGTTTATTGAGGAGACTGTCTTTTCCCCATCATACGTTATTGTCTCTTTTGTCATAGATTAATTGACCATATATCACCATGCCCCCTTTGTACTTTGGTAAAAAGGACACAAAAGCATTGGTTTGTCTCTCTGTTCATGTAACCCTTCTATTTCAGTATTATACATGCATGAATTTGAGACAGCAAATGTAATTATCACTTAATTAGGTCCTTTATTGTGGTTTCCACCTAAAATACATTCTAATTTTAACTTTCCTGGTTAAATAAGAAATTTTAAAAGGCTGAATTATTTTCTAATGGTCAAATTTAGAAGCCATGCAGATGTTCTTAGTTATCACTATTGGGGGATATTACAGTACAGTTCAACTTATATAAAGCACTTAGCTAGTTTGATTTAGAAAATAGTTTCTTTGAGAAAAAAAGAGGCTACATTATTAGAAATACTTTATTTTTAAAAAGCCTAATCATTTGTTCTGGAGAATACTGGAGAATAAGATCTTAAGAACACAAGAACCCATCTGTGGTACTAAATGTAAGATATATGGCCTGATAGATGCTCTTGCTTTTCCACAAAGCCACACACATTACATTGTTAGCAAAACTGAATTAAATATATATAGAGGCATACTAAACAGCAAGTGAAATTCATTTACTTTTCATCATTAATTGAGCTGGTTTATTAACAGTAAATTAAATATTATGGTTAATAATGGTAGGCTCTTGATCTGGTAAGTACTTAAATGTCAAATTGTCAAACAACTTTTTATACAAGTAAGATCTTAAAAGATATCTGCATAAAGGCTATCTGTTTTGGAAGTCTATATGTAAATACCTATTAAAAACCACTGCTGTAATGGCTACTGTTCTGACTTCCCCAATGAAAACCTATCTATGTAAGTATGCATTAAACACAGGAAAAAAATAATAAATTTTTGGACATTTATTGCTGAGAATTTGTAGTGGATGAAGAAAACTTTAGGAAGTTGAAGGTGGATAATGGGCATAGAGCTGACACTCATCAACAGCAGTAGGAAGACACATGTGTCACTCCATGTCTAGAACTACAAGAGCAAGGAAGCCCACAGTATATATTTAGTAAGAAATGACATCTCAGGAAGGTTTGTTGAAAGGTTCATTGGCTATAAGATTATTATATGGAATTCTAATACCGACTTCCTGTCAGTCTTCCACGTCACCCCATTTTTCTTCTTCAATTCTATGCATCAATAAAATTATGTTTCAAAGTTCCTATAACATAAGTTTTCAATCCATAAGTATTGTTATTTACACATAAAATCCTGGTCCTAGAGAAACAGATATTGCATGAAACTTAAAACTCTGTGTCCTCATTCTAATTAGGGTGAGTGGCCAGGCCATTCTTTTGACAGTCAGAGCAGCATTGTGTTTTGTCCAGTAGCTGTATGAGTATTTTGGTAAAAGACATGCTTTCTCACTGCATCAATTTTGTGGAAATTCCATTTATCATGGTATTTAACTATTCCCTGCTGTCCTTAGTAGAGAAACAAATGCATCAGAGCAGTAGGAATGGCATCTTTCACCCAGAACACAGTGTTATTGTTACATGGATAGCTTAAATGTAATGGCAGCCAAATAAATACAGAAGAAAAGATTCTGCAGTTAGAAGATGAAAGAGATCTAATGCACAGCACAATGATTATGGTCAATAATACTATATTATGTGCTTTCAATTGGCAAGAGACTAGATCTTAAATGTTCTCACCACAAAAAAGAAAAGATAATTCTATGATGTGCTAGAGGTGTTAGCTGTATTGAATCAACACATTGTGTACCTTAAAAACACACAATGTTATATGTCAGTTATATCTCAAAAAAACCGTCTCTGCAACAGGGTCTACTCATCAAAATGCAAAACCTTTATCTGAAATACAGCAAGGGTTTTAAAAGAAATGTCTTTATATTAATAAATTAGCCACTGAAGAAGGATTGGTCGCACACTGATTGGCTTCACTTTCCTTCCAAAATTTTTATTAAGGCATCAGGATAGACAAAAGAGAGTGTCATGATAAGAAAACCAGGCCGAGTTCCAGCTCTTAAGTGACCTTTGGAGTACACAGAGGTCGAGAGAGATTATTAAACAATCTCAAATGTTTAGAGCATTTGAGCTCTGATAAGAGCTACAAAGGAAAGAATGTAAAGGGGATATTGTGTGTGTGGCTGGGGTTGGAGGCATGAGGACTAATCTAGTGAAGAAGGTCAGAACGGGCTTCCCTAAAGATGAGATGCTTTAGCTGAGATCTGTTAGCCTGTGCGAAGGATGAAAAGAAACCTAAGCCTGGGGTGGGAGCAGAGTATACAAAGGCCCTGGGTGGGCCAGGGGCACGCAAGCACCTGAAGGGTGGTCAGGGCTCCGTTGGTGGACAGAGGGCGAGCAGCCTGGGGGGAAATGGCACTTGAGAGCAGAGAGGAAAGAGAGCTCATGCTACCTCAGAGCTCCTGCCACACAGAGTAGTTTTTTATTCTAGGAGCCATGGCAAGCCATCTAGGTTCAAGCTTTTCAGTATTTTCCTGATTACAGAGAAATAGTCATCCCTGTCCTTAAAGGCAAAACTTTAAGAAATCTTTCAGTACTCTGTAATGACACATTTCTACCTTAAGTGAAATTTCTTTTCCATAATTTCAATGCTTATGTAGAAAATATCTGTATAATTATTTTAACCTTTTCTTCTGTTTAAAAAAAATTTTGTTTTTACATTTTTTGTTTATTTTTGAGAGAGAGAGAGAGAGAGAGCACAAGTGGAGGAGGGGCAGACAGAGAGGCACAGAATCCGAAGCAGGCTCCAGGCTCTGAGCTAACAGTACAGAGCCCGGCGTGGGGCCTGAACTCACAAACTGCGAGATCATGACCTGAGCTGAAGTTGGGCGCTTAACCGACTGAGCTACCCAGGCACCCCTCTTTTCATCTATTATTTATAGTAGAGTACCTAACTTTAAATTATTTTTATGTAAGTTGAACACAAATTATTTCCTCTTTGAAATTATTTCATAAGACTAATACATAATTATTTGTGGTGATAGGATTTCCTCAGAAAAATTTTTCTCATGGAAGTACTCTTTCTTTTAAATATTCTGTGAAAGAATCTTGTCTTTATTCATTTTCTCCTTGTGATTATGTTACAAAAATACTGTGAATCACACTCACATGCATGTTATCTCTAGACGAAGGATGGGAATTCCTCAAACCGTAGTACATGATAGACTGACACTAGAAAGGCTCTTCTCCAAAAATGCTGTCGATCACCAACTTTAGAGCGATCATCCTTGAGTGCCCCCGTAGTTTATAATCATGGAAATAATATTAAGATTTATGTAAAGCACCTGTCTTCCCACCACAGTGCACATTAGCCAAAATTGCTGTCAAAAATGCAGGCTCAGTGCACGGTGGTGCTAAATTTAAGACAGAAATAGTGATGCAAACAATACGAGCAAAGAGGGAAAATGCCACGAAGTGCTGAATGGAGCCTGGAAGGCAAAGAAAGAAGGGACCCTGCATTTTACCATGGGCATTGGGTCCTTTCTGGTCGGGATTTGCAGGCAGTGTGTCTGTCTTATGTGCTGTTAATCCTGCTCTCCATTTCATCTTCCAGTTCCCTTGTCGAACCACCGATTAGACATTTGGGTAGATTTTATGGCATTGAGAAGGAGAAATGCTGCATAACAACTCTTTTTTCTTTCCCTATTCTCTTGGGGATGGGAGGACCGGCCCTGCAGACTTGCTCTGGCTTCTCAGAGTCACTTTCAGATCAGTTAAGAAAAAGGGAGAACTGGAGTAATCAGCAACATTCAGTGAAAGGGTGCTTGAGCTCCTGGCACACAAAGTCAAGACAAAGGTGTCCCCATCCATGTAAGGATTCAGGACTCATGACTCCTGGGGTGCAGGGAAAGATCACGGAGATTAGTCTCAAACCATTTCCCTAATATGAATGACTGCATTCACTGTGACGTCCAAGAAGTCCCCCAGGTGGATTGCAATATTGGTTACAATAAGCTAGAGAGACTGGGCTGCACGTCCCTGTGTGCGCCTGCTCTGGGACACCCTGGACCACCTTGGGGTCATCCAGGATTAATCGGCTATTGTGGAGCCGCTGAGATGAGGTCAAACCTTGGGGGTCCTCTTAACTTAATCTGACCAACCACCGCATTTGGAGATGTGTCAGAGCCAAACCCAGCATGGGACGTGAACACATAAACACACACACGAGCACACGTGCAAGGACACACATGGACACTGGTGTGCTGACCCACAGAGAGTGTGAGGCGGAAGGAAATACCTGTGCTCCTTTAGACATTTACCAAAATGTCCTCCCACACTCTGAGCCAAGTGGAAAAAGTTAAAAACTCTACAACAAAAAAATAACTGCACATAATACCTGCTGTGTTCAATCTGTGCCTATACAACTGTCAACCCCCATGAACGTACCTAACAGGGGACAGAACGACTGGCCACATGGACCAGGTAAAACAATACAGGGTCATAGACCAAACAGCTTGTTTAAAATTTTGGTACTGTTTTTGAGTGCATTTTTTAGATTATTTTTGGTTTTCAAAAATATTGCATTAAAATATTAGTTACTTGATTACTCTTGGTGCCCAAGGTGAAGCCTTCACTCGTGCTACCCTAATCCTGGCCTGGTGACGTGCACTCCGTACTCACACATCACCACACACGCATCCACATGCACCCCACATACACAAAGGCTGGACTGGGCAAGATCTAACTTGTAGGGAGTGGGAGAGACAAGACATAAAGTACTTTATTCATGGCCTTCAGAATCCATTTGGCTCTCCATACTCCTGCCTAGCCCCCGGCAGATAAAGATCAAACCCTTCAGCTTCATTAAGGACCAACAGCCAGCCTCAGGCACACTGAGGTTCGATGGGCTCCAGGAACTCAATGGTCCACTGGAAAGTAGAATATAAGGAAGCTGTCACTTGAAACCCCTTGTTGACAAGCATCTCTACACTCTGGTTTAGACTCACACTGTCCCTTGTCACCCAGAATTTTAACGAGTAACCGTGAAATTTTCACTTAAAAGGAATAATACGATTTAGAAAACGTAAGCTTTATTTTAAATGGCCAAATGAGGTCTCTGTTTTAACTTGATCACTTAGTAGTTTGCATTTGTCTATTTGTTCAATTAACATTGTCAAAGCAGTTGACTGTCCACATGTAGATCACCACTGAAGGGTGTCAACAAGTCCCTTAAATTCATTACGCGATACGTAAGTGTACTGTTTAACATATTGTGAATCCACCCTTTTCTGGGCAACATACATATCCCCTGAATGTAGGATACGTTTAGGACCAAGCAGAAAAAATTCTTGTCTCTAAGGAAATTAAATCCCGGAACAGGGGTCCACACAGTAACAAAATAAATCAATTATAGAGTTATATGGTATGTGTACTGGTTGCATTGTGTCCTCCCAAAATTTATGACCATTGGGAACCTGTGAATGTGACTTCATTTGGGTGTAGGGTCTTGGCAGGTGCAATCAAGCTAAGCTAGCGTCATACTGGATTAATGTGGACCCTAAATTCGGTAAGACTGATGTCCTTATAAGATGAGGGAAATTTGTAGACAGAGAGACACGCAGGGGAGATAAATGATGCCGTTTGGTCAAAAGAAGTAGGGGCATTGTGTTAATATCATGTAGCTCACTGGTCGTCTCAATATCTTTTGGTAAAATTCGGTAGGTGAAACCCTAATTAAAGTGGGTTTGAAAAAGAATGGAAGAATTTGGTACCAAGAGTACAGACAATGCTTTCATAAAGTTTTGCTGAAATGAGGAGCAAATTATTAATTTTATCTTGTAACAGAGTACTGGAAAATTTCAAATTGGTTGAGACCTTCAGTGATCATATTAGTAGTTAATCTATGTCTTATAAATACCAAGCTATAACAAAATACATATACTATAATAATGTTAGATTGTCTTTTTTTTTGAGGCGGGGGGGAGAGAGAGAGAGAAAGAGAGCAGGGGAGGGGCAGAGAGAAAGGGAGAGAAAGAATCCCAAGCAGGCTCCACACCCAGCGCAGAATCTGCCATGGGGCTCGATCTCAGGACTGTGAGATCACAGCCTCAACCGAAATCAAGAGTTGGATGCTTAACCAACTGAGCCACACAGGTGCACCATTTTAAATTACTTTTTTTTTTGATGGAGAGTATACTATAATAATGTTATATATAAATAATAGATGCTATATAATTATATAGATAGATATATATACTATATATAGATTATATAGATATATATTATATAGATAGATATAGATAGATACGCTATATATAGATTATATAGATGCTATATAATTATATAAATATATGCTATATAGTTTATACGAACATAAAAATTATATAATTATTTAAGTTAAACTTTTTATTTTAAGATAATTACAGACTCACATGCAGTCATAAGAAAGAATATGGAGAGATCCTGTTTATCATACACAGTTTCCCTCCATGGTAATGTCTTAGAAAATTATAGTACAATATCACAACCAGAATATCAGCATTGACATAATCTACCAATATTGTTCAGATTTCCCTAGTTTTACCTATACTCATTCATGTGTGTGTGTTTGTATGCAATTGTATGACCACCACAATCAAGATACAGAATGACTCCATTACCACAAACACCTCTAGCGTTGGCCTTGTGTGGTTATAACCATACCCACTTTCTTCCCACCACCCCATCTCCTATTCATACCCTTTGAGCTGCTAATCGACTGCTAATCTATTCTCCATTTCTATTATTTTGTCAACTTAAGAAGATTATATAAAGAGAGTCATACAGTATGTAACCTTTGGGGATTGGCCTTGGTCACTCAGCATCATCTCTGAAGATTTACCCGGGATGCTGTGTATATCAACAGTATGTCCCTTTTTGACTGCTGAGTAGTATTCTATGGTACAGATGCACCCTGTTGCTTCATCATTTACCTACGAAGGCCTTCTGGGTTGTTTCCAGTTGGGGGCTATTACAAATAAAGCTGCCATGAATGTTTGTGTGCTCTATTTTCTGCATGAACATAAACCTTCACTATTGGATAAATGCCCAGGAGTACACCTGCAGGGCTGTATGGAAACCGAATGCCTGGTCTCATAGGAAACCACGAACTGTTTCCCAGGGTGGTCGTAAACTTCGCATTCCCTCCAGCAGTTTGTAAGTTACCCAGATTTTCTGCATTCACCAGCATGGGGTGTCCTCACTATCTTTTGTTTTAGCTGTCTTGGTTGGTGTAGACAGTGATATTAGTTACACTGTTGTTTTAATTTGCATTTCCGTAACGGCTAATGAATTTGAATGTGTTTTTTTCACATGCTTATACACCATCTGTATATCTTCTTCGGCGAGATGGCTATTCATGGTTTTTTGCCTGTATTCTAACTTTTGGGTCCTTTTACTATTGAGTTTTAAGAGCTCTTTATGCATACTAGTCCCTTGTTGGACATGTGGTTCGCAAATATCTCCTACCAGTCTGCAGCTTGTCTTTCTACCCTCTTAACAGGGTGTTTTGCAAAGCAGAAATTTTTCATTTTTGATGAACTCCAATTCACTAGTTTTTCCTTTTACAGATCATGCTTTTGATGTCCAATCTAAGAGTTATTTGCTTAGTCCTAGGTCCTAAAGCTCTTTTCCCATTTTTTTCTTAAAAGTTTAATAGTTGTATATTTTAAGTCTAGGGTATGTATGTGTATATGCATGTATGTGTATGTATACACACGTACATACGTATGTATACATAGATCATTAAAATGACTCCAAAGCCTATTATAAAATTACTCATTATTTTTTGGTATATGTCCTTCCACACCCGTATTTGTGTTATAAAGTTTGCATTTATAGATATATTTTTTAAGACTTTACTTATTTTGAGAGTGAGAGAAAGAGAGTGCAAGCAGGGGAGGGGCAGAGAGAGAGGAGAGAGAGAATCCCAAGCAGGCTCTGCACTGATGTGGGGCTGGAACTCAGAACCGTGAGATCATGACCTGAGCTGAAATCAAGAGTCAGGTGCTCAACCGACCGAGCCACCCAGGCGTCCCTAGATGTGCTTTTTAAAAGTTTATACACACACACACACACACACACACACACACACACCATGTATATGTAAACTTTTAAAACACAAAATTAGGATTATAGTGCCTGAGGTTTTCAATAACAACCATGAACAGTCTCTGGGACAACATTTTTTGAAGTCTCCCACCATACAACTGTTCCATGATCAGTCACTGAGGTTATTTCCAAACTGCTGTTCTACCAGGCCAAGTCTCCACATCTCCTGGGCTCTGCTGACTCCTGCCAGGGCCCTCTGGTGGTGTGCCTTCTCTGGAGGCAATGGCTTGCTGCACAGGCTGGGGGCGTGGAACAACAGACCCCGGTCCCTACCCTTTCTTCTCATTACTGACACCTTTGGACGTTTCCCTGAACATCTTGAAATTTAAAGAATTCAGAACTCCTTTGGTAACACACCAGGGGAAAACATGAGGAAGGCTGGGGGCAAGGACACCGGGGCAAATTTGGGAACCAGTCAGCTAGCTGGAAGGAGCTGGGTTTTTTTTCCTCTTCTCCCACACATTCTTGAGAGGTGGGCACAGTGTGTCGGTGAATGGACCGAGATGGAAGAGACAGAAACATATGTACTCCTTATTTCCTTCAGACTCCCTGAGTGTGACTGAAGCCAAAGAAGTGGTTTTTTTCCTTCCCTGATTGACAGAAAACAGCTCGCCGGAATTGCTAGACTTTTCTCTCTTCGTGTTCCTGGTGCCACCAGGATCTGGTGAGAGAGCAGTGATTTCAAGCTCGCTGGACTAACCTGGGCTGAGCCCTGGCTCTGTCACTTCCTACTTCTTAACTGGCAAAAATGAAGTAATAACTCACTTCATGGAATCATCCTGAGGATTAAATAAGCAACTAGGCAAAAAGCACCAGTGCCCAGCATTTAGCAGGTCCCCTAGAATTGGCAGTGTTTTGGTTCATCCTGTGGGGGATTGATTCCTTCCAGGGATGAACATGTTCAACCTCCTGGGAGCAGAGACACCTGGGGGGGGGACCAGGAGGGCCAGCCCCCTGGAGTGAAGCATTTTGACTGCGCCCACTGATGGTATTTGCTCATCAGTGAGACTGTGATGCTAAAATCCACCAGAAGGAGGTGCTCACACCACAAATCAGTGTTTAGTTTCAAAAATTCAGCCGTTCAACCCTGCTTCCACGTCTCCTTAGAACTTCTAACTATTTTTATTTGGTCTCTCAGAACTCTTTTAACAATTTTGTGGAAGTAACACTGATTGACATTATGTCCAGCACTGATCTTTTCTACCTCATTTAAAGAGCCCATGATTTATTTACATATGCTAACCTAGGTGTGAAGATTCACCCTGGGAATGTGTTGGAGATGCAGATTCCAGGCTTTAGCTTTGGTGATTCCGACTGGTGGCCGCACACAGTATTTCATGTATTCCTCCTGGTTTGGGTAAGGCAACCTCTCCACAACAGAGAGAGACGGCTGAAGCCCACAGTGATCGTGGTCAGGAGAGACAGTGGTGGGGCTTCAATCAGCGTCCGAACTCACTGTTGTACTTCCTCAGGGTAAGTACCGAGTTTGGCCAACGTGGCTCAACGTTGAAACAAAAACGTTACCGTTGTCTAAATCACATAAAATTTGAGTATCTATCCGTGAGTTCCAGTTTTCACTTCAAGATGTTAAAAAGTCAAAAACACCAAGGGGCGGGGGGTGAGTATGTGGAGACACTGGAACTCATATACACTGACGGAGGGAGTGGGGCAAATTGTCAGAGCTACTTGAGAGCGTTCTGCTAAATCAAGGATGAGATTTAGCATCTCATGGGGAGATTCGCACATGACCGCACAATTCCACCTCCAGACCTACAGAGACAGTCACATGCACGCACAAGGAGATATGTGCAGGTACGCACAATACAGCATGGTTTCTAACAGCACCACGCTGGGCATAGACCTAAACGTCCGCGGGCATGAGGCGAAATATACACAATGGAGTTTGTCGAGTTTCACCGCAGCGGTAAAAATGAGTGGATTGCAACTGTGTGTAGGTACAGGCATGAATCTTGCAAAGGAACAGAATACAGAGCACTTTGATACCTTTATCTAGTATTTAAAGATACAACGCTCTGTGTTACGTGCTGATACAGGTTATTTCCATCACATGCACAGGGAGTACACGCAGCCGTGTGAGACTCCAGGGTGCCTCTGGGGAGAGGCCGAGGGGAGTGGGACCGGGAGAACACGAGGGCTTTCTGCTGTGTCTGTGCTGCTGTATTTGTTTCAAAGGGGATCTGAAACAAATTTGGCAAAAATTAAGATTTACTCATTTTGACTGCTGAGTAGATGGATGTTTGCCTTGCTACTCTCTAGTTTTCGATGTTTCAGAGTAATTTTCATAAGTGATCCACACAGATATTTTGCACTAAGTCACAATTCTTCCCGTTCCAAAGTGCTCTGGACTTTATGGGACCCTCCGCCTGTATCCTCAGAGTAACCCCACAGTAGGCGGGGGAAATGCTCTCCCTCACAGCAGCTAGTGATTTGCTCCAGATCACGCACCCAGCAAAAGGTAAAGCCAGGATTCAGACCCAGGTTCCAAACCTGCAGCTCTTCTCCCCCTCCATCCAACAAGCTTCTTGACCTCTTTATTTGTAACGCGCGCTTCAGCGCCTTGTATTGTGTCACTTGAGAACCTTCTGTCAACGGTAGGTACAATTTTCATTTGGCAGGCAGAGAAACCAATGTTCGGGATTATACCGTAAAGCAGTGTTGGAACCTGTAACTGCAACCCGTCAACACGTAATTCACTTCTGATTCTTTTTAACCACTCTCAACTTCCAGTTTTTAGGACTACAAACCCAGCTGATGACCATTCACAATCTAATTCTGAAAAATGCTTTAACATAATTTGTTACATGATTATATAATACTAAAAAATGGCACCACCCTGAATTGTTAACAGTAGGGCAATGGTTAGGTAATTGTCATGGAAACTGTAGCACTTAAGAACAGCATTTAGCCAGGGTGTCTGCGTACTATTTGTGGCGAGGGTCCGTTCTGATTAGCTACTGCCCATGCCTCCCGAGTCAGTATCTGTGCCCTACCGGCTGTTAAGTATCTTTAATATCACCCTTCTTATGAGGTAATGCTAAGTGGGGAAAAGCAGAAGCCCAACGATATTGTACTATGATGACAATCACAGAGATATGTATACGTATAAGAAATATATGTGCACACGCATATCTGAGTCAGGTGTCGGAAAAACTGGATACATGCCGGAGAATGAAACTGGACCGCTCTCTTACACCAGACACAAAATAAATTCAGAAGGATTAAAGGCCTAAATGTGAGCCCTGAAACCATAAAACTCGTAAAAGAACACATAGGCAATAATCTCTTGCAACGTATTTCTAGATATGTCTCCTCAGGCAGAGGAAACAGAAGTAAAAACAAACTATTGGGATGGCACTAAAATAAAGAGCTTTTGCAAAAGAAAAGGGACACCTACCAAATGCAAGACGACATTTGCAAGGGAGCATGTCTGATAAAGAGTTAACATCTAAGATAAAAAAAACTATACAACTCAGCACCAACAAAAAAGCACCCACAAAACACAAAAAATAGGTTACCTGCTTAAAAAAAACATAGGCAGAAGGTGTGAATGGACCATTCTCCCAAGAAGACACACAAAAGGCTAACAGACTCATGAAAAGATGCTCAGCATCACTCATCATCAGGGAAATACAGAGCAAAAGCACCCTGAGATATCACCTCCCTCCTGTCAGGATGGCTAAAACTAAAAACACAAGAAACAATGGGTGTTGGCAAGGATGTGGAGAAAAAGGACCCTCTTGTACTGTTGGTGGGAATGCAAACTGGTGCAGCCGCTCTGGAAAACAGTGTGGAGGTTGCTCAAAAAAATTACAAACAGAAATACCAGATGATCCAGTAATTCAACTACCGGGTACTTACCCAAAAATACAAGCACACGCGTGCACGCGCGCGCACACACACACACACACACACACACACACTGGAATATTACTCAGCCAGCCATAAAAGAATGAGATCTTGCCATTTGCAACAACATAGATGGACCTAGAGGGTATTACGTTGAGTCAAACAGAGAAAGACAAATACCATATGATCTCACATATGTGCGGAATCTAAAAAAAAAAAGAAATAGACTCATCCATACAGAGAATAAACTTCGAGGGTGGGGGATGGGGGAAATAGGTGAAGGGGATTAAGAGGTACAAAATTTCAGTTATAAAATATGTAAGTCACAGGGATGAAAAGTACCGCAGAGGGTATACAGTCCATTATAGGACTTCATGGTGACAGATGGCGACTACACTTACCGCGATGAGCACTGAGTAATGTACAGAATTGTCTAATCACTGTATTGTACACCTGAAACATATAACGTTGCATGTCAACTAAGCCTCAATCAAAAAAAAAAAAGACCAACGTTCTGAAAGCGAAATACATATACACACATAACTGAGTGGGGGTGCTGGGAGTGCTGGTGGTTTTCCCTCCACCTTGCAAATTTTCCACAATCTTAATACTGACTGTGTAATTTGAAGATGGAACACTGGAGTCTTTTTTTGGAGGGTATCTATCCTGAGTCTGCTGCTTTATGATCCTGCCCTTCACTTCCCACTCCATTGTGCTTGTCCCACGAGGGCGCAGTTCGTGGGATTACTTGCTGGAAGCGGGCAGACAATAGGTTGACTTTGTTTCCAGCGATAAGATCGAACGAACTGGACTTAGTTTATGTGTTTCTATTTTGCTGAGGGCACTACAAATTATATAGAGATATGGAAAGACCAAATGCTATCAGCCCCTTTTAATGAAATTCTGATCCTCTTAAACCCCACAGTTCACTCAAGTCTTATTTTCCCTATTGGGGTGTGACAGAAACCCACACACCTCTTCAAGACCGAAAAGGCATACTTTGTGCTACTGGAGAAAATAAAGTTTCATCAAACGTAGGTAAAGCTTTCAAATCTTCTAAACCCTTGTGGTGGTATTATATTTTATCTTTATCAACCTTCCTAACCATGAGAATTCATCCTTACAGTTCAGGGAAATGAAACTGGAACTTTAAAACCTAGGTCCAGGTTTCTTGTTACAGACCCATCGTGTTCCGGATGCCATTCTCCTGGCATTTTATTTCATCAACAGGAGAAGCCGGCATCAGTTAAACTTAGATGCTTTTTCACTTACCGTGTTGACAGCGGCTTTGTAATGTGATTTACATCTTTGTGCCAACGATTTTTTCTTCTCTTTTTGAAATGATCAGTGTCTTAGAAATTATAGACTCGAGATATAAGGGAAAGCTAGAAGGTTATGAGTTGTTAATAGGTAATACATAAGATTCAATCCAGCTCAGCGATATTAAATAATTTGAAGTGGGATAAATCTGTCAGACAATTAAATTTATTAGCAAAAGCTGTAGCATATGGCATGATGCTAGGTAATTTGAATTCGTTTCATGCATTGCTTTTCCTGCAGAAGTATATCTAGGAACGTCCAGACACTTGGCTTTTTATCTGGCATTCTAATATTAGCTATGCAGAAATCCCATTCTGCACCATCACTGCAAAAGTATATTATTTATGACATCGATTCCTGGCACACTGTGTTGTGAGAAGGTTAATGGTTAATTGATTTAGCCAGTGGTAGGATTTGCTATGTTTAATAATGCATGAGATGATGGCCTTTTAATTCGTTTATATTTCTAGTAAGACTATAAACTTCTGCAATATTATAAGAAAGATAAGTAAAATGATTATATAGATTAGCTCATGTTGCTTTTAAATATTTGAAAAGCATCTACAAATTGGAAGAGTAACCAAACAAATGAATTCAGCTATTAAACGATGATATAATTCATGACGAAAATCCATCGTTTAACACTTGTCTTCCCATAAATCTTAAACGTGTTCAACTAAGAATTTATTTTCTACTAAATTGGTCTACAAAACATGATTTTTTTGTGTAATTTTGGTAGTTAGAACCAGTGAGTAATGTGACAGCAAAGCCACAGTGGGAAGGACAGTCATAATGAAGGACCATCAACATTCTAAATGTTACTTTGATTTGCCACCCACCCTTCAAGCCCTTTTGAAGGAGGAAGATTAGAATCTTTTACATGCCCCGAGGCCAGATTTTCTTCCTGCCACCTGGGTACACTTTTGACTCTTAAAAAAACTTCTTGGCTGAGTAACAGAGAGTACTGGTCCTTATCAGCAATATGACTCTATCTGTTTTCCTTCCAACCAAATAAAACCCAGAGTCTCTAAAATGTTAAAATCACCTAAGTCTTTTCAACCCAAGTGAAACACTGTTAAATGAAACCCAAGCGGAGGAGAACTGGGGAGGACAGGCAGGGGGATACGAGGCTCACTCAGCAAGAGCTGAGCCAGACAAAGGGCAGAACGGGGTCAAGTCCGTGGCATGTGGGTAGCCGGAACCACGTGGGGTGGTCCTAGAGCTGGAGGCAGTGCTGTGAAGGGGAACCGGGTTCCAGGCACGCTTCTCCCCCAGGAGATGGAAGCACACAGTGGGAGAGTGTTGAGGGCCAGGAACCTCCTGACCTTCTGTTTAAGCATTTGCAGTTGTAACACACCGTGAGGAGAGGCTCCCACAGGATGGTGGAGAGACTTTGACAGAGTGGCTGCAAGGGTGTGTGTGTGTGTGTGTGTGTGTGTGTGTGTGTGTGTGTGAGTGTTGGGGGCGAATGGAATCGGCTAATTTGTTTCCAAAGGAGATAAATTATCGTGTTTGAGGGTGGTTTGTTAAAATGTATCAGTTAAATTCCACCATGCAGAACTGGAAAATGTGTTTTTGTTTTTTTTTTTAAATTTTTTTTTTCAACGTTTATTTATTTTTGGGGCAGAGAGAGACAGAGCATGAACGGGGGAGGGGCAGAGAGAGAGGGAGACACAGAATCGGAAACAGGTTCCAGGCTCTGAGCCATCAGCCCAGAGCCTGACGCGGGGCTCGAACTCACAGACCGAGAGATCGTGACCTGGCTGAAGTCGGACGCTTAACCGACTGCGCCACCCAGGTGCCCCGAAAATGTGTTTTTAAACTATGGAGGCGTCCTAGGCTGGTAACAAGTTAACAGTAATGACACGACAATCGCCCTGTTCTGTCTAAGCAGACAACCTGGCTTCAGTTTGGACCGCTACAGTTCCCTGAAGGGTCAAGAGCCACTTTAACTGGGGATTTATCCAGATCAGCCGACTTACAAAGAACTTTGGGCTACTTAAGTGGAAAGCATTATGGAAGTCATCTGGTACAACCCAAGCGTTGTGTATGTAGACTTGAAATTCAGAAAGCTGGGGGATTCTTCCGAGGTCATAGTCTCCTAAGCCCACCAGGCCTCCTACATAAGAAAAATGAGAGCATCTTGAGCATCGTTTTTAGGACACCTCTCTCTATCCTAATGCCTCGTAAGGTGTTTATTATGGCACTTCTTTAGTACGAGTCTTTAAAAAGAAAACTCACTGGAAGCAATTAATTGGATCAAAGTGAATATCAGCATTGTGCTATAAAATCCTCCTTTCACATACTCTGGTCGGGGATACAAGAAGCTCCTGGTTTCAGACTGTGGCTCTGACAGACACTTGTAACTGCAGACATGAGGCACAATCCACTCGCTGCTGGTTCCCATTTCATCAGCTAAGGGAGTTTTCTAAGGAGAAGGTCAGAATGTGGATATTACAAGGTGCCGACTATGAATATAACCTAAATGCTATCACAGGCTTGTCAGACGAACAGTACTCCCTCCTAAATGTACTTCACTGATGGTTTAATGCCTTAGAATCGACTGAGTAGCAGAGTCAGTTTTGATCTCACGACATACAGGCTTTATTTGGATTTCTTTTACAATGGGTATTACTATAGCCATCTTGGTAAAGTGAACCAGAGTATCTGCAATCACTGTTGTCACCTGTTAGTCCTTGGTTAGTCACCCGTATTTCCATCCTGGCTGGAAACTGCCACCCAATAATAATTCACCAGTGTATCTGTTCATTCGCTCCTTCACTCATTCGTTCTTTCAACAAACATCTATTGCATACTTAATATATCCTATACTGCCCTAGGCACTCTGCACAAATTATCTTTCATTCTCAAAACAATCCCGCAACACGGATAAAATTGTGCTTCCCAAGTTACAGATGGGAGACCCGTGACCTCAGGTCTGCATAGAACAGTGCACCCCGTGTGCGTCACCAAGAAATGTGAAGACCATAAGCCAAACATCATTGGTCTTCCTACCGGCACTGAGTCGTACCTGCAGAGGTAGTAAGTAGCCTCTCTTGTTGGATAAATGACTTGTCTCAGTTGCCAAGTAAACACTGGACTCTTAGCATGTTTGCCAAACATCAATAAGGAGGTCTGATTTGGAGTTCAGAATGGCAAACACCATACGATCCACAACAGTGATGGCAGCTGCCAATGTTGGTTGCATGACGACCTAGAATACGAATTCCTTGGTGATTTACAACATCTGTGTAAGGAGCTGGTATCTTTGGATCAAGAAATGGGAGTGTGAATCTGTGGTGACTATCGTAGCTGCTTCTCAAAGATTCCATTCCCATATTTGTTCTTTTTTTTTTTAATTTTTTAATGTTTATTTATTTCTGACAGAGAGAGACAGAGCATGAGTGGGGGAGGGGAAGAGAGAGAGGGAGACACAGAATCGGAAGCAGGCTCCAGGCTCTGAGCCATCAGCCCAGAGCCCGACTCGGGGCTTGAACTCACGGACCGTGAGATAGTGACCTGAGCTGAAGTCGGACGCTTAACGGACTGAGCCACCCAGGCGCCCCCCATATTTGTTCTTAAAAGTATCTCGTTCCAGGAGCACCTGGGTGGCTCAGTCGGTTAAGTGTCTGACTTCGGTTTGGGTCATGATCTCACGGTTTGTGAGTTCGAGCCCCACGTCAGGCTCTGTGCTGGCGGCTTGGAGCCTGGAGCCTGCTTCGGATTCTGTGTCTCCCTCTCTGTCTCTTTGCCCCTCCCCCAAGTGCACTCTGTCTCTGTCTCTTAAGAATGAATAAACGTTAACAAAAAAAAAAGTACCTTGTTCCAAATTGCGTAAGCAAACCACGTATTGTTATCAGTAGTAAACATCAAAGGCCCGGTACCCCAGGGTCTAAAGTGGTGCTTTGTCCAGAATATCTGCATCTCACGCTGTGGCCCCACACTTCAGCCAGGCCAAAGGAGAGACTCTCAGAAGTTATGGTGCTCTCTTTCTTACAAAGGCACTGGTATCCTATGAGTAAAGATTTACTTGACACTTTAACATAAATTTTTATGAAGAGCGTCGTGTAATTAACGGAGAGCTATAACAACCAACAGCGACAACAAAGTTTCGCAACAAATGCAGAAGTAATATTTCAGAGGACGGCAGGAGGAACAGGGGCTGAGAGCATGACCCCCTTGAGTCAGGGGGGCCAGGTTGCCACTTGGGGACAGACCTTTTGCCCTGATGTCTGAATCAACCGTGTGATGGTGTATTCTTTGTGCTACCATGAATTGGTTATTTTTGCTTCTGAAACTATTTAGGCCACTCACATGTGCCATTGTGGCTGACCTACAAGCACGCGAAGAGAGAGACTTCTACGACGAGATTGACTGCTCTGACAAAAATTAGAGAGGCGAAGTGCCTAAAAATTCTGTAAGGCCCTGAGAAGGCAATGAGATGGCAGGGGTGGGGGACGGTGCCTGGTGTTAACACTCGAGACGTATTCTTCACTCGGTTGACTCCAAACCTGTTTTTAGGAGCTTGTTCAGTTGAAGAGAAAGCTAAACTGAAGATTATTATTAACTTTTATCAAAGTTCACAGAAGAAAGCCACAGGAGTAAGCCGCACTAGTACAACAGCAATTATTCTTATTGCTATTATGTGAACTTTGATGGAAGTTAATAGCACACCAGTGAAGTACAACTTAACGGAGACAGTCCCACCAGGTGCAACAATAAAGCCATCCAGTAACTTTAAGTATAAGGATGCAACCAAAAGCGCCAAGGGAGGTAGATGAATCATGTATCTGACAACCTTCTGAATATATTTGCTTCAGACGTACTCTTTGCTAAGAAGCCTCTGGTATATTATGGTAGCAGACAGACCCCCAACGTGACCACACCCCATAATCCCACCTCCCATTGTTTACGCCCTGTGTAGTCGCTTTCTCTTGAGTGCAGGTGGGACCTGTGACTTGTTTATAACAAATACGATGCGGCGAAGGCACGGGAGGGAAGCTGTCTGAAGATGAGGTGAGATTACAGAAGTATCCACCTTAGACGGGGGTGGCGGGGCAAGACATTCTCCTTGCTAATTTGAGGAAGTGAGTGGTTAAGTTGGGCAGGGCCACGTGGCAAAGAATTGCCGATCGCTTGTAGGAACCGCAGGTGAGCTCTAAAATTGCAGGTGGGCTCTGGACAGCAGCAAACAAAAAGCCAAGACCCTCAGTTGTACAGCCTCGGGAAGTAAATCCTGCCAGCAGCCTAAGGCAGCACAGGAATGAATTCTCCACTCGGGTGTCAAATGGGGAAACGGCCGGGCGACACCTGCAGTGCGGCCCTCTGAGACCCTGAGCAGTGCGGGGCGGGGGGGGGGGCCCGCTCGGCTGTGCCAACACCCCTGACCCATAGGAATTGAGAGAAAAGGTGTGTTGTTTTAAGCCACCAAGTTTGTATGATTTGTTACACAGTAATAGAAAACGCATACAACTAATATTTGGTGGTTTTATAGCCACATCTGTTTAGCTTCCGATCCCTCTCACTAGACCGTGAGCTAGTTTACAAATAGGAGCTGTGCGGTGCCCGGGGTGGGGGCTCCATCGGTTGAGTGTCCGACTTCGGCTCAGGTCGTGATCTCCCGGTTTCTGGGTTCGAGCCCCGCCTCGGGCGCAGTGCTGACAGCTCGGAGCCTGGAACCTGCTTCCGATTTTCTGTCTCCCTCTCTCTCTCTGCCCCTCTCCCACTAGTGCATGCTCTCTCTCAAAAATAAACATTTTTAAAAATTAAAAAAAAAGGGGGCGCCTGGGTGGCTCAGTCGGTTAAGCATCTGATGTCGGCTCAGGTCATGATCTCACAGTCCGTGAGTTCGAGCCCCGCGTCGGGCTCTGGGCTGACGGCTCAGAGCCTGGAGCCTGTTTCGGATTCTGTGTCTCCCTCTCTCTCTGACCCTCCCCCGTTCACGCTCTCTCTCTGGCTCAAAAATAAATAAACGTTAAAAAAAATCTCTAAAAAAAAAAAAAAGGAGGGGGTATGCTAAACGAATAATCCACTGAACAGGCGGATGAATGAACAAACGAATGCACACCGTGCTTTGGCCTTTCAGGGCATGTGCTGGCCACCATGACAGGCTGCCTTTCCCTCCATTACCTCTTGATCCTCTTGATTCATCAACATGCAGAGAACACTGAACCTATTTCTGTTTCTTAGCAAGCCATTTGTCTTCATTAAAATGGAGCTGCTGTCCTATTTTCTGGTCATACCGTTTGATTAGATCCTTCTGGAATGTTTTGTGCAATTCTCTGTGGTTCTCAGCAGCCTACATAACTTTGTGTCATCCGCTATTTCAAGGAGCTAGCTACTTTTCTCCAACTAATTATTTCAAATGTTAGGCACCAATTCCTGAGGCACCCCATTAAATCCTCTCTGTGCAGGGGATCTGCACAAATTTCCTTTCTCTGAGCCAATTTAAATCCACACGAGAGCTTGATTTCTCGTTCTGTCATTAGCGGTGATAATCGTATTCAGACTTTTGGAGGATGAAAGTAATTTATACCAATTATTTTGTTTATTTGTGTTATGCCCAGAGATAGACTTGCTACGTAATCTCCGTATTTTGGATAAGAGAGGCAGAAAATGTCCTTGCGGTTAGCCTGTAAGTCATGTATCTGTTCAGTGAGCAATTTATTAAGCAATGACGATATGTGGAACACCGTACTTAGAAAAAAAATGAAAGGAAGCAAGGAAGGCTGACTGATCTGTCTTGTCTGTCTTATTAAATTATAAGCTCTCCCTAGTTTTATGTTTTTCTCGATTTTATTTTGTTTCTATTAATATTCCCCGCACACAAAAGTTAGACCCGAGTCTTCACCACCTTACATCTAGAAAAATACAACAGCTTTCTGCTTGTGTTAGTGCTTCTTATTTATCCTGACTTTTGTTCATCTAACTCAGGACCTAGAGAATGTCTTGCTAAGTGCAACTGGAATGCTTCTGAGGACCCGGCAGTGACTTCCTAAAAGCCTATTATTCGAGACACAAATATTTTGGCTTTGTGAGAGACCCATGTGGACACTTCACTCACCATTCCTTCCCGGCCTAATGTTCTCTGTTAATGTTTTCATTATTTCATAGCCAAGAATTCACTGCATCAGCCAAGACAACTAGCTTACTGGCCCTTGAAGCAGAACTTCTTTACTCGCTTGGCAGTGTGGTCCCTTCAAGCTAACACGGCCTCCTGGCTCATGCTTGAAAATCTGACTTTTCTCTCCTCTAAAAACAGGTACAATATTCACCTGTGACTCACCCTATCCTATTCGGACTGCACCGTAACTCTTTTTCTCTCAGACATCTGAACGTTCACAATTTGCATGCGTTTGTATCAGTGGTCCCTGGGCCACCAACATTTAGTATCATCCAGGAACTCCACCACTGGAAACACAGATTCTTGGGCTCCACCTCCAATACTCTGAATCACAGACGCTAAGGGTAGGTCCCAGAAAATTGTTTTAAGAAGCCCTCCACGTGATTCTGGGGCACTTTAAAGGCTGAGAACCACTGACTGATACATGTCTGTGTAAAAATATCGGTCAAAATACATATATGCACACATACACATACACATACACATACAGTTTCCCAAATGGCATGTCCACTTAAGAAAACTGGACACCCATTTATATTGGGAGCTGTGTCGGATGGCAGGGAGCATATACCAAAATTTAACTAGCAATGTGGTTGTTTTCTTTAATCCTCCTAGCACCTAGCACAGTTTCGTACACAAATTCAATACGCATTACGTATTTGGCTAACTACCACTTGACTCTTGATCTTGATTCATTAACACGTAAGCATCCTTGACCAAAAGGGGGCAAAGGAAAGAAAATAAATGAAGCACATTACTCCTATTAAGTAGGTATTTGCAGCTCCGATTAGGGCTGGGAAGAGCACAATTCGTACTGCACATAAAGCTCTTTGTCACGGGGATCCTGCGGGCTCGCGTAACTACACCTTCTTCCCAAGGCTCCAGTCACACTGAACTGTTTGGCACCTTCCCCAGTAGCATCTCTAGGCATACCTCCTACCTGGAATGTGCCTCTCTGTCCTTTGTCTGCCTGGCTAATTCCCCCATACTCTTCAAGGCCCGTGTCAGGAAGCTTCTCCGTACCCCGTTCCATCATAGTGAGGCATCCTTCCTTCTGCCTCCAGGATACCTTCTATTTACCCCTATCCCGTCACTAACCATACCCTATCATGAAAAAACTTCCCATTTGTTCCACTACACTGTACCGGAAGCACCTTGAAGCCAGGGTCCTCACAGTCGTATTCCAGTGCTGGTCATGCAGTTGGTGCTCGACATTCAGTGGCTGAGAGAAAAACAACTGGTGAAGATTTGCTATGAGGTGTAATTAAGTTTGCTAGGCTTTAATGTCCTCAAGAGCCAAACATGAATATATTTTATTCCAGCAACCAGTTTAGTCCAGAATTAGAATGGGATTCAATTTTTTTTTGGTCCCTGAAGGGGTTGGGGAACCCCAAGGCTGTTTCTGTCCCCCTCCTGATACTAGTGCACATGGACACTGACCTGTTCCAGCAGGTATACCAGTAGTCCAGAAGCATAATGTCAGGCTTGGGATAAGCACGAACACAGGTTTGGTTGTATTGTCAAGTACGACCTGCAGCCACCATGGGAATGCTTGCGAATGGCTGGTTCCCATGACGAAAGCCTCCCTGACGGTCCGAAGCATGGGCTCTACTTAAAATTGTGCAGATGATGCGTCATCAAGTTCAGCAGAGCATTTTCGATTGATTGGTGGTCTCTAATCCTCTAACAGGGCACACAGGCAGGCAGAGGCAAACAATCAAACACCTTTGGGTGATCATCTTCCACTCCGGTGATCGTCCCATCACTTAGGACAGAGAACAATTTGTTCAGAACACCACCAAGCACTAACAAGTTGGTTTCCTCCAAAAGGAAGCCATTCCAAAATTAGCCACGGCATTTAGGACTAATTCCTGTTCTCTTTCACTATCTCTGGCACGCTGTCTGACAGGACATGGGACTGCAGAGAGGTCAACCTCACAGCAAAGTCATGTTTTCCTTGGCTCACAACAGTCTGCGAGCAGGGCCAGAAAATACAGTGGTGCTCAGAACAGCCCAGAGAGTCTTCAGGAGCTGGCACCCCTGGGAGAAGATTACCTTCCCATTATGTGGGCATCAATCTCTTCTTGGCTTATTCCTAACAGTCTGAAGACTCTAAATTTAACATGTTCCCTCATTTATTCTTAAGTGAGGTTATTGTCATCATTTAGGGAAGATGCGCATACTCATAAATAAATTCAATCTCTATTTTGATGGGGAAAAGTTTAAATGAGGATTTAAAATGGCATCTGGTTAGCAGCCCCAGATCTGTGGCGTTTCATCTGTGAAAACTCAAGAGAAAGAAGCAAACCCTCTACACTGACACCATGAGTGCGGACAACCTAACATTTCAACCAAATGTTTGGGAAAGCAGTTGCTAATTACAGAGCAAGTGATGCTTGATAGAGAAAAGCCAGCCTCGAGAATGCTGACTGATGGAGAGAGGGCCCAAGGTAAGGGGGGGATTGCTATTCCTCTGCCCCATCCATTCACTGTCTCAGAGACGCAGGACCCACACTAGTCAGAGACTGTGGAGGACAAGAATGAGGAAATCATGACGCAAAAAACACGAGTGCTAAGTGTTGAAACCAATGAAAACAGACACGAGTCTAAATGATTATCTTATATATTTGCAACACAGGCAGAGTTTTTCTTTAAAAGCAATTATTACCGAGGGGCACTTGGGTGGCTCAGTCAGTTAAGTGGTTAAGTGTCTGACTTCAGCTCAGGTCATGATCTCAAGGTTTGTGAGTTTGAGCCCCGCATCGGGTTCTGTGCTGACAGGTCAGAGCCTGGAGCCTGCTTGGGATTGTGTGTCTCCCTCTCTCTGCCTCTCCCCCATTTGCCCTCTGTCTCTCCCTCTCTCTGTCTCAAAAATAAACATTAAAAAAATAAAAAATAAAAGTAATTATTATGTAGATCTTAAACCACAAAGACCAAGACGTGGAGTGAAGAGAACAAGAAAATAGAAGTGTACAAATATCCTTGCCTCAATTCAAGTAAGACTAACTCAGTCAGAACACCACAGTCAGAGGGGAGGAAGATGGGGGGATGGGTAGAATAGGTGATGGGGATTAAGGAGAGCACTTGCCGTGATGACCACTAGGTGATATGTGGAAGGGTTGAATCACTGTATTGTATACCTGAAACTAGCATAACACTATGTTAACCAATGGAATAAAAATAAAAACTAAAAGAGAAAAAAAACATTGCCACCTTATCTGCTAGTAAAATTTAAACACAATCTGGAATAACGTGAAATATAATATTAGGTTAATAAAAATTACCAAACCTTTTCTGTTTTTTTCAAAATATTTATTTATTTTTGAGAGAGAGAGAGAAAGAAAGAGAGAGAGCCCGCAAGCAGGGGAGGGGCAGACAGAGAGAGAGACACAGAATTCAAAGCAGGCTCCAGGCTCTGAGCTGTCAGCACAGAGCCCGATGCGGGGCTCAAACTCATGAACAGTGAGATCATGACCTGAGCCTAAGTCGGACGCTTAACCAACTGAACCGCCCAGGTGCCCCTTAAGAAATAAAAAAATATGTTACTAAAACAAGAACATCATAATCAACAAGTATGTGTTAACTGATGTAAGAATATAGTCATAATGATGATGATAACATCTTGAATCAGTAGAGGAGGAACAGATTATTTTACACACTCTTTTAGAACCACTGGCCAATCATTTATTATAAATTAAAGTTAGAGTCTTGCCTAATTGTGCTCTGACATTCTAGAGAGCTTGGAATTTTAAATGTAAAGAATGCAAAATGCTAGAAGAAAACAGGTGAATCATTTAGAAAAGAGCTTTCTGAGCATTACCCCACCATGAAATCCAAGAAGGAAAAAATATTAATGTATGGTCATGGGCTTTGTGCTTGGGCTTTGTTGCAAGATGGGTTATAATAAAAGAACCTGTCTCAGTAGGATTGTCTGTGTATGCAGCTTATATGAGACAACACACAGGAAGTACCAGCATAAGACCAGGCACGTAGGAATCGCTCAATAAATATCAGCAAAAAAAGAGCAGGAAGAAATTGGATATGGCCTAAATCTACAACTAGAATGGCTCCATCTACTTGGTAAATATTATGCATCTGTTAAAAGTTCTTTGGTAGTTGGGGTGCCTGGGTGACTCAGTCGGTTAAGCGACTAACTTCAGCTCAGGTCATGATCTCACAGGTTCATGAATTTGAGCCCCCCATCAGGCTCTGTGCTGATGGCTCAGAGCCTGGAGCCTGCTTTGGATTCTGTGTCTCCCTCTCTCTCTGCTCTTCCCCCACTCACACTCTGTCTCTATCTCTCAAAAATGAATAAATGTTAAAAAAAATATTTTTTAAAGTTCTTTGGTAGCTATATATTTATTCATATGGATAAATATTTTACTACATATCAATGGGGTTGAAAGGAAGGAGAAAATCAGTTTCCAAAATAGTTGGGGTGCCCTTTTTCTATTTTATAAATTAAATGGCTCTGACACTTATTATTATCATCTTACTACCACCTTAATCTTCACTTTTTACATGACTTTGATCATTTTTCAATCTTATTCCAAAATATTATTCATAGGCTTTTGGCTCATTTCCAGAAACACTGCTATGCATTTAGTTTTTAAGGGATTTGTGTTGACTTGGCTGAGTTTTTTTTTTAAACACCTTTATTGAGATACAATTTATATACCATAAACTTTACCCACTTAAATAGAAAAATTCAATGGTTTTTAGTATATTTTCAGAGTTTCACGGCTATCACCATAACCTACTTTTAGAACATTTCATGGTCCCGAAAAGAAACCCTGCATTCATTAGTCACTGCCCACAGCCACCCACCAATTCATTTTTGTTAGTCCTGCTAGTCTTGTGTTTAAATTATGAAGTTTACATTTATAGATTTGTATTTTTTTAATTAAAAAAAATTTCTAATGTTTTATTTATTTGAGAGAGAGAGAGAGAGAGAGAGAGAGAGAGAGAGATGGGAAGGGCCAGAGAGAGAGGGAGACACAGAATCCAAAGCAGGCTCCAGGCTCCGAGCTGTCCGCACAGAGCCCGATGTGGGGCTCGTCCTCATGAACCACGAGATCATGACCTGAGCCAAAGTCGGACACTTAACTGACTGAGCCACCCAGGCACCCCTACAGATTTGTATTTTAAAAGTATCCACACACACGTACATACAAAATACATGTTCTGGAGTCACTTTAAGATTTGGTTGAAACCTCACTGTACGACTTACCAGGAGTGTAGTCTTGGGAGGTCACATAACTGCTCCTTGCCTCATTTTCTCAGCAGTAAAATGGAGGAAATGATTTCTACCTCACAGGCTTGTGGGGAGGATTTTTAAAATGAGAAAATCTGCATCCGGTGCTCGGTGCAGCATTTAGAACACAGTAAGTGCTCCACAAATATTAGCTGTAATCATTCTGTTCATCATCAACATCTCTGGATCGGAGAACTATGGAGGATTTTATTTTGTACTGGGCGCACACTGGTATTTTCCAAAGTCTCTACGTGAACATGTATTGCTTTTGTGGTGAAATAAGAAAAACAAACTTTGTTTACAGTCATGGAGAGGGATGGTCAAGCAAGTGGGAGGTGAGTGGGGAGCCAGGCTTCTCTGGCTAAAGAGTGAAGACAGGCAACTTTCAGAGCAACTCCCTCCCACCCCCACCCCACTCCCTGGAGCTCCCAGAGAGTTTGGACCCCACCCTTGAGGCTATGTGTCCTACAGATGCCACAAGATGGCTTAGGTCCCTTGGAAAGATCCCTCTCTGCCCTGCTGCCATGGCCATGGAGGCAGTGGGTCTGGCCACATCAGGTCATCCTGACCTGAGCGAGCATCTGTGCCCTAATCTTGCTAGTTGAGCTCCACCCGCAGCACTGCCTGCTGACTCAGGGGTAACATTAACCCAGGGCAGGAGTCATATACTGGTCAAAACTGGGCTTTCGAGTCCACACGACTTGGGCTCAAAACCATACTCTGTTAATTTTCCAAACTTTATAGGCCTCAGCTTCCCTTAAAATATCCCTAAAATATCCCTATAAAATAGGGATAACAATAGCTACTTCCACGACTGGAAAATGATTAGAGCTCAATGCCAATGTTACTATCAACTGTGCTGTTATTGTTACTATTACTTAATCTGTAAGATTATAACCTGGGGCTTTGAGGGCTCTGAAATAACACCATGCTTTTCTGTTCATGACACCCCCATGAAACATGCAAGGGATATCATAAAAGCAGATACATCGAGTCCTTAGTGAATTCCATTCAGCATCTATTTGAGGGCCTAGTACGTGCCACATGCTGTCACAGGCCCTTGGGATACATCAGTAATTTGACAATTTGACAAAGGCTGGAAATAGGAACTGAAGGTCTGGGGGGAAGAGCTTGGGAGGCTTCAAGCAGGGATGAACCTGACACGTGGGCAAAACAAACAGCAAGGAGGCTGAATGGTAAAAAGCAGAGTGAGCAAGAAAGACACTCAGGGAGGAGGAGGAGGGCCCCATAACATGGCGGCCATTTCAACTGGGACTCTGGCTTGACTCTGAATGAAGAAACTCTTGGTATCTGAGAGTGGAGGAGAACTTGATCTGACTCAAATGTATTAAAAATGATCACTCTGGCTGCTATGATCCTTGTCCAAGAGCTTGACGTCTGCCTTTTTACTGAAAACCAAAGTGCAGCTTCTTCCCCAGCAGTGTTCTGTGATCTGTCTGCCAAACACGGGTATTCTAGGGCGAGAGACCATGGACACACGGACTACATACAGGCATGCTTCATTTTATTGCGTTTCATTTTTTTTTTTAATTGTGCTTTGCAGATATTGCATTTTTTTTGGTCTGTTTTGTTTTTGTTTCTTTGTTTGTTTTACAATTGAAGGTCTGTGACAACCCTCCATAGAGCAAGTCTATTGGTGCCATGTTATCAAACGGCATTTATTTGCTCACTCTGTGTCTCTGTGTCACATTTTGGTATTTCTTGCAATGTTTCAGACTCTTCCGTTATGATTTGTAATGGTGATCTGTGATTAGTGATCTTTGATGTTACCTCTCTAACTGCTTTGGGGGCACCACAAAAGCATCAATATAAGAAGGTGAAATTAGGCAATAAACGATGTGTGGGTTCTGACTGCTCCATCAACTGGCTGTTCCCCGCTTTCTCTCCCTCTCCTCAGGCCTCCCTGTTCGCTGAGACACAATATTGAAATTAGGCCAATGAATAACCCTACAATGACTTCTAAGTGCTCAAGTGAAAAAAAAAAAAAGAGGTGCACCTTTCTTACTTTAAATGAAAAGCTAGAAACGACTGAGCTTAGTGAGGAAGGCAGGTTGAAAGCCAAGACAGGCTGAAAGCTAAGTCTCTTGCACCAAACATCAGCCAAGTTGTGAATGGAAGAAAAAAGGTATTAAGGATATTTTTAAAAATCAACAGTATTGAGAGTTCATGTACATGCAATGATACCTGTTTTTATCCCGACATCCTAGGGTACTCTACAACTGAGAAAGTGTGCTAACACCAAAGTCCTCTTAGACCTCGCCCTTCTCCTGCATCTGGCCACTGCCCAGTAATGGCACCTGCCACCCATCCCTGGCTCCCTTCTGGTCTCCTCTCCTGTAGTTTCACCTTCCCCAACCCACTCCCCAAACTGTCACTCCTGTGCTCTTCTTTAACTCACAACTCTGAGTCACCCCATGCCGAACCTTCCACGGTCTCCACTGCCTCCTTTCGTTGCCTCTAGTGCTGAATGCCTTGCACGGCAGTGAGCCCTTCAGGATCTGGTCCTTCTGGCTTCCCACACGTCAGGCCTCTGTGAATTCACACTGCTGTTCTCTCTGTCCCATCTGATAAATTTTGCTGTTCTTTCAAGCTTGTCTCCTCTTCCTCCACTACCTTTCTGACATCCCGAGCAAACTACGTACTTTTTCAACAGGCTCGCTTTCTCAGTACAGACTTCCATTATAGCATCTTACAGACGTCCGCTTCATTGTTGATCTCCCCACCAGACTGCAGTTCTCAGAAAGTGGGCATAAGGCCTCTTCAGGTTGCTGTCTCTAGCTGGGCAAAGCATATGGCATATAGCAAATAGCTCCTAAAAGCATTTGTTGAATATATTAATGTTTTTCCCCCAGTTTCAGTGAGGAATAAATGACAAATATAATTGTATATAAAGGGTATAATGCAATGATGGGATGTATGTATACATCATGGAATGATTACCAAGACCAAGATTATTAGCACATCTGTCCCCTCACACAGTTAACTTTTTCTTTTCTTTTCTTTCCTTTTTTTTCTTTTCTTTTTTTTTTCTTTTCTTTGTTCTTTTCTTTTCTTTTCTTTCTCTTTTTCTTTTTCTCTTTCTTTCCTTTCTTTTTTTCTTTCTTTCTTTCCTTCTTTCCTTCTTTCTTTCTGTGGTTGAGGATGCTTAAGATCTACTCTCAGCAACTTTGAAGCATACAATACCATATTAATAACTACAGTCACTTTTTAGATTCTCAGAACTTATTCTTCTTATAACTGAGAGTTTGTACCCTGTGACCTGCATCTCCCCATATCCCCCCTCTCCCAAATCCCTGGCAACTACCATTCTATTCTGTTTTTATGAAATTGACATTCTCCGTTCTCTTAGATTCCACATATAAGTAAAATCATACGGTATTTGTCTTTCTCTGTCTGGTATATTTTACTTAGCATAATGTCGGCCATGCTTATCCATGTTGTCAAAAATGGCAGAATTTCCTTCCTTTTTGTGGGTGAAACATTCCATTGTTGGGGGTGTGTGTATGTGTGTAAATATCACATTTCTTTATCCATTCATCTGTTGATGGACACTTAGGTTGTTTCCATATCTTGGCTATTGTAAATAGTTCTCTAATGAACATGGGAGTGCAGATATCTCTTTGATATTCTGTTTTCATTTCCTTTGGCTATATACCCAAAGTAGGATTGTTAAATCAAATGATACTTCTATTTTTAATTTCTTAAGGAACATCTGTACTCTTTCCTTAGTGGCTGTTACCAGTTTATATTCCCATCAATAGCCCACAAGGGATCCTTTTTCTCCACATGCTCGCCAGCATTAGTCATCTCTTACCCTTTTTTAGAAATGTTTATTTATTTTGAGGGGGGAGTACAGAGAGGGAGGGAGGGAGAATCCCAAGCAGGCTCTGGGCTGTCAGCACACAGCCAGACACAGGGCTCGATACCACAAACTGTGAGATCATGACCTGAGCTTAACCAACTGAGCCACCCAGGTGCCCCTCTTGTCTTATTTGATAATAGTCATCCTGATAGGTGTGAGGTGATATCTCATTGTGGTTCTGGTTGCATTAACCTGATTAATGATGTTAACCACCTTTTCGTGTACCTGTTGGTCATCTCTATGTCTTCTTTACAAAAATGTCTGCTCAGATTCTTTGTCCATTTTTCAATTGGGTTTCTGTTTTTTTGTGATTGAGTTGTAGGAGTTCCATACATATTTTGGATATTAACCCCTCATCAGACATGCAGTTCCAAATACATTCCGTAGGCTGACTTTTAATTTTGTTGATAGTTCCCTCTGCTATGCAGAAGTTTTTTTTTTTAGTTTGATATATAACCACTTGTTTATTTTTTTCTTTTGTTGTCTTACACTTAAGACAGTCATAAAACTCAAGTCTTTAATCCACTTTGAGTTGAGTTTTGTGTATGGTGTAAGATAGGGGTCCAATTTCTCCAACACCATTTACTGAAGAAACTATCCTTTCCCCATTGTATATTCTTGGCTCCTATGCCCTAAATTAACTGATAATATATGCATGAGTGTCTGTTTTATGCCATTAACATACTATGTTTATTGCTGCTATAGCTTTGTAATGTAGCTTGAAATCAGGAAGCGTAAAGCCTCCAGCTTTGTTCTTCTCTCTCAACACTGCATTGGCTATTTGGGGTCTTTTGTGGTTCCACACAAGTTTTAGGGTACTTTTTTCTGTTTCTAACAAAAATGTCATTGGATTTTGATAGAGATTAGATTAAATCTATGGATCGCTTTGGGTAGCATGGACATTTTCATAATATTAATTCTTCCAATCCACGAACATGTTATATCTTTCCATTTATTTGTGTCTTCTTCAATTTCTTTCATCAATGTCTTGTAAGTTTTCAGTGTACAGTTCTTTCATCTCCTTGGTTAAATAAATTGGTTACATTTCATTTAAAAAGTGTTTTACTGGTTTTGGTGGTGTTGTAAATGGGTTTGGTTTCTTGGTTTTTCTTTGAGGAATAGTTTGTTCTTAGTTTGTAAAAATGCACCTGGTTTTTCTATGTTGATTTTGTATATGGTAATTTTTCTAAATTCATTCATTAGTTCTAACAGTTTTTTAGTGAAGTCTTCAGGGCTTTCTATACGAGCCCTGCAAATAGATAATTTTACTTCTTCCTTTCTAATTTGGATACCTTTTATTTCTTTTTCTTGCCTAATTACCATGGCTAGGACTTTCAGTACTCAGTTGAATAGAAATGGCAACAGGGGGCATCCTTGTCTTGTTCGTGATCTTAAAGGAAAGGCTTTTAACTTTTCATCACTGAGTATGATGTCAGCTGTGGGCTTGCCAAACATGGCCTTTATTATGTTGAGGTACATTCCTTTTATAACTTGTTGAGAGTTTTAAATCACACAAGAATGTTGAATTTTTCAAATGCTTTTTCTGCATCTATTGAAATAATCTTGTAATTTTTATTCTTCATTATGTTAATGTGGTATATCTCATTTATTGATTTGGGTATGTTGAACCATATGTTGGGTATGTTGATCATGCTGTATGATCTTTTTATATGCTCTTGAATTCCATTTGCTAGTATTTTGTTAAGGATTTTTGCATCTATCATCATCAGGGTATTGGCTCCTAGTTTTCTTTTCTTGTAGTGCCCATTTTTTTTCTTTTTAATTCAACAATAATTAACATACAGTGTTATATTAGTTTCAGGTGTACCATGCTCATCATGATGTGTATTCTTAATCCCCATCAACTATTTCACCTATCTCCTCACCCAACTCTTCTCTGGCAACCACCAGTTTGTTCTCTATATTTAAATCTGTTTTTTTTCTCTCTTTGTTTCTTTGTTCATTTGTTTTAATTCTTAAATTCCACATATAAGTTGAAATTATATGGCATTTGTCCTTTGTTGACTGACTTGTTTCAGTTAGCATTATACCGTCTAGGTCCATCCATATCATTGCAAATGGCAAGATTTTATTCTTCTTTAATGACCAAGTAATATTCCACTGTGTATATGTACATGTGTATGTATATATTCCACACCTTCTGTATCCATTTATCTATCAATAGACCTTTCGGTTGCTTCCACATCTTGGCTATTGTAAATAATGCTGCAATAAACAGAGGGGTGCATATATCTTTTCAAATTAGTGTTTTTGTTTCTTTAAAAATTTTTTTAATGTTTTTCTTTATTTTTGAGAGACAGAGAGAGAAAGAATATGAGTGGGGGAGACAGAGACAGAATCCAAAGCAGGATCTAGGCTCTGAGGTGTCAGCACAGAGCCCGATGCAGGGCTTGAACCCATGAACTGTGAGATCATGACCTGAGCTGAAGTTGGCTGCTCAACAGACTGAGCCACCCAGGTGCCCCAGTGGTTTTGTTTTCTTTGGGTGAATACCTAGCACTGGAATTACTGGATCATATGATAATTCTGTTTATTTTTTGAGGAACCTCCATACTCTTTTCCACAGTGGCTGTAAGAGCCATATTCCCACCAACAGTGCACACACTGTACTTTTTCTCCACATCCCCACCAACACTTGTTGCTTCTTGTGTTTTGGGTTTTGGCCATTTGGACAGGTGTGAGGTGATATCTCATTGTGGTTATGACCTGGATTTGCCTGATGGTTAGTGATGTTGAGCATCTTTTCATGTGTCTGTTGGCCACCTGTATAACTTCCTCTGAAAAATGCCTATTCAGGTCCTCTGTCCATCTTTTAATTGGATTATTTGTTGGTGTTGAGTTGTAGAAGTTTTTCATATATTCTGGGTACTAACCCCTTATCAAATATATCATTTGCAAATATCTTCTCCCATTCAGTAGATTGTTTTGTTGACGGATTCCTTCACTGTGAAAAATTTTTCATTTTGGTGTAATCTCAATAGCTTGAATTTACAGTGCCCATCTTTAAATTTTATTTGTTTTGAGAAAGAGAGAGAGAGGCAGAGAGAGAGGGAGAGAGAGCGAATCCCAAGCAGGCTCTGTGCTGTCAGTGTAGAGCCCATTTCAGGGCTCAATCCCATGAACCATGAGATCATGACCTGAACTAAAATCAAGAGTTGGACAGTTAACAGTATGAGCCACCCAGGCACCCCTGTAATGCCCATCTTTAAAACTACATTGCATAGGGGTGCCTGGTGGCTCAGTCAGTTAAGCATCCAACTTTGGCTCAGGTCATGATCTCGTGGTTCGTGAATTCAAGCCCTGTGTCGGGCTCTGTACTGACAGCTCAGAGCCTGGAGCCCGCTTCGGATTCTGTGTCTCCCTCTCTGTTCCTCCCCTGCTCGCACTCTGTATCTCTCTCTCAAAAATAAATAAAGATTAAAAAATTTTTAAACTATACTGCATAACAGGAAAAATTACATCATTATTCCCATTTTCCACTTGGAATGACTAAAGTACAAGGTGATTTCATAGACCTTATTTTACAAAGTTGGGATTAACATCCACAATGCCTAGCTCCAAGCTCAGATCTTTCTACGAGACCAAAGCCAGCCTAAGCTGTTGTTAGGATGGGGAAACTCAACATAATATCCTGGCTCTCTTCTAGGCTTTGTGTGGGAATCACATCCATTCCTGTTCAACCTGCATGGGGCGTTTAGTGCACAAAGCTTACATTCTAGGTGGGGATCAAATTGCTTAATGTCCCATTAGATGACTGAAGCTCAAACCCAGGCCACCTTCATGTCCTAAGCCTCTCTTGGCCCTCATCTGTGTAGCTATAACCACCTCCTGCCTTCTCAGTCCTATGCTGAGGATATCCCACTAAAGCTATAATGATCCCCTTTGGTTCAGCTCCCTACACCCTTTTTTAGTGCCAAGCCCTTCTCTCTTAGGGCCAGGGAAGCACAAGGACTGGACAGGATCCTTGGAAGAGAGAACACTGGCCTCCACGTTCTGAGCCCTCACACCGGGCTCCCCTGGGACTAGAACCAGACACACTGTTTCCCAAAAATCAGGAGACAGAATGAATAGAGCTCCTTCCAAAAGAAGAAATGCCTGATATATTTCTCGCCCTGTGAAGTTATTTTTAGTTCTTCAAGTGTCTCTGAATCCAAACAATTCAAGGAACTGCCCAAGTTCATAGTTTCAACGTGTTCCAACTTTGACAAAAATACATTACATCATGCAGAAAGAGATTCAACCAGTCCTAATTGTCTCACAATGGACCCACAATGCCAGCTCAGAAATAGGATCTTTATCAGTGCTGGCAGTGTCTACATATGATTTCTAAGTATTGGTGGCCCCCTCAGCAATTAAGTATCACAAACAACAACAGGGTTTGGGATTGTACTAGACAGATCAATCAACTAAGAAATATCAGGAACAATAATCAGGTTAACTTCCAAACCGAAAATAAAAATGTCATACAATAACATTAAAGAGAAATCTGAACCTTTGAGTAAATACACATCGCAAATCTCCACCAGCATCCTCATGAACTTATCTGGCCTCAGCCTGGGTTTCAAAACAAACCTCTTGCCAAAATTTTCAAATAATCCTATTATAGAAAGAGAAAGATTCTTATGAAGGATGAAGTAGGAAAAAAGTCACCCAGCTCTTAACAGTTGTTTATAAACTGTTCTTATCCAAAAGATGCATATGTAGGAAAATTAAAGAGCTAAATCCTGCCATGAGTCATACAGAAGGGAAAAGGATAAATCATGATCTCAAATATCTTTGAGGCCAAAAGGCAAAGCGGAAGGTGAATGTACCAGCTTCAGTCCATAATGACTAAGACAAGAAGTAAGAGAGACATCATTCTCTGTGGACTCCATCTATAGGAGTGATGAGAAATCATCTGCCAATTAGGAGAGTTACTCCCTTCACATATTATTTCTTTTTTAATATGAAATTTATTGAAAAGCTGGTTTCCGTACAACACCCAGTGCTCATCCCAACAGGTGCCCTTCTCAATGCCCATCACCCACTTTCCCCTCCCTCCCACCCCCCATCAACCCTCGGTTTATTCTCAGTTTTTAAGAGTCTCTTAAAACTTAGAGAGAGAGGAGTTTGGCTCCCTCCCTCTCTAACTTTTTTCCCCATGGTCTTCTGTTAAGTTTCTCAGGATCCACATAAACGTGAAAACATTTGGTATCTGTCTTTCTCTGGATGACTTATTTCACTTAGCGTAACACTCTCCAGTTGCAACCACATTTCTACAAAAGGCCATATTTCATTCTTTCTCATTGCCAAGTAGTATTCCATTGTGTGTATAAACCACAATTTCTTTATCCATTCATCAGTTGATGGACATTTAAGCTCTTTCCATAATTTGGCTATTGTTTAAAGTGCTGCTATAGGGGCGCCTGGGTGGCGCAGTCGGTTAAGCGTCCGACTTCAGCCAGGTCACTATCTCCCGGTCTGGGATTTCGAGCCCCGCGTCAGGCTCTGGGCTGATGGCTGTTTCCGATTCTGTGTCTCCCTCTCTCTCTGCCCCTCCCCCATTCATGCTCTGTCTCTCTCTGTCCCAAAAATAAATAAACGTTGAAAAAAATAAAAAAAAATAAAGTGCTGCTATAAACATTGGGGTACAAGTGCCCCTATGCATCAGCCCTCCTGTATCCCTTGGGTAAATTCCTAGAAGTGCTATTGCTGGGTCATAGGGTAGATCGATTTTTAATTTTTTGAGGAACCTCCACACTGTTTTCCAGAGTGGCTGCATCAGTTTGCATTCCCACCAACAGTGTGAGAGGGTTCCCATTTCTCCACATCCTCTCCAGCATTTATAGTCTCCTGATTTGTTCATTTTAGCCACGCTGGCTGGCGTGAGTTGTTATCTGTGTGGTTTTGAATTGTAGTTCGCTAATGAGGAGTGACGTTGAACATCTTTTCATGTGCCCGTTGGCCATCCGGATGTCTTCTTTAGAGAAGTGTCTATTCATGTCTTCTGCCCATTTCTTCACTGGATCATTTGTTTTTTGGGTGTGGAGTTTGGTGAGTTCTTTATAGAGTTTGGATACTAGCCCTTTGTCCAATATGTCATTTGCAAATATCTTTTCCCATTCCATCAGTTGCCTTTTAGCTTTGTTGATTGTTTCCTTTGCAGTGCAGAAGGTTTTTATCTTCATGAGGTCCCAATAGTTCATTTTTGCTTTTAACTCCCTTGCCTTTGGAGATGTGTCAAGTAAGAAATTGCTGCGGCTGAGGTCAGAGAGGTTTTTTTCCTGCTTTCTCCTCTAGGGTTTTGATGGTTTCCTGTCTCACATTCAGGTCCTTTATCCATTTTGAGTTTGTTTTTGTGAATGGTGTAAGAAAGTGGTCTAGTTTCATTCATTCTTCTGCCTTTGCTGTCCAGTTCTCCCAGCACCATTTGCTAAAGAGACTATCTTTTTTCCATTGGATATTCTTTCCTGCTTTGTCAAAGATTAGTTGGCCATACTTTTGTGGGTCCAACTCTGGAGTCTCTATTCTATTCCACTGGTCTATGTGTCTGTTTTTGTGCCAACACCATGCTGTCTCGATGATTACAGCTTTGTAGTAGAGGCTAAAGTCTGGGATTGTGATGCCTCCTGCTTTGGTCTTCTTCTTCAATATTACTTTGGCTATTTAGGGTCTTTTGTGGTTCCATACAAATTTTAGGATTGTGTGTTCTAGCTTTAAGAAGAATACTGGTGCAATTTTGATTGGGATTGCATTGAATGTGTAGATTGCTTTGGGTAGTATTGACATTTTAACAATATTTATTCTTCCAATCCATGAGCATAGAATGTTTTTCCATTTATTTGTATCTTCTTCAGTTTCCTTCATAAGCTTCCTATAGGTCTCAGCACACAGATCTTTTACATCTTTGGCTAGGTTTATTCCTAGGTATTTTATGATTCTTGGTGCAATTGTGAATGGGATCAGTTTCTTTGTCTTTCTGTTGCTTCATTATTAGTCTATAAGAATGCAACTGATTTCTGTACATTAATTTTGTATCCTGTGACTTTGCTGAATTCATGTATCAGTTCTAGCAGACTTTTGGTGGAGTCTATCAGGTTTTCCATGTATAATATGTCATCTGCAAAAAGTGAAAGCTTGATTTCATCTTTGCCAATTTGGATGACTTTGACTTCCTTTTGTTGTCTGATTGCTGATGCTAGAACTTCCAACACTATGTTAAACAACAGCGGTGAGAGTGGACATCCCTGTCGTGTTCCTGACCTCAGGGGGAAAGCTCTCAGTTCTTCCCCATTGAGGATGATATTAGCTGTGGACTTTTCATAAATGGCTTTTATGATGTTTAAGCATGTTCCTTCTATCCTGACTCTCTCAAGGGTTTTTATTAAGAAAGGATGCTGAATTTTGTCAAATGCTTTTTCTGCATTGATTGACAGGATCATATGGTTCTTATCTTTTCTTTTATTAATGTGATGTATCACATTGATCAATTTGTGAATATTGAACCGACCCTACAACCCAGGAATGAATCCCACTTGTTCATGGTGAATAATTCTTTTTATATGCTGTTGAATTCGATTTGCTAGTGTCTTATTGAGAATTTTTGCATCCATATTCATCAGGGATATTGGCCCATAGTTCTCTTTTTTTGCTGGGTCTCTGTCTGGTTTGGGAATCAAAGTAATGCTGGCTTCATAGAATGAGTCTGGAAGTTTTCCTTCCCTTTCCATTTTTTGGAACAGCTTGAAAAGGATAGGTATTAACTCTGCTTTAAATGTCTAGTTGAATTCCTCAGGGAAGCCATCTGGTCCTGGACTCTTATCTGTTGGGAGATTTTTGATAACTGATTCAATTTCTTTGCTGGGTATGGGTCTGTTCAAGTTTTCTGTTTCCTCCTGTTTGAGTTTTGGAAGTGGGTGGGTGCTTAGGAATTTGTCCATTTCTTTCAGGTTGTCCAGTTTGTTGGCATATAATTTTTCATAGTATTCCCTGATAATTGCTTGTATTTCAGAGGGATTGGTTGTAATAATTCCATTTGCATTCATGATTTATCTGTTTGGGTCATCTCCATTTTCTTTTTGAGAAGCCTGGCTAGAGGTTTATCAATTTTGTTTATTTTTTCAAAAAACCAACTCTTGGTTTCATTGATCTGCTCTACAGTTTTTTTAGATTCTGTATTGTTTATTTCTGCTCCAATCTTTATTATTTCTCTTCTTCTGCTGGGTTTTGGGGTGTCTTTGCTGCTCTGCTTGTATTTCCTTTAGGTGTGCTGTTAGATTTTGTATTTGGGATTTTTTTGTTTCTTGAGATAGGCCTGGATTGCAATGTATTTTCCCTCCCAGGACTGCCTTTGCTGCATCCCAAAGTGTTTGGATTGTTGTATTTTCCTCTTCATTTGTTTCCATATATTTTTAAATTTCTTCTCTAATTGCCTGGTTGACCCATTTACTCTTTAGTAGGGTGTTCTTTAACCTCCATGCTTTTGGAGGTTTTCCAGACTTTTTCCTGTGGTTGATTTCAAGTTTCAGATTTCTGAAAGTAGGCATGGTATGATCTCAATTCTTTTATACTTATGAAGAGCTGTTTTGTGACCCAGTATATGATCTATCTTGCAGAATGTTCCGTGTGCACTCGAGAAGAAAGTATATCCTGTTGCTTTGGGATGCAGAGTTCTAAATTTATCTGTCAAGTCCATCTGATCCAATGTATCATTCAGGGCCCTTGTTTCTTTATTGATCCTGTGTCCAGATGATCTATCCATTGTTGTAAGTGGGGTATTAAAGTCCCCTGAAATTACCACATTCTTATCTATAAGGTTTCTTATGTTTGTAATCGTTTTATATATTTGGGGGCTCCCGTATTCGGTGCATAGACATTTATCATTGTTAGCTCTTCCTGATGGATAGACCCTGTAATTACTATATAATGCCCTTCTTCATCTCTTGTTACAGCCTTTAAAGTCTAGTTTGTCTGATATAAGTATGGCTACTCCAGCTTTCTTCTGACTTCCAGTGGCATGATAGATAGCTCTCCATCCCCTCACTTTCAATCTGAAGGTGTCCTCAGGTCTAAAATGAGTCTCTTGTGGACAGCAAATAGATGGGTCTTGTTTTTTTTTTATCCATTACGATACCCTATGTCTTTTGGTTGCAGCATTTAGTCCATTTACATTCAGTGTTATTATTGAAAGATAATGGGTTTAGAGTCATTGTGATGTCTGTAGGTTTCATGCTTATAGTGATGTTTCTGGTACTTTGTGGTCCTTGCAACATTTCAGTCACGGAGTCCTGCTTAGGATCTCTTGTAGGGCTGGTTTAGTGGTGATGAATTCCTTCCGTTTTTGTTTGTTTGGGAAAACCTTTCTCTCTCCTAGTCTGAATGACAGACTTGCTGGATAAAGAATTCTCGGCTGCATATTTTTTCTGTTCATCACACTGAAGATTATATATTCATTTTTATTATGCTCAATGACAGTATACATTCTAACTTTCCCCAGCATTCATTCATTCAATACAAATTGAGTTGTGATTCCGGCATGTGGATGAATGTGGCTCCTGCCCGCATGTTGGCTGTCAGAGCAGAGGAGATTCAGAAAGGAAACGGGGTGCAATGCAGCCTGTGCAAGTGAGGAGAGGCGGAATCAGTCAGGCTTCTTCTAGGAAACAGAAGCAGTAGAAAGCGAACACGTGTATACGTGTGTGTACATCCATACCTATGTATTCATACAAACACATATATCTGTCCCTACACGCACACACAGAGATACACACACAGAGATTTCAAGACACTGCCTGACACAGTTAGGTGGGCTGGAAAGTTCAAAATCCACAGCGCAGGCCTGCAGGGCAGAAACTCGGAGGCAGAAGTCTGTGTTGTAGCCTTGGGGCAGAATTTCTTCTCCCTCAGGGAACCCTCAGCTTTGCTCCTATGGCCACTGAAATGATTCAGTGAGGCCCATCCAGATTAGAGGGGATAACCTCCTTTACTTAAAGTCAACGGATTACAGATGTCAACCGCGTCTACACAATACCTCCAGAGCAACACCTCGAGTGGTGTTTGACTGAGTAACTGGGTGCTACGGCCTAGCCACGCGGACACACAAAACTATTACAGAAAGGAAGTCTAGGGAGCTATGGGAAGATGGGGGCAACCTCTCACACTTGGGCTAGTGTTGGGGGAGGCATAAAAATCAGGTAAGGCTTCCCTGTAGGAAGAGCTATCGAAGACTGAAAGGCTGGAAAGCAAGTGTGGGGAAAGCCCACAACTGCTGAAGTCGTGGGCAGGAAGCAAGTGGGCACATGAATGGGATCCCAGGGGCCCAGAACCAGCACCGGAGGCAGGAGCTAAGATGCTAACGCTGAGCATCAGAGCATCAAACACTGATTGAAAACTACATGCCAGGCACTGCTCAATGTGCTTTACACACATTATCTCTTTGACTCCTCATAACGTAGGACATGGGTACACTACTAACCACCTTTTTCTGGCAAGAAGCTGCTGTACAGAGAGGTCGATTGACTTGCCAAGGTCACACCGCATCTAAGCAGGATCCCAAACCAGGCTTTCTAACTCAAGAAAGGGTCTGTGGGTTGCAGAAGGAGCTAGAGTCAAGGGCACAGGTGGAGAAAGTACTTTAGCTTTGGACAGAAACGGGAAAGGAAGAGCTAATGATGAGTGCAGAGAGAGGGGTGGAAAGCAGCTCAAGAGAAATTCCAGACAGCGGTGGAGGTTTGGAGTAGCCACTATGGGAAACGGAGTGCAAGAGGCAAGGAGGGGAAGGACAGCCACAGATCAGAATAGGGAGCAGAGAATTCAGTGGCCCACCCCCTTCTTGGCATGCCCATAGGTGGGAGCTGTTAGCGTGGAACTGAAGTTGAGTTCAATTCACAGAGGCAAGGAACCCAGAAGACGGGGTGCTGGATGGGTCAACCACACGGGCTCTCGGGAAAGGGCAGAATTAAGGTTGAAGAAGAAGTCCCAGTGCTAGGACTTCCCACCAACCCGATTTTTGGCATTAAGAGAAAACAGGTGAGGGTCAAAATTATTCACGTGCTTAATGATACCCCTCACCACTCTGCTCTGTATAGTCAGTTAAATACAGTAAGGACTGTAGTCAGAGGAAAACACACACGTCTTACTGTATAAGGAAAAAGAATCTCCCTTCTTCTTTAGGTATCCCTTGGCCAATCCAGTTGAGTAACGTCAACTTTGTACATTTCTCACAGGCTCTACTTGTGTGGATCACAGGCATTAGTTCTCTCATTTATTCTGGTGCTCTGCACAAAAGTACAATGAGTAATCTAACCATTGTCCTTTTTTCCCCTAAGCTTACCCAAAAAGAAGTCTTCTGGATTTAAAAAATCCATTCTTAAAGAAAACGTTTGCCATTTAGTGGCTTTATTTTGCTGGGTGACTTAAGAGCTTCTCCTATAATTATATTAGTCCTCAGAGCGTTGAGTCCACATGTTGCCCCCAGTCTCCTGAAAGACTGAGTGTGCTTTGGCAAGGAAAACAAAACACGGGAGCAGCTGCACGAAACACTCTCGTCTTGTAGCAACAGCACGGCACTGCTCTGGACGATCCACGTGTTTGTATTTTTTAAAGAGAGTAGGTAGAAATGAAAACATTTAGATTCAACATTTCTTCTAGCATTTTAAGAGATATAAAATTAATGTCAGATTTGCCCCTCTTGACAGCAGTGATCTGTTGCCTGGCAACCCCAAGTGCTTCTTGGGTTGAAACGCCAACTACTGGAGCAGCTACTCATTTTTAAACCAATGAAGCTGCTTAAGAAGTTGAATGTGATGCTTGTCACATACCCAGATCTCACATTAAATAGCATATTTATATGTTAAGATACTCCCACTATTCGATGTAACAATGATGCCCCATTGGCCCTACAAGCTGTCCCAAAGTTATTGAAATGACATACTGGTCCAGTTGGTCTAGTTTTCTATTTCCTCAGTAGCTGCTGTAGCGTTGGCTTTCACCAGATCCCCTCCCCTTTTCTTTTGTAATTGCAGTAAAATACACGTAACATTTACCATCTTAACCCTTTTTAAGTGTAGTGAGTGGTATTAAATACCTTCACACTGTCCTGCAACCATCGCCACTATCCATCCACAGAACCCTTCTCCTGTTGCAAAACTGAAACTTTGTATCCATTCAACAAGGACTCCCCTTTCCCCTCTTCTCAGTTCCTGGCAGCCACTCTTCTAATTTCTAGAAGTTTGACGACTCTAGGTGAATCACATGGTATGTGATTTTGTCTGGCTTATTTCACTTGGTATAACGTCCTCAAGACTGACCCATGTTGTAGCATACTGCACAATTTCTTCCCTTTTTAAGGCTGAAAAATATTTCAGTGTACGTATATGCAGCATTTTGCTTCTCCGTTCCACCATCAGTGGACATTTGGGTTGCTTCCACTTTTTGGCTACTGTGAATAATGGTCTATGAACAGAAACACCCAAATCTCTCTTCAAAACCATGCTTTCAATTCTTTGGGATATATGCCCAGAACTGGAATTAATGAATCATAGGGTAATTCTATTACTAATTTTGAGGGGAACAGCCATATTGTTTTCCACAATGGCTGCACCATTTTACATTCCCACTAGCAGTGCGTGAGGGTTCCAATTTTTCTACGTCCTCACCAATGCTTACTTTCTGTTTTTTTTTTCTTTTTTGGGGGGGTTGTTTGTTTTGTTTTGTTTTCAAAGAGTTCTCTTTTCTATCATTTTTTTTTATTTTTTTAACGTTTTTATTTGTTTTTATTTTTTTGAGAGACAGAGACAGAGCGCTAGTTGGGGAGGGGCAGAGAGAGAGGGAGACACAGAATCTGAAGCCGGCTCCAGGCTCTGAGCTGTCAGCACAGAGCCCGACGTGGGGCTCGAACCCTCGAACTGTGAGATCATGACCTGAGCTGAAGTCGGACGCTTCACTGACTGAGCCACCCAGGCGCCCCATGTTTTGTTTTTTTAAGTAGTCATCCTACTGGGTGGAAGTTGGCTACTGGATTTTCTATATGCTTTATCTTTCATACCTCTATCTCTGCAGGCATTGTACTCTATTGTAAGAATTTACATTAAATGGAATATCTGTCTCCTCTTCCACTAATCTATGACCTCTTCAATTACAGGAACCAAATCTTTTTTTATCCTAAATATGCCTCATTCAACACAGAAAGCCAACCACAAGACTGGCTCTGAATTAGAAATTTCCTGAACATCTTCCCCATTCCTCATTACCAATAGAACATAGTTTTGAGTAATAAATTCACAGGAGATTGAGGAAGATCTTGAATTCCAGGCTAAGATGTTTACTCTATTAATAAGCACAAGCAACTAGCTGTGATTTGCAACTAGCTGTTATTTCCGTAAGAGGTTGTTATAACCAACTGTTTGGAGAAGGTGTGGTGACCAGAGCACCTGGAGTCAAGAAGCCTAATTACCTGTCTATGCAGTCACATCTAGGGTGGGGGCAATGGGTGTCTTCATGCGGATGGCAGCTTAGGGAATGAAGCAGAAGGGTCCATACGGGGGAGGATTGAGGCTGTGTTCTAAGAAACGATGGTTTTATTCTCTAGGGAAACTCCCAGTTTAAGACAGAGGGTCTCAGTTCATGATTCAAAACAAGTCTTTCCTTCCCATTTTTAGTTTTTGAATATTAAAAGTAGGAATAACAATGTGGTAAGTTAATAAATGATGATAAAACCTCAAAGTGAGAAGAAAAAATGGAAATTCAAATTAAGAACATGATGCATCACAGAGTAATTAAACTATTCATGAAAAATAACACCACGAAATCAGTAAATGATATAAACAAGAAACGATCATTAAATATTAAGTACAGCAAAAGGAAACTAAAGAGATACTTAGTAGAGAAACAAAATCAATGAATGCTGATTGGAAACTTGAATATTTCAGGTATGGATAGAATATTAACATAAAACGGGAGGCTTTAGAAACTGAGCCATATTAAGGATCAAAGATCAAGAAAACAGACATGGAACGAGGCACTGGGGACACTGCTGACCAGTGACAGAGAAACTGACAGTCTAGCCAGAGGACAAGTATTCGCCACAAAAGCCACATATGGCCAATCCCTCCAACAGAGTTTAAAGGGATTCAAAGAAAGGAACAGAGATATGGGGTGTGTGTGTGGGGGGGGGGGGGGGAGTGTGGATTTGTTTAGATGAAGTCTCATCATCTAGTTTCTTGTCTCTGTTTCTCATGGTTAGTTAGGCAGGTAGATGTTTCAACTGCTATAAACACCTCTAAGAGGTAATTCAGCAGCTGTGTTCTGGGCCTGATTCTTTACCTATCTATCCATCTCCCTTCTTCAGCCAGCCAGAGATGAACACAAGTGGAGATACATGAAGTCTATTCTGGACATAATAAAAACATGACTTCTAGTTTCAAGTAACCGATGCCACTGAGGAGGGATTTAAAAGCAACCTAGATCTTTCCAAAGGAGCTGCAAATATGGGTGGGAAAACAGTGTCTCTTGCACTAACTAGTAGGAAAACACATTCTCAGTGTAGCGACTGAGGAAACGTAGCCACAGGTAGAGCCAACCCTAAACGTGAGGGCTGACCTAGACAGCCCTCCTCATTAACTACCCATTCCATCGACTCAGAGCCCATTGTCCTCTAAGACCCTGGGTGGGTCAGCACCCTCTAACTCCAAGAAGCTTCAACTACTTACCTGGGATAGATGCCCCACACTCAGAGGCAGGGACTCAATCCAGGGGCAGGTTTTGCATCAATTGAGTGAAAATTTCTGCCCAGAACGTAGTTGTATAATTTAGTTGTATTTGTACTACATTTTATTTTTATTTTTTATATTAAATATAATTTATTGTCAAATTGGTTTCCGTACAACACCCAGTGTTCATCCCAACAGGTGCCCTCCTCAATGCCCATCACCCACTTTCCCCTCTCCCCACCCCCATCCACCCTCAGTTTGTTTTCAGTATTTAAGAGTCTCTTATGGTTTGCCTCCTTCCCTCTCTATAACTTCTTTTTTTTTTCCCCTTCCCCTCCCTCGTGGTCTTCTGTTAAGTTTCTCAGGATTCACATATGAGTGAAAACATACAGTATCTGTCTTTCTCTGCCTGACTTATTTCATTTAGCAGAATACCCTCCAGTTCCATCCACATTGCTACAAGTGGCTACATTTTATACAGTTTAGCCCCCAAAGAGCCCTGATTCATGCTCTCATTCCCACAATGCAGTGGAGCAGGTTTGCGGGTGGGATCTTCTCAATGGAAGTTTCGTGTTCTCTCCACACTGCTGCATTAGCATGAACTACACCTTGTACGGAACTTAAGATTATTACTGCAGTTCTTTATAAGCTTTTCCATATTTATCTAAACGATGCACCTGTACAAAGTCAATACATATACTTCCTTACATAAAATTAATGCTATAGAGAGAAATCTTTTTTTAAAGAAATGCAACAGAAATATAAACTCTTTAATACCCAGACCCTCAACTTCTACATATATTTCTGCCTCGTTGCTCAAACACCCAGCACAGAATAAAAGCACTGGACCCTTAATATTTCCAGACTTGTTTTTTTTTTCTTTTAAAAATTTTTAAAACTCTTTGTTTATTTTTGAGAGAGAGACAGAGTGTGAGCAGGGGAGGAGCAGAGAGAGAGGGAGACACAGAATGCAAAACAGGCTCCAGGCTCTGAGCTGTCAGCACAGAGCCCGACGCGGGGCTCGAACTCACCAACCGTGAGATCATGGCTCGAGCCGAAGTCAGAAGCTTAACCAAGTGAGCGACCCAGGTGCCCCTGTTGTTTCTTTTTTTTTTTTTAATATGAGGGCGATCAAAGACATTTTCAGGGATCCATGCCTGACGATATCTGTCAAACCTGTACTGAGGTAGCTTTCTCAGGCATAAGTGAGAGTTATTTCTTGTAGGTGTCTCATAAAACACCTACAGCGTCACCTCTTGACAAGTCCTAAGGAATCATGGGGAATTTTATCATCACTGAAATAACGTTCTCTCGAGAAACAGAGAAAGATGCGAAAATTTCAAATACGCTTACATTTTGTTAGGGAAGCAATGTAGCATTTTGTTCCATATAAGATGGCATAACCTATACAAGAAGCTTTTTATCAAAGTCTTTTCTCGACACAAGCAGGTGCTGCTCTTTTCTTGCTGTATTAATTATTTTATACAGGTTTCTTTCATCTTTTAATTTTTGTCAGAATGTCGTACAGATTATTTCTGCCCTACTTTGATCTCTACCGCCAGAAGTAAGTGAATTCAATCAGAGAGGGAATCCTAATGCACACCAGACTCAGGGGCATCAGGCCATCCTTACGTGGTAAAGACCTCCTCAATGCACACTAAAATGTAACTCCTTCTCAGATCACTGCTAATGAGGGGTCAATTTGCCATTTTTTTTGGTAGGGGGATTTCTTTTTCCACCTTCTTTTAAACAGGCGGTATATTTCTCTCTTTTATCGTTGTCCTTTGCTTCTCCTCACTTCACTCCCGCATGTTTATTTATTTATTTTATTTTATTTTTGAGAGACAGAGAGAGACAGCATGAGTGGGGGAGGGGCAGAGAGAGAGGGAGACCCAGAATCCGAAGCAGGCTCCAGGCTCTGAGCTGTCGGCACAGCCGACGCGGGGCTCGAACTCACAAGCTGTGAGATCATGACCTGAGCTGAAGTCGGACGCCTAACTGACTGAGCCACCCAGGCACCCCCCCCAAAAATTTTTTTAAAAGAATGGTTTCGTGAGGTCCTACTGGGAATTGTGGTTGCTACTGTAGTCAACACATCCTTCAGTTTAATGGAGGGGGAGCTTTCTACAGTATCTTTCCCGTATTAAGTTTTCCCATCCAGGAACAAGATATGTGCCTGCATTTATTCAAATCTTCTTCTCCATCCCTCAGCGCAGTTGTGCATTTTCCTTCACGTATCCTACTGTCGTGCTCTTTGGAGTTTTGCCTCCTTTGGTGCTGAACGCCACGGCTCTTTTTTCCACCTTACGTTTTCGGCACTGACAGAGGAACACTGTTCCTTTTTTCACCCCGAACGTTGTAACTGGCCCCTTTGCTAATTGGTTCTGAAAATTTTTCACTTCTTTGCTTTTCCATGAACAGGACTGTTATCATCAAAATGATTATTTGTCTCCTCCTTTCCAGTATTTCCAGCATGTGCCTCTTCCTTGACTAATTGGCGATGGCCCACATTGGAAAAACAAAAGAAACCAACATCAGTACGAGATTTCCTTGCCTCGGTTTAACCTTCATAGGAAGGATCTGGCCCTCTTCTGACATTTGCTAATTGCATATTTTCATGAACGTGTTTCATCTCCTGGGGCTATAACCATAGACAGAGTTTTTGGATAAAATTTTACACAACCATATGCTTAACAACTAGACAAGACACAACAGTGACAAGCCTGAGGGTACTTTATGGTATCAGACGCTGGTCTATCACCAGTCACAGAGGCAAGTGAGGGCTCTAGGGGAGACAACACTGAATTAGAAATAAGGAAGTTTCTTTCTGTTTCTGATTTTCCTACAGATTTCACTTAAGTTTTTACCTTAATAAGAGCATAATTTCTATGTGTCAAACATGTAAATTTATAAAACTTAATGAAACAAAGTGTTAAAGCTACTAAATATCACAAAATAGGTATTTTTCAAAATGCCAATAAAAGAATATATGAAAACTTTTTGTCACGTGTGTTTCTGGAATTCAAACTTGTAACATTAGATCTTTAAGGACTTTCCAGTATGTATGAGACGATCCCCACACCTTTTTTTATGAAATACATACAAATTACAGCAAGAGAGAAAGCTATCAATATAACCCTGCCAATATTTATTTTTAAGTTGTTTTTTTTTTAATTTTATTTATTTATTTTGAGAGAGAGAGAGAGAGACCGAGCGTGAGCATGCATGCACGGGGGATGGGCAGAGGGAGAGAGAATCCCAAGCAGGCTCCACATTGTCAGCACAGAGCCCAATGTGGGACTCGATCTCATGAACATTGAGATCACGACCTGAGCCGAAACCAAGAGTCCAACGCTCAACCGACTGAGCCACCGAGGCGTCCCAAAAGTTAGTTTTTGAGCAATTTTTCTCTCAGCTAAACTGGCCTGTTGTACACTCATTTACTGAGACTCGGGACTTTATCCTCTTAGCAATATTACCAAAAGAACTTAGATTTTCTTATGTAGGAAAATGCAACATTCGTGCTTTAAGTGTACAGCTGTGTAATTATTTTTACTGACAGTTTTTATATAGAGACAACACAAGTTGCATGGCCTCCTAGTGGGATAAAGGAACATGTATTACAGTTTCTGAACGAAAATGTGAGAAGGAGCAAACCCGTTCTAGGGGCACGGGAACCCTGAGAACTGTCTCTGGGTCTTGGGGCCAGAGACACAGAACCCAGGAGGCATTTCAGAAGCCACAGTCCTACTTCTCACTTTATAGGCAGGACACGGGGCACCACAGGGATCCTGTGGTTTGTCCGAGGGGAATAGCCCAGGCCCATCCCTAGATCTGCGTTCTCCTAAACCCGTTACCTTTCATTCCACCTCCCTGCCTCCCCAGAAGTCTTTGAGGAGCACAGAGTCCCCGCAATTTCTGTGCTCGGCACACAACGCTCATCCCCCCACCCTCACTGGCCTCTGAGAGTTGCTCACAGGGAATCTCAACCAGTAGGTACACGGTGCCGGTGGGGTCCCATGCACTGAGGACAGCTGCACTCAGCTAGCTCCCTGCTGATACCTGCCAAAGGGACCATCACAGGAAATGGACGATTCTAGTCGCAGCCAATTCCTGTGGTAGGACCTCAATGCTGGAATCTCCTGATCCTTGGGCTCAAGCTAGTCCTGGAACAAATACACTTTTCTCCAGAAGGTCCCGGGGCAGCATTCAGGGCCTTTTGCCCTGGTGTGCATCACGGGATGAGGACATCAAAGCTAAGTTCCAGCCCTTGGCCCATGACTAACTCACGCTGGGATGGTGTTAAAAGTCATCTCTCCTGTCCCGACATCCATATCCTCCTCTGAGGAGTGATCATGACCGCACGAACGATACCTAAGGGGCCAGTGTGGATGTTCTAGGCTTCTGTGATGGTAAACAAGGAACAGACAACTAAAGACACATGGAGAAGGAAGACAGTGCCAGGTACAAAGGTGCACAAGTCATATGCCAAGGACTAACCAAAGGGAACCCGCACTTCCTGTACAAGTAACCACCCTCTAGCCAGTGAGCACATCCTTCCTCAACTGTAATAAAAACCCAAAAAACATGGCACATTTCTCATGCACTTCCGGAGCCACTGTTAGACCCAACGTAGCAGCAACTGCTTGAAACACCGCTCCTTGACCTCTGGCTGAATTAGCCTATCTGTTCAGTGAAGCCGTTTCGACGGGACCCATCCAGGTTCGTTTGCCTTTAATAACATACCTTCCCGGTGGCAAAGGAAGTCTCCTGCGTCAGCGTCAACGTTCGAGTCCCACCTTGGGGCTGCCAGTGCCCGCGATGCGCTGGCATTTTCTGTTTTCTAATCAAAGGGGCCAAGGGAAACAGGTGCTGGCAGATGACAGCTGAGGCTGTCTGTGCTGTGAACTCCCTGCCACGCACAGTTTCTAATGAAGAGGGCTAGGAAAAAGACGGGAGCCTCAGATTTCTGTCACAGTGGCTGTGGTAGGAGATGCTGGGGTGACCGCTTTCCTGTCACTCTTACATGTGGCAAGGGCGGGAGGTGGGGGTGGGGGGAGACTTCACTAGGGCTTTTGGCAAACCTGTAGTGAGGGTGTCTGTGTACACTCGTATGTCCATCTATGCGCGCGCGCGCGCGCGCACACACACACACACACACACACACACACACACACATTCAAGAAAACAAGTGAGGATCCCTGCGTTAGTGTGGTCACATGTTTTGGAGCCAACCCTAAAAACCCAGCGCGGGGAAGGAGAAACACCAGTATCTGCCAATACTTACCTTCCCCGCCCCCCACCCCCCACCACCCCCAGCCCCATCTCCCCACCATACCACCGGGGCAGTTACGCACAGATGTGGAGGAGAGCAGGGCAACCCTCCCCTCTGCTCTTGGAGCTGCTGGTGGCTCTCTATTGCCACACACGGGGGGTAAGAGTGACGAGGCCCTGTACCTGCTCAGGCCGGGCAGGGCGTGCTTAACCAGAAGGCCCCCTGAGTGGCAGCAGGGAGATGCGACATGCAGCGGCCGCGTCATCCATGTTTCTGTCAGAGGAATCCACCCATCCTTACCGCAGACCCATATTAAAAAGCTCCATGAGAAAAAGATTAGAAAATGTTCCATTCTTCGCCCACAGGAAGCGCAATACACAGAAAGGGAAAAAGCACTCAAATTAGAGAAAACGTCATGGACACGGTCAAGCAATGCTGCCATGTGGAAGAGAACAGGAAGAGAGGGAGTTTTCCAGAACTTACTGGGGAAGTAACCCTCCTTAGCAATACTGCAACAGAGCACTTTGCTTTGAGTCCACTTCGAATAGGTACATAAATAAACCACAGACTACGGGCCTTGACGTAAGAAACCAAAATTGCAATGCCTTCGCTCTACTGGGAGTGGGTTCTCACCAGCTCCTTGGGGAGGAAGAGCTAGACATTTATGTCAAAACCTTCTCCATCTCATCTAAATGTATTATGTGTATTTGGGGTAAAAAGAATACAAAGGGAACGCATCTAATACTATCTTGCGTGTTTAATTATTCTCAATGTACCTCTGTTGTCGTCACAAAGTTCTGAGTTGCTTGAAAAGCTGGTATCTGAACTGAACCCCCCCACAGCCCTCGCGCAGCAGAGATGCTGGGGTCAGCCAGCCACGTGTGGAAGCAGACTTATGGGAGGGTGGCTCACCTCTGATCTATGCCTCAGTGTGCTCCAAGTTCAAGAGAGCACATCATGCATAGGCACCTGCACATTAAAACAGTAATGACTCCGTAGCAACTGCGGATCCGGTGGAGATCACATTCTGTTATGGCCGTACAACCATCGAGGAGAAAAAACACACACATCCCATTGTTCCACTTAACATGATGAGACTTTTTTTAGAATCTGTATATCCCTGGCTACCAGTTCAGGCCTCTTTACACGTCACTGCTTTGCTAATTAAAGGGGACGAGAAAACCACAATGAACTACATTTGCCTATCCAGTTATGAAAGACAGATTAGATAAACAAGATGCAAAAGATCCATTATCTTCAGCGTATACAAACAATCTTTTCAAGGCTTCCATCAGTTCTCCTTTTGTGAGTGTGATTTTTGACAAGACCGACTAAATTTAAAGGAAAACAAAGAACAATACTTAGTCTTACAACTCCGGTGATTGGTTACCCTGAAGGGTGTGCCTGGTAGGCTCGCAGCCTGGTCAAAATCATCCTTACGTAACACGGTCAGAAAAGAACTTTCAATGCCAATGTCAAACTCACAAGTGCATACACTGCCCAATGATATTCAAACCCCAGCTAGTGAATCTATTTTACTGAAACCACCAAAGGAAGCAAAACTGTCTCCTATAAAACCCGCATACATTCAACTGTGTAAAGAACATTCAACAGAATATGTCAGGTTAGCACCCAAAAGTTCTCACACGTACCAGATAGAAATTTTGATGTCTGTTGGCTGAATAGACACATAATAACAGCAGTAATAGCATTAATGGGATCTAGACATTCTTAATAATGTCTACAATATTCCATTTCAGCTCGTGACTTGCTAGCAGATAAAAATCTATATTTCAATTCATTTATACTGTATGTTTCTCTCACATTTTGTCTTTTTCTTTTTTTTTTTTCAATTCAGGCTGCTCTTGTCCAAGAATGTACAACGTAAGGTACCTAACGTGATTTAACAGTCCTATCATCTGCACAGAAAATTCCACAGGGTGAGATCTGCGTTTCACAAAAATGAAGTTTTCTTTTTATCTAATAAGCACCCACTTAAGAATGTCTTCTGACCATCTGAACAGTATTTCACTAGTCCAGCATCTCCCCGGCTTGAAAATACACATTTCTGCATCTCGAGACCTCCAAAACACTGTCTGGACCTTGGCCTTTTGGGTTAGCTCTCTCTGGGTCTCCACCTCACGGGGAGGCAGGACAGGAGAGCGGTGGAACAGGAAGCCTTCGAGGAAACCAGAAAGAGGCTGATGGAGTACTGATAGCTCTGGAACCCAATAACCAAGGTTATTTCCCACCACAGATATATTACCATCCGTACTCCGCTCCCCTCACCTTCCTTCCTTACCCTCCCCCTCCAGCTTTCCTTTGACTTAATATATTTCTCTCCCATTTTTTTCCCTTCTAGTTTGGATACCATCCAACCCTGTCTGGATATAGTGGGATTAAGTTAATACGTCTACATTCTGAGAAAGTATCTTAAGCAAAATGTTAAATTACGCATACTCTTACATTTGTACATTAATATAATGACTCTGATCCCCATCACTATGGGTGATTTATTCCACTTTCTATGACCTAGTCTTATGGTCAGTTGTACAAACTTATGAAACAACTAGTTGGAGGTAGAGGCAGCGTCTATGGTTTGAGAAAAGTCTCCTCGGTCCTAACTTCTTTTTAGCTTCTTTTAACTTCTTTACAAGACTAAAGGGATCAAGTAGGAGATCTTCATTAGTCATTATGAATCTGAAGGATGCTATGATCAGAAATATTATTATATTGAGGCACTGGGGTAGCTCAGTCGGTTAAGCATCTGACTCTTGATTTTGGCTTAGGTCGTGATCTCATAGTTTGTGAGTTCGAGTCCCGCACGGGGCTCCCTGCTGACGGTGTGAAGCCTGCTTGAGAGTCTTTCTCTCTCTCTCTCTCTCTCTCTCTCTCAAAATAAATAAATAAACTTAAAAAATAATTGTATATCTTTAAGAAAATCCAAACTGATAATATAATCTAGAATTTCACTAACAGGAGAGCCACTAGCTACAAGTGGTTATTTAAAGTCATTAAAATTAAATACAATTTAGAAGTCAGATCTTCAGTTACACTAGCCATATTACAACGGCTCAGGAGCACAGACATTGAACATTCCATCATCACAGAAAGTTCTACTGGACGGCCATGTTCTAGGGACACATGAGGATCCTATTACAAACCTACAAATAAGAAAATGCTTTTCTTGCCAACAATAATTAGGATTTTTAATTTTAGAAAAAAAGATGTTACCCTTTTTCATCACAGTAGTGAATTTTGTCTCCAGTTCCTGAGCCAACTGGACACCTACACCATAAAACGAGTGATTTCCAATTGTCATCCGTGGAATCTCTTAGGGTTGGTCTCTTAGGGAATCTCTTAGGGAATCTCTTAGGACTGGACAGGGAAGGGGAAAGGCACAGATGGTTTGAGGCTCCCTGCAACCCTTTTCAACCAGCACCTCTGTTTCCAGGGAGTTGTATTTGTTTGTTTGTTTTTAAATATTTATTTATTTTCAGAGAGTGGGGACACCTGCGTGCACACGCGCACAAGCGGGAGAGGTGCAGGGAGGGAGAGAGAGAATCCCAAACAGGCCCCGCACCCAGCACGGAGCCCAGTGCAGGGCTTGATCCCACAACCATCAGCACACGACCTGAGCTGAAACCGAGAGGTGGACGTTCAACCGACTGAGCCACCCAGGTGCCCTCAAGGAATTGTATTTAAATATTAGTTTACGACTCAAAGAAAGCTCCCGAGAAACAGTATATGCTCACTCTGGAATTTGAGCTGCTCTAACTTACAGTATAACACGGACGAGGTGCTGGAGAGAAGCGTGATCCACCACATCACTGGAGATAGGCCTAACATCTGGTGGATCGTTTCCAGTATAAAGTCATGTTTTCCAGCCTCAAGTTGGCCTTTATGCAGCCCTGCAATTCTCCCTTCACTTCTTACGGACTCCTACCGTATTGCTCTCGGTAACCATTATATGCCTTTCTGCTTTATGAAACCCAATTCCATCATGTTTCATCTTTGTTAAAACCCTTTTTAATTACCTCCGACAAATCAAGCGACCCAATGTGAATTCCCTGGAGTTCTCTCCTCCTGCCCAGTATTTCTCTGTACTCATCCTTTACCCCTTTCTTTCTCTCTTTTCCACTTGTGTTTGACGTCATTCTTTCCCGTTTCTTCCAGGAAGCGCTCCATCTATCACCCCACTTATTTTTATCTTCAATGGCTTCTTCATCACTGGATCCTCCCTCTTGGATCATGAACATTCTTATCTGTGTTTTTAAAAAAGCGGGGGAGGGGGCGCCTGGGTGGCTCAGGCAGTTGAGCATCCGACTTCAGCTCGGGTCATGATCTCACAGTCTGTGAGTTCGAGCCCCACATCGGGCTCTGTGCTGATGGCTCAGAGCCTGGAGCCTGCTTCCGATTCTGTGTCTCCCTCTCTCTCTGCCCCTCCCCTGCTCACGCTCTGTTTCTCTCTGTCTCAAAAATAAATAAAAAAAACATTAAAAAAATGAAAATAAAAATACAAATAAAAAAGCAGGGGAGGTATGAAACCAAATACAAAACAACTTTCTCTGTTCCTCTACTGAGTCCTTTCTTTTAAAAAAAAGTGTATGTATTTATTTGGAGAGAGAGAGAGACAATGTGAGTGGGGGAGGGACAGAGAGAGAGGGAGAGATAGAATCCCAAGCAGGCTCCCCACTGTCAGTGCAGAGCCCGAGACACGGGGCTCGAACTCACCAATCGTGAGATCATGACCTGAGCAGAAATTAAGAGTCAGACGTTTAACTGACGGAGCCATCCAGGTACCCCCCGAGTCCCTTCTTTTTCCTCCACTAAGCATCCTAACATTCACCTCTTTCCTCCATTCTCACCTGCCTTACCCCCTGATAACCCGATTCCTGCCTTCACACATCTTGTTCAAACTAACATCGAAGCTCCCGGTGAGCTCCTAATCATTAAGTCTGCATTTCCATTCTTCCTCATATTGAGATGTCCCCCTCTGCAGCACACAGACTGCATTGACCGACCAGGCGCTTTCGGTGAATTCTCTCCTCCCTGGCCTCTCCTGATGTTCCTCCCTCCTCGCTAACCACGCCTTCTCTGGTTGTGCTCCCTGCTCCCGATCCAGAGACAGGCCCTGCTCGCGTCACATCCCTCCTCCCATCTTGTCCTACTCACCAGTGAGGTCAGTCAAGGCTCCTCCCCTTAATGTCATAATGTCAGCCCAGTATGTGTATAAATCCGCCGGATGGGTTTCTGTGAATGCTTTTCTGGGACTTTGACATGACTCGAGACCCTCAGATTCCGGTCCTGAGCCCACAATTCTGAGAGTGGTACCCTCATCCCCCCCTTCCAGGCACTCCACCCTCGCAGGTGCTCTTGACCTGTCAGCTCTGACTCGTTCAGATTTGGCCCTTTCTTTCCCTCCCTACTGCTGACCCCTTACTTCAGGCTCCCACTAAGCCTCTCCTCCCAGCTCCTGCCTGTGATGGGAGCCAAAGAACCCACGGACTTCATGAAATGTATTCTTTCTCACTGAAAGTGGAAGATATTATCAATCTGTGGCCCCTGTCCACTGCCTTAAGGAAGATATTGCAAGGATCTTTATGAACCTTCCCAGCAGACGGCCCCATGCGTGTTATGGCAATGCAAGAAAGCATGTACTGTTGGCAAAGTTCCTGTAAGAAGTCAAGATGATTCTAGAAGTTAGGCTCAGTTGCTTTTTACTACTTCTTCTCTGTCATCATCCCCAGTGGTGTTAGTGTCGTGATGGAAGGTCACCCCTGACCTGTCATTTCTGCTACAGCTGAAAGCAATAAAAGGTATGAAAACACCCTCCCCCACACTTCCCATCTCTTGTAGCCCAATAATCTGAGATGTGTGGCATCAGACAGAGTGCAGGGGGGTGAGGGGGACTTCCAAGAACCTCACAGCCCTACATTTTACAGACAAAAAGCGGGGCAGCAAAACCTCCGAGCTGCTGTTTGTTAGTGTTCTGAAATTTCGATCTCCCATGGCAGGGTAAAAATAACAAAAGTAAGGTCTGGCCAGAAGGAAAGCAACTCTAATTTTGGCAGAGCTGAGGTCGCTCATCCCCGGTCTCCCCTGTCCAAATGACTTGGCTCACAATTATCATAGTGATGGTTCTCAAATACACTTTTTTTTTTAACGTTTATTTATTTTCTTGAGACAGAAACAGAGCATGAACGGGGGGAGGGTCAGAGAGACAGGGAGACACGGAATCTGAAACAGGCTCCAGGCTCAGAGCTGTCAGCACGGAGCCTGACGCGGGGCTCAAACTCATGGACCGTGAGATCATGACCTGAGCCGAAGTCGGACGCTTAACCAACTGAGCCACCCAGGCGCCCCCCAATACACTTCTGATTATTCACCACTTCAGAATCATAAATGGCTGCATAATTTTAACAGAAGAAAGCCACAGGATCCTAGCTCCTGAGAGCCAAAAGTGGGCAATTTATTTAATTTGATCTCTTCCAAGTTTATAACAAAAATTGAAGTCCAGTGAAGTTAACTGACCTTCCTCAGAATTGTCCTATTACCGTAAATGCTGATTTTGATGCATATCTTGCACACAAGTATGGCGTATTTCTTATCTTGACCCCTTCCCACAGTCCAAGGATCCTTTCTTCATTAAATATCTTGAATAAGCTAGAACACGCTTCGACTATGGCACTTAGAAACCTCTTGAGGGACAATATGATTTCTAACAGTTCTGTCCACACAGCTGAGTCTAGGTGGATAAATTAGATGTTACTTAAGCAATAAAGAAAATGTTTTCACTTACAGGCAATGCTGCATAGTACTCAGAAGAACCATGTTCTCCTTTGTAAATGAGTGTGAAGGAAGCAAAGAAAGAAGAAAAAGAACTGAGTGGGAAGAATCTGGAAAATTAACAGCAAGAGTCAGTGAAAACGATTCTATTTTTTCCTTATAAAGAATACTTTAAATTACATAATTACAGATTCCAGGGAAATAGGTATTTAAATCCATCAGTGACATGTGTTTGACTTCCTCATTTCCAGAGAAAATCAGAAGCTTATTTTGGTTTTTGTTCTCACTCTTCTCTTTTCCCCGCCCACCTAAATCGGATTGAGATATTTGACAAAGTAAGACCCTAGTACAATGGAAATTAGACTCTAGCGAAACGAGAGGCTGCGTGAAGCTCTTTATACACTACAAAATCGAATGTTCCCACTTTTTCCTACAGACATTAGAAAGGCACAGAAATAAAATCAGATCCAACTCCCAGTTTCTATTTTGAGCAGAGGTTTTAAATGCCATCGGCTTAGATTAATGTGCTATGGATTACTCACCTTGCATAAATATGTTTCATTTAAAGGAAACCCAAATGAATGTGTTTCCTTAAAATGATAACATGCTAAGGGCATGGCAGAACCCTTTTAGATAAAGAAAACAAAACAAGACTTTCCTTGCCTGTATTTTATGAATTTCCAAACAGCGTGAAGCTTAAAGCCCAAAAGACATACCCATGAAAATCTACCGATCGACTTCTAGAACTGCCACCTTTAATGTTGCATAAATGATAAATGTTTCATCTTAATGTTCAGAGAGGTATTCCCCGTACATGACAGAGGGGATTACAAAAATTTAGAAATGAAATAGACATCATCTCCCTGACTTATATGTTATCATTACCACTTTCCCATGCCAGACACAGTTAATCCATCAGGGCCATTTTTCCAAATGAGCTTTTAAATCCTTCTCAACATAGAACTTTATGCGCACGGCCAATGAATGGAAATGGTCATTGAGCCATTATCATTATTAATATGCAAGGCCCTTTTCTGAGCACTTTGCCTTTCATCCATTCCATTTAATATTCCCAATCCTATGGTGGTTTTTTACACTTATTTCTATTTATTCTTATTTTACAATGGGAAAACAGAGGCCCTGGGAGATTAAGTAACTTGCCCCAAGTCACGGAGCTAGTGAATGGTGGAGACGGGACACAAACCCAAGCAGCCTACTTCCTTCACCACTATGCTATCTGGTGTCTTCAGAAATGAAAGCCAATGTGGGGGGGAGATGAGATTTTAACCTTCTTTTATGGAAAAAAAGTAAATAGTGCAAAAAAGTAAAGTAAATAGTGCAGTAAGTCTTCATAGTTCCATCATCCAGCTTCAAGGAATATGAACAATTTACCTTTTTTTATCTTTTTTCGGAGGTTTTTTGTTTTTTGGTTTTTTTTGCCAGATTATTTCACAGCAAAGCCAGAACACTGTCATAACCTAAAATGTGGAATAATGAGATCTGAAGATACAATGCAGTGGTGCTGAGACAGGCCGGGGGGGGGGGGGGGGCAGGGGAGGGGATAAAGGGCGTGAGGGCTTTCCTTACCCTTACCCCCAACTCAGGAGGGTTAGGTGTTCCCCCTTTTATATGCCTCCTCCCCACCCACCACCCACCCACCAAATGCTATGCAGTCTTCAGCCATGGCCACACTCCCAGTTCCCTGCGTGGATTTATTTTCACACTCCTGTCTCTCCGCTGGATTCTAACTTTGCTAGAATAAGATCATGGTGTCTCAGTCACAAGAGCTGCAGTGCTGAGCTCTGGACTTATCCCACAACAGACGCTGAAAGAGGGCTGGTTTGGGGAAGGGAAAGTGGACAATCTGACAGTCACAAAACCAGACAGCCAAGAAAAATGGGGCAGCTCAACTAGACATGATAAAAATATCATCCCCGAAATTTCAGTTTACGTTTCTTACAACGAAAAATGGTCAACTTTTTAAAGAACAAATGGGATACATTCACGCTCTAATCCCATCTCCACGTAGACCTGATAATTATTTGAGTGTTTTGAAAAGGAAGTACAAAGATGCCAATAAGGCTTAATCTCAAATAGGCAAGAGCTTCTCTGAAATCTGACCTCACAGGTCCCTTTCAGCTCCTTTCTCCATGAATAAAAAATGACTCCCTCCTTGCCAATGGAACATGAAATAGATTAATGACTGTTTTAGTAGGAGTTATTAATAATACTTCTTGGCAACTCTGAACTTATTTTGAATTCATGTCAGATACAGAAAATCAAAAGTGTTATTTATGTAAATGTATTTTATGGTATTCATGAGCATAAATGCTGAAGTTAACATTACAAAAAGCTTTCCTATTAACCCTTAGTTTCACTGATTAATCGTCCAAAAAGGCTAGTGATTTTCCAGTTTAGAATATTATCTCCAGAACACAAATCCTATTTGATAATTAAAAAAACATCTACTGACTTAAGTACTTAAATAAAAAATAAACTCTAAAATGTAATGAAAATAGCTAACCTCTCCAATTAAGATATTTAATTTTGAAGACTCTTAAATTCTCCCATGAAAAGCCTCAATGGTAGGGTTTTATGCCAATTCTTTTAAAGTGGCTAATTATATGCAAGGAGATATATAGGTTATTAGAGATCTATGAAACTATTAAGTCAGTCTACATGATGATTTATCTCTGAATATAATTATACTTTAAATGACCTATTATCTTTTCTACTCTTTGAGTTGTACAGATTATCCATAAGTACACCACAGTCCATAGAAGTAACATTTTAGAGATTCCAGAAAACTATGAAACCCACACTGATGAAGAACTTTGCCAACTATCAAAACCCATGAAAGTCTTAATGAAGTGAAAATAAGTTCCCGGTACAAGATACTTCTGAAAGCTGCTCATGTTCCTCTAAGGGATCTCTCTTGCTCCATACTCTCACATAAGAGAAAATGATAGAGAATTTCCACTGGGAAAGAATTTCTCTTGACACTGTACTATTGTCAAGGCCGTGTTAGGTATAACATGAAGGATACTAAAATTATCAAAAGACCTAGCTGCTATCCTCAGGGAGCTGACAATCCGTAGGGGAGACAGGGCATAGAAACAAGTAAGTACCATGAGCCGATGTGTGATAATCCACATTAGTGATCCAAGCAAGGGGCCACAGGTGTTCTCAGGAGAAAAGATGGTTTCTGGTTCACAGATGAGGGAAGATTTTTGAGAGGAAGTGGTATTTGAATTACGCCGGAAAAACTTACAGAGAAATTTGGTTGGGAGTAGGGGGAGAGCATTATGCAGATGAATGGTTTACACCAACACCACAAAGGAAAGCACGAAGCCCTCAGAGAAAGAAGTGAACGATTCTGGTTGGCCAGTTGAAGGTGCACACGAGGGGATGGTGTGTGGGATCTGCCAGAGCAGATCATGGAGGACCTAGAACGTCCAGCAAGGACCTGTAGCAAGCGCAGGGGCACCATGGAGCAATCATAACAGGGGGGGGAAGGGAAAATGATCTAGGACCACATGCGCTAAGGATTACAGAGTGACGACGCAGTGGGAATGGCTTAGGTGAGAGGTGCTACAGATTTAAAGTAAGGTGAGCAGACGAAAGAGGATGGAGTACATGAGAGAGTGAGAATGGACCAGATGTGATCACTGAATAGAAAGGACCACAAAAAGAAGGTGAGAGGAAATGCTGATCCCAAAATCTCCAGCCTCAGTAGCCAGATCACAGATATCATTAACAGAGTGACCGTGAGAGAAGGTACCGGTCTGGAAACGATAATAAACGATTCATTTGGGGGAAATGTTCAGTTTGAGGCAATTTGGGCCGGCCTGTTGGAGGTGTTCGGCGTCGTGTGAAATGTAGGTCAGTGGTTCCAGAGAGAGGTTGAGGCGGCAGATCAGAGTCGGTAGAGTGTTCAAAGGGCTAAGAGCTGATAGTATGGATAAGATGAACACGGGGAAGCCTAAAGAATTGAAAGAGGGGTGCCTGGGTGGCTCGGTCAGTCAAGTGTCCAACTCTTGATTCCAGCTCAGGTCATGGTCTCACAGTTTGTGAGTCTGAGCCCTGCATCGGGCTCTGCGCTGACGGTGCGAAGCCTGCTTGGGATTTTCTCTCTCCTTCCCTCTCTCTCTGCCCCTCCCCTGCTCTCTCTTGCTCTCTCAAAAATAAATAAACTTAAAAAAAAAAAAGAATTGGAAGAGATGCCTCGTGAGAACAACTTTGGGGAGCTCAAGCAGATAAGGCCTCGGGGTACGGAACACAGATGACTCTACGAGGAACTGGCAGGCACATGAGGGGATGTGCCATATAGCAACCCCTCAAATTCAGGGGGTTTTCTGGATGCACCAATAGCTCTCCTACAAAAGATCTCCCAGAGCCCATCTCCGCCTCCCAAAATACAACCCCTCTGAGAAACTCCCCGATCACCCCAATCAGAAATTAACCCTCCACCCCAAGCCAGGAACAATTACCCAACTTTGTATCATTTTCAAGGCGGTAGGCACATATACGCTTGTGTCGTGATCATTTATACAATGTCAGCCTCTCCGTCCACCTCGCCAGCTGTATTCCTACTTCCCCAAACGCTACTACCTCTCTGCACCAGGGAAAGAAACAAGCAGAAAGCCCTCATTTTTCTTTTTTTACTCTTTAAGTTCTTTGTCTCGTGAGTTCTGGTCTTCGCTCACCCCATGGAGAACACATGGCAGATTCGAATGGAGAAGAAGTGGGAGGGAAACCATAAGGGACCACTGCAAATACCACCATCTACATCATATTCTTTTTAGATAGAGATTTTCTTATGTCTCGAGCACTCAACACGTTAGGTGCTACTCGGAATACACAACGAGATAAGATCCTCTATAGAAATTATTCTATCTTTCGGTGATATGAACTATTTTCATTAATGATTAATTCATGAAATCCTCAAGTTTCCCTAGTCCCCTCCATACCCTCCAAAAGTTTAACTTTAAATTGTACCTATCCACTGGGAAAATCAAGTCTACAGCTAACTGCTGATAAATCTGACAACTAGATACAGTTTAGGCTCTAATACATTACCAGCACTAAATTCCACAGTAATTTTTCTTCTCTAAGTTGGAGATTTTTTTTTTTGTTTGGTCTCTGAAAACTATTAAAAAAAAATTATGAGCTACACACTGGGTCAGACCTGCTCAAATATATGATTTAAAGTTTAAGCTTAATTTAGGGAATTACTTTGTCTCTCTTCAGTGTAAATCTTTAAAAAAGCCGTGAGTTGCTAACTAGGATAATTTGGTATTTTATTTGAGGTTCTAAAGGTACCAGCCTCACAATCTTCATGTGATGAACCTATAAAGGAGTGAAGGGGGCTGGGAGGGCCATCACCTGCAATACAATGAATGTCAAGGTTCTGTACCAGTCCACAGGAACTGAGTGACTAGTTGGCAATTACAGGGAGGCAGCCTGAACCCACACAGAGCACTGCCTCATGACGAGAGCTATCCCGTCTCAAAGGCAGCTTCTTCACAAGATGGAATGTGCTCTATCATTCAGTGTTTACACAGGGGCTGGCTGACAACCCAGGAAGTGGGGGAAAGGTGAGTTCAGTCTACAGGGTCCCTCCAGGCCACTCTGACTCTAACTTGCTTCACGAACAGGAAGAAAAGACTTTAAATCATGAGTGGTTCTTCACCTTATGTGGCAACTTTAAGGACTACATAGAAGAAGAACACTGGCCCAGGAGCCAGAATGAGTCACTTTGATCTCAGTTTGCTAGCTTTAAAATGAGGGGGCGGACTGGGTCCCAAGATACCCTGATTTTAGGGTCTCTTCAAAGGGCTTCATAATAGAAGTAATATGATCTAAGTACATACAGGCATAATTCATTTCTCTGTGTCTGCTCCATTTGTCAAAACCTTGTGGAAAAGATAAAAAGACACGGAAGGGCCCTTGACTTAGTGCCCAGTGGGCCTGAAGATATGGTAGAGAACCAGAGTCCAGGGTGGAGAGTAGATTCCACACCCAACAGCCGAGACCCAGGTCCAGGGGAGCCCAGGGGTCTCTCCTCTCCACTCTCATTGTCACCTGCCCCTCAGGACCCTTTAGAAAAGCCACAGGGAGAGCGAGCTGTAGCTAAGCCAAAGTCATCCAGGAAACACTAAGTTCATAATGAATCACTGAAAAGTGTCCTAAATATAGCATGCTTCGGTCATCGTGGACACTGTTCGGACTGTTTATAGGCACATGAGTATCTAAAAATATGAGCTGCGCACTTTCCAACAGTTCCTTATTAGAGTCATGTTTCAGATTTTGAGACATCTACTGTGCCATAATATAATTCTTAATTACTGTGGTATTCCTAAACGCAATTCTACGTGAATGTACTGTTTGAAGAAAGACCAATGTTCCAAGAAGGAAAAAGGAACCAGCTCTGATATGCTAGCTGTTTCCATGAGCTAAACCAACAAAGCTTTGCTCCTGTGGTTTGATCTAAGGACTTTTGGCTCTTTTGAGTGCCTCATATTTTACTTAATCCTTGTCATCAAAGCATCAACCCTCCACTAAAGAACAGACACAAAATTTTTGACATTACATCTAATAACAAGTATTAACAGGTGGTTAATGGCACTCAGATATCAATTCAAATAAGTGAGAAATTTTTCTGTGGTTTATTGGTGAAGTATAAATTTTACACATGGTTAGGTGGCAAATCAATTCTAATGCTGCTTTTTTAAAAACTGGAAAAGAATTCTAAATGCATATCTATTATGTATTAATAACTAATACATTATGTATTAATAATTATGTATTAATAATTAATTTATTATTTTACTATGAAGTCTTTAAAGTAGGAGTTATTTTCCTTGGCACATAATGGCTCTTGCCTCCCTGGGTGCTCAGCGTGTCCCTCTCTAGCATCCTTTCAAGCAGACGTGAGAAGAAATGCCATAAGCACACCTGGAATTATTCTGTCCACACCTATCAGCTCTCCTTTAGCAAAAACTGCTACCATGGGAACGAAGCTCAATCATCCCGACATGATTCTTATTTTTTAAAGAAACCAAGGCCTTAACTACTTCCTTGGAAAGATATATACCAAAAAGTACTTTTTTTTTTTATTATTAATCACTCATGCTGCTTCCTCTAAAAGAGAAACATGCCACCAGGGATTTTACTACTAAAAAACATGACAAATAGTTGCTCCTATACTTAAAAATCTTCAGGTTGTCAATACGCACACACATGGAAAAATATGAGTTACACACTTGCAAAGAGCTCTTTCAGATTTTGAGAATCTGATGAAATCCCTAATGACAAGTGTATTCCTGTGTGAAAGGAGTTCTCAGATGCAGCACCTTTAGGAAACCAAGTGAGCAAAAAACCTCTCAGAAACTGCTTACAAACACATCAAGATAAAGGAAAAGGTAATGCATTATTTTTAGGAATAACTAGGTAGACCAAAATTTAGAACTTTGCAGGTATGAATGTGCCACGCGTCATCTATGTGAACCCAAGAAAGGATAGAGAAAGAGCAAGCTCGGAGAAAAGAAATTTAGAAAATAATATAAATCAATCTTGTTCTCCCCCTCTCCCCTCCCACATACCCCGTCTTGCCCTCTGTTTCTTTCTCTCACTACTTACTTCAGCACGATTCAACTACTGTAATCCCTCCCGAACAGCACTCCACATGAAAACCCCTAAGACTTCCCTGGTTCTCTGGCCAGTTCTTGCTAACCAACGTCCGAGATGTCATGGTTTCAGATCCAATAACAATGACTTTGAAGTTGACAGGCTGAGATGGGCTTTGGTCATCAAAGGCTCAGGTCAGTGGGGCGGCCTCCAGATCTCCTTTAGAACGGTGGCTGTTTGTGACTTGCTCTGAGACTATTAATTCATACTTTAAAACACAGCTTCCAACATCAGTCTCGGGAGCCAGGCCTAGAGTAGCATCACTCAGCCAATGGGGACCTTTCTGGGCAGAGTTGAAGAAGCTCAGCTCTACTTTTCTATTTTTCACACTGTTTAGGTAACTTTGAGAAATCCAGCCAAGTGCTCCACCAAAATGAAGCCATGACAGGTAATCCCAGGTGACTAAAAGGATTCTCACCACTAATATCTAATACATAATATGCTTCATGATAGCACAACATGGGAACACCTGTGTTGGATCTTTCTTTGACTTCTTACATAGAATCCATGAGCAAACGGCTCCTGGAATCAGTACCTGGTTAAGTCATTTTCTAGATTTGAGTCTTTTTCTGGCACTCTAATTCCTCATAATTGAAAAAAATGATAGTGCCAAATGAAGGCCTTTTTCCTTCAGTAGATCATTTTCTAAAGTCCTAATAATGGTAGATTAAGGAAGTAAATAATATAATATAATATAATATAATATAATATAATATAATATAATATAATATAAAAGGAAGTCAAATCAACTCTTTCAAACACAAAGAAATGAAGCCGTTATACCCATATGCCCATATTGAAGAAATGCCCATATTGAAGAAATGAAGATATGGCCATTCACCTGCCCCTGTGTAGTCCTAGGGGCGTGTCCCACAGGGAACAACGCAGCCGGCCCCGCCCACCCGCCCCGCCCACTTACGGTTGGCCAGTCTGCTCTGCTCCGGCTGCGCGCTGTCCGCGGACTGGGTGCTGGAGACCGAGGACACGCTGGAGCTCCGCACGAAGCCAAATGCCGCCAGCTTGGCAGCTGGGAGACGTGAGTATCCAGGAGGACGAAGTCCAGATTTTGGTAGATTGGATTTTGCAGCATTTGAACCGGAGGCTTTCTTTAAATCTGCTATAACGAACCCAAACCAAACAAACAAACGAAAAAAATCAGTTGACAATGAGACAGAGGAATACACAGACTATGAATAGTAATCTAACTCTATCATAAACTGAACACAACTGATGTTGTACGGTGCGGTTCAGCATAGTCACAAATACGTCTTTATGAGAAAAGCTCCTCGCTGTGGGCTGGGAGCTTCAGAGAACTTACACAGGAGGAGAGGCAGCAGGCAGATGAGAAAAGAAAAGACAACTAGCCCTATTATATGGCCATAAATAAAGGTAGACAGTGCTTAGGACGCTGAATGGAATGAACTTGTACTGTTGCAAGCTACCCTAGAACTGTGAAAGTGACATACACCTTAAAGTCTGACATGCAACGGGTAAAGAGCCCTTGTGGTAAATATTCATCAGCAATTACAAACACTTGGTGAGAAATCATAGAAGCATGCACAAAAGAGTTGTTTGCTAGCATTCCGTTCATTGTAGGAATGAGGTGAGCATAAACTGGGGAACTGGCCAGATTGAAATCCAGTCTGTATGATTTACTGGCTGTGTAACCTTGGGCACTTGACCCAACACTTCAGAACCAATGGAAGGACTGGTGATGATAAAACTGGCCTCAAAGATATATTCCAAATATTACCGCTTGTAACAGAACTTGATAGATGCTCTAGTTAAAACTACTAGGCTTTTTAAATTCTTTTTCCACGATGGGTTTTTATGTTAAACTAAAATTCAAAAATTAAACTAAGCTTAAAATTAGTTCCCAAATATGTGCAAAGCTGGCTAATTTCAAAATAATAAAACATCATGCTATAAATCTACTATCTCAGCATGATGATGTCTGAATCAGGCTCCGTTCATAGCCACTGCAATGATCATCTCCACACCAAAAGAGCCTTTCAATACCGGATAGAACCAGACTGTTATCACACACAAATGCCCTTTAATAGTCCTTAAAAGGAAAAGGGGGCGGGGCGCCTGGGTGGCTCAGTCAGTTGAGCATCCAACTTCAGCTCAGGTCATGATCTCGCGGTCCATGAGTTCGAGCCCCGTTGGGCCCTGTGCTGACAGCTCAGAGCCTGGAGCCTGTTTCGGATTCTATATCTCCCTCTCTCTCTTTGACCCTCCCCTGTTCATGCTCTGTCTCTCTCTGTCTCAAAAATAAACGTTTACAAGAAAAAAAAATTAAAAATAAATAAATAAATAAATAAATAAATAAATAAATAAATAATAATAATAAAAAGGAAAAAGGGGCAAGTGTCCTAATATTCTATATAAATTTCTGGTCAAGCCATTTAGGAACTTTCAGCTGCAGCCATATTTACTGTGAGTGTTTATATGCAGACCGTTCAGCAGCGTTCCTCACTCTTTATTATCTACTAAAAGATTAACCAGGTTGCAAACTAATAATAAAAGAAGCCATTTATTTTTTTTTTTAACGACATCTGAAAATCAATGAAGAATCTACATTAGAAACAGATCTATGTGTGGAAATCTTTAGAGAACCAACAGATGCCACGCTGGACCACTGGTGCCTCTTCCTCTACCGGGAGCTCTCCCTAAGAGGGAGTCTGTAGCCAGTTGCACATCCATGTGAAAACAGAATATGCACAACTCTGGTTTCTTGATTTCTGGGTCAGGAGGAGGAGGAGGAGGAGGAGGAGGAAGAGGAGGAAAAATTGGGTGAGTGCAGAGAGCTGGGGCTGCAGTATTCCCAATTCAGTTCTGTCCTAATGCTTGGGGGAAAAACGTTCAAATATGATGAGAAATCATCACTGCTTAATAAGTAATAATGGCCCTTCTGTATCAGCAATTAAATGCCATGTCAACGCCTCCAACTGTTCTCCTATCCTTTTGCGTACTTTTAGGTGATATCCCCAGAACAATGAAAGTATCCCCATATATCAGATACCACCTTCACAGTAAGTTTGCACCAACTCAATTTTGAACAGTGCCTGTAAAACAGTAAAAGAGTTGCTAAAAAATCAGATGCAATTTCAACAGTAAGTATACACTAAACCCACCACATTTGGATACTAGTTTTGGTTATATATAACCTCTTTCCCAGCCCAGTTAATCAATAACTGACCTAAGGTTACATCAAGTCACATGAGAAGAACGTGGACTAATTGTTTTCCCAAGAAAACAAACCCGTATTTGGGAAGAAAGGAAAGTTCAAAATTTCTAACAGAGAACCTTGGCACGTAGTAAACATTCATTTAATATTTAAGAATGAAAACTTAGTTTATTAAATCATTATGTAAGGCAATAAGGGCATGGAAAATGCTCAAGGAGGAATTTATTCTACCCTACCCTTACCCATATCCAATGACTGTTCGTGCCGTCGGAAGAAAGGTAGCGGCAGAACATGTAGAGAGAGGACTCAACAACGCAGGGACCCAAGTACACACCAAGTAAGGCTCTAAGTGACTTCCAGGCTTTCACTTTCTCTTCGTCCAGCTCTCCCTTCCAATAAAGGCACATGGGGTGTGTGTGGGGGGGCTACTTGTGGGAGTATGTCTTGCCCCAACTCTCAGTATACATAATTTTTCTAAATTTTATATAATCTATACATCAAGCTACTATCCAACGGTCTCTCTTTCTACCAGATAAATCTCACAAATAGTTTACATACCTCTGGGGTTTGGAAAAGCAGGTCTTATTGTTCTTGAGAAACCACCCGTGTCTAGCACGGTGGTTTTGACGTTATTATTCAATCAAGTTTGGCTGAAGTTTGCAGTAGTCAAGCTTGCACACATTAATGCAGCCTGTGTGTGAGCTGAATACCTGCGCTGGTCTCTCTGCATGAGAATTAGGCTGGGCTGGGGCTCAAAACTCAGTCTTCTAAACAAGCACCTCAGCGGTCCTCATTCAGTAGTGCCTGGACCACACTTTGAAAAGGTCAACAGAAGATGACATGCCCACTTGCCCTGTGAAAGGTGCTCTTGTGCATTACGTTCAGCTGCTCTGAGTGAATGTGCCTTAGGTTAATCTTAGTTTCTCATAAAAGGAATTTAATTAGAAAAATGTGCACTCCTTACTATTTTCCAAGTGCAGCACGTCAGAGGAATATGTTTTTTTCAATTACTCAGTGTCCTTGGGCTTTTTAAGAATATTGACAGAAATAACCTATCAAGGTGCATAATAAGCCCTCGGTAAACAAATGATAACAATTAATGTTAAATAAAACTGAGCACACATAAGAGAGACCTCTTCCACAATGGTGGCACAAGCTCCCTGGACACTTTCTCCAGTGAAACAACCATTATTAGTAAAAATTATTTTATTTTTTATTAAAAAAATGTTAATGTTTATTTTTTGAGAGACAGGGTGCGAGTGGGGGAGGGGCAGAGAGAGAGAGAGAGAGAGAGAGCGCGCCTGATGCGGGGGTCGAACCCGTGAATCATGAGATCATGACCTGAGCCAAAGTGGGATGCTTCACCAACTTAGCCACTCAGGTGCCCCAGTAAAAATTATTTTTAAAAAACAACAATCACTTGCAGTTTCTAGAAATTGTTCCAAAGGCATACAGTGAATACAGAAACATTTACATATGAAAATCTACTAAATCCAGTAAAAATAGATTGGACGGCACTTGAGCCTAATGCACTCCTTTCCTCCTCTGCAACCCTGTCCATCTCAGCATGATGACAGCTCTCATGTGGGTGGCTGTGGCCAAGGCAACAGGTTTCCTCTCCCCCTGGCAAGAGGTACCATATCTCACTGGGAGAGGCAGGCTACCACCATTTCCCACCCTTATCCCTCCCCCTAGGTCCATGTTGCAGAGGCTAAATTACATGCAAGCAAGAGGCTAAGAGGTCAGAGGACCCTTCACCCAGTCCCAAGTAAAAAGGCAGAGGCACTACCCCAGGCACAAGAGGCCAAAAATCACTGTTGTCCTGGCTCACTTGTAGGCTAGAGGTTCAATATCAGCAGACGTGAAGGGAGAAGACCAGAAGCTACTGCCCCCAACCCCCCGCCTAGCACCCATTTGTAAATCAGGACTGCCACTCCTAGAGGGACAGACCACTGTCCCTACCACACCCCCCAGCAGTGTCTGACTGAGATGACTCTGAGATTTGACTTGGAGAATGACTAAGAGATTTGCCCAATGGTAGAGACTGGCCATAAGAATGAATATCACTGAAGCACTCTGCAATGCCCACATTAAAAAAGAATGATGGGGCTTCTAGGTGGTTCAATCAGGTGAGTGTCTGACTCTTGGTATCAACTCAGGTCATGATCTCATGGTTTGTGAGGTTCTGCACTGTCAGCACAGAGCCTGCTTGGGATTCTCTCTCTCCCTCCCTCCCTCCCTCTCTCTCTCTCTCTCTCTCTCTCTCTCTCTCTCTCAAATATATAAACTTTAAAAAAAGAAGAAAGATGTCACAGCAACAAAGTAAATCTAAATGGACTAAATGGACTAAAAGTCCATCTAAAGACACTGAAAAAAGATAAGCAAACAAAGTCTGAGCAGAAGGAAGGAAATAATAAATACTAGAATGGTAATAAATATAACAAAATGGAAAAATAAAAGAGAAAGTCAACAAAATCAAAAGTTGGTTTTTAGAATCAACGAAGTTGACAAACCTTTAATTACACTGACCAAGGGAAAAAGAGAGAAGACTCAATTTGTAAAATTAAGAATGAAAGAGGGGACATCACTGCTAATCTTGCAAAAATAAAAAGAATTATAAGGGAATATTATGAACAACTTTATCTCAACAAATCAGACAACCTAGTGAAAGGAACAAATTCCAGAAAAACACAAAGGAAAAAAAAAATAGAAAATCTCAATCTACTTACAACAAAGAAATTGAATTAGTAATCCAAAAACTTCCCACAAAGAAAAGCCCAGCACAAATGTCTTTGAGAGAGAATTCTATCAAGCATTTAAATAAGAATTGACACCAGTTCTTCACAAATTATTCCAGAGAAACAGAAAGAGAGAGGGAGAGAGAGAGAGGACACTTCTACACTCATTCTATAGGCCAGCGTTACCTTGATAACCAAACCAGACAAAAACATCATGAGAAAAGAAAATAATTTCTTCCATATGCAAAATTCTCACCACATAAATAGCAAACTAAAACCAGCTACATATAAAAAGTATTACACACCGTAACCAAGTGCGATTTATCCCAGGAATGGAAGATTGGGTTAACATGGAAATCAACGTATTGTACCACAGGAAGAAAAACGACATGGCCTTCTCAATAGATGCAGAAAAATCTCTTGACCAATAACAAGATCATCTCATGATAAAACACCTAGCAAACCAGAAACAATAGAAAGATGTCCTCAACCTGATGAGTGGATGAAAACAAAACGCATAGCCAACACCATACGCATGGAAAAAGACTAAATGCTTCTCCCATAGATCAAGAACCAGGCCAAGATGTCTGCTCTCACCACTTCTACTCAATATTTTATGGAAGGTTCTAGCCAGGGCAATTGGGCAAGAAAATTAAAAGCCACGCAGGTTGGGAACAAGAAGCAAATCTTTCTCGTTTTGTAGATCACACAGTCTTGTATGTAGAAAATCCTATGAAATTTCTAAAAACGATTAGAATAAACGAGTTCAATATATAAAAAAGTCAATTGTATTTCTTATATACTTGCAATAAATAATCCAAAAGTGAAATTAATAAAGTTTCATTTACAACATCAACAAGATAAAGTATTTAGGACTGTAAGATTCCCCTTTTTTATGTTTAACTGCGAAGAGTTATCAGGTTTCAAAACCCACACCCCTCTTATACTCCCCGCCCCCTTGCGCCCCACATCCGGGAAAGCTGATAGGAAAGCCCAGGGCTGCCCCCTGAGGCCGAAGAGTGAAACTACACAAGCCCCTGTCCACTTCCAAGGGCACTCTCCCCCCCTGCCTCAACCCCTGACAATACGATAGGCTGAGCCAGGATCCTTCCCTCGCTCATTCAAGTCATTTTGCACCTGCGGCAGAGGCCAGCACTGCTCTCCCCAGACACCTCAATTAGTAAGTTAAGAAACTCCCTCGTAAACTGCTTTGCATCTGGAATCGTCAGTCTTGACACCTAAACCAAATTTGGGGTGGGGTCCACCCTGTCTCTTCAGGGTGACCACAACAACAGGTGGCATGACCAGGATGCGGAGACGGTGACCACCATCACGGGGGGGCCTTTCTTCGTGGTTTGCTTGCAAGCTGGCTCTGCTGCCCAACAGAAAACATGCCCTTGGGGTTGCTGCTGGCTGGCTAGCTCGTGCTTTGAGGTGTGCTGCTCTGTTGCGCGTTAGAGAGTCCTGCGGAGCCTCTGTCAGGGACTAACCTGACCCCAGGGGGAAGTTGCAATAATTAACTGGTTTTTTGGAGACAGGAATATGTGACTGGGGCGGGGTCCTTGGCATGGCCTTGGGTCATGTATCTTAGCCTGGACCTCTCTGCACGTCTTACAGCAGAGTCGTAACTGACGCCAGACTCGCGGAAAAGACCACGTTGTGCTGCATACAGGTCCACTGGGTGATCACTCATGAAAAAAGCAGTCATTAGGGGTAAAAAACAAAAAAGAGAAAAAGCCATTATGTGAAGTGCTGAGGTCAGCACTCCTAACAGCAAATGGCTCAGCAGGACCCTTATATACCTCTGTTGCTGCTGCTGCTGCTGCTTATGCCTCTGTTGCAACAAAAATCCTGATTTCTCAGGGTTATAGAGAAAAATACCCGTGGCATCTCTGCAGTATAGTGAAAGGGGTTAATTCGAATCCTCTTTAAGCCTGGGGTCCTTAAATCCTACAAAGTAACCCCAGCCATGGGGGAAGCCTCCAACCCTGATGACACTGATTTGAAGCTCTCTGGAGGAAATCTAGAAATACAGGCGGAGAAGAGAGAATCCTTAGTAAAAACAAAGGGGAAAGAAAAGAATAGGGTGGTGGGGGAAGGAAGAAGAGAAGTCCAGATTTGGCAGAATAAACAAAAAACGGAAACAGAGGGCTACAACTGGACCCAAATGGAAATCCAAAATTTACTACTAAAAGAATTTATCCACCAAAAGATACAAGGGCACTGACTTTTGCACCTTGACAACATAGCTTCTGAATTAATCTTAACATCTCCTTAAATGTACCAACTGGCAAAACTTTGTGCCTTTAATCAATACTGGGGCTCAAACTACAGCTCTACCTGGGGATCTCATTAAATTTAAAAAATGTATCCCCTATAACATTGTATCATCTTAAGGGAATTACTGAACAAGAAATGAAGGAAACCCAGATAGGCTTCACCCTAACCTTAAGAATTACCATCTTGCCCAAATTCCCCAGCGGCAGAGCACCCATTGCCCTATGCTATCCCACAGCGGGCATGAACACTCTATGGCTGATACGTTTGAAGAGAGGTAAGTTTTTGACCCATAAAAACTTGGCTTGACAAAATGGGACCCTGCAGGCCATCCCTACAGTTAAGGCAGTGATATGACTTGGTGCACATTAAAGCGAGGCCCGCAAGAACTGAAACCCTTCCTACAGGACCACTGCCGTTCATTTAACAAGCCAATCTGGCCCATTCTTGGCCCCTCAGTCACTGTTTTCCTTCACTTCGAAGAGACACAGCACATCTTCATGCAGCGGCTACCCATGGGCTAGCTCAACAGCCTAGCCACCACACAATCTCTGCAGGCTAGATCTCAACTGGATCCAACCTTTCTCTGGGAGCGTAGGTGCACACACATTACAGTGATAACATCTCCCTTTGAGGACACTCATCTGACACACTCATTCAGAACATATAAATGCAAACAGGCTCACTGAAAAGGGATAGGCCACTGTCTTACACACAGCGCGAGGCCCTGCCACTTTAATTAAATTCCTAAAAATTATTTGGTAAACTGGGGGGCACTCCATCCCTGAGACTATCAAGAAACAGCTAGTGATGTTGTCAGCATCCAAAAAATGAAAAGAAGCCCAGGATCTTTTAGACTCTTTTGGGTTCGGGAGGGAAAATATTCTTCGTCTGCAAATTTTACTTAAGCACATTTATGCTGTTATTTGCAAACTGGCTCACCTTCGGTGGGATCCCCTCCAATAAAAGGCTCTAGAATCTGCTCAAAGAGCAATCGACACACACTTTCATTAGTGCCCTTGAGATGCTCTCACTGTGCAGCTTTAGCAACCTCCTCTCATGCCTTCTAGAGTCCCTAGACGACCAATAATGGCTATAGGTTGCTCATGGGATCCTGTGTAAGAAACTGCCCTCGTCGGTCCTGCAAGACACCATATGAGAGCAGCACTTGCTAGGTACATACTGTCTCCCCTAAAAAGTAAAGCTCTCATCTGCCCTGAACATGTTGCCCTCCACACCAAGGTCCCCAATATGCCTTAGGTTATAGAAGTAGAAGCTCACAAACTCAGCAGAGGTAGCTTGGTCTTCTTGCTACAGGGTGGAACCAAACCTGGGTCCTATGGCATAGCCCACCTGCAGAAGGGGGTGGCCTCCTTGTCCTCAGTCCCTTATCTGATGTCACAGTGTGAGAGGAGATCACTACTCCCCCAGACCCACTGGCTACCTGGGGAGCCCGCTGGGATCAACTGATGAACAGCAATGCGAAGTTTGTGTATTTTCCAGGTGGAAACATAACTGACACACACACAACTGAGCTTGTTAAGAGCTACTGCTTTTAATCCTTTAACCAAGATGTTCCTGAACAGGATACGACCCAACGGTCAGCACATTTAGACAAACCTCAGATAGTCTTCTAACACAGGATGCTCTGGTCAAAGTCAGTCCCATGTGAACATTTGTATACTCTTGAGCCATTGCCATTGGCCTGGGCTGTCTGGTCTAGCCAGTGGCAGCAACGGTTGCCCTTTTTAAGGTTAAAAAACCCTCTGAGAATCTTTCTGCACTACAGAGACCCAAAACATAAAATTAAGGTGACACGTGTTTCTGCAATTCCTACAGCCACAATACGAGCTCCCACTATGACAGTCCTTATCCACTTTTGGAGTTCCAAACATGACTAATAGTAAACAAGGCAATCATTTTGTTTCTCAGAATACATAAAGCTGGGCTCTTGAACAAGGCATTCGATGGAACTTTCACCTTCCTTAATGGCCACAGGCTGCAAGCCTCAGACGGCACTATACTGGCTTACTCAACAAGTTCAAATTCAACTAATTATAGTACATTTTAATCATCAAACATCAGGGCTCTCCCTCTCTCCCCATCTAAGAAAGCTCAGAAGCAAGCCTGGTGTTCTCCCCTCGGTGCCTATGACAAAGTCAAACCACACAAGCACCTGCCTGACTACAGACCGCTCACCCTGCCTACTCCCTAACCACAAAAACTTCAAGTGAAGCTCCTTTCATTGCTCCCTCCCAATCCATATGGACCTGCTTTGAAGGCCTGCTCTGCTCTCTCCAGAAACATGAAATATGTAGATAACCAAGCTTTTACACACTCTTGAGGTATGTATGTGGCATCATCAATCCCCACTAGGAAAGAGAAGCAAATGAGGGCCTTCCATTTCATTGTCTAAGGTAGCTATGCAATCCCTTCATTGGCAAAGTTCCAGTGACAGTTGACCCTTGAACGACAGAGGTTTGAACTGTGTGGAGCCACTTATACATGTTTTCTAATAAACGCAGTACAGTACTGTAAAAGTATTTTCTCTTATGATTTTGTATAACATTTTTCTTGTCTCTAGCTTAACTTATCATAGGAATACGGTATATACCATGTATAACATACAAAATATGTGTTAATCAACTGTATGTTATCAATAAGGCTTCTGGTTAATAGTAAGACTTCGGGTTAACAGCTATCAGTAGTGAAATGGTTGGGGAGACAAAAGTCACACACAGATTTTTGACTGCACAGGGGGATTGGTGCTCTTAACCCCCACATTGTTCAAAGGTCAACCATATGGCAGAACCAAAGTAGAGGGTCTTTGGGTTTTGCTTTGTATTAATTTTACTTACACCAGAGTGCTTGAAAAGTATGAAATACACTGCCTCTAGACTATAAAGCTATTTCACGAAAAGGCCACTCTGTAATATTTCAGTTTGCTTTACTATAAATCCAAATTACCTCTTACTTTCCTAATACTAAATGAGAATCTAAATAAATTGGGGGGTTCAGGTATATTTTCAAGGTGGCTACATCAGGAATAAATTTAATAAGCAAAGTGTAAAACGTATTTTCTGAAAACTACAAAACATTATCAAAAGAAATTAGAGAATACACAAAAAAGTAGAAAGCATTCATGGATTAGAACGCTCAATGTTGTTAAGATGGCGCTACTCCCCACGTTGATCTACAGATGTAGTGCAATCCCTATCAAAATCCTAGCTGGCTTCTTTTCAGAAACTGACAAGTTGATCCTAAAATTCAGATGGAAATTCAAAAAACACAGAATAGTCCAATTCTTGAGAACACAAACAAAAAGTCCCTGATCTTGAAAAACAAAAACAAAGTTAGAGGATTCACACTTCCCATTTTCAAAACTCAGTACAAAGCTAGAATAATCAAGACTGTGTGGTACTAGCGTTAAGGACAGACACAGCTTAAAAGAGAACTGAGTTCCCAGAAATAAACTCAACATGTATGGTCAGCTGAATTTCGACAAAGCTGCCAAAACCATTCAATGGGGGGAAAGAAATGGTTTGTCGACCAAAGGTGCTGGGACAACTGGATATATATGTGTGTAAGAAGGATGTTAGACTACTCCCTCTTGGCATATTAAAAACATTTCAAAAATGGATTAAAGACTTCCATGGAGACGCTAAAACTATAAAACTCTTAGAAGAAAACATAGCTATAAATCCTCATGATGCTAAAACTATAAAACTCATAGGAAAAAAAAAAACAGCTATAAATCCCCATGACCTCAGATCAGGCAATAATTTCCTATATGTGACACAAAAATCATAAGCAACAAATGAAAAAACTGAATTTCATTCAAGTGAAAGCTTTCACAATTAAACCACAATGAGATAGCACCTCATGCCTGTTAGAATGGCCACCACCAAAAAAGGTAAGAGATAAATGCTGGTGTGGAAGGGGAGAGAAAGGAACCCTTGTGCACTGCCCCTAGGCTTGGAAATTCATACAACAACAATGGGAAACAGCACTGACAACCTTCAAAAAATTAAAATAACCCAGCAATTCCACTTCTAGGAATATATCCAAAGGCAAAGGACATAAAAAAGATATGTGCACCCCCATATTTATAGCAGCATTATTTACAATGGCCAAGACATGGAAACAAGGGTCTATCAATGGATGAATGGATAAAGAAGTTATTTTACACACACATACACACACACACGCACACACACACACACAAATATCATTCAGCCATTAAAAATAAGAAAAAAAGTGAAAGGCAAATACTGTATGATCTCAAATAGAGGATCTTAAAACAAAGAACAACAAAAAGCCCCAAAACAAACTCACAGAACAAAGAGATCAGACTTGTGGTTACCAGAGGCAGGAGGTTGGGAGAGGGGGGAACTGGAGAGAGACGGTCAAAAGGTACAAGCTTTTAGTTATAAGATAAATAGGCACTAGAGGTGTAAAGTACAATGCAATGACTAAAGCTAACACCTGCTGCACAATATCCAGGAAAGTTGTCAAGAGTAGGTCCGAAAAGTTCTTATCACAAGGAGATGATATTTTCCCGTATTCTTCCTTCTGTTGTTTTGATTGTGCCCATATGGAAGATGGATGTTAGCTGAACCTCTTGTGGTAACCATTTCACAATATATGTAAATCAAACCATCACGCCATAAGCCTTTAATTTATGCAGTGATATATGTCAATTATTTCTCAGTAAAACAGAGAAAAAATGTGAAAAGCTTTTAGGTTGAAAAGACACTACCAAGAAAGTAGTGGGGGGAGGGGCCCCTGGGTGGGTCAGTAGTTAAGCGTCTGACTCTTGACTTCAGCTCAGGTCATGATCTCATGGTCCGTGAGTTTGAGCCCCACTTTGGGCTCTGTACTGACAGTGCAGAGCCTGCTTGGGATTCTCTCTCTCTCTCTCTCTCTCTGTCCCTCTCCCACTTGTTTTCTATCTTTCTCTCTAAATAAATAAATAAATAAATAAATAAATAAATAAATAAATAAAAAGTAGTGGGGGGAAACAACCTAAGAATGGGAGAACACATTGGCAAAATATATATCTGATGGCTTTCAAGTAAACAAAATGTATGGATAACTATATAACTCAACAATGAAAAGAAAAATAACCAAATTTTAAAATGAGCCAGGATTTGAGTGGACATTTCTCCAAAGAAAATATACAGAGTGCCAATAAGCGTATGGTAGGATGAATAATATCCTTAGGCATCAGGAAAATGCAAATCAAAACCTTAATGAGACATCACATCACGCCCGCTAGAATAACTATGACGAAAAAGACAGACATTACCAAGTATTGGCAAGATACGGAGAGAATGGTACCTCATCCGCTGATGGTAGGAATGTAAAATGGTGCAGCCACTTTGGAAAACAATCCAGCAGTTCCTCAAAAGGTTAAACCCAGAGGTACCATATGACAGAACAATTCTACCTCTAGGTATATTCCCCAGAGAAATGAAAACATATGTCCATCCACACAAAAACTTGCACATGAATATTCATAGCGGCATGACACATAAGAGACAAAGGCAGAAAAATGCAAATATATATCAACTAATGAATAGATAACCGAAGCATGGAATGCCAGTGCCAATACACTGGAGTATTTTTTTAGTCATTAAAAGGAATTAAGGACTGATACGTGCCACAATATGGATGAACCTTGAAAACATTAACACAAGTGAAAGAAGTTAGACATGAAAGACCACATATTGTATGATTCTACTATATGAAATGTCCACAACAGGAAGTTCTGTAGACATAGAAAGAAGTTTACTGGTTGCCAGGGGCTGGGGTTTGGGAAAATGAGCAGTGCCTGACAATGGGTACAGGGTTTCTTTCTTTTGGGGGTCATGTAAATATTCTAAAATTGATTGTGGGGGTGGGTGCACAATTCTGCGAGTGTGTGTGTGTGTGTGTGTGTGTGTGTGTGTGTGTCCTTCTAAAGGGTGAATTCTATGTAACATAATGAATACATCTCAATAAAGCTGTTGCATCAAAATAGAAGGTTTTCAAAAAGAACATATAATTCTTGCCTGTGGTTGAGTAACAGGCTTACACTAAGGTAGAGCAACGCTATCATTCTAATCTCTGTCAGCATCACCATTGTCAAAGGGCCTGTATCAGAGGGAATTTGGTCTATCATTGTGTGTCCTCCACAAAAAAAAACCCTTCTGAGAGACAGGTGAATGACACACTTTGTACAGCAGATCAAAGACCCTTCCAAATGGATTTAATGGTAATGGAGAAATTAATGAAAATAACTTCAAAATTAATAAACATCTATGGAAAAAATCCCCTCTGGGATCAAATATTCAAATCCCACGCACAGAAGCTGAAGTATACTCGCTTATTTTTATTAAGGCTTTATATTCTTGCAAAATTTTGTCCAAAAAACCCCCATAAAAATAAATTTCTGTTTGAACAACAAAAGAGGTTTTGCTGCTACTGGAGGTTTCAATGATGTGTCGCTCTTTCAAAGTGATGCGATTTTTTCTCCTGAGACAGAAATCTCTTGAAGAGTGCAAATCTTCACATTTCAATGAAACTTGAAGAAGTAGGTTTGTTCTTGCCTGTTTCCTTTTTGTATTGATTGTCCTTTGAATATATATTTAAATTTTTTTTAACGTTTATTTATTTTTGAGACAGAGGGACACACAGCATGAACGGGGGAGGGGCAGAGAGAGAGGGAGACACAGAATCGGAAGCAGGCTCCGGGCTCTGAGCCATCAGCCCAGAGCCCGACGCGGGGCTCGAACTCGCGGACCGTGAGATCGTGACCTGAGCTGAAGTCGGACGCTTAACCGACTGAGCCACCCAGGCGCCCCTGAATATATATTTAAATAAATATTTCTGCTCAAACTATCTCGATCAACTAGGACCAACTGTAGTGCTTTTAAGGTTCGGTACTATATTGGTAAAGGTCCATCCATCACTGTCCAACATTCTTGTCATCCAGGCGGTAAAACAGACTTTAAGAAAGGAAATGGATCTTAGTCCAATCCAATATCCATTCACGGACACCCACCACTGGCAAGCACTTCACGAGGCACTGTGGGAAATTCACAAACGAAGAGAAAGCATCCCCAAGTAGGGCTTACAGCCTACCGAAGTAGAAAGGGGGAGAGCAAGGCCGGAACAGAGGCAGGACCTCGTGCTAGAGGAATAAAAGACCTAAAACGAAGGCAAAATCAAGTAGAGTGGTTCAGAGTTTGTATGCAAGGCCCATTTTTTTCCTTGTAATTTTATGTTGGAGAGGTGGTTTTCTTCCTGGCCTATTTATATGTACAAGGCAAGGTATTATTTGAAGCCATTTTTTTAGCTCTTCCTAGATCTTCCTAGTTGCTCTGATAAAGTTTCTTCTTTTGCAGACATTCTGCAGAGAGGCGGTTTGCTTTTTCAAACCGCTGAGAAGCACTCCTCTCTCACCTTGCTCAGGACTATGCACAAACAGCAACTCTTTTGACCAAGTGTCCTTCACACCGGGACACCGTAAACAAAATTCTTTAATAACAAGGCCACAACTCTCCCACGGGAGAAAAGAAGGACACAATTAAACAAAGCAAGGGAAGGGGCATCTTTCGGGGCTGTTACCAAAGACGTGGGCTTGATACAGTTACCATCAAGGGTATAATCTCAGGCCAGACTCCAAGTCCTTGAGCTTCCAAGATGCCCTCCCCGGCAATGATCTTCACCTCCTCCTGTCCATACCCTCCACAGTGAATCCCCTCCTATTGCCTTGTGTGACAAGTAGAACACTGAGGGTGTGAAACTCCTCGGGCTATACTGTAAAAGACACTACAGCTTCCTCCTTGGTCTCTTGATCTCTTTGGGAGAAGCCGAGCATCATGTCACAACATTCAAGCAGCCTTGGGTGGAGACCCACAGACAGGGAACTGAGGCCTCCTGCCAGTAGCCGGCACCAACTTCGCAGGTGTGTGTGAGTCAGACACCTGGGAAACGGGTCCTCTAGCCTCCAGTTTTCAGATGACTGCAGATTAGCTAACATCCGACCCTCTGGAAGTTGAGGACAAGGCTCAATTCAGTGGGGCATTCCCTCCACCAGCTCAGTGATGCCTCAGCTTTACACAGGGACTGTCCCGGTTTCAGCTGTAGAAGTCCCACATCTTGGGAGACCCCTGAGCACCACCAGGAACACCAGGATGGCTGATCACGCGGGATTTATGGCAGCACCCAGGCTTAACTAGCAACTTCAACATTTATAGAACAGCTGTGAATCTGGATATAAGTGGAGTTCCGGAGTGTGAGAAGGATGAAAATGAGGGAGACGCACCAATAGGAGTGACATGGAATGAGCTGCCAGCCAGAAGGTAGGGTGAATTCTCTGATCCGGAGATGATTCCATCATCTTAGCAAAGCCAAATCATCAACACTGAAAAGAAAAGCTCCAGTGCTGGGAAAACTTGCTAGCCACACGCAAAGGGGTGTAGCTGGACCCTCACCTCCCACCGCATGCAAAACTGAACTTGCAATGGATGACCGACCTACATTTAAGAGAGAAAACTATAAAACTCTTAGAAGAAAACACAGACAGGAGTCTTCATGAACTTGAGTTAGACAAAGACTTACAACAAAAGGCAAAACAGAGAAACTGGACGTTATCAAGATTGAACACCTTTTTATTTCAAATAAGTCAATCAAGAAAGTCAAAACCACCGAATGGGGGGGAAAAACATATTGCAAAGCATATACATGATAAGGGACTTGTACTGAAGATGTTCAAAGAACTCTGGAAACTTAATCCAATTTAAAAACAGGCAAAGGGGGAAGCTGGGTGGCTCAATCGGTTGAGCATCTGACTCTTGGTTTGGGCTCAGGTCATGATCTCACAGTTGGTGAAATCAAGCTCAGCACTGGGCCTTGCGCTAACGGTGGGGGGTGGAGCCTGCTTGGGATTCTCTCTCTCCTCCTCTCTCTCTGCCCCTCCCTTGCTCATGTGCCCTTTCTCTCTCAAAATAAATAAAGAAACTTAGCAAAATGGGCAAAGAATCCAAGTAGACAATTCTCCAAAGAAGATACACAAATAGCTTATATGCATGTAAATTTTCCAACAAACACATAATCACATGCTCAACATCTCCAGTCATTGAAGAATGTAAATCAAAACTGTAATGAGACACTACTTCACATCAAGAGGAGAGTTAGAATTTAAAGAGCTGATAATACCGAGTGTAGGGGAGGCTACAGAGAAATCAGAATCAAGCCCTGACGGCGGGACTGTAAAATGGTACGATGGCTTTGGAAAACAGTCTGGCCGTTCCCCAAAATTTAAATACGGAGTTACCTACAATATCTCAGCAATCCCACTCGTAGGGACACATCCAAAAGTAAAGACAAATATTAACACAAAAACCTGTACGCACATGCTTACGGTGGCATTATGAATAACAACCAAAAGTGGCCAAAAGAAGCCAAATATCTGCGCCCCTGATGAATTTACAAATCAATTGTGATACGTCCATTCAATGAAGTATTCTTCAGCAATAAAAAGGAATTGTTAGGAACGGAACTGTGTTCCTCCACCCTGTGTACGCTGAAGCCCTAAACCCTCAACGTGAGTATATGTGGAGACAGACCTTTAAGGAGGTCATTAAGGTTAAATGAGGTCAGAGGGATGGGGCCCTAATCCAGTAGGACTGGTGTCCTTAAACAAAGAGGAAGAGACACTAGCGATCTCTCTCTGTACATACACACAGAGAAAAGACCATGTGAGGACACAGTGAGAAGGTGGCCATCTGCAGACCAAGAGGAAAGCCCTGGCCAGCAGCTAATCCTGCTGGCACCTTGGTCTTGGGCTTCCAGCCTCCAAAACTCTGAGAAAACACGTTTCTGCTGTTTAAACCACCCAGGCTGTGATTTTCTATTATGACAGCTCAAGCAGACCAATATAGGACTGAGGTCAAACATTAGGGCAAATGAAAGGAGCCAGACAAAGGGCCACATCTTATAAGACTCCAGGATACGGAATGCCCACAACAAACAGATCCATAGAGGCAGAGAGTAGATGAGTGGTTGCCAGGGGCTGGGGCTTAGGGAAAATGAGGAGTGCCTGATAATAAGTATAGGGTTTCTTTCTTTTTAGAGTCACGAAAATGTTCTAAAATTGATGGTGGTGATGGTTGCACAACTCTGTGAACAGACGTAGAACCATCGGATTTACAATTTAAATGAGTGCATTGTATGGTATGTGAATGCTGTTGCAATAAAGCTGTTACTTAAGCTGTTATTAAGAGAGACAGAGAGCACAAGGGCTGGCCAGCTAGTTAACTAGCTTCTGGAAAGGAAAATAAAGAGGCAGGACGGAAGATGCAGAAAATTAGGCAGAAGACGGATGACGCGATCAGACCTTGCTCAACCCAAAAGAGAGATGACTAAAGCAGAGGCGCCTGTCTCAGCGAGCCACAGAGCCACCTGAGACCAGCACGGAGGGCCGGGGAAGGAAAACCGCCTTGAGGAGGGTAAAACGGGGGGAAGCAGGAGAAGGAAGACAAAGAAAAGAGCACAAGGGCACTCAGTTCAGCTGAGCTCAGGAAACACCCACAGAACACACACCGGGTGTCACGCTAGCTCTCGCAAAATAAAAATACATGAGGCCTGGGCCCCGCTAACCCCACTAACACCGGCCTGACACTCACGTGCAGAAAATCCCAATGAAATATGCACAGTCGTACAACAGACGCAACAGCCCAGAGCTGGGGGGGGGGGGGGCACAAAGGGAACGAGCCCAGCCTGGGCTCCCTGAGAACGGGCTGCCGTTCGAGGGAAGCTTGAGCCGGCTCACAAAGGGTAAACAGGAGAGAGCTGGGTCAGGTGCAAGAGAAGGGAAGAGGGTGTCTCAGGGAGGAAGCTGCTTGAGCAAGGCGGGCAGAACCAGGTCTGCTCATGGAGAGGGAAGTTGGAGGAACCTGACTGATATCACAAGGCGCTTGGTCTTTCCCCTGACAGCAAGGGAGAGCCAGGAAAGAACTGTAAAGGAAGAAGAATGGGTTTGATTTGCTGTGTGGACGGTGGGGTCGAGAAGGGCAAAACTGGGGGTAGGGAATTCAGCTGGGAGGTGTAACTAAGGGGACAGATTGTGATGTTCTGAGAGCGGGAAGGGAGTGGATGGATCCAAGTTAAAACCCAATCAGGTCTTACTGATTGATTAGTGGGGGGGGGGGGGAACAGTGGGGAGGACAAGGAGAAAGTAATCCTCTGCTACGGGAACAAAAAGAGGCACGCATACCTGCAAAATCTCAAAGGGAGCCACTGTAGTGAAGCCAGGCCCCACTGAGATCATGTGCACCTGAAAATACAACAACGTGTGGGGACTTTAGGAAAATCCTTCTCGCTTCAAAAAGAGTATTAGCAAGCTTTGGCCAGAAGGGTCCCCTGGAAGGCTTTCTTGCGGAGTGGTTGGGCAGCCTGTGGGGTGACTCTCTGTGCTCAGCAAAGCAAAGCCCAGAAAGGCACGTAAGGAAGAGCAGGTAGGTACATGATGCCTGAAGAGGCAAGGGTGTGGACGCGGCGGGGGCAGGGGAGAGGCTCAGATCCCAGACATTACACAGAAACTCTGTCCGGCCAGAGGTAAAGGGTAAAAGCACACACACACACACACACACACACACACACACACACACACACACAAGCTTTTGCTAACCTCATTACAGACGTGTCCATAATCTAGGAACGGTGAGATGAAAAATTGAACTGACAGTGGTGATTTACTGGCATTGTTTCTTACACAGAGCAGAAAGCGAAACTAGTCCAAGTTGCTTGGTCTGGTTTTGTTCATGTTTTGGGAATTATGAAGAGACTGGTCGAAGGCAAAAACAGAACGCTGTGCTAAATGAGCAATATATCATCTGCAAAACCAAACGGTCTCTCCTAGTTATGCAGTGTGTCTTTAACTGAGGTCCAAATCTCAAGATTTAATTTCTTATGATAATCTAAAAACTGAGATTGAGCATTTTTGGATTGTTAGGATCCCCAGGATCTGAGTATCTGCATTTGCATTTCTGTCTGGATCTTGTTCTGTGACTAAAGTGACTGCCTTTACACAATTATCCAGCGATACACTTTCTACTGTACTGGAATGAAAAAACCACCAGGGAGAGTTAACCTACGCACACACGTTTGGCGAGCAGATAAATGAATCAGAGCCTCCACGTAAGAGAAGGGACTTAGAAAGGGGCGGTAGGGTCAGGAACAGGCATAAAAGAGTGCTAGAAACAGGAAGCAAATAAGCGCAAGGGACAAGTAATATGAATACTTCCAATGTCATACTTTTGTTGCTGGACAGATCCGCTTATGAAGAGAAGCTGCTTAAAAAGATAGGTCAAATACAGGTGACCTTGTACTAGCACACTTCACAGAGTTAGAAGAATTCATTGTTTTTAAGTGATTCCAAATCTGAAGTTACCCAAACACTGGGTTATAAACGTGGACAATTGGTAATGTCCTTGGATCCTGTTCCCATTAGTGATTCTCAGGGAAGTCGGCAGAGGCTCAAAGCTAATTAAAAGGCACAACGTTTTTATGAGCAAGGGCAGTTGAATCATCTGTGTCCTGATGAAAGGCTTTAGCGTTTCAGAAGAGGAAAAATGAAAGCACTTCCTCTATGTGCTAAGGAAAAAACTCAGAAAAGTATACTGTGATGGCGTAACACGTCTTCCACGGAGTGCCTTTAAAAATACAGTTGTCATAATGCTTTTACAAGGCTGATGAAGCGGATTGTTTCTGCAGGGCTGGACAGCACCCTGAGAAGCGCAGGTCCCCAGCACTGACTAGGTTTAAGGAGACTGCCAGCTCGAGATGGCAGGCAGCACAGGGGTATGTTTCCCCCTGTTAATCAGAGATGCCTTAAAATAGGAGTGATTCAATGTTAACAGGGACAGTGAATCAGAGTAGCCGACGTTTACTGAATTCCTTCTCCTAAGCACTTCGCATACTGCAGCCTAGAATGACGGAGAGAACAGAGACAGGTACTTACTGAGCCAGATAGGTCAACAATTCTGGAACACAGGCACAGAAAGATGGAAGTCCCTGGCTGACGGGCAGACGAGGAGGGTTGCAGCCTGCAGCAGACGGAAAGGCAGTGCCGCAGTGGAGGAAGCAGCCTGCTGGCCTCTTGGCCCGGGCTGCCAGGGGCACTCAGATGCAGATCCCGGCACCGCGGGAGTACAGCGGACAGAGAATGAGCTGCCTCACGGGGGCACGCAGTGTCCAGGACCCAGGTATCTACCCCCCACCTCCCCACCCCTGCCAAGCCCCAGAGGAAGGGCGAAAAGACTTCCAAGGAGTTTGAGCAAATGAACTTCAAGTTCATCTGACTCGGCGAGTGAATGATCACAATGAATTTGAGGAAAGCTTCCAGCGTAAAACAAGAAAAATGAGCAAACCAAGGAAAAAAAAAAAAACTGGCCCTAAGGATACAGGGAGAACTCAAGCAACAAAATATATCTTTTAAGAAAGATCTAATTAGCATCCTCAGAGAAATTTGGGAAGATATTACAACAATAAAACAAAGAACAATATGCTGTGAAGGCAGCAATCATGAAACCATGAAAGCATTCTCGGAAATTAAAAATACCAGAACAGTTCAATAGCAGGGTTAGAAAACAAATCCGGTAGGGTTGTCTAAAATGAAGAACGAAAGCATGAGGTACGAGAAAACAGGTAAGAAAAAGTCGACTCAAGTTATCACTTTGGGAGGTCCCCAAACCAAACAATAGAAATTCCAGGAAGGAAGAGAAAACGGGGCAGCAGAAATGAACAAAAACAAGACGATTGCCCAAAGTTGAAGGGAGACGCAGGTCTTCAAACTGGCAGTTTCAGTGCTTTGCAAGACATATCAATCAATTCCTCTTTGTCTCCCTTTCTCTGCGCCTGTCTCTCCGTCTGTCTCTGTCTTCCTCCCTCCCTCCTTCTCTCCACACACACACCCGGAAATTTCTTAAACACCAAGGACAAGAGAAGATTCTAAAGCTTTCAGAGAGGGGAGAAAACATCAGGTCTGCTACAAGAAAGTATTTCTCAGACTGGCATTGGGTTTCTCTTGAGGAACACTGGAAGTCTTTATATTTTGAAAGAAAATCATTTTCAACCGAGAAAATAAATTTTAATGTAGTGAATGCAAACTAAAGGTGGCTTCAAAATGCAAAAACACTGCCGCTTTGCCTTTCTTTAACTCTCTTAAGAAATGACTGAGGGCATATTCCAGCAAAACAAGCAAAGAAACCAGAGGGATGGGGCCACTAGATCCATACCAGGGGGAAAAAAATGAAGGGGCGTTCCAGAAGAACAACATCTAGTTGAGAAGGCAAACAGAGCTGCAGGATTCAAAGTCCCAGAGGGAGGAGACCAGGAGAAACAGACAAAGACATGCTGAAATAGACTTCAGGGCACCTGGGTGGCTCAGTCAATTAAGCATCCGACTTCGGCTCAGGTCATGATCTCATGGTTTGTGGGTTGGAGCCCCACGTAGGGCTCTGTGCTGACGGCTCAGAGCCTGGAGCCTGCTTCGGATTCTGTGTCTCCCTCTCTCTGCCCCTCCCCCACTCATGCTCTCTCTCCCTCTCTCTCTCAGAAACAACATTAAAACATTTTTTTTTTAGAAAGACTAGGACACGGTGGGTGTCCAGAAAATACTTATTGTATGATTCCTTCTCTTACCCCAGTTTGAGATTCTACCTACCCATACCACTCAATACTCTCCAATTTCTGAACCTGTGCTTTCAAGTCATGTTTTCATATTGTTTTGGGTTAAGATAAGGGCATAGCCCCTTGCCATACTATATAAAATCTAGGAAGACAAGCTCTGTGCTAGGAGCTCATACACAATGATAAATCAGACACACGTCTCAAGATTCCACATGAGCAAAGGTCGAAGATCGCGGAACAGTCAAATCTAGATTATGCATCCTCGTTTTCACCATCAGTTTCAAAAGCAAACAGATGAACCGGGTAATCACAAGGGCCACACACTTCAGCTGAGTCCCTTTAGAATCCGTAGTGGAGTTTTTTTTGCCTCTAGAGGTGAGCCAGGCCTGGCATTACTCTCCCTTGCTTTTTATTCTTTAATTATTTCCCCTCCCAGTCTATTTGGGTGCGAACTTGGCTCACAAGTCAGGGAGTCGGTCAAAAGCCACCTCCTAAAACCCATCTACTTCTTTCCACCCTCCACCTGCCACCACCTGGAATGGGCTATCGTTTCTGGTGCAACAGTCTCCTCAAACAGTCTCCCTCTTGCCCCATACACCCCTTCCTGTCCCTAAATCCAGTCTCCAAACTTCAGTCCAACACATATTTTTAAAAATGAAACAGAATCCTATCAAGCCATTGGTTAATACCCTTTATGGCACCATCTTTGCTCTTAGGATAAAAGGAAGAATTCCTTAACACAGCTCGCCAGGTTTGCACCAACGTCTTTTTTCTCATCCTTGCCCGACACTCCACCTTCAGTCACACCCATGTGCACATGTACCATTCTCTCTGCCTCAAATATCCTTTCTTCTACACCCACGATTGCCACATCCCTCACCCCACACCCTTCCTACCATACTACATCTGAGACTCTTTCCCATGCCCCAATTTAGGCTTAGATTCCCTTCCTGTATTGTGAGCTCAGAACACTGCCATCACGACATTCATTCACACTGTATCATAACTGCCTGTGGGATCTCTTCTGTCTTGTGCAGGGCTGTATCCTCAGTGCCAAAAACAACTTGACACAGAGTAAGTGCTCAATAAATGTTTACTAAATATACATGCGGCATTTGTCCAAATACATAGAAAAAAATAATTGTTATGCTTATGCTCCAACCCAGAGTCACTGAAGTTGACTTTTTGGGTCTGGGTGGAGGAAACCTGAAGTTTGAATAAACGTCTCCAGGGCATTATTAGGCACGCTCAGTTGCAGTGAAAGTAAGCCAAAGATAGGACAGCTTTGTTTGCTGAATGAATGCACAATGAAAATACAGCCATTGTCAGTGTCCGTTTCAGTAGTAAGTACAAATGGATAATGCTGAGAGAGATACGAAGACAAATACCAGAACAAATTGAATGGTTCAAGACACATGGCTCTTCTGCAGTCTCCGAGAGAAGTCCCAGGGTCAGCCGGTGTCATTAAGACACCAAAGAACTATATTTAGACCACATTCTCTTGTACCATCTCAGTAACTTACTGGTTTGTCCTGTGGGGATGTTTTCCCATCTGACATAAACCTTCCTTGGTAGATGATATGGTTCTCATGAAATTAAGTAAAACAGTGATTAAAAAAAAAAACCAGTGAAATGGTGGGGCACCTGCCTGGCTCAGTCGGTTAAGCATCTGATTCTCAATTTTGGCTCAGGTCATGATCCCATAGTCACGAGATCCAACCCCATGTTGGGCTCCACGCTGGGGGCAGAACCTGCTTAAGACTCTCTCCCTCCCTCTTCCTCTGCCCCTCCCCCACTCACTCGAGTGCACACTCTCCTTCTCCTTCCAAAAAAAAAAAAGTGCACTTAGGTGATGTCAATAAACTGTTCTCATTCTTAACAGAGGAATCAACACTTCTCCCTCTCTGTTCTTCATTCACCTAGTCCTCTCCTCCTTTGTCTTGGACGAATCAATGTCCTGCTTCTATTCCAAGATTTACCCATATGCAGGAGACCTTGATATCATTCTTAACCACTTTTGGGGGACCCTGTTCTCACAGTTACCACCAGCTCTCTCCAACTTCCCTCTGCAGGCCACTCCCTCACATTTCAAACTAGTTACAATCTCTTCCACCACACTCTAAAAAACCAAACAAAACCCAACTCTGCTCCCCGCCTCCAGCTAGCACCTATGGCTCTTTTCTCCACCTGCACATTTTTAGAAACAGCAGAGTCTATTCTCAATGCTTCCATTTCCTCAGTTTTCATTCACTTCTCAGCCTACAAATAGGTGACTTCCACCCCCAGATTTTACTAAAATTGCTCATTCAAAACTAGGTCACCAACTGCTTCCTAATTTCCAATCCCAACAACCTCTTTGCATTTTTACTTATCCTGTCTTCCATGAGACAGTTTTGATCACTTTCTCTTTTGGAAACTCCCTCTTCCTTAGACTCAAACACTACATTTTCCGGGTGCTCCCCTCCACACTTCCCACAGTGTTCTGTCTCTTGTAGGCTTCTTTCGTCAGTTACTCTTTAAATTGGGTAGAAAGTTCTCTTTTTGACTTTTTCCTCACTCCGCCCTCCCTCTCTCTTTCCCTGAATCTCCTTATCCATTCTCATGGCTTCAACTCCCACATTTATCTTTGGCTCAGACTTCTCTCCCGCCCCAATTTATGCCTTTTGTAATTTTCAACCTAAATGCCCCCCTAAGAACCTGAAATACTGCATGTGTCACCTAACTGCCCACCACCACTCCTGATTCTACAAGCCATCCCCTGGTGCTCCATACTAAGCAACTGGTCCCTATAAAGGATCTGAGTCACCCCAACTGATGACCTAGAATGGGTATTCATTCTACCTTTACCCCTTCTCAGCCTGGCAAACTCTGATTTATCCTTCAAAATTCAGCTCAACTCACCTCATTTAAAAAATCTTTTCAGAGCCCCTCTCTGCATGAACAGAGTTGGGTACCCATCCTTATATGCATTCTATACACGTCCCCATCAAGCATTCCCCACCTCCTACTAGAATTACAAATTCATCCCTCTGTATCCTCACGAAGTCATGGGCTATACATCTAATCTGTACATCCCGAATACACACAGACCAGCAGCCCAATCCATAAGAGGTCCTCAGAAAATTTTTGAATAGGTGAAGAGTTGAATGAATAATATAGTGAATATAGGAATGAATCTGGTCATCTCAAAGACTGGCAATGCTCTAAAACAGCTGTCCATTGCTCAGCAAACTACCATCACCACCATCACCACCACCAAAGGCTAGTCATTTGTTTTTACAAAGAGTTTCATTGAAACACAGCCATGCTCATAAATTAATGAGCATGTATGTATGTAAATGACATATTGTCTGTGGCTGCTTTTGCGCTATATTGGCAGAATTCAGTGGTTCTAACAGAGACGGTATGGCTTACAAAGTTTAAAATATTGACTAACCATGTTCTACTTCTATCAGTGCTGGAACACGTTTGCTGAGTTCTTTCCATTACTGACATCTGCTAGAATGAGAAGAGACATGGAGGGCTCTGGTGCTCTCTGGGGTGTCCTAAGGACATCACGCTAATAATCCTTCACAGACACTAAATTCATTAAAAATTAAAACTTGCTTTCTAACACAAGAAGATTCAGAATATGCTTTGGCAACAAAAAGGCAAAAGCCATACAGGAAAATAATGCCATCGCCTTAGAACTCTTACCTTAAAAATACTGAGAATATGACTGAATTTGGCTAAATACCTGGGGTTCTATGACCATTCAGACTTTTCAACAATATTAACTGTGCTTGTGTTTTAAACTGTTCTGACCAAGTTCACTCAATCATTAAGATATGTTACATTAGCTTCATTATCTGCATTTTAGAATTTGGTAGAATTCACCCTGCCTTTAAAAAAATTAAAGAGGAAAGCTTATACGGTAGGTTGAACTCCAAAATAAAATTTATTTTAATGAGGAGAATTCATAACAAAACTGTATATAAGCTGAGAAGACTTGTCCCAACTCCTCTTATCTGATTGACCTCTTCTGGTTATTTATAGAATAAAGTAGTCTCATCTAGTCTTTTAAAAACTTCTACTCTGACACTTTAACTATTCCTATCAAAAAATATTATAGTTCTTTCAGGTCGCCTTGGCTGACACAAAAATGTCAGGCCCCCAGCAACACTGGGTATATTTATTTCCATGAGCACAAATTATATCCTGACCTGTTGTATACTCTACAGGTTATCATTTTTTACATAATGTTTTCGGCCACGAGAGATGTTTTTTCTGAGGAAAGAACATAAAATATATGGAGATCTACCAAAAAGGCAGTGTAGAAAAGTACTGCCTTTTTTATTCCTTAGAAGTGAGGGATCTAGTAACAAATTGTTTTTATATATGATCTTAGGTTTTCCTAAGACAGATGTATGCCCACCTGAAGGGAGGTAACCGTCCTGCTGTACTTTGAGCACTTAAACAGTACCCTGAGTTTCATTCCCAGGCCTGATGACAGTAAAACTTGATAGTCTCATGCGTGACCGTGAAGTGAGAAAGTACCCTATCCGAAAACACAGAAATGATGAGGAAGTGCTTAGGTTCATTTATCCTTCAGCAGACAGAGTCACATCAAGATCTGTAAGACTCAAGAGTCTTAGGAAATACCGTTAACTTATGATATTGAAAACCTGAAAGAATCCGTACCATGGAGTAGTATGTATTTATTGTGTGTCCAATTGTCAGGCCATTTTAAAGCCATGGGGCACCTGATGGTACCCACAGAGCCAATGCAGGAGTGGAAACATCAGGAAATCTTCCCGAAGTCTAAGTAACAGCTTACTGGTCCATTAAAGATCTAAGAGTTTTCCTACCTGAGAACTGAATAAATGTATATTTAATAAATGCAATTCCTGTATCAAACCAGGTCTTAGCATTCAGAATAAAGGAAATCACTTGAGGTTGGACAAGTACAAATACTAAATTTACAGGGTGCAGCATTAGGGCTCTTCCTATCTCCAATTCTCATTTGCCAGTGTGATAGTGCTCAGAGCCTTGAGTGACCACGTCAAATAAAGATACAAGAAGAACCAAAGTAAGAGTGACAGGGAAACCTGACCTGTTGAATATATGATTTCAAGTAAACACAAAATACAACCGCATACAGACACATTTTTAAACTACTCTTAAAATACCAACCTAAAAATCCAAAAAGAACCACTACATAAATACCCTGAAGCTAAAAAAAAAAGTAAACACAAAAAGAAAAGAAAGTTTTTATTAGATGCAACACATACCATCTGATGCTAACAATCTTTGGTGAATACATTAAAAAAATCCACCCGTGAAATTTTAATTGATATGGAAATCACCATAAAAAAACTAGAAAATAAAACAAAATATACGAAACGAACATTTTCAGGAATTGTACAAGAGATAGCACAGGACTATGATCCCTTAGAAAAGGAAAACAAGTGAGGTAAGCCTTATCATTGCTGACCTCGCTGCCTAGAGGAGGAGAAACTCAAGGAGAGTCTGTCCACGACAGTGACCTGAAGACACAGAGATCAAAGTTTGGAAACTCCAAGGTAGTAAGAATATGTGGGGCAAAGAGGAGTGAGATAAGCAAACAAAATGTTCCAAAAACTGCATTAGAGCCTCCCCTTGAGTGTTTGGATAAATACCAACTTGTGCATGCGTAAAGCGAGACTGAGTGAGAACAGCTTTTGAGCAAAGAACAATTACTAGGGACATATAAGAAAAACAATTCCCAGAATTTACACAAGCTGGAAATTGTTCCACTTCCCTACAGGCAGAGTGGAGAGACCCTATTGAACACATGAGTACTCAAAAGAGACCCCAGAAATTAGCTCTAGAATAAAGATGACTTTATAGCTACTCAGAAGAACCTAAAGCAAGCCTTAATGGGTCACACTAATCAATAAGTAACCAAATTGCCTGCCAGAAAAAATTTCAATACTCTTTAAGAAAATGGAACAAAATGCAACATCGAACAAGGTAAGATCCAAATGTCCAGAATCAAATTACTAGAAATAATAGTAAGAAGGAAATGTTACCCATAAACAAATAAAAGTCAGACTAAAAAAATGACACAGATGATGAGATATCAGAAAACGACATGCCAAGTTATTAAAAATAGGCTGCATATAATTAAGAGGTAGATACAAACCTGATGGGAAAAGAAGGGAATTATATTTAAAATACCTAGAATAGAATGCTTAGAGAAGAAATAAAAAATATTTGAGGGAAGCCTGGGTGGCTCAGTTGGTTAAGTGTCCAACTTTTGATTTTAGCTCAGATCACGATCTCATGGTTGTGAGATCAAGCCCTGTGTTGGGCTCCATGCCAGGCATGGAGCCTACTTAAGATTCTCTCTCTTTCTCTCCCTCTGTACCTCCCCAACTTGTGCTCTCTCTCTCTCTTAAAAAAAAAACCTGAAATGAAAAAATAGACTGGAAGAAATCAGAAGCAGATTAGACATTGCAGAAGAAAAGATCAGTAAACCTGAAGACATAGCAACAAAAACTATCAAAAAGGAAGCATGGAGAGAAAAAAGAATGACAATAAATTGTCAGAGCTGTAGCAACTTATCAAGCCAACTTATACATTATCTATAAATCTATATCTAAAATATATAACAATATAATAAATAATATGTAATATATTATAACAGTATAAGATATGTAAGATACATTTAATATGTTCACATTATATATATGTTTTATATTTTCAACATTTGATAACCATAAATATACATATCAAAGAAACCTGATATATACCAAAGAGAATAAACAAAGGAAACTAACCCATTGCCTATGATAAGCAAACTGCTGAAAACCAGTGATAAAGAGAACTAGAAAAAAAGAAATACAGAAGACATCTTGTCTGCCACTATGTAAACCAAAAGACAATGTAATAAAATCTTCAAAGTGTTGAGAAAAAATTTTCAATCTAGATTTCAATACCCATTGAAAATGTTTAAAAAAAGGACATGGAAGAATTTGGTAGACTTATAAGTAATGAAAGAACTAATCACTACAAGTCTGCACAACAAGAAATGTTAAAGGAAGCTCTTAAGGCAGATCAAAAATGGTACCAGATAGGGGCACTTGTGTGGCTCAGTCAGTTGAGTGTCTGACTTCAGCTCAGGTCATGATCTCACAGTTTGTGGGTTCAAGCCCCGCATCAGGCTCTGTGCTGATGGCTCAGAGCCTGGAGTCTGCTTCAGATTCTGTGTCTCCTCCTCTCTCTGCCCCTCCCCCCTTCACGCTTTGTCTCACTCTGTTTCTCAAAAATAAATAAATGTAAAAAAAAAAAAATTTTAACAAAAAATGGTACCAGATAGAAACAGGGACCAAAGAAATGAAGAACAGACGCAGTAAATTAGGTAAAAATAAGCAATATTTTTCACATTTTGAAATCTTTTAATAAGATAATAGCTATTTAAGGCCAAGTTTATTAACAATACATATGTTGGGGATTATAATATATTTGGAAATAAAATGTATAAAAATAGTAACACAAAGAACAGGAGGGGAAATGGAAGTATACTGTAGTGAGGTTCTTAATTATATACATGAAATGGCATAATATTTAAAGATAGACTATGGTAAGCTACAGATGTATTTCAAACTCCTAGAGTATGGATTGATAAACTGTTTCTATAAATAACAAGACAGTAAATATTTTAGGCTTTTGGAGTCAAACGTCCATGTTGCAACCACTAAAATCTGTCATTGTAGTATACAAGCAGCCAGGAATAATATGAAAATGAAAAAGCATGGCTATGTTCCAATAAATCTTTATTTACCAGTAAATAAAGCCTAATAACAGGTAACACTGTAACCGCTAAACAAGTAACAAGCTTGATTTAACCTATCAAACAGTATGTCAACAGATGGCTTAAGGCAGTCACTAAAAGAAAATAAAAGACAGAACTGTGTCTAATAAGCCAAAAATGGAGACAAAATGGAATCTAAAGAATAATCAATCTAAATGAAGGCAGTAAAAGAAGAAAAAATGAATGATAAAGAAAAGGGTCAAATAAAAAAAACCAATAACAAGATGATATATTTAAACCCAAACATATTGATAACTTCCTTAAATGTAAATGATTTAGAAGACTTCAATTAAAAGGCAGAGGTTAGCACACTGAATTTTTAAAAGCCTACTTTAAATATAAAATATAAATATATTTAAAATAAAATAATGGAAAAAGATTTACCAGGTAAATACTAATCAAAAGAAAGCTAGAGTGCTATGCTATCAGAGAAAATAGACTTCAGAACAAGGAATATTATCAGGGATAAAGACGTGTATTTCATAATGAAAAGGGGAAGTTTAATAAAAAGACATGAAAATCCCAAATGAGTTCATACAAATAATAACAAAGCTTTGAAATATGAAGCAAAAATTGGTATCACTGAAAGGAGAATTTTTAAAATGCACAATTACATTTATTAATTTCACCTTCCCTAAGTAATTGCTAGGATAAAATATAGTAAAAATATAAAAGTCTCAAATGACATTATCTGCTAACTAGACCTTCTTAGTATGTATAGAACAATATACCAAATATAAGCCTAGTTTTGGTCATCAAATTAACCTCAAGAGTATATAAGGACTCAAATCAAACAAAGGATGTCCCCTGACCACAATGGAACTAAACAGATAACCAACAGAAGGGTATCTGAAAAATCTCTTAATTTGGGGGAATAAGCAATACAACCAAATATAACCTATAGATCAACAAAGTCATAAGAGAAATTTAACAATCTTTTTAACTGCATAATAACAAATATGAATACTCTAAATCCACATGACATAGCTAGAAACTGAAACTTAAAAAAAAAAAAAAACAAAACACAAAACACCTTGGCAGTAATATAAAAGAATATAAAATACACTGAGGATTTTCACTTGTAGTAAGATACACATGACATAAAGTTTATCATCTTAACCATTTTTAATGTTTATTTATTTATTTTGAGAGAAAGAGAGCAAGCAGGGGAGAGAGGAAGAATCCCAAGCAGGCTCCGCACTGCCAGCACAGAGCCCGATGTGGGGCCCCGAATCACAAACTGTGGGATCATGACCTGAGCCAAAATCAGAAGTTGGATGCTTCACTGACTGAGCCACCCAGGTGCACCAAGTAGAATCCTATAGTGATTTTCTTTTTATGATAGCTTTACTTCACTTAATATAATGTCTTCAAGGCTCATGCGTGTTGTAGCACGTGTCAAAATTTTTTTCCTTTTCGAGGTTGAAAAATATTCTATTGTACATATATACTGCATCTTGTTTATCCATTCATGCATGGACACATGGACACTTGGGTTGCTTCTTGGCTATTGTGAATAATGCTGCTGTTAATACACAGAGATTCTTTTAAACAATAGACTGAAAAGTCATGCTGAGAGAAATTAAAGGAGGCCCAAATAATTAAGAGATATATTGTGCTTATGGATTGGAAATCTTAATGTTAAAAGTCTCAATTCTTCCCAAATCAATCTGTACATCCAACACAATCTCAATCAAAACTACGGCAAGTATATTTTTTAGAAGTTGGCAAGCTGACTCTAAAATATGTATGGAAGTTTAGATGATCTAGAAGAGTCAGTTATGAGAAAGAATAACAAGTTGTGAAATTTACACAACCTGATTTCAAGACCTACTACAAATCTACAGTATCTGGGAGAGGGTGGTATTGGCATGAGGAGAGACATGTAGATCAATGGAACAGAATGTAGGATCCAGAAATAGTCTGGATCAATGGATCGATCCATGATCAATGGAACAGAATGTAGGATCCAGAAATAGTCTGAAATTTATATGGTCAATTGATTTTCAATGGAAAAAGGATAATACTTTCAAGAAACAGTGTTGGAAAAACTGGACACTATATGCACCCCCCCCCAAAAAAAATGAGCCTTAGTCCATACTTCACACCACCTATAAAGTTAATTCAAAATGTATCATAGACCTCAAAATAAGAAATAAAACAATGGAACTTCTATAAAATATAGAAAAAAAATCTTTGAGACCTTGGGTTAGGCAAAGTTTCTTAGATAGGAAGCAAAAATCAAAAATCATAAAAAAAACTCATAAACTGGAATTTATCAAAATTAAAAGCCTATGTTTTAAAAGACATTGTGAAGAGAATGAAAAGTCAAGACAACTTCTTACTAGACATGTCTCCAGAGGCAAGGGAAATTAAAAAAAAAATGAGCTATTAGGATCTCATCCAGATAAAAAGCTTCTGCACTGCAAAGGAAACAATCAACAAAACTAAAAGGCAACTGATGGAATGGGAGAAGATATTTGCAAATGACATATTGAATAAAGGGTCAGTATCCAAAATCTATAAAGAACTTATCAAACTCAATACCCAAAAAACAAATAAACCAGTGAAGAAATGGAAAGGAGACATGAATATACACATATCCGAATAAGATATCCAGATGGCTAACAGACACATGAAAAGATGCCCAACCTCACTCATAACAGAGAAATACAAATCAAAACCACAGTGAGATACCACCTCACACCTGTGAGAATGGCTAAAATGAACAAGTCAGGAAACAACAGGTGTTGGAAAGGATGTGGAGAAAGTAGAACCCTCTTGCACGGTTGGTGAGAATGCAAACTGGTACAGCCACTCTGGAGGACAGTGTGGAGGGTCCTCAAAAACTTAAAAATAGAATTACCCTACGACCTAGCAATTGCACTACTAGGTATTTATCCAAAGGATAGAAAAATGCTGATTTGAAGGGGCACATGCATCCCCAACGTTTATAGCAGCACTATCAACAATAGCCAGAGTATGGAAAGAGCTCAAATGTCCATCAGCTGATGAATGGATACAGAAGATGTGATATATACACAAAACGGAATACTACTCAGTGATCAAAAAGAATGAAATCTTGCCATTTGCAACAACATGGATGGAACTAGAGTGCATTGTGCTAAGCAAACTATGCCAGTCAGAGAAAGATGAATTTCGTATGACTTCACTCATATGTGGAATTTAAGAAACACAACAGGGGCGCCTGGGTGGCGCAGTCGGTTAAGCGTCCGACTTCAGCCAGGTCACGATCTCGCGGTCCGGGAGTTCGAGCCCCGCGTCAGGCTCTGGGCTGATGGCTCAGAGCCTGGAGCCTGCTTCTGATTCTGTGTCTCCCTCTCTCTCTGCCCCTCCCCCGTTCATGCTCTGTCTCTCTCTGTCCCAAAATAAATAAACATTGAAAAAAAAAATTAAAAAAAAAAAAAGAAACACAACAGATGAACATAGGGGAAGGGAGAGGGAGGCAAACCATAAGAGACTCTTAACTACAGAGAACAAACTGAGTGTTGCTGGAGGGGTGTTGGGTGATGGGATGGGCTAAATGGGTGATGGGCTTTAAGGAGGGCACTTGTCAGGATGGGCACTGGGTATTATATGTAAGCAATGAATTACTGGGTTCTACTCCTGGAACCAATGCTACACTGTATGTTAACTAACTTGAATTTAAATAAATAATTTTTTTTGAACATCAAGGCAAATAGCAGAAGAAAAGATTTTTGAAAGGCACATGTCAAAGAAAACTTGTATTTGGAATATATAAAAACATTTTACGGGGCGCCTGGGTGGTGCAGTCGGTTAAGCGTCCGACTTCAGCCAGGTCACGATCTCGCAGTCCGTGAGTTCGAGCCCCGCGTCAGGCTCTGGGCTGATGGCTCAGAGCCTGGAGCCTGTTTCCGATTCTGTGTCTCCCTCTCTCTCTGCCCCTCCTCCATTCATGCTCTGTCTCTCTCTGTCCCAAAAATAAATAAATGTTGAAAAAAAAATTAAAAAAAAATTTTACAACTGAATAAAAAAATAATCAAATAAAAAAACAATCAAGTAACAATCAAATTTTTTAAATGGTCAAAAGATGTGAACAAATACTTCAAAAAAAGATCTACAAATGCAAATAAACACATGAAAAGATGGCCAGCATCATTAGGTATTAGCGAAATGGAAATTAAAACTGATTATAATTTTATATAGCTGCATGCCCATCAGAATGACGAATATTAAGGAGACTAATAATAGCAAATGTTGGTGAGGATATGAAACAACTGGAACTCACACAGAGTCCGCAGGGCAATGTAGGATAGGTAAGCCACTTTGGAAAACAGTTTGACATTTGCATCTAAATTAAACATCCTATGAAAACCTGCAATTGCGCTTCTAGGTATTTGCTCAAGAGAAATGAAACTATAGACGTCCACAAAAAGATCTATGTATGAACATCCCTAGTATTTTCATTTGTTACAGCCGAAAACCGACAAAGTCCAGCAACAGGTGAATGGAGATTCAAACTGTGGTACAGCCATCCATTCAATACTCAGCTATAAAAGTAACACATTATGGATGAAGGCACCATCACGGGTGGATCTCAAAAACACGCTGGGCGACAGGCGCCAGATACAAAAAGAGTACATACTGTGTGATTCCGCTTATATGGAAGTCTAGAAAACATAATCTACAACGGCAGAAGGCAGATCGCTGTTTGCCTGGGGTGGGGCAGTAGGAGGGGAGATTGCCTGGTAAGGGGCAGAAGAGAAGTCTGGGGGACACCGGGAAAATTCTGGGTCCTCGCTGTGGTGACAAAGGTCTATAACAGGTTTGTAAAGGTATATTGACTTTGACACGCAAACCTCCCCAAACTGGATCCCGGCATTTGCCCTGGGGAAAGAGTGATTTGAGACCACCAGGTTTAGCTCATTGGCAAGGCTCTGTCCACCTGCTGATCAGTGATGGGAACTGTTTACTACGCAGATCTCGATTTGGATACAGGTAGCATTACTCTGCATTACTAGCTTCTGACCTTGTGAATGCTGAGCCTTATCTGAAAAACACAAAAAGATAATGAAAAAAAAAAAACCTACCTCATAAGTTTGTTTGCACAGTAAATACTGTTTTATATTATCACTCCTCAGTTGTAATCATCATCTTTGTCATCATTATCCTTAGGTTGTCAAAATAACTCTGTATACGAGCTCAGCCTTAAAACAAGCCATTACTTTCACTAAGGCATGACAGAGTAACTTTTCTCCCCACAGCTTTAGCAATAGGCATCTTTCACTGTTCAGACAACGGCTTCCTGAACTTTCATTTATCTTCTGAAGTTCTGTGGCAGTAAGGCATTCAGATGCTTTACTCAATTGTCTGGGCCATTTTCACTTAACTTGCTTATCTAGGCCTTCCTTTCCCAGCTGTTTTGAGTTTCTCAAAGCTGAGGAAATAGACCTCAACAAAATGACTCCAGATACCGTTTTGCATATTAACAGCAATAAGACAGAAGTATCAATGATCTGCAAAGTTCATAGATTTTTTTGTGTGTGACTCATAACACATTTGAGGTCAGCTGACAGCGTTGTTTCGGTTTGGGTCATATGAGAGGCAGTTTTCTGGGAAATTCTGCACATTAGTGCAGTCATTCCAAATTATCACAAGTATTTTTCAGAAACCCCGATTTTGTTCGGTGAACAAAACAAAATCATTCCGATCTCCTCAAATTATGAAATAACTCCAAGTTTCATCTAGCATTTCTGCTATTTGCTTCTTACATTCCGTAAGCGTGAGGTGGTTACACTTGAGGATCAACTTCCTTTTGTCTATCTGGCTAATCAGTCTTTTGTCCCCATGATTCCATTTATACTGGATAATCAATGACCTCCATGCTGTCAAATTCACTGATCCCTTCTCTGTCCCTATTCATACTACATGGTTCCTCAGTGGCAATCAAAATTATTGGCCATTCCTTGCTCCTTTGACGTATTGTCTTCTCTTGGCTTTCAGGATACCACATTCTCCTGGACTTCCACTTTGTACCCTGGCTGCTGCTTCCCAGGCTAAATGTTGGGATGTAAGGGCCCATGCTGGGACATCTTCTGTTCCCCAGCTATATTCCCTTGGCTTTTACTTTTTTTTTTTAATTGAGGTATAATTGGCATAACATTATAAGAGTTTCAGGTATACAATGTAATGTCTCAATATCTGTATGGGTTGCAAAATGCTCACTACAGGAAGTCCCATTAACATCTGTCACTTGACTCCCTTGACTTTAGTAGTGTCTGCTGAAGTCCAAATTTTAACCTTTAGCCCTGACTTCTCCTGGGGCTCTGACTCATATATCTAATCGCCTCTGTGACTGCTCCACCAGAATTTCCAGAACAGAACTCTTTGTACTGCCTCCCTGGCCCAGCCCTTCCCCCACTCCCCTGGCTAGTCAATGTCTCTTAATAAATGGCATCACCATCCACCCTGTTGCTCCTGCCAAAATTCTAGAAGCCCTCATTGGCTCCACTCTTTCCCCACCACCCACCCTCAATGTCCAATCCTATGGTCCTATCTCCAACATATATCTCAGCAATTCCACCCCTTTCTCCCTCTATGCCACCAGCTACCAGGATCTCACATCTGTACAAGTGTACCAGCTTTTGACTGGTCTCCCACTCCAGTCTTCTCTCTTCTGTTCTACAGAGACCCCAAGATGATCTTTGTAAGCCATAAGTCAGATCATGTTTAAAGCTTTTGGGGGCTACTCATCACACTTGGATTCGAACCCAAACTCCCTGCCAGGGCCTCCAAGGTCCTGTGTGATCTGGTCATCGCCTACCTCCCTACTTCTCTCCTCCTAGGCACCTGCCACTTACTCCAGCTCATGCTGAGTTTACTCCTGTTCTCTGACCAAACTAAGCTCATACCTACCCTAGTGCCTTCATTTGTGCTTTTCTTCCGCTTGGAACACACTTCTCATGCAAGCAGCTAGACAGGAAGACATCACCTCATGAGAGGATGAGTGAGAGTCCAGAAAGAAACAAAAGATCCTCGAGAAAGTCCAGAGCTTCCCCATCTTTCCCCTGAGGGGACTCAGGACATGGGTAGAACCAGAAAGGAGGGCCTGGCAGTTACTCTGGGTCTTGCGGTGTTGAGGCTGCATATCGGGCAGGGGGAGTTGAAAATAATTCTGTTCCCAATGACTGGGGTGGACATCAGGGAGACCGGGAGCACTCCTGAGGGATATTTGAGAATTGGGGAGAAAGAGAGGAAATCGAGAAAAGTTGTAGAGTAAGAGAGACTGGGAGAGAAAAGGCAAGCAAGATTGTTCAAGTGGTTAGGGATTAGTCTTTAAATGGCTGTACCAAGATTGGTCCATCTGGGGCGCAGAGCTTAGTTAAGGGAGAGACCTAAACTCTGTAGTGCTCTTGAACCAGAACAGGTGGAACTGGGAAACTAATTGTGGTAATGAGAGGAATAAGAGGAATAATGGTAATAAGAAGGAGGGAGATAAACGGCAAAAGAAAATACTTTCTCTGTTTCCTAGGTTTCCAGGCTCGACAGCCGGGGCCCAGGAAGTGTATGCTGGTGAGAAGCAGAGGTGAACTCATAAGGTGAGTTCCTTCTATCTGCCTAGCTCTCTGCATGACGTTCATGTAGGGAAAGACTGGAAAGCTGGGTTCAAAACTGGCAAGAATTGTCTTTGTCCACAGCAAGGTGCTTCGGGACCTGAGGTTGTGTGTGTGAGCACAGGCTTGTGTCTTAACTTATTTCTCTCCCGAGAGAGAAGGTTGGCAGGTGTAGGGTTACTTGTAGACTCTCATGACACCCAACCTCACAGACTGATCATTGCAAAGATGCGTGTGTCCTTTCTCAGCTCTGCCTCCCTGCTGTTTTATGGTAAAAAACAGAGCCGGGGACATCCTTGACTCCTGCCTACGTACCCCACACCACTGCTCCAAGCACAGGTGCCCCAAGGTGAGCCCCCTGCTCTGTGGGCTCCACTGACCTGTCCCCGCCTGCCACTAAAGGCATCCTCTTTAGAGGTTTTCTGCACTTCACAGCCCCTCCTCACTTATTGTGGTTTGGATACACAGATGTTTCTACATGTGCTTCCGACAGTAACTACACTGTCCTCCTGTTGTTTGAGGGGAAACTTGCGAGAAAAGAAAATGGACTGCAAGAATCTATTTCACATCAGTTGATTGCAAATCAAACGCTTTAATTGAGCTAAGCCCAGATTTCTCAAGTCCACCATTTTAAAGTCATCTCCAGAAAACTAGGGTTGTTGAAACAGAGAGAAGAGTAGATTCTTTGCCAAGCATCTCAGCCAAAAACTGTGTAAGACTGACAGCTGCACAGCACAGGGGGGCCTGGGTGGCTCAGTCGGTTGAGCGTCCGACTTCGGCTCAGGTCATGATCTCACGGTTCGTGGGTTCAAGCCCCGCGTCGGGCTCCGTGCTGACAGCCCAGAGCCTGGAGCCTGCGTCAGATTCTGTGTCTCCCTCTCATTCTGTCCCTCCCCCTCCCCCGCTTGCACTCTGTCTCTAAAAATGAATAAATGTTAAAAAAAAAAAAAAAAAGACTGACATCTACACAGCTTTGATCCCGTGGCTCTGCAGACGTGCATGAACTTCAGATTCTCAAAGTTTACAGTCCCTGCAAACACCCACTGTCCCTTCCTGGAGCATCCCTGACACCAGTACTCCACGATCGTCCCCATTGCCTCATGCAGTGTCAGCTAACTTCTCCAGGGAGGAAAAAAACAAAAAAAAAACAAAAATAAAACCAGAAAAAAACAATGGATGTCCTTGGAAATTAGTTATATTTTGGTAAAATCCATTAATAAAATTTAAATTCCCCATGCCTCCCAGATCTAGGCTTTCAGTGTCCAAAGAGTTTCAAAACCTTCTATACTCTTTCATATACTTCTTCAGCCTGAACCTACAGTGACCGCTGTAAATGTCACTGGCATTATACTAAGGCAGATGGCAACAAACTTTTTTTCTTAAAGGGCCAGAGAGTAAATATTTCAGGCTCATGGGCAATATCTTGTCTCAGCTCTGAAAGCAGCCATAAGCAAAAGGTTGAGCAAATGGGTGTGGCTGCGTTCCAGTAACATTGACTTACAAAAACAGCTGTCCAGCCCGTAGGCCATGGTCTGCCAGAAAATCAACAAACATTGGTCCTAAGCTTGTGTTCGAAAATAAAGGTACTTCAGAGTAGTATGATTTAACACAGGCAGCTCAAGTACGTAGTCTAGCAGAGGGGTTAAGAACATGAACACAGAGACAGGCTTGAGGTCAGTTCACTGCACTGTGGTTTATAAACTGCAGGGAGATAAGCTATTTCACCTAAGTTTCACTCATTTCACTTTTAATACAAAAACAAGGATCGCACCTAAGTCAAGGGGGGCGCAGCACGCGTTACTCAAACTCTCTGGCCACATTCCTTAACCCCATTAACACCCCTGCAGCAGGAAGCTGGATATTCACATGAAGCATTAGGAACAAACACACAAACATTCACGATGATTATAGCCAGGCAGTGCCACCAAATGAATGAAAACCCTTTGTTTTCGTAGGTTTTTGGATTTTAGAATTACATAGTTGGGGACTCTTGACTCTTCTTTATTTATCAGTTATATTTTCTTGTTTGTAAACTAATTGTGTATGCCAATCTGTTGGAATCTGGACGGTTTCCTTCCTGATTTAGTTGACTGCTTCAAAACAAAGAGAAGTCAATTATTTTTAAGCTTATATATTTATTTTTAGAGAGAGACCGGGGGGAGGGGTGGCAGAGAGACAGAGAGAATCCCAAAGAGGCTCTGCACTGTCAGCACAGAAGCCGATGTGGGGCTCGAACTCACGGACTGTGAGATCATGACCTGAGCCGAAAACAAGAGTCGGTCGCTCAACCGACTGAGCCACCCAGGCGCCCCAGAAGTCACTTTTAACGTAGCCAGATCTGTCCATGTTTACTTTTGTGATTTGGGATGACACGTAGTAAATGTGCGTCCAGGGATTACTGAACAAATGAATACGTTTTCTTTTTCTCCACAGCCCTGTGAATTATAGTCTTGGGTGAACCACACTCTCCCCAGCTGGAAGACTTCTTGCAGTGAAGGAACAAACCGAGAGACTCCCTACTGAGGTGGTCAGCAGGAAGTCATGGCAGGAGTGAACATTCAGACCGCTTTAATGTGGTATCCTAGCTGTCTGGCTTTTCTTTGTCCTTTTTCCTCCAGAAGGATGGTATGCAGATATTTCCCTTCATTTCCTGGGAGAGTCTGACGGGTAAGCCCTCCTAGCTCTCAAATGAAGAGACACTAATAACAGTTTTTTACTGGATCACGGCTTTGGTTCTGCATTTAATGGACCCTCATAAAATTAAAGAAAAAAAAAGATTGTGTTTGATGAAAAGGGGAGTATCTCCTAGGAAAACATGAAGAAAGATGGAAGGATTTTTGCAGAAAGAAAAGAAATAATTGGGGGGGGTCACGTGGGTGGCTCAGTCAGTTAAGCAACCAACTTCGGCTCAGGTCATGATCTCGAGGTTCGTGAGTTCGAACCCCGTGTCCAGCTCTGCACTGACAGCTCAGACCCTGGAGCCCCCTTCGGATTCTGTGTCTCCCTCTCTCTCTCTCTGTCCCTCTCTCATTCGTTATTTGTGTCTTCCTCTCTCTCTCTCTCTCTCAAAACTAAATAAACATTGGGGGGGAAAAGAAATAAATCAATCAGGCATATTGCCAGAGCAGGTCCTGGTAGCCTGGGGGGGACTCTAGCCAAGTTGCCCAAGACGGGAAAGGGTCTGCTGCCTGGAATAAGCCAGCGAGGCCAAGCAAAGGGCCACTGGCCTGGCTCCGGGGCCCCGGAGCCAATGGGAACACAGCCATCCCCCAAAAGGTCTGGAGCAAGAACTCCTCATTGTCTGTCCCTGAGCCTATGCTGGGCGGTCCTCCCAACAGCACTAAGAAAGGATTTCACATTTTCAGTGTCCCATAGGAGTGACACTTACCGTTGTCGCAAGGCTTTGTTGGGTCCCTAATGATGACCCATGTGGACACAATCTCTCTAAATTAAGACCAGATGTCCATGAGAAAGGACTGGAGTCTTGAAAGAGCTGGGACGGAAGAGTCCCTTGTAGGTATGTGCACTTCTGGGGGCCGAGCTGACCTCTGAGGAAGTGTCACCCTCACCACAAATGTGTGAACACAAATAAGTCATCCTCAGAGGGAACTCAGAATGCCTGTGTCTCTTCCCAGTAGTTGTATTTTTGTGCCACTGGTACATTCTTAAAGACCTTTCATGCCTCAAAACTTGACTGTTGTTAGATAAATCTCAACTAAGTTTATTTTTTAGCACTTTTCAGTTTTTCCAAATTTTATGTGTGAAGTAAAACCATTAATATGTTAGATCATGCAATTTCTTTTTTTTTTTTAGTTTTTTCTTTAATGTTTTTATTTATTTTTGAGACAGAGAGAGACAGAGCATGAACAGGGGAGGGTCAGAGAGAGGGAGACACAGAATCTGAAACAGGCTCCAGGCTCTGAGCCGTCAGCACAGAGCCCGATGCGGGGCTCGAACCCAGAGACCGCAAGATCATGACCTGAGCCGAAGTCGGCCGCTTACCCGACTGAGCCACCCAGGCGGCCCTAGATCCTACTATATCAAAGCGCATAATTCAAACCCACATCAAGTGTTTAAGTCACCTGGGAAGGTGAAGGTGAGATGGCACCGGAGAGTGGCGGCCCAGCGGAGGGAGCGTCAGAGCTTTGCACGCCATCCATCCACGGACAAACGAACACTTCGGCATCTCCAGCCGGTCCCGTCCTCTCAACGCTGGCCTCCTAGATGCAAGGCTTTAGGCTCTAGGACGGCTAAAGGCGTGTCAACCACGACACGCCCTGAATTAGCTCCCACCCTCCCCTTCCTCACCAGCTTCAATCCCACTCTCCGAATGGCAACTCCGCTCCCCAGGAGTCAGCTTACACTGCGCTTTTTCTCTCACCTCCTGTGTGCAGTCAGTCAGGAACCCCGTTGTGCTCTACCTTCTCACTGTGCCCCGTCACTGCCTGGACCACTGTGCCACCTCCTGTCTGTTCCCCCTGCATCACCCTCTGTCCTTGTAGAGCGTGCCTTCAACACGGGATTCGGAGAGATGCTGGGTCCACAAAAGCCAGACCACGCTGCCCTGACTCCAAAGCCTCCAATGGCTTTCTCACTCAGGGTAAATGAGAGTCCAATCCTTATAATGGCTCTTAGGCCTTAAGCATCCCCCTCCCAACATCCCTCCCACCCCCCAAGACCCCCCCCCCGACACACACACAGTGCCAACCCCCTCACTTCCCTCCTCTCCTACTCACTCTGCTCTAGCCTCCTGGCCTTCTTGCCACCTCAGGCCTGGACACAGGCTCCTCCCTCTGCCTGGATGCTCTACCCCACATATCCACATGGTTCCTTCCCTCACCTCCTCTGGGGACTGGTTTAAGGGTTTGAGGATCTTCTCAGAGGCCTTTTCCAACTACCCTATTGAAAATTGTAATTCCCCTTCTCTAAAGTTTCATTTCCTTCAGTACTAGCTATTTCTCCCAAAAGACCATGTAAATTATCTGCAATTATTTAAAAAAAAAAAAAAAATGGCTGCCCCCATTGTAAAACTCAAGTTCCACAGGGGCAAGGATTTTTGTCTGTTGTCACTGTTCTATCCCCCACACCTAGGACCGTGCTGCATGCAACAGTCCCTCAATAATAGTTCTTGAGTGAGGGACTGAATCACATAATTAACTTTCAGCAGGTCTGATAATAACAGATAGTCCCATCACAATGTACATCTATCATGAGAACAATCAAACATAATTTGACCTTTATAGAGGTGTTTGTAAAAAAAAAAAAAACTATTAAGAAAAGCTACTTAAAAATTATAATGCAACAATAATTACCTGAGTAAATGATGATTCATGAAGTAATATAATGGAAAATAGCTTTAAAAATGTTCCCTTCCACTGATAATAAAAGAAATGCAATAATAATGCAAGGAGGAGGCGTAGTGGTGGTAATACTCAATACTGGCAAGGGGATGGCAAGAAGAAGCACTTCCAAGAAACACTAGTGAGAAAATCGTTGTTACAGGTTTTCTAGAAAATTCCTTGGCCTTAAAAAAAATGTTTGGATATGCTTTTATCCAATCATTACACTTCAAATCACCTATCCTAAGAAAACAATAGGGAAGAAGACGCATAAGTATACACAAAGACACAAATCACAACATTATTGGAAACAGTTGTAAGTGAGCAGAACTCAACTGCCAGGAATTGGACGTTCTGACATTATTCCCCACCCTCCCCCATTCTTCCCACTTCCTCAGAGAGGCTGTCCCTGCAGTACCTCTGTCCCATGCATATCATTCTTCTGGGTGTAATTTCTCAAAACGGTATATTCCTTGCTTTCCTACTGACAGGTATGTATTTATTTTGTGCTTTTTTTTTTTGGTCTATTTCATCCATTAGACTGTAAGACGCATAAAGGCAGGAACGCTCTGATTTGTTCGCCAGTGCAATTCTAAATTTACAACTTCTGGCACAAAATAAGCACCCAAGACTTGTTGAATAAATGGATAAATGAACAAGGCAGAGTATTACGCTGCCACCAAAATATTTCTGAAACACCAATGGCCTAGGAAATGCCTACAATACGATATTAGTAGAAAGAAACACAAGTCACATTCAGCATCATTTCAACTATCAGAGAACGGACAGAAAAAAATCACACTAGAAGAAAACGAAAACAAAAAAACCCCGTAATAGTAACTCTGGCTGGGTGCTAAAAATACAGAAGTATTATGCATTCCTTTTCTATATTTTTCTATATTCACAATGTTTCACAGTGTTACACAACTAGTGAGATAATACAGAAAGCCTAGAGGAAACCACACGAGCAGAAGCACGGTGAGGGCAAACAAGCGCGTGCAGAGAGCTTCAGGGGGTGGCACCTGCCTGCACCTGCTGAGCAGGGGCAGGATTATGGGCCGGTCCGGACTCGTGGACAGACGAAGAGGGACGTGGTCAGCGCTGGACTGTAGGAAGGTCTCCCTGACAAACTACAGCCTACTATCTGTTTTTGTGAATTAAGCTGTATTGGAACACAGCTACGTTCATTCCCTGGGGTACTGTCTGTGGCTGCTCTCATGCCAAGTAGTTACAACCCACGCCATTACGGCCCCGAAAGCCTAAGACACTTACTGTATGGCCCCTTACAGAAAATCTCCCCCGGCCCCTGGTCTAGAGGATCTACTGGAGAAAGGAGAAATTACAAGAAGCAAGGAGGTGGCTGCAAAGGCCATCGTTTTCTTTTTTTTCTTAAAAAAAAATCTAATGTTTATTTTTGAGAGACAGAGAGAGAGAGACAGAGCACGAGCAGGGGAGGGGCAGAGAGAGAGGGAGACACAGAATCCAGGCTCTGAGCTGTCAGCACAGAGCCCAACACAGGGCTCGAACTCACGGACCGTGAGACCATGAGCTGAGCTGAAGTCGGACGCCCAACCAACCACCCGGGCGCCCCGAAGGCCATCATTTTCAAGGTAACATGGAATGTGATGGTGGCAGACAGAGGGGTCTTGACAAGTATCTGTATGGACAGTCAGATGGGCAGAAGAAGGCTCCTCTCAAAGCGTGAGAGGCGTTCCTATTTTAGGCAGATACTGCCATTTTATGTGATTACTATTTAACCGTGCTGCAAGAAAAGCAGTAGCCGTTGGATCGCTTACCTGCCGAATCGGGACTGTAGAGGCCAGCAGCTGCCGCGATGGGTCCTGGTGGGTGGATGGCACTCGCTGAGGACCTCTGACTCGCGATCAGGATCCTGCTCTTTGCAGACGGTAAACGGGACATTGCACCCAATCCCAACTGGGGCTTAAGGAGCATGGCCGATCGGTAGAAAGTTGGAGGAACTTCATAATGAGTATAGGACGGACTGCAAAATTCTTCTTTTCCGGGGCGTTCTGTCACCTACAATGAATGACCAGAAGCTTCATGAAAGGAGCGCACATCATTGGATGAGGACGGAACATGGTCAGGAGACCAAGGCTCCAGCAAAGGCCACTCTGGCACCACTGAGTTGCCCCACCACTGACCACTTAGCTTCTCTGGACCCCAGACTCTTCATCTCTAAGTTAACAGCACAACTGGATGACCTCTCAGGTCTCTTCCAGTTCTAACACTCTATGAATCCAAATTTCACTGGGGGGAAGAAAAAGAACTCACTGTATAAGACTTTTAAATTTGATTGCTTCAAAATCGTTAGAATCTGTGCAAATAGCCAATCTATACATAATCTCAATGAAACAGAGAAAGAGTTTAGCAAATGTGCATAGAATTATGAAAGTTTCATTATTCCTTTTTAAAAAAAATTTTTTTAACGTTTATTTATTACTGAGAGAGAGAGAGAGAGAAAGAGAGAGAGAGAGAGAGAGAGAGAGAGACGGAGCACGAACAGGGGAGGGACAGAGAGAGGTAGAGACACAGAATCAGAAGCAGGCTCCAGGCTCTGAGCCGTCAGCACAGAGTCCGACGCGGGGCTTGAACCCACGGACTGTGAGATCATGAGCCGCAGTCTCATGAGCCGAAGTCGGACGCTTAACCGACTGAGCCACCCAGGCACCCTGAAAGTTTCATTATTCCTAAGAAGAAAAGGCACAAAAATGTTTACGGTAACCTACTCTTAACATAAGCAGGTGAACTTTACCAATTTATATATTAGGGCTACTTAGGAAATAAAATATGCATTGGTAATGTGGGAGAAAAGGCTTTTTGGAAGAATAGAGCAACTGATAGAAAAGTGTGTTTTCAGGCCTCTACAATCTGTTCACATCATTAAAAACGAGAGACTGTGAACCACCTTCTCTGTCTTCCCTAGTAAGGCGCAGTGTCCAGGAATGTTCGACAAGTTTCACTAGAGCGAAGTTCTAGGACAGTCTTGCTGACTGCTGGGCCCAGAGCACCTAGAATGGTGTCTATTATGTAGCTAAAGGCAATAAATATTTATTCATTGAAGGAATCATGTTTCCATTCTTACCTGAGTATTTTTTGGCGGGGGGAGGGGGGCAGAGCACAAGTGGCCGGGGAGGGGGCACAGAGAGAGTGGGACAGAGGATTTGAAGCAGGCTCTGCATGGACAGCAGCGAGCCCGACGTGGGGCTCGAACTCATAGCCTGTGAGATCATGACCTGAGCCAAAGTTGGCCTCTCGACCGACTGAGCCACCCAGATGCCCCCTTGCCTAGATTTCATAACATAACAATCCCATTACTTTTCCTATAGTTAACAGTTTGGGCTAGAATACAGACTATATAGCTTCTATGTATGCAATTCTGTACTCACAAAGCCTATTCATGTTATTAGTGTTTCTTCAAACTAAAAATTAAGAAAATGGGGCACCTGGGTGGCTCAGTTAGTTAAGCGTCTGACTCTGGATTTCAGCTCAGGTCATGATCTCACAGTCTGTGGGATTGAGTCCTGCGTTGGGCTGTCAGCATGGGGCCTGCTTGGGATTCTCTCTCTGTCCCCCTCTCTCTCTGCCCCTCCCTTGCTCTCTCTCAAAATTAAATAAACTTAAAAATATCTATATATTAAAAAATGAAAAAAAAATAAGGCAAATAATCTTATTTCCTTTAAGTTAAAAAAAAAAAAAAACAGTGCCAGAGGCGATGTGTGAAAAGATACATCTGTTAATTAACTCTGCTTTAAATCACAATATATTTCATGTGTCAAACATTGATCTATTCCTGAATCACAAGTAGTTAACAAATTTCTTTTTTTTTTATTATTTTTTTTTTCAACATTTATTTATTTTTGGGACAGAGAGAGACAAAGCATGAACGGGGCAGGGGCAGAGAGAGAGGGAGACACAGAATCGGAAACAGGCTCCAGGCTCCGAGCCATCAGCCCAGAGCCTGACGCGGGGCTCGAACTCACGGACCGTGAGATCGCGACCTGGCTGAAGTCGGACGCTTAACCGACTGCGCCACCCAGGCGCCCCCAAAATTCTTTAATAGGGACTTAAAGCTTTGATCCAAGCTGTTGAAGAGAAAAACTCTTAATGTGATACCCTTTTAATGGTGAAAACAGATACAAAGTTTTCCTTAAACTGACATTATTGAAACAAAAGATTAGACCTTTAAAGTTTTATCATAATCACACTGTAACATATACTCGATTGCTATAGCAGACAGACTGAATTCAGGCCCCAACAAATTATATTCTTGCAAAAGACATCCTACCTATGTCTTTTATTCTTGCAAAAGACATATATTCTTGCAAAAGACATCCTGCTCTCCAATAACATTTTGACCATTCCCTACTTACCCTCTTACTATCAACCTTTGGCTTTTCTTTTTCTTTTTTCCTTTTTTTTTTTTTTTTTTACTGTTTATTTTTACGACAGACAGAGACAGTGCATGAGTGGGGGTGGGGCAGAGAGAGAAGGAGACACAGAATCTGAAGCAGGCTCCAGGCTCCGAGCTGTCAGCACAGAGCCCGACGCGGGGCTCGAACCCACGAACCGTGAGATCATGACCTGAGCCAAAGTCGGCCGCTTACCCGACTGAGCCACCCAGGCGCCCTACGGCTTTTCTATTATACTTACATTTCCTCTATTTTTCATTGTAATTTCTCGAAGTTTGGTGCCACTACTCTTTGCTTCTAGCAGGTGCTCTCACGAAGAAATGATTTCTAACCCACATCTGTCAGGATTGCCATATGCTGATCTCGGTAATTACTCAGTTCTCTGAAACTGGAGAGTTTTCAGGGGTCAAAACCCCTCAAGCTGCCGCTCAAAAACGACCTTATGATTTCAGTAACTTCAATGCCTGTCACTTTGCTGGGTAGTTTGTCTCTGGTAAGCTTTAACAAATTTGTTAAGAAGGTGAAAAGTATGCCTACTTTGTGCATTTTTGATAAAAACAAAGGAATCTCTAAAACACTTCCCACTTGTTTCTTTCATCTTTGTTGACAGAACAGAATATGTGTCACTTCACAGTCATGAACACATAGAGCCTGGTTTTATTCCTTCTTCTCTGAGTATTTTTTAGAGAAATAATATTGAAGCAATCTAAGAAATCCTTGTGATTTCAAACTCCCCAAATCAATCGAGGTACACAAACAAGTTAAGTTCTTACTAGAAATATGCCCCTTTTCATATTTTCCCCGTCCTGTTTTCAGCAGGTTGGGCTGGTCTGGGCCGACATAGGGCACATGTGGATGCTTCAAGAAGCCCCTGGGATAGATACAGGTAGACGTGTGATGGCTAACCTTGACAACTTGGCTAGGCCACGGTACCCAGATACTTGGTCAAAGATTATTCTACATGTTTCTCCGAAGGTATTTTAAAGGTGAGATCAACATTAAAATCAGTAAACCCTGAATAAAGCAGATTATTCTTCACCACGTGGGTGGGCCTCACCTAATCAGTTGAATGCCTTAATGGACCTCCCTCAAAGGACAGGGAACTTTACCAGAAGATGGCCTTTGGAATTGCACCGCAGCATTATCTCCTCCCTAGGTGTCCAGCCTGTGGGCCCATGCTGCATACTTTGGACTTCCCAGTCTCCACAGTTGCACAGACAAATCCCTTCAAGTCTGGGTAGATACTTATAGGATACATACATACATACCTGTATTATGGGAGTAGGAAGGGGAACCAGCCCTGATCATATATCTGTATACTGAAAATACACTACCTCGCCCCGTCTTCTCACCGTTGCTCCTTTCTTCCCACCTCCTTACACCAAAAATTAAAAGAGTTCCCCCAAGGCATCAGTAGCAAGAAATTCCCCAGAGTCCTTAGGATAGGTGAAAGCAGAAAACAGTCTACACAAGTATGCATATTTTATCATCCTGTAGTGACCAGATCCAAGATGATCTTCAGAGCTGCTTCTGAAAGGTCTAAAAGTCTGTATTGTTCCAAGCAACCAAGAAGAGCTGCCCGCTCTCAGAAGAGCCCTTACTCTTGACTTCTCCATGCCTACTAATGCTGTTTAACCAGGAGGAGTCTGTCAATAATGATGAAAGAGTCTGAAGTCACTGGGGTTTGTACTGTAAACACTTTCTCATTTTATTAAAAAGATACAGGATTCTAAAATTTGTATGGCACCAGAAAAGACCTTGAGTAGCCAAAATAACGTTGAAAAAGAAAAGCAAAGTGGGAGGCATCGTAATTCTGGACTTCAAGTCATATTACAAAGCTGCAATCATCAGGACAGTATGGTACTGGCACACGCACACACACACACACACACACGCACAAAGACACACAGATCAATGGAACAGAACAGAAAATGCAGAAATGGACCCACAACTATATGGTCAACTCATCTTCAACAAAGCAGGAAAGTATATCCAACGGAAAAAAGTCCCTTTAACAGATAGTGTTGGGAAAACTAGACAGAGACATGCAGAAAAATGAAACTGGACCACTTTCTTACACCATACACAAAAATAAACTCAAAATGGATGAAAGATCTAAATGTGAGATGGGAAGCCATCAATATCCTAGAGGAGGAAACAGGCAGCAACCTCTTTGACCTTGGCCATAGCAAGTTCTTACTAGACATGTCTCCGGAGGCAAGGGAAGCAAAAGCAGAAATGAACTATTGGAACCTCATCAAGATAAAAAGCTTCTGCACGACAAAAGACACAACCAACAAAACTAACAGGCAGCCTATGGAATGGGAAAGATAGTTGCAAATGACATATCTGATAAAGGGTTAGTATCCAACATTTATAAAGAACTTCTCAAACTCAACACCCAAAAGGTAAACAATCCCACTAAGAAAGGGCAGACAACATGAACAGACATTTTCCAAAGACGACATACAAATGGCCAACAGATACACGAAGAGATGCTCACCATCACTCATCATCAGGGAAGCACAAATAAACACCACAATGAGATGCCACCTTATACCCGTCAGAATGGCTAAAATTAACAAGTCAGGAAACAACAGGTGTTGGCGAGGATGCAGAGAAACAGGAACCCTCTTGCACTGTTGGTGGGAATGCAAACTGGTGCAGCCGCTCTGGAGAATGGTGTGGAGGTTCCTCAAAAAATTAAAAACAGAACTACCCTACGACCCAGCAATTGCGCTACTGGGTATTTATTCAAGGATACAAAAATTCTGATTCGAAAGGGCACATGCACCCCAATGTTTATAGCAGTGCTATCGACAATAGCTAGTTATGGAAAGAGCCCAAATGTCCATCGACTGATGAATGGATAAAGAAGATGTGGTGTATATATATAATGGAATATAACTCAGCCACCAAAAAGAATGAAATTTTGCCATTTGCAACAACGTGCATGGAACTAGAATATATTATGCTAAGCGAAATAAGTCAGGGACAAATACCATATGGTTTCACTCATATGTGGAATTTAAGACACAAACATATGGGATGGGAAGGAAAGATGAACGTATGGGAAGGGAAGGAAAAATAAGACAAAGGCAGAGAGGGAGGCAAACCAGAAGAGAATCTTACATACAGAGAACAAACAGGGTGCTGGAGGGGTGTTGGGTGCGGGGATGCGCTAAATGGGTAACGGCGCTAAGGAGGGCACCTGTTGTGATGAGCACTGGGTATCGTGTGTAAGTGATGAATCACTGAGTTCTACTCTTGAAATCAATAGTACACTATATGTTAACTAACTTAAATGTAAATAAAACCTTGAGGGGGGAAAAAAGATATATGGCTTCTACAACTGAAAAATTGTTCCACTGCAATTGGTCAGAAATGTGTTCTTTCCCTGGAGACTGGCTGAGGCCATCCTGTGGCAAGGTGGGACACGGGGCCGGGGGGGCGGCTTGGGGGCCTCCCTGCACCAAGCCTGAACACAGGAGGGGGGCCTGCTGGGTTGCACCCACTGGCGACACTGACATCAGGTCCCAGCTCTAGGGGCAAAGGCCAAGGGCCAGCCTATTGATGCAAAGAAGATTACGGCAGAAATTAGCCCAGTGCAACACCCGAGGCTCCTCTGCTCTGTCTTACAGCCTGAAGAAAGGGCCTAAGACACTCTGATTATAGCAGGAGACAGTCCCCAGACAGAGTGGCTGGTGCACGGGGGCACTGCTGCCCCCCTACCAGTGAGGTCTCTCCAAACCCCTCAAATTACGAACACCACACAAACACCCGTACTGTCCCATTTCCTTGAGACTCAGGGTGGCTTCTAGAGGATTAAGAATAGAAAAAATATTTGGGGGAAAAACATGCATGTGACTTAGAAATTATTTATATTTTATGGAAGGAACAGAAGCGAGACAGAAAAGAAATACACAAGACCAAAATTAACAAGGCTCACGGAGAAAGAACTGCAGACAGTAACAGGATGTTTGCCTACGTCTACAAATAAAATTTCTCTCATGAACGTGTTTTTCAGAGAAAAATCTAGGGGATCTTTTTTTTTTTTTTTTTGGAGCTCCCCCTCCAAAAAATTTACTTAATTGAAGAAATGGTTCAAATGAAGAACTTAAGTGGACGGGTTGATACAACTTATAGAAAAGGTAAAGGTGACCCCAACATGCTGGATGACCAGGGAAGTCATCCCAGGGGCCACAGAGAAGCCACCTAAGGGTTAGCTCTCTCTCATCACAGTTTCCTAGGGTGCGCTTGTCAAAGAGCTACTCTGCCATGCCAGCTTTAAGGGCGCCATCTTGCACAGGTTGGTTGCTTCTGCAGTGATTCGGTGAGAAGAAGGGTCTTTGGTTATTTAACCAGCTTTGGTACCCACAGCCCCCAGGGAGGGTCAGAGGGCTGCCTTTCAAGGTCCTCACGAGGAGCATCCATGTGTCAGCAAAGAGCCTAAGGTCAGAGCCTCATCCTGAGCCTGGGAGGCCCAGGTAGATAAGATTTTAGAACTTTGAGCAAGACCCATTAACCAGCTCAGGACTGATGTAGAAGACCGAAGGGGCAACCTGTTAACTGTTACTGAAATGCCACTGCCCAGGGCCAGGCTCTTAGTGTCCTCTGGCCAGAATGTTCTCTCCCTGCAGGCCTCCATTTGAGAGGCCCACTTAAAACAGGACAGCATGAAGCCCTGCACAGTGAAATGAGCCCCTACCAAAAAGAATGGACCCCTGACCTCTCAGGTCAGTATTCTCTCTGCAGAGAAGGGAATTGGGAAGCCATTCCGGCGGGCCCAGAGTTAGAGACAGTGAGCAAGCTGTGTGATGTGAAGCAAACAGCCTGCCCCAGGGGCAGGACAAATGGTCAGCTTTCTGGGGCACCTGGTCAGGGCTAACCTTGGTCAAGCCTTGCTGCTTAGAATCGATTCGCCCGCTTTGCTGTGCCAGAGCTGACAACGTCTGCTGTGATCAGTACATCCTGGAAATATGTCAAAATGTTCCATCAACCTAAGGTCCAACCCTGGACTTCGCCTTTCTGTCTCTAAGAAGCTTTGGTTGACTTCTGTCTGGATCCAATACGTAGGAGTTCATAATCCGGCTATCATTCAACATTTTCTGATCCAATATCTATGTCAGCACTGTTCCAAACTCTGGGAACCCAGCAGGGAACAAAAATAGAAAAAGTCCCTGCTCTTGTGGATTTTACATTCTAGTTGGTGAGGCAAAAACAAAAGAGTATGTATACCAAATGGAGATAAGCACTAAGAAAAAATAAATCCGAGAAAGCGGTCTCAGGGAAAGCGAGGCATCTCTCCAACGAAATGACATTTGGACAGAGACAGAAAGTAAAGGAGAGAGCCATTCGGATATCGGGGAGAAGAACACGCCAAGAAGAGAGAGGTGCAAAGGCCCTGAGACAGCAGAGGGAGAGGGGGTGAGCAGAGGAGGGAGAGGAGATCGGGTAGGTTATGGATCCAGACTGAATACTTCCTAAAAGCTGAGCCATCCTACATGCATTATCCTGTGTTCTGAGTGGACTGGGAGGACTTGAAGGGTATTAGGGAGAGGAGTGATCTCCTTTTAACTGATCACTCTGGCCTGAAATTATTTCGGGAGACAAATCTACTTTCTGAGCTCTGGGAGGACAACTCACCATAGCACCCAGAAGTGAAAACGGCAGCACAGTGAAGAACCCGGGAGGGTGTAGGCGAGCATCTTAGCACTGTCCTTGTTCTGTGCCTTGAACTGAGTTATTCAAACCCCTCCGGATCTGTTTCTTCATCTACACAGTGATAAAAACTGTAATCCCAACCTTCAGAAAATCACTATGAGGATCCGTGAAGATTGGTAAAGATGAAATATTGTGTTGTGTGGGCTTAAGACATAGTAGGTGCTCAACTAAATGTTAGCTGTAATTGTTATTTTACTTCAAAATAAAGAGCCCATGCCTAATGCGTTCTTTGCTAGTCGCTGTGTTTTTCATATGCGTGAACATGAGATTCTCTCATAAGGAAAATATCCCTCCTGAGAGGATGAAGCCAGGCCAATTTGAACGATATATTTATTTTGGATTTTTGCCCCATTGATCTGGCTTATAAAACACTCATGCTCACTTATTTAAACAGTGAAGCCAATTTAAATGCATACTTACCTAACCTCACATATATTATGCAGAGTGGGAATTTAAATAAGCTTCCTTAGATTAGCTACATCTCATCATATCATCAAATTCTTCTAGTCAAAAATGCCCATTTGTCTACACGCTCCTCTAGATAAAGACCTCCGTTTCTGTACAAATACATCCATCAAAATCTGCGATTTGCTAAGAGAGGATATTCTATTCTTACAATTCACACTGGAAATCCACAATAAACTTTGTGATGTTCAACTTACAGATCGGGTCGCGGTGACAGTCTCTTACCTCCTGCAAAAACTTCTCACTCATCTGACTGAAATGGTGTCCTGGGGGCTTGATCCCAGACACCATCAACCCGGAACTGAAGACCCGTGGCTTCTGCAAGTCTGGCTTGAATTTCTCGTACAGGTCACCACCTGCTGCCTTCTCCTCTTTGGGAAGAGGCATGGGACACGTGGGCGGAGCGTAAGGAAGCCCCACTGGCACCAGCGAAGTGTCCACCTGGCTGAGGGCCTGAGGACTCCTCCTGATGTAGGTGATGATCTTGGGCCTCACGTGCTTGGGCTTGGGCAGAACGATGGGCTTGGGTTCTGTCCTTTCTTCCGCCTTTTCAACCTGGTGGTTCTCCATTCCATCCTGTGAGGGAGGGGTGTCTTCAGAAGGTGGGAGGACAGGCTCGGGGACCCCGCTGGGGCAGGTGCTCTTGTCAGGCACTTTTGGGGGGGGGTTCGACAACCGCGCGCCATCGGTGGGGGGGACGGCGGCCGGGGGGGGCCTCGCACCCGCACCCGACGCGCCCGAGTCCTGAAAGCTGCTGCTACTAGCTGGTGTAGGCTGGTGGGTCACATTCGCGGTCGTCTCTGGATGGAGGGGGGCCGGGGCGCTGCGAAGGGCGCCCGCTCCCCCGGGGGTGCTTTCAGTCTCAGCTGCACTTTCCAGAAGGTTCCTATTTCCTGCAACAGCTGCCGTGACCTCTTTGCTGGCCCCTCCTTCGGGGCTGTCGCCTTGAGGGTCAAGGGGCTCGGGGACCCCGGCGTTGCTCTCTCCAACACAAGGATCCGAAGTACAAGCCGCAGCACTGTCCACGTGCCCGCCGTCCAGCGCTCTCGCCTCACTGACCTCTGAGGGCCTCCTGTCAGGTGGATCATAAAGGATAAGAGGTACCTGGCCGTCTCCCGACGAAACGGCACTGGATGCCATTTCGCCGGGCTTCCTGGCTGCGCCTGCTGAAACTTTACCTGCGGGCTGCTTATCAGCGGCTGCCAAGGAAGCAAGGCCCTGGGTGAGCGTGGGCTGAAGAGCACCCTCCTCAGGTAGGCTGCCCGCTCTCCTGTCCTGCTCGCTCCTGCCTCTTCCCGCCCCGACGTGCTGGAGCCCGTTAGGTGACAGGCTAGGTGCACCACCGGGGGCAGTTTCCTGCTGTGCTTTCCCACCAGGCCCCTTCCGTTCCAGGGACAACACAGCCCCTTCCTTCGAGCATCCCACACACTCCGCCGGGGTTGACTTCAATTCCTGCACGGCCTTGGGGTGGACGACCTTCGGCTCCGGCTGGGGCTCTCCCTTTCCCTGACCTAATTGTGCTTCTGGCTTACTCGGGATTCCCTTCGGGGCTGAAGCCGAATGGGGACCGGGCTCTGTGGGGGCAGAACGTGATGTGCTCTCGTCGCTAACTCTCGGTGCACGTCCCATCTGGGTCTCCGAGGGGGTGGTCTCCTTGGCTGCTGAGGTAGATGGTTTAGGATGACGCACACTCTTTCCCTCTGAGGTACAGTCAGCCGGAAGAAAGGCCGCCCCTAGAGAGGGGGCCGTGGACATCGTCTGCGGCCCGTCCCCACCACTGGGCTCAGGCCGCGGGGCCTCGGGGGAGTCCAGCGGTGTGGGCTGCGGACTCTGACCGCTGAGGCTCCCACCGTGCTCCCTCGGGGGCACATCCACGACAACAGCAACGCTTCCAGCCCTTTCCAGAGAATGCCTTCTCAATTCCTCGTTGTCAAGGGTCTTTGCCAACTTATCCTTAGGAGCCTGCCGGGGCGGGTCAGCGTCCCTTTTAGCCGAAACCTCTGGACCGGCCTCAGCCATGACATGCCTCCAACTTGACAGACTTGCTCCCTGAATACTCCAAGGGGTCTGGAGGGTATCTGTGCCTCTCTCCGTTGTGTGCTCTTCGTCCGGTCCTCCGTGAACGGTGGAAGACATTTTAAAATCTTTCAGGCCGGTGGGGCCAGCCTGCAGTCCCTGCCCAAAGCCCTGAAGTTGGTGGAATTCCTTACTGAAGCGGGTGCTGTTCTCTGGCTCCCTTGAATTTGCGTTTCTAATTTCATCTGTCGGGTCACCTGTCCCAGACCCATCATGAGAGGAACGGACCTCCAACATGATCTGATTGGCATTTGTATCTCCCAGACTTAGGATACTCTCGTTATTATTTTTCACCCCATTTCTGTTGTCCCGCGACGGAGCGTAACACGATTTCTTCGGAGCCACCGGGACACTCATTTTCAGCCCTTCAGTGGGGGCGGCTGGCCATGCAATCCTTCTTAATGGAAAAGGTGCCTCCTCCGAGCTGCTACTTGTTTCGTGGGAAATTCTCAAGCTGCTTGCTGCCTCCCGACAATGTCACGTTGCAATACTACCTGAACCATTTTCAGAGCGGTTTTAAAACCAAGCATCGTCTTGACATACAGCAGGATGACTTATCTGTTAGGTTCCTGCTGAATGAGGGCCAATTAGTCCGTGAGACCTAGAGAGAAGTAAAAATAAAACCATGTTATTGGCATCGACAAACAGAGAGTCTCGGGAGAAAAAGGCATGGAAAATACAGCTTTATCCATCACGTTCATATTATTAATTCATTCACTCACTCAGCCCATAAATTTCTCAAAAGCCTTTCTGATAGGTGCCTGCTGGCCACATCGGGGGAAATTAAAACATAAAAATGATTAATGTTAGACAGGGATTATGAAATACGTTAAATCTTAAATTCAAATTTTAAAAATCCACAGGTTCATACGGATGACGATTTAAAGGCTGGAAGAGAAGGGAAAGCTTGTCTTCACGGAGTAATACCCAGACATATAAGAAAAATCGTACAGTTAGAAAAATCGCCGTTTTGGAATTATAATTCATTATCTTGGGTGTGGGACCCCAACGGTTGCCAACAGTATCAGGTGAAAGATTATTGGGGACCAGGATGTTCATTCACAGAATCTAAAGGTACCAGTCTCCAGATTACTCTATTTCTTACAAAAGGAAATCTTTATCTTTACAATGGAGATATCTGGTGGACACCGCCTTCACCAAGGGACCACGTTTAATACCAATAATGGAAACTCATACCACGTGTTCCTACCGTCAGGCAGTTCTCAGTGCCTTGTCGCTTAGATCGTATTCTTGCTATAAATGTTCAACCTGAAGTTAACCACGAGGAAACAATCAGGCACATTTAAATTGGCGGACAGTTGACAAAGTAACTTGCCTAAACCTGCCCCCCAAATGCCAACGGATATCTACATACAACGCATGAACCTTGGCCAGATCTCGGATTCTAAAAAAATAGTGAGCCAGTGACATTATTTGGGCAATTAGACATTTAAAATGGGTTGTATGTCGGGTCAAGGTATTTTGTCAATGTTAACTTTCCTAGGTGTATAACAGTATGGTGACTATATCTGAGACCGTCTTTTTCCTTGGAAGATCCAAGCTTTTAAACATGATATGCTTTTTGACATGACACGTGGTAACTTACTCTCCAATGGTTCAGCAAAGTGTGTGTGTGTGTGTGTGTGTGTGTGTGTGTGAGAGAGAGAGAGAGAGAGAGAGAGAGAGAGAGTCTGAAAAAGAGAGAGAACACAGAACTGTGCCAAATGATAGCAATTTGAAAATCTAGGTGATCCACTCCACAACACCTGTAACTGTTCTATAGGTTTGAAAATTTCCAACATAAGAAGTTGCAGGAAATTCTACCCCCGCCTTCAGGTCCTGCGCGATCCAGTCCCTACGCACCTTTGCAGCCTCCCCCCCACCCCTCATCCTCTTAGTCTCCAGGCTGCAGGCACACCGTCCTCATCCTCCACATTACCATGCACCTCCTTCCCTGCTTCGGGGCCTCGGCACAAAGCCTACCATCTACACAGAACATGGGTTCTTCTCCCAGCATTACCCAACTCCTTTGTAATCTTCAGTTTGCAGCATAAATACCTCTTCCCCCGGGAAGCCTTCCTCACCCACTGAAACAGATTAGGTCCTTCTGTGATGACCTTTCACAACATCCTGTACTTTTACTTAAAAAAAAAAAACTCTTCAAATGTGTCAGACACTGAAGAAAATATTGTTCAATACCTAGCATATGCATTAGGCACTTAAATGTATTTGTAACATGAATGAGTAAATGAATGAATGATGAAGATCTTCTCCGTGATGCTATTTCTGCCCTCAAAGAGCTTAAAATCTAATACAGTGTTTCAATTTCTATTAGGGAGATTCACAGATCATCAGTAAACCACTCATTTCAACGTTAACGTCGGTTTATCCACTGCTGGGAGTGCATTTTATTAGGCATGGGGGGGGGGGGTGGCAGCGTTTCGAAGGAACAAGGTTCTGCTCCATCCCCAATCCCCCCGTGGGGATTCAAAGTTAACAGCCTTCTACACCTTCCTCCTCGTCCATACACGTACACATGTACACATTTTCCTGGGAAGCCGTTGTCAGATTTCTGCTGAAGTAGGTTACAAGGCAACCCCCCGTCTCCCTTCGTTACTCTTTGTAATTTCATCTGTTCAAAAGATTATGTGCACATGCATACGTACAGATATATTCGTGTATATACACACATCCATACATTCGGATGGATGCTCCACGGCACGATGACAGGATGAACACCTGAGAACCATCACCAGTAACACACGGCTACTTCCACGTTCCTCTCCAGCCCAGCCCCCTCCCCTCCCAACTTTAAAACAAAAGTTTTTTAATTATTTATTTTTTGAGAGAGAGAGAGAGAGAGAGAGAGAGAGAGAGGACGAGCAGGGGAGGGGCAGAGAGAGAGGGAGACACAGAATCGGAAGCAGGCTCCCAGGCTCCGAGCTGTCAGCACAGAGCCCGATGCGGGGCTTGAACTCAGGAGCCACGAGATCATGACCTGAACCGAAGTTGGCCGCTTAACCGACTGAGCCACCCAGGCGCCCCATCCCCTCCTAACTTTTCACTTGGCTACCTGCCACTGGCATCCCGAAAACCTCAGGTGATAAAACTCTCTTTGGTTTCTTTCGCATCTATTACAGTCGCATGTATTTTTTACATAAACGAGATCATTTCCTGGAAGCTGGGGTTTTTGTGTGTTTTATTTGTCCCTTCTCCCTCACCCCAAGACACATTAACACCCCGGTCTAGGTCTTGCCATTCCTTCCAACTAATCCTGCCCAAATACACACACCCGTACGTGTGTGGGCACTCTCGTTCCCTGGCATTCTGCCCTTCTGTTCTTCCCATTGGTGCTCACGGTCTTCCTCTCCCCACCCCACCCTCCCCTACCTCCGTCCCTATTTCCCACGTTCCTCTTCTCCCTCTTTGCCTCCTTCCAGGCCTGTCTTCAGTAAGCCACTGATGCCCCGGGTCCAGCTTCACCCCAAGAGAGCCCTCAGGCCTCACCAAGATGCTCACACTCTGATCCCTGACACAGAGGGGACTCTCAGTGAATTCATCTTTATTTCTTTATGCGAGTTAAAACACGTTTTCCTGGAAGACACACATATCCTCTGGGCACAGATACAAAAAGCATGTAGACAAATCAGTAAGACAGCAGTTTAAAAGAACACTGTGCTCTCTGGGTCAGAAAGCAGGCGTCCCAGAAAGCCAAGGAGAGCAAGAAATCCCACAAATATGGGCCATCCACAGAAAGTGAGTGCCTCTAATTCTCTGTGGACAGAATTATAAGCATGAAGCCAAGAGCCCTCTGGTTTGAACTGTCGAGGCCGGGAGAAAGAAAGAAAGGAATTATTTTCACCAATGACGGACAAATCCAGAGGGTCATACACAGCAATCCACATGTGATCGTTAGAGAGTGACAAACAGGTAGGTGTCAAATCAGTGTCTTGCTAGAAAAGAGCTGTATTTTAATTTTTAAAGAATTACATAATAAATATCTTTTTCTTTCTCAGGAAGCAATAAAGGTCACTCACTGGTAAGGGAATGGAAAGCTAGGACTTTCTACGGGCCAAGTATTATTCTTAGCACGAATTCATAGTCATAAAATTTAACTTAACTTTTAAATTATAACTCATTTTGTTTAATCTTTAGCTTTAATTCAAGTTAAGCTATTTAATACTTGTGATGGCCTCCAGAGACAGATCTTAGCATCCCCTTGCTTCTTCTCTGCTCTCCGAGTAAGGAGATGAAAGCACAGAGAGGGCAACATTCCCAAGGTCACACAGCCAAGAACTGGCAGAGCAGAAACAGAGACAGGAAGTAAAATCTGTGCAGAAAGTGGAAGCTTCACAAGGAAAAGCTGCCTTTCGGTGAAGTGGTATAGATCCCAAAGAAAGAATAAAAGGAAATGATACTATCATAAGACCAAGAATAGAGAAGCAAAACCAGAAACCAAAAAAAGGAGAGAAAGCTCACATAACAAGAGGAAAGCATTTAAGAACCTTCTTCAGGGGCGCCTGGGTGGCTCAGTCGGTTAAGCGTTTGCCTCTTGATTTGGGCTCAGGTCATGATGTCATGGTTCTTGAGATGGAGCCAGCCTGGGATTTTCTCTCTCCCTCTCTCTCTCTCTCTCTGCCCCTTCCTCATGCTCCCTCCCTCTCAAAACAAACAAACAAACAAACAAACAAACAAACATTTCAAAAGAAGAAGAAAAAAACCCCTTCAGTTCTAGAAGGCAAAATGTCGTACAGGAGGTAATGTTTCCTCTTTCTCTTCTTGCCAAGACTCTACATCTCCCCCCTAGAGCTGCATCACATGGCCACAAGTCAATCACAGGGTCAACATGAGCAAAAGTTTTTGTTTTTGTCTTTTTCTGGATCTGGACTTCAATCCAAGGCATCCAACTAAGATAAACATGTTTTCCCCAATATGAAACATGATCATACAAATTCAGACTCCTAACACAGGATTGTACGATTAAACAAGAAACAAAAATATGTCGACCAACCGTGCTAACCAGCCCCACGTGAGGTCCATTTTCCCAGAGTGAGGCATGCAATTTTCATGTACTTCACATGTTACTATAGAAAGTTATGAACGATGACCTGAGAGGTCAATGAGATTTTATCTGGGGAAAAAAATCCATTAATTAACTCCTGGGTCCAAAAGGAATTTAATGATTTTATAGGTTCCTAGTCTCTCTGATGCTTAATAGTCTTCCAAGGGATCACCCCTGGTGCTAAGGTGAAAACGCCCGTGTCAGGAGATCCACCAGCTTTCTTGGCAGCCTATCAGCCCTCCAGGCAAGGCCACTGTCAAACTAGCCCGGAGTGGAGATCTGCCTCTTTATAGCAATACAAGGCAATCCTTCTTCCACTGGGAACAACACTTCAGGTCTCTCCGAAGAGCTATTATGCCCCCTTTCTCATCCAAACCTATTCTCTTTGTGAAAGAACTCAGATTCTCCCAATTGTTGGCGCAGGTTTAAGAAACTCCCACCATCTAAGCCCATACCCCAGGCAGCCTATAGTCCCTCCTGAACAGCATACAACTGCACAAAATACTCTAGCTCTGGGTGCAACATCCAGGGTCCTGTGAAAGCAAGACTTGCATTCACTCAGTTATACCTCTAACCACACGATCTAAAAGAGTGGCCTCTCCATGGATACATGAATAACCCTGTTGATTCCACATCATCAAATAAAATGCCAAAGTCCTATATGAGTCACTCCTAAACGACGGGGACTCAATCCTAGAAATCTGTAACTGGCTTGTAGCATCCATGGGTAGGACCATAAAAATGTACCTGTGGAGCTTCATCTTGTTGGTCCACTGTTGTCCATTGTTCAGTTGTCCATTGTCCATTGAAGTCCATTGTTCTATGCTGTTTAAAACTTTTTGGGCCCATCCTTAACTTTTCATCCAAAATATTTGCAATCCATTCTGTTTCCGTACCATCTTTGCAGAGGTAAGTGTGCCTTCCTTATTATCATTTCGCTGTTTTGTCAGCGAAACAGGGTAGGAGGCAAAGCAGCAGGTTCTCATCTGCTGATCAACACTCCATGGGCACATTCACGTAGGCATCCCTCCACCCCCTGGCCCTGCAGCTACTGCACGTGTCCCCCACGTGGTCCATGAGAACATTGTAAGAGGAGAAACTTCTGTTGGATGTGTTGCTGAGATAATTATAATACTGCCTCTCTTCCAACAGAGGATGAGAGAAAATCAAAGTAAAGAAAGAAAATGAAACTGTCTCCCTTGGTCTGGTCTACACACTACCCAAAATTCTCCCAAGGACCACTGTTTATTTTTCTCAGTATTCATAATTTATCCATCACCAACGCTTTTTAAAATTCAACATGGGCTCAGCATCAGGTTCACTAGCATGTAGTTTGAGGACCACATCATCTCCTTGCCAACAGACAAAATGTTTTTGCCCGTCTTTACCAATGAGGCACCGCTTCAGCTCTCCCCAACTCACCGTCTCTGATGATGGGAGCTTCTCATCTAGAACTCCTTCAGTTGAATGCATACACATTTCTGAGTCATTAAGTGGACTGATCACATCTACATGCTCGAATACAATCTCTTCACTCATCTTGCACATCAATTTCTCAGTACCATGTTTGTTCTGTCCAGTACGGCATGAAAGGCATTCTCAGATAAAGAGAAGCCCCCAGTCGACCGACCATGTCTGTGCCACCTACTACTATGACAATCGTGAACTAACCTGGCTGAATGACAGGGGAAAGCCAAATGTCTCAGCCTGACATTCACGGTCTGACGAATGCTGAACCCACATGTGCTTCCGGACTTCTCAATCCCACTCACTCTTCGGTTTAAAATTGCCCCTGCTACCCAACAGCTTCACCTTCTGAACTCAAAGGCCACCTCCTCCACAAAGACTTTGCTAAATTTTCTCCCCTCTTCCCTCCCAAAAAGGTGGAGAAGGGGCTAGATATTGTCTCTCTATGCCTTGAATCCCCAGATGTTTCCTTTTAGCACTATTAAACTATGGCTTTTGTTTTTTATTTTTTAAGTTTATTTATTTATTTTGAGAGAGAGGGAGTGAGCATTAGCAGGTGAGGGGCAGAGACAGACAGGGAGAGAGAGAAGCCAAGCAGGCCCTGCACTGTCAGAGTAGAGCCCGACATGGGGCTCGATCTCATGAACCACGAGATCATGACCTGAGCTGAAATCAAGAGTCAGACACTTAACCAACTGAGCCACCCAGGAGCCCCATGCTTTTTAAATTATAGTTATGTACATCCTACTTTATTATAGCTAAGTGTACCTTTTGATTACAGTCATCTATGTCTTATTTTTATTATACTGGCATGTGTGCCTTCTTTTTTTTTTTCTGGCTATATTGACTTATTTATTTAATTTTTTTTAAGTTGCATCCAAATTAGTTAGCATACAGTGCAACAATGATTTCAGGAGTAGACTCTTTAGTGCCCCGTACCCATTTAGTCCATCCCCGCTCCCACAACTCCTCTTTATTAAACTATAAGCTCACTAGGTTGGAGTCTAACAGCTCAGACACTTCTGTTTCCCATGCAGGGTCTGGGACAGGACTTTACACGCAGTATGCACTTGTGATGAAGCAATCTCCTTTCAACTTGAGCTCAAAGTGGCCAATGTTTACATCACTTTCAGTGCAGCACAGGCTCTACGTTTTTTCTTTTTAGTCTTTTAACATGGACATTCTAAAGCCACCCTTCCCAGCTGATTAGGCAGCCTCACCCCAGGAGGGCTGTACCAGAATATTCAACAGAGATGATGTAAGAAAAAAAAAGTACATTTTGATCGTCATGATTTGATTTATACTTGCTATAATATTCAATTCAAAAATAAATGAAGTTTGGGGGGATTTTTATGTTATTAAAAAGAGCACTGGGTTTTAAAAGATTGAAAAACAATATTCCACAGCCTTCCTTAGCGGCCAGGTCTGCTGTGGAATGCTTTGCCAGTATGTGAATTTTCATATAAATGCTCAAGCACCGTGCCTTTGAATATAAATGCAATTCCATCCAACTTAATAAAATGTATCTGCCGAAGAAGTTCCAGCTGCAACTCCTACCATGCGATAAATTATCCTTTGCAACTTTAGCATACAGACAAGTGTGTAAGATACGAGCCCAAAATATAATCTATAATAATACTGCAAATATTGTAAATATAAGAGTAATGCAAAAAAAAGTCAACATCCCAAATTTCACATTTTAGTTGACATTTTTACGGACCATATATTTGGGGTCTATCATGTTCCACCACATTTAGTAAGTTAATTTTATATGAAGTTACTTGCAAATATTTACGTAAAAGTCACTGTATCCATCCGCTTTAGGAAGTTCCATGGTAATCATTCCTCCGTATTTTCTGCAACAGAATAGCCATGTTCTTGGTCCTCTTTTCTAACGCTATGTTTATTTGCAACAGGTACAAGCACAGGTATCCTAACACTTGAGGCACTGCAGACCCAATGAATGTTTCAAGTCGTTTCACTACAGTATGGTTCCGAGTGGTATTGCTGGGTGAGGAACGGTAAATATTGGGGATGCTGTAGCTATCTGTGGTGCTGAATTCTGTGAAAGCTGCAAAATCGTGTAGAAATATAACAGCTCTCTGGAGCCTGCTTTACTCTCCTTATCGATGTGCATGACATGAGTTGTACATTACATTTTATTCCAATATAGAAACAGGACAGTGCTCAGAAGGAATATACACATATATATGTTTTAGGTAGCAGAGGCTATTTTAGCTTTATTTTGCTCTGGTAAAAAGAGTGAAGAACAATATATACATAAATGGAATGCTGCTATGTGCTCCTTCACAGAGCCAATAAAAGAGGCAAGTTGACTTTTCACAGGTTACACCTATGAAAAACATTAAGTTGATGTCTAAAGTGTCTCCAGTAAAAATGCTGCATGTTTCTCTGCAATGAGCTTCACTTACATCTGCCAACAAAAAAGCACTTCCCTTTAAAAAATGCATCCCTCCCTTCCAGGGCAGAGTTTCACCCAGAAAATATAGGGTGTTCCTTTCATGCATATTATGCTAAATACTTTTTTAATGTTTATTTACTTTTGAAAGAGAGAGAGAAAGACAGAGCACGAGCAGGGGAAGGGCAAAGAGAGAGAAGGAGACACAGAATCCGAAGCAGGCTCCAGGCTCTGAGCTGTCAGCACAGAGCCTGGCGTGGGGCTCGAACTCACAAACTGTGAGATCATGACCTGAGCCAAAGTCGGACATTTAACCGCCTGAGCCACCCAGGCACCCCACTTTCTTTTGTTTTTGTCTTGAATGATTTTTTTTTCCAAAATGGAAATACTGACATAGCCAATTATTTAAAAAATGGATCTTGAATATAAAAAAAAGGTAAATATACCAAAGTCCCTTACTCTCCCCCCAAAAACAGAGTTGAGTATCCCAGATTTTTTTTTTACACTTAGAAAATGAGTTCCATAACTCCAATTTTTCACTTTGCACGTCATGGGCGCCTCCTCACATAAATACATGTAATAAATAGCCGATCATTTTTTTAAATGGTCATTTTTTACCATAATTTACCCATCTATTCTCCTACTGTTTAGATTTTAAGGTGTTCTGATTTTGCCTTTTCAAATAATTTTTCACAGAAAACTGCTGAATGCTTATCTTTACTGAACCTCTTATTTCCTTAGTATCTATTCCTAAAGGCAGAACCACTGTGTAAACAGGTGGATGTGTTTGCATGTTCATACGCAACTCTGGGCTCTGTGAGAGGCCTGGTTTTGTTTACAGGTGCACGTCCTGCGCTTAGACTATATGCCGGGGCCTGGCACATAAAGGATGCCCGTTCGTTACACGAATACGTATTGCTCTCAAGAAAAAAAATCTCCGGCTTCATTCTATCTCCCTATTTCTTGCGCTATCTCCTCTCTCTTGAAACTTTGTAACTAGAACGACCAGATCATTTACCATTCAAATAGGGACACTTTTAAGTTTCTGCTAAGTTTCTCAGATCCACAGATGAGTGCAAACATAGGGTATCTGTCTTTCTCTGCCTGACTTACTTCATTCAGCATAATACTTAACAGAAGACCATGGGGGAGGGGAAGGGGGAAAAAAAAGTTACAGAGAGGGAGGGGGGCAAACCGTAAGAGACTCTTGAGTACTGAAAACAAACTGAGGGTTGACGGGGGGTGGGGAGAGGGGAAAGTGGGTGATGGGCATGGAGGAGGGCACCTGTTGGGATGAGCACTGGGTGTTGTACGGAAACCAACTGGACAATAAATTATATTTAATCGGAAAAAACAAAATAGGGACATTTTTTTCTTGCTTAGGAATTTTTTCCAATTTTTTAAATCAGAGTCTAAGTATCCAGCAAAATTCACTCTTTTCTCTGTGCAGTTCTGCAAATTTGGCAAACGTATGCTGTCCCATGACCACCACCAGCACAGTCAAACAAAACGAACACTTCCATGAACTCCAAAAATTGCCCCACGCCGTTTTGTAGATCAACCATTCCCTGATCCCTAGTCCCTGCCAACCAATAATCCGGTCTCTGTTCCTAGGTTTTGCCTTTTCCAGAATGTCAATTAAATGTAACTACACAGTGTGAAGCCTTTGTATCCAGCTTCTTTCGGCACCGTGCATCCGAGATTCATCACGGTGTTGGGTCTATCCGTAGTTGTTCCCTTTTATGGCTAAATAAGGCTCTGTGCTACGAACCACAGTTTATGTAGCTGTCTTCCAGTTGAGGGACACTGAGGTACTTCCAGGTTTGGGCAACTATAAAGAAAGATACTAGAACATTCACGCACCAGTGTTTGCATGAAACTGGGCCACTCTGGGGAGTTCCAAAACGCTAAACCAGACAGAATGCCATGACACCAAGCATGAACTGTACATATGGTCACTCTGCTTAGAACACACTTCTCACCACCCAAGGTTATCTGATCCTTGTACCCATTTATTATCTGCCTTTCCACATCCCATATAGGCTCTGGGAGGGCAGGCACCTCCTCCTCTGTTCGCCACTCTATTCTAGAGCCTAGAACAGTAGCTGGCCTGTGGGAGGAACTCAAAAGCATTTTTTAACTGAATACAGTTCGCTCAACCCTAGGAATTTGTTTTCAATGCCTAAATGACACTTTCTCTTACCAGGTGCTGTTTTCAGTGTTTTGTTGCACTTAATCCATAACAATCCCAGGGCTAGATATTATCGCTGTGTTTTACACAGCGAGGCAGAGAGAAGTGAAATAACTTCTGAGCCTAAGTGCAAAGGGCTGGACTCTGAACCCCCATGCAGGCTCTTAAGCCACCACGCCAAGCTTCGGTGGAATCGTCAGCTTTTAAACTTGATAGGGTGTAAAAACCCTTATTATTTTGTTACTTTACCTCTAGTCAAGTTACATTTCATACGCTGTTTGGCCATCTGCATTTCTTCTCTCACACTGTGTGTCTCTGAGGCGAAAATATTTTTAACGGTATACATGGGAGACAAGCTATTTCCAGAATGCAGGTGATATCGAGAGAGAATGAGATAATCGTGTTTAAGGACCTGTTCCAGAGAACGAGGGCCAGACAGGAGACCTCTTGGCCACGGCCCGCCTCACAACACCCATCCAGCTCTCCCAAGGCTCCCCTTTTTGGATTATTGGTTCTGTCATCTACCTCACCACCAAAGCTGAAACTAAGAGCTTCCTTGGCCCTTTTAACTCACACCCCACCCACCGGTGAGGGCTATCGGATGGGCTTCCCAAGGGCATCACCAGCCCGCCCACTTTTCTCCCTCTCTGCCTCCACGTCATCTCCCACGTAAGCCACTTATAAGTCTCCTCCCAGATCTCCTGGCTTCCAATCTTGCTTCTCTAATGAGCCATTTCCCCTTCACAAGGCATCTAGAGTGGTATCTTGGCATGTTAACGGTCACTTCACGGCCACAAACCCTCCCATGGCCTCCTTGCCGGGACCTGTGTGGCCCTGCGAAATCTCCCCTCACCCCCTCCTCCCCTAGCAGCCTGCCCACTGACTCCGCATTGTTCTTCACTGCTTGCACACTCCATGCCTGGCTCTTCACACGGATGGACCCATCCTACATATCAGGGGTCATCTTGAACGTGCCCTCCCCAGACAGACTTTCCTTGAGGTGCATCGTCTTTCTCCGGCCACAGTCTGTGCTTCTTCCCAGCCTTCTTCCGTTATTCTCCATGTTTATTTGTTCATTGTCTTCCTCTTCCAAAAGGACATGAGCTCAGTGAGGATAAGCAAGGGTCGCATCCGCCCTGCTCACCATCGATCCCCAGTGAGCGGAACGGTGTCCAACAACTTCAGGCACTCACTAAATATTGTTGAATTAATACAGTAGCACGCGGAATCTCTCCTAACTTACTTGGCTCTCTGGGTAACGCCTTGCTGAGCATATATCCGTCACAGAATGTCACTGAGTATTTGAGATGGAAAGGAACAGAGACGTGAATTATGTCAAGCCTCTCGTTTTTCACGAGGAGGATGAAGCCCAGGGAGACTCGGGCCGAGCCCGCCAGCTGAGACCTGTCACAGCCACACGGGGGCCGGGCGCCCATGCCAAGACTAGCACCTGGCCCCTTCCGCAGACCGTGGACTCCCCCAGACAGCCTCGCATGTTAGGAAGATGAGAGAAAAAAAGGTTACGTGGGGACAGGACTCAAAGGGCTCTGAGACAGACCCAACTGACTGAGCATCAGCTGATAGAAAACACAGTACAGGAACAATTAAAAGATGAGTAAAAGAAAAGTCTGGGGGCGCCTGGGTGGCTCAGTCGGTTAAGCAGCCGACTTCAGCTCAGGTCGTGATCTCACGGTTCATGGGTTCGAGCCCCACGTCGGGCTCTGTGCTGACAGCTCAGAGCCCGGAGCCTGTTTCAGATCCTGTGTCTCCCTCTCTCTCTGCCCCTCCCCTGCTCACGGTCTATCTCTGTCTCAAAAATAAATAAAAACATTAAAAAATTTAAGGGGCGCCTCAGTGGCCCAGTCTGTTGAGCATCCGACTTCGGCTCAGGTCGTGATCTCACGGTTCATGGGTTCGAGCCCCACATCGGGCTCTGTGCTGACGGCTCAGAGCCCAGAGCCTGTTTCAGATCCTGTGTCTCCCTCTCTCTCTGCCCCTCCCCCATTCATGCTCTGTCTCTCCCTGTCTCAAAAATAAATAATCATTAAAAATAATTTTTTTCTTAAAAGAAAAGTCTGAACCCTTAGGGAAACTGCGATCTCCTGAGGGGAAGGGGATATAACGTGCAGACAGCTAGTAACTGTGGTAACAACAGCAAGGCAGGGTGTGATAAAACATGCAGTTAAGGAGAAATTCTAAGTACCATGTAATGACAAGAAGGAAGCAGAAATTACATCGGAGGGGCTGGGGCAAATTAGATCTTTGCCCCTTCTTGCAACGCATGAATTTGTGCCCCTGCGTTGTGTGTAGGGGTGCATCTGTCTGTGTGTCTGTGTTTGTGGGTAGGGGTGCATCTGTCTGTGTGTGTGTCCATGTTTGTGGGTAGGGGTGCGTCTGTCTGTGTGTCCGTGTTGGTAGATAGTTTTCCAAAGACCACCGCCGTGTACCAGACATACATACACCAGACTTATTGTGGCATTCAAGGCCTGGGTATTGGATCTGTAGGTGAGGCTGGGGTCACACGTCTCCCTTTCCTCCCCCAGTGACCCACTTCCTCGCTGTCTCTTTACCTGTATTTCCCCCAGTGGCGAAGAGGTAAGAAAAAAAGCCTCCTGAAACTCAAATCCGTCAAAGGCTGCTTGCTCCAAAAAAAGGATTTCATGATGAAAGGGGACAAAATAATAGCTGAAATGAGGCATGGGGACTATCTATGGATTTCACATCTGCTTACCAGAAAAACTGGGAGTTATCTGATCTGGCGAAGGAAGAAAAAGCCTGGCATTTTCAAAAGGCAGCAAGAACAACTGAATTTGTCAAGAGCCGGTGATAAATTCTCTGCCATTCTTTGAGACCACTGAGAAAGGCTGATACGTCAAAGACTAATATTCCATCTACAAAATACCAGATAAGATCCAAAGTCTTCCAACAACATTTTTCTGTGCTTGTATTTATTAATAAGAGGCTAAAGAGAGAGAGAGAAACAAGGACTTCAAATCTGGATGAAATCAAATACTTTTCGATCTATGAAAAAGAAAATATATGTAGGCATTTCACGTGGCCTCCCAGGGGCTGAGTCAGACAAGGTTTCTGCTATGGTCTTGTTGGAGGAGAAGGCAGCGGTGTCTTAAAAGTGGAGTTCAAGTGTATGTTTGCAAGGCAGGCACTTTCTCCTTCTCCAGTGGCTATTTGGCCTTTTAACTCACACCTGGTTGCTTCACTCCCTATGCTACCAGCCCGGCACCTAAAGGCAACTGAGGCCCCACTCCCAGAGCACTCTTCTGATCTACCTGCCCAAGTATTGAGATAACACTGATATTCATTAAGTATTTCCTGCTTGTTTCTAACCACAAATGCCTTATGTGAGTATTCTCCACAAACCCACTCCCTCCTTTCTTTCCTACCACTGGTCTTAGGGCCCAAACCACTTCTATAATGTGGATAATGGGTCAAACAGTTCTAGGGGAATCCTTAAATCTACCCAAGCAGGGGGGCCAGGAGGCCGATTCCTGGGGAGGGTACGGGGGTGACTTCATGGAAGCAGAGAGGGCAGTACAGACATGTCCGCAAACTCCTCTGCTAGGTCCCACTCGGCCCAGCTTCTCCCAGTGGGTTCATTTCAACGCGGTAGGCACGCTTGATCTATACATCCCTGACTCTCTGCTGTGTGTTAGGCCCTGAGAATGGACATCAGCACTCACAACAAGGATGGCACATGACCTTCATTTATCTACAGGACTGCAGGCTGTAAACCTCGGGATTCTCTGCTACCTGAAGGGAAGCAGGAACTCTTTGTAACGTCATCAGGGATAAAGCGAGAATTGCCTCCAGCTCACACGCCTGTACCGGGTCACTCAAAATGGGGTCTTTCAGCTCATTCTCTTTCGGGAAGGTGCATTTCTTTTTTTCTCTCATCACAAGCAGACAACCTGCCTTCTGTCAAACGAACGAGACAGCTCGCACGATGAAGATGAACATTTAACACCATGATGCAGCCCAAGCAGAGGAAGTTTGCCAACAACCAGAAAGTAGTAAAATCTACTGCATGGTGACTGCAGAAACCAGCGACTCAACGAAAAGGTACAAAGCTCATGTCCCAGGGCTTCTTGCTGGAAGTCTCTGTATTGTCATTAATTATAGCATGTAACGAACTAGGCATTTTGGAACACCATGCTTGGAATGTCTTTATCTTTAAGGAAGAGATAAAGAAATGACGATAAACAGAAAAGGAGAGAACACAGCACTTGGTTTGGAACCAATTTGCCCTAGAAACGTGCAAGAGAAACAGATGATCTATGCCAGGGAGAATGAGTCGTGTTTCTATACAATTGAGATAAAGGAATAATATCGCTTTAGTTAACTTGTAGGAAGCCTCACTTCACCAGAGCTTGAATAGTTAAAAAAAAAATCTTATATTCCCCCCAAAATTCGAGATGGCTTCCTTAAAGAGTAACATGTCGGTATGTATTTGAATAGCACCCAGCCTATAATCCCAGGGTGGAAAACTGGCTTGCCAGCATTTCCGGGATAGGGCACAGGCTGCGTGCATCTTGCTTATCAAAACAGACATATTTCGTAAGCAACAGAAATCAAACATTCCCAGAAAGCACAGACTTGAGTGAGCAGGGCTTTTAATGGGCATGCTTTAAAGATCTAAAGTCACAGTTTAAAACTTCACTGTTAAGTAACACGAGATACCCCCAAATCTATTTTAATCAAAGACTCTCAAAGAAAGGCTGTGAGTCTCATGCTCATTTTTCAAATAAAACTGCCAAGAAGTTGGTTATTGATCCACAATCACATCCTCTCACATGTATGATCTGTGTAGCATGGAGGGAAAAGAAAGAGAGCAATGTGTTAATTTCCCCTCCCTGACGTAAGGTCCTGACAATGTGTTAATTTCCCCTCCCTGACAGCTTCCAATAAGGCTCCTGATACCGTGTCCCTGGGTACTTCTCCTCTGACCCGGGCAGCTCTCCTGCAGGAGCAAGCCGGACTGCCTTCCATCCAATTTCTGGGACTTGCACATTTATGCACGGACTACCCTCCTCCTGACCAGGGAAATTTGTTCCAGCTTTACTCGTAAGGGCCATTCCCAATTAAAGTGTGAAGACAGCTCTGAGGGGGAGGAGAAAATCAGAAATCTGTTTGACATTGCTCTTCACAGGAGCACTCTCTGACCTCAATAGGAGTCGTGCAGCAGCGAGCAAATCACAAGAAAACCTCTCCCCAGCAGCCTCCCGACCACACAGACAGGCTGGGCACAGGGCTCCTGAGAGCGTGCCCAACCCCAAGTAAAGGAAGTTAGAGTAGCATTAGCCCAAGGAGGCCGAGGGCTAGAGCCTGAGAAGGTGTCAGGAAGGAGGGAGGGACAGAGGTACCCCCGAATGACAGGTCCTGTGATTAATGAGAAAAGAATAAAGTAATAGTGGAAAATTAATACAAATTCTCTATTTTCTGCTCTCAACACGCCAGCTGCAGCAAAGGAACACAACACATAACGCATGGCTCCAGATTCCGATCTCATTCCCAAATGTGAATGAGCAGTTAAGAACTACCAAATACATAAGAAAGCTTATGATAAAAAAAGACAAGGCATTAAAAAATGCCGAAAATGGGGCTCCTGGGTGGCTCAGTCGGTTAAGCGTCCGACTTCGGCTCAGGTCATGATCTCAGGTCCATGAGTTTGAGCCCCGCGTCAGGCTCTGGGCTGACGGCTCGGAGCCTGGAGCCTGTTTCAGATTCTGTGTCTCCCTCTCTATCTGCCCCTCCCCTGTTCATGCTCTGTCTCTCTCTGCCTCAAAAATAAATAAACGTTAAAAAAAATTTTTAATAAAAAAAAATGCCGAAAATGGAAGAACACCTTTAAAAAAAATTTTTTTTAATGTTTATTTATTTTTGAGACAGAGACACAGCATGAACGGAGGAGGGGCAGAGAGAGAGGGAGACACAGAATCAGAAGCAGGCTCCAGGCTCTGAGCCATCAGCCCAGAGCCCGATGCGGGTCTCGAACTCGCGGACTGTGAGATCGTGACCTGAGCTGAAGTCGGACGCTTAACCGACTGAGCCACCCAGGTGCCCCGTAGAACACCTTTTAGAAATTTGTTTTGATTTACATAAATAAAATACACTTGTTGGCACGCACTTATGAGTTTTGACAGGTGCACGGAGTAACCACCAACACAAGCAAAATATACAACACGTGCATCACCTCAAAAGCCTCTCGTGTCACTCCCTTGGATTCAGCCCCTCCCCCACCAACACTGGTCTATTCTCCATTCCTGCAGTTTTTTTTTTCCAAAATCTTACACAAATGTAGTTATAAAGCATGCAGCCTTTGAAGTCTTGCTTCTTTTAATACAGATGAGTGTAGATAACAGCATCATTACTACATTATTTTATTAATGCGATCTGTTGTGATTATGTTAATATTGTTAATATTCATACAGAATGCATGTTGCATTCTAGATCTATCCGTATTATTACATATATCAGTAGTTTGCTCCTTTTTATTCGCAAGTGGTAGTCCACTGTATGGCTGTACCACAATTTGTTTATCCATTCAGTGGGTGGAAAACAGAAGAAAACATCTCAAAATTCTAATTCATTCCCTCAGAGATAGGAGGGTCCATAAAACAAGAAAGGGACAGTCAGAAAATACCTAAGAGCTCAGAGAAATTAAAAATATGATCATTAAAATGTAAAAATCGATAGAAGGCTTTAAAGATAAAATCTAAGGAAACCATCAAAACCCTAGAGGAGAAAACAAGAAAAGACCTCTCTGACCTCAGCCGCAGCAATGTCTTACTTGACACATCCCCAAAGGCAAGGGAATTAAAAGCAAAAATGAACTATTGGGACCTCATGAAGATAAAAAGCTTCTACACAGCAAAGGAAACAATCAACAAAACTAAAAGGCAACCAACAGAATGGGAAAAGATATTTGCAAATGACATATCGGACAAAGGGCTAGTATCCAAAATCTATAAAGAGCTCACCAAACTCCACACCCGAAAAACAAATAATCCAATGAAGAAATGGGCAGAAAACATGAATAGACACTTCTCTAAAGAAGACATCCAGATGGCCAACGGGCACATGAAAAGATGCTCAACGTCACTCCTCATCAGGGAAATACAAATCAAAACCACACTCAGATATCACCTCATGCCAGTCACAGTGGCCAAAATGAACAAATCAGGAGACAATAAATGCTGGAGAGGATGTGGAGAAACGGGAACCCTCTTGCACTTTTGGTGGGGATGCAAACTGGTGCAGCCGCTCTGGAAAACAGTGTGGAGGTTCCACAAAAAATTAAAAATAGACCTATCCTATGACCCAGCAGTAGCACTGCTAGGAATTTACCCAAGGGATCCAGGAGTACTGATACATAGGGGCACCTGCACCCCAATGTTTATAGCAGCACTCTCAACAATAGCCAAATTTGGAAAGAGCCTAAATGTCCATCAACTGATGAATGGATAAAGCAATTGTGGTTTACATACACAATGGAGTACTACGTGGCAATGAGAAAGAATGAAATATGGCCCTTTGTAGCAACATGGATGGAACTGGAGAGTGTGATGCTAAGTGAAATAAGCCATACAGAGAAAGACAGATACCATATGGTTTCACACTTATGTGGATCCTGAGAAACTTAACAGGAACCCACGTGGGAGGGGAAGGAAAAAAAAAGAGAGAGAGAGAGGCTAGAGTGGGAGAGAGCCAAAGCATGAGACTCTTAAAAACTGAGAACAAACTGAGGGCTGATGGGGGGTAGGAGGGAGGGGAGGGTGGGTGATGGGTATTGAAGAGGGCATCTTTTGGGATGAGCACTGGGTGTTGTATGGAAACCAATTTGACAATAAATTTCATATATTAAAAAAAATTAAAAAAAATCAAAAAAAATAAAAAAAATAAAGATAAAATCTAGGCAATCTCTCTGAAACTAGAACCCAGAAAGGAAAAACTAACCAAGATAGAATAATTAGTGCACAGTGTGGAAGCTCTAAATTCTAACAGAATTGCAGAAAGATGGAAAAAGTGAAGAATACAAAAAACACAAGGAGAAAATTGCCAAAGAAACAGAACAAGAAAATTGTCAGCACTGAAGAACACAAGTTTAGAAAGACCCACCAACAACCTAGAAAATAAAAACTGCATATTGCAAGGCATAGCATCATGCAATTTTAGTGCCCCACGAATAAAGAGAAGTTTCAGAGAGATAAACTAGATCACAGATAAAAGGAGTCATTCTGGAAACAGATTTCTAAACAGTAATAATAAATACTTAAAGTCAGGGGAGCAATGTTAACAGTCCAAGCAATAATGATTTTACTTAGAATTCTATATCCTGCTAAACTATCAACTGAAGTGTGAGTACAGAATAAATTCATTTTCAAACAGACAATAATTCAACTAGATAATTTCCCAAACCTCTAAAGGATATGTTTTTGAAAAATGAATATACAAGTGATGAATAGCGGGGATCCAGGACAAGAGGACCAAAAGAAAGCCCTAGGAAGACAAGGGTGCCAGGCCCAGAGATAAACCAGCTCAGGTGTGGGAGGCAGAGCGATCGAGAAAAATGCAACGGGTGGCCCTGTGGCATTTGGATATTTGTGTTTAGTAAGCGTTCTGCTGGTTCTTGGAACTCTTTTCTCCAACTGATAGGAGAGGCCGTCTCTTCTTTGTTTGCCTAAGAACAAAGAAACCTTCCCCAGAAACAACCCCTACAGGCTACCCCTTGCAGGGCAGGGGAACTGGGCCATGGTGACTGGCTTGGCATTGAAAGGACTGAGTTAAGTGCAAAGGGGTGGACATCAGAACATAATCAGGCTCCAGCCAGCAAGGAGGAAGAGGAAGTCGTTGTTGGATGGCAACAGGCAATGCCCCCACGTCACAGGTATTAACCTTAGAGAGGAAAAAGGTACATGAGAAAATAAACGAATCATCGTAGTACACCAATGGGATCATCAGTGAATTACATGTAATCATGGAAACAGTGTGACTTACCCAAATTTTGGAAGGCTGGGGAAAGGGAAAACATGGGAGTCTGTAGTAGGAGAGCTGAACTCCCCACTGCTTTGAGGAGAAACCAATGGATGATACCCAAAAAAAGACACGGGAGTACAGCATATTAGGACAGCTGTGGGGCTGGTGATCAGAAGAAATCCCCAAATTATCTGAAATCTGTTGCCTCTGTGGAGTAAGTTTTGAAATAGAGAAGGTGGGCAGAGGACCGCAGTTTCTTGTTATAAGCTTTTTATCACGATAAAAGAAGTTAAAAAGATGAAAACCACAATTTCCTTATGGAATATTTAAAGAAAACTGAAGCAGAGTGTGAAGATTTAGATCATTTTAATAAAGGACTAAAGTTATACACTCACCAAAAAAATCCACAGAGTGACTTTTCAGTTTTAATCTAAATTTAAAATTAAGGGATCTAAGACGATCGCTCTATTGGATGCCCAGAAACCAACAGATTGGCTGTTCTTCCTGGAACGACAAGACAGCTAACACTGAAGCTGAGTCAGCAGGACGAAAAACACTCCTAGTTCTGGTTTGTTCAGAGAAGAGCAGACCCCAGAGTCCCCAGTGACCTGAGCAGGTGAATGGAGACGGCATTCCTTCTGCCCCTGAGCTCAACAGGAGGGTTTGGAGGGAACGCTCAGCTTGAATGAGGAAGTCACAGGTTTTTTTGGAAGAGAGCCATAGATTTTGATATATCTGAATCAAATTTTAAGATTTTCCAGCTGCCTGTGGAATGGCAATTCAGAATGTCTCTGAATTCCCAGCATGTTCTATCAGAATACATCATGCTACCTAGAAGACACAGTCCCCCTGTGTTATTCCTTAGAAAGAGAATAAGTATTTGCCCAGCGTCAGAATGCCATGCGAGCATCACACAAGTAACTCAGGTCCTCCGGAATAAGGAATAAGGTCCCCTGCAGACAGGAACCCTGCGCTTTGAGTGGCTTCTGCCATCCCCTGGCTATGTTATCACTCACCAATCTCACTCAGCCTGTTTCCTCATCGGCATTTGAAGGCAGCCGAAAATAGCAGCTTGTAGTAGCAGGTTCTTGGGCGGCTAGAAGTAAGACGTGTAGCAGGTGTGGTGGGTATGAAACAAATGATGGAAATGCTGCCCTGCATTAAAAAAAGTACGTCCAGCCTCACGGTTACACAGTTGACGGGGCAACAGAAAAGGTACGAGAACAAGTTTTGGTGCTGTTTGCTCCCTCTTGTTCCTATCAGCACCTGGCCGAGCGCCCGGTTCCCACCTAACTTCTGCAGCAGCTCTGCACGGCCTCCCCGTTCCCCTTGCTCTCCCCTCTCTCTGCTCATTCTAGAAGCCAGATCTAGAGCTGCGCTTCCACCTCCACCTACCCTCTGCTCCCCGTTCTAGAACTTGCGCAGCCCGTAGCACAGACTGAACACTGAGTCTCCGTTCCAGAGACTCACTCCCTGTATAGAAAGGCCCTGGTGAAAGTGTCCCCTATGCAGGAGCTGCTCTTGAAAATAATTAGCCATAGGGGGCACGCGCGTGGGTGGCTCAGTCGGCTGAGTGTCCGACTCTGGCTCGGGTCGTGATCTCGCGGGTTCTCGCGTGATCACGTCGGGCTCTGTGATCACGTCGGGCACGCGCGTGGGTGGCTCAGTCGGCTGAGTGTCCGACTTTGGCTCGGGTCGTGATCTCGCGGGATCTCGCGGGATCACGTCGGGCTCTGTGCTAACGGGTTCAGAGCCTGAAGCCTGTTTCAGACTCCATCTCCGTCTCTCTCTCCGCCCCTCCCTCCCTCTCTCTCTCAAAAATAAATAGAAACATTTCTAAAAAATAAAATAAAATAATTGGCTGTTATCAGATAATCCAAGAACTGGTACTACGGGCCATCTGCCAGGACACAGAAATAGTTTCATTTTGAAAGAACAGATGACATAATACCGCTCCTTTCCCACGTGATCTCCATGTGCACGTTTCTAGAGACCAGATTCTGTGCTTAGCAGAGTCTCAACAGCACATGGAAGCACCCGGATGAGTACTGCGTACTAGGTTACTAGGTTCATTTTGGTTAGGAAAGAAGCAGGGTGGCAACTGTAACATGAGGACCATAAGATGCCTCATTGCCAAAGCCAAGTTCCCTGCTTGGTTGTGGCCAGAGGCCACGGGCCTACATTTTGTGGCTGTGCCTTGCTCAGGGCACTTAGTCCTTTCTGTCCTTGTTGTGCATCCTGATTGCTGTGTGTGCCCCACCGCCTGCCCCTCCCCGCCCTGCTTTGTTCACAAGACCTGGATGGCGGGTAGGGCAGGGTCCTTGCCTTTCAGCATCCGTGGATCCCTTCACCAGACCTGTCGAGTAACTCAGGCCCTCGATCAAGCTTGGCTGAATCGCAGATAAAACTTGTGATTTCTGATGGGGGGGGAAGGGGCACAAGCCATGTTTGTGAACTGTAGCCCCTCCCCTCTGACTGCTGGGCTTGGCACTCTTCCCTCCCCCAGAGCTCCTGCACCCCTCTCGGTCCACACAAGGCTGTGAGGGGACCCTCCGCCGTCATGCTCCAGAGCTGGTGCCCCTGTCTATATTCATTACATATGCAGTGAGCACCTACTTCGTGTCAGAGGTGACAACAGTGGGAACAAAGAGGTACAAAGACAGGAATCCTCACTGCGCAAAGGCCCTTCCAGACTGTAAGCCTGTGCCATCCCCATGGCCTCATCGGCTGCACCAGGGTGCAGGCCAGGTGACAGGGAAATTCCACCCCCCCCCCACCCGCCCTCTGAACCCCTCCTCCTTTGTTCTTCAGGACCTCTATCAGGAACCAGGCACCCCCATTCCTCTGAAACCCTACGCATTTCCTTTACTCCTTTCTCACGATCCATATCGGTTTCTGTCTGGTACAACTATTTTCTATACCCTTATCTTTTCTTCTCTCCTAGAGTTTCATCTCCTTGAGACCAGGATCCCAGCCTAGTTCACCTCTGTACCCTTCAAACACCCAGAAAACGACCTCATCCAGGGCCAGTCCCCAGGCATAGTTGCTGAAATGAACGTTCTTGCTTGATGGGCATGAGAAATTAAAACCCTGTTACTTTCTAACAACTGTTGTGGACTTAAACTTTACTAGATAACTACGTAAACAAACATTCTGGACTATTATATTGGGTACTGTCTGATGATACAATTGGATATTCTGTGTTCAGATGATACAATTGGATATATTGTGTTCATTACACAACAGATTCATACTTTCTTCTTTTTTGCTTATTTGGATGCCAAGGACTACGTGCTATTCTTCTAGGATCTACTTTACAAACAGTCATTTAAAGGCCAGAATTGCAGAAAGGTTTGTCTGGTATATAAATAAAGCATTTCGTGCATAAAAGCGACTCATTGGGAGTATTTTGAATATACTGCACAGAAAACACTGTAGGGCAAGGTTTTCAAAGTGGAATTAATTTAGTAAGTCATGACCCACATTAAAAAAAAAATGACAGTGGAAACGATGAATTTATCATAGCCATGAGTAAAGTACTGTTTCCTGGATACTTTTTCAATTAAGAGCATGTGTATGTGTGTGTGCACGTGCATATATCCTTTGCACATCGCAGACAAAAATGTTTGAGCAACACCGTCGACAGGATACTTGTCATGGTTTCTGGCTGCTGGGAGTCAAACCAGGTTCCTATTTTTACATAATTCTCAATGCCGTCCGTCTTGGTGGAGGCAGGGAATCTCCATCTCATTCAGGAGGCTCATCCCCGCTCCCCCCAGGAAAGTGAGGCAACCTTGGGCAAATGGACACTCTCACCGGTGACTTTGAATCTCAGCACAATACACAAAGACAGAGGGGACAGCAAGACCAGATGTGAGACAGACCTGTGAGCATCAGAGATGGCACTTGGGGCACGGGCACCCACTGCCCCTGCTCACCGGCCCCTGCCCGCCCTGCCTGGGCTTCCCCCACGCACTTCCTGTGCTGCTCAGAGTTACCACAGTGGGCGTCTCTTGCTCGCAACCAAGCGTCTAGAATGATACAAATATCGTGCTAAGGAGTTAAGCCCTTTATTCTTTAGGAGATGGGAAACTCTGGCATAATTTTAAACCAGAAGAACGAAACCAAGTGAGGCAGTCCTACAGAAACTGGGTTAGAGCCTAGAAACGCGGGGGGCAGAATAGACAGTTGGCCCAGATCAGGCAAAGGTTGGGGACCTGAACCCACAAACGGCATTGAAGACAAATCCCATTAATACCTTCTGCGTGAAATTCACGGCAGCGGAGCAGAAGTGTATGAGACAGGCAATCCAAAAGCACAGTTGAAAAGATCTCGTAAGGCCAGCACGCAGCAAAGTTAAGAGCATGGACTCTGGAGCCAGACTCTCTAGATCTGGGTCTAGACTGACCAGCTGGGTGAACCTGAGTTACTTGATCTTTCCGTGCCTCAGTTCTGTCATCTGTAAAATGGTAGTGCTTAACTCAGAGTTGCTATGAGAATTCAATTAGAAAATATCTGCAAAGGGCTTTTAAAAAATGCTGGGTACCCAGTAAGCAGAGAATGATTGTTGAAGAAATTTAAAGAAAAAAACCTTTTTTTTTAAAGCGTCTGACTCTTGATTTAGGCTCAAGTCATGATCTCATGATTGGCAAGATCAAATTACGCATCGGGCACTGTGCTGACAGCATGAACTTGCTTGGGATTCTCTCTCTCTCTGCCGCTCCTCTGCTTGGGATTTTCTCTGTCTCATTCTCAAAATAAATAAATAAACTTAAAAAAAAAAAAACCAATCCTCTCTCCAATCCATTGTTATAGCAAAGCTGTTGCTTTGGGTCTAATTTGGGAAGTGAACTTCTAGTAGATTGCTCTTTTTTGGGCTACCCTTACCCTACTTTTAGTTATTTGAAATTCTGTAGGGAAAGGCTTTCACAACAGGATCTATGCACAATTAGAACCTAATTGTCAACCAATGGTTTGTGAATTTATCCAGAGCCAAGGTTCAATGATACCTATTACCTGGCACTACTGGGGAACTAGGGGTTCTACGTAAGTTAATTTTCTAGCAATGAAATCATATCTAAGAGCCAGTCTGAATTACATTAACAGTTTATAAGATATGTTGTATGGCTTCCTATTTTTTTAAAGTAGTACATCAAAAATAATTTAGTATTTCCACGTGGACTTGGGTTGATCATTTTAAATGAACATCAGTCATCGGGCTAATGCTGTATTACAGTGATGGTGTTAAGGATTAACCACTAGGGTTTAAAGATCCTTTTATCCCTCGGGGCACCTGGGTGTCTCAGTTGGGTAAGCATCCAACTCCTGATTTCAGCCCAGGTCATGATCTCACGGTTCCTGAGATCGAGCCCCATGTCAGGCTCTGTGCTGACAGCATGGAGCCTGCTTGGGGCTCTTTCTCTCCCTCTCTCTGCTCCTCCTCCACTCGTGCTGCCTCTCTCAAAATAAATAAATAATTTTTAAAAAAAAATTTTTTTTTATTAATACTTTTTTTTTTTAATTTTTTTTTCAACGTTTATTTATTTTTGGGACAGAGAGAGACAGAGCATGAACGGGGGAGGGGCAGAGAGAGGGAGACACAGAATCGGAAACAGGCTCCAGGCTCTGAGCCATCAGCCCAGAGCCCGACGCGGGGCTCGAACTCACGGACCGCGAGATCGTGACCTGGCTGAAGTCGGACGCTTAACCGACTGCGCCACCCAGGCGCCCCTAAAAAATTTTTTTAAAAAAGATCCTTTTTGCCCCTAAACTATGAGCTCAAAAACAACGGCCTCCCTTTTACTTCTATTTTTCTGCATCTTTCCCTGCTATGACTTAAATATTATGTCTTTGCAGCTCTATTTCTGTTTCAGAATATAACTTTTCCTATTTTTCTATAATCTGAAACCACATTGCTATAGACATTAAAGTTACGTATGAAGAAATACGGGTACATTGTCTGTGGACATGAGACTCCAATAACAGGCAGGAGTGTGGACATGGTGTGGGCATGAGACTCCAATAACAGGCAGGAAATTTACACTGTGTTATTTTGTGGAATCTATTCAGCACACTTGCTAAAAACTCTTCCTGGGTTTTTACTGTTCAGGGTAGCTGCGGATGCCAAAAGGGCATGTTGGTTTGACTCGTGAAGAGCGAGAGCAGAATGCAGGGGAGGCTAGCATTCCCAAGCCCCAGACGCGTATAGGAGGCCACGTACTCCACCATCTCCACCGTATTACTTTCGTGTTGCTTCTGAAGCAAAGCACCACAGCTTAATGGCTTAAAATGAAACAAATTTATTATCTTGTGGTTCTAGAGGTCAGAGTCTTATGGTCTAAAATCAAAGTGTCAGCAGAGCTGGGGCACCCGGGTGACTCCGTCAGTTGAGCACCCGACTTCAGCTCAGGTCATATCTCGCGGTTCATGGGTTCGAGCCCCATGTTGGGCTCTCTGCTGACAGCTCAGAGCCTGGAGTCTGCTTCAGGTTCTGCGTCTCCCTTGCTGTCTGCCCCTCCCCCGCTCATGCTCACTCGCTCGCTCGCTCTCAGAAATAAATAAAAATTAAAAAAAAATTCAAAGTGTCAGTAGAGGTATGCTCCTTCTGGAGACTCCAGGAGAGAATCTACTTCCTTGCCTTCTCCAGCTAGAAGCTGGAAAAATGGATTCTGGAAAATGCACAAAGGCCACCCACATGGCTTGGCTCATGGCACCTTTCTTCATCATCAAATCACTTCACTCGACCCCTGCTCTGGTCATCATTGAGAGGCTAAGAGAAAAGTTACCAGGTGTACTCACAACTGCAAAGAAAAATCTTTCCCTTCCCCCGCCGTTCCCGAAACCAGCCAGGGCGTGCCCGGTCGTAGTCTGACATAAAGGCAGGAACCAATCAAGTTCTGCTGAATGGTTTGAAATAAAGGCGGGAACCAATCAAGTTCTGCTGAGCGTTCAAATTTAAATGTCAGCCTATAACAACTCTGTAACCTCAAAAAAATCCCTAACTTGTTTGTGCCTGTCTATAAAAGAAGCTGTAAGATCCTTGCTTGGGGCCTCTTGCGTCACCGGCGACGAGTGCGCGGAGGACCGGGTTCGAACCTGCAATAAACGACCCTTGCCGCTTGGCTTTGGCTCTGGACTCTGGTGGTTTGTTTTCGGGGGGGTCTCTCAAATCGGGGCATATCAATCATGGCTCCTTCCCTGACTTTGGCATGCCTGCCCCCTCCTATATGGACCCTTGTGATGGCACTGGGTCCACCTGCATAACCCAGGATAGGCTCCCACCTCAACATTCTTGACTTTATCACATCTACAAAGCGCCTTTGGACATAAGCATCGTTGGGGCCATTACTCTGCCTGCCACACCTACAGAGGCATTGAATGCATCTCGAATTCAGCACACACAAAACTAAGCTGCTGCGTTTCCCATCCAATCCCACCACCTCTGTCCACATCTGCCTCACCCACAGTCTGCCTGCATTTTGACTGACAGCATGCCCATCCATCCAGTTGGCTTGGGACAGAGAACTTGCAGACATCTGTGACATCAAGTTCTGTCAGGTATCCTTTCAAACACAGTCCCAGCATCTGCCCACCTCTTCCCACCTCCAAGGCCACCATCAGCCCAAACCACCAACTTCTCTCAATGAGATCCCTGGAACAGCTTCCTACAAGGTCTCCAACATCCCGCCCTACATTCTAATCTCAACCCTGCAAACAGAGGGAGACTTTTAGAGCACAAATTAGATGGGACGCCTGGGTGACTCAGTCAGTTAAGCATCTGACTCTTGATTTCAGCTCAAGTCATGGTCCCAGGGTCCTGAGATTGAGCCTCACATTGAGCCCTGCGTCAGGCTTCCTGCTGAGCATGGAGACTGCTTAAGACACTCTCTCTCTCTCTCTCTCTCTCTTTCTCTCTCTCTCTCTCTCTCTCTCTCTCCCCCCCCCCGCCCCTCTCCCATTCATCTCTCTCTGTCTCTCAAAATAAACATTAAAAAATCATAGTAAAATAAATTAAAATACAAATTAGGTCATATCATCCCTCTCTTCAAACCTCTCCAATGGGTCTCCATCCCACTCAGAATAAAAGCCTTATGACAAGTATCCCAGGAAGAAAGAAAAGCTGGGGCAAAGGCTCAAAAGTGAGAAAGTGGAGTTTTCCAGGAATTGAAGCCCATTCAGTGTCTTGGGCAAGGACTATAAAAGGAAATGAGGAGATGACTATGTGCACATGGGCAAGGGTCTGGTCCCCCCATTAAGTGGCCTGACCCTACCCTAACGGCCGTGGGAGCTGGTGATGGGTGTTCAGCAGAGCTGTGGCACAGCCACGTCTACACTTCAGGAAGGCAGTTCTCCTGCAGCCTGAGATGGGACAGAATACAGCAGGGCAGGAAGGATGGAGGCATTTGGAGGAGCATGGCAGAGGACAGTGGGGATAGAGGAGAGGGGGACAGGGCAGATTTGTGGCCATTTAGGAGGCCAAATGTCAAAAATTGGGTCCTGACGTGACTGGACGGGTATCCAATATGGCAGCACTCAGCAGCCTGATGGGACACTCAGCAGCAGGACGGACTGGGCGTGACATGGGGAGACTATGTGCGGAAGGTGTTCAAGCCAACACGCTGGAAGGGGATTGGCCATATGGAATCTGGTGATGAGAAATACTGGCTGGAAATGTGTATTTGGAAGTCTCCGGTTTGGAGAAGGTTATTTATATACGGAAATAGATAAAAGCACCTAGGATGAGCCTTAGAAGGAAAAGAGAAGAGGGCTCAGGACTGACCTCTTGTAGGGGAAGAGAAGTCTACAAAAGAGACTGAGGAAGAACAGCTGGAGGGCGAGGGGGAAATAGTAGAATCCGGTGGTGGAGACTGTATGTAAGGGAAATCAGAGTTTGTAAGAGGAGCGTTCGCCAGTCTCAGATTCTGCCCACAAGCTAAATTAAAAAGTCCCCCAAATGTTCCACTGGCTCTGGCATCAAGTATACTGTTAGGGGCCCTAACAAAAGCAGTTTCTGCAGAGCTCCAGCCAGACTCCAAGGGATGGAAGGAGAAGGGAAGAAAGCAAGAGAGGACAACTTCTTCACTGGGCATGGCCGGGAGGGGGGAGGGGTCCAAGGAGGTTTTCACTTCTTGCATTTTCTCTCTTTCCTTCCTTTCTTCCTTCCTTCCTTCCGAGGGGTCAGTGCTACACATGGTGAAATTCTGATCGGGGGAGGCTGTCAAGGAGAAAACAGGAGATCGTCAGTGTGGATCTCCCCTGAGGAGGGGAGAGAATGTGGCACCCAGAGCACAGGCAGACAAAGTCACCTTCGGGCCTCTCCTCGAGAGCCACCGTGTCAGAAAACCACTCCCTGACACTGCAAAAGAGCTCACCCACCTCTGTGTAAGGCGCTGGGAGTAAAATGGAAAACAAGATACCTCCCCCCACTCCACTCTCTCAAGGAGCTTCCAGCCATTAAGGGGAGTAGAGGCCACGAACCAAGTAACGCTGACATTTCACACACAGTGTGGTAAGTGCTCTGCTGGGGCGACGGGGGTGTGATAAAAGCAGCCAGGACTGGAGTCTTCCAGAGGCCCAGAGGGGCTTGGGGCAGGGGGAAGGGTGGTGACAGCCACACAGAGTCCTAGAACCTTCCAGGACGAGCCAAGCTATGCGGGTGACTATGAACTACTGAAAATACAAGTATGAAAGAAATACCCATTAGCACCTTCCTGGAAATGTGACAGGCGTGAAATCTGTTTACAGCTTTCGATGCCGCTAACGTCCAGTTTTCATCACTCCCCGTGTATGGGGGAGGGGGAGGCTGAGCTAAGGCCTGCTCTCCTCTCCTGCCCCCCGGGGGAGCTCACGACCCGTGCTCCTCACCCTCAAGGAAAGAGGCAGCGCACACAGCTACAAACTCCGTCCTCCAGGGCTGGGCATCCCCCTCCCACAAGCCCTGGGTGGGTGAAGGGGGTAGATCTCCTAACTGGGGCGGCAGCCCGGGACACCAATGCTCCTAAGGAGCACCCGTGCCCAAGGCCAAATGTCGCCATTCTTGTGTGGGTGCAGCAGGTGGAAACCATCCCCTTCCCCCTGTGCCACTCCCTTCCCCTCCCACCTGCTGGCATGGGCTGCTTAGCCAGGCAGGTCCTGAATCCCCCTCCTCCTCTCCCTCCTCTCCCACAGTCCCCATATCTGCTCCCTTTGGGGTCTGAAGCCAACGGTTACATTCATGTGCCACTGAAAACACATGGGTCGAAATAATCATTTCTTTCCTGTTTCCCCTTTCTCTGCCTGCTTCCCCAGGGCAGCTCGCTGGCTCTACACTGCCCGTCTCAGCAGAGGTCTGTGACTCAGAAGGAGGAGAGCAGATGCGGCCTGTAAGACGCTTCCCTGCCTAGCTTTTGTTTCGAAATCCTAAACCCACAGAGGGGAAAAGGTTTCAGGCAGAGGAGGACCCCCCCACCCCGGCCCCAATCCCCAGTGAGAACTACAGTACAGACAAGGGGGGGGGTGGGATTCCCCAAAGTCAATTCCGAGGCCTGAGAAGGAGAGAGAGTTGGGCTCCTGGAGGAGGCTGGGCTCTGTGCTGAGCCAGCAGAGCCTGGGAAGGAAGGGCTTCAATGGGGCCTGGGCTGGGCCCTTAGGATGCCTGGTTCCCAGGACAGAAGACGGAGAGGAGAGTGGCTGGGCCAGAGGGACTCTGAGGCACGTCAGAGGGAACTGCTTGGACCCGGGACCCATGACCAGAGGGGTGTCCCTCCTGCCTGGGTGCTGCCTCCAACCCCAGGACATTTGCACTAAGAGGAAGGAGGGAAGACAAAATGTGAAATCTGAGCTCAGAAGAGGCAGAGCTGAGTTTCATAACTGATATACCACCTGGAAGGACATAAACCGGGGAAAACACACTCAGAGGTCAGGTAAAACATCTGTCTGCTTGTGCTGGACAGCACAGTCAAGTGTCCTCACACACGTGGTGCTGCAGAGTTCACGTATATGCTCTCCTACATCACCCACAGCCCCACGGAACCCCACTGCACGTGTTAACATAGCTGTGGTCTTAAATGAACCAAAATCTAGTGTAGTTTTTTTTTTTTTTTTTTCAGAGAGAGAGAGAGAGACAGAGACAGAGACAGAGACAGAGACAGAGACAGAGTGTGAGCAAGGGAGGGACAGAGAGAGAGGGAGACACAGAATCCCAAGCAGGCTCCAGGCTCAGAGCCCAGCACAGAGCCCAACGCAGAGCTCAAACCCACGGACCGTGAGATCATGACCTGAGCTGAAGCCGGACACTTAACCGACTGAGCCACCCAGGTGCCCCTCTAGTTTCGTTTTTAAGTTTTGGATTTTTAAACTTTCAATCTAGCCCTTAAGCTGAGGATGCATGAGCCCACGTCCCACCGTGCTCCTCTGCCCAGCACCAGCCAGAGGCTTCTTTTTAAATATGTGAATGTGATGTCACCTCTCTATCAAGGGCTCCCTTTTGTTCACACAGCGCAACCCTAACCATAAAGCCCTCGGCTCTCAAGTTAAAATGTAACTTGCCAATATCATGCCCCTCCTGCCCACCCCCATTCTCCCACGGGGGCTTTCTCTAATCACATAGAAACACATCACTCCATGAACATATCGACTCCTTCCAAAGCCCCAGAATGAACTCCAAGATCTCCTTGCCTGGAAGCCCCGTGCCCCCGACCCCCAACCCACCTTGCGCCTGGCACAGAGCACGTTTGTTAGTCAACCAATGTCACCCGAATGAATCATGCAGTGATGCGCCAAACCACCAGACGTCTCCCAGTGAGTTCACAGTGCCTCCTTCCACACAAACCCCTGGTAAAGAGGCAGTGGCGGGGGCCGAGATGCAGGCCAGGGGCCAATTCTGCCCTACAGAGGCATTTTTAGTTGGTTCTCACAGTGTAATGATGTGACCTCATTATCAGCCAGCCTAATAAATTAGGGACTTCTCCGTAAGTCATCTGGGTTTCTGACTTCCATTGGAAATGGGGCAACCTGGCAAAGGGGGCCCAGCAACTCTGCACGGCAGCCCTCTTGAGGAGTAGTGTCAGTCCTCAGCCGGCCCCACCTCCCCGTCACACTGGCCCCCAACAGAAGGTACAAGGCGGCAACCGCCCATCCTGGTCCTCCCAGCAGGCCTCCCACAGGCGGACCCCCATCTGCGGGCACCCAAACAGGGGCCTCTGGAGCAGGTGAACCAACCCTCATTCCCGGACTTCCTCCGTTCATTCCCATCACCAACAGCCAAATCTAAGCCTCATTCACCTCTTCGAGTTTGCTGCAGGGTATTTTCCTGGGCGCGGGAACCTGAGTATGGATTCTGTTAATGAGGCCAATTTTTTTTTTTTAACATTTTTATTTTATTTTTGAGACAGAGAGAGACAGAGCATGAACGCGGGAGGGGCAGAGAGAGAGGGAGACACAGAATCGGAAGCAGGCTCCGGGCTCTGAGCCATCAGCCCAGAGCCCGACGCGGGGCTCGAACTCACGGACCGCGAGATCGTGACCTGAGCTGAAGTCAGACGCCCAACCGACTGAGCCACCCAAGCGCCCCCTTTTTTTAAATTTCTTAGCTGTACACCTGAACTCCGTACATTTCCCTAAAACTGCCTCCTACATTGATCCCTTCTCTGAAAAGGTGTCACTGTCACGGCCTCATTTCCTTAAGCTTCTTGCCCCGGTTAGGTCTTGGGCCAAGATGAGAATTCATCCCTGGAGGCCCTGATGATCAAGCAGGGATTTTCCTGTGCTGCTGAGGCTCCCTGACTCCTTCTCCAACCAGCAGCCGACTCAGCCGGCAGAATCCCAGCTCCCCGCGCTCTCCGGCCTTAAGAATTTTATAATGCGTGCCCGACAGAGCATCTTAAATTACAGGGAATCAATATAAATCTCCCTCGCAGACGTGTCTAAGCCGATGCAACCGTTGACAAGAAAGCATTTGCATCCTTTGATTGGAATCTGGTCCAAGCCCAATTGAATCCAACTACTGCAAAGCTGTTCTGCAAAACAATTGCTTTTGATTACCAGGAGAGCGACAGTTTCGTGCTGCAAAGGGGCTTTCTCATATTAAACCAATATTTTAGGCATGAGCTTCTATCAAACTACATTCCATCCAGGGGGTAAACGCAACTCCGTCCCCTCCCCCACCGAATTATCCAAAACCTTCCCTAATTTTTAGTACACATAAACACACTCCCCTTTAATAAAAAGCGCTTTCTCTGAGGAACACCTCAGGTCTTTGTTGACACCTAATGCACCTCTCTGAATGTTCAATAATTAACAGACGTTTCATGTGTTTGCACCTCAAGGGAGAATTATATATTTTTTGAAATAACTGTCCAAATTCGGTAAATACCTTGGACTCGGTCCATTCGCTAAAAAGCTCTGTCAGTGGCCCTATATGTTTAGACTTTCATCTTTTTCCTGACTCATCTCTCTGCTCACAAATCCCTTTCTCTGATTCTCTGTTTTCCCCAAAGCGAATTCGTAGCTGCTTTCGCAGAGGAGCGGGGATAGACACCGAAAGACATAGTGAGACTCCTGAAAGGGTGTCACTAAGAGCTGTGACACTTCTGCTTTACAACACGTGTGTCCAAAACCGGCATCCGAGGTGTAGACGAACATGGTGAGCTGGACGGGATGTCTGTCATCTCACCTCACAACTGGGGAAGCCAAGCAGGGATTCGACTCCCATCCGGACACAACAGAAGCCTCTGTCCTCTTACAGCAAGAGCCCCGTGCTGCAAATCGGATGCGTACTCTGCACATATCTTCGCTCTTGTCCCTGCTGTCCTAGAAGCTGGGGGGTCCCCTATACCCAGGTTCTGAGGATACCCCTTCCTGTCTATTCGGGGTCTTTATCCTCCAATTATTTCCTCCTCTACGCCAGAGGCTCTTAACGCTGGTTGTACACAGAAACCACCTGCTCATGGCTGATGGATGGTCTGAGTCCCACCCCAGACGCTCTGACTTCACTGTCTCAGGGCCTGGCCTGGGCTTTAGGATTTTACTGTTCGGCCAAGAGACACAGCCCCTGCTCTTCACCGACCTATCCCGCTAGCCCATGAGTTACAAACTCCAGCCTATGTGCCAAAATGGCCCAGGGACGTGGTGGGGAGGAGGGGCGTCAAATACACAGCACATCAAATTTACCACCTTGACCATTTTCAAGGTGGTATGGGTGGGGTGTATGTTTTTTATGGAAAAAAAAAAACCTGTTATGACATTTTTTTACGGGCTCATAATTAGGGACGCTTCACATAAAAATCCAGATGTCCGGAATGTGGCAACAGAAAGTCACCATGGCCTCCCAGCAAGAGTCACCGGGGACAGTGCGATGGCTGCCCCTTCGGGGCACGTGTCTTGGGGTCACCAGCACCCCCACTGCTCCCCTCGAAGTTACTCCTAGCCTGGTTCCTACAGACAGGCTTAGCTTAGTCCACCAACCACGTCGGACCTGCTCAGCCCTAAAAATGTCCTGTGTCCTTTGACCCCGTGTCTCTCCCTAGCTCCCCTGTCTCTTTCTCCTCTCTCCCTTGTCCCGCATTCGCTCCTCAGAGCCCTGAGATCCAGCTTGTTTCCTCTCCCCTGCACTGAGCCCACCCTGGCGAAGATTAACAACCTCATGGCACCAATCCCAGGGACACTGTGATTCCCTATGCCGCACTGGACAGTCTCAGCTCCTGTGTCCTTCTGGAACTCCTGTGTCCTCCCCCCTCACTCTCTCCCCTCTCCTCTACCTTTCCATCCAGGCATCCATCCTTGGCCCAGGGCAAGGGAAGACTCCTTGCACACGTGGGGCTCACCACAACCCACAGGCTGACAAGTCCAGACACAGCGAACTCAGGGGCTCCAGGGGAGTCTGAGAGACCAGGTTTGAGTTCCCAGCTCGGTCACTTTGGAGCTGTCATTCTGGGCCACTTATTCAGCTCAAGCCCCATCTTTAAAAAAAAAAATGGGGATAATAATTCTCATTCCAAAACGCATGAGAGAATGTGTGCAAAGCCCCAGAGCAGAAAACATCACTGTCCGATAGAACTTTCTGTGACGATGGGAATGTCCCCCATCTGTGTCGTCTGGAAGTCACTTGCTGCGTGTGTCTACTGAACGCCTGACACGTGGACACTGTGACTAAAGAATTACATTTTTAATTTTACGTAACGTGAGTTCATTTTAAATTTAATAGCGTCCTGGGCCAGTGGTTCTCTGGGGACAAGTGGAGCGCTGCAGGGACAAACACTGAACAAACATCAGTGAACACAGACTATTATTGCCACTACTGACAAAGGGCAAGGTGACAATAAGCCTCTGCAGCTCAGACCTCCCACCTGAGTGTTGGACTACGCGAGAACAGACCTCAGGCCACTTGAGGCCGGTCCTGTTCGAAGAGCCTATGCTCAGGAAAGTGACCAACGTTCAGCAGGGGACACAGTGAACATTCAGGAGACGTGGTGTCCCAGTTACTTCCATCTGGTAAGGAGGCAGGCGTGCGGTCTCTAGGACACTCAGGATGGCATCCTCACTACGATCCACTGGGTGGAGGCCCCAGCTGCCGGGCTCCCCTATGGGGCCTGAGGCTGGCGACCCAGCTCCTCCCACACCAGGGACCCTGCCTGCGTCAGTTAACGTCCCTCTGTGACTCACTGTCCTCCGGTGATAACCATAATCCAAGTGCCCTCTGGATACCTCCCCATGGATTCTCCTCGGGCCATCGCCAGCTGTCAGCTGAGCTCAGTGTCCCCGTCCCCCTGCCAGGGCCCACCCCCTCTCCTGCCCCAGCCTCCCATCTGATGGCCTGAGCCATCTTGGACACCTTCCGAACACCAAATCCAGCTGCTTCAGATCCAAATCTCTTCTCGCGCTGTCAAACAAAACCTTGGAGGTAGTTTTCCATCCTCTCATTGGGTAAATTTAGAAACCAAATGAGGTTAAGAGAGGGTGTGTTCTTCAGAGATCTCTAGAGACACAGAACCAATAGGACGACAGGGTGTGTGGGTGCGTGCTCATGCATGGGGGTGGGTGAGGAGGGAGAACCAGGGAGACTGGTTGACTGATTTCAATGAATTGGCTCACGCAATTATGGAGGCTCGCGAGTCCAAAACCTACAGGACAGGCCAGCAGGCCAGAGACCCAGGGAAGAGCCAGTGTTGCAACATAAGTCCAAAAACCATCTGCTGACGGAATTCCTTCTTGCCAGGGCTTAGGGGTGGGGAGGGAGGGAAATGAGAGAGGGAAGCCTTTTCGTCTATCCAGACCTACAACTGATTGGACGAGGCCCACCCACATTAGGGAAGGCAATCGGCTTCACCCAAAGTCAACTAATTTAAATGTTAATCTCGTCCAAAAACATCCTCCTTGAAATACCCGTAATAATGTTTGACCAAGTATGTGGGTACCAAGGCCCAGCCAAGTTGACACATAAAATTAACCCTCATGACCTCATTACCAAGGTCACTGAGTTAAAATCGAGGGGAAAGTCTAAAATAAGCTTTAAGAAATACAAAAATATCATTTCCTCCATTGCTAAAAGCATTTTAAACCATAAGCAAATCTTGATAAAAAAATAATTTTATTTGGCAAAGGAATAAGCCGTGTGACTGATTGACATCTACTATTATATAACAAAATAATACACAGTTAACGTTTACTGAGTTACTAAGGACCACACACTGTGCTTTGTGCTCTATATCCAACCATCGCAGCAAACCTAGAACATTGTTGTGTGGTTTTGCAATAACTTTGGGTTACGTTTTTAAATAGGTAAAACTTTGCATAGCTTGTATGTATAGCCAGATTCAAGGATGCATTCAAGTGATTGCTTTTTTTCCTGTCTAAAAATGGAAACCACATTAGTCACCGATATCTGGGAATGTCCACCTCTCCTTCTTCGCGCTCAAGTACAGTATTCTAAGGTTGCAGGCATCAGTATCAGCTATTAAAGGTTGCCATATGCCTCAGCTCTTTGGAATCCCCCCTCAATCCAGGGCATGCCTCACCATTCCAAAATAAACCAAAGCTGTGCATTTGCTAATCTGAACGTATTCCATTATTTCAGACAACAGAGTCACTACCAAAGTCCACAACCCCTTATCCGCAATCCTGAATGCCAAGAGATCTGAGAACTGAAGGGTTGTTTTTACAAATCGTTTGACAGCAAAACATTACCTAAGCTGATATGAAGCTATACATGGTGTTTTTAAAATCCCATGTGGCGTGGATGTCCACATGCTTTATTTTGGAAATATTAATGCATTTGATTGCAGGATGCTACCCGAAGCCCTACTGGAATGTCATGTTCTGTATGGTAGAAATACAATCCAGAAACCTGAAAAAGTGCAAATTCCTGCGCATTTTTGGCCTCAAGGGTTTTCTAGAAAGTATTAAGGACCCATATTATCCCCATTTTACAAATGAGGTCACCAAGGTTCAGGAAAGAACCCAAATACAGCTTCATTAGATGTCAAAGGCAGCATGGGAACTTTTCATCACTGTACCCTACATACGTATGATGCATTTCTACATACAATACAGGAAGTGAGCTCATATGTATGATGCATTTCTACCTACAATACAGGAAGTGTGCTCATACGTATGATGCATTTCTACCTACAATACAGGAAGTGAGCTCATACGTATGATGCATTTCTACCTACAATACAGGAAGTGAGCTGCGAAGCCACATGTAACACTGGACATCACGGAGGATGTTTGGTGGACTGAGAGTTAGCAGCACTGAAAAGGCAAAAGATTTGCTCAAATATGTGGGGTCTCACCAAAACCAGATGCAGAACTCTCATAAAGACCCTTTTCATCATTAGGAAGAAATCAAATTTTCCCCATTAGAAATAAAGGGAGGGGGAGAGGCTGGGGGGGGGGGGCTCAGTTGGTTAAGCGTCTGACTTCTGATTTCAGTTCAGGTCATGATGTCACAGTTCATGAGATCAAGCCTTGTGTCAGGCTCTGCACTGTCAGATTCTCTCTCTCCCTCTCTCTCTCTCTCTGCCCCTCCCCTACTCATGCTGTTCCTCACTCTTTCTCTCTCAAAATAAATACAAACCTAAAAAAAAAAGAAATAAAGGGAGGGAGAGACATTTAGGGGCAGTCTGATTGTCCCCAAGAGACTACATAAGATTTCAAAACTCACTGCAAACTCCCGCCCTTTCCCCGACACAGTCTTCCGAACATCTTCCCCTCCTTTCTGTCTAAGCAGGATGAAGACACCATTCAGAATCTAGCAAATTCACGTGACTCCTCAGCAATCACCTCAAGTACATCAAGCGGCAGGAACAGCCCAGGATGAGCGCGAGCCTTTTGATCTCAGTGAGTTTGACTACTCCAGGCTCTCATATAAGTGGAATCACACTGGCTTATCTTTGCGACTGGCTTTTATTTCGCTTAGCATAATGTCCTCAAGTTTATCCAGGGAAGGATCTCCTTCCTTTCCAAAGCTGAACACTATTCCACTGTATGGATATGCCACATTTTGTGTATCCCTTCATCTGGATCTTGGGTAGCGTCCACCTTTCGGCTAGCGTGAATAACACCTTCTGGTTATTGTGACTAACACCGCTCTGAACGTGGGTGTGCAAGTATCTGTCTGAATCCCTGCTTTTTGATACTGATGTATAGTTGACAATGTTACATTAGTTTCAGGCGTACAACACAGTGATTCAACAAGTCTAGACATTTTTATGCTGTGCTCTTCACAAGCGCAGCCAACACATGTCACCAGACAACACAATTACGGTACCATTGACCAACGCCCTATGGTCACACAGCATACCATGCTTTCCTTCTTGTGACTTAGTCATTACATAATTGGAATCCTGTGTCTCCCACTCACCTTAACCCAATCCTGCCCATCCTTCCAACTCCCTCCCCTCTGGCAACCATCAGTCTGTTGCTCTGTATTTAAGAGTCTGTTTCCGCTTTTGTTTGTTTTATTGCTTAGATTTCACAGAGAAGCAAAATCATATGCTATTTGTCTTTCTCTGACTTGTTTCACTTAGCATTACACCCTCTAGGTCCAGCCATGTTGCAAATGGCAAGATCTCATTCTTTTTTATAGCCAAGTAGTATTCCATTATACACGTATTTATATAAATGATGCGTGTCACATCATTTTTATCCATTCAACTGTGGATGAACACCCAGGCTGCTTCCGTATCTTGGCTATTGTAAATAACGCTGCAATAAACATAGGGGTGCATGTATCTTTTTGAACGAGTGTTTTTGTTTTCTTTGGGTAAATACCCAGAAGTGGAATTATGGGATCCTATGGTAGTTCTATTTTTAATTTTTTGAGGAACCTCCATACTGTTCTCCACAGTGGCTGCACCAGTTTGCATTCCCACCAACACTGCACAAGAGTTCCTTTTTCTCCATATCCTTACCAACACTTGTTGTTTCTTGTGCTTTTGATTCAAGCCATGCTCTTGGGTTTAAAGTATTATCTTACGGTTTTCATTTTCATCTCCTTGATTAAAAAAAAATGCTCCACATCACAAATCATGTGTCTATTGGCCATGTGTAAGTCTTCCTCTACTCAGCTCCTCTGCCCCTTTTTTAAGTTTATTTATTTTAAAAGAGAGGGTATAGCAGGGGAGGGGCAGGGAAAGAGGGAGAGAGAGAATCCCCAGCAGGCTCCACATTGTCAGTGCACAGCCTGACACGGGGCCCAATACCACAAAGCATGAGATCATGCCCTGAGCCAAAATCGAGAGTCAGACACTCAACTGACTGAGACACCCAGGTGCCCTATAATGTGCCCATTTTTAATTGGATTGGGTTTTTTGGCATTGAATTGGTATAAGTTCTTTATATATTTGGGATATTAACCCCTTATCAAATATATCATTTGCATATAGCTTCTCACATTCAGTAGGTTGTCTTTCTGGGTTTTTTAATGTTATTTGTTTTTGAGAGAGGGAGAGCGAGCGAGAGAGAGAGAGAGAGAGAGAGAACAGGCAGAGACAGAGGAGAGAGAGAGAATCCCAAGCAGGCTCTACACTGTCAGCACAGAGCCTGACTCATGGCTCAATCTCACAAACCATGACATCAGGACCTGGGCCAAAATCGAGAGCAGATGCTTAATGGACAGAACCACCCAGGAGCCCCTGTCTTTTTGTTTTATTGATGGTTTCCTTTGCTGTGCAAAAGCTTTCTATTTTGATATAGTCCCAATAGTTTATTTTTGCCTTTGTTTCCCTTGCCTGAGGGGATATATCTTGAAAAATTTTGCTAAGGCTGATGTCAAAGACAGTAGTGCCTACCTTTTCTTCTAGTAATTTTCTGGTTTCAAGCCTCCCATTTAGGTCTTTAATCCATTTTGAGTTTACTTTTGTGTATGGTAAAAGAAAGTGGTCCAATTTCATTCTTTTGAATATAGCTGACCAGTTTTCCCAACACCGTTTATGGAATAGAGTGTCTTTTCCCCATTGTATATTCTTGTCTTCTTTGTCATAGATTAATTGATCATACAAGGGTGGGCTTATTTCTGGGTTCTCTACTCTGTACCATTGATCGATGTGTCTATTTCCGTGCCAGTTCCATAGGGTTTTGATTACTACTGCTTAAGGAACGTGGGATTGTGATACCCCCAGCTTTGTTCTTCTTTCTCAAGACTGTTCTGGCTTTGAGTCCCTGCTTTCAATTCTTTTGGGTATAAACCCAGAAGTGGAACTGCTGGATCATATGGCGGTCTGTTCAATTTGTGAGCAACCCCCATACTGTCTTCCCTAGCAGTTGTACTATTTTCCATTCTCGCCAACAGTGCACAGGGATTCCAACTTCTCCACAACCTCGCCAACCCTTAGTTTCTGTTCCTTTCTGTTTCCTTTTCTTAAGTAATGAGCATGAAGTCGCATCTCTCTGTGGTTTGATTCACATTTCCCTAATGATTAGTGATGTCAGGCACTCCTCTGAATTTTATTCGATTTCTTCTGACTTTGGCGTCTGCTCCCTAGCCTGGGCCCCAGAACCTGCCTTTTTCCATCTGCCTTCACTGTCTTCATTACCGTGGACTCTGCTCAACTGTGGGACCTCCTGTTCCCCCATCTAAATGGCCAGACATTCACCCTGGCACAGTAGCCTCCCTGACCATCAACAGGCGCCCTCTGTCACAGCCTAGATGGATTTGCTGTGTAAGAATCCTTTCCCTACCCCAAAAGAAATGAGATAGAATCCTCAGATCATGGGATGGGCAGGGGGCGGGGGGAGGCTGAGCACTGGGAAGCAGTCCTCTGATTTCCTCATTCCTTCCAGGTGGCACAGAGAATGAGATCTGTTCGTACCCACTTGAGCCTTGCAAAGATACCAGTAGCCAGACCAGCCCCAGACTCCCAACATTGCCATCTGCAAGATCCCTGAGCAGGCCGGACAAATCCTCCCGAAGCCAGACTTTCTTGAGGCAGCAGGACCACCGCCAACTAGAAAAATCCGAGTGACACAAGTGGTCCCTGGGCAGGAGGCCCAGTGGCAGATGCCCCTCAGGTCACACTACGCTTGCCCAGAACGGAATGCCAAATCAGGCCGGACATCTTTCCCAAAGCTCAGGGGAAACAATACAGAGCAGCTTTGCTTTTTAAATTCCATTTCTTTTCCCATTTTTTATTAAGGTATACTTTGCATACAGTAAAATGTACCCCTTTGAGTATAAAGTTCAGCAGTTTTAACAAAAACATACAGCATACATGTAATGACTACCACGGTCAAGATAGAGAATAGCGGGGTGCCTGGGTGGCTTGCTCGGTTAAGCGTCCAACTTCAGCTAGATCATGATCTCATGGTTCACGAGCTCGAGCCCTGCATCGGGCTGTGTGCTGACAGCTCAGAGCCTGGAGCCTGCTTCAGATTCTGTCTGTCTATCTGTCTCTCTGTCTCTGTCTCTCTCTCTCTCTCTCTCTCTCTGTCTCTCTCTCTCTCTCTCTCTGCCCTTCCCCTACTCACTCTCTCTCAAAACTAAACATTAAAAAAAATTTTTTTAAGACAGAGAATAGCTCCATCATCCCGCTCCTTTATAGCCCACCCTGCTTACGCCCCCCAGATCCCAGAAACCACTGATCCATTTTCTGTTTCTATAGCTTCACCTTTTCCAGAATGTCTTATGGATCACGTGATCTCAGGCAACAGTAGTTTGTTCTTTTTACTTAGGATTATTTTATTGTGGCAAAACATACATAAAATTTACCATTTTAACCACATGTAAGTGCACAGTTCAGTGGCATTAAGCACATTCCCCATATTGCCCAGCCGTCATCGGCAACTTCGCTTTTAAAGGCTAATCTCATTAAATGATTATTTTTGAACTTTAATTGCATTCAAGGTCCCTGGAGAAAAATGTGAAAGTTTCACGGCACATTCTGTTGGTGACACTGTGAGTAAATCAAGACACATCCCAGGTTGCCAGCAAAGTCTGGCTCATGCCTGTTGCCCCAGTGTGATTATTAATAGACCCACTTTCACTCTTAAAAGTTTGGACGATAAGCTACAATGCCCACCCTTGCCAGAGGAAAATAATTCCCCTCGGAGATTCCTCGTGAGAGACTGAAAGAAAAAAAAATTAAATAACAACATCATGATCTATCAAATTAGGGCTGTCAAAATTACAAATACGCTTACCTTCAACCCAACAATCTCATTTCTGAGATTTGACCCTACAGATCAATGCGGTATTGTAAATAAGGAACATCAGAAACAGTCCAAGGAGCAGTCCATAGAAAGCTGGTCACACGAACTATGATGAGTGTATCCCCCACCCAGCTGTAAAAAGAAGGTGGAAACTCTCTGTGTTCTGATACGGGAAGAGCTCTAGGATGCACCCTCGCGTGAGGAAAACGAGGAAGTAAAGAGTGTATGGTGTGCTACCTTAGGGTATAGAGGAGAATGGGAAATATACATGTGTATTTGTTTGCATATGCATAAAGGAACTCCCCCAAAGATACTGGGAATATACACAGATACTGACCCATCTGTCCACAGCGTGGAGGGGAATGACAAGACGGGGGTGGCAGGAAGGCTTCTAACATCTCTTTAAACTCTTACGACAGTGTAAAGGTATTGGTGGTTCAAATCATTAAATAAAAGGGAAAAAGAAGAAAAAAACAAAAACGAAAGAGGGTAAAATGTCCCTTGGGAGAACTACTAAGTGTGATGGCCTGAACTGTTTATTATAATTTATTTCCAATATTCACAAAATCAGTATATTCACTGGTCAAACGCTGAATATACCCCCCAAAGGCCTCAAATAACCTAAAAATTACTTCCTTTTCAAAATCCATCATGTAGTTGAACTAAAGCACAAGAAGGTTCCTTCTGCTGATACGCTTGAAGTTTAAACACATCCCCACAAAAGAAAAAGGGCGCCTCCCTAACTTACTTCTGGATGCCACGTTCCATTCCTTTGAAGTATCAATGCTTCTTGATAAGTAGAATCAGTTTAAAGCCGTCTAACGAGTTTGCTCCAAACTAAAAAACACTTCCCTAATTTGTTTCAGTTTGTTCATTAAATATTACCATGAAAGCAATTCCTAACATCATGAAGGTTCTATGAAGAGATGAGTACAATACGTTTTTGATGTCTGATAACACCTGAGCTCATTTTTAAGTATGTATTAATACACAAATGTATTAATTTTCTATGGCTATTTTTAACAACAACATGGGGCGCCTGGGTGGCGCAGTCGGTTAAGCGTCCGACTTCAGCCAGGTCACGATCTCGCGGTCCGTGAGTTCGAGCCCCGCGTCGGGCTCTGGGCTGGTGGCTCGGAGCCTGGAGCCTGCTTCCGATTCTGTGTCTCCCTCTCTCTCTGCCCCTCCCCCGTTCATGCTGTGTCTCTCTCTGTCCCCCAAAAAATAAATAAACGTTGAAAAAAAAATTTTTAACAACAACAATCCCCCCCACACACACACAAACTTAGCAACTTAAGAACACACACACACACACACACACACACACACATTCGTTACCTCACAGTTCTGTAGGACTGTAGTGACAGAAGTCCAGGGATACCACAGCCCGGCCCATTGGGGTCCTCTGCTTACAGTCTCACAGGGCCTAAGTCAAGGGTTGATTTCCTTATTAGAAACCCTGGAGAAGAATCAGCTTCCAAGCTCATTTGCTCGATTATTGGACAAATTAAATTCCTGGCAGTTACAGGACTCAAGTCCTATTTCCTCGCTGGCTGTCAGTAGGCGGCTGGTCTCTACTCCTGCCGAGTGCCCATATTCCTTCTCATCCTTTCCGTGTGGCACTCAGTCCCTCGCTTGCATTAAATCTCCGATTTCTCCTCCTTCTGCGTCTCTGAGTCCATCCAGAGGGAGGTCTCTGCTTGTAAGGGCTTGTGTGATTGGCCTGGGCTCGCTTCGATAATCTCCCTAACTTAAGGTGCAGAACGTTAATCACATCTGCAACAGATTCACAATAAATTCACAGGCACCTCTTCGAGGGGCCATTCCACTTCCCACAATGAATTTTTTTTAATGCAGATGTGATGAAAACGTATAAATATAATGAATAATACAAGGTGGGACATAGGGTGCCACTAACACACTCTAAATATGTGTGTGGTATATATACATGTCAACCAGACATAAATGGGTTGTAGACATACATGTGTATGCTTCCATATGGGTGGTACTTTTTCATGTGTCCAGTATGTCAAAACCATCTGACAACTCTACAGGTGACCCCAGCCCAGCGGAGAGAGTGCAAAGAAGAGAAGGAAGAGAGGAGACCTCATAAACCAGAGCTAGACCAAGTCAACTAGTCAAGACAATAGTTATGGGATGAAAATGAATCCCAAGATGGGGCGCCTGGGTGGCTCAGTCGGTTAAGTGTCCGACTTCAGCTCAGGTCACGATCTCACGGTCCGCGAGTTCGAGCCCCGCGTCGGGCTCTGGGCTGATGGCTCAGAGCCTGGAGCCTGCTTCCGATTCTGTGCCTCCCTCTCTCTCTGCCCCTCCCCCGTTCATGCTCTGTCTCTCTCTGTCTCAAAAATAAATAAACGTTAAAAAAAATTAAAAAAAAAGAAAATGAATCCCAAGAGGTAAGTCACCACAGCTGTCTAGAATAAAATAAGGTCAAGAGAATCAAGGCAGGAATTGCAAAGCTGAAGACAAAATCGAAGCCCCCAGTTCAAAAGCCGTCTGCTGACGAGGCCGCTGGAAGACACGCATCCCCAGGCCGTTATGCCATAGATCTTGGGAAATTGGGCATTTTCTAAGGCACTAACTCAAAGCCTTATGCATGCCTGCTACTCGTACAGATTCCTTTTCCATTTTGTTTTTTTTTTAATTTTTTAAGGCTTATTTATTTTTGAGAGACAGAGAGAGAGAGAGAGAGAGAGAGAGCGAGCGAGCACGGGGGGGAGGGGCAGAGCAAGAGGGATACACAGAATCCGAAGCAGGCTCCAGGCTCTGAGCTATCAGCACGGAGTCCGACCTGGGGCTGGAACGCATGAACCGTTAAGATCATGACCTGACCCAACCGACTGAGCCCCTGAGGTGCCCCTGCATTTTGAATCCAGGAATCACTTTGGACCCAACAGGATTGACCCCAAGATCACCACAAAAAAAAAAAATTAATTAATGGTGACTACATGTTTCACCTAAATTAAACTCTTAACTTCCAACGTTTTATTTCTGAATCTTGTCCTTAAGGTAATAGAACTAAATCTCCTTTAAAAATTTTTTTAAAAGATTGTTTTCTTAGAAAAACCTGTACACCTTAAAGAAATTTAGTGTGTTCGTCTCCCACCCAGCTGTAATGTTTTCAGGACAAAAAAGTACTATTAATTTTCAACTGTAATTCTTGCTTATAATAGTGATTTTTGGAAAAGGATTAGGCAATATTCTGGTTGAATTTATAAAAATAAATATAAGCCAATAACCAGTTGGCCATGAAAGGCATACCTCTCAATTTAGAGTACTTAACAAAGGTTTTAGGTCTTCAACTATGGTTGGTCCTGCTACCTCCCTAAAAAAGGCCCTCTCAATTAAGTTTTCTTCAAACCTTCAATTCCTGGGATCTGGAGTCATCCCACATACCCACTGGTGCTCTTGGCAATGTCTGATCCAGCATCTACAGAAGCTCTGAGGGACAGGGGGAGAAGGGACTTGCCACCTTTCTGAATGATTCATGGACTGATGAGCAGGTTGACTTCCATAGCCCAGAGGAAAAGCGGTCACATTGGAAAGGTCATATTGACTGAAATCAGGTGGTAGATCCCAGGAATAGTGCCACCCTGGCTGGCCGGCCTCCAGTGATCTCAGCTGTCAGAGCCTAACAGCCTTTGCTAATGTCCCTGGCAAAGACCTTGGCAGATGGTGCAGAGTCCATGTGGCCAGTCATGGGGTGGGGGGGGGGGCAGTGGTAAACAAGGCTGTAGAGCCAGGAACACAGCCCATTAGGTCACTGGGGCCAGAGGATGTGCTGCTATCTTACAACAAAAGGATACGACCATGAGTAATTATACTTTGTGGGACACACATTCATACAATACATCTGAATTTCCATTTTAAAACAGACTATATTCACAACCTTCCTATCACAGTAATTTCCATTAGATAAGAGTGATAATTCTTAAAAAAAATTTTTTTTAATGTTTATTTATTTTTGAGAGAGAAAGAGACAGAGCATAAGTGGAGGAGGAGCAGAGAGAGAGGGAGACACAGAGTCCAAAGTAGGCTCCAGGCTCTGAGCTGTCAGCACAGAACCTGACACGGGGCTCGAACCCATGAGCTGTGAGATCATGACCTGAGCCAAAGTCGGATGCTTAACTGACTGAGCCACCCAGGTGCCCCAAGAGTGATAATTCTCCATCAAGTTCCAAAGTAAAAAAGCCAAGCCTGCTAAAAACAGACAAGAATGCCATAAGGATTCACATAAGCCCAGGTATCTTATTTCTATATTTTAAGGGGGAAACAAAGGTATAAATTATGCTCCCCTTCCCACTATTTCTTCCTACAAATAATGTTAAGCTGTTTTTTTTTAATTGAATGTTTACTTATTTATTTTGAGAGAGAGTGAGAGCATGAGCAGGGGAGGGGCAGAAAGAGAGGGAGAGAGAGAATCCAAGCAGGTTCCGTTCTGTCAGTGCAGAGTCCAATGCGGGGCTCACATTCACCAGCCATGAGATCACGACCTGAGCCGAGATCAAGAGTTGGATGCTGAACCAACTGAGCCACCCAGGAGCCCCTGTAAATTAGTATTTTTAAACTAAACACAGTAAGCGGGCAAAGATGATAACTTTCTGGATGTGTGATGTTTGCATGTACCATGAATAAAAAATAGATAAATCCTTCATCTGCTCAGAAACTGAACCAGGAAAGGACTGTTTTAACGATCGTTGTCCCTGCCTGCCTTCCAGTGAAGGGGAGTAAGCTTTGATTATAGTAAAGGTTTTCATCTCTACCTGATAATACAGCAAAACAACATCATGATGAGTAATGTTCATGTGAAGCCATGTACAGTCCATAAATGTCTATCAGTCACAAAATTCTGTTCTGTCGAGTAACCACTTAACAGGGAGCAAGTAAAGATAGCCGCCATTTTGCCAATAAAAACTTGGATATAAGATGTTAGGAACTAAGAAAATATTCTCCCATTAAAAAAACAGAAACAAAAACAAAAACAAACAAACAAAAAAACAACATAATGGAGGGGCACCCGGGTGGCTCAGTCCATTAAGCGTCTGACTCTTGGTTTCGGCTCAGGTCGTGATCTCCCATTTTGTGGGTTCAAGCCACGTGTAGGGCTCCATGCCGACAGCACAGAGCCTGCTTGGGATTCTCGTTCTCCCCCTCTCTCTGCCCATACCCCACTTGCACTCTCTCAAAACAAAACACAGAATAGACAGTATTTACGTTTCCGGGTTAATTCCCCAGAGTCAATTTAACTCATTCATACTTTATTGATTATTATAACTGCTTGAGTTCTGGTCATTAAGAAGATTTTCCTCCCCTTCTCCTAAAAAGACTGTTAGCCTTACACAAAATTTTTAGAAATGTATCAAGTTTCTTTGCTTTCATCTGAGCTCATTTTTTTTTTAATGTTTGTTTTTTATTTTTGAGAGAGAAAGAGCGCGAGCAGGAGAGGTGCGGGGGGGGGGGGGGGGGGGGGGGAGGGCTCAGAGGATCCAAAGAAGCTGGCTCTGTGCTGACAGCAGAGAGCCCAGCGCGGGGCTCGAACCTACGAGCTGTGAGATAATGACCTGAGCCGAAGTCAGACGCTCAAGTGACTGAGCCGCCCAGACACCTCCCTCTGTGGCTCACTTTTAAGTACGCCTCCCAGCTCTCCATTCCTGGTGCTGTCACCGACCACCCACCACAGACCACCTTCCCCAAACGGGTCCATGTGCCAAACGGATGTGTGTGCCATTTCTTGATCCCAACCCTCAGGAACCTGTTCCACAGCACCTTGGACCTGGATAACCTCTGATCCCCTCTTTCCTCCAACCTCACTCCCCTGGAAGTAATCCATACCGGTGTAAGCATGCCTAATCGATTCAGAATCCATCCAATTCAAGACAATGGCATTTTTTAAAAGTTGACTATTAACCCAAAGGATGATGTAATTTATAGAATTCCAGGAAGTGGAAGCAATAAACCAATTCTAAAAACATCTCAGCCATCCACAGTATGACATTTGGAACCCAGGACCCCCACAATAGCAGGCCGCCAGGGCCTTAGGATGCCCCCAGCTTCAGGGGAAGGACTTCCAAGGAAGCACCGTTTCTCACAGCTTCTACTCCTCCCCACTCGTGAACTCACAGACCACATAAGAACTTTCACGGGTTTCACAGGAGCCTACATGGCAGCACAGGTCCTCTGGAAGAAGGGGGCGGAGAGGGAAGGTGGCAAGCAGGGAGTTTAATTCTGGAGTTAACGGAGAGGGCAGGGTGGGAGAGGAGAGGGGCGGATGTTGGTTCTGTTACTGCAGCTAAAAGAGCAGCCCCTCTGACTGTCTCCTGTCCCGCCAAAAAAAGGAAATCTAAGCTGAAGCTCCTACTCTCATAAAACTGGTCTGAAACAAGGTTAATTTGCTGGGTTGAAATATCTGAAAATAATACATTAGATAATTTTAATTTTTTTCTTACAGTTTGTTTATTTTGAGAGAGAGAGAGAGAGAGAGAGAGAGAGAGAGAGAGAAAGAGAGAGCACAAGCAAGGGAGGGGCAGAGGGAGAGAGAGAGAATCCCAAGCAGGCTCTGTGCTGACAGCGCAGAGCCTGATGCAGGGCTTGAACTCACAAACCCCAAGATCATGACCTGAGCTGAAATCTGGGTACTTATCCAAAGGATACAAAAATGCTGATTTGAAGGGGCACATGCACTCCAGTGTTTATAACAGCACTATCAACAACAAATTATGGAAAGAGCCCAAATGCCCATCGATTGATGAATGGATAAAGAAGATGTGGTATATATATATATATATGATACATATATCATATATCATATATATATATATATATATATATATATATATATATATATATCACATTCAAGTTCTTCCTCTCCCTCATGCCTCTGACTCTTCATAAGCAGAGATTTGGTAAGAATAAGAAACGTAAACCCACGGCACAAAATTCAAAACATGGAAGGATCCATTGGGCATTGATGAAGTCCAAGTCGCCCCCTCCTTCCCTTCCCCCAACCACACACTTGTCCTCAAAGAGGCAGGTACTTCCTTCCAGAGTTAGTCTGTGCTTACTCTTTTTACATGATCAGGATAGCACCATATGCAAATAGTTTCTGCACCTTTCTTCTCATACCCTCTTCCAATATCTTGGAAACTGGTCCCTGCTAGTCCACACGAAGCTGCTGTTTTCTTTGTAACAGCCAGATGTAAGCCTTTGTAGATAAGTAACGTAATCTAATCACTCCTTCACCAAGAGTCATTCAGATTCAATTCAACAGGCATTCATTTCCAATCTGTGGCCCTTAACACACCCTGCAGATTTTAACTTCTAAATGTTTCTCATACCCACTCTTTCCGGTATCATCCTACCATGTACACTTCCACTGACTTTGTCCCGTGCCTCACCAGTCCCCTGTCCCCAAAATCACAACAGCCATGTAACTGATGCCCCTCGATTCTTACCTTCCCCAGCCACCATTCATCCTCCAAAATGAACTACAATCTGCCAAACGACAGTGCTGTCCATTTCTGTCCCCAGCTTAAGATTCTTCCACAGCCACCACTACGTCTTCCACAAGGCCCAGCGAACAGCACATTCTACAAGGCCTCTTCCATGTCCCACCCATCGTAGCCCTATCAACTTAGTAATACCAAACCGTATTGACACATACAGCGTAAGGATGCTCTGTACCTCTCTGCCTTTGCCTACGCTGTGCCCTCATCCGGGAGCACGCTCCCATCTTACGTCCTGAGCCTCCAAGACAGCCGTACCACTCCCCCACCCCTGCCAGGAAGACGTCTCTAAACCTCAGAATGGGCGATGAGCTTCCACAGCTGCCTGTACCTTCCTCAGTCTTCTGCTGTGTGACGTCACGGTGAAATCTCTCCCCGCCCACCTGCCTTTCCACTGTCAGGTGCAGGAAGGAACCCTGCACCTTATAACCAAATGGCCACTGGTGCTGAAATGTTCATTGCAATGAACCGGTATGGAAACAAAAAAGGAGCTGAGTTTCAAAATGGCAAAGGTGATCAGAATGTCACCGGGCGTCAGTTTTCTCACTGCAACAACTGGGGATAGTGACATTTTGCCCATAGGGCTGTGATAAAGATTAAATGAGGTGATATGTATCAACTCTGTGGAACAGTCCCTGGCCCACAAACAGCGCTCGATAGATGTGGTTATGATGTCAAGAAGGAGAAGAACGATTGGAAAAAGACCTTCGGGTTGGTTGGCCAAGCTGTGACCATGGTGCTCTGAAGAATTTTCCCAGCCTAAAGGCAAGCCTGGAGGGGATGCCCGTGGTGCTGGACATGGGACAAGAAATTCCTGCTGAGGGACGGCCCAAAGAAGCCACGGTGGAGGAGCATCGGGGAAGGAGACCGCCAGGACGTCTGGACTGTGACGGCAAGGGTCCCGCTGCCACACCATGGGGACGCGTCTGTGGCCCAGGCCAGCAAGGAATCAAGGTAACAGAAGTGGCTGGAGGCTGCCCAAGAGGAGGGTCAGGTCTTGGTGGGGGAGGGGGGTGGGGTGGGAGGCCTGGGGAATGGAGAAGAAAACACGGAAACCAGCTCTGAAGCCATTTTATTTTTTTTTTAATTTTTTTTCAACGTTTTTTATTTATTTTTGGGACAGAGAGAGACAGAGCATGAACGGGGGAGGGGCAGAGAGAGAGGGAGACACAGAATCGGAAGCAGGCTCCAGGCTCTGAGCCCAGAGCCCGACGCGGGGCTCGAACCCACCGACCGCGAGATTGTGACCTGGCTGAAGTCGGACGCTTAACCGACGGCGCCACCCAGGCGCCCCTGAAGCCATTTTAGAATCAGGACACTTTCGTGTCATAATTGGGTGGCGCTCACTGCCAGGGTTGGAAAAGGCCGTGGCTAACATTCCCAACTCAACGGGAAGGGTTCCAGTGACATCCCGCTGCCACCCAACCCGTGGGGCTGCCTACTGAGTTAAGTGCGGAAGAGTGGTAATTGTTCTAGAATTTCCTCAGCACTGCAATTTCCTGGGCTTGATCAAATGCCCCATATGGAACTTCATTTTCTCCTTTTATGACTGAAGGATTATCACTTAGTCCCCTCGTTTCCCCTAGGGAAGCAAAGGCTCCAGATGGGCCAGCCCCGTTCTACGATTTTCCAAGAGCTTTGCATATTTTCTTTGTATACGTAGCTCTGTCATTTATTATTCATTCTACCGACTATCTAATCTATTAATGCGCTGGGCTCTCTTTATAAATCATGAATTAGCTATGTGGCATTTTGGTGAACAGTAAAACTGTCAGGGTGCGACGTGTGGAGAGTCTCGTGCAGCAGAAACTTCTTTACGCCGTTAGACCTCGGAAAATAACACAAACCCGACAAACAGTAACTACATCTTCTTTTAACTTTAAGAGTGTCAGTTCTAAAAGAACACAGGAGCCGTATGTTTTCATTATTCATTTATTCATCTGTTCAACGAGCATTTATTACGAACCTACTACCGAAAGACCGCGTTAGCTGCTACAGAACAAAGACAAACGGTGCTCCGTGTTTCACAGAGCCTTCGACACCCATCTATCTACCTAGGAACAAGGAAAATGAGAAACTGGGCCATAAGCCATCAACCTTACTTTTCACGATTTGTAAAATGTAAGTCATTTCGCAACTCTGTTCGCTTAGCACAGAATCTGCACCTTGGTAGCCCACAGACTGAATTCAGATGCGGTCCGCTGGGCCTAATCTGTGTGTGTGTGTGTGTGTGTGTGTGTGTGTGTGTGTGTGTGTGTGTTTAACGTGGGTCAGTATCTTTAAAACATAATCAGGAGACTTCACAAGATGAACTGTTAAAAATATTTCCACTTTCTCTAGGAAAACACATGAGAGGCTCTAGCAAGCCTGGGTTCACGTTCCCACACAAAAGTCCCCTACAGCGGGGGCACAGCTGTCCCGCCCTCTCCAGAACCCTCCACTGCCCATCACCGCTCAGCCTGGAAACCTAGTGTCGGCCACCACTCGCCTGCCTCATGGGTTCCCTGCAGTCACACAGGTGTCACACGTGGAAACTAAAGACAGACCGAGAGGGCAACGTGACTCAGGAACACCGGGTCACTTCACTTTCCATCAGTGAAGAAGCGTCCTAAGTGTTACATGTGCAAATACACCCCACACGCTTTACTCAGTTATACAAAACCGCAGGCTACTGAGGGCATCTGTTTTCACCAAGGGTAACCAGCGCTTCTAACACCGTTCCCATAACGTGCTAGACAACGGAGAACACCAGCATCCGAGTCCCTTTCTGTTCCAAGACTGAGGTCCTCAACATCAGATAAAATACTAGGCATTTCTCGCCTGCCTTCTTCCCTGTCAAACTAGCAGGAACCCCAACCTCCGCTCTTCACTCGCCTTGGCTCTTTTTCTCATGACTCTCTAATACTGTGCTAAAATAAAATATACAAACCTGTTCCCTGTTCAGCTCTGACACTTAGAAACAACTTGTTCTCAGTCGCGCCAGTGATCAGGAAAAGCAAGCTAAAATTACAATTAGAAACCCCTGTCACAACAACCCGTGGCTAGAATGTGGTCGAACGGGAAAGAACACTGAAGAGAAAGTCACTTTCAAGAGGAATGCGGTGATAATGAGTAAAGTTGAAAATGTACGTACTCTGTGACCCAGCAGTGGGACTTGTCACGCATGCCCTAGAGGGGTGAGTTTCAACCTTTTCTTACTGTTTTGTTTATTTCTTTATTTTGAGAGAGAGAGGGAGGGAGAGAGAGAGTGTGTGTGCACACACACAAGTGGGGTAGGGGCAGAGAGGGAGGGAGAGAGAGAATCCCGAGCAGGCTACGTGCTGTCAGCACAGAGCCAGACTCCAGGGCTCGATCGCACAAACCGTGAGACCATGACTTGAGCCAAAATCAAGAGACAGATGCTTAACCGACTGAGCCACCCAGTGCCTCACTTTTTCTTACGATTATCCTCGGTGAGAAAAACGGCTGACATCACCACCCAGTGCACCTGCATACGTGCACACCAAACGAAAAGCTGAACAAAAAAATGTGCCCTTATAATGTGTGGTGAAATTTTGTTTTATATAATATATCATTCATAACTCACCTTGATTGTTCTCACTACTTAATGTTGGTTACAATCCATTACATTGATCTCATAACCTCTTAATATGTGACAGTTTGAAAACAGACCAGCCTAGAGGGTACCTACTGTATGTGCCCATAAAAGTTGTGTGCGTTGGAAATCGTGTTACATTACTTTTGCTAAAAATGAAGAGTTAATCTCGATGTTCATCCAAGTAGATGGACAAAATAAGATTCCATATTCTTATCATGTTCGTATCACAGAGCAGTGGAAAGGAATGCGGTAAAATCCAGGTATCTATTTTAATAAAACTTAAAACTAGTATTAGGTTTTCTTCTGGAAAAAAAAAAAACAAAAAGCAAATTACATGTACAGAGTGCAGGCTGACTTTAAACACAAAAAGTAGAAGTGATATTTCTTTGGATACATACATATTAGTCAGAGGATAAAACCATGCATGGAAAGGATTCATATCTACTTCTGAATAGCAGTTTTTGTGTGGAGAGGGGTGTAGGGAAGGGATAAAGATAAGAATTTGAGGCTAGAGCTATATCTGAAACATTTCTTTTAAAGCCTTCAGCAGATGCAAAAATCATAAAAAAAAGTTACAGCAGCTCTTAAATGTGGGTGTGCATACAAGAGAAATGATTTTCTGTCTTTTTACGTGTTTAAAAATTTTTGTAAAATAAATTTAAAAATAATTTTTAAAGAATTACCTTTTTAGGGCACATTTTCTCCCATAAGACAGGAAACAAACCTCAAAGGATGAGAAAGTCATTCCCTGACACGCTGAAGCTCTCAAAATTTGGGGCATCAACAAAAGGTCTGACTTGAGGATAATCAGGTCTTCGTGCACCATGAACTAGAAAGTAATACTAACCAAAGCACTTGTGCTTTTAGAATTATTTACAATTATGGGGCTCTTGGGTGGCTCAGTCCATTAAGCGTCCAACTTCGGCTCAGGTTGTGATCTCACAGTCCGTGAGTTCGAGCCCCAGGTCGGGTTCTGAGCTGTCAGCACAGAGCCTGGAGTCTGCTTCAGATTTTGTGTCTGTGTTTCTCTCTCTCTCTCTCTCTCTCTCTCTCTCTCTCTCTGCCCCCCACCCCCCTTGCGCTCTGTCTCTCCCTCAAAAATAAGTAAACATTAAAAAAAATTTTCTCTAGAAATATTTACAATTAGACCCTTTAAAAACCTAAGACCATTTGGGATTTTTGAACATTGAAGTGTTCCACTCTCAAATGCATGCTGCTTATTCTGAAGCTTTGGTGGTTGAAATGCTGCCTGGTGCTGAATACGCATGATTTTAGCTGACTCCTCGCAAGGCCACCTGCTAAAATAACGTAGAAGGACTTTGTGGGGACCAATTCCTCTGCAGATTAATAATGCTGGCTGTTTTCTGTGGTGCAGGGTCCTGGAAGAATGGGAGGGTCACTTCATCGGAGAAGCCATTCTGGATCATACCTGTGATTGCCCTGATCCCAAGGGCTGGCATCCCCCTCCACATCCCCATCTGTAGACAACACCATCCACAGACAGCTTTGTTTGTGCAGATCTAAGATGCTGAAAAGTATTCAAAATCCGTTGGATCTAAGCAAATATTCCCTTCTCCTCCACAGGCCGTCTGTATGTAGAGTTCTGACACTGCCCGGATTCAATCCTGTCTATATCTTGTGAAATTCAGAAGTTCTCATGAATACTAAAGCCACAATTCATATGTTGGACTTCACCTTGGCTACTAACGCTTGGTATTGGTGTTACCATGAATTGTCTAAGCGTAAAGCACACAAATTTCATCCATTACTTTATTTGCAAAGGAAGCTTTAGTATCACAGCAAGAAGACGACACCTAAATACATGTCCCATTTCGGTCACATGGAGGCTCTCCAATCTTGGGCAGTCCCTTCACTGTTTGGGACCTCAGTTTCTTTGTCTACACTTTCTTGAATGCTTAATGAGAACTAAATGAGCCCAAGTATGTGGGAAGTTCTGTGTAAAATAGAAAGCATCATAAAAACATAAGGTGGTGGGGAGCCCGGGGTGGCTCAGTTGGCTAAGCATCCGACCTTGGCTCAGGTCATGATCTCATGGCTCATGAGTTTGAGCCCCGCGTCGGGCTCTGTGCTGACGGCTCAGGGCCTGGAGCCTGCTTCGGATTCTGTGTCTCCCTCTCTCTCTGCCCCTCCCCTGCTTGTACTCTGTCTCTCTCAAAAATAAATTTGATAAGCATTTAAAAAAGCATAAGGCGGTGTTGTGATTAATGGTGGTAGCAGTAAGTGTAATGTCTGTACCCCATTATATAATGCAAATATACATTTGAGATTGTTATTACTATATTTGTACCTTGCGGCTCATTCCATTTTTCTATAGCTCCTATGGTGAGAATATCCTAACGGGTTTAACATTTCTCTCAACTGTTAATTGGAATTCATTAAAATTTCTGTTTCAGCTTGAGAGAATGGTGCACTCCGTTTATTTTTTAGAACAAAACCCTAAGGATTCCTTTGCACATTCCCTTTTTGTGTTATTTAAATTCACGTTAGTTAACATACAGTGTTGTCGCGGCTTCAGGAGTAGAACCCCGTGATTCATCCATATCTTACATAGGACGCCCAGTGCCCATCCCAACAAGCGCCCTCCAATGCCCATGTTTCTAAGTCCCTGGCTCATCAAAGACTACGCACGGAGGGCCATGCCAAAATCAGAGGCGTGTTTTCCTCAAGAAACAGCTCATTTTGGTGTTTTCAGTGGCCCTGGACCCTGTGCCTGACCTCAATTCACCCATACTGAGTCACTATAATATTTTTATGATTTAAAACAACAACAACAACAACAACAAAACACTCTAAATCCAAATTTCTTTAAAACGTTCAAATGACTGAAATCGAGCTCTCCCAAAGCATTTTTTAAATTCCAAATCCAACGCTAATCTCTACTCTCTGATAGTGGGGGCGGGGGGGGGTGGTAAGGAACGTACGATACGGATCTGCGAGCAAAGTCCGGATTAAAACACCAGCGATTTAACAAAGTAAATGCGGGGTACTGCCCTTACACCCGTTTGCACGAGCTACCCTTGCAAATCACAGAGCCACATGGGCGCGCTCCCTCTGGGCCCTGCCCTCAGCACGGGCACACTGGGACCCGTAAGCATCGCCTGCGGTCAGTAACGCCAGTGGGGCCCCAGAGAAACGGGTTGTCACACAGCTCTCGCCTCAAATAAAAGCCTCAGGATACAGCGCAGGCGTGGGGGACACGCTGCCAGCATGGGGGGGGGGGGGGCGGGGTGGGTGCTGCGTCACAGGGCAGGGACGTTCCCCGGGCAGGGACGCTGGGATAGATAAAGACGGAGTTTTCAAATCCCTTCTCTCAGATAACACAAATATAATCATGCCATGAATAAAAGATTTCCCAGCAGGGTCGAGCCTCCATTGTCTTGCTTCTCTTCACGTTCTACTTCATTGTTCTGAAGCAGAGGCAGGCAATTTTCTCCTGCAAAGGATGTATATTACAGTAATGTCTTCTCGTATATACAGTAAATATGTTTACTGAAGAGTCAATACCGTAGGCTTTGCCGGCCACATAGTCCCTGTCATGACTATTCTGCTGCTTTGCTGAAGAATAATTTTATTTAGAAATCTGGTATCGTGAACCGTAATCTGTATTTTGCCTTTTTTCGCTCTGTTTGGCGCTCTCCAGTGCTTTTTTTCTCCCACCCCAATTTACTGAAATATAATTGGAATATAACATTGTGGAGGTCTAAGGTGTACAACATGATGATCTGATGTATCTGTGTGCTGTGGAACTGTGTGTGCGTGTGTGTGTGAGAAGAACATTTAAGATCTACTCTCGGGGCGGCGCCTGGGTGGCTCAGTCGGTTGAGCTTCCGACTTCAGCTCAGGTCACGATCTCGCGGTCCGTGAGTTCGAGCCCCGCGTCGGGCTCTGGGCTGCTGGCTCGGAGCCTGGAGCCTGCTTCCGATTCTGTGTCTCCCTCTCTCTCTGCCCCTCCCCCGTTCATGCTCTGTCTCTCTCTGTCTCAAAAATAAATAAACATTAAAAAAAATTAAAAAAAAAAGATCTACTCTCTCAGCAACTTTCAAGTATACGATACGGTGTTGTTAACTCCAATCACCATGCTGGACATTAGATCCCCAAAACTTGCTCATCCTAGAAATGAAAGTTTGTACCCTTTGACCAACATCTCCCCATTTTCCCCAGCCCAACCCCAGCCCCTGGCAACCACCACTGAACTCTGTTTCTGTAAGTTTGGATTTTTTTTTTTTAAGTTTAGTTTATTTATTTTGACGGAGAGAAAGCGCGCGTGCATGCACGCACGTGTCAGCAGGGGAGGGGCAGAGAGAGAGGGAGGCAGAGAATCCCAAGCAGGCTCCAGGCTGTCAGCGCAGAGCCCGATACGGGGCCCAATCCCACAAACTGGGAGATCATGACCTGAGCCGAAATCAAGAGTCAGACGCAACTGAATGGGCCACCTAGGTGCCCCCAGGTTGCCCATTTTTAACTGAATTACTATACCACGACTGCCATTGCTATTATTTTGCTATTGAGTAATAGGAGTCCCTTACGTATTTTGGATATTAACCCCTTCTCAGATACGTGGTTTGCAAACACTGTCTCCCATTCTGTAGGTTGCTTTTTCATTTTGTTTCTTTTACTGTGTAGAAGTTTCTAGTTTGATATAGTCCTGCGTAGGTCTCTTTTTGCTCTTTGCTGCTTGTGATCCTTTTTAAGTTTATTTACTTATTTTGAGAGAGAAATAGCACAAGTGGGGAAAGGCAGACAGAGAGGGAGAGAGAGTCCCAAGCAGGCTCTGCTCTGTCAGCACAGAGCCCGACGCGGGGCTCGAACTCACAGACCGCGAGATCATGACCTGAGCCGAAGTCGGACGCTTCACCGACGGAGCCACCCAGGCGCCCTATTTAATGAATATTTAAAGTCTGAATTTTGAACTGGTAAGATGAAATCCCAGGAACTTTATGGTCTTTACTGAATCAAGATTTAATTATATCACTGGCCCATTATTCTGCATGAAATAGTAACAGTACAAAATAATAAATTCAGTCAAATTTGCCATTTTTTTGACATTCATTCATATAAAAAAATCATACCATTACATATTTTTATGTTGCCATTGCAACAACATATTTCTCAAAGTAAGGGAATAAAATATATTTTATTTAACAGGTTGTTACCTGAATTTTTTAAATACTTAAGTACATAGTACGAATTTTCCATTCATGCTTTGCCCCAGTTTCATGGTATAAAATATGCTTTGGTTCATCCAGATAATGATAATTATATAAACATTAATAACTGATTTTTGAATACCATTTTTTATAGAGAAAGATATTCAAGATACAAAATGGTAGCTTAAAATATTAAGAATCATTACTTTATATATAACTATGCGAGAAGAAGATACCTGAAGAGACTTGAAGGTCTCACACCTTAACGTTAGCAGGGATAGTCTTGCAAGGAGGCATCACGGTTAATTTTTATTTGCTGAATATTCCGGTTGTGTACACAATAAGCCATTATTTAGATAACCAAAAAAATAAAGCAATAAATGTTATTAAAATAAATAACACAGTAAAGTTTAGTTCTTCCCAGGTCTTCAACATTATCATGTTCACACATGTTTTTATATGATGTTTATAACATACAGGAATCATGACCATATACAGTTGACCTTTGAACAACACAGGGTAAGGGGTACCGACCACCCTGCCACCCGCACAGTCAAAAATCCAAGCGTGATTTCTGATTTCCCAAAAACTTAACTACTACTAATTGCCTACTGTTGACTGGAAGCCTTACCAATAAAAAGTCGATTAACATATATTTTGTATGTTACATGTATTATAAACTGTATTCTTACAGTAAAGTAAGCTGGAGAAAAGAAAATATTACTAAGAAAATCATAAGAAGAGCAAATGCGCTCACAGTACCGTGCTGCATTTATTGGAAAAATTCCTCATCTAAGCAGACCTGCGCAGTTCCAACCCATGTTGTTCAAGGATCAACTGTGCTTCCTTTGAAACAAATTGCTCTCTCCGTATACACAGACTCCTGAGTCCTCGAACGTGTGCTGAGCTACTTTCTCCAGTGACGATGAAAGTCTTGCGCAGACCAGGTCCTCAGGTGTCAGGGGTAAATGTGGGTAGCTTGGGCAAAGGGAAATGAAATGGCTTCGGGGCTCTATTTCAAGATCCCACCTCCATTTTCACCGATTTCCAATGCAGCCAACCAGCCATGGCAGTGCTTCTGGTGAGGACGAGCTAGAGCGTCACCCAAAACACGAAAGAGACTTTTTCACGACAACGAGGGTGATGGTAACATGGATGACACGAACAGTGGTGCTTTAACCCCTCCACCCTTTCTTCTACTGGGTAAAATCAAGAGTTTCGTAAGAGTCCTAGGAGGGTAAAAGTGGGGTAGAATATGGTTTATTCGATAAACCATTATTACACTTTGTTACTTTAACCTTCCTGGAAAGTTCCTGGCAACAAATAGACAGTTTCAGCAAACGCCTCCCCTGCCCCGTTATAAACGGCACCTGCTGAAGATATGATATTAATAGAGCAATCAGGCTCCGTCCAAAGCAAAAGAAATTAAATTCATTTGTATAACAATCAACTTGATGACCAAGGACACTACTGATTCCTGCCAGTGATAGGATTAATGCAGTAGCAATTTACTTGAACTATGTAGGTCACGCATGGCAAACACAGTGCCTGGTATCTCTCACATCGAATTTCATGATGCAGTTAATGTTTTCTAGCACATGCAATGCTATTGCCCTGCCAGCCCACGGTAGTAAGTGTTCAGGACTTAACGCACAGTTACCACACCTCATCAAAGGGACTTTTGCTACTGTTCTCAAAAAATTCAGCTTCTATAGGTTTCCTCTGAGGAAGGTCATCCCCCCACATCAAGAAACGCTGTGCAATTTGTAAACTTCCTAAATATTTCAGAATGGGTATTACTTCCCTAGGGTTATGTGTCCACGTTTGTGATGCCAAGCACTGACCAACTTCTGAACTTGAGAAATGTTCAAAAGAGGGTAATCAATTCTTGAGTCAAGAATTAATTACAACACCAAGGGCAAACTAAAGTGTTTTTTTCTTTTTAATCTAGTAATTTTCAAATCAAAGATGTGCAAGGAAACTGAACATCTCCTCCAAGCAAGTTTCTAAAATAAGCGGTTTTGACCATTAGAATCCACTCTTCTAAGCAACTACAGAATTTTCTAGGAATTGGTAGCTTTTTGCTATTTTGGTGCTGATACAAAAAGGGTGAGGTCATCGCTTTAATTGACTAAGTACCATTTGTAGGGTGTCATAAATACAACTATAGGATTAAAGGCTCTTGCTTTTAGCTATTACTTTATTTCACCATTACTGTTTGGTTAACAACGCCAGGACAAGTATAAACATTTTGTTTTTACCAAACATACTAGAATTCTCTTTGTCAAGATACCATCTTTGAGCACTGTCTGGTAAGCCAATGTAATGGTTAATTTTGTGTGTCACCTAGGCTGGGTCATGGTACCCAGATATGGTCAAATACTAGTCTACACGTTGCTACAAAGACATTTTTAGATGAGATTAATACTGAAATCAGTAGACAGTTGAGTAAACATATTATCCTCTATAATGCGTGGGCCCCACCCAATCGGATGACGGTCTTAAGGGAAAAAACTGAGGTTTCCTAAGACAGAATTCTGCCCAGTCTGCCATCAGATTCAAGCTCCAACATTATCTCTCCCGCTGGCCTGCCTATGGATTTCAGACCTGTTCACTTCCATAGTACCGTGAGTTAATTTCTTAAATAAATTTCTCTCCCTTTCTCCTTCCCTCTGAGCTCCCCCCCCCGCCATATATATATATATATACCCAGACACATACACACGTATATATATATATATATATATATATATATATATATATACATTTACACACACATCCTATGGATTCTATTTTTCTAGAAAACTCCAGAATTACAGAGGCATGCAGTTCTGAACTGTGGACATTTGATGCAAAGAGGCTTCGAAGTGTCCTTTTTCATAACCAATGTTATGAGCCATTTCATACCATAGATGGGAATCAGTGCACACCTAAAGTGAGCAAAAACTCACTTTAAAGTCCGAACATGGAGACTGTGATGACTGATCACTAATGACAGAACCTGAACAGATGATTTCACAGCCACATCGTAGTTTCCCCGTGCACTGAATGGGGCACCTGCTACCACTTCTGCTTACCTCCCTCTGGAGGCTCTAAATAGGATGAGGTTTACTAAATGAACTTTGTGAACTAGAAGGAAGTGGAACACTGACAGGAAGGGCTAGGAGAGTACAGATGATAAATCACAATCACCCACCTGAACTTCATTACGATGATGTGGTTATAACAAGAGACTCTTCCTACTTTGTTACTAAAATGGAAAGTGACACACATATGCCACAGGGTGACTGCAATTACTGTGCTGCTCATCAGCTAAAGGGAGCAATCACACACAGACCACATGTTTCTAAAATGGGAGCCACATCGAAACTGAGAGAACATATGGGACTCTCGGATATACATGCAGAGCATGAGACCCTGCCAACACGAAGTGGATTTGAGCTCAGGGGTGTAGTGATTCCGTTCAGAAGCGTACAATCACGAAAGGCCAGCCATTACTATGAGGTATGGGACTTTGGGCATTTGGGTTCTCCCAACCCCAAAACAGGTGTTAAAGACACGGAAAACCTTCCTGTACATTCCTTAATTATTTTTTAATGTCTATTTATTTTTGAGACAGAGTGAGACAGAGCATGAACGGGGGAGGGTCAGAGAGAGAAGGAGACACAGAATCGGAAGCAGGTTCCAGGCTCTGAACTGTCAGCACAGAGCCCGGCGCAGGGCTCGAACTCACGGACCGCGAGATCATGACCGAAGCGTCCAAAGTCGGACACTTAACCGACTGAGCCACCCAGGCGCCCCCCTTCCTGTACATTACTAAAGCTCAGACAGACGAGGATACAAACCCCACTCACTTGAGGTCCCCTAAAGCAATGCACAGAAGGTGGCAACAGAATTGTTCATCTTCAACATCAATTGTAACTCTGTAGACATAGTTGCAGTCACTGTACTTTATAATTCATTTATAAAACTATCTGAGTACCCCCTAGATGCCAAAAACTGCTTAGGTATGGTGGCCTCAATGGTGACCAAGACAAGACTGGCAGGTTCGAGGACATTTCCCCAAAGAAGCCAAACAAAAGGCCAACGGATACATGAAAAGATGCTCAGACATCACTAATCGTCAGGGAAATGCAAATCAAAACCATAGTGAGATGTCGCCTCACACCTGTTAACATGGATATGATCAAAAACAAACAAAAAGAGAAGTATTGTCAAAGATGTGGCAAAACTAGAACCCTGGTACACTACTGGTAAGATTGTTAAATAGTGCGACCTCTATGGAAAACAGTATGGAGTGTCCTCAAAAGATTAAAAATAGAACTCCCATGTGATCCAACAAGCCCACTATCTTGGTATTTATCCAGAAGAACTGGAAGCAGGATTCACAGAGATATCTGCATTCCTGTGTTAATTACAGCACTAATCACAATAGCCAAGATGTAGAAGCCACCGAAAAATCCATCAATGGATGAGTGGATACAGAAAATATGATATATACATACAATGGGACGTTATTCAGTCTTAAAAGAAAGGAAATCCTGCTTTGTGCGACAACACAGACGACCCTTAAGGACATAGTACTAAGTGAGATAAGCGAGTCACAGAAAGACGAATACTGCATGATTCCATGGATTTCAGCTAGCAAAAATAGACAAACGCATAGAAGCAGAAAATAGAAGCGTGGTAGCCAGGGGTAGGGGGTGAGGAGAAAAGGGAAGTTCCTAATCAATGGGTAGCCAGTTTCAGTTAGGGACCTCAATTTCTGGTTCCACCTGTAAGGAGCTTGGAAGTCCCCACTCTGTCCTAACAACAAGTAAAAGCTGAACAGACTGAAACAGCCACGGCTCTTCTTGGACCCAGGGAAAACGTCAGCCCCGAGACTGGAGGGGCAGCCAGGCAAACACGCCCTCCCTGAGCAGGGTCTCAAGAGCAGAAACCACCTCAGGGGCCAGTGCTTGGGTAGGAAACCCTGAACTGTAGTTGATGGCCGCTGGAGGCTCGGTGTGCGACTCCCAGAGTTAAAGACGACAGGAGGCTCCGGCTTGGGGGGTGCCCCACAACACTGTGAGATTTTACCTCTAGGAGCTCAATCGATCAGGTTCCCACAGAAAATATCGGAGGAAAAAAAAAAAAAATCCCCTCAGGTTTCCGGTGGGGGAGGCGAAAAAGAAGGATTCTGAATTAAGCCTGAGCACTCTGTTCTTGGCAAGGCTTGTCCTCGGGAAACTAAGCTCACCAGAGCGCAAGGGCCTGGGGCATTAAGGGAGTTGAATTAACCTGGGGAACGGGAAGTCCCCAAGTCCAGCCTTCTCTAGCCAACCTGTCCCACCTAAGAGGGTAAAAATAGAGTAACAAATACGTGTGAGGCTCACAGTGGAGAGGCACAGGCTCACTAGAGGACCGAGGCCTGATGCCAGGATGACGGAACGCTTCCCCTTCCCCACACCTCCCCACCACAACACCAGAGGCCGATTTCCCGCAGCTCTTTTCACCGGGGACGTCACGTCTGGCTATCCAGGAAACAATCACAAGGCACACCGAAAGGCAGGAAACACAACTTGAAGAGACAGACCAAGCATCAGAACCAGACACGGCTGGGATGCTGGAATGATCACACCAGGCATTTGAAACGACTATGATTAATATGCGAAGGGCTCCAACGGATAAAGCGGCAGCCGGCAAGAACAGATGGACGATGTAAGCAGAGGCATGGCAATCCGAAGGGAGAAAAATAAGAAATGCTAGAGATCAAAAACACTGTAACAGAAATGAAGAGTGCCTTTGATGGGCTCATCAGTAGACCGGACACGGCGGAGGGAAGAATCTTTGAGCTTAACATGTAAATCAGGAAGTTCAACAACTGAAAAGCAAAGAGAAAAAGTTTCACTGATGCAAGATGAAGAAACTCCAGAGATGCACCATAGGACAGGACACCTACAGTAAACAATATGCGGTTGGACGCTGGGTTCCTTTGGGTTGATCTTATGTAGGGTTCGCTCAGCTTCTTGAATCTGTACATTTATGCCTTGTGACAAATTTAGGAAGTTTTCAGCCATGATTTCGTTAAGTGCTTCTTCAGCCCACGCTTTTTTCTTTTCCTTTTGGGACTCTGACCTCAATGTCAGATCTTTTGTTAAGAATCCCACAGGTCTCTGAGGTTCTGCTCATTGATCTATTTTCTCTCTGTTGTTCAGATTAGATAATTCCTATTCTTTTTTTTTTTTTTTAACATTTATTCATTTTTGAGAGGCAGAGAGACAGAGCATGAACAGGGGAGGGGCAGAGAGAACGGGAGACACCGAATCCAAAGCAGGCTCCAGGCTCTGAGCTGTCAGCACAGAGCCCGACGTGGGGCTCGAACTCACGGACTGTGAGATCATGACCTGAGCCGAAGTCGGACGCTTACCCGACTGCGCCACCCTGCTGCCCCTATACTCCTATTATTCCAGCTTCCAAAATCGCTTTTTTTTTTTTCCTCTGTCACCTCCATTCTTCTGTTGAGCCCATCCACTGAGTTTTTTTACTTCAGTTATATTTTCAGTTCTAAACTCTCCATTTGGTTCTTCTCCATATCTTCTGTTTCTTTGGGTTTTTTTTTCTTCCCCCCCCCCTTTTGTGTGTAATTGTTCTTTGAGACACTGCATGTGTTTGTTGAGATATAATTCACATACCATGAAATTCACCCTTTGAAACTAGAAAATCGGTAGTTCTACTATGTTCAAAGTTCTGCAGCCATCAACTGTTACCTGACTCCAAAACATTTGTAGCACTCCAAAATGAAACCTCCTGCTGATGAGCAACCATTCCTCATTCCCCTTTCTCTCTTCTCTCCGGACACTGTTAATCTTTCTGTCTTTATAGATTTGCTTGTTCTATGCATTCCATACAAACGGAGTCAAGCAACATGTGGCTTTCTGCGACTGGTTTCTTTCCCTTAGAGCTTAATGTTTTCCAAGTTCATCCATGTTGTAGCATGCGTCAGCACTCTATTCCTTTTTATGGCTGAATAATCCTCCATGATACGGGCATAAGACATTGGTTATCCATTCATACTGTTTCCAATTTTTAGCTACTGTGAATATAAGAGCTGCTACGAACATCCACGTAAATTTTATGTGTGGGCTCTATGTTCTCAATTCTCTCGGGTGCATAGCTATGGGTGGGGTTACTGAGTCATACGGTAATTCTTTTTCCCTTTTCAAAGAACCGCCAAACCGCTTTCCAAAGTGGTTACATTTTGGGGCGCCTGGGTGGCTCGGTCGGTTAGGCGTCCGACTTCGGCTCGGGTCGTGATCTCACGGTTTGTGGTTTGAGCCCTGCATCAGGCTCTGTGCTGACAGCTCGGAGCCTGGAGCCTGCTTCGGATTCTGTGTCTCCTTCTCTCTGCTCCTCCCCTGCTTGTGCTCTCTCTCAAAAAAAAAAACAAAAAAAAACCAAAAAAAAAAACATTAAAATTTACAGGGCACCTGGGTGGCTCAGTCAGCTAAGCGTCCGACTGCGGCTCAGGTCATGATCTCGCGGTCCGTGAGTGCGAGCCCCGCGTCGGGCTCTGTGCTGATGGCTCAGAGCCTGGAGCCTGCTTCGGATTCTGTGTCTCCCTCTCTCTCTGCCCCTCCCCCACTTGTGTTCTGTCTCTCTGTCTCTCAAAAATAAATAAACATTCAAGAAGATTTTTTTACTGCATTTTCCATTCCTACCAGCAAGGCATGAGGGTTCTAATTTCTTTGCATTCTTGCCAACAGTCTTTCCTGTCTGTCTCTTAGATTACAGCATCTTAGTGGGTGTGAAGGGGTATCTCACTGCAGTTCTGATGTACCTTTCCCTAATAGTATCGAACACCCTTCCATGTGCTGATGAGGCATTTTTTATGATGGCTGCTTTAAAGTCCTTCTCAGATAATTCTAACATCTCTGTCATCTCAATAGTGGCGTCTCAGATTCTTTTTCCTCTCAGTTTGAGATCTTCCTAGTTCTTGACGTGACAACACCTTGTCATTGAAACCTGGACATTTGGGGTATTGTGTCATGAGAACCTCTCATTTAAACCTTCTGACATTGCTCTGGCAGAAGGGGGGGGGGACACTTCCTCATTACTTCACTGATAGGCTGGGCTACGAGTCAGGTTTCCCGTGAACCGTGGAACGGACGCGTGGCCCCGTTACTGCTGGGAGGCGGTGAAAGCCCTGACTCTCCCCCAGGCCTTCACTGACACCACCACAGTCGGGAAGCAAAGCGGGGCCTTGTTACTGTCAGCTGAAGTCCAGGCTCCCTACTGAATCTTCTCTGACACCACCCTGGCAGAGGTGCTGGGACACATCAGTACAGCCTCCCCAGGGAAGGTCGAGGCTCCCCACTGGGTCTCCGCTGGCGGGGATGGGGGCGGGGCCACAAGGTCGTCTGTGATGTCTGGCTACAGCAGAGTGACCACTGCCTAATGGTTTTCCGTCTTGCTGACCTGCTCCCCTCCCGGCCCTTTGGCTACAGAAAGCCAGCTTTTGTCCGGGGCTTTTTAATCAGGGCCCACTGATCGTTCTGGGTTGTTGGCTTCTACTGCTCCAAGTCTGGGGTATAGGAACAAATGAAGACAACCCAGGGAACTCCCCACTGTCTCATTCCTCAGTATCTGTAGCTGACGTGCTGCCTTCCCTCCATCTTTGAGACCCTTCTCCCGTCTGTTTTGTATATAAAGCACAGAGTTTTAAGTTGTGCTTGGGAAGAATATGGAGAAGTATGCCTGTGCCATCTTCCCAGGGGCAGAAGTCTTTTCAACACTTCCCAGCCTGTCTTTTCAAACCCCAATTTAAAACAAATTTTTTAAAATAATATCTTAAGCCTAGAAATAGCTTTCAAGTGAACTATGCATTCCCTTATCCCTCTGCAACACAGGCACTAAAATGAATTTAACCTTCCTCACAAAGCTCAACCACACAAACATCCATGGCTATGTATTTATTCGCCGAGACTCACTTCGAGCTTACTATTCAATAAGCACTCTCCTGTCACATGAAATAGGACCTGTTGACCCAATTTTGGAAGTTCCTGCGACTGCCTGTTCCTTTTTCTATTTCTTGCTTTTGTCAGCATAACTGCCTCCAGAGAATCCCCACACCTTTTAATCTGCTACTTCTAACAGTGCGCGGGCTGAGAAACCAGACCGTCAAATCTTGGAGAGATATTTTTAAACAGTAGTAAACAGACTAAGAATAACAGGCTCTCCACCTCATACACAAGTTTCCCAGCATCTATTTGGGCCACTCTGATGTCCTTTTGGCTTACGCACCGCCACCACATTACATCCCAGTTAGCTGAAGTTGGACAATATTTCAAATATCACACGGTGCTGCTCCACGTACAGACCCAGGTCACCTTCACCGAGATCAGACCAAGCAAGCAGTGAGCCTAGGGAAAACAGGAGACCCTTGCCAACTACAGCATGCTGAGGAAAGGTTCCCCGGGTGCCTCTAAAACCCACCACTCTGGGCGGGCAGCCTGAAAGCACGGACAAGCTGGAAACTGAGGATTCCAAACTACTATCTTCACTAAGCAGGAGGAACAAGTTGTATGTGGATATCTAATAAGCACGCTGACATTTTTTCTCTTCCGTTATTACTGTTAGAGCATAACCAAAGCTGACAATTCCAGCCCAATGGGTCAGAGGGCCTGTTAGTATCTGGAAATGTGCTACGCTCAAAAACATGTCCCAGAGGCATGTTTTTTTCAGGAAGGTGCATTTTCACCAAGGTGAATAATTGCTTAAAGGTTGACCTTAGGGCTTAGTCTCATGGCTTCTCCCACGTGCATATCACAAAATATAGACAGACCCCTATGTTCATGAATTCCATGACACATAGAATCAGTTCTCGACATCAGACTTCAGGCCCCATGCCCACCTATGCTCCTGAGAGAGACCACTTGGTCCCGAAGAGTGTGAAGGTTAAAGTCAGAGGTCTACATTCACCTGAGTAGCCTTGGCAAGTTACCTGAAATAAAGAAAATAACCTAGTTTTACTGAGTTTTGATGAACCACTTGCAAAAGAAACATGGATGGTCAATGAATGGCAAATACCACTACTGATAATGATTTTTATGCATAAGGAAAAGACTATCTCTATAAAGGGAAAGATACCAGATGCTATGCCCCAGTTACCAGCATCTGTGGACCCAAGTGCTGAACTGATTTTTGATCTAGTTAGAATCAACCCAGTGTCTCCAAACCCAGAGTTCTTTGTGCCCATGTGGTGCTACCTTTTGGCACGCACAAAAAAGCAGATGGAAAGCCCCAGATCATGGAAATCATCACATCTTCTCTAAGGTGGCCTTCTTCCCACCAGCTCATCTACCCAGTTTCCCATGACTGCCTCCTACACTCCCTCCCTCATTCCCTCTCTCTCGCTTTAATCTTCTAACTTACGGGGTCCAGTTTCTTAGTAGTGTTGTTTTCTAATCATGTACACTCTTCCTAGAGTTTGGGTCTTTATTCCACATGTTTTCTACCCATCAGTCCCTCTCCTTTCAGTGTAATCATCTGGCCTTTCCAATCTCCAATTCTTCTAGATTCCATTTTCTTTGAAAAGGGAGCCTCTGATGAGAAAACCTACCGAGTCTTGGTGGGATGCTCCACACAAAGGTGGAAAACCAACATATAGCATGGGTGGGGCACGGAGAAAACCAGAAGGAGCAGCGAGTTGCTGCAACCATTCTGAGCTCATGTGTTAGGACTTACAACCTGTGCAGGGGGAGGAACGTCAAGGGGAATTACTGCTTGGGGCTGGGGGTATGGGTTGGCGAAGGCTAGTAAGAACTACATCAGAGATGATCTAGTGATTGAATCAAGACAATCACCTCAAGAGATGCAGAAAAAGTATTTGACAAGGTACAACTTCCATTCATGATAAACACTCTCAACAAAGTAAATTTGGAGGGAATATACTTCAACATAATAAAGGCCATATGTGAAAAACCCACAGCTAATACCACACTCAATGGTGAAAAAAATGATCAGAAACATGACAAGGACGTCCATTCTCACCACTTTTATCCAACACAGTACCGGAAGTCCCAGTTGCAGCAACCAGACAAGAAAAAGAAATAAAAGGCATCCAATGTGGTAAGAAGTAAAACTTCCACCATTTGCAGATGACATGATACCACGCACGGTAAAACCTTGGATTGTGAGTAACTTGTTCTGCGAGTATTCCACAAGACGAGCAAATATTGCTAATAAGTTTTACCTTGATAAATGAGCGAGGTCTTACAACGTGAGTAGTACTTGATGCCAAACATCACATGATCACAACTGATCCAATGGTTCTTGAAATCTGCTTTGATATACACGTGCTTTGGATTACAAGCATGTTTCTGGAATGAATTATGCTTGCAAACCAAGGTTTTACTGTATATAGAATACCCTAAAGACTCCACAAAAAAAACCTACTAGAGTTGATATATAAACTCAGTAAAGTCAGAGATACAAAATCAATGTACAGAAATCTGCTGCATTTCTATGCACTAATAATGAAGTAGCAGAAAAAGAAATTAAGAAATCTCATATACAATTGCACCAAAAAGAATAAAATACCTAGGAATAAACTTAACCAAGGAGGAGAAAGACCAATGCCCCCAAAACTATAAAACACTGATGGAAGAAACTGATGATGACACAAACAAATGGAAAGATATTCCATGCTCGTGGATTAAAAGAACCAGTATTTTTTAAATGCCCATACTACCCAAAGCAATCTACACATTTAATGCAATCCCCATCAAAATACCAGTAACACTTTTCACAAAACTAGAACAAAAAAATCCTAAAAATTGTATGGGACCACAAAAGACCCCAAATAGCCACAGCAATATTGAAAAAGAAGAACAAAGCTGGAGGTATCACAATCCCAGATTTCAAGATATACTACAAAGCTATAGTAAACAAGACAGTGTGGTTCTAGCACAAAATAGACACATAGATGAATAGAACAGAACAGAGAGTCCAGAAGTAAAGCCACGGTTTTATGGTCAATTAGTCTATGACAAAGCAGGCAAGAGCATACAGTGGGAGAAAAAAGTAGTCTCTTCAACAAATAGTGCTGGGAAAACTGAACAGCTATATGTCAAAGAGTGAAACTGGACCACTTTCTTACACCATACACAAAAACAAACTCAAAACCGATTAGAGACCTAAATAGGAGACATAAAACCAGAAAATTCCTGAAACCAGTAATTTCTTTGACATCACTGCAGAAACATCTTTCTAGATATGTGTGCTCTGGAATGGGAAACAAAAGCAAAATTAAACCATTAGGACCACCTCAAAATAAAAAGCTTTTGTACACTGAAGAAAACCATCAACAAAATCCTAAGGCCACCTACTGAATGGGAAGAGATATTTGCAAATCATATATCCGGTAAAGGGTTAGTATCCAAAATATATAAAGAACTTCTACAACTCAACACACACAACAAAAATAATCCAATTAAAAAATGGCCAGAGGACCTAAATAGGCAATTTTCCAAAGAAGACACGCAGATGGCCAAGAGACACATGAAAAGATGGTCAACATCACTATCATCAGGGAAATGCAAACTAAAACCACAATGAGAGATCACTTTACGTTTATCTGAATGGTTAAAACCAAAAACACGAGAAATAACAAGTGGTGGCAAGGATGTGGAGAAAAAGGAACTCTTGTACATTGCTGGTAGGAGTGTAAACTGGTACAGCCACTGTGGAAAATAGTACGGAGGTTCCTCAAAAAGGTAAAAATAGAACTATCACATGATCCAGTAATTCTACTATTAGGTATTTCCTCAAAGAAAATGAAAACACCAATCTGAAGAGATAAATGCACCCCAAGTTTATTGCAGCATTATTTACAACAGCCAAGATATGGAAGCAACCCAGCTGTCCATTGATAGATGAATGAGTAAAGAAGGTGTGGTATGCAATTGAATATTACTCAGCCATAGAAATGAATGAGATCTTGTGATTTGCAACAACAAGGAGAGAGCTAGAGGGTATAATGCTAAGTGAAATAAGTCAGTTAGAGAAAGACAAATACCATATGATTTCGCTCATATGTGGAATTTAAGAAACAAAACAAAGGAAAACAAGACAAAAAACCAGACTCTTAAATACAGAGAACTGGTGATTATCAGAGAGGAGGCAGGTGGAGGGATGGGTGAAATAAAGGGGATTAAGAGCACACTTCTATATATATTTTTTAATATGAAATTTATTGTCAAGTTGGTTTCCATACAACACCCAGTGCTCATCCCAAAAGGTGCCCTCCTCAATACCCATCACCCACCCTCTCCTCCCTCCCACCCCCCCATCAACCCTCAGTTTGTTCTCGGTTTTTAAGAGTAAGAGCACACTTATCTTGATGAGCACTGGGAAACGTATAGAATTGTTGCATCATTGCATTGCACACCTGAAACGGATATAACACCGTATGTTAATTACACTTGAATTACAAAAGAAATCATCGATGTCTAGAACAAAGCAAGACATCCAGGTTCCCATGACTGCCAGACATCGCAGGGAACATGCCATAGAAGCGTGCGGGAGTCCTCTTATGGGCATCAGGCTGGGCTCTGGCAGGCACTTCTCTTCCAGTCCCAGGTCAAGTGTACTGAGTCTGTGGCTGAGATGTGAGAGACACAGTGTGCCAGCTACGATCTCACCACAGAGGAGCGCAAAAAGGAATGAGGGAGAGAATGGAATCTGAAGAGAGGTGCGGGTAAGAAATGAAATGGCCTTGAAATTAGGCCTTCATTTCAGCAGAGAAAACCACCCCCTACATGCGCATCAGTTTTCCCAGACACCTAGAAAACATCACATATATGGGTCACTCTGAGCTCCTCAGTTACATCAGTCTTTTTATGGCAGTGCCATTAAGCTATTTATAGCGAGCAATTAAAGATAGCCTAAGTGGGCCACCACATTCCCATCTGGCTGGCTCTGGCCGATGCAGCGTAATGCTAACAAGATAAAGGCTTTCCTTAAATGCCATGCCACACAAAAGCCTGCTCTAGATACTTATAAATCTGCCTTAAGTTTGTATTTATACTTTTAATTCAATTTAATTGTTCCTGGGAGGCATTATCCAGGAAGTAAGCTACGTTATGGGCAACTTCAGAAAAACGGTTCGATGCCAGGTAGGTGGCTGGCATGTGGATATGACTCACATGAAGCAGACAGTGTGGCAGGGCATGGAGAGCATAGTCTTTGGAGCCAAGCAGACCGGAGTCTGAATCATACCTCTGCGAATACACATGACATTGGGAAATTCAGTCTTTCCAACCTCCATTTTCTCACGTGTAAAACCGGGACCTACTGACGGACTTTCCAGGGCTTTTGTACAGAAAGTGCCTAATGAATTCTGGCACCTGTCATTGTTCAGTGAATGGTGGCTGTTTTAGGGCCAGTCAAGAGAACACACGACAAATGAAGTCAGGGTTGTGAAGAGACTCCTGCATTATGCCACTTCAAACACCCTCGAGGTGAACTTTCAGAAACCAACTCAGTCTCATGCGGGAGTCCCCAACTCTGATCACTTCTTCTAACCTGATCACTCCCTCCCCAGCCTCACAGAACTGATCCACCACAGGATCCCACATACACATCTGCTTCCATCATTCATGTCCCTGGAAGGGTGATTTCCCCCAAGCCCCAAATATCTACATGTTCAGACCGATACCTATGCTTTGTGGCACCACTCAAATGAGATCTTCAGTCTTCAAGGAAATGGCCACCATGATACCCTACAACCCCCAAACTCTCAGAACTGACCACACCCCCCATAGGGGTCACTGTGAATACAACAATAACAAAATGAATAAATCCTCTCTCCTAATTCAGTCTAGTTGTGTTCACTTAGGATATGCTACCAAAGGCTCCAGGAATACAGAATCCCGGGTGGAGAAACTAATGGAAGCCAACGATTTTGTTTTGTTTTTAGCACAGAAAACTTGAGTAGCCTGTATCATCTGCAATGCTTTGAGATTGAAAAGTGACGCACTGGGATCTTAACTCAGACTTGTCAGCGCTCACGGTGTGAAGCCTGAAGACAAGCTGATTTTCACTAACATGTTCACTGGAGTACATTTAAGCCGCTGAGAATTTCTTGACTAAAGGCTCTGTTTTTCTATGGAAATTACTGGCAAATGACATAAAAATTTATCTGTATAATTAGTAAAGATGAACATACTCTGAAAACTCTACCTTTTTTCTCTGATATTTTAAGAAAATGATAAAACTTAAACACCTTACCAACAGAATTTAAATTTGTCATATATTAAAATTTTACGTATACTGGAATATCTCTGGAGTCTCCATTCTGTCCTAGCGGTGTATTTGCCTATCACTGATTTTATTAGAAAAGCTATTTATAGCCTTTATAGTACGTTTTAATGTCTGGTAAGAGAAGTCTCAACTTTCCCTTCAGTATACTTTTTGGACTTTAACAATCGGCACTGGCACTTTCAACTATTTGAGGTTTTCTAAATAATGTTTATTTATTTTGAGAAAGAGACTGAGATCAGGGGAGGGGCAGAGAGGGAGAGAGGGAGAGAGAGAGAATCCCAAACAGGCCCTGTGCTGTCAGCGCAGGACCCAACGCAGGGCTTGATCTCACAAATCCTGAGATCATGACCTGAACTGAAATCAAGAGCCAGATGCTTAACACACTGAGCCACCCGGGCGCCCCTCAACTAACTGTTTGGAACAAAATAAATTTCTCGCACCACATATAAAAATAAATTACAGATAAAGTAAAGGCTAGATGCCAAAAATAAAGCAATAAACTCTTAAAATAAAATCTAGGATACAGTGTGTATAACCTAAAGATGCACAGAGATCTTCTTATTCAAGAAAATAAAGAAACATAAAACAAACGATATATTTTACTACATGAAAATTTAAAACTCATGCACAGCAAAAGCTATCATAAGCAAGGTCTAGATACACACAATAAATTTGGAAAAAAATATCTGCAATAAACATTTTAAATTCTAACATCAATTTTATTTGAAACCCTCTTAGAAACTGATACAAAAAGGAAAATAATCCAATAGAAAAAATGTGCAAAAAGATGTGAATAGGCAATTTGCAGAGAAGCCAAGATCCAAAAGACCAAATATATGGAAAACTACTCAGACTCTTTCGAACCAGACTAGCAAAAATTACAGGGAAGATTAACACCTATTGCTAACAGAAATGTCAAGAAAAGGACACTCTTTTAAGTTGCTGGTGGCAGCGTAAATTGTTACAGAAATCCTAGAAGCAATCTAGCAGCATCTATTGCTAAAAATATACTTTGATGAGAGTCCAACTACTATAACATTTTCCTAAAAATAAAAACAGTGCAAAAGAATAGATATATAAATGATGTTTGTCACAAAAGAAGGAAACAAAATGAATGTTTATTAAATAAGTGATTTGGGGTCTATACCATGGAATATTATACAGCTATAAAAGAAAAAATAGGGCCATCCTAGTTGAATTGGAGGTACTTCTATGAGGTTCTGTTATAAATAAGAAAATTAAGTGTGTCAAATATTATACTGAGTTAATAAAGGAAACTACTAGTCCCAAATCCTCATATATTCGCATGTTTGTATGTTCATATATGGTTATCTGGGCATAGTGGAAAGCCCCGGATGATACGTACCAGGTAATTAACATGGGTTACCTACAGTGGTGGAGGGAGAGTAAGGACAAACAGAAAAAAAAAAATCCCAAAGAACACCCAACGTGCATATGATCATATGGATATATACACATACAAGTTGCTCTCATAATTAAAAACAGTTTTGAACATATATATCCAACTACTTAGATCTGTGTTCTTCTATATCCTATAAAACACACACACACACACACACACACACACACACACACACACACACACTGCAAGGTGAAAAAGAAAATGAAGCTCAGGCATGTTGAGCAACTCCTAAGATTTAAGAGTTGATAGCACAACAGGGTGGTTGGGGAGGAGCCCCAATCTGTACTTGGACTCCGCACTGAGCTTATGATACAAAAGCTCCAACGAGGGCAGTGGAGAGTGGACATCTGTCACAACACAGAGAGCTGTACGCGGGCCCAGAAAAAGCTGGTTCCTTTCCTTCCCCCAACACCTGTGAAACGAGCAACGGCTGACATTATCATGATGAAAGTTACGTGTTACATGTCCACCACAGTGCTCTAAAATATGTTGCCAACGGAGTTATAAAGCCTACTCTGACATTTAAACAGATTGGAAGCAGTGATTTTATGAGATTTATAGGAATAAACAATATTGAAATGAGGAAAAAAGTCTGAGAAGCCAACAAGACTAATTTCCTACCTAATAGTGAATCCCACCCACAGAATCTCTGGCAGGTAGGTGCCTGCCATCTGCTTGAGCACTTCTAATTGAAGGGAATGTCACTATCTAACAAGACAGCCCCTTTTATTTTTGAACAGCCCCGACGAGTTATAAAGTTCCCTCCTCTCTAGAACCAAAAATTGCCTCCCTGTAACTTCTACCTTTTGACCTGAGCCTTACCTTCTTAAAATAGAGAGATTATTTAAAATTACTTAAGTTATTTAGAACCATCTGAAAACATTCCTATCCACCAGGAGGTAACATTATTTGTGTGGAGGTATGTGTAAAGTCACAGAAGTCAGTAGACAGTCTTTTAGTGAGTATCTGGGCACAAAGTTCCCACTCTGAAGGAGTTTAGAGGTCAGAGTACAGTAAAATTCTCTTGCTAATGAAAACAAGTTAACATCATGCTCAATAATTTTCCTTGCATCCATAGTCTGTGAAAATGAACCGTTATCTTGAAACAAGAAAACAACGGCCTTGAATTTCTAAAGAAATTTCTAAAGAAATTCGGTTTGAATTTCTAAAGAAAAGTTCCCTTAAGGCATAAACAATAATTTCAACCAACTCACTGAAACATACAACTGCCGAGAACAATAACGTGTTTCTCTCTCCCGTTGTCCTCAGCAAATTAGTATTAGGAAGGTGTCTTTAAATCCTGTGTGAAACTTTAACCTTGTAGCCAACTCCATCCCATTTTTTTAAAAAAGATTTAATGGGTTAGAGTTCTAAACATCCCCTCCAAACCCTTCTTGAAGGAAGAGTGGCATACAATTATTTACTATTCTCCTTTCTGATGAAGGATATGCAAAGCAAAATCAAACAAAAAATGGACTTCTCACGTGTTCCTTAAATACAACGCTTGAAATGTCCATTAACTAGCACAGGCAGGACGGGGGAGGTGATGATACGGGTGCTATGGGCTAGATTCTTTACACACTAAGAGTGTACTTCAAAAAATGCTTTTTACTAGAGGGCTGCTGTGGGGCCACAGTAACATCTCACTCATTTGTTTCCATTAACAGTTACAAACATTTTTCTTTCTTTTTTTTTTTTTTGGCAAAACCCAAAAGATCCCATGTAACTTTGGTGGATGCTTTGGAGACTCCTCTTTTCAATGAATCCATCACTCACAAACATGTTGGATGTGCAATTTTTTGGTACTTCATCAAAATGAAATTATAAAATTACATCCACAATTTTTTTTTTCTCAACACTACCTGTCCATAAAATCAACACTGACCTGTGCATTCCGAAGCAAAAGTCCAGCCCTGATCTTTAACTCCCTCCCTGGTTGCACGTATTTGGCACCTAGGGGCAGAGTGCCAGGGCTTCAAAGCACCCCCTCCTTTCAAGAAGCAGACAGTCCCTCTGTAGCCACATCGCTTAATACCCGAAACATTAAATTCCAGCGAAATTTTAATTAACAAATTCAGGGCTCACATCAGGATGCTCATATAAAATAATGTTAAGCTGTATGTAAGCCCCGGTAATGAGAGTGAACTCGAGCACAATAAAGAAACATATTTAGTTAAGTATTGTAATTATTGCTTATTCAGAGATGTATATACGTGGCATCAAAGGCAATTAAAATTCTCCATGAACAGAAAAAAAACAGCCCCAGCATATCTCTCCACTTACCATCCTGTAGCCTCCAGTTAATTCTATTTCCCCAAATAGTTGCTCACAAACCACTCACATAAATGCTGCTCCCTCTTGAAAGAAGTCTGCTCCTTTGGCTCCACCAACATCCCAGCCAAAACAGGACCAAGTGAGCCACACCTGCCCAGGGTATGAGAGGTGGACGCGTGATACAAGACTAGTCCTGGAGCCTATTGGAAATGCAGACCATCACCTACCCTCTCTTCCCTCCCACCCCCCATCAATCCTCAGATTGTTCTCAGTTTTTTGTTTTTTTTTTTAATTTTTTTTTTCAACGTTTATTTATTTTTGGGACAGAGAGAGACAGAGCATGAACCGGGGAGGGGCAGAGAGAGAGGGAGACACAGAATCGGAAACAGGCTCCAGGCTTCGAGCCATCAGCCCAGAGCCCGACGCGGGGCTCGAACTCGCGGACCGCGAGATCGTGACCTGGCTGAAGTCGGACGCTTAACCGACTGCGCCACCCAGGCGCCCCTGTTCTCAGTTTTTAAGAGTCTTTTATGGTTTGGCTCCCTCCCTTTTTTTTCCCCCTTCCCCTCCCCCATGGTCTTCTAAGTTTCTCAGGATCCACATAAGAGTAAAACCATATGGTATCTGTCTTTCTTTGTGTGACTTATTTCACTTAGCATAACCCTCTCCAGTTCCATCCACGTTGCTACAAAGGGCCATATTTCATTCTTTCTCATTGCCACGTAGTATTCCATTGTGTATAGATGAGGAGGGCACCTGTTGGGATGAGCACTGGGTGTTGTATGGAAACCAATTTGACAACAAATTTCATATTAAAAAAATAAAATAAAAATATAAAACAAACAAACAAAAAAAGAAATGCAGGGGCGCCTGGGTGGCGCAGTCGGTTAAGCGTCCGACTTCAGCCAGGTCACGATCTCGCGGGCCGGGGGTTCGAGCCCCACGTCGGGCTCTGGGCTGATGGCTCAGAGCCTGGAGCCTGTTTCCGATTCTGTGTCTTCCTCTCTCTCTGCCCCTCCCCCATTCATGCTCTGTCTCTCTCTGTCCCAAAAATAAATAAAAAAAAAAAAAAAAAGAAAGAAATGCAGACTCTTAGACTTGATGAATCAAAACCTGCATTTTAACAATATCGCCAAGTGATTCCCAAGCATGTCAAAGTTTAAGCGGCTTCTGCTTTAGACCAGCAGGTCTCAGAGGTGGTCCCAGGACCAGCAGCAGCAGCATCACCTAGGAATTGCTAGAGATGCAAATTCTTGAGCCCTACCCTCTGGAATTAAAATCTCTGGGGGGTGGAGCCTAGCAACTGGTGTTTCAACAAGATGGGTGCCTGGGTGGCTCAGTCAGTTAGGTGGCTGAGTCTTGATTTCAGTTCAGGTCATGATCTCCTGGATCTTGAGATCAAGCCCTGAGTCAGGCTCCACCCTGAGCACAGAGCCTGCCTCGGATTCTCTTTTCCCCTCTGTCTCCTCTTGCTCTCTATCTCTAAAATAAAAAAATAAATTAAAAGCAGGCATAGAAAATATATAAACAAATGACCTTGGCTGTACTCCAATAAAACTTCACTTCTTCGGGGCGCCTGGGTGGCTCAGTTGGTTGAGCGTCTCACTTCAGTTCAAGTCATGATCTCGGGGTCATGATCTCAAGCCCCGCGTCGGGTTCTGTGCCGACAGCTCAGAGCCTGGAGCCCGCTTCGGATTCTATGTCTCCCTCTCTCTCTGCCCCTCCCCCACTCACGCTCTGTCTCTCTCTCTCTCTCTCTCAAAAATAAACATTAAACATTTTTTTTTTTAATTTTTTTTTTCAACGTTTATTTATTTTTGGGACAGAGAGAGACAGAGCATGGACGGGGGAGGGGCAGAGAGAGAGGGAGACACAGAATCGGAAACAAGCTCCAGGCTCTGAGCCATCAGCCCAGAACCTGACGCGGGGCTCGAACTCCCGGACCGCGAGATCGTGACCTGGCTGAAGTCGGACGCTTAACCGACTGCGCCACCCAGGCGCCCCTAAACATTTTTTTTAAAAACTTTACTTATGGACACTGGAATTTGAATTGTATATAATTTTCACTTCTCACAGCATATGATTCTTTTGATCTTTTTTCCAACCATTTAAAAATGTAAAACCAAACTTAGTTAACAGGCCACACAAAGACCAATAGTAAGCCAGACTGGCCTATGGGCCCTAATGCACTGATCCTTGCTTTAGACCATGGGATGACTGTCCCTAGTTTCCACTGACCAGAGTCCTTAGGGCATCCCACAGGGTCAAGGCAAATCAGAAAGGTAAAGCAACCTTGCCTCTCAACAAAACATTAAGACTTAAACCACATTCTGTAATCTTGCAGAAACCTGGCCAAGGGGGCTGTCTCAACCCCCCCCCCCCCCGCCTTACTAATAAGGCTCAGGAAATAGAGAGTCTGCTGAGGAAAGGTAATGATACTTGTGAGCTTTCCAAAACTGAATTACAAATGTTCACAGGGCTAAAGAAGCCAATGAAAGAATCCAACAGATTCCAGAATCTGAGTCCAGCCCATCTATCTAATCTTATCTCTGTGTCCTATGCTCCAATTGAGGGCAAACCTCTGTACCCAAACCACAGTCTGAGCAGGCCCATGGATCTCTCCCCTCGCCCCCCATCCCCATCGGAAGTGCCCTGCTCCCCCAGCGCCATGTTGAAATCCCAGCCATTCCTTAACGTCCAGCATCAATACAGTTCCTCCACGAAGCTCTCCCAATCCCCCAGCTAAAAATAATCCCTCTACAGTCTCGTCTCTCCATTATCCTGATGACCACATCCTGCACTTCACTTGCATAATTTATTCACTAAATTATAAGCGTCTTGAGGACAGGGATATCCGATTCATCTCCTCCTTCATTAAGCATATTAGGCCCCTAGCAGAGGCACACAATAGTTACTTACATATTTCCTGACACGACTGGTATTTAGGGAAAACGTTAGCAATTATCACAGTAACAGTAGCACCAGCTACTCTCATTGTGTCCCCATGCCTGCCACTTTACCTCCAACTTCTAACAAAACTTCCTCAAGGTGGGGAACTTTGAGCCTACCGGGCAGAGTTGACACGGGGGGACTGAGCGCTTAAGTGGGTTGTTCAGTTCACAAGTTCTCAAGGTTTCGACACCAGCAGAACAACACCAGCAGCAGCTGGAGACCTGCCGGGAATGTGAATCCACAAGGCCCACACCCCACTCGGGTGTTTCTTCTTACTTTGGAAACAATACGCAACTTGGCAAGATCCTGCCACAACCTGTAAGTGAAAATTCAGATAGATAATTGCTTCATACAGTTTCTTTTAGAGACTGTCTTGTTCCACGAATCCTTCTAAAATTTTGAGTTCACCCAGTGCTCACCTATCATCCCAACGCAACCCAACCATCTGGGCACAGACCTTGTAGGTGAGCCATCCAGCTACCTCCATCAGGTAAATGGTCTAAATGAGCACAGAGGTTAGGGAGACTTTTCATTATCTCAGAATGCAGTGATGGAATGAAATGTCAATAAAGCACAGAAAGCAAAAAGTAAAGACAAAGAGATCAGATCACAGAATTATCGATTCCAACTGGTGCTAGTTGAGAAGCCATTATCTGGGAGGGCAAAAGTATTTCCTAGGTCCTGCTTGGGGCGGGGGAAGTTTACTTGGGCTAAGGGTAAAATGCCAGGCTTGAATATCAACAAGATTTTCACCAAAGAGCTATTTAATTGGGGCACAGTGGTTCTGCCACATCGAGGGGGGACGCTTACTGTGTATTTATGAGTCGCTTTGTTTACCATTTGACCAACAGAAAATGCTAATAAGAAAAATAGTAAGGATTTCCCTCTTTTTAGAAAAATTTTTTAAAGCTCATTTACTTTGAGAGGGAGTGCATGCCTGTGCGTGAGCAGGGGTGGGGCAGAGAGAGAGGGAGTGAGAGAGAGAGAATCTCAACCAGGCTCCACACTGTGAGTGAGGCAGCCAGACACGGGGCTCCAACTCACAAACTGTGAGATCATAACTGTGAGGCAAAACCAAGAGTTGGAAGCTTAACTGACTGAGCCACCCAGGAGCCCCAAGGATCTCCTTCTGAGAGAGATTTTACCATGTGTTTTTATTCTCTTTTCCCTAGCCACGCATCTCCCTTCACGGTTATGGTGTGCACGCGTATTTTAAATTTAGTTAACTGTAAGCACAATCTAAACCCTTTCAGTCAATATTTACCAAAGATATGAAAGAAACATGTCCATATTCATGGACTTTGAGCTGTCTTCGTTTGAGACCCGCTCTGCAAAGTCCAAAAGCAAATCCCACCATTACACGACACGAGAGCATCAAAACGAATATTCAGTCATGTAGAAGAGCCCTCGTGAGAGCCACATGGTGAGTGCAGCCCTTCTGGAAAGGAGAACTGTAAGAGGTGGTGACATTAAGTGGTGAATGCCTGAAATTTTCTAAAGGCGGGAAATGGAGCAGCCTCATCTATAAAATCATGGGTTCTCTTTCGGTGCAGCTGATTCAAATGGGCCCGGGGCCCCTTTTCCACGGCCGTCTCTAATAAGCCACCTCCCCGTGGGCAGACAGCAATGGGAAGGCTACTTACGACCAAATTCAAGAGGCTGGCCCCAGGACAGAATCTAAGGGAAAGCTCATCTATATGAATAAAGGGTCCCAAGGAGTGTTCACTACGGTTGTGTGTTTGCAATGCATTTATAATCGCTAATCATTAATGAAAATAAATACGGTCCGCAAAGGGGCAATTTTAAATACAGTTACATCACCAATCTTTATAAACAGGAATAATGGCAACAGATGGGTCACCATTATAATTACAGTGATTCTGTCTGCTTTCATTTTAGAGAAAACCCTGAGGAATAGCTCTGGGGCAACTCTGACAAATCTGAGACATATGGTGGGCAAGAAAGGGAAACTACTCTTGCTTGGGGATGCCTCTTACTCCCTGTCAACCTGGGTTTCCTCCCTTGTAAAACGTACTTAATTTTAATACCCACCTCACAGGTGTGCTGTAAGCATCGACTAGGATAAGGTGAGAAAGGTGCTCTAAGAACGCTAAAGCTCTCTACGAATGAGAGCGATTTCCCCCTGGGAATCGTTCACGTCAAATGAATGAAGGGCAACAATTTAGAACAGTTGAGGGGCGCCCGGGTGGCTCAGTTGGTTAAGCACCTGACTCTTGATTTCGGCTCGGGTCATGATCTCACATTCTTGGCATCGAGCCCCGCGTTGGGCGCTCAACACGGAGCTTGTTTGGGATCCTCTCTCTCTCTCTCTCTCTCTCTCTCTCTCTCCATCCCCTGCTCACAGGTGCTGCTCTACTTCTCTCTCAAAATAAATAAACTTAAAAAAAATAAAGCAGTTGACTAATTTTTGTAAATGCTATTCCATTTAAACTAAGTGATAATACCTGAATTTCTAACTGAGAAAATAATTTTAAGAGCAACCTCCAAAACATGGACACAACTTCTCGTTATGTAAATGACCTGCCCAAAGGCACACCGTAGACACGTGATACTCAACAGGTGCTGCTATTGGCCACGTTTAAGGGATGCTTTGAATGCTGCTCAAGCCACCCTCCTCAAGACCCATGCCGTGGTCCCCTTATGACCCACTGAAGAATTACATTTGTGGATTACCACAGCTTCCACAAGCTCTATTCCTCTGCACCCCTCAACCCCACTCCTCAGCGTGTGCCTGTGCGCATACAGGGGCACGCACAGAAATGCCAGGGGAAGGGAAAGCACTGAGGGCAATTCTAGCTAGGCTAGTTCGTGTAAAGCACCCTCCACCTGCCAGGTATTTTTAACTGAGTCTTCCAGTCGATAAAATGTCAGTAATAAAACTTTTTCTGTATAGCTGACACTGCAGGTTAACATGGTGACAGTAAACTATACAAACATGAATCTCAAAGGATAACAGTTACAGAAGATCCTCTCCACTCTCTGTAGCTGTGCACTAAAGGCGCCCAAGGAATCACCATCCATGAGGTGCGGCTGGCTTTTACCAAAGGTCCAGCAGACACATTTTGTAAGATCGACATACCATAAGTGAATGCAGTTTATAGTAAATACCATGCCAGCGTGGACTGCAGGAACACGCTGTAGGATGTAGCCAGCTCAGACCAGTCACTAGGGCTGTGTAATCATGAGTTTCAATTTTCTTTTTTTTTATTTATTGAAGTGTAATTGACATACAATATTAGTTTCAGGTATCCAACCTAGGGATTTACACGCATTACATTTATACCCATTACAAAATGACCACCTTAGGACCAGCTACCATCTGTCACCATGCAAAGGTAATATATCGTCTGATTCTCCATGCTGTGCGTTATACCACCATGACTTAGTTATGTAAGTGGAAGTTGGTGCTTCTGACCCTCTGTACCCATTTCGCCCACCCCCTCAGCCTTTCTCTCTTCTGATAATCATCAGTCTGTTCTCTGGTCTATGAGTCTGGTTTTTATTTCTTTTGTTTTTTAGGTTCCACATAAGTGAAATCATCTGGTATTGTCTTTCTTTGATTTATTTCACTTAGCAAAATGGCCTCAAGATCCATCTACACTGTTGCAAATGGCAAGATCTCATTCTTTTTTATGGCTGAGTAATATCCCATTGTGTGTGTTTGTGTGTGTGGTATACAATATATATAATACACATATACATACATATGTATACATACATATATATACACACATATATGTATACATATATATATACATATATATATATGCATACATGTATATAAACCACACACTTTCTTAATCCATTCACCTACAAAGGACTCTTGTTACCGCTGTATCTTATAAATAATTGTAAATCATGTTGCAATAAATATGGGAATGCATATATCTTCACAAGTTAGCGTGACTGTTTTCTTCAGCTATATCCTGAAAAGTGAAATTACTGGATCATACGGTAATTCTATTTTTAATTTTTTGAGGAACCTCCATTACGTTTTCCACAGTGGCTCCATCAGTTTGTGTTCCCACCAACAGTGCACAAAGGTTCCTTCTTCTCCACATCCTTACCAACACTTGTTATTTCTTGCCTTTTTTGATTATAACCATCCTGACAGGAGTGAGGTGATATATCTCATTGTGGTTTTGATTTGCATTACTTTGAGGATTAGTGATGTTGACTGTCTTTTCATGTACCTGTTGGCCATCTATTGGTCTCCTTTGAAAAAAAAATGTCTATTCAGATCTTGTGCCCATGTTTTTAACTGGATTGTTTGTAGTTTCTCTGTTGAGTTGGATGAGCCCTGTATATATTTTGCATATTTGCCCCTTATCAGATAAATGATTTGCAAATTATTTTCTCCCATTCAGTAGGTTGCCTTTTCACTTTATGGATGGCTTCCTTTGCTAAGACCGATGTCAAGAAGCTAACTGTATATGTTTTCTTCTAACAGTCTTATGGTTTCAGGGGTACCTGAGTGGCTCAGCTGGTTAAGTGTCTGACTTTGGCTCAGGTCATTATCTGGCAGTTTGTGGGTTCGAGCCCCGCACTGGGGTCTCTGCTGCCAGCGCAGAGCCCACTTCGGATCCTCTGTCCTCCCCTCTCTCTGTCCGTCCCTCCCCTGCTCATGCACATGCACATGTGTACTCTCTCTCTCTCTCTCATAAAAAGAGTTTTATGGTTTCAGTTCTTAAATTCAAGTCTTTAATATATTTTAGATGAGTTTCAATTTTCAAACAAACATAGAAAGAGAAACTAAATGATCATGATTTTTCATTTATACACACAGATATTTAATAAATTTTGTGGCATAAATAAACAATGTTACACTGACACAAGAAAGAGTAATAGAACAGAATAACTCAGAAATAAACCTCATTATACACAAAAATGTGATACATGACAAAGAATCCATCACCGAGAAGGGAAACATTATTTAATAAATGGTGTAGGGAGTACTAGGCTAGCATTTATATGCATAAGTAACACAAATGTATATACATAATATGTATGTATGCATATGTATTTATATATGTATTTATATATCCTTATCATATATATAAACTTATGTAGATACATAATATCTATGTATGTATATAAAACTTAGATGCCCTATTCCAGATACACAAAAATTATTTGACACCATTTTATATTTAAAACTAAAAAAAATAAAACCACAGGAAAACAAAAATAAAACACAATTAAAAAAATCTCAGTCTCTAGAAGGGACACTTTGTTTGCTTAGAAACGACAAAGAGGGGCGCCTGGGTGGCGCACTCGGTTAAGCGTCCGACTTCAACCAGGTCACGATCTCGCGGTCCGTGAGTTCGAGCCCCGCGTCAGGCTCTGGGCTGATGGCTCAGAGCCTGGAGCCTGTTTCCGATTCTGTGTCTGCCTCTCTCTCTGCCCCTCCCCCATTCATGCTCTGTCTCTCTCTGTCCCAAAAATAAATAAACGTTGAAAAAAAAATTTAAAAAAAAAACAGAAAAAAAAGAAACGACAAAGAAAAAGCAGCACAGACTTGCCAACATAAAAATTTACTGCCACCATGTTTTTAAAAAAAGAAAGAAAGAAAAAAGAAAGACTAGGAAGAGTATTTTTTCTCAATAGGACAGTTTTATTTTTGTTAGGTAAATTGATAAAAGAAACAGTAACTCTCAAGACGTAAGCAAAGTAATAGATAGAGCGCTCCTAAGTGTCCTGTAGAAAAACTCCTGACTTGGGCGTCCTCCCCACCCTTCAGAACTGAGTCTGTACCTTCTCTTCCTGTCACATCTCCAAGCCACCACCCTTTGCATTCTGTGTTCCTGGCACCCTGGACTACTTCGGATCCCAGGCGAGTCAAAGGTCTCTCGAAGCCCCGTGACTTTGTGCTTTCACTGTACAGAGTGGCTTTCTCCCTGTTCTTCCACCTGAAAATCATTTTTCAAAACGGCTCATCTCGCCTCTACCAGAACACCTGTCAGTAGCCACTTCTATCACCATACGCTGACCTTTGTCCACACCATTCAGCAGAACTTTCTGCAATGGTGGAAATGTTCCTATCTGTGCTAATATGGTAGCCAGTAGCCACGTATGGCTACAAAAGCGCTTGAAATGTAGCTAGTACAACTGAGAAATCGAACTTCTAATGTAATTTAATTTTAATCTGAATCGCCACATCTGGATAGTAGTTTCCACGCTGGACAGCACATACAGCTAGACGGAGGCCTCCAGGAGTTCACTTTGTCTTATTTATTTCTGTGTCTCCATGACTAGCCCAATGCCAGGCACATTATTAGAAACTTGGCAAGTGTTTGTCAAATGAATAACTTTAGCCGCTAATTACGAACCACTCTGAGCACACTAAATACATTATCTACCTGACCCTAAAGACAACAGTATGAAATAGGCACTATTATAACTCTTGTTTTACCAATGAGAAAATGAAGGAACTAAGAGAGCTAAGCAATGTATGCACTAAACACGTCCCCCCAAAATTCATATGTTGACGCCCTAATCCCAATGTGATGGTATTTGGAGGTGGGGTCTTTGGAGGGGGGGGTAACTAGGTCTAGATGAAGTCATGAGGGTGGGGCCTCCATGACGGGGTTAATGTCCTTATAAGAAGAAGAGACCAGAGGCTACCATATAAAGACACAGTAAGAAGGTGGCCCTCTCCAACCCAAGAAGAGAGCCCTCACCAGGGAACTGAAACTACTGGCACCTTGATCTTGGGCTTCTCAGCCTCCGGACTGTGAGACAATAAATGTTGTTTAGGCCACCCATTATGTTGTAGCAGCCTTATTTGTAAATGTTTGGGAAGGGATTCTAAACAATATGCCAAAAGAATGACTGTGGGCATCATGTTTAGCTATCTTTGTGAGCTTCCTGCAATATGCATATGGTAACTTTCTAATTTGCACTTCTTTCTTAACTGTTAATGTCTCTTTAGGTAAACTATTTAAAGTATAACATATATAGAAGTGTACAAATAATTAAATCAACCCCAAGTGAATATCCCAATGCATCCCCAAGTGAAGTCTCCTTATGTGCCCTCCCACACTCTTCCCCCACCCTTATACCATCTTCCCTACACTATAACCACTATTTATATATATATAATTATATATATATTATATAATATAATTTTATATATATTATATAATAGTTATAACCACTATTATAACTTGTTACACTATAGGTGATTAGTTTTTCATATTTTTTACCTTTTTTAGTTTGTTTATTTATTTTGAGAGACAGAGAGAGAGAGAGAACAAGCAGGGGAGGAGCAGAGATAGCGGGGGACAGAGGATCCGAGGTGGGCTCTGGGCTGACAGCCAGGCTCAAATGCATGAACCATGAGATCATGACCTGAGCTGAAGTCGGATGCTTAGCCAACTGAGCCACCCAAGGCGCCCCTCTTTTTGACTTTGATAAACCGTGAAATCATACATTACGTACTCTTCTGTGCCTGGCTTTATTCAATCAACACTAGTTGTGAGATGTATCCGTATCACTGCGTCTAACAATAGTTCTGATTGCTATGTGAGATTCCACTGTAAGAATACCCCATGGATTGCTGATCTGTTCTCTTACCGAAGGACATCGGAGTTGTTTCCAGCTTGGAGCTGTTGGGAATAAGGGTGCCATGGGCATTCTTACATACGTCTTTTGACACATAGACAGCAGTCCCCTGCTCCTTACCCACGGTTTCACTTTGCGCAATTTCAGTTTCCCTTGGTCAGTCTGGAAGCAGATGACCCTCCTTCTGACATCTCAGCAGAAGGCCGGGGCAGCCCAACGCCCCGTCACAGTGCCTGTGCCATCACCCCACTCATCGCATCCCAGTGGCATCTCACCATCTCACATCATCACAAAAAGGGTGAGTACAACACAATAAGATATTCTGAAACACCACGTTCACATAACTGTTATTACAGTATATTATTGTAACTGTTCTATTATTGTTGCTCACCTCTTACAGTGCCTGATTTATGAATTAAACTTCATCAGAGGTACGTATGTATAGGAAAAACATAGCATACATTGGGTCCAGTAGTATCTGTGGTTTCAGTATCCACTGAGGATCTGGACTGTATCTGCCCTGGATACCGGGAGACTGCTGCACCCGCCATATTTATGTTGGTTATACTCTCAAGAATGCAATCGCTGGATGCAAATATTCAGCATCTAACAGTTTTACATATTGGTGTACCAATTTACACTCCCACCGGCAGAGTGTAAGTCCTAATATTCTCCCCTGCTGTCAATAATGATATTTTTATCCCTTTAATTCTGGGGTATGTGTGAGTTAGTATCTCATTGCGCTTTGTTGCATTTTCCTGATGACTAATGAGGCTAAGCATCTTTTCTTTCTTTCTTGGCCATTTGGATACCCTATTTTGTGAAGTGCACATCATGTCTTTTGCCTACATTTCTAGTGAGATGTTGGTATTATGGTTGTTGTTGTCAAGGAGTTTTTTTTTTAATATCATGAATATTATATGTCAGATGCATGTATTACAAATATCTTCTTGTGGCTTGCCATTTCAAACTCAATGATCTTTTCCTGATAAATAGAGTGTCATTTTAATGTGGCCCAGTATTTTCTGATAAGACTGACAGTGATGAGAAGTGTCAATATTTGAAAAATCTGCCTGACTCACTGGACAAATATTTTACAAACAACCCAATGCACAGTGTTAAAAAAAAAAATCATGCGTGAATAAAAGATCATTCAAGGGGCGCCTGGGTGGCGCAGTCGGTTAAGCGTCTGACTTCAGCCAGGTCACGATCTCGCGGTCCGTGAGTTCGAGCCCTGCGTCGGGCTCTGGGCTGATGGCTCGGAGCCTGGAGCCTGTTTCCAATTCTGTGTCTCCCTCTCTCTCTGCCCCTCCCCCGTTCATGCTCTGTCTCTCTCTGTCCCAAAAAAATAAATAAACAAATGTTGAAAAAAAAATTAAAAAAAAAAAAGATCATTCAAAATACAAGACAGACAAATGGATTTCATAGTATACTATGAAAAGTTCATTGAAATGGTTTCAGATTCCACTTTGCAACTAAGCTGTAAGAAATTACAACTTGTCTGGGGAGCCTTGGTGGCTCTGGTGGCTGAGCATCCAACGTTTTTTGTTTTCAATTTCTTAACTTTTTAAAATTTATTTCTGAGAGACAGAGATAGAGTGTAAGGTAGAGAGAGAGGAAGACACAGAACCTAAAGCAGGCTCCAGGCTCTGAGCTTGTCAGCACAGAGTCTGATGTGGGACTCGAACCCACAAGCTGTGAGATCATGACCTGAGCCCAAGTTGGACACTTAACCGACCGAGCCACCACCCAGGTGCTGCCTGAGTGTCCAAGTCTTGATTTCAGCTCTGGTCATGATGGCAGGGTTGCGGTGGGATCAAGCCCCATGTCAGGCTCCACGCTGAGCATAGAGCCTGACTGAGATTCTCTCTTCCCCGCACTGCCCTTATACCCCACTCATGCTCTCTCTCAAATTTGAAAAAGAAAAAAAATTAACAAAAAAAAAAAAGAAATTAGCACTTGTCAAGTTGGGGTATAAAAGAATACTCACAATAATGGGAAAAGCCATTAAAACAGCCCTCCCTTTTCCAACTATACATCTTTGTAAAGCTGGATTTTCTTTATATACTTCAACCAAAACAGTGCCTTAAAACAGATATGTTGTCTTCTGTCTATATCTTCTATTCTTCTATGTCTTCTATGAAGCTGGACATTAATAAAATTTTCAAAAATATAAAGTAATGGCATTTCACATTAAAGTTTTGTTTGGAAAATAGAGTTAGTTTCCATAAAAATGTGTTATTTATATGAACATGCATTGTGTTTACTGTTTTTTTATTTGAGAGAGAGAGAGAGAGAATGTGTGCACGAGTGGGGTAGGGGGCACAGGAACAAAGAGAGAATCTTAAGCAGGCTCCACACTGAGCACAGAGCCCAATGAGGGGCTCGACCCCATGACCCTGGGATCATGACCTGAGCCGAAATCAAGAGTTGGACACTCAACCAGCTGAGCCACCCAGGAGCCCCTACTGTTTAAAATACATTTACATATGTTCATAAATATTTTTAAGAGTGTAAAAGGGACCCAAGACCAAAATATTGGGGGACTGCCGGTATAGCTGTTCTATCAATTACTGAGAGGGGTATTAAAATTTTTCAATTATGATGATGAATTTATCAATTTCTTCTTTTAGTTCTGAATTTTTACAGCTATTTATTAATTAAATGTATATTTAAAAAACATTTTTTTTTAACATTTATTTATTTTTGAGACAGAGAGGACACAGCATGAATGGGGGAGGGTCAGAGAGAGGGAGACACAGAATCTGAAACAGGCTCCAGGCTCTGAGCCGTCTGCACAGAGCCCGACGCGGGGCTCGAACTCACGGACCGCGAGATCGTGACCTGAGCCGAAGTCGGCCGCTTAACCGACTGAGCCACCCAGGCGCCCCGAATTAACTGTATATTTAGAATAACTATCCTTCTCTCTTTACCTCTAGTAATGATCCTTGTCTCAGGTCTACTTAGATGACAGTAACTTACACTAACTTTCTTTTGGCTCATGTTTTCATGGTAAACAATTTTAGCCATTATTATTCACAACTGTACCTCCTTCCCTCTCTCTGCCTCTCCATTTTCTGAGACTATAGGTACACTTGCAGTAGACATTTTTACCATGTTCCATATGTCTCTTCTGCTCTTTTCTGTTTGGCATGGTTTTAATCCTCATTCGTTTTCATCTCCATGCTTCAGCTGGACATTATTTTACTCTCTTTTCCAATGTACCATTTCTCTTCCCTTGTATCGAACCTGTCTGTAAGCCCACTGCTGAGGTCTTAATTTTTTACAGCCAGATTTTTTATACTTTCAGTCTCAGTTCTATTCCCTGATAGTCCTAATTCTAATCCAATTTTCCATATTATTTACTTGCTTGCATACAGTAGTCATAGTTAAAGCCTGGTTCTGATAACACCAGTAACAGTGTAACCCCGAAACGGGGTCTGTTTCTCTTGTCTGTTTTCTCTCTCGGTTTTCTGCCAATTCTCAGTAATACTTACCAATACTTACCAATACTTAACTTTTTTTAAATGTTTATTTTTCAGAGACAGAGAGAGAGAAAGTGTGAGCAAGGCAGGGGCAGAGAGAGAGGGAGAGACAGAATCCCAAGCAGGCTCCAAGCTGTCAGCACAGAACCTGATGTGGAGTTTGATCTCGGAGAGATCATGATCTGAGCCGAAATCAAGAGTCAGATTCCCAACCAACTGAGCCACCCAGGCACCCCTATTTTTTTATTGAAGTCTAGAAACTGGGCATGAAAACTTGTAAAGATCATCAGAGACTCTGAGGAACTGTTATCTTTCTCCAGAGGGAAGTTTACTTTGCTTCTGGCAGGCAGCTCAGGCAGGGAAGCCTGACCGACTGAATAAGGGATTGTGCCAGGCTTCTGTTCTTGCCACTGTTGGCCTATTTCCTGCTCACTCGTATTTCCAGATCATAATCTTTTAGGTAACCCCAATAACAGCATGTGTTTATCAGAACCGCTCGTTTTTGGTGGGATCTGAACTGCATTTTTATGTTCTGCCACCCATGAGTCTTCTAGAAGCTTTACTCAGTGTTAAAGGAATATGCCTCAAGGGGAAACGCAGGGCCAATAGTCAGGCTCACTCCTCTGGGATCTTGAGTCCACAGCCCTCCAAAGCACTTCAAAAATCGTTTCTTTAAGTCATTTCAGAGGCAGAATTCAATGAAATGAACCATTTTAAACAACGTAGTGGCATTTATAATGTTGTAAAATCACCACTTTTACCTCCTTCTAAAATACTCCTATCGCTGCAAAAGGAAACCTCAGCCCCGTTAAGCAGTTCCTCCTGAGCGCCCCCTGTCCTCAGCTCCTGACAACCACCAACCTGCTGTCTCCACGGATTCACCCACTCTGGCTGTTTCATACCAATGAAATCACACAACATGTGACATCTTGTGTCTGGCTTCTTTCACTTAGCATAATGTCTATGAGGTTTACCCACACTGTAACATGCGACAGTGCTTTATTCCTTTTCTGGCTGAATAATATTCCGTTGTGAGTGTGTGTGTGCGTGTGTGTGTGTATCTCCACGCGTGTGCATATATACCACAATTTGTTTATCCATTCATGCAATCATGGACATTTGAATTGTTTCACCTTCTGGCTACTGTGAACAGCACTATGAAGATGCATGTACAAACACAAGTTTTTGTTTAGATTTGGCCTATTTTTTTTTTTTTAGCTTTTCTAATGCTCATCAGGTGAATTCGTTTGCAGCAAATCAGTCTGCCACTGGCAGAAGTATAAATCAAATTTAAATTTTATTTAAATTATCAAATAAATGTTATTTATTATAAATGTATATATTTACATATGATATATGTTATATATAATTATTTCTTATATAAATATATGCTTAAGTAATTATATATATTTAATTATCAACAAATATATTGATTAATTATAAATAAATGTATTAATGATTAATATGATATTAATATTAATCATGAATAATTAAGTATATATTTAAATTACTATATGATATACATTTATTATTTATTATATTTAATTATATTTATTATATTTTATGTATTTATTATATATAAATATATTTACATACTTATATGTAAATATTCATTATATATATTTTATTATTAAATAAATTTTGAATAAAATTAAATTTTATTTTGAACACTTACAATATAAAAGAAATCGATCTTCAACTAGTCATTAATAGAAAGACATTCTTTGGAGTATAAAACACATGTTCAATTCTAAATAATTTGATAAACATTTGGAAGCTGCTTTGTTGATGCTTTTAAAGACTATCTAAACTTCCCTTAGGCCTAAATGCAGAAACAATTAGCAGCATGATAAGCAACTCAGCCCCAGAGACATATGCTACGTGAATTAAAATATCAAAATTCCCTTTTACACAAAAAGATATTCTTGAGGACTTCTCCCTTTATTTCTCGAGTTAAAAATGTGTCATTTTCAACTGTTGCTCCTACACTAAAAAAGTACTATACTGGCTACAAGATATTGACTTGTAAAAATTAACATCTGACAGAAAAGAAACAATGCGATAATGCACAGAACAGCAGTTGGACACAAGCCGCCCAGACACTCAGCCCAGCTGAGGCTCAGCCCAGGTTGAGAGGCGCAGGCTTAAAGACTGTGAAAACCAAACCTACAGTGCGAGACATTATAAAGTTTGAGAGGGAGATAAAATGCAAATACACAAACAGATGTGCTCAACAAAGAAGACAGAGATGGGCAAGGGCTGTACCACATTACTTTGGTTAACTCCTCACGAAGTCTAGAAACATGAAATAGAAGGAAAAAAAATCACAAGTGTAGAAATCGGATTTCACACAATTACTGTATAATAATGTGGATTATTGCAATAAGTAAAGAGTTAACTTGAAAAGCGCAGCAGTAAACTATGTGTTCACTCTTAGGATTCCCATTTTAAAGTAAATAAAGCTACCTTGTGTGCCTTTCAATGTCCGAAATGGAAAGTTTTAGTGGCCCAAAGCACCTAACCCACTGGCTAATTTAGTCTCTAGTGATACAGGTGACTGGTGCAGTTAAGGAAAAACACTTGGTCGTTTTGTGGCTCTCTGTGCCTGAATTTCTCCAATAATGAATTCCTTCCTATTTCTAGAACTGAAGATCTCGTAGGAGTTTGGGGAGAATCTCATGGTTTTGTAAGCACATCTACTAGTAAGAAAGGGAAATGAGGAAAAACTATCTTTAATATAAAATTTTTGATGTTTTTGTTTCCTCCAGACCATGCCCCTTAAAAACTCCAACCCTCTTTGTGATAGACCAACTATTCATTTTAAAGAGAGCAAGAAAACACGGTTATTGTTCTCATATCATAATAATCAAAAGAAGAGAGAAATCCTTCTCTTGCTAAATCCTTTAGGAAAACCCAAATGCATTTTTAATGAATTCAGTCATGTTTCACAACAAATTAAACTTTAATTCTCCTATTTTTAGTGGCCTGCCTGCCCAAGGGGTTGGGTTAGGGAAACATCTTTCTTCCTGCACACATAGAACCGTTGGATAAACAGGGAGATGGGGGGCAGTGGCTGGTCATCTACAAGAGTGGCCCTTGTTTGGAAAGGAGTCAGGTGGCTGAGGCCCCTGGTCTATCCCAACTCGGTGTCTTCTCCCCAAAACATATCACAAGCCCCTGCCTTTGGTCCTAGAGATTAGCAGTCCCACGTACTGGCACGTCTGGTCACAGCAGCCTCCGTGGCCCCTCACTCAGAAAGCATGCCACAGGGAAAGCAACTGGTTCTTGCACCCAAGCTCACTCCCTCTCGGCCACGCTCCCGGGGCACACGGTGGTTCACCTTCACTGGCCCAGAACAGCTGGAAAATTGGGCCTGGTGCCAGGGTGGTGTCCACGGTGGAGAGCTGGGGAGTCCGTCGCATGGCTTTCTCCTCCTAGGTACCCACTTAGTTTTTGTGGTCTAAAACCACAAGACATTGCCCCCTTCAATTCTCCTTCAACTCAAGCTATTCCCTCCACTACCATAACAGCTCCCTGAAGGGGAAACAAACTGCATCATATATGGAAGGTCACAATATATTCTTCCAGTACATACGAACAGTACCAAGAAAGTGAAGTCAAATAACATTTTAAAGTATTAACAGATGGGCTCTCCCACCCACCCCTGCTCCAGCACAGGGGTCCCACTCAAGCAGCCAGGCATCCTGTATCATCTCCCCAGGATCAAGATCTCTGAAGAAAACAGAGACGGTCCAGTCCATTCTCAGCCTTTGGGTTTGCAAAGCCTCGGGTGCACAAGACGATGCCTGACGAGGAAGAGACTAGCTTACCACATGCCACACTCTTTCCACCAGTGCTGCGTGCCAGACAACCTAGATCCTCTTGCACTGACAGACTTGGAGGGGAACCCAGGAGGGAGTAGATGCCCTGGTCCCTGATGACGGTGCTCCACACTCTTCCCGCAGGCCACGCTCGGCACTCTAGGCCTCCAGCAAACAAACTCACTGAAAGGCACAGACAGGTGCCTGCGGAAAGAAGTCCGAGCACCACCTTCTTAGCCGCGAGCCCCAGACACCCCTAAAGGCTCCTGGTGATAGTCGCAATTGTAGGCAAAAACGAGGTCAGGACAAAAGTTAGAGAAATCATTTCTATCTCCAAGTAAGATACGTAGCCAAGGGAGACCTGTATTACAATCCGAAAAGGAAAAAAAGGTTACAAATCAAGTTGACTTTCAGACTTGTTAGAGGGGCTGGGGCTGCTAAAGGTGTGGCGATGCCGTGGGCTCCGCCTACTCCCCTGCTATCTTCGCAGAACCCCGCCAGCATCACCTTCGCCGCAGCCTGCAAAGTCTCCCTCGGGCTGTAAAGGAACACGGTGGGACGTAATGTCAAGTCAGAGGAGATCTCTTTATTTCCCTAGCACAAAATCTGGCCTAAAAACTCACGCCTGGTCTTGGGGCACTTCCCAGGCGGCCAGCGAATGCAATTACAAGCACATTGACTCCACCTCAACATCCAAACATCTGGGGGCATTCGAAGAGAAGATCACCAGAAAATAATCTGTGGGAGCTTAAGGAAAGGGCTTGCCGGGAACCGCACAAAATTCAAGAACCTAATCTTAAGGGGACAGCACGTGATAATGACTACTGTCAGGAGAGTAACTGATACAACTCCATACATGTCTTCAAGAGAACTTACCTACACAGTTTTTAAACCAGATGAAAAACAAGTGTTGATGAGGATGAAGAACTGGCAGAACTAACTTATATGCTGCTGGCAAGGGTTCAAATTTGAATAACCGCTTTCAAAACCCGTTTGTCAGTATCTCCTAAAACTAAACATACGTGCACCCTAGGATCAAGCAATCTCACTCCTGATCATATTCTAAGAGGTATAGATACTTACGTTCATCAAAAAAAAAAAAAAATGCAGGCAAAAACATTTGTAACAGCGTTACGCAAAATCACCAAAAAACTGGAAACCATCCAAATGTCCCTCAACAGCAGCAGGGGTAAAGTGCATACTATGCTGCTTCACAGTAATGAAGGAAAACAAACAAACAAACAAACAAAACCAAATGCCATATGCTGCTGACACAATGTTCCACAAAAGAAGCTAGTCACATAAGAAAGTGCTGGGAATATTCTAGATCTTGATGTGAATACTAGTTACAGAATCACGCATATGGAAAAATACACTGTGCCATGCATTCAAGCTCTGTGCTTTACCGTGTTTTTTATGACTCAAGACCAAAGTATACTTTTAAAACAGCAAACCACACAACGTGTTCACCACAAAGATGGCCTGCTACCAGCAACATTTAAACAATACCTGTGTCCTTACAGTATAATGGTAAGTGAATCAGAAAGGGCCCTTCCTCTAGATACATGAACTAAAGACAAGAACATGGGCATCTGAAACCAGCTAATGAGTACACAAAAGGGAAGGAACATGTGAAAACAGGATGCAAACGGGGGTGGGGGGAGGGGATAAACTTTAACAATCAATATCTCCATTTTGCACACGAGGCTGACTTTTCTACTGCAGCGCACAATTAATCTACTGTTCACAGGCACGTGCAATAGATTTATTTTGGTTTCTGGCAAGAACCTTAACTTAATTATGGTATACAGTAGAAGAGCGAGGTCTAACTCTGTTAACTCCACTCCTGGGAAATGTCATCTGGTAATATAAAATGGGCACACAGAAAAGCCTTCAGCATTTGCTGCATTTAAAACTGGTATCGATAAATTCCCATTTCATTAATCTAATTGACTAACAGCTATCCAGGCATGAAGTCAAGGAATCCTGAGTCCATTTCTGCCAGGGAATCCCACAGAAGCGGCATCTCACAGAACGGTGGTGATGCTCATCGGGGGAACATCTCTCCAGAGGGGCGGCACAGGGAACGGAGACGGTAAAAAGGTCCCTGGATCAGACAAACGCGTGGCCTTAGCTAAGTGACTTCCTACCCTGAATCTGGTTATCTCATTTGCTAAACGGTGGGAAATAAACAATGCACGTCTTTAGAGTTACTTTAGGTTACAGTCCCGGGACTCTGACTCCCTGCCAGCAGGCACCAGGTCTATTTGGCTTAATCTCTGTGTGTCCAGTCCAGTAACACAACAGAAAGCCTACAAATACCTGTCATGACGGTTAATTTTGTGTGTCAACCTCGCTAGGCTACTGCACCTCGTTGCTTGGTCCGACACCAGTCTAGGTGTTGCTGTGAAGGAGTTTTTTAGACGTAATTCACATTCATTATCGGGTGACTTTAAGGAAAGCAGCTTACCCACATACGTGTGGGCTTCATGTAACCAGGTGAAAGCCTCAAGGGCAAAGACAGGTTTCCTAGCAAGGAAGGGACTCCACCTCCAGAATGCCATAGAAGCCCAGCCCTACAGATTTCAGACTTGCCAGTCTCCATTGTCCAGAGCCAGTTTTTTAAAACAAGGAAACCAATCCATCAATCGTGAGAAAAAGAGAGAGGAGAGGAGAGAAGGTACCTATATCTCTCGCCGGCTCTCTTTCTCTGGAGGACCCTTGACTAATACACACATTGAATGAATAAACATTAAGCACCCGGGACCAAAGCGAGCTTACGGTACAGAGACAATTCAATGTCGGAGCCCTACCTTTCTTCTCTTTACTAGGTGATGCCTAGTAAAGGGCGCAGACCGTGTGCCCTTACTTTGCATGTAGATCTCACCTTTTCATTATTAAACACAGTTGCAATGTATTTGTCGCCTGCTTACTAGGAGCTGAGCACTGTACGGACAGGATTGTTTTATTTTAGGCACAGAACAATGGCGCGAAAGGCAGGCAATACTATTCCTGTTTTATAGATGTGGGCACAGCGCTGTTAGCTCTCAGCTGCCCCGGTGATACTACAGCGCAAGCCCACAAATCACAGCGGCTTAGGACCGCCATTTATTTTCTCACATGTGTGTCTGTAGCTGCAGTGGCTCCCCTGGTCCACAGGGCTCTAGGTTCGGACGGGTTGGGTCCATCGTGTGTCTCACCCCACTCCGTGTTCTCAGCGCACGTCACCCGACCACAAGCCCAAACGCACAAGTCTCCGCCTGTATGCCATTTGCTAATATTTCACTAGCCAAGGCCAAGTCATGTGGCCGTGCCCAAGATCAAGGGCCAGAGGACTGTGCTCCAACTCGACATGTGGCCACGGCACCAAAGTTTAACGCGGTAACAGCAGGTGCAACGGTGGGCTCAATTACTCCATCTACCGCACTTTGTCCAAAGTCATACAGCAGCCACGTGAAAGCAGGACCCAGATCCGCCGGACTCCAGGTCTGCCTACCTGATGGTTACACTTCTTCTGAGACACACAGCTCTATCAAGGCAGTGATTTTCGACCCCACCGACAGGAGCTGTTGCAACTACCTGTGTACTTTTTTCAACCAGCCATGGCCCATCAGCCATCTTCCATCCGGCAATCCCGCGATCCCACAGGGTCCCTTACGGTCACTACGAGGCGTGCCATCATCCCACAGGTGTGCTAACATTGCTGCTAAACACCACTAACTATACCCAACCAATTAAAAATGTTCCCACTCTACTCTACTACGGTCCGTGTTCCAGGGGGAATTCTATAGGGGGACAAGGCAGGTAGTCAAAAACCAGTGACTGAACTAAACTAAAAATCACTGGTCTTCTTAAAACCTATCAGTGCCTGAAGAGGTTTAAAAAAAAACAAAACTCGGGGCGCCTGGGTGGCTCAGTCGGTTAAGCGTCCGACTTCAGCTCAGGTCACGATCTCATGGTCTGTGAGTTCGAGCCCCGTGTCGGGCTCTGGGCTGATGGCCCAGAGCCTGGAGCCTGCTTCCGGTTCTGTGTCTCCCTCTCTCTCTGCCCCTCCCCCGTTCATGCTCTCTCTCTGTCTCAAAAATAAATAAAAACGTTAAAAAAAATTAAAAAAATAATAATAAAAAAAATTTTAAAAAAAACAACAAAACTCCTTAGATACGTATTACGTTCTTCTCAGGCAAGTCACCAACCATGTCCCTATACACTGACTTCTTCCATATTCTTCTGCTTCCCTTTTGTTGTTACCAAACAGAAGGACCCCACACTCCAAACCCGCCCAGTAAGGAAACAGAAGTGCTATGGAAGGATCGTGGCGGGCTTCCATTCCCAGCCCCAAAGGGAGAGAGCAAGGCACGCAGGGCTGCACCCCACCACACAATACCCTCCATGTTCCCAAGCCAGCCCGGCACTAAGCATATGGATCCACCCAGGTAACAGGGAAGGCCTTCCCTCTACCTACACGGTAACTGATAGCTGTCTCAGTGCTGCTGTTGCCCTATTGTGCCCAGACGACCACGTTTTAGAGGATAAAACACAATACCGGTTTGCTCAAAGACCATCTTCTATTTCACAGATAATTGGTCGCAAACGCACCTGCTTTTACTACATCAGACGGAAAGGAAGTTAATCTGAAGATGAGAAAATTGGAGACCACAGCTCACAAACATTTTTTTTTCCCTCGAAAAGGTTCTCGTATTAAAAAGAGATGGCTCATGACTGACCTAGACCTTCCAGATCTCCGCACCGTGGGCGATTCTGCTCCCTCCCTGCTCCACCCCCTGGCCTGCTCCCTAAATCTCCGCACCTCAGGCTTCTCTTTCCCTCCCCGCTGCGTCCGCTGCCTCTTCCTCTGTCCTACCTTCCTCGACTCAGCTCACCAGACCTTTCCTCACGAGGCCCTCGTCAGATCGTATGACTCTCATCCTTAAAAGTACATGATAGCCCCCTAATTCTCACGTCTCCCTCCTGGCCAGACCCTGCACTTCCCCCAGCTCAGCGCCCCAGAGAGCAGGGGTGCGTCCACCATGACCGTCGCCTCGGCCCATGCAGCCAGCTCCTGGCACCCAGCAGGTGCTGATGAGTGTCTGAGTGACCGAGCCTGGGTCTCCAGACTCAGCTCCTACTAACTAAAGCTCCCACTCGAATGCCCTGTACTAAACCAAAGTTCTACTGCTCCCGAACTGGGGCCCTCACTCACACCTTTCTTCACACTTCAGCCTGGAAGGACGCTGCCACCTACTTTCTGTGCATCAAAATCCTTCTTTCAGGTCAAGCTCCTACGTCAAGTTTCAGCAGTTCTCAGTTGTTTCCACCGAAATCATTTTATCTCTGTCTGGAACTAATCTCCTCCTGCTTTGTACTATTGTTTCTCTGTCTGCCTCTTCCATTATTGACAAGTTAAGAGCAAGGCCTTTAAGAATAAAAATGCATCTTTGTATCTTGCTTGTGTTTAGCGGAGCAATTCAAAGACAGTAATCTGTACAAAATGTTCATTAAAACTCACAGGCTGCTGCAGAATTCATAAGTTACGCTTTTATGGACATCAACCAAAAAATAGCCATATGCTATATATGCTGTATATTTAACTGGAAGAAAATTTCAACAAAATCTTGATTATCAGGCACCTCCCAGCCCCCAAGATCCTAGTAAAACAAGAATCTAATGAACTAACAAAGATCAGAACCCCATTTATCCCCACACTGCAGCAACCAAAAAACGAACAACAAACAGCACATATAAAACTAAAAAAGCTTTAATGGGCTACAGAAATCATATTCTGGAATACACTCTATTGTTAGGTCAGCATCTAAACAATGTCACCGATATAAATCCCTTACAACAGATTTCATTTTGCATTGCAAATTATACTATAAAATTTTCAGTACATGTTTGTAAGGATGATTTGTGTTTGAAACAAAATTTCAAACACTGAAAAGATGACAAACTATTTTCATTAAAGAGGTTAATTCAGAATGCATAATCAAGTACAAAAGTTAATTCTACGGGATTTTTTTTATATAACTTAGAAAAAGAAACCAGCATGAGACAATGAGATGCCTGGCCTCTAGCTTCTACACCATCCATGACTGAGTTTACGGGATTAAAACGTGAAGGGGAATTTACCTAATTAAAATTAAGTACGACTTGTCTTATTTGATTAGCTCTCTCCTTCACACTCACGGGCCCCGTGACGAAATGCCTTGGTGATGGCTCTTATACACAGCTGTCGTTTTAATGGAAATATACTTCAGTAAATTCAGCAAATTTCTGTCCACCACCAATTGTTAATCCATGTCAATCTCATTTAACAACCAGAAAAGCCATTACGAACTTGTCGGCACTTTAATTTCCCTAAATGAATTTAATTGATTTTTTATTACTCTTTTGGCATTAACATCATCTTCCCTTAATAACAAAGTACAACAAAATTAGCTGTCATAAGTGCCCACTATTTTTAAACCATACCTTTTAGAAACAGATTAGATAGGGATTTGTGTCTTCCATAGTTTGTCTCCGACTTGATTGTTAGGAAGAACATAATAATGAGAATCGGAGAATTCCCACCCCTGGGGAAGGAAGGGGGAAGGTAGGGTATCAGATGTGGGGAAGACAGCAACCAAAGCGAGGTGCTATCAACGGAGGCAGGGCAACAAGACATCAAGCTAAACATTAGTACGCAGCATTTTTAGTACTCGTCCAGAGCATCAAGATCCTGGTGATGAATAACAATGCCAAGGCGGCTTTCTCTTTGGTATCTTAATTCCCACAACCATATCTACTTTCTTTTGGTTTCATAATACCCATAACCATGCACCACAAGAAAAACGCCTAGTATGTGTTTGCTATTAGCATGATATTGTTCTAAGTACTTTGCATACATAGTCTCATTTAAGGCTCAAAATACCTCTGTATTTCCACACACCATATATGAGGAAACTGAGGAACCAGAAGTGAGGTACCTTACCCAAGGCCTGAAATTTGTAAAGGGTGGACGTAGGATTCAATGCCATGCCATGGAATCAGACCAGGGTCCTTAACGGCACGTTACAGCCTCCCTCACCGGTGTGAGAGGCCCTCAGTGTGGGAAGAGCAAGACCCACCACAGAAAAACCGAGTCCCAGGAAGTTGCCCAGATGGCAGTTAGGATTTACGAAACAGTGCTAAACATTTCATGAATGTTTAAGTAGCTTAAAAGTAGCCTACCATTAGTATTTCTTCATGAAGGACAATCAAACGTCAGTTCTTAAAATATTTTAAATGATTATATGTGTTTACACACCTTAGTATCAAACTCGTTTTCATTTAGTCAATGAAAATATTAGTCTTACATAAAACAGGAAATACAGGACCTTCACCAGGAATTCAGTAACTGTTTAATCACTCAATGAGTAGAGCCAGGGTCAATATATTTCCAATTCTTTTCTTAAGGAATCTTCAATCCCACTGACTTCTGCATTAGGGATGGTCAACAGCTTCTTGTGTCAGAGTAATTAAGCACAACTTTCTGATTCTGGGTAAAAAGCAAAACTGATCCCAAACTGCCTTGCTTGACCAACTTATGCTATGACCCGGAGGCAACCAACGTGTCTCTTGTCTCCTTCTCCCCTCAGCATTAGAAAGAGGATCTAAGATAAGGAGCAGAAATGAAATCCTTTCCTTTGCAACAAAGTATCCAATGAAATAAATCTTACTCATGGAACACATCTTGCCTAACAAGACAAAGTTGATGCTGGTTTATCTTTCCAAGCAGAAGGCAACGTATGTGCCCTATTCTACAGGAAAGACAGCCATCAGGTAGGGCTCTCATCTGCTCCGGTACTAATTCCCACTAATCTTAAAATGATTTCCCCACTTTTTCCATTCCTTTTCAGTGCCCCCAAGTATAAGAATTACCTCCAGGTAATCTAAAGATAGTCGCCTGACTGAGGGCTACAGGTAGTTCACTGACTGAGTCAAGTGATTGGAACTGGGAGACCAGATGGCCACAACACTCCCCTTCATCTAGAACAAGCACTGACCACATTATGGTGCCACAGAGGAAAAGGTGGTGCCAACTCAGCCCCGCTGCACAGACGCAGTAGCACCTCCCTCTCCTTTATTGCCCAAGCTTGTGGACTTAAACTTTTGTTTTTATGTTTTTAGAAAGAAACGACTCTACACCGGCAAAATAAAGTCAGTCTACTGGAGTTGTCACCGTGGTCAGATACAGCCAGGCTCCATACATTTGTACCCAAGAATGAGAGGACACTGCTTGATTGCAGGGTTGCGCTCAAAATTTTCAAGCAAAAAAAAAAAAGGAGGAGGAGAAAACAGAAAAGAAATGCAAGCTACACAAAAAATACGAGTCTGGACAAGATGGCATAGACTCGTTTCTCCTTGCCCCTCCCCATTAAATAAAGTCCCTTGCAAGGACTTCATAATTTCCAAGAGTTAAAAAAAAAAAAAAAAGGAAAAAAGAAAAAAAATCCATTTGATCAACTTAATTTCTTTTCTTTATCTTCCTTCCCTTCCATGTTCTTTTCCAAGCTGTTTTGCTTTATAACATGTTACTGGTAATGAACCCTGGAAACAAAGCAAGAGTGACCCAAAGCAGAATGCTGAAAGGTGTTCAACGGATGGTTAGGGACCCTAGGACTGAAGGAACAACAGAACAGCAGGGTGCCTTAGGATGTCCCACCCAGAAGCAGAAGGCAACACAGACCCGGCATTTCCAGATTCTCAACCGAGCAACAGAGGGCATCTACATAGGTCCATTCCTCCCCTGAATCACAAAGCTGTCCTGTAGACAACGCCATGTGAGCCAAGCAAGGGGGACTGAGAGACCCTTGCTGACAGTAAGTGGCCAGTGGAGAGATTCTCCTCCCCGTTAGGCAAGAATACTAGCTTCCACTGAGAAACATGGTGGGGCGGGGAGGGGGGAGGGGGAGAGGGAGGTGGGTCCAACAAGGTTAATTCCACTGCAGAAAGTACTTAGGAAGCATCTGTGTCCCCTGAGGGCCGAAGATTCCCCTCTCCACCTAGTGGCATAGGGGGCCATGCAGCAGAGGAAAGAGGGATCCCCCCACAACAATATCAATATCCATCCACACAGGCTTGAATCCTGCCACCACAAGTCATCTGGCATGAAAAGCTGCTTTGTTACCACGGGCTGGAGACTCCCTCCCTCATCCAGAGACACTGCATACCTGGGAAGCACTAGTAAAAGGGATCTCAACACAACCAACAGCCAGTCAGAGGAAGCATCATTGTCCCCACGAACCAGAGACACTCTTCCCCTACGGAGAAGCACAAAGTGTCCTGGTCTGTGTAAGCAACTTCCGCCCCCCTCAAGCATCACAGCAGGGACCAGTGCGAGTCCCCATGGCACTGGATACACCAAGCACGCTTAAGAATTAAATTACCATTAGAACGTGGCCCACAAAAGTAGGTCAGGTTCTGTATACGAAGCCTGAAAAGCACGACTGCCTTCCAAAATAAAATATTTAAATAGAATTCAGAGACTCCTAACAAAAGAGCCAAAACATCCAAAATACAATTGAAAATCACTCATCATTCCAAGAGCCAAGAGAATCACAACTTGACTTGAGAAAATACAACCAACTGGCACTAACACGGAGATAAATAATATGTTGCAATTATCTGTCAAGAATTATAAAGCAGCCATGATGAAAATGCCGCAGCAAGAAACTACACGTTTTCTTTAGAAAAATGAAAAAACAGAACTGAAAAATTTAGTAACAGAAATAAAAAACTCAGTGGATGGGATCAATAATAAAGTGGGATGACAGAGGAAAGAGACACTGAACTTGAGGACAGAACAAGAAAATCTACACAATCTCAACACAGAAAAAGTAGACTGAAGAAAATCAACAGCGCCTGAGGACAATAAGAAAGGGTCCAACAGTCATATCCATTGGAGTCCCAGAAGGAAAGGAGAAAGAGAGCGGGCTAAAAGAGTGTTTTAAGAAATAATGGCTGGGGGCACCTGGGTGGCTCAGTCGGTTAAGCACCGACTTCAGCTCAGGTCAATGATCTCGCAGTTCATGAGTTCAAACCCTGCATCTGGAGCCTGCTTCGGATTCAGTGTGTGTGTGTCTCTCTCTCTGCTCCTTCCCTACTCGTGCTCTGTCTCTCTCTGTCTCTCAAAAATAAATAAACATTAGAAAATTTTAAGAAAGAAAGAAATAATGGCTGAAAACATCCCAAATTTAGTGAAAAACATAAATCCATCATTCGTTTTCGTTGAAGAGAGAATACTTGCAATCAGGAGGGATGAAGGGGTTGCTTCACACAGCCATGTTTTTCATCAATTCTAGAAAAATAACACTATCCTCAGTGTCGTGCTTAGGACGGAAGGACAAGTCACTGGGTGAAGAGCAGGGCTCTGGCCCCCAACATCGACCCATGATGAATATTCCACACCACAGGATGGCAAAGCTAGTACAGAGAACAAAGTTTTTTTAAGTTTATTTATTTTGAGAGAAACAGAAACAGTGTGAGAGGGAGGGGCAGAGAGAGAGAGAGAGAGAGAGAGAGAGAGAGAGAGAAAGAGAGAGTGAATCCCAAGCAGGTTCCAAGCTGCTAGTGCAGAGCCTGATGCAAGGCTCAAACCCACAAAACCGTGAGATCATGATCTGAGCCAAAATCAAGACTGAGCCACCAGGCGCCCCAAGAACAAATAAAAGTTTTAACTTTTGCTAGAGCTTCTGCTAACATCTCTTAATACTCATCTCTGGGGTGCCTGGGTGGCTCAGTCGGTAAAGCATCTGACTTCGGCTCAGGTCATGATCTCACAGCTAGTGAGTTCAAGGCCCACATGGGGTTCTGTGCTGACAGCTCGGAGCCTGGAGCCTGGAGCCTTGCTTTGGATTCCGTGTCTCCCTCTCTCTCTGTCCCTCCCCCACTCTCTTTCTCTCTCAAAAATAAATAAACATTAAAAAATGTATAAAAAAAATACTCATCTTCAGATGTCATTAGAACCTAGCCAAAGTAGCATACGCACCATCCCTCAAGCCAGGGTCAGGTTCACAGGCCACAACCAATTCCAGGGCCCCACGTTTGGCTTAATGCTCTGCTGTCATGGCCTGGAAATTCTTAATAATTTTATAACAAGAGACCCCACGTTTTCATTTTGCCCCAATTCCCAGAAATGATCCAACTGTTCCTGCCTCAAACACATCTTAGAGTGTCACCCCTTGAACCCCTCCCCCACAAAACTTTCAATCCATTCTCGTAGAATGCCTCCCATTTCATCCCTGCCTACCAGAATCTAACCAGTTACTTTAACATCCAATAAAAATCTCCACTCTTCTCTGATCACCTCCGTCTCCCATCGTGTGTCATTTATCACCTATAAATTACTCTAGTACTCAATCACACACCACACTGAGACACTGCTGATAAAATGTTAATAACATTTTCTTCTGTCATCTCCTTTTCACATTTTTTTTTTTTGTTCTGGATCTCAAATAGATTAAAATTCGGCGAGGGCAGAGAAAATGGTCTTGCACAGCACTGTCGGGACTTAACCGCGGTGATGAGAAATGTTCCACGGCCGTGCTGTCTCACAGACACCGGCTACTGTAGTTAATGAGCACTTGAAATGTGGCTGGTGCAACTTAAGCAACTGGGTTGTGTGTTGTAGTTAACTGTAACGAACGAAATTTAAGTTTGCATGTGAGCTAGCAGCTAGCGTCCTGGACTGCACAGCTCTGATGCTCCTCCGTCGCTTTGGTAAGACCCACCGCGGAAATGCCTACAGACTGAGCAGCTCGGCTGTTTTGACGATTTCTCGAGAACTTAACACTCGCCTTCACGGAAAGCACAGCAAATTTTTTAAGGAGACGAGTTTTGGGTAGGTTGTGTCCTAAATTCCCCTACTGCTTAAAATATTCCCGGTAGGTAGATGCTATCTGTTAATATTATTTAATCTTAAAAAAAAAATGAATGTAACTCTCTAACGGCTTGAATTGCTGTGGGGGAGTTGTGTGGCTTCAAATTGAAGATACCTACGGATAATTTTCTTTTGATTACAGAATCCCTCAATATGTCTTCCTATATCCTAAAATGCCACAGAAGCACAGCTCATTATTGTACAAATTAGGGGGAAAAAAGGGCAATAAAACCCATGAAATGCTGCCTGGTACTGTATCAGCCTAGGACAGTGAAAGGCTGATGATGTGTTCTCTTCCGAGAGGGCTGTGGCGTCAGAGACCCTTGAAACCACCTGCTGGGGACTCCCGCTGTATTTCAGATCTGGGAGGTACAAGAACGCAGCTGGGACCACCTCCGCATACAGATACGAGCTGCTTTCTCCCTCCACCAGCCCCTCCACCCATTTTGCTAAACAGAACTTGGTACATGCAAGGCTGGGCTTCAGACATTGGGAATAGAGGATTTTTAGGAGAGCTCAAACTGACAGCTGGATTTGTGCCTCTTTGAAACACTCTCAAACTTCTCTTGAGCTTTTCTCTGTTTTCAACGGTTTTATCTTGGGTACTTCTTTTATTGCTCCAGGACTCTGGCCTCTGAACCTGGTAATAATCACAAAGCGACCAATGTGTCAATCTTACGGTATATTTAAACATTAAGCTAGTTGCGTTAGTTAAGTGAGTTAAGCTGGTTAAATACCCAAATGGCTGGGAGAATCCATACCTAAAGCATACAGTGCCCCAGGTTCCAAGGACTTTTTTTAATTCTTAAGCAAAGTATGCCCTCCCTTTTACTAGAATTTGTCACACAAACAGACCCCAGTTTTCACCCTCAGCCTGTCTCTAGCTGACATTTATATGCCAAAATTGCATCATTAACACAGCCTCAAAAAGAAATGGTGTAGATTTCTATGTACTAACCACACGATCTAGAACCCTCCATTGTACTTTTCACAAATCCTGCTTACGTTGGGACCGTATTAGTCAGCTCAGGCTGCCATGACAAAACACCCACACACAGGGTGGCTTAAACACCAGAAATGCGTTTTCTCACAATTCCGGAGGCTGGAAGTCCAAGCCCAAGGTGCCAGCTAATTTGGTTTCTAGCAAGAACTCTCACCCTGACTTGCAGACAGCCTCCCTCTCACTATGTCCTCACGTGGCACACAGAGAAAGAGCAAGGTCTCTGGTGCCCTTTGAATAAGGGCACTAATCCCATCCTGAGGGCCCCATCTTCATCACCTCCTCTAAACCTAAGTACCTCCCAAAGCCCCCATCTCCAAATACCACCCCACTGGGGCTTGGGGCTTCAACATATGAATGGGGGACACAATTCAGCCCATGGAAAGGATGGTATTGAAGACAGAAGTTACACAGTGAAGAATGGCCCTAAAAAAGCCATTGAAAAGCCCTAAAAGCTCCCAACAACACCTCACTCTATGTGCCTTTGGCCCATCACTGGAAAACAAACTGTGACTTACTTGCTGCACATGCAAAATCCTAAGTCTTTAGCAAAGGCAAAATCACGTCTCTCTGGATCCTCGCTCTGTAATATATTTCTCTGAGTCATAAAAATTTGCAAATCTGCACATGGCAGAAACTAAGCCTCAACTTGAGGCTATAAATAATTACAATCATGTTCTATTCATACGGAAAGCCTGTTTAACCTGTCTTCTCATTTAGCCAGCTGTAGTGTTCAAAGCCATTTGGAGGGTATCTCAATACTCATGCAGTCTCTCTCTGATGCTTCTGAACTCTGAGCTCCTCCCGGGAGCCGGCAACACCCAGTGTCTTGGGAGGCCCTGTGCTTCGTGGGGCACTTGTAGTGCTTCATTTCAGAAAGTTTCAGAATCGCTTGTTATGAAAACCATAGCAAAATCACCAGGTATACCGAAACGAATAGAAATGTACATAATGACTCAGCCCCCACCTGGGAACAACACGACTCTTCTAACCATAGATCAGGTTAGTTAACCGAAGACTTTGCCTTCAGGTCTTGGGAACAGATTACCATTCTTACTGTTGTCTTGGTGCTCCCCCATCTATACCTGCCCTATGCCACTTTCTACGCTGAACTGGCACAGAAGGAAACCTGAAAGATGTCATCAAAGCATCACGCGGCCAGGAAGAAGCTCCTTCCTGCCTCTGTCCGTTCTTTTTCCTGACCTCTTCCCAGCCGACTCACTGAGTAGCTTTCCAAACTAAATTTTTTTGTCTAGTTTGGATACTTGACTCTGACGATAGTTCTGATACATCGATGCCTAAACATCTGCAGTGGCTCCCCACTGCCCGAAGAAGAAAGTCCAACTCCTCACCTGGCATTCAAGAACCTCCACAGCCACCCACTGATTCACCCTCCAAGGGTGCCACTCATTCTCCTCTGCGGCCATATGGAATGCTGTTGGTCCCCCAGGACATTCCAGGCTAGCCTGCCTTCAGACATTTGCTTGTGCGGTTTTCTGTTCTGGGAATGCCCACCACCCCCACCCACTTACTTTACAACCACGAGCACAAGTAAGCACCCAGCTAAATTCCACCTGTGGAATAAAGGGGTTCCCCACCATGAAGCTGTCCCTGCTTTTCTCTAGATGGAAGTTCTCCACCCTGTGAATCCTCCTAGAACCCAGCAAGCGTTCTCCTGTGGCTTTTCGCACTCTCTGCATTGCAGTCCTGAACATGAGGTTCATCTCAAGACCCTAAGCTCCTGGGTTAGGTCCCCCGAATGTCTGGATAATGTCTTTTACATAATAGATTCTTACAGAACAAAGGAGAAAAGGAAAAGAGGAAGGTGAGAGGGCGGGAAAGAGGTGGGTGGGGAAGGAAAAATGCCCCACCCCATGAATTTCTCATCCATCCACATCAGATGATTCAAAATGTAATTTCAAAGAGACGAACTAAAGAATGAACTCGGGGGGCGCCTGGGTGGCGCAGTCGGTTAAGCGTCCGACTTCAGCCAGGTCACGATCTCGCGGTCCGGGAGTTCGAGCCCCGCGTCGGGCTCTGGGCTGATGGCTCAGAGCCTGGAGCCTGTTTCCGACTCTGTGTCTCCCTCTCTCTCTGCCCCTCCCCCATTCGTGCTCTGTCTCTCTCTGTCCCAAAAATAAATAAACATTGAAAAAAAAAATTTTTAAAAAAAAAAAATTTTTTAAAAAAAAATAAAAAAGAATGAACTCGGGGTAGAACTTAGGTATGATTTGCTATAAAAGATAGGCTTTGGATTAAAATGTTACTACTTTAGGATTGGCAGTTGTTCTAGAAGGATGACATCAGCCAGGCCTCAGTGCCCTTGAACTTGCTGTTCCCTTGGCCTGGAGGGCTCTAAATACTGATGAGACAGCCCCTCCCTCAAGGAGTTTCGGGTACGGAGTTTGAGGGGTAACGAGATGATTATGACAGGCTATGACTCATGAGTCTGGAAGTGTGTACGGGATGTTCAGGGAAGAGGAAGGGAGACCCTGGCTCCAACCTGGTGGAGAGAGTTAGCAGCTAAGAAAGGTTTTCCAGGGAAAATAACACCTGACCTGGATCTTAGAGAAAAAGTAAGAATCCACCAGACCAAATGGGGTACGCAGACGGCTGAGGGAGGGTACCTACCAGAGATGAGCTTGTGTTGTTACTTGTACTTCCTGCCCTGATTACCTTTTCATTCCCTTAGTCAGGAGCTTGGCATTTACAAAAACTCATATTATGTTATATGAGTTCATATATACACATTTAAAGATACCTTCCAGTGCCGATAGCCTATGATTCTGCTCTTCTGTATGTGCAGGCAGAGTTTTTTAATAGGTAACACGCTGTACTCTATAAAACTTGAGAGACAAGAGAGTGTACAATAAAAAGTTGACCTGCCTCTCAGTTCCCTTTCACAGAGGCAACCGCATGTACAGTTCTCCAAGATCTCTTTAAACTCCCGTGTCTGCCTCTTAATGGAAATATTGGCTCTATCCCCTTCTCACCTGCAACTTTGGCATCTGATGAGGCTCCAGGTGCTTGCAGAATTTACGAACACTAATTAGTAACAGCAAAATGTGTGCCATGTGTCCTAGGACAAATCTCTTCTCCCACAGCGTCTTTCCAGGCAAAGGGATAGCACGGGGCTGGTTCAGAGGAAAACCTGACACTTTATAGGGATGAAAATGAGAAGACTCCGAGAGATGGGGCGGCTTCCTTCAATTATGCAAGAGACTATAATGGAGAAGAGAGGTCAGAGGTGGCTTCTGTGATGTCAACGGGTAAACTGGAAGAGACGGGAGGAAGCTCCGGGGCCCCGTGGAGACGGGATGTTCCAACAATCGTGGCTCGCGAAGATGGGGTGGATTTCCCCCGTGGCCTCAGTCCAGGGTCACGAGGGAGAGAATCAAGCACAAAAAATGTAGGAGACCAGATGACAAGATCAGTGCTTCTCAAAGCAAAACACATACCCCCCACCCCTGTTAGTAGAATGTGATCTAACCTTAACTGGCATCAAAGCGATTTTTTAAACAAGTATTTTCATGGTTGTTACAAAAACACATCATAAAGAGAGATACGCTGCGTGCGCTTACGTGCAAGGTACTATTATAACTGCTTTTCACTCTTTTTTTTTTTTCCACTGACTCTTCCTAAAAACCGTTTAAGACCAATAATATTATTGTCTCCATTTTGCCCTTGGGAAACAGAGAAACAGAGAGATTTCCATCCTGCTCTGGGTCACTATGACCAGAATCAGAACCCGGGCAATCTGGCTCCAGAGTCCAAGCAGCAACATCATCAAATCGAGATATTTATGCTTAGGATGAAGCTAAACCAAACATAGGATTTAATCTGCAGAAAAGCTATTAAGTAACTAATAGTCAAGTCGTTCTCAGATATAGCAGAGAGAGCAAAAATCATGAATACAGTCTCATCGCTGATGTCTGAAATATACTTGCCTAGATGTATCAGTAAGGTCTTCTCCAATCCATCTTCTAGAATTATAATATAACCACTAAGAGCTCCTATAATTTAGGCCATTGGGTGGTTACAGAGTATAAATCACTAGGAGCGAAGCTGCATGGCCAAAACGGACGCTGTTCCAGGGACGCTACGATGCTTTATAGTCTAATAAATACAAAGTTGCTACATTGCACAGAAACTGTTTTTGCTAAGTCCTCTGAACCAAACACCGGAATGCAGGTGTGGACAAATTTAGCCAAGACCCTGGTAGAGTATCATCCCTACCCTCCTGCATCCCCTGCCCCCAACCTCATCCACTCCCACTACAATACGCAGACTATAGACGCCTTCTCCTGCTCAAACTCCACTTAAGAGCAGAAAACACACGCATACACTAAAGGGAGTATTTTCATGTGTTTGTGCCAACTTTCCATTTGCTATTCCTTGAGGCTATGGTCCATTTTGCTACTGATTATGGAAACGCTGAGAATCCTAAGTCAGAGCGTTTTTGAGTCTGATGTTTTTTCCCACATCTCTCCAGGCATGGCTACCCTTCTTTCCAAGAGAAAAACAAAAACAAAAACCCGCACCCTTTGTCTTGAAATACAAATCCCAACACGCAGCACAAAGCACTGTTCTGTGTTTAACACATGGTTGCGATACACACATAAACTGAGGGAAAAGGAAAAACGTGGAAGTCTTGACAACAACACACACCCATACGCCTTGCACACTTCAGCTTTATTACAACTTCAGACGCCCTACAACACAGTGAGAGTAATTACCTAATAACTAGGCAGCTCCCCCAAATCTGTGATGATTTGGTTATAATTAGAAAGTCAGAAATAATGAGCATGTACCTGCAAGCCCAATGCTAGCACAACGCTAGGAGAAAATGCCACTGTGCAAATGAGTCTAAGTTCTCCAGGGCAGGCAATGCATGTCTTAATTCAATCATCTGTGCAAGTCAAGGGAACCCCTAAATGCCACGTTTCCCCCCCTTGAATGGAACGCTACCATCACGAAATCCTTCCTGGTTTTTCTGAAGCCTGTCACAGAATGGGGAGCATGTGAGAAGCTACCCTCCTGGGAAGAGCTGAGAACAAGTGAACAATGAGCCTGTCACCTCCATCATCACAAAGAATTAAAAAGAAATGAAAATAAACGGATTATATGAAGCACCCTTGGTAAACACTAATTACTTCCAAGTGGATTCTTGGGTATTGGACTTCACAATCAATTACTTTTTTTCTTGGTGGAGGGGGGGGGAGGTCAATTTAGCATACAATTTTATTTCTTTTTCTTTAATTAATCTTTTCAAATAATGTGGTTTATCCCTTACCCTTTGCCCTAGACATTGACAATGCAATCTTAAAAGCAAAGGATGGGACGCAAAGGTTGATTGTAGTATCTCAAGGGACCAATTCTCTCTCGCATTATCTCTTGCTTTTCAGATTTCATGAGAACTGTGCAGGGCCTCTAACCAGAATAACGATCGACAGCATTTCTGATTAAGATGCCAAAGGGAAAATCAGATAGATGCTTTTCTTCATCTGACATGCCCTCATTCTGTATCAGACGCTACTCTTGCCTTTCCACTTTCATTGTCCTATTTAGAGCATTTTCATCAGTGTTTCAATATCTATTTTTGTATTGCTCGTAAAAGTTATTTAGTACAATTATAAGTCCAAATATCACGCAAGGAACAGGGATTTACACTTTAGAAAGACTCAATCCGCTCAGAGCACAAACATACAATGGTCAATAGTACAGACCAACAATGTTAACAGAAGAATGGGCAGTGTTCTGTAGGGTCACAGGATTAATCCCGTTCTGCCACAGATGACAGGTAAGGATATACGGGCAGGGAAGGTTTTGCAGAAGAGGAACACCTGAGCTGTGTTTTGATAGGAAGGAGAGGGTGGAAAGGTGTGTAGGGACAAGGAGAAAAACATGAAGATAAGCAGATCCCCAAGTACAGATGCGGTCGCTGAGCAGACACTTCACATAGTTTGGCACATGTAAGTTACTCATGCCTTTCTCACATGAGTAGAGCTACCTGGTGAGGAAGTCTGGAGGTGATGAGGGAGGGAAGAAGGTGGAAATAAGGGCCCAGGTGACAGCCCTGAGAGGGAGTGGTGTGAGAGAAGAGGTTGGGGACAGACCTCAGAGAATGCTCCCTCATATCTCTGCGGCCACACCAGACATTGCTTCCTCTCCTAGTGCATGAAGCTCGTTCCCATCTTTCGGCCTCAGCACATGCCCCCTTGGTCCAGAATGCTTCCCCCTTCCTTTTGCCCAACATCACTCTGGTCTCAGACAGCCCAGCCCCAAACCCTCTTCCTCAGTGCTCTGTGGGTTTCCCTCACAAGACATAACAAAATTGAAATATAATGCAGGGGTGTGTGTGATTATTTATTTCATGCCTGCTCCCCAAAGCCTGGCTTTGTCCTCCATATCCAGTGTGAGGTCTGCCACAGAGCAGGCTCTCAGTAAATATTTCCTGAGTAAATGAGAAAAGAGCTGTGGCCAGAGAGACTGGAGGCAACTCAGGAATTCGTAGTGTCCCAGGGGCCAAAAGGGGCAAGTGTACCAGGAAGAATATATAGTCAATAATGATGAGGTGACCCAGAGAATAAGCACAGCTAAGACAACAAAAAGGCCTACTTCTAGAAAACCTAACTGATTTAACTTCCCAAGGCAACTATCCAACCAGGTCAACTACATAAATCAAATCCCTTCAGTCATGGTTTATTACCTACGAAATGAAAGCCAAACTCCCTAGCAGGAACCCAAGGCCCTCCTCAACTCACTGACCTCCAACTCAAACCCTCGTGTCCCGACTTCTATACCTTGGACCCACCAGACTAGCTTCCTGGGTCTCTAACCTGCCGCACCCTGCAGACTTCAAAGCCAAGGGAAATGTCAGTTCCTCACCCAAGCTTACCTAACTCCTAACCTGTTCTGGCCCATGGTGATTATTCATCTAAAGTCCTAAAAACCAGTCTATGTCTCTCATAAACTTCACATACTTTTTCCTTCCTCAACATATCTACAAGCCTCACTCTTCATCATGTTCAGGTGACTCTGGGAGGCTCTCCCTAATGACCTTACTCGAAATATAAACCTGTCCCAACACATCCTATCACCTTTCCCTTCTAGATGTGTTTTCATAACCCCTACCACTATCTACATATAGTTTACTTATACAGATAGTTTACTTATTTTCCTTGATTTTGGTCTGGTTTATCCACTGCTATATCCCCACTGCCCAAAATACAGCCTGGGACCAATTAAGGACTCAAAAACTATTTATTGAATGTATGTCAAATAAACAGATATTTATCTACTCTGAAAGACAGTATTTACTATTCATCTTTAAAAGGGATCCACGCAGGTATGTTCTATACATACTTCCTGTTTATAAATCAGGGCCATCCACAGCCAAAGAAGAGTACAGATGGTTAAGACTGTCATACTCCTAAACTTGACCCAAAGCCTGCTTATGGTCCACATTTTGTTGCCTCTCCGAAGCAAGTCTGGATCCCAGTTCAGGAACGCATCAGCTGTCGAACCTTGGGAAACCACTAAATGTTCCTGAGCCTCAATGTCTTCTTCTGGAGGACACTTAACCCCCAGAAAGAGGGCAGATATGAGACTATCTGGCACAGTAATTGGAGCACGGGCTTCAAAAATGTTGACAATCAGTGTTAGCTCACTGTCCTCGCCTTCATCCACAGAGGTAAATACCATGAACGTTCTCCTTGTCAGCCTCATGGCATCATTCGGTTGCCAAGAACATTTTTAAATCCGGTTAAACACAAAAGTCTATGTCTCACTAAATTTTCTGACTAATGTTTACCAGATGACATATCTATCTATCTATCTATCTATCTATCTATCTATCTCTATCTATCTATCTATCTATCTATCTATCTAGAATCACTGCAAAACAAGATAAAAAGTAAAATATGAATGATGCTTTTATTAAAACACCCAAACCAAAACTGTTAAAATAAATCCTACTATACAGAAATTTATCCATTCATTCATTCATTTAAAAACATATAATGACTAGAGACATCTGGTTGGCTCAGTAGGTAGAGCACGTGACTCTCAAATCTCAGGATCATGAGTTTGAGGCCCACGTTGGGCATAGAGGTCACTTAAAAAAGGGTGGGGGAATCTATCATAGGAAAGGCAAAGAATTCTCCCAAATATATAATGACTAAAGTCAAAATTCAATCACTGATGGTAAATCAATGTAGTCATTCCAAGCAAACCCTTACCTAAAAAAGCAAAAGGTGCAAATGGAAAATCCTACCAGATCTTAGAATTTTAATTCATATATATATGGGGAAAGAATCTAACAAAATGGCATACCTTCCAATAATCACAGCAGGTTTTGTGTATTTCCTGTACATCAGGAAAATCGGTGGGTTGTCTTTACAGACAACAGTATTCTTGACCCAGTTTCCCCCTTGGGGAAACTTATTTCAAGAATGTTGTATTAATAGAATATGTGACCTTTGGAGATCCATCTAAGTTGTTGTAGGTACTGACAGTTTGTTCCTTTCCATTGCTGTATACCATTCCATGGTGTGGCCCTATTACTACACCATTCACCCATGAAGGACGTGTGGGGGGTTGTTACTTTTTTGCTCTGAAAACGGCTATGAACATTTGTGTACAGGTTTATGGGTGAAGGGAAGATTTCACTTCTCTGGGGTCAATACCCAAGAGCGCAACTGTGGAGCTGTGTGGTGAACACACGCTATTTTACAGGAAACTGCACTGGGTTCTGGAGTGGCTGTACCATTTCACATTCCCACCGGTGGTCCATCGGTGATCCAGCTTTTGTGCAGTCTCAGAAGCATCCAGTATGGTTACTGTTTCTACGTTAGCCATTCTGATAGGTGTGGAGAGGTATCTCACTGCGGCTTTAGTGTGCACTTCCCGTATGGCTAATGATCCGACCATCTTTTCACGTGCTTACTTGCCATCTGGATAAGTATCGTCTATACAGTCTGTTCACGTCCCTGTCCTTTGCCCATTTTCAAATTGGATTATGTGTTCATTACTGTTGGGTTTTGAGAGTTCTTTATGTACTCCAGATGTTGTCCACTTTTTGATACGTGGTCTAGAAATATCTTCTCCTAGACTGGAGCTTGTCTTTTCAGCCTCTTAAAAAAATCCTTTGCAAAGCAAAAACGTTTAATTGTGGCTTGTCTTTTCATTTTCTAATGCTATCTTTTGAAAAGCAGAAGTTTTGGGGGCACTGGGTGGCTCAGTTGGTTAAGCGTCAGACTTTGGCTCGGGTCACGATCTCACGGTTTGTGGGTTCAAGCCCTGCATTAGGCTCTGTGCTGACAGCTGAGAGCCTGGCGCCTGCTTGAGATTCTGTGTCTCCCTCTCTCGCTGCCTCTTCCCCACTTGCACTCTGTCTCTCTCTCAAAAACAAACATTAAAAAATAAATTTAAAAAAACAAAAAGCAGAAGTTTTTAATTTTAGTGAAGTCTAACATATTAATATTTTCTTTGATGGGTCATGCCTTTGAATGTCATATCTAAGAAATGTTTTCTAGTGCAAGGTCACACATGAAAAGCAACCTTCTAGGAGTTCTACAGTTTTAACTCTTACACTGAAGTCCATGATTCACTTTGAGATAATTTTTGTGTTTGGTATGAAATAACAGTCTCAGTTCACCGCTTTGCATACGGATATTCAATCGTTTCAGCAATGTCTGTTACAAAGATTACCCTTCCCAGGGGCGCCTGGGTGGCACAGTCGGTTGAGCGTCCGACTGCAGCCAGGTCACGATCTCGCGGTCCGTGAGTTCGAGCCCCGCGTCAGGCTCTGGGCTGATGGCTCGGAACCTGGAGCCTGTTTCCGATTCTGTGTCTCCCTCTCTCTGTGCCCCTACCCCGTTCATGCTCTGTCTCTCTCTGTCCCAAAAATAAATAAAAACGTTAAAAAAAAAAAAAATTAAAAAAGATTACCCTTCCCTCATTGAAATACTCTGGCCTCTTTGTCAAAAATCGATTGATCACAAATATAGAGGTTTATCTCTGAACTTTTTATTGTGTTCTATTGATCTTTATGTCCATCCTTAAGCCAATACCAAATTTAGTGGTAGAAGTCCTCAAATTATATTCTTTTTCAAAATCACCTTGGCCATGCTAGATCCTTTCCCTTTCCAAAAGCACTCCATTTTTTAGAGACTTTGTTCTTTCAAAAACACTTAATTCTAAAAACAAATGTGTAACTACAGTCTATTCTAGAACTCAACGTTTTTCATAAGATTTCTCTCAACAACAGACCATACAGTACTATTAGCCATGTGAAATTATCATCTTTCTCGCCTTCAACTGTCTACCTAATCTTTTCAAGTAATATAAATGGATGAAACTTACTAAAATTTTCCCCCATAATAAAAGGAAAAATAGGTACAGAAAACCAAAATCTGGAATAAAATATTCAAAACATAATAATAATATTTATAATAATTATATAATAATAAAACATAATCTGTGATTATTGCTGAGTAGTCTAACCAATGGCAACTAGTTTTTCTTTCCCTTTTTATATACTTACCCAAATTTTCTAAAATATGCATTTTACATTAAAGTTTATTTTTTCCTATTATAAAATACATGGACCTTCAATATTTGATTTTCCTTTTTCTTCTAACCTTTGCTTTTTGGTGGATAAATACAGTGTTACGATCTGAGTTGTTAGCATGAATATTGTCAGAGTCCGTGATTCCTGGACTTTGCTTTTCCATTTCACAAAATCCAAGACAGAACAACAAACTTTATTAGTGCTTTGCTTTATTCATTTACTGCTCTGTTTCATAAATATTCAAGGATCAACCTTGCCAGATTTATCCTGATCTTGATAAAATGTGTTTTATATTTTCACATTATCCTGAAGTAATATGCAAGTAGGAAACAATAATAATCAGACAGGAGGGAAATGAGAACTCCATTTCACCAACAGTAAATGCTTTTTTCATATTTTTCAGAGTTGGTATGAATTAAACACAATGAATACAGATTTCTTCCTTAAATCATATTATTAACCAAAACGTGTTGAACCAAAATTTTAAGACCAAATGTTGGTGAAATAAAATGTCAGCAGAAGATGCCCAAGTGTTTGATGAAAATGGTGGAGTCTTTCAGTAGCTGAAGAAGTTTCTGTCTTCTTCCAATAAGTTGTAGCCTTCCTGCGTTTCATTTCTTTACCTCAACCCCAAGATCTATCACTTCAGATAGAAGAGCGTGTATTTATTTTTATTTTTATTTTGTTTTTGTTTTTATTTTATTTATCAGTACAAATGCCTTCACCTTCTTGCCCTCTTGCCTCCCTGACCTGAATCGATTCATCCACCTCTACTTTCTCTGTCCTCTCATGGGTTTTTGAGCACGGACCCTGAAAACCACAAAGCAATGTCAATGGTGTTTAGATACATCCCTGCCGTCAATGTCCATGGGGCACTCAGCACTAAAAGGAAGTTCTTTCACTTCAATTTATAGAGTTCTCACTGTAAGTTTCAACTTCTGCTAGACCATCCAGGGACTTTATTATTTAACAAAGATCATTAAAAACCCTCTCGTAAAGCACACAGGGCCACACAGCCTGTCTAGGAGACACTCGCTCTCTCAAATTTGCAGCGATGACGTTTCAAGAATATATGCAAATAAGGGGAGCCCCCAGGTCAAGTTTTTAACATCAGTGTTTCCTATCACCCGTACATGAAATAACGGTCCAGGAGAAGTCTGGTGGAAACCAATGAAATGTACATTCTAAGAGATAAAATGGTATTCCACAGACCCTTCCCTGCCTTTAACTAGGTGTGGCTCTACATTCAGATTCTAAACTTTGAACTTCTAAATGGGATTAATTCTAAATTAATTCTAAATGGGATTAATAACACAGAGGAGCATGAAAGTGAGGGGGAAGAAAAGCAGGTTTTAAATCGTAATTAAACTTTATTCCCTGCCGTTGCCAGAAGTGACCTGGGGAAAGGCCATTCCACCCGAGTTCTCCTATCTGCCACCAGTCACGTGAAGAATATATATTATTTTTTAAGCCACCACTCCAGTGTCTGAAAGCATTCTGAGCCACTGTGCTAAAGCCCACCAAATAGTAAGTCTGATCCTCGCATATATCAATTAAACTCTTTCAGAGCCACACAGCACGTACCCTAATCCGCCAGTCATTCCTCAAAGGATCAAGTGCAAATCTTGCGCCGGAACTAGAGAAAACACAGAGGCCATGTCTATACTCAGGAGGGCAGTAACTTCATTTCCAAATGCAAAGGAAACACATTTTGAGATGTGGTGAAACAAAGGAGCCAGCATCTCTGAGGCCCACGCTGCCTACCAAACAACGAGCACCAGGGTAGAGAATCAGCCAATGAATCTATTACCTGGAGACGAAATTTATTTTAAGTAAACCGACAACGGCATCAGCAAGACTGTAAGACTTTACTTACAGTTTATGACATCAGGAGATAAAATATACATATGCTACACACTACAAATCGGTGGGGAAGCTCCTGTGCATCTTCTTACGGATTCATCTACCAAAGCAACATCATCACGACATCAGTTACAGGATTTATAGTAATCTCACACGAAATTCACTTCTTTTAACTGAGCAAGTGTCAACAAGTACGGTGAGATTTTATGGTTCCTACCATACGCCATCATTAGAATAGGACGGTCTCTGTTATACTTTCTCTGGCTTACAAATTATAAATAATGGACCTGATCTGCTTTCTTAGCTTTACTAAAAATGAGCCCCTACACGAGGATATGCTGACAAAATTATGTAAACACATACCTATCAAATTGTTTTAATTATAAGTTATTTTTAATAATTCTATTAATTACGAAATAGCAACAGGCCATATAAATTAGTTTTTAATAGCATTTACTTATTTTTATTTTTTTTAAGTTTATTTACCTTTGAGAGAGACAGAGAGGATAAAGTACAAGTTGGGGAGGGACAGAGAGAGAGAGAGAGAGAGAGAGAAAGAGAGAGAGAGGCACAGAATCCAAAACAAGCTCCAGGCTCTGAGCCGTCAGCACGGAGCCCGACATGAGGCTCAGAGCCATGAACCGTGAGATCATGACCTGAGCCAAAGTCGGACGCTTAACCAACTGAGCCACGCAGGCACCCCTAAATAGCATTTAAAAGTGAGACAATTTTTTTAAAAAGACAATAACAAGCAACGTATAAATGTTTATCACCCAGGAAACAAAAGCAAATATATATGTGTCAACTATATTTCAATAAAAAATTAATTAATGTGAGATTAATTAATTTTAAAAAGCAAACATAGAGTTTGACAAATGAAACCGGAAGATAAAAGAGAAAATTCATTTGATAAATGTTTACTGATGACCTATTATGTGCCAGGCATTGTTCCAGGTACCGGGAACACAACAGGAAGCGTATGGGTACTGTTTTGGTCATCCACCCAGCATGTATTACCTCCTTCCTAATAAAATTTTGATTTTGCTCAGGTCTTCACCTCTCCTCCAATGCATCCCTGGCCCCACTCCTAGCTCCACCCATGGGCCTGACTGATCCAAAGGTAATCTCATTCCTATCACCAAAGAGGAGTTCAGGAATGAGCCTATGACTCAACCTGGACCAAGGACAGACACAGAGCGCCTTCCAGGGGATTTCTGAAAAAGACTTCCCTCAGTCCTATGGTACCTCAAAGAAATAGCTCTCCTCTTATCTGGACAGTGTGTTGAGATGACAGGCTGGGGACTGCTACAGCCATCCGTAGGATGGCCAGAGGATCCGGAGGACGGTAGAGCCAAGATGTCCACATGGAAATGTAGCTTGAACCTCTAGATGACGTTACCCTCAATCCTACCCTCCCTTTAGGCTTCCATATTGATGTGGGCAGGTCCAAATCTCATTATTTAACCACTCTTAACTAGATGGTCTTATGAAAGCATATGAGGGCAACTCTTTGAAGGACAGCCATAGCCTCTTTGCTTCAGAATGTATAATCTAGGGGGAAACATAGGCCCTGATCAGAATTAGGCTCCTTAATTCTGAAAGAAGGCAGAGATGGAGCAAAAGATTAGAAGTGCTAAAATCCTCCTGGGAGAGAATCATGTGTCAGCTGTTAGCTAAAACGGTTCAATAACAGCATCTCAGAATAACAGTATGCAGGCAACTGTAGGACTTGGGGCCTTCCTGGCATTCTGCCACCCATCCAAGTCTCATCAATTTTTAAATTACAAAACATTTTAAACAGGTTTTAGCAGGCAAAACAAGTGATGAATAAAACATTCTAGAACATTACAATAAGCAAACCTACAAAATAATCCCTTAAAAAATTGCTGTAAATCTTTACTGATAGATTCTTAACCTCAATGAATACAAGCCTGTTTTTTTTTTCATTTAAACATACAGCTTTATCTTTCTTACTAACCCCAAATTGTTGAAATGATCATCAATATTCTTGAGCGACGTCAAGTGATCGATTACATAATTCAGCTGAACAATTTTCTCCCGGGGAACATGCTAAATCCATATAAACCCAATAGCATAAATCTACATATGGTGTATATTTTCCTTCCACAGTAGTGCAGATTAAGTTAATCCTTTAAAAATTAAACAGTAATATGAATACAGAACACTCAACACATAGGATTAGTAAAGCGGCAATTAAGGGCATACCCTGGATAATAAAAACAAAAAAGAACTGAATCTATTTAATCTAAGTTTGGAATTTCTCCAACAAAGAACAAACAAGTTCAACTGGATTCATTTATTCATTTATTTAATACATTTTTACTGAGCACCTATTATATGTGCTAGGTACTGTACTATTATGCTGGTTGGTGGGGTACACTGAATCCTTCCTTCATAAAACATTGTCTTGAGGGGGGACACAATAATATAACCTCATAAATACATCTGAATTACAATTGTGGTAAGAACTTCTACAAAAAAAGAGTTTGGGAGACCTTACTTTTCTTAGGATAACTGATACTAAACCAAGACCTTCAGAGTGAATCCATTTAAAACAAACTTTTCATAGTATATTGTAAAAAAAAAAAAAAAGGGTAATTCATGTGGTTTCCAACCCCCCAAAAAGCCTACAGATCCATGACTCCTGGTATTCCTGTCCTATAGTTTAATCCCACAGTGACGCAGCATTGGCCTTGTGTGACTAACATCAGTGGAGGTCACAGTATGGGACTTCTGATGTCATAAAAAGGCACTGTAGCTTCTACCTTGGCTTCTTGGAACATTTGCTCTTGAGAGGGCTGGGTACCATGCCATGAAGACATTCAAGCACCCCCATAAAAAGGCCCCCATGGGGGGGCAACTGAGGCCTCAGATAAATGGCCAGGCACACTAATGAGCCACTCCAGCCTAGTCATGGCTATAGAGCATGCAGCCTCAGAGAAGATACGGTCGCCACAATCTAAGAGACACCAAAAAAGACCTACCTAGCCAAGCCCTTCCTGAATTCCTAACAGACACCATAGGACATAATAAAGGATTCCTCTGTTTTAAGCCATTATGTTTTATGTGATTTATTACACAACATAAATAAATGACTTATCTTAAAAATGATAAGAAAAATAAAAATAAGTTTACTTCATCTAATATTTAAGAATATTTAAGAAAGTAATTCTTAAAACAAAAAATATGAGTCGTGTTGATCAGAGAGATGGATAATTCCCCCCAAATACCATATAATAAACAACATAGTACAAAACCCTATTTTCATTCTGAACTTTTACAGGGTGACAATAAAGAAAGTGATTTTATAAAAAGAATTTTCTTAGAGTCTTTTTTTTTTTAGCTCCTTGATGTCCAAGTTAGCATCTATTAAAGGTCATTCATTGTCCATTGTACCTTCCTCAATTATGAACTCATATAACTCTACTGGACAGTTACTGGTCAATACCATTACATATGGTTCTATAATTCAACATCACTGCCATCAAGTTCATAAAATTCTGCATAGATGGTGACATGAGTGATTTTACTTTAGAACCGACTGGCTCTGCATAGTTGTAAACATCCAACTATCAACTAGAGGTTAATACAAGACACTGACAGGATGAATGAGGATCAATGCCAGCGTTAAGGCAACAGGTTTAAGTGTGAACTAATTTAAATGTTATCAGTTCACAAATATTTTTATGTTATGACGATAACTTCCCTATTGAACATGGTAGAGAAGTCCAATAATTAACATTTGGGTACTCATGATACCCTTTATAGGGGGACTTAATCTAGCTTTAAACTAGCCAGGGTCTCAAAGAAGGCTTTCAGAGAAATGCCCTTTGTAACTCTATCTAAATGAGCAGAGTGGGTTAACTTAACAAAGATGAGAAAAACACCAGGCAGAGAACACAGGATACATTTAAAGACTATTTGAAGGGAGTAAATGCTCCCTCATGGCATGTTCAAGAATCTCAAAGATGCGTCACTGAAATATACTGTTCCTTCCTATATCTCCATACTTCCATTTTGGTCTGCTGGCAATGCGTTTTTTTTGTGTTTTTGCCGGGGCCGGGGTGGGGGGGGGGGGGGGGGGGGGAGGGCAATACATTTGCCCAAAAATTCTTTATTTTGTCTTTGAAGGATGTTTTCACTGTATCTAAAATTTTAGGTTGGCAGTTACTCTCCTTTAGTTTTTTAAGCACGTAAGTGCATCATCTTCGGGTTCCATTGATTCTCTCATAAAGCCACCAAGTCGGTTTTACCGTCGTTACTCCGTCAAAGACAGGACTATTTGGAGTTTGTGGAGTGTCTTGAATCTGTGATGTCTTTCATCAGACTTGGAAAATTCACAGCCATTCACTCTTCAAGTATTGCTTATGCCCCTCAGGTCTCCCATTGGATGGTCTATATGGATCTCAAACTTAACATAACCAAAATAAAACTTTTGGTTTTCTCTTCAAAACCTACAATTCTCCAAGCCCTCCCCAACTAAGTAAGGAGTATCACATCTACGCAACAATTGTTCAGGACAAAAACCTAAGAATGCCCCTTAATTCCTCTCTTTCCTCCACACCCCTCCTGGAATCCATCAACATGTCTCTCAAAACATATTCTAAACTTACCCAGTCTTCCTCAGCTGCCCACCATCACCCATCTTGCATCAGACTCTTTGTCCGACAGCCTCCTCACTGGACTTTCTATAGTCTACTGTCCACACATCACCACAGTCATCTTTTAAAGTATGAATCAGGTCACCGGCTTCCTTCCCTTCCTGAAAATCTCCATGTCTTGTCACCCTACAATCTCTCTCGTGTGCTGCTCCGACAAACTCCTGTTGTCTTTCTAGCCACTACCCTTGATCAATTGCAAATCAAACCAAACTTGATAAGCCCCAACTAATCTACAAGCTTAATCACTACCACAGGCATGGATACCGATAACTGAGGGCAACCAACATGAGATGGTGAACAGCCCGGCAGAGAACTTGACTGAAGAAAAGACGAGGGGCTGTGATGTGCAGTTCTGATCCAGCGGACCTTCCTTGCTCCTCCTACAGTCTGTCATCTGCCTGCTTCTCCCAGTGAGGCCATTTGTCCAGCCATTTGGACAATGGAAATAATATCAAGACTGTCTTATTATTATTATTATTATTCAAACAATAAGAGGTATTTGATTTGGATTCCTCTTCTTTTAAGACCTAAGTTTCTTTTGAAAGTAAAAATTTCAATCTAGTAATATTCCGCATACCTTTTTACTAGTGTGCACAAAGAAAGCAGAGTCTACGTCAGCCCAAGAGTGAACATTTTGCGGTAATTCAAATATCTGATAATAACCAAAACAGTGCCTCTACTGCACAGGAAACAGTCCCATAAAATACAGGAACCTGCCCCATCGCTTTTTTGTTTCACTGCTACTTTTTAGAAACTCTATGAATGGCCCTGAAAGAGAAAAGCGTCTTTCTTTACGATAATAATTGATTTACAAATGGACCAGTGAAAGTCCAGCGATTGTAAAAGTACTTTAAGGAACAATTAAAAGGAACTGGAATTTAAAAGCTTTGAGAGAGGCCCTAAGATCAACACCAATGTGAAATCATCTGAAGAATGGGCTATCCAGCTAGGCTCATTGGATGCTAGGAGAGTCAGCTTTAATTAGTTACCTTTGAGGTCTGAGAAACCCAGAGCAAGTTAAGTGAGCGAGAGCCAACCAGGGTTGGAGTTGGAGCCAAGGTCAAGATTCTAAAGAGCTCTTCAACAGCTTTGAATGTGTCTGCCCTTTGAGAAGGATTTGCAGCTGATCTGCAGATAATCAAATCAACCCTGTGTAAACACTACAGCTATGTGGTTTTGAAAGAGAAATTTCTGGCAACTGTCCTGCACTCATGTTGACCAACCTTCTCTTTTCTGCCTGTACCCAAGAGCATCCTGCACACATGTAAGCCATGGAATGGGGACACTGAGAGGAGTCCTAAAGATCAGGCATCCCAGTGTTTCCCAAACTCTGGTCTGAAATAAAGTTTTTATCAATCAGTTTACAGTGAATTTTCTTTCTTTCTTTCTTTCTTTCTTTCTTTCTTTCTTTCTTTCTTTCTTTCTTTATAATTTTTTTTAACGTTTTATTTTATTTTTGAGACAGAGAGAGACAGAGCATGAACAGGGGAGGGTCAGAGAGAGGGAGACACAGAATCTGAAACGGGCTCCAGGCTCTGAGCTGTCAGCACAGAGCCCGACGCGGGGCTCGAACTCACGGACCGTGAGATCATGACCTGAGCTGAAGTCGGCCGCTCAACCGACTGAGCCACCCAGGCGCCCCTATTTTTTTTTAATGTTTCTTTTTGAGGGGGGAGAGACACAGAAAGGGGACAGAGGGTCCCAAGCGGGGCTCTGTGCTGACAGCGGTGAGACTGATGTGGGGCCTAAACTCACGAACAATGAGATCATGACCTGAGCAGAAGTTGGATGCTCAACCGACTGAGCCACCCAGGTGTCCTGGTGACTTTTTTTTTCAAAAAAGACACATAGTGAACTCTTTATAAAGCTGAATTCGATTCATCTCTAGAGGACTGACAGTCTGAGATTACAACGTTCCTACTTTTCTGACGTTAACATGTCCTTCCTTTCACGAACTCTCTAGAAGGCAACAAAACCAAGGAGACGATGACCGTATTGGTGGGAGATGATGACTGAGTATTTCTTTTTAACTTACCTGGTTGGCGAAAATAAAAATTGGAATATCTTCTCCTGGACTATCTAGTCCCTAAAATCCAAAAGGTTTAAGATCTATCCCAATTCTTCCCTTTATAATGTCTGAGTCCTACTAGTGACTGGAAGTCTCACACCAGGCACCATATACACAGTAGCAAACTGATCAGAACGCCCTGGGCAGATGGAACCCAGGGCCAACAGCACAACACTGTGGGTGAGTCACCTCCTTCTTCCCCCCGAAGCTCCAACACCGAAAGATGAGAAAAGAGCTTACTAAAATTCCAGCACGAGCTGACAGGAAACCTGCCGTCACTGCCGTCACTGATCCCAGCACCTCTTGATGACTCTGGCTGAACGTTCAACCACCACAGAAATACAGGTTCCATGGCAATAAATGGATGAATCTGTCATACGGGACAACATGACTATAAGCCAATAAATTACCCATTATTGCAGTGCAGCGTGAATTTCCACCCGAGTGAGCTAAAATGAGCATCTGAAACGGACGAGGTTCTGAGTTTGGGAGAAAATGCTGTTTTTCCGACGTCCATTTCCTCCTCCTGTTTTCCTTTAAAGTAGCCCTGTGGTTCCTCCACCTCTGTTACAGACAGACAAAGACGAATCACAAGAACAGAAAAGTGCTTTGAATTCCTTAGAAGCGGGCACAAAAATTACGCGGTCGACTCTTCGTGTTGGGTCTTTCTGGGATCCCCTCCGAAGGATCCTAACTGTCCCAGGATGCCGCACCACCAGGGCCCCGGAGTCTGACTGAGCGAACAGTACCTACCTGTCTTGGCAACGACCGCTGTGCCGAGAAAGCTTGGCACTTGCAGCTGCTCCCCTGGGCCCTTGTGCTAGCATTTCAGGAGAAAGGAAAAGAAGCTGCCACAGTCAATCACCGCGGCGAAACAGTAAGCACGGGACACAGGTGCTGTTGGTGACAGCTGCACAGAACCGCACTTCCGGAACCCCAGCGACCGGCTTACAAGAAAACCTCACGCCCTGCCCAATACAGTGGCTCCCAATATTCTTCACCTCGTTACTGAAGGAAGCCCACACACATGCAGTAAGAGTTACAAAAGAACTGAGGGGCGCCTGGGTGGCTCAGTCGGTGGAGCGTCTGACTTCGGCTCAGGTCATGATCTCACAGTTCATAGGTTCGGGCCCCGCGTCGGGCTCTGTGCTGACAGCTGGGAGCCGGGAGCCTGCGTCGGACTCTGGGTCTCCCTCTCTCTCTCTGCCCCTCCTCTCCTCACACACACTCTCTCTCTGTCCCTCAAAAATAAATAAAAACGTTAAATAAAACGTTACAATAAAAGTTACAATAGAATAAAAAAAATAAAAGTTACAATAGAATTTAAATATAATAGAACTTAAATATAACCCAAGTATTCTAGTATGAAAAACAGTAACCCTTCCTCCCACTAAATATTTTCTAAGCAATAAGAAATGGTGTTTGGCAGAAAAGACAAGAAAATGAGTGGCGAAACTTTGCATAAGAGATTTACTGAAATTCTGAATGACATTTCTCTTTCTCCAGAAGCACCTGACCACATCTAGCCAAGTCCAGAACTTTCTCTTTGCATTGTTGGTCAATATAGTGCCTCCCCACGTTTTTCTTCTAATTTTCTCTTCAACTTTCAAATCTATATTAAATGAAACACAAGGGGGAGAATAGGAAGAAAAGGAAAAGAGCTTTGCTTACACACCACAAAGGGTTAGAGACACAAGCAACTTTTATTTGATAGTAATAAAGGGGGGCACAGCTGCTTAATATAAAGAGCAGAGGTCTTTTAGAAGCTAAACATTTGGCCATTCTTGGTAACTGCCTCGCCTAAGATCAGACCGACACGTTCTCTCACTATCCATCCGCCCTCCTCACATACACCATCTACCACTAAAGCACAGTAGGCAAGACTTAAGACTTTCACCTATGTTTCCAAGGGCTTGGAGGCGTGTAGAGGTAATTTATGTAGCTTGAACATTTGCTCAGGTAGCAGGTGTAACGCGGCATTTTGATTCATTCGTGATCCTGTTACTGTCCTTAAAAAATTTTACCTGCATTTTAAAATTCATTTGACAGTTTCAATCAATCCTCAATTACAGGTATGTTTTAAAAGGAGGATTTAGAAACTTTCAAAGGCAGGCATGGGAGTCATATACAGGATAGCCAGTAATCCTTCCATCAATCATTGTATCAAATAATACCAGGCAGAAAAACATGCCTAGGACTCAACCAAAAATAAAGGCTAAATCAAAACTGCTACACGTTAAAATGAAAATTACAGTTTGTCTAAAAACCATTCTTTGCAGCCGTTCTCCAAATTTTACATAAAACTCTCTTTAAAATGAGAAACAGGTGAAGGAAGTTTACAATAAACTTAAGTATTTACTTCAAACCATTTAAAAATAAATTTCAAAACTCAGCTGAGGGGTGCCCGGGTGGCTCAGCTCAGTTAAGCGTCCGACTTCGGCTCAGGTCATGATCTCACGGTTTGTGGGTTCGAGCCCCGTGTGTTGAGCTCTGCGCTGACAGCTCGGAGCCTGGAGCCCACTTCGGATTCTGTGTCTCTGTCTCTGTCTCTCTCTCTCTCTCTCTCTCTCTCTCTCTCTGCCCCTCCCCTGCTTGCACTGTTTTTCCCTCTCTCTCAAGAATAAATAAACATTAACAAAAAAAAACCTCAGCTGAAAACCATTATCAGTCATTTTAGTATTCTAAGACAGAATGTTTCCGCCCCATAGGGTCCAGCAGTCAAGAGGCACAGATGCCACGAGGATCAATAATAAAAACCGTCAAAAGCTCTGTGCCAAGAAGCAGGAGGCAGCACACCGCTCTTTGTTCCCATCACGCCCTTACCTGCCACTGCTCTCGTCACTTGTGCCTCCCGACTGTCGGAAGTTCAGGAAAATGACGTTCCGCACATCTGAATTTCCGCAGAAGGAAAAAACCAAAACGGCCACCCGGCTTCCGAGGAGCTGTGGCCAAATTACCACGGTAGCTCAACCAAGATGAGAGCAACGAAAGTGTGCGGGAAGTGGCACCGGCACGAGCAGCCACCCTCTTGTGACGAGCACAAGACGCAGCGCGCCCACCTGCTCCCGTGCAGGTAGGGAACATCGTCGCGCTGACGGGCGTCAGAAGCAAGCACCGCACGGGGGAAGCGTGAAAATGCACTCCTCGTGAAAAATTAAACACGCCGTCGGTGGACGCCCCTCCTCCTGCGTGGATACTTGTCAGAAACAACCACAAACAACAGCAGCAGCAGCATTTCCTTAGCATCTGAAACGGAGAAGAGCAAGGAATCCGAACTCCAAGCAGAGTTCTCCCAGGGCCTCACATGGTTTGTTTCCAGTTTTGTTTTCAGGAAAAAACACTTTGGCTCACACATCAAGGAAACCGCAGGAGAAAAAGAACCACAAAGAGCTACAGCAGCTGAGCCTCCAAGAGGCCACCACTCCAGTGCCCCCGTCCTCCCCAGAACGTCACCATGGGGAAAACCCGAGGTCTGTCGCCGATGACGCGACTCTTTCCACGCCAGACCGATCAATACGCTCACTTTAAGTGGCTCACCTTAGAAATGCCATAACCCATCTCATGGTACAGGGGATTCCACCACGGGCCCAAATCCTCAGGGTTCCACAGCCCAGGTTCCATGTTCTCCCCATTTAAAATGTGGACGCTCGGTGCTCAAACAATCTGCATGACTAGGCTCGGCCCCTCGTTATCGAGCACTTACAGAGGAATCGTAAAGTCACGGCTGGAAGCACAAATGGCTGGGAACGCCAAGGCAGTCTGCCAACTTAAGATGAGGATTTCACATTTTCTGCGACTTTCATCGCTTTCATTGGATTCTGACACACGAGTGAGGTTCTGACCCAGAGGACTGGGGAAAGAGCTAGAACCAGAATGCAAACGAAAGGGACTCCCTTAGCTCGGTATTCAAGACTCCAAAGCAAGCAACGTTTCTTCAAATCACGGGGCTTTGTGTCACCTGCAGCCCAGTCTTCAACAGTAGTTATTAGAAATGCAGATTCCTGAACCCCCAGCCAGAGCCTTGGGGGACGGGCCCTGGAATCTGTACTTAACATTTCTTATGCACATTAAAATCTGCTGCATGAACAACCAACTGTTTCACAGAGAGTCTGAACTGGTGAACATACACACACAATGCACCCTTTGCAGTTATATTCACCGGAAAGAATTTTAAGCGAAGCACATGTACATGGTTTCACATTCTTTTTCTTTAAAGACATTTATTATTTTTGAGAGAGAGAGAGAGAGAGAGAGAGAGAGAGAGAAAGCACACAAGCAGGGGAGGGGCAGAGAGAGAGAGAGAAGGGAGACACAGAACCCGAAGCAGGCTCCAGGCTCCAAGCTGTCAGCACAGAGCCCGACGTGGGGCTCGAACCCACAAACCGTGAGATCATGACCTGAGCTTAACTGACTGAGCCACCCAACCCCTGGTTTCGTATTCTTCAAGAGTTGCCAAGTCTATACTGACCAAAAACTTCAATTACTGGCAGCTGTATGTGCATGGGGGGAAAAATTTTTTTTAATAATAATAAAAGGACAATACAATGAAAAGACACTGTTGATCAGATTTACAACCATGGTTCATATTTGCCTATCACTAACTCACACTTCTCCCTCCCTGAGCGATCAGCCAATTTCTGCCCACCGCCCCCCCTCCTCAAAGGGAGGACTGCAATGAAAATAGCTGATACTAAAGTTACTGGTGAGGGGCACCTGGGTGGCTCAGTCACTTAAGTGTCTGACTCCTGGTTTTGGCTCAGGTCATGGTTTCATAGTTCGTGAGTTTGAGCCCTGAGTGGGGCTCTGTGCAGACAGTGTGAGGTCTGCTTGGGATTCTCTCTCTCCCTCTCTCTCTCTTCCCCTTCCCTGCTCTCTCTCTCTCAAAATAAATAAATAAACTTAAAAAAAAAAAAAGGAACTCAAGCCTCTCAGGTGTGAGGAATCTGAGCACAGTATTTTTGTTCAGTGAGTTTAAAACCGTGCAACTTCTTGAATCAAGCACAATTTCAGACCCACACCTTTTCATTTAATTTAGTCATCACCACTACCATCACTGGGTTTTGAAAGGCATGGTCTTTAGCTATTAGCTTAATGAGTATTAACTTAGGTTTTGCCAATTAGGACTTGTTTGAAATATATTCAACAGTGAAAAATAATACACCAGAAAAGCCTTTTCAAAGTTTTTGTTTGGTGGGTTTTGGTCCACAGCAATTATTATTAGGCTTTGCACATGAGACTAAGAACAAAAATCCCCTAATTCCTTACAGGTAACAAGAAAAAAAAACTGGACTATAAATTATAGAACAGTCTAGGCTTTATTCAAAGAAACTGGATTCTGGATTCCATGCTGCAAATCCTAAAACATCAGTTGAGCCCCCCCCCCCAAAAAAAAAACTTTCTCACCTCCTTTCCTTCCCCTAAACTCCTCCTAGGAATCTACAGAACACAGTTTGACACGCTGACATCTTGGAATTGACATCTTGGGTATTCGTTCATTTTTACCTCATTCCAAAAAAGGGGACTGAGACAGTCTAAGATCAGAATAAATACTGTCACTTCAAATAGACAATAAGCTCAAATAATGCCCAGAGCTCTCGCGTTTATTTTGGCTCAACATATTTTTTTTTTAATTTTTTTTTCAACGTTTATTTATTTTTGGGACAGAGAGAGACAGAGCATGAACGGGGGAGGGGCAGAGAGAGAGGGAGACACAGAATCGGAAACAGGCTCCAGGGGCTCGAACTCACGGACCGCGAGATCGTGACCTGGCTGAAGTCGGACACCCAACCGACTGCGCCACCCAGGCGCCCCTTGGCTCAACATATTTTACCAAACCCCTAGAATATCCTGTTGCTTCTAATTCCTGCCCTCCTATCCCCAGCATTGCGGGAAACAGGGTTTTATTTTTAGAAGCAGTTTTAAAAGGAGATGAACACCTTTCCCTGGGTCCTTTTTGAACTGAAGCCCTCTGCCGGGTTCATGACTGGCACCGTCGACTTGCTTAATTCTGAGGATGCGACAAAGGACTGCTTACTCCTCTCGGTGTTTTCATGGAACACCCCTCCTAAGGCCGTTTGACTTTCGACGACTCAGATAATAAATTCTCACAGAAATGAACCCAACAGAATATAAAACCTTCATTCCATTGTATTATTCTGAAATGGAATACTAAATCAAGTAGCCACCCTTCCTTGGCAAAAAAAAAAAAAAAAAAAAGAGTGAGAGAAAGAAAGAAAATTAAAAAAGACAACAGAAACGTCACATCTACTCTCCAGAGATGGGGATTAATTGCACTAAGCCACCCACAGTCTAACTTGGGTCACTTGGTGCCCAACAGTATTCACTGACAAGATAGCTATCTGGAGTCAGAGACACTGCCTGGGAGCAAAAGACTCCCAGTGGCTTTAACACAGTCCATATGAGCCCTGAATACAGTTCCACGTTAACCAATCCCCTTCTCTAACTAATCGGGTTGGCCTGCCTATAGCTAGGTTCAAGATACTGATGAAGAAATTTGTCGGTGATGACAAATAATGAGAACGCAATAAATATACAGTGAATAAATGAAGGAAATCAGTGTCTCAGAGACCTGAGTCTCCTTCAGGTGCCTCCTGTGCCCACATCTACTCTCTCAGCCTTTCAGGGCCACTAAACCACTCAGGTGCTGAGTAGGACCTAGTCAGCAATGACAATGATAGAAACCTGGTAAGTCACAGCAGCTGTTCCCGGCCTCACCAACGTGAACAGCCCCGTGAGCCAGGAAGCCTGGGAAGTCCCAAAGCTACAGGTGCCATCCACTTGCCATGATACATTCTTTTTTTTAAGTATTTATTTATTTAGAGAGAGAAAGAGAGCGTGCACAGGAGGGGCAGAGAGAAAGAGAGAGAGAGAGAGAGAGAGGAGAGAGAGAGAGAGAGAGAGAGAGAGAGAGAGAGAGAGAGAGGAGAGAGAGGAGAGAGAGAGAGAGAGAGAGAGAGAGAGAGAGAGAGAATCCCAAGCAGGCTCCTCACTGTCAGTGCAGAGACCAAGGTGGGGCTCAAACCCACAAACTGTGAGAACATGAACTGAGCTGAAACCAAGAGTTGGAGGCTTAACCAACTCAGCCACCCAGGCACCCCACCCCATGATATATTCTTGGAAGCACGGGACTCTCCTGTCCAGATGTGATCCCAGCTCAAATTTTGACCTAAGTGGGTTAATCTGATAACCTGAAATCAGGTTAATCTTGCCTTCCCCATAAAATAGTGTAGAAAACTATCCCACTTCCCCTTCCCCTTCACTGTCGCTTATAATATACTTGCTATGGTTACCAGGTAGCTAGCAGTTGTTACATAGTGAGCTCATAATTGGTATATGTTTATAAGACAGCTTCTTGCATTTGTGAATACCCAGTGCAGGGAGGTGTGGGTGGTTAGACATTCACCAAACTCAAAAGTGGACGCAGGGCGCCTGGGTGGCTCAGTCGGGTAAGTGTCTGACCTCGGCTCAGGTCATGATCTCACAGTTCATGCGTTCGAGCCCCACGTTGGGCTCTGTGCGGACAGCTCAGAGCCTGGAGCCTGCTTCGGATTCTGTGTCTCCCTCTCTCTCTGTCCTTCCTTCCCTCACACCCTGTCTCTCTCGCTCTCTCTCTCAAAAATAAACATTTAAAATTTTTTTTAAAAAGTGGACAAAGTGGCGAAAGATAAAAACCAGAGGCACGGGGATATAATTCGTAATTCCTCACCCACAACTTCTGAACTCCAGATAAGGAACTACACGGGGCCTGGAAGCTGAACTTCAACTTTATCTTAAAACACATCTGTTTTCAGCAGACCCATAGCGCTTGTGGCACCTGTGAGACATTCTTCTGCTAAAATGAGCTGTCTTTCCCTCGCTGGCAAGCCCGCTCCAGGCGAACAGACAGGCGCACAAGGGTTATGCTGGTCCCGCTGCAGAGGAGCAGAAACGGCTGCCTGTTAATATCAACCTTTTCTGTCCAAGGTCAAAGTCCCTCAGCCTCAGGCTCTGCTGGAATGCTTGCAGGGCTCAGCACTAGGACGCTGGCAGGAAGGACTCTGTGGGTCTCTGGTGACGGCTCAGGGAGGGAACCTCGGCTGGATCACGACTGGGGGCCACCTCGCCAGTTGCCCAGCAGGCTGGGTGGTCCTTCAGACCAACACACTGTGAGTGAGTGGGAGGGCTGCAGACGACCAGCACCTGATCCGGAAAGGGAGTGAATTTTAGTAAGGCATCATCTGCCGGTCTGTGGGGCAAACAGCCGGCAGAGCAGCTCTTGAGAGTCACGGAAGCCAACTGCTCAGGAGACAGAGAAAGGCTGGGAGGAGGAGGAAAAGGGGCAAAAAGTTGAATTCGATGAGCTTGGGACCCCCCCCCCCCCGCCCCAGATAAAGATGAAGCTTTGTTACCAGCACGCTCTCCCACACAGTGCTGTCCTGTTCAGGAACAGAGAGGAGACCGCATGTGAAAGACGGCCTTTTATAGGTCTGTCTTTTCTGCCATTTCTTCTTCTCTTTCATCACCCTTAGAAATGGTAATCACTTAAATAGATGGTTTGAAATTATAAATCAAACAACAAAACGCTAGCACCATCCCCTAGTATGAAATATTATTATGTATCTGTTCAATTCATACATGTTTAGCTGAAGTCACTTTGTATGTAAGAGTTTTATTCCCATTTTTCAGTTCATATCACATTAAATTTTTCCATGTTACCTTGATCTTCAGAATCACTTTTAATGATTTTATAATTCATCCAGGAGATGGATCCCACTCTCTTGGCTTTCAAGAAGTTTCCAATTTTCACTGTTACAAATAAACCCGCAACAAACATCCTGTGCATTGATGGGTTTCCTTTTTGCACTGGCTCCTTAGGACAAAGTCCCAGAAGTGGGACACCGAGTCTCAGATAGTCACACGCTGATTGATCTGGGGATCGCCTGTCAAATTGCTCTCCAAGAGTTTTACACGAACTAACCGTGTAACCGAAAATGTGCAAGGGTTTATCTTTGCCAGCCCAAGTACTGTTTTCATGGATTTTTTTTCAAGTTCAGTACCTAAAAATAGAAGCTTCTCTCTGGTTGCACATTTTTAGTTCTACTTGAGATAGACCTATTTCCACACATTTATCAGCTCGACTTCTTCCAAATTGTCTATTCATATTTTTTTTTTTACCATTTATCTACTATGTATCAACTTGAATATGCTCTTTACATAAAAGACATATTAATACTTGATCATACTGGCTGCAGATATGTTCTCCACTCTGGCTACTTTCTGTTTTCACATGAGATTATTTTAGGCACTCAAGTCCCATGATCACTCCTAGTCCTTGAAAGTCATCTGTCGTCCAGGGGGTTCATAAATACTACATTCTATTTTCTTCCGGCTTTTCTACTGTTGGATTGTATTGTGTTGGACTGTATTGTTGTTCTTTATTATTTAATCGTATGGAATTTGGGTACATTCTATCAGGTGCCACCCTAAATAAATATTTTGCAAATTTCAAACCAGCTATGTCAACAACACTGTTGAATAATCCAGTTCAGATTGATTTGTCAGATTGATTTGTGATATGCCCTTTCATACACACACATTAAAATCATGTATGGGCTGAGGAGGGTGTGTGTGTGTGTGTTTCTGTGTTGGCGTCTACTTCTGATGAAGTTGTTTTGTAAATATTAGCCTCTCTCTCCTATGTCAAGGATAAAAATAAAAAGAGTTTTCTTTCCCACATACTTTGGAAGCTGGGTGTGTGGGGGGAAGAGGGTGGCAGCAAAACTCTAAGCCAGAGAACCTATGGGGAGTTCTCTGGGAATCTCTGGGGACTGGGTCAGGGAAAACCAGGCATCGGCGTTCCAAGTGGCCACCCCTCCATTCAAGCCACCAGAGCAGTTCCCTTCCACACACGCACTCCTCAGGTCACTAAACAGGGAGAATATTTGCCTTCTAAGTTTCCCCTGATCCTTCCATACATGGGCAAGTGCTGAGTGTCTACTATGTGCCAGGTACTCCTCTAGGTTCAGCAAAAAGAAAAAAAAACAAAAACAATGCATGAAGAAACGATCCAAGACTCCTGACTTGTGAAGAGTAGTCCCAAAGATGGTATTTTGGCCTTAATACAATCGCAGACACTGCCTGCTGATTGCCTACTAAGTGCCAGGCATTTTAAAATGTATTAATATATGCAGTGATCTCCTTTAATCTTGAAAGCACCTCGGGGTGACTGCTGTCACCATTTTAGAGTAAAAGAAACCGAGGCTTAGAAGAGCCAAATGCTTACACAGAGCTAATAAGCGACAGAAGTACACCCACACCAGGCCTGTCTGGCCTCACAGCCTCCCCCCCCCCCCACATGCAGAACAGTCATTGTGTGGGGCTCTCTGTGGGTGGACAGGCTACCTGCATGAATTGTCTAACACAATTCTGGCAATCATTTCTTAAATAGGCAATTAATCTACAGAATCTCACATGCACATTCTAAAAGTACAAAGGCACCCCCACTCCTCCCCCCCCCCCATATTACTTTCCATTCTATGTAGCATCCTAACCTCAGGGACTACTTGCTCTGTTTATGCTGTGGCACCGGGAAAACGTCCCCCACCCCATCCCCCGTGAGGGCGGACAGAGACACTCTCCAGCTAAGAGCACCACCCTCGACCGGCCCTGGCCCTGAGCAGCAGAGCTTCAACTCTCTCTGCCGGAGGCTCTCGGAGACTGATAAGACTCTGCAATAGACTGTTTACCTGATAAGAACAGTACCCGTTACTGATGGAACTAGCAAGGGACGGTATGCCTGCCGCAGACAGGACGACGGCTATGACCGGGCCACGCTTCGGCTGTCCAGCAGAGCCACGGCCAACACCAGACGTGACACGCACAGGCTGGGTCACTGACACACCTCCCCCCACTGTGTGTGACAACAGTGTCTGGCAAGCCTGAGCTTGTACGGGATGAGATTTCACAGGTGCGCCGAGAAGGTTTCTCCTAAGGCAGGACAAGGTCTGTCCTAACTCCTCCTGCACGCGCGCGCACACACACACACACACACACACACACACAGACACACACAGACACACACAGACACGGAGCAGAGGGGAGGGGGCCGTCGACCCCAACAGCAACCTAGGGCCACAGGGACCAGCCAAGCACACGCCCCATTTTATGCCGAAACGGGCAGCCCGTGGCAATGTTTCCCTGAGGTGCTCTCTCCTGCTTGCTTTCTCCTTGGGACTGAAGGCAGCACAGCCCACGCAGAGTCAAGGGTCCCACGCTCTCACAATTACCCTGGCTTCTCCGCTGCTCTCACGTGGGGCGTCTCAAAGTGTCAAGACCTACATCCCTATTCCAAACCTCTCCTTCTCGCCTCTCAGCTCAAGGGCTGGCACATAAATCCTCAGGCCTTCCCCGCTCTCCTCTTTTCAGATGCCATCCTTTTAGGAGGCAGCGAATCAAATTCCCCGATGCCTGTGAAAAGCTGGCAAAGGGACGGCTGCAAGGAATGCTGACTCATTTCTCCTCCAAGAGAAAAACGAGGTGTTCGCTTGTTTTCACGGCAAGTGAAAAGAGTTATCTGGACGGAAGAAACAACAGTATTTGGTTATGGGAGGAGGGCCCTCAATAAAACCTAGAAGTATTATTTTGATGGTGTCTCCAGATGGAAGCTTTCCTTGCGGATGGCAGGAGCCCTAAACCCATCCTGTCAAAGATCTGCATCGCTTTGTCTAACCCATCACAGCTCAGTGCCAGTTAAATCCCGCCGCCTGCCTCTGCCTTCCCCCACCCCCTCCCCCCAGGCTCAAGGTTTTGCAACACAAGTAGGCAGAATGGAGTTCGTTGATCAGCAAGATTAATTCTGAAACAAAACCCAGAAGTCTGCCTCTTACGGAGCTTCAGGGGAAACGTGTTACAAGAAAGGATTCTGCCCTCTCTCCCCACCTGATCAGCGGGCTGCTCCCACGAGCCCTGACCATCCCACAGCAACATTTCTCCTGAAGCAACATGCACGTTGCCCACACTCGATCTTTTCTGCACGTATGCTGCTGATCTGTGCAACTCCTTAGGTAAACGCAGTCTCCCTTACATCGGTTACAGGATGATTTACCCCCTGCCTTTCCAAATTGAGTGTGTTTTCTGAAAACGAAGTTTGACTTCAGGACTTAAGTCTAACAGTAGCTACTTGTACTCCGCATTACGTTTGAGTCTTGCTAACGCATAAAAGCCTTAATTACTATAGTTCAGAAAGTTGGCAGACATCCATACACATCGGGCCTGCGGAAGCCAGCATATGCCTAATGAACACCAAGTCCTAGAAAGCAAAACACCACCCCGATGGGCCCGGCTTACAAATGGGTCTGTAAACACGTTTTACCATAGAAATGACTATGCTGGAGGGATGACGTCCCCGAGCGGTCCCCAGAGTCTGTATGTTCAGCGCATCTGTGAAGAATCAAGCCATGCTTGACGACTGTAGGGACGGCCTGCAGGCGTCCAGCCCAGGACAAGGCCAAGGGCAGCGCACAGCCCCCCCCCCCCACACCAGACCCAGCCGTGAGGCACTGACCACCGAATCAGGGCAATGCAGGGTGAAGTTCAACCCGCGTTCCGACCCCCTGGCTCAGCTCCTCCCTCTGTGACACGGAGGCACTAACACCGAATTCAGAGCTACAAGGGGCACAACGCCAAACGTGAGACGCACAGGCTGTGTCCCCGTCCCACCTCTCCCCGTGTGTAACAACAGTGCCTGCAAAGGCTGAGTGTGCACAGGATGAGATTTCACAGGGGCACCGGTGTGAAGGGCAAATGCGACCAGGGCACAGGGCTCGGCTCCGCACCTGGGCTTGATAAAGGCTCCATAAAGGACAACTTAAAACACCACATACTGGGGCGCCTGGGTGGCTCAGGCAGTTGAGCGTCGGATTGCAGCTCGGGTCATGATCTCGTGGTTCGTGAGTTCAAGCTCCACAGGGGGCTTACTGCTGTCAGCACACAGCCCATTTTGGATCCTCTGTTCCCCTCCCTCTTTCTGCGCCTCCCCCCCACCCTGTTGCACTCTCTCTCAAAAATAAACATTTTTAAAAATCACATACTATCTACATTCCCCCATTCCCCAAAAGCCTTTGATATCAGTTTAAAGAAGGCTCTCTTGCTTCCTGGTTTCCTACTCCACCTGCGGGATCTTTATCTTCTCCCACCAGCTTCCCTCCCCACCCCCCAAAGGCAGCTTAGTTCAGGAAATGAGCACTGGAGACAGATCAGAAGATCTGGTTTCAACTCCAGCTTCTCTCACCTCCTCATCCAGCAGGGCTCAACTTCGTCTGAGCTTGCTTCCCACCCACCCTGTGCTTTTCCAGCCAAATCTCACCCATTCTTCAAAATTTTGCAGAAAGCTCCCCCACACATTCTGAGTTAGGGGTTCCCTGCCTCGTCCTCTGATGTCCTTTGCGCATGCCTCAAGAGAAATTAACACACTACATTTGAAAGTTATCGGTCTCCCTCTCTACAGGTGGTGGGCACACATTATAATTTTGTTTCTCGTGTCCAATGCAGCAAATCTTCAAAACCATTTTGATAACAATGGCACAGTGGTAATAATAATGATGTGTAATGATAATAATGCATTACGATAATGGACGCATAATATTGTCCTACCTATCCTACCTGTATGGGAAGTAGGTGAATGAGAGGAAGGACAGGGGGCTGGGGACAGAGATACAGTCAAAATAACTACAAAGTACTCAGCCAGCTATTAATTGCTGTGTGCTAGTGTCAATATCATTTCATAAAGCAGGTCAGTGCAAAAGGCAAATTTGCAATTCAATGTTCCTGCCTTTAGCTACAACCGTGGTATAACTGACCCACTGTAAACGTGGGGCAGGGGGGGTGATGCGAGGTAGAAAAGGCTCTGGGTCCCTGCACACCTTCATTCAAGAATCCTTCCTACATTAGGGCGCCTGGGTGGCTCAGTTGGTTGAGTGTCCGACTTCGGCTCAGGTCATGATCTCACAGTTTGTGGGTTCGAGCCCTGAGTCGGGCTCTGTGCTGACAGCTCAGAGCCTGGAGCCTGCTTCGGATTCTGTGTCTTCCTCTCTCTTTTCCCCTCCCCTGCTCATGCTCTGTCTCTCTCTCTCTCTCAAAAATAAATAAACATTAAAAAAAAAATTTTTTTTAAAGAATCCTTCCTATAACAGAATTCCAACCTTAGGGTCGATGTACACATCCTTACATTCCTAAGCAAGTGAGGACCCTGCCTCCCAGGGAAACAGCACACCGTCCCTCACTGGCTTCTTTCTTCTCGTTCTTTGATTACGTTGATCCCTCTATCGGCCATCCAAGACGCCACAGGGCTCTCCTGCTTGGGACTTGGTGCTGCTGTAATTGTTCACTGGCACTTTTAATAAGATAGCACAGCGGGGACCATGTGCGGCTTTGTGCTCCTCTGTGTCCTTAGTGTCCAGCCCAGGCCCTGGCACACAGCAGGGCCTCAAAGGTACTTATGGAAAAAATGGACTGATGGGTGAGGAAGCGCCAAAGTGAAACTCTAACGTTAGACTCTGTGCAGAAGCAAACGAACTTGAGTAGGAATCGTCCCTGACCTTCATTTGTCTATGTTCTCTCACTCCCTTTATACTTTCTTACCTACTGATCATCAAAGTCCGTTAACAAGTCCCTCACTTGTTGCTCCCACGGTACTATATCAAGTGTATTTTCATTCCCGGCGCTCAGTCGGTTGAGCGTCCGACTTTGGCTCAGGTCATGGTCTCGTGGTTCATGGGTTCAAGCCTGTCAGCTGTGCTGACAGCTTGGAGCCTGGGGCCTGCTTCGGATCCTGTGTCTCCCTCTCTCTCTGCCCCTCCCCCACCTGTGCTCTCTCTCTCCATCTCTCAAAAACAAACTTTTAAAAAAACGTATTTTCATTCTTCATTTACAAAACAAAACAAAGCTTCCAAAAGGGCTGCTCTGTAGTTTGACTTTCTAAAGTAGTATCAGTCTCTCCCTGTTCCCCAAAAGACAGCCCTGGTACCTGCTGCCTCCTGGGATCAAGTTAAAGCCCTCTCGCTTCCTCTTTCCTCTACTCCACCTCTACTCCAGGAAGCGGGATACTCCAATTCCTAAGGCTGGAATTCTTTTATAGGAAGGATTCTTTAAAAAAAAAATTTTTTAATGTATGTTTATTTTTGAGAGAGACAGACAGGGCATGAGCAGGGGAGGGGAAAAGAGAGAGGAAGACACAGAATCCAAAGCAGACTCCAGGCTCTGAGCTGTCAGCACAGAGCCCGACGTGGGGCTTGAACCCACAAACTGTGATATCTTTACCTTCTCTTTTTATTTTTTTTTTTAAGTTTACTTACTTATTTTGAAATAGAGAGAGAGCCAGCATGAGCAGGGGTGGGGAGGAATGGGAGGGAGAGAGAGAATCCCAAGCAGGCTCCACACTGTCAGCACAGGGCCCCACCCAGGGCTCGAACCCACGAACCACTGTGAGATCACGACCTGAGCCGAAATCAAGAGACACTCAACCTACTGAGCCACCCAGGCGCCCCTGCCTTCTCTTTCAAGAGCCGACTTTGTTCCCACATGACACCTTCCAGAAAACTTATCTCCATGATCTTTATTGCCTCCAAAAAGCTCACAGACCGCATACGACTTTAATCTTTCGGATTTTCAAACGGGTTATTAGTTGGAAAGTGAACCTTCTGAGTTTAAGAAGGCTTGTCTTGGTCATTCAGAGCTTTTACCTTCCCAAATGTTCTCCTTGGTTCTATACCCCAGGTGAGAAACCCCCAATTCCACACCCAGGGTGGCTCTCTGCGACGGTATTAATTGCTATACAATAAAGGTAGCCCTGTCTCAGTACCCAAGGCCCTGCCCTCCCAGATAAGCCAGGCAAACAGGCCACCAGCCCCCTCAGAGACATCGACACCTCCTTCAAGAGTCGGTGGCTAACGTACTCGGCCGCTTAGAGGTTCTGATTTAGTGGCCGAGGAGGTGCATCTGGAGCCAGAATGCCTGGTTCAGGGTCAGCTGTGCCTCCAAGAGCTGTGGGGCTCAGCAACTTTACGTGGGTCTCGGCTTCCCCGTCAGTGAAATGGACTTGACGACAACATCCAGCCGATGCGTTCACGGTGAGAACTAAGTGCGCTGGACACGTGGGCAGTGGGCGCCGCGCCCAGCCCCGCCCCGTTAGCCGTCTAGAAATGACAGGAGTCTCCTTCTGCAAGAGCGCGGGTTGGGGTTTGGGGTCTGCTTTTGCTTCCATCGCCTTCACCTGTGTGGTTTCTGAACTCCCTCACTCCACTTCCGTGTGGATTAAAGTTCAGGACGTGTGTGCCACGGCAGAAGGCAATCCTCGATGCCAAATGGGGTGCTCTTTACAGGGAGAAACTCTGTTCTGTGAGCAATGAAAGCAGCCCTTTTATAAATCCTCCTCAGGCTATTTTCAGATTAGTCAGCTAGCCAATAAATGCACAATTTGATATTCTGTAAACAAATTTGTCAAAGACATTTCTCCGGATGGGCGGCAGAGTTCCAAGGGCGGGAGGCAGATGTACTCAACTGCAGACATCAGCAGCGGCAGAGTGGGGAGCGCAGCAGGGTGGGGGGGCGCAGAGGGGTGGGGGACACAGTGGGGTATGGGGCGCACAGAGAAGTGGGGGGCACAGGGAGGTACGGGGGCACAGCAGGGTGGGGGGGCGCAGAGAAGTGGGGGGCACAGTGGGGTACGGGGGCGCAGCAGGGTGGGGGAGCACAGAGGAGTGGGGGACACAGTGGGCTATGGGGGTGCAGCAGGGTGGGGAAGCACAGAGGAGTGGGGGACACAGTGGGGTACGGGGGCGCAGCAGGATGGGGGGGCACAGAGGAGTGGGGGACACAGTGGGCTATGGGGGTGCAGCAGGGTGGGGAAGCACAGAGGAGTGGGGGACACAGTGGGGTACGGGGGCGCAGCAGGATGGGGGGGCACAGAGGAGTGGGGGACACAGTGGGGTACAGGGGCGCAGCAGGGTGGGGGGCCCAGAGGAGCTGGGGGTGCAGCCGCCTGCAGCTGCCGGCTGTTACTGCCCCCGCTTCCTCCACGCCGCCAGCCCTGCCTGTGGCTTTACCTGCCCTGCCAACTGCCGGCCCTGGGAGACGTCCAGTCCGGCTCTGTGCTGCTGCCCCAGGGCGCAGCAGATTCCATACACATTCCGCTCAGTGGGGGTTTCTGGCCATCTGGGATGGTGGTACGTACTCAGTCACCCATTTACTCGACTGGCGTTTCGTGTGCCCGCTGCGTGCGACGTGCCTGACTTTGCAAGGCAGCAGTCTCCAAACAGGGGCACACGACGACTTTCCAGGGGTTCTCATCGAGGGGAATCGGTTTATACATCCTTATCTTGTATTTGTACTTCCCCCCCTCCAAGTTGTTCTGCCTGGGAACAACTTTCCTCCTCACAAGTGTCCTTTGTTCTGCTTTTTTATTATCATTATTTTTTATTTATTCATTTTGAGACAGACAGAGGGAGCATGAGCAGGGAGGGGCAGAGAGAGAGAATCCCAAGCAGGCTCCACACTGTCAGCACAGAGCCCGACGCAGGGCTCGAACTCGTGAAACTGTGAGATCATGACGTGAGCTGAAATCAAGAGCTAGATGCTTAACCGACTGAGTCACCCAAGTGCCCAGTCTTTGTTCCATTTTTTAAAGAAAAGCACATCCCTCACACATCCTGAAATTCTCTATAGTGCACTGATTGGGGCTTGAAAATCTTCCAGTGACAGCGGGACACTTCTAAATACTGGCATATCAGTAAAGACTAGAATATCGGTCAGAATCTCACCAGGAAAACAGAATCCACTGGAAGTATTTGCTGCAGAGGGAATCAATTCAGGGGACTGGCCACACAAATACAAGACGGGCTGAGCTACTAAGAGAAACTGTGGAGCAGCACAGAGAAGCCACTGCTGGAAGGTGCCCACCAGCCTGCACTGAAGAAACAAAAGAAGCCTTGGCCAGACCACAGCCCTGGGCCAGCAGCCCCAGGAGGGAGCCGGAGCTGTGAGCCCATTCAGTGGGGGCTGGAACCACCAGGGGATGCCACCAAAGTCTGTGAGGGAGAGAGGCAGGAGGAGAGAGGAAGAGAGACGGAGGGAAAGAGAGGGAAAGAGAGGGAGGGAGGGAGGGAGGGAGGGAGGGAGAGAGAGAGAGAGAGAGACAAAATAAACCCAGGCTCTTCCCATTCACCAGCCCCATTGGGAATCTACCAAATCACTTGGTAATTTTATTCTAGTAGCCAGACTGAAAAGAGTGATGGAACCACCTGTAAAATATCAATATTTACAAGAACCTAGGAATTACTTTGCAACTTTTTAAACTTACGATAAAACTTTTGTATGTTCACTTTTAAAAATGTGAGGGTGTATGTGATTTTTCCAAATTCCTTTAGGAGGTACGTGAGTAAAAAGTTCATAAAGGCCTCTGTGCTGGGAAATATGAAGATAGGCTTTCCCTCCTTCACAGACCAAGGAGCAGAGGAGGAGGGACTGAACCAAGGATAACCAGGTTCATGCTCACTATGCCTCGTAGACACGCGATCCTTACAAACACCTACGAGGCCACATCTACTTTCAGACTTAGAACAGGGGCTCAGGGGCTCAGTAAGCTGCCTAAAGTCAAGTCTGAAGTGATAGAACAAAGTTTACAACCAGACGTGTGGTGTTTAGCATCACTCATCATCACGGAAATGGACATCACAACCACAAAGAGGCAGCCCCTCACTTCCGTTAGAATGGCTGTCACTAAAAAGACACAAAATAACAAGTGTTTTTGAGGACTTGGAGGAAAGGGGACCCTCGGGCATCCCTGGCGGGGATGTGAATTGGTGCAGCCACTATGGAAAACAGGATGGAAGTTCCTCAAAAAATTAAAAATGGAGTCAACTGTACTTCATTTTAAAAAGAGAGAAATTAAGACTAGAACTACCATATGTCCCGGTAATTCCACTTCCGGGTATTTAAATGAAGGAAACAAACATACTGACCCCAACAAGATGAATGCACCTCCATGCTCACTGCAGCATTATTTACAACAGCCAAAGCATGGAAGCATCCTAAGTGTCCACTGATAGAGGAGTGGATAAAGAAGATGTGGTCTATATGTATCCTGAAATATCATTCAGCATTAAAAAGAAGGAAATCTTGCGATCTGCGACAACATGGATGAATCTCAAGGGCATTATGCTAAGTGATGTAAGGCAGGGAAAGACAAATTATCATATGATTCCACTTCCACGGGGCATATTTTTTTTAATCTCACAAATACAGAGAATATATCGGTGGTTGCCAGAAGCAGGGGCAAGGGGGTAGGCAAAATGGGTAAATATGGTCAAAAGGTACAAACTTCCAGGTAAGTCAGTCTTGGGAATGGAACGTACAGGGTGGTGACTGCAGTTAACAATGCTGTATGGCATATTTGAAAATTTCTAGGAGAGCAGATCTTAAAAGTTCCGATCACAAAGGAAAAAAATAACTCTGTGTGACGATGGATGTTAAATAGACTTGCTGGGGTGATCGTTTCACAAAATATACAAATATGGAATCGTTATGTTGTGCACCCGAAACCAATATAATGCTCTATGTCAATTCCATCTTTTTCAAAAAAACTCAGAATTTCCTAACTCTACAATTTCTTGTGTAGGGCAATCACTCCCTGATTTCAAAAGCACAGAAGCAGTATGCTATAAAATATGCCCTTGACCAGCATTTCCCAAACTATAACATACATACAAATCACCTGAGAATCTTGTTAAAAAGCACATTCTCATTCTGAAAGTCTGACGTGGAAGTCTGAGATGCTGCGTTTCAAAAATGTTCCCATGTTTAGGGACCACACTTCGAATGGCAAGCCCCTTAAACTGTGGGCAGGAAACGTTCTTGGGTGGACACCCCCTAAGAGAAAGACACTTTGATCAGGCATCCCCCAACAGGTGTATACTTGTTTACTTGCAAACTGTGTATACACATACATACGCACATACATACGCTATTATATACAGTTACACTGTATATAACTGTATACACGTATACACTGTATATAAACTGTATACATGTATTCCGACCAGCAACTAATGTAACTAGACACACTATCCAGTTAGGCCAAACTACACTGTCGCAATAACAGCTATAAATCCTCATTTGAATAATTTTCTTGGTGATCTTGAATTTCTGGGCCAATCTCTTGTCCAACAGGATTAGGTCATCACTACTTTTTTACTCAGCTAAGAAAATTCGCATACAGGGAGTAGTAGAAACAGTATCAATTCTACTGTTTTCTTAATGTTCATTTACACTTTCATTTCTTAGTATAATGGTTGATTTCTGGTTTTTAGCCCACTTATCTATTTTGTGAAGGTTAATTTAGTTAAAACTAGATAATGTAAAAAATTTGAAGATGGTGGCATAGGAGGACGCTGGGCTCACTGCGTCCCACGGCTCACTTAGATTCCACCCACATCTGCCTAAATAACCCAGAAAACCGCCGGAAGACTAGCAGAACGGACTCTCCGGAGCCAAGTGCAGACCAGAGGCCCACGGAAGAGGGTAGGAAGGGCAGAGAGGCGGTGAGCGCTCCGCAGACTGGCGGGAGGGAGCCTGGGCGGTGGAGGGGTGGCCAGCCCACCCGGCAAGGCAGAGCCCCCGAGTCTGGCTTGCAAAAGCAGAGGGGCCTGACGGAGTGTGTTCTGACAGCCAGCGGGACTTAACATCTGGAATGGTAAAAGTGAACAGCTCTGCTCTCGGAGAGTGGGGAGGGTGAGAGGACACGGGAGGGAGAGTTGTTGAGCCCCGGATGACAGAGCTCAGCTCGGTGGGGAACAAAGGCGCTGGGAAGCGCCATCTCCCTCGCCCATCCCCCAGCCGGAATCCCAAAGGGAACCAGTTCCTGACACCGAACTTGCTTGCGCTGCGGGAACTCCCAATGCTGTGCTTCTGTGGATCCATCCCTCCCACAGGCCTGCCTCCCTCCCTCCCAGTGCTGCAGGGCCCCTCCCACAGGGGACCACCCACGGCAAAGCGAGCTGAGCCTGCCCCTCCTGCCCCTCCCGCCCCTGTGCACCTTGAGGATCCACCCTGGCTAATATGCCCTTGGCCAGATCCCATCGAAGCGGCACCACAAGCCTGGCAGCGTGCAAGCAGCCCAGGCAGGGGCCACACCACTCCACAGTGAGTCCTGCCCCTGGGAGAGGGGAAGAGAAGGCACACACCAGTCTGACTGTGGCCCCAGTGGTGGGCTAGGGGCAGACATCAGGTGTGACTGTGGCCCCGCCCACCAACACAAGTTACTCCAGACAGCACAGGGGAAGTGCCCTGCAGGTCCACGCCACCCCAGGGACTATCCAAAATGACAAAACAGAAGAATTCTCCTCAAAAGAAACTCCAGGAAGTAGCGACGGCTAACGAACTGCTCAAAAACTATTTAAGCAATATAACATAACAAGAATTTAGAATAATAGTTGTAAAATTAATTGCTGGACTTGAAAAAAGCATAGAGGACACCAGAGAATCTATTGCTACAGAGATCAAAGGACTAAGAAATAGTCATGAGGAGCTAAAAAATGCTATAAATGACGTGCAAAATAAAATGGAGGCGGCCACAGCACGATTGAAGAGGCAGAGGAGAGAATAGATGAACTAGAAGATAAAATTATGGAAAAGGAAGAAGCTGAGAAAAAAAGATTAAAAAAATCCAGGAGTATGAGGGGAAAATTAGAGAACTAAGTGATGCACTAAAGAGAAATAATCTACGCATAATTGGTATCTCAGAGGAGGAAGAGAGAGGGAAAGGTGCTGAAGGTGTACTTGAAGAAATAATAGCTGAGAACTTCCCTGATCTGGGGAAGGAAAAAGGCACTGAAATCCAAGAGGCACAGAGAACTCCCTTCAGACGTAACTTGAATCAATCTTCTGCATGACGTATCATAGTGAAACTGGCAAAATACAAGGATAAAGAGAAAATTCTGAAAGCAGCTAAGGATAAACATGCTCTAACATATAAAGGGAGACCTATAAGACTCGTGACAGATCTCTCTACTGAAACTTGGCAGGCCAGAAAGGAATGGCAGGAAATCTTCAATGTGATGAACAGAAAAAATATGCAGATGAGAATCCTTTATCCAGGAAATCTGTCATTTAGAATAGGAGGAAAGATAAAGGTCTTCCCAAACAAATAAAAACTGAAGGAATTCATCACCACTAAACCAGCCCTACAAGAGATCCTAAGGGGTTCCTATGAGACAAAGTACCAGAGACATCGCTACAAGCATGAAACCTACAGACATCACAATGACTCTAAACCCATATCTTTCTATAATAATACTGAATGTAAATGGACTAAATGCGCCAACCAAAAGACACAGGGTATCAGAATGGATGAAAAAACAAGACCCATCTATTTGCTGTCTACAAGAGACTCATTTTAGACCTAAAGACACTTTCAGATTGAAAGTGAGGGGATGGAAAACTATTTATCATGCTACTGGAAGTCAAAAGAAAGCTGGAGAAGCCATACTTATATCAGACAAACTAGGCTTTAAATTAAAGGCTGTAACAAGAGATGAAGAAAGGCATTATATAATAATTACAGGGTCTATCCATCAAGAAGAAGTAACAATTATAAATGTCTATGTGCCGAATATGGGACCCCCCCAAATATATAAAACAATTACTCACAAACATAAGCAACCTATGGATAAGAATGTGGTAATTTCAGGGGACTTTAATACCCCACTTACAACAATGGATAGATCACCTAGACACATGGTCAATAAAGAAACGAGACCCCTGAATGATACATTGGATCAGATGCACTTGACAGATATATTTAGAACTCTGCATCCCAAAGCAACAGAATATACTTTCTTCTCGAGTGCACATGGAACATTCTCCAAGACAGATCACATACTGGGTCACAAAACAGCCCTTCATAAGTATACAGGAATTGAGATCATACCATGCATACTTTCCAACCACAATGCTATGAAGCTTGAAATCAACCACAGGAAAAAGTCTGGAAAACCTCCAAAACCACAGAGGTTAAAGAACACCCTACTAAAGAATGAATGGGTCAACCAGGCAATTAGAGAAGAAATTAAAAAACATATGGAAACAAACGAAGATGAAAATACAACAATCCAAATGCTTTGGGATGCAGCGAAGGCAGTCCTGAGAGGAAAATACATTGCAATCCAGGCCTATCTCAAGAAACAAGAAAAATCCCAAATACAAAATCTAACAGCACACCTAAAGGAAATACAAGCAGAGCAGCAAAGACACCCCAAACCCAGCAGAAGAAGAGAAATAATAAAGATTGGAGCAGAAATAAACAATATAGAATCTAAAAAAAACTATAGAGCAGATCAATGAAACCAAGAGTTGGTTTTTTGAAAAAATAAACAAAATTGATAAACCTTTAGCCGGGCTTCTCAAAAAGAAAAGGGAGATGACCCAAATAGATAAAATCATGAATGAAAATGGAATTATTACAACCAATCCCTCCGAAATACAAGCAATTATCAGGGAATACTATGAAAAATTATATGCCAACAAATTGGACAACCTGGAAGAAATGGACAAATTCCTAAACACCCACACTCTTCCAAAACTCAAACAGGAGTAAATAGAAAGCTTGAACAGATCCATAACCAGTGAAAAAGTTGAATCAGTTATCAAAAATCTCCCAACAAATAAGAGTTCAGGACCAGATGGCTTCCCAGGGGAGTTCTACCAGACGTTTAAAGCAGAGATAATACCTATCCTTCTCAAGCTATTCCAAAAAATAGAAAGGGAAGGAAAACTTCCAGACTCATTCTATGAAGCCAGTATTACTTTGATTCCTAAACCAGACAGCGACCCAGTAAAAAAAGAGAACTATCGGCCAATATCCCTGATGAATATGGATGCAAAAATTCTCAATAAGATACTAGCAAATCAAATTCAACAGCATATACAAAGAACTATTCACCATGATCAAGTGGGATTCATTCCTGGGATGCAGAGCTGGTTCAACATTAGCAAATCAATCAATGTGGTACATCACATTAATAAAAGAAAAGATAAGAACCATATGATCCTGTCAATCGATGCAGAAAAGGCCTTTGACAAAATTCAGCATCTTTTCTTAATAAAAACCCTTGAGAAAGTCGGGATGGAAGGAACATGCTTAAACATCATAAAAGCCATTTATGAAAATCCCACAGCTAATATCATCCTCAGTGGGGAAAAACTGAGAGCTTTCCCCCTGAGATCAGGAACACGACAGGGATGTCCACTCTCACCGCTGTCGTTTAACATAGTGTTGGAAGTTCTAGCATCAGCAGACAACAAAAGGAAATCAAAGGCATCAAAACTGGCAAAGATGAAGTCAAGCTTTCACTTTTTGCAGATGACATGATATTATACATGGAAAATACGACAGACTCCACCAAAAGTCTGCTAGAACTGATACATGAATTCAGCAAAGTTGCAGGATACAAAATCAATGTACAGAAATCAGTTGCATTCTTATACACTAACAATGAAGCAACAGAAAGACAAATAAAGAAACTGATCCCATTCACAATTGCACCAAGAAGCATAAAATACCTAGGAATAAATCTAACCAAAGATGTACAAGATCTGTATGCTGAAAACTATAGAAAGCTTATGAAGGAAACTGAAGAAGACACAAAGAAATGGAAAAACATTCCGTGCTCATGGGTTGGAAGAATAAATATTGTTAAAATGTCAATACTACCCAAAGCTATTTACACATTCAATGCAATCCCAATCAAAATTGTACCAGCATTCTTCTCGAAGCTAGAACAAGCAATCCTAAAATTCATATGGAACCACAAAAGGCCCCAAATAGCCAAAGTAATTTTGAAGAAGAAAACCAAGGCAGGAGGTATCACAATCCCAGACTGTAGCCTCTACTACAAAGCTGTAATCATCAAGACAGCATGGTATTGGCACAAAAACAGACACATAGGCCAATGGAACATAATAGAAACCCCAGAACTAGACCCACAAAAGTATGGCCAACTAATCTTTGACAAAGCAGGAAAGAATATCCAATGGAAAAAAAGACAGTCTCTTTAACAAGTGGTGCTGGGAGAACTGGACAGCAACATGCAGAAGAATGAAACTAGACCACTTTCTCACACCATTCACAAAAATAAACTCAAAATGGATAAAGGACCTGAATGTGAGACAGGAAACCATCAAAACCCTAGAGGAGAAAGCAGGAAAAGACGTCTCTGACCTCAGCCGTAGCAATTTCTTACTTGACACATCCCCAAAGGCAAGGGAATTAAAAGCAAAAATGAACTATTGGGACCTCATGAAGATAAAAAGCTTCTGCAGAGCAAAGGAAACAATCAACAAAACTAAAAGGCAACCAACAGAATGGGAAAAGATATTTGCAAATGACATATCGGACAAAGGGCTAGTATCCAAAATCTATAAAGAGCTCACCAAACTCCACACCCGAAAAACAAATAATCCAATGAAGAAATGGGCAGAAAACATGAATAGACACTTCTCTAAAGAAGACATCCAGATGGCCAACGGGCACATGAAAAGATGCTCAACGTCACTCCTCATCAGGGAAATACAAATCAAAACCACACTCAGATATCACCTCATGCCAGTCACAGTGGCCAAAATGAACAAATTAGGAGACTACAGATGCTGGAGAGGATGTGGAGAAACGGGAACCCTCTTGCACTGTTGGTGGGAATGCAAATTGGTGCAGCCGCTCTGGAAAACAGTGTGGAGGTTCCACAAAAAATTAAAAATAGACCTACCCTATGATCCAGCAGTAGCACTGCTAGGAATTTACCCAAGGGATACAGGAGTGCTGATGCATGGGGGCACTTGTACCCCAATGTTTATAGCGGCACTTTCAACAATAGCTAAATTGTAGAAAGAGCCTAAATGTCCATCAACTGATGAATGGGTAAAGAAATTGTGGTTTATATACACAATGGAGTACTACGTGGCAATGAGAAAGAATGAAATATGGCCCTTTGTAGCAACGCAGATGGAACTGGAGAGTGTGATGCTAAGTGAAATAAGCCATACAGAGAAAGACAGATACCATGTTTTCACTCCTATGTGGATCCCTAGAAACTTAACAGAAACCCATGGGGGAGGGGAAGGAAAAAAAAAAAAAAAGAGGTTAGAGTGGGAGAGAGCCAAAGCATGAGACTCTTAAAAACTGAGAACAGGGGCGCCTGGGTGGTGCAGTCGGTTAAGCGTCCGACTTCAGCTAGGTCACGATCTCGCGGTCCGTGGGTTCGAACCCCGCATCAGGCTCTGGGCTGATGGCTCAGAGCCTGGAGCCTGTTTCCGAATCTGTGTCTCCCTCTCTCTCTGCCCCTCCCCCGTTCATGTTCTGTCTCTCTCTGTCCCACAAATAAATAAACTTTGAAAAAAATATTAAAAAAAAAAAAACAAAAAACAAAAAAAAACTGAGAACAAATTGATGGGGGGGGAGATGGGTATTGAAGAGGGCATTTTTTGGGATGAGCACTGGGTGTTGTATGGAAACCAATTTGACAATAAATTTCATATATTAAAAAAAAGAATGACAGAAAAAAATATATATATGGATATACATACACACACACACACACACACACACACACACACATAAAGACGCACTCATGAAAATATGTAATCAGGGAAATGCAAATTAAAATAACAGTGAGATACCACTCAACACTACTGGAATGGCCCAAATCCAGAACACTGCCAATACTAAATACTATCAGGGATGTGGAGCAACGGAAATAGAAATTCTCTCATTCGTTGCTGGTAAGAATGCAAAATAATACAGCCACTTTGGAAGACAGTTCAATGGTTTTTATACAACTAAACATACTTTAACCATACGATCCATCAGTCATGGTCCTCAGTAGTTACCCAAAGGAACTGAAAACTTATATTCACCCAAAAACTTGCTCACAGATATTGATAGCAGCTTTATTCATAACTGCCAAAACCTGGAAGCAACCAAGATGCCCTTCAGTAGGCGAATGGATAAACTGTGGGACATCCACACAATACATTACTATTCAGCTTTAAAACGAATGGACTACCAAGCCATGAAAAAGAGGTGGAGGCCCTCATATGCACCGAGTGAAAGAAGCCAATCTGAAAAGGCTACATACCGTGTAATTCCAACCATATGCCATTCTGGAAAAAGCAGAACTATTGGTACAGTAAAAGAATCAGTGGTGGCCACACATAGAAGTGGGAGGAGAGATAAACAGGCAAAGCACAGAGGACTTTTCAGGCAGTGAAAACACTCTAAGATTACACTGATGGATATACATCATTACACATTTGTCCAAACCCATAGAATCTACACCAAGAGTGAACCTTAAGGTTAACAATGGACTTTGGGCGATTATGACGTATCAGGGTAGGTTCATCCTTGTTAACAATGTACCCTTCTGGTAGGGGACGCTGATAATAGGAGACGCTATATGTGTGTGAGGAAAGGGAACATTTGGGAAACATCTGTACCTGTCTCTCAATTTTACTGTAAACCTAAAGCAGTTCTTAAAACCATAAAGCTAAATAAAACTTAAAAACTAAAAAAAAAGTAAAACGAAATAAAAAGTAAATAAATAAATAAAACTAGATAATGTAATCTGCAAATCTACTTAACGCTGCACACAGACCGCAAAAGGGACAAGGGTGTGGGGGGGTCTCTCTTCCCCCACGCCCAGACGTGACCTCCCACTGCTGCCCCTGAGTATCTCAGTCCAGAACACTACAGCAGACCAAGTGAAGTAGTGTGTGGCTACCCTTTAAGCAACATTACAAAAGCTTCGTTTCTGTCCCATCCTCTACCCTCAAAGGAATTTTATGGGCCTCCCCAGGGTACCCACTCTGGACACAGCCCACGAGAAAAGAGGCCCCACATATCCTGCAGGAACATAAAAAACAAGAGATCGTTTTCACAAAGTGCTGCTGCCTTCATGATCAAATGCATGTTCAAACAGTTTAACAAATGCATAATTAGTAAAAGAAAATATTTTATATGGGATTTTTTAACTTTTTTTTAACATTTATTTGTTTAGAGAAAGAGAGAGAGCACATGTCTGAGTAGGGGAGCGGCAGGGAGAGAGAGGGAGAGAGAATCCCGAGCAGGCTCCACGCTGCCAGCGTGGAGCCCAAGGCGGGGCTCAACGTGGGGCTGGAAGCAGGGCTCAGACTCAAGAACCATGAGATTATGACCTGAGCCGAAATTAAGAGTCAGATGCTGAACCAGCTGAGCCAGCCAGGCGCCCCAGGAACATAAAAGACAAGAGATCGTTTTCACAGTCAACGTGCTGCTGCCTTCATGACCAAATGCATGTTCAAATGCAAAATCAGTAGAAGAAAATAATTTATATGGGATTTTTTTAACCCTTTAAAACTACACTGCACACAGACACACACTGAACTTCTCCCTCTCTCTCCCACTGTGCAAACTTCCAACTGAATCCAAATGAAGTACTATATTTGAAACGACAGAACATTTAGTACAGGTGTTAATTACAACACAAAATCAGACCTATTTCAGATAATCTGCCACTGCCTGTCCATAGATATCTGGCAGGGAAATGTTTTCCAACAGTTTAGAAATCCTCTGAATGTATGTTGCTCAGAAACTAATATATTTTACAGAAGACCATTTTGATATCTCTTGACAAGCCAGCAAGGACAACGCTCCCAATTACCATCCCCGAACTATGTTTCTCCACTGCCTTCATTCACTTTTTCATCTAGCGGGTACTCACTGAGTGTCTCCCAGGTGCCAGACCCCACTCTAGGTGCCGGAACACAGCAGAGAACAAGGCTTCCTCCCCGAGTTTACACTGCAGTCGAGACGGACGAACAAATGACCACGTAACGGAGTGATGATGTTCAGAAGGATAGAAGTCAGAATAAAGAGGGCAGAGCGTGCAGGGGTGCTACAGACGCGTGGGCAGACAGCGCCCTTCCGAGGGCCCCCTGGAGCAAGCCGCACACCACACACAGGGGGCGTCCTGCAAGCAGAGGGGACACAGGCAAACGGAGACAGGAAGATGGCAGATACGCCTGAGGAACAGCAAGGAGGCCAGCGGTCGGCACGTGAGGAGCGAGGGGGCGAAGCACTGGGGTGATGGGAGCCGGTGGAGAATTGTGAGCAGAGCAGCAATGCCGTCTGAATGAGCTTCCAAAGGCTCCGCGTGGCTGCTGTGTGGAGAAGACGCTTGGAGGGACAGAGTACGATGTCACCGGCAGTCTGGCTCGTTGGGGAAATAGGGCCCAAGGCCCAACGATGGATCGCAGGCTCGTCTCAGGAGCTCCCTCGCCCCGCACACTTCCCATGGGCTCCTCGCCTGCACAAGCCTCTTGCAAGTAAACATTCACTTCTCTACCAGATTCTCTTTCTAGAATGTACATTTCTAAGAAGGGCCCCAGAACTAAAGGCACGTCATGCCCCTGCTCAGAGCCCTTTTCACCTGTACCACAGCTGCTACTCACTGTATCTCCTCGTAGACTCAAAGCGCCTGGAAGGCAAGTACTGTATTACACACATCACGTTTATCTCTGCAACCATGACAGACGCAGAGCACCTGATGCATAATGGTTACTCAAAATATATTTTCCAAATTATTTAATGCACACACGTACACAGACACACACACACACACGTGTGTGTGTTGGGGGGGGGGTGAAGGGTGATAATGTTTTTAAAACAAGTAGTATCATTTCCTTACTTGTAGACCAGAACCAACCCCAGGGCTTCAGGTACATTTGGGTCATCTAAGATGACTTCTATCAATGTCAGTATCCAAATGCATGCGCTCGCACGACGGTATTTAAAAATACAATTCAGAATCTTTCAGAATCACCAGCCCTGCATGTAAATTACACACAAGTGTTGCAGGTTTCTTATTTCTCACAGGTCCACTCCAGATTCATTTCCTCACTTTCCTCTACTCCCAGTACCAACATGAGTAAAGGAGTTTGCTGGAATAGGAATAGACCTTACTGCTAAGACACAGGAAAAAACACAGCACAGAATCAACCCTCAGAGGCACCTCGCAGCTCTCACAGAACAAACAAGCTTCAGGCAAGAATAAGCTCTCATCCTTTTCAGAATATGTTTTAACTTGCAAATAAATGATCATTGCATTTAACAGCGATATTCCTCTCCTCTTTGGCAACTGATACACCCGGCTGCACACAAAAAGGGGAAATTTACATCCAAAACTAAATGAAACCACATTAAACAGGCAACTGAATATTCTGATTACAAAAATCAAGGTAAGTTTTCTCTACCCAGTGGTCTCATATGAATAGAAAACAAGTACTTGTAATAAGGACAGGTTTGATAATGAAATTTTAACACCCAGCAGGAGGTTTAATTTTAATGTATCTGTCTGAGATCTTGCTGTAAAATGAATCAACTAGCTAAAGACCGACCTCAGGGGTGGTTCAGACATCCTTAAGAAATGCCGCACACAGAATGAAAGTTCTCTGTAGCAAAATTAAACTTCATTTTTACAAGTCTCTTCTCCCTACCACTGCTTCACATTTTAATGTTAAGCATACCCTCTGGGCAATTTATGTTTTTAATATTGCTCTTCTCAACAGAGGTGATCAAACCCACTGCTTTGGGGAATTCTATCCAATATTGCTAAACTCCCAGATACACTTTCTGGGAAAAGGGTCCCTGGTGATCCTGACAGGAGTACTTAGCCCCGTGGGGTTGGCTCTGGCCAATGAGCAGAACGTAGCCTCACTCCCTGAGCTTAGAGCCAAGACCAGGGCACAGCAAGAGCCACACATTCCTCCCATGTTGTACCTGGACCCCAAGGAATTTCCACCTGTATCCAAAAACCGGAATGGCGTCCTGTGCATGGGGGAACCTCTGCCTAATGTTAGGTTAGCATTTACGTTTTTGTCTGGAGTTTGAAGACAAGTTAAAAGCACTTCCCATCCCTTCTTTGTCCAGGTAGGGACTGCCGAAACCTTCACGCAGATTTTAAGCCAGAAGGCAGGGTGCTGTGCACAGACTCTGGCCAAAAGTCCCTGCCTGTGGGCATTCATCCAATGGGTCCCTGCTGGACAGAAGGGGGATGCTCTCCTGTTCTTAATGCCCGCTTCGATGACCATAAAAAGATGAATTTCTCTCCAGCTAATTTTCTGTAAACGCCTGAGGTTTCTATAGAATGGAGTCCTCCTGGTGCTCTCCTTACCTCTACCCACCTCCTCGCTCTGGGATTCGCATTCCACATGCAATGTGCTGACTGCTGTCCTCTTTAAGTCCTGCTCATAAACCATGACTGCACGTCGTTTCCTGAATTTGGTGGAATGGGAAGGATGCAGGCCTCACTTAAAATTTTCTGATGCGGAAACATTTAGAAAAGGTTTCGCAGAGGGTGCAGAACTTGAACTGGGTCTTGGAAACAAATCAAGGATAGAGGGGAGAATGAAAATGGCATTCCGGAGAGAAGAGCATGGGGAGCAAAACCGGGTCGAGGCAGCAGGAGGCATGGTTAGAAACTAAGCAGGGAAATCTGGCTGGAGCAAAGGGGTCATACATGAAAACGAGTGAGAGAGAAACTGGGAAGAACTGATCCCGGTGGAACCGGCACAGAAGCATCCCTGAGGCAGCGCAGGGTTTTCTGAGCTTGCTCTCATTCTATCAGTCTGCGTCCCTGGCTGACGGCAGCGCGACCGTTAAGCTGAGTTTCTGTTTCCTCTGTGGACTCTGTATTATGCCCACTTGCTTTCCTACTAGAGGGTCTGTGTTGAGCTGGCTTTTTGGTACAGCTGTTTGCTTGTGCCGTATTCCTCTGTGGCTCTGGACCAAGTGGGCTTTTGTGAACTTCTGCCGTACTTTCTGCCTGTTCAGCTTTCCAAACAAGCTGATATTAGAGACAATGACTTCCCAGCTTCTCCCTTTGGGAGAGCCAGGTGTCTTATTTTACTGACTTCACACTCTCTTTGAATCTTTCAAATGACTTTCGTCAACTTTGGCAGCAAATTTTCCATTTAGTTAACCATCAAAGGTCAAAAGAAGTATTTGGAAAACAAATAAAATGCTATTGTCTCCAGGAATATATGCATTTATGCAGTCACCCAAAACACACATTAATTGTGCACTATGTTACAGGGTCTGTGCTAGAGACTAGGGATACACGTGTAACATTCTCCAAAATACACTAATCAATAATCAAACAATTTATCTTATTAATTAATAAAAACAAGCTTGTTAAGGCCTTAAATGTCCCATAATAGGAAACATAACATTTCATCCTAAAGCAGCAAAATACACACTCTTCTCAAGTGCACACGGGATATTCTCCAGGATAGATCATGTTAGGTCACAAAACAAATCTTAACAAATTGAAAAATATTTACATCATATAAAGCATCTTTTCCAACTACAATGGTATGAAACTAGAAATCAATTATAAGAAGAAACCCAGAAAAACCACAAATGCGTGGAGATTAAACAACATGTTACAGAACAAACTACTGGGTCATAGAATAAGCCAAAGGAGAAATCAAAAAACACCTAGAGACAAATGAAAACAGAAATAACACATACCAAACTCTGTGGGAAGCAGCAAGAGTGGTTCTAAGAAGGAAGTTCATAGTAATAGAGGCCTACCTCAAGGAACAAGAAAAATCTCAAACAATTTAACTGTATACCTAAAGGAACTATAAAAAAAAAAAGAAAAACAAAGCCCAAAGTTAGTAGAAGGAAGAAAATAATAAAGACGAGAGCAGAAATAAATGAAATAGAGACTAAAAAGATAATAGAAAAGATCAATGAAACTAAGAATGGGTTCATTGAAAAAACGCACAAAATAAGCAAGCTTTTAGCTAGATTCAACAAGCAGAAAACGGAGAGGGCTCAAATAAGTAAAGTGAGAATGAAAGAGAAGTTATAGCTGATACCACAGAAATATAAAAAATCAAAGGAGACTGCTATGAAAAATTATACATCAACAAACTGGACAACCTAAAAGAAATGGATAAATTCCTAGAAACATACCATCTTCCAAGACTGAATCATGAAGAAATAGACAATCCGAATAGACCAGTTACTAGTAAGGAGACTGAGTAAGTAATCAAAAACCTGCCAACAAACAAAAGTCCAGGGCCAGATGACTTCACTGGTGAATTTTCTCAAACACCAGAGAAGATGGAAACTCTTGAAGAAAAAAGAAGAGAGAAAGCATCCAAACTCATTTTACAAAGCCAGCATTTCCCTGATATCAAAAACAGACAAGGACACCACAAAAAAAGAAAATTACAGACCAACATCCCCAATGAACACAGATGCAAAACCTCCCACAAAATATTCGTAAACCAAATTCAATAATACATTTAGAGAATCATACACCATGATCACGTGGGATTTATTCCAGGGATAGAGGGATGGTTCAACATCTGCAAACCAATCAGTGTGATATACCACATTAACAAAATAAAAGATAAAAAAAATAATATGATCATCTCAATAGATGCAGAAAAAGCATTTGACAAAATCCATTCATCTATGATAAAAACCCTCAACAAACTGGGTATAGACAGAATGTACCTTAACATTATAAAGGCCATGTATGAAAAAGTCCACAGCTAATATACTCACCAGTGAAAAGCTGTAAGCTTTTCCTCTAAAATCAGAAACAAGACAAGGATGCCCACTCTCCTCACTTTTATTCAACATATTACCAGAAGGCCTGGCCACTTCAAGTAGGAAGAAAAAGAAAGGAAAGGCATCCAAATTGGAAAGGAAGAAATAAGGTTATCACTATTTGTAGATATAATACTATATATAGGATATCCTGAACACTCCACCAAAAAAACCGTTAAAACTAATAAGTGAACTCAGTGAAATTGCAAGATACATAGTTAATTTGCAAAAATCTGCTGCATTTTGATATACTAATAATGAACTATCAGAAAAGGAAATAATCCCATTTACAATTGCATCAGAAAAAAATAGGAATAAACTTAACCAAGGATATGAAAGACCTGTACAATAAAAACTATAAGACATTAATGAAAGAAACTGAAGAAGACACAAATAAATGGAAAGATATTCTGTGCTCATGGACTAGAACAATTAGTATTGTTCAAATGTCCATACTACCCAAAGCAATCTATACATTTAATGCAATCCCTTGATAGGGAATTTTGATAAATTCCAATGTCATTTTTCATAAAAAATGAACATATAATTTTAAAATTTCTATGGAACCACAAAAAGACCACAAATAGGCAAAACAATCTTGAGAAAGAAAAACAAAGCCAAAGGTATCATGCTCCCCGATTTCAAATTATACTATAAAGCAATACTAATCAAAACAGTATGGTACTGGCATGAAAACAGACACATAGATCAATGGAAAAGATGAGACAGCCTAGAAATAAACCCATGTATATATGATCATTTAATTTTCAACAAAGGAAAAAAGAATACACAATGGAGAAAAGAATCTCTTCAATGAATGGTATGAGGAAAACTAGACAGCTACATGCAAAAGAAAGACTGGACCGTTATCTTATGCCATATGTACAAATTAACTCAAAGATTTGAATGTAAGATGTGAAACCATAAAACTCTGAAGAAAACATAGGCACTTAACTCCTTGACCTTAGTCATTTTTTGATTACTAAATGTTTTTTGATTACTAAGTAACTGATCTTAGTAATTTTTTTTTATTTGATTCCAAAGGCAAGGGAAACAAATGCAGAAATAAACAAATAGGATTGCATCTAATTAAAAGCATCCACATGGTGAAGGAAACCACCAACAAATTAGGAGACAGCCTACTTAATAGAAGACATTTGCAAGTCATATATCAAACAAGGGTTAACATTCAAAATATACAAAGAACTCCTACAACTCAGTAACAAAAAGTCAACAATCCAATTTAAAAATGTACAGAATATCTGAATGGACATTCTTCCCAAAAAAGGCACACAGTCAACAGGCATATGAAAAGATGATCAACACCACTAATCATTAGGGAAATGCAAATCAAAACCAGTCCCATGGTGGGACTGCCCTTCTCAATCAAGTGTGCCTCAGTCCCAGTGTGGTATGCCCCCTCCCCAGAAGACCAACAAAGGTCCCTGCCCACATCTCCCAGCCAGAGAGTTGTGCAGGGCCTCAGTTCTGGTGGACGTGGTGTCAGGTCTCATTTCACATGCAGACCAGAGCACACCTAGTTAAAACTCACCACATTCAGGCCAGGGACCAAACAGTTCCCATAGAAGGCAAGGAGAGCCTCTGCAGACAACTAGCCTGAAGGATAGAGCAACCAAAACACAACAGCAGAGCACACACCAGAGACACTCCCTGAAGTGCCAGGCCCTGGGCACTACATGCCCTCTTCTTCGTTAAGCCATTGCTTTCAGGAGCAGAAGACATAACTGGCTTTTGTAACACAGAGAAGGAAGCAGAGACTAATAAAAAATGCCAAGATGGAGGAATTTATCCCAAATGAAAGAACAAAATAAAGCCAAAGCCAGAGATCTAAGCAAAATGGATATAAGTAACATACCTGATGAAGAATTTAAAGAAACAACCCTAAGGATGCTCACTGGGCTTGAGAAAAGAATAGAAGACATCAGGGAGACTCTTACAATAAAGATAGAAGAGTTAAAAAAGAATCAGAGATGAAGAAAGAGTACAATAAACAAGACTAGAAACAGGCTTGATTCAATGAACAGCAGTCTGGAAAAATCAGAGGAACGAATAAGTGATACAGAAGACAAAATAATGGAAAATAAAGAAGCCGAACAAAAGAATTATGCAACACGAGAATAGACTTGGAGAACTCAGTGTCTCCATCAAACATAATAACATTCATATTATAGGAGTCCCAGAAGAAGCAGAGAGAGAAAATGGGGCAAAAAAAATTTATTTCCAGAAATAATAGCAGAAAATTTCCCTAATTTGGGGGAGGAAACAGACATCCAGATCTAGGAGGCACAAAGAAAAAAATCTTAAAAGCTGTGAGACAGAAGAAGTCCTTAACTTACAAGGGAAAACCCATAAGGCTAGCTGGAGATTTCTCAACCGAAACTTGGCAAGCCAGAAAGGACTGGCATGCTATGTTCAAAGTGCTGAATGGGAAAAAATCTGCAGCCAAGAGTACTCTATTCAGAATAGAAGAGATAAAGAGTTTCCCAAACAAAGACTAAAGGAGGTCATGACCACTAAGCCAGAAATATTAAAGGGGACTCCTTGAGTGCAAAGGAGAGACCAAAAGTGACAAAGACAAGAAAGGATCAGAGAAAATCTCCAGAAACAATGACAAAACAAGTAATAAAATGGCAATAAATACCTATCTATCAATAATTACTTTGAAAGTGGACTAAACATTCCAATCAAAAGACATACAGTGTCAGAGTAGATTAACAAAAAACCAGACCTATCTATGTGCTGCTTACAAGAGGCTCATTTTAGACCTAAAGACACCTGCATATTTAAAGTGAGAGGATGGAGAAACATTCATCACACAAACAGATGTCAAAAGAAAGCTGGGACAGTGATACTTATATCAGACAAACTAGACTTTATTCTTCTCATATTGTTTTTATCTTCCTGTGGTGTCAGGGAAGCACTGGCCTCATGGAAAGATTTTGAATGAGTTCCACCTATTCTGTTATTTGTAAGATTTTGATAAAGACCGTCATTAATTTTTTTTTTTTAATGTTTGGTAGAACTTGCCAATGAAACCATGTGTTCTTAGGCTTTTCTGGGCTGGAAGACTTTTTTATTTCTAATTTAACTTCCACTGGTCTAAGAATATTTCCTATTTCTTGGAGTCCAGATTCATGATTCAATCATGGTAACTTGTGAGCTTTTAAGAATTAGCTGATTTTTTCCCTAAGTTATCTGATTTGTTTGTTACTATATGATTGTTTAAAGTAATCTATTATCACACTATGTATTTCTGTGGTTATCTGTTGTATTCTCTCTTCCATTTCTCATTTTGGTTTTTGAGTCTTCTCTTTTTCTTGATGTAGTTAAAGCACTGCCAAAACTTTTTTTTGAAAAGCTGGTCATTTCTTTCCATATCATGTTATTGTTTATTCTGGTCTCTCTCCTATTTACTTCGATTTTTAAGAGAGCTTGTTAAAAAAATAAAAAAGACACGTAGCAAAGGCCAAAATAAAAGAGGGTCACCATCACCAGTGAAAAATTGCTACGAATCACTCTGCCTGTAATCTAGCCCTCCAACCCCCTTTGGTTCAAAATCATCTTTTTAAATATCTTTATGGGCACACTTGATTGGAGATCTTATAAAATTCTCTAGTGAATACGAGCAACATAGGTCAGGCATCCAGACCAGAGCTTTGCCAACTCTGACACAACTGATATTTTAGGTCAGAAAATCCTTTGTGGGAGACTGGCCTTTGCCTGGGTTTGACTAGGCCCACTATACGTGGGTTTTTCCCAGCACAGTACTATTAACGTGTTTTCCTCATGATTTCCTCAATAAGGTTTTCTTTTCTCTGGCTTGTTTTATCATAAGAATACAGTGCATGGCACACATAACACACAAAATATAACCTAACTGTTTATGTTGTCGGTAAAGCTTCTGGTCTCCTGCAGGCTATTAGTAGTTAAGTTTGGGGAAATCAAAAGTCACAGATGAATTTTCAGCTGCACAGGGGGATGACAGGCCCCCAGTCCCCACAAGTTCAAGGGTCAATGGTATGTATTAGTCTCTTGTCCTGCCAGACCACACACCACTGAGTATAATTTATTTCTTTTGACTCTGACAGCTCTTACGGTAGCTAAAATTATTTTCCGGTACAGCAATTGTTGTCATTCAGTACTATAGATATAAAACACCAATATCAAATCAATACTGACTGATCCCCAGACATACTAACTATGAGTGGCTTAGGAAGGATGGAGCCTCACCTCCATGCTTGCCATGTAACATCGCTTTAAACCACTGTTTACATACTAGTCTATCCCATCAGGTGGTAATTTCTTGGAAAACATGAAACCAAATTTTATTTGGCAAATATCACAAAGCACACATTTAATACATACTTCCACAGCTGAACTAAAAAAGGAGCAGGCAGCAGGAAATGCAGATCGAAGACAGAGTGTGCAAAGGAACACTCTGCTGAGGAATCTGAGCATTATCCTGCGGGGTTATATAGGGGGCTGTCAAATATACGAGGGCTGAGCCCAGCCAAGGCGGAAGGCCCAGGTAAGTAAATGCCAGTGTCTGTCCGAGGAGAAGGCCTAGATGAACCTTCCCCTCCCGCTCTCCCAAGGCTGAGCGGAGCTGACAGCGGACGCCCAGGTGCAGGAGCTATACGGGGCCCGGCTGGCCTTAGAAAGCATAACTCCAAAGTGGCATCGATCTTCAGGGCAGCTGCCTGGTTTCCTCGGACAGTGCAGGTGGAGGAATCAGGCCACGTATGGGGGGCAACAAGGCCTGCCCTGTGAGACCACCCTACCAACTGCTTATCAATTCCCTGGCATTGGCCAGAGCAGTAATGAGACCGAGGACATGGTGCAAATAATAAACAAGGAAGACAGTGACACAATCAAAAGAAGTTTTAGAAGTCTCAAGTTATCTTTAATGTCTTCTAGAATCTAACCGAGGCCTGATATCCCACTGAGTCCTTCTCCTGACTCCTTCTCGGAAGTGGGTCCTTTTGCCTTTTCTTTGGGACCAGTCACTATCACTCTTCCCTCTCAGGGCTCCTGTGTCCCCTGTCTCTTCCTTCTGGCAGAAAAAAAATAAAAAACCTGTAGATTCCACCCCCATCCCCATTTCTCCAACAAGGAGAATGAAAATGCCACCAAAAAACCCTCAAATGATACTCACTCTATTTACAGAAACACCAAACCGTTCATGCCTATTTCAATATATTCCCACTTTACAAAGAAAGTTACCCTAGGTGAGTTTCTGGCAGGTTCCTCTTGCCATCCTAAAGACAGCCCAGCGCGATGGCTTGAACAGGATCTAAGACAGACATCAACCCTTCCGCACCATTCCCATCTTAAATAATGAGAACCATAATGAATCCAGCCCTCCGTGCTTTGGGCAGACAACATTTTCATTCACCAAATACTTACTAAGCCCCATTATGTGCAAGGCATTTTGTCAAATAATTCTGAAGTAAATGAGACATGGATCACCCCACCGAAGAAGCATAATGTCCAATACGGAAGAGGCATAATGTCCAAAATGGAAATAACGTGTGTTTGTAAATAACCCCACCGCAAGGTAGAAGGGCGAATCCCCTGCAAGGCATTGATGGGGTGCTATGGAGCTAGGAGCTTCACAGACTATCATTTCTATTACGTCTGCCTTTTAGGAAGATGATGAGTCCTAATACCCTTTTCCTATTAAAATGCATTGGTTTTGTTAACTATGCATTTTCTTAATAAATGAAAGACTGCTTTGTTTTCTGAATGCATAACAAGAACCGCTTCTATGTGAAGCGGAAGAAGACATGAGTTCTTCTGACAAGGAGTCTATTAAAAACCCACCGTAAGTGGCATATTATTTGCACATTTATAATAGTCTGTGGAGATGAATCTGCCCAGATAATTTAATTTCTTTTAAAGAGAAGGGAAAAAAAGAGAACAGAACTAAAATATTGAAAAGACACATACAGCTTTTGACTTGATGGAGTCAGAAGTGTATCCGTGCGTTTTGGTTGATGTTAAACCTCTCCAGTGACCCGAAATACATCTTAGAACTTACAATTGGCCAAGCGTTTCCGATCTAATTCTTTCGTGCATTGCAGTTATTACAGAGAATCACTATTCCTCTAAATTAAACTCTGAGGAGAAGGATACCCTGGATTGACAGACCTCAAAACTTAGTTTAGATTTCCCCACGGTCTGCTCTCATGTGGCTTCCACATGGAAGAATGTTGGTTCATTAGCAAACGAGCTCAAATTGGCGCGGTTATGTGAATGCCTAAACAGACTCCTCGGCCAAACCACAACTTTTGAGCAGCCCTACTTCCTGTATAGGACCCTTTAATATACCCTATTTTGAGAAAGAAGGGGCGGGGGGACTATATACGCGCTTTTTTTTTTAATTTTTTTTTTCAACGTTTATTTATTTTTGGGACAGAGAGAGACAGAGCATGAACGGGGGAGGGGCAGAGAGAGAGGGAGACACAGAATCGGAAACAGGCTCCAGGTTCTGAGCCATCAGCCCAGAGCCCGACGCGGGGCTCGAACTCACGGACCGCGAGATCGTGACCTGCCTGAAGTCGGACACTTAACCGACTGCGCCACCCAGGCGCCCCTATATACGCTTTTTTAAGAAGTTTAGCAAGTCTAGAAATGTCAGCTTCTCAAAGGAGACTTTTTTAATTTTTTTATTTATTTTTTTAGAGAGAGAGCATAAGTGGGGGAGGTGCAGAGAGAGGAGGAGACACAGAATCCGAAGCAGGCTCCAGGCTCCGAGCTGTCAGCACAGAGCCCGACGTGGGGCTTGAACCCACGAACCATGAGATCGCGACCTGAGCCAAAGTCAGACGCTTAACCCACTGAGCCCTCCAGGTGCCGCTCAATTTTAAACACGGCCTTACCTGGAAGGGAAAGCAATATTTCCTTTGTGCCCAGCACTGTAACATTATTGGGTGCCCTACCTTATCATGTCATTGGATCCTTCTGGAACTACAGGACAAGTGCTATCCCATTTTAAGGGAAGGGAACTGTAATGCAATTCAGGTCACATATTCCAAAATGCCAAGATATGACCCAGAGTGTCACCACCAAATGCCACGCCATCCTTCGTCATGCCTTTCTCATGACCTTTCTGGTTCAGACTGACAAACGTAACAAGCTGTCTATACATAAAAAAGCATAAAGAGAAAGCCAACGTATCAGGGACTCGCCTGCAAAGCCAGGACTTGAGCTGAGTACGTTCTATGCCATGAATAAAAGTTTGCTTCTCCCCAGTTTCTTAAATGAAGCATAAGTCTTGCCGTGATCTCTCACTATGTCTCTGATGCAGAAAGAATAACAGAAGGCCTACACGCATCTTCTTGGTTTCCTCCAATTGAGATGGGAAAAAAAGGCATCCCACTCCCCAGAGCCACCAGCTTCCAGTCGGCCTCCCTCATCCTACAAATGTCCACGGGGCACCCAGCAAGTGTCAGGTGTTCGGAGGCCACGGTGTCAGGAAACAGCAGTGAATGAACAAATGCCAGCCCCCATGGAGCTTACTTTCCAATGATGAGCTGGCCCTACAGGAACAAGATGAGAAGATGCTGCGGACCCCCGTGTCCCCCCGCCCAGCCACAGGCCAACAACCACTTCTGGGAACCACTTCTGGTTGCTCCGCAACCTGCACAGGTCAACAACCACTTCTGGGAAGGTCATCCTGCCCATCCTGGCATCGAAGCGGAGTATCCTCACCCTAAGAGCACATCAAACACACAGACGCACGCACACACGTGTGCACACAGCATTTTCAAAGGTCAGGATGGCAAGTACAAGGAATAATGACTATAAAAATATGATGAAAAGCTAAATACAAAATCCTTTTCAGGCAAAAGCAAATCTTAAAAAGTCGTATTTTAAAAGCCATTTAACTCATTCTCCTATAGTTGGAACCAAACTCAACCTTCAAAAGAAGAACATGAAATGGATCTCCAACTGATCTCTCCTCACGAAGGTCCCAGGCTGCTGCCCCAGGAAGTCCCCGCCAAATGGCTATGTCAGCTCGGGTTCTCAGCGCTTCCAAGAGGAAAGGGGCGGGCGGAGTCTACAGTATTCTAAGATGTCCTCAAGGTGACTCATAAAACATCTGAATAACCCACCCATTTTTAATTCTTCTGTGATTTCTGTGCTAACTTGAACTACAGTGAACTCATCTGACTTAACATGAGACTCGCAGGAGCCCTTCCAGGATTCCCGTCGTAATTCATCATTAACTGGACGCGTGTACAAGTATCACACGGCTGCCGGCTATCTGCCTCGAATAGCGGGAGTGAAGCCATCGCGTGTGCTGCTGGCATGCTTACCCATTTAATTACCAAAGACGACACGGTGCCAGTGCGATCCAACCCCCGTGTGTGTGCCCCGACGACCTAGTTGAATAAAATCTGACCTCGCCTCAGACAGAACACGGGTTTCTTTCCTAGCTACGGAGGCCAGATAATAGCATGTATCTAACAGTACGAGACAGCAGTGCATGGAAAATTGTACAGTCTTGGACACATGGAGAAACAGACAACAAAGAAACCTACGTGGTGTCCATCATCTTAACGGGATCAGCCATGTGACACTTATTCGCTCTGCCTCCCCTCCCCCAACAACCGATTTCTTAAAACCCTGGGCTCTGCATCTATGGATTTAAATATTAAAATGTGTTTGGGCTCTTCTCCTGGGTTTTCTAAGGAAAAGGCAGATATGGAAGAATATTAACCTCACCTTCCCTGAAATAATGGGACTGTGAGACCCTAGAGTTTCTAATCTATTCCTCAAGATAATGCTAAAGCAGAAAACAAGACACACACACACACTGCTGAGTTTCTTCCAATCCTCAAAAATCTGAGACTATTTCGGTCCTATTTGACATTTAGATATTTTCAAATCACAGGACCTTCTTTAGTGGTGAAAAAAAAAACCCAACATATTCTTCAAAAATCTCTAAGGTCTCTGGGAAACAAATTGTAACCGACAATTCCCTCACATCTCATTATGTGGTGCAAATTTATTTTTAGGATTCCTCTGGCCTTATTCAGCAGGTGCCCTCTAATGATAGAATTATTTGCTCAATTTTAAAGCAATTCCATGTGTGAAGCTATCAGGCTTCATATTATGAGGACTGAGCCAGGCTGGTCTGAAATGCATAGAGTTTGAGAAATGAAAAACACTTTCAGGAGTCTACAAGATTTCATCCAGTGTCCAAAGGGGCAGCAGACCTAGTGGGTGAGGGCAAGGCTGGCTACGAGCCCCAGCTGCAAACCGAGGGCCATGGCACCATCTACCTCGCAGGGTGTTTAAGGAACAAAGGAGACAAAGGAGTGTGGTCAGCTCAGCACAGCACTGGAGTAAGTGAGCACTTGCTCTGAGTCAGATATTATTGGCATTTAAACACTGTAAAGTGATTCCATTCCATTGAGCATGCATTAATACAGGGTGCTATATGCCTAATCGAACAACCTCTAGCGTATGATACCCCGCTAAGACTCCTTTTTAAAAGCTACTCTTTCTACATCTCTCTTACGTCAGAGTGTGTATGTACATCTTTATATAATCAACATAAAGGGTCTCTTATTAAAAATAATCAAGACGATTATTTGGACCACATAGCGATAAAATGTTTTAATCCAAAAGTACGAAGATTAATGACAATGAGAATGCTATACTGTTGTTATGTACCTTATTCTGTGCCATTTTAACATTTGTTAAGCTAGTGTTTTCACAAAGACTTCCTCAGCATTTTCTAACTGCAAATATCCTTCTCCCTACTGAAAGGTAAGGAAAATGGAACACGAACTTATTAGCTCAGTATCACAGGTGCCAAATATCAGACCCCAGAACATCTTCCTATTGTTGCTCTTTCCTTGGTATTCCGACAGCAGAGAAAAAAAAATCATACTTAATATCCACAAAGCAAAACAACATCTAAGCAATTATCCGAGGGTGGGAGGGAATTGATTTATATAAGCCTCCCTTATCCGCTTTCCCATTTCCTTCTGCACCCTCCACTCATTAAAAACAAATACATCCACAAAATACCTTTCTTTAAAACATAGATCATGTACGGGCGCCTGGGTGGCTCAGTCGGTTGAGCGTGCAACTTTGGCTCAGGTCATGATCTCACAGTCTGTGAGTTCGAGCCCCACGTCGGGCTCTGGGCTGACAGCTCAGAGCCTGGAGCCTGCTTCTGATTCTGTGTCTCCCTCTCTCTCTGCCCCTAACCCACTCGCATTCTGTCTCTGTCTCTTTCAAACATAAATAAACATTTAAAAAATATTTTAAAACATAGATCACGTATATGCGGCAGAGGTGGGGGAGAGAGGTTTCACATGTAAACAACACCAGGGCCTCTCCCCTGAATCACCTAAATGGTTCTCTGAATTGACCATGTGTTCCTCTGCTTCGGTACCCAGAGTATCAACCCCACCACATACACACACACACACACACACACACAAGCAATGAGGGCCATGAGCTGGGGTATGGGAGATAAACATCAACATGCACTGGAATTAGAACTACTCTCTAAGGTCTCTTTATTGTCATTCTTAATGTAAGGTGGTGTCCTTTGGGGGAGGAGGGGACGGATAAGTGATACAATAAGAAAACTAACTTGGCATTCCACAAAGAGGAGCTCCTTGAATTTCCCTCTAATCAATTCTGTCATCAGCATTAAGGATGCCGAAGCTTCTTCTTAGGCCCTATGTTTTGTTTCCATGGCCTGGCATCCTTTCCTTCCATGTCCTCCCTCACAGGAGTCATCAACATTATGGCGGCTGTCACCACCACCCTGACCACTCCTGCAACCACTGTCACCTATCAGCACTGCATTAAGTTTTTTTCCCGGATCTGTTCTTTAACACATCAGTCATCAGCCACATTCTCCACCTGCTGTCCTAAAATACTGCTGCATCCTCCTTACCCTGTATTTATCAATCACTATCTACCCATTAACATCAACTTCACAGCTTTTTGTCTCATCGGAAGATTAATTTAAAAATTGGTTAAGCAGAAAAAATAATAATAAAAACATTGTTAAGCAGGGAAGAGCCATCCATCCATTTTGAACACCCTCAGCATTTTTTTAAAGTTTATTTACTTATTTGGAGGGTGGGGGAGGAGGGCAGAGAGAAGGCAAGAGAGAATCCCAAGCAGGCTCCACACTGTCAGTACAGAGCCTGATGTGGGGCTCAAACCCAAGAAACCATGAGATCATGACCTGAGTCAAAATCAAGAATTGGCTGCCCAACTGACTGAGCCACCCAGGTGCTCCGTGAACACCCTCAACATTTTGAAAGTAGCTCCCTTTTACTGGGACAAAACACTCAAGTTTAAATAGTCTTCCAGAATAAGCCCATCACAGAGGTGGTGATCTACAGAATAAAGCCCGCTTGAGTAAGGTTGGCACTCTGAAAACATACACTCTATATCACTAAGTCTCAGGGACTCACGCATAAATTTGATTTAAAGCATAAAAGTTGAGGTTTTCCTTTCCTAGTTTTACCCCTAGAAAGCTCAGGCTACCCCTTCTGGCCTCCAAACCTATAGAAGCTACTGTCCTTCTAACAAGTTTCTTTCATGCTACCCAAGTGTCCAGTGAAAGCCATACCCCACACTGTTGTTTCTATCCTCTGCCCCAATGACCAGAATTAATAAAAAGTTTCCCTTCCTTAGAGTCTACCCTGAATTAAATCCCAACAAAGCAAAGCCAGCCTGGCATCTATTCAAGTTGTGTACTATGCAAGTTCACCACGTTTAAGAGGCCACCGATCACATCATTAGCATCTCTACGATTTCAAAAACTGTGCATCTTTGTTGCAACACCGATGGTTTAAAGATGGGTAATTTGATTATTTATATTGCAATTTTCCAGCATATGGCAAGAGAGTGCCTTGTTGCAAAAATCAGTATAGTTCGACAATTTTCCGTCACATGGAAGTAAAATGTCTGTGGAAGAGGTGCCATTGTCTAATTTGCACAAAATGCCATATGGGCCAGCAGCAGCCCTCGGAATAGCTCCTCTCAAACATTTTAAACTTTCTGTGGTCTTGGCTGTTCACTAAAGCATCTGCTCTTGGTTTCATAAACTCTGTTTGCACTGCATTAACTTTCTCCCCCGCCCCCAATCTGGGCTTTCTCTCTCAATAACCTCAGCGATCAAGCACATCCTCCCCTCAAAGCAAGCCCCTAAGTACCAACTGTACCCCCTTGTCCTACTTTTGTCAACTGATATTACTAAACACATGTTAACAATAACACGATAACCTTTTGTGCGAGATGAATTACCGCTCGGAAAAAGATATCCGTTGTAAGCACGTGCCACAAATTTAATAACGTTAACAAAACATGTTGCTTGAACTTGAGTTTCATCAATGTCTGAATAGATTCCTCACATTTTAAAAAAAAGCAAAATTAAGCTTTCATACCAGAATTCATTTTAATTGACTTTTGTCATTAATAATATCCGCCAAAAACTTACCACTGTTTACTTTGAGTGCCAGGAACCCAAGCTGAATGAAATGCAAAATCAAGTAGAGGGCCACAGAAACTCACCCTGACCTCCAGAAAACGAGTTTTACTGCCATTGGTGACAATCTGCCTTAGTTGACGGTCCAGGTGTGGAAACCTTAAAAAAGCAAAAGAGCGGTGAACACTTAGAAGGGAGGACACAGAAATAGAAAAGCATAACCAGTTACTTCGTTATAATACTTCTTCTCCCTGAAAAGTAAAGTTAGTTCAGGAGGGCTTGAACCCATGCAGTAATTGTACCACTAACAAAACTCTTCATAAGTGGAGCTGTTTCACGAACTTAACCATGTTTCCATTGGCTGGGTCTGGGATTTTAGAGATACTTAATCTTATTTTCAGATTAATCCTCAGTGAATTACATTACTTCAATTTTCCTTCTATCTTAATCCCTCAAGTAGTTAATGATCTAAAAACTGATTCTTAAATACACCACATAAATGAAGTATCTTACAGACTTAAGACTTGGCTTTTGTCAGGGGAAGAATACCTCTGATACATGAATAATTATGTCTGTTTGGTAGTTCCTGATTTTCTTAAGTGGCACCAAATTTATACCTTGTTATTCTTACTTTGTTCTTATTCAGAAAAAAAATAAAGAACTAGAGAACTATGAATCCCACAATATTAACAGTATTAATTAAATCTAATAAAACTGTATTTTTAAAAAAAAAAACAGCAAAAATTACTTTCCTCTCTAAATTATCCAGCAAGATTAGTTTTAGGTGGTAGAAAAAATACAAATTTTCCTCCCAGATGCTACTTCAGTAGATGCCACAGAATGCCTGCTATTATAAGCTTCAGCCATAGAAAGTTGGTGATGTCCAACCACCGTTTACCTCAAAAATGACAACGTCATCATTTTTCTAAGTCAAAAGAAAAGGACCGGAAAACAACTAAATCTTCAAAACTACCTTTTGCTCGGCACACATCATTTTCCTAAGCAGCGTCCATGGTTTGGGTATTAACTGTTTCCACTCCCACCTAACACCTTCGTCGCACCAGAAAGGTAACAAGTGAATTGCCTCCAGCATTTGGAAGGGCCTGAGCGAACCTCCTCGATTCTTTCTTCCCACCCAGTCTATTTACTTACTGCCGACTCCCTCTCAGCTTCCTCCTTGCAACATCAAGAGTCTTTTCCAAGAGTGTGTGGCAGAGAGGACAGCTGAGGGCTAGAAGGCAAAGGGAGACAGTAAGAACGCAGATCTCTAAGAAGGGCAGGCCAAAGGGCAAGTCAGAGTAAGTGAGGAACAAGGTGGGGAGGAAAGCAGAGGGCTGCCCACTCACTGATCCAGCCCTGACATGGCAGCAAGCATCACACGAGACTGAAAAAATTAAACAGGTCCACGTCGGGATGGAATGAAAGAGACGTTCACTCGTCTAATATATTCAGCAACCCATCTATCTCAGGAGCTGCCACAACCACCAGTCCCACCACTGCTATGAACACCATCACCACAAGCAATCCCCGACACTAGGGACGTAATGTAGGGCATGCACAACACCATTGGAACTAAAACCCAACAGAAGAGAGGCCACGTGGATACCCCCGATACAAAAAGTTTCCTGTTCATACGATGTATTTTCTTCTGAGATGGAGCAGAAATGGTTTAACTGATTTTCCCTCCTACGGGGAGACCTGTTAATGAGCAGCCTACCGTAAACTGCTTTGTTTTGTTTTGTTGCATGAACAAGCAGCCGGTTGCAAAATAAACTTTTTAACCTCTTCTTAGTACCATTTATCTATTTCACATTCCCTTGCTTTTGAAAATTAATTATCTGAAGAAAAGGTGTAAGGTCAAGATCAGCATTCTTGGGGTACCTGGGTGGCTGAGCTGATTAAGCGTCTGACTCTTGATTTCGGGCTGAGTTGATTAAGTGTCTGACTTGATTTCAGCTCACATCATGATCTCAGGGTCATGAGCTCAAGCCCCACGTTGGGCTCTGCACTGACAGCACGGAGCCTGCTTGGGATTCTCTCTTTCCTTCTCTCTCGGCCAATCTCTCTCTCTCAAAATAAATAAATAAACAAACATTTTTTAAAAATCAGCATTCTTACTACAGAGTCCTAGATGACATGCCAGGTGGAGCCTACTGTTTTGTTCATATCCAATCAGAATTTCAAAACACATAAGACCAGGAGAGAACATGCATGGAGAGTCTATCCTACATTCAGAGGCACTGTTCACTGTTCTAGCACTGACTTTCCCTTTGAAACAGAGATATGCAATCTACTGTGCACCACTATAATGTTGAAGGCAAATGTGTTAATGATGGCAATAGCTAAATGACAGCACCAACAATAACAGAGAAAGGAAATCATTATTATTATAATAGGTATGGCTACAGATAAAGAGCTACTGCAAATATCACAGCCTGGAATTAATAAACCAGTTGGAACGGCACTGCCCATTATGAAAGACGGTTAGAAAACAACATTACGTTAATAAAGCGATCGAGCAAGAGTGTGAACGTAGGTAAGGAGAGCTAGCAAAGGTCTGTGGAGACTATACATACACGTGTGGAAGCTACCCGGTAGTAACTAAGCAAAGTCACTCTGTGAAGAGTCAGAGGCTGCCTAAGAACCAACTGGTCAACCTCACACAGAGGAGCCTAGGCCACTGGTAACGATCACTGAGATCAGAGCAAGGTCTGCAGAACATCACCAGGCAGCAAAACTGGGAAGCTGACACAAAAGGCAAGGGGAGCAGGTGTTACCTAAGGCCTTAGAGTCCTATGTAAAAGGACTCTGTATACAGCTCGACACCAAAAAATAAACAATCCAATTTAAAAACGGGCAGAGGACATGAATAGAAGACGTTTTTCTAAAGACACGCAGATGGCCAACAGACACATAAAAAGATGCTTAGCCACACTAATCATCAGGGAAATGCAAATCAAAGCCATGATGAGATATCACCCCACACCTCTCAGAATGGCTAAAACAAAAAACACAAGAGACAACAAGTGTTGGCAAGGAAGCAGAGAAAAGGGAACTCGTGCACTGTTGGTGGGAATGCAAACTGGTATAGCCACTGTGGAAAACAGCATCGAGGTTCCCCAAAAAATTAAAAAAAGAATTACCATATGATCTAGTAACTCTACTACTGGGTATTTACCCAAAGAAAATGGGAATACTAATTTGAAAAGATATATCCATTTCTATGTTTACTGCAGCAGTATTTACAATAGCCAAGATATTGAAGCAACCGAGGGTCCATCGATAGATAAATGAGTAAAGAAAATGTGATAAGTATATATATATGTGTGTGTGTGTGTGTGTGTGTGTGTGTGTATACACACACACACACACACACACACACACACACGGGAATATTACTCAGCCATAAAAAAGGAATAAAATCTTGTCATTTGCAACAACATGGAAGGAACTCCAGGGTATAATGCTTAGTGAAACAAGTCAATCAGAGAAAGAAATACCACGTGATTTCACTCATATGTGGAATTTAAGAAACAAAAAAAACGAATAAAAGGAAAAAGACTCTTAAATACAGAGAACTTACTGGTGGTTGCCAGAGGGGAGGTTATTGAGGGGACGGTGGGATGGGTGAAACCTCTGAAAGGGATTAAGAGTACATTCATTTGGGGGCACCTGAGTGGCTCAGTCAGTTAAGTGTCCAACTCTTGATTTCAGCTCAGGCCATGATCTCATCATGGTCATGAGATCGAGCCCCATATTGCGTTCCACACCTGGTGTGGAGCCTACTTAAAATTCTCTCTCCCCCCTCCCTGCTCATGCTCTCCTGTATGCTCTCTCTCTCTCTCTCTCCAAAAAAATTTTTAAAAAGAGTACATTCATCTTGATGAGCACTGAGAAATGTATAGAATTGTTGAATCATTATATTGTACACCTGAAACTAATATAACACTGTATGCTAATTATACTTGAATAAAAACTTTTAAAAAGAGAGTGAATGCTAAACTTAGTTAGAATGGTAGGTAAAAATAATAGAGAAATATTTTTTGAATTCATATAAAAGGACAAAATGAACACAAAAGTTGCAAACAACCATACCCTCCCCACACAAAATGATTCGTTTTTAGAGTGAGCAAAGAACACAAAACCCTGGAGCACAGTTTTCAAATTAAGAAAGTACATCGATTTGATCTTGACTTTTGAGGCACAGACAGTATTTTTAAACAATAGGACATAAAGTTGAGGAGCTGGTGTACATATCTATTATCAGACACATGCTTATAAATTTGGTTTGAGTCAGAACAGTATTCTTGGAAAAACCAACTGTGTTCAACTCATAACTGATATAACCAAGTATTTATTGCAGTTTAGCACACAATGGAATACTACATGGCAATGAGAACGTTTGATCAAAACCACATCCAAAACTATGGAGGAACACATGAAATAACCATTAACTAAGATACACCATATTCAAAGCACAAAAACAATCACAACAAACTGGCTGGGAAAGTAAACTCTGCACACTAGTGTGCAAAACAGGAACAGGTGGTTACACAACAATCACTGAGGGAATTTTTTACACAGAAATTCCTGGACAGCACCCGGAGACTTACTCTCGAATTCCAAGAGTTTATTTTTTTGGAAAGCTTTCCCTGGGTACACTGGAGCACAGCCACTTCATGTGCTGGGGCAACAGATGGAAACTACCAGAGAGGCAGTCTCTCAATTCAAGAGTCTGGGCTGGACCATCAGACATGTTACATTTAATCTTCATGGCAACTCTCTAAATTTCAGGATCCCAGTTTTGCAAAGAGGTGACAGAGGGGCAGGTCTGAAAGGTCAAGTGACAAAGAACAAATGTCACCTGTGACTTCCTTTTTCAAGCTCTTTGGTGGTGCCCACTGCCTAATATGGAATGTATTCTAAACTCCTTTTCAGGTACCGTCCGAAAACACGGTCCCTAACTCTACCTCAACCACACCACTCCTTCAGCCACCCATTCACATCCACACTCTAGCTGAACCAATTGCTTAGAAGTAAGCAATTTCCTGGGCAGTGCTATTTTAAGCCTCCCCGACTCTGCCTTTGCCCTTCATCTACCTCATGTTCCAAGATGAAGCTCGACCTTCACCTCTTCATGAAGCCCTTCCTGACCACCACCGGCCCCTACCCAAGTAGAACTGACTACTTCCTTCAATGTAGCAGTCATAACAATAAAGTAACACTTTACTTCTCCCCACTATTACATGTAGCTCATGGATATGGGCTATATAACTTTTCAAGAACAGATATCAATAAATGTTTTAGGAATAAATACAGTGTTAGAGCCAAAACCAGAATTTGAACCTGGATGCAACTCAAAGCCAGTACACCACTGTGTCTCTTGAATCTGATTTTACAAAAACAACTCCATAACTATTAATACAGTAGCCACTTAGCCACGTGTTTCTACTGGACACTTAAAATATGGCTAGTCTGAGCTGGAACGTGCTATAAGTTTAAAATACACACGTGATCTTGAAGATTCAGTATGACAAAAGAATGTAAGATATTAACATGTTAAAATAATATTTTGAATATATCTGGTTAAATGTGTTAAAATTAATTTCATGTGTTTCTTTTTATCTTTTTAATGTGGCTACTAGAAAATGTAAAATACATATGTAGCTCACATTACATTTCCATTGAACAGTGCTACTCTAGGAAGTACAGCCTTTCTCTTCCTTACTAATAAATCTGTTCAGAGGATGCTAACTTTTCCTAGTGATTACAGAGCACAGACATCCAAGACCACACTGCAGTGTCACATAGCCTGGTCCTGCTGGACATAAAGAGGTTTCTCCTACATTAAAAGACTCACAGAATGTTGCTTTCAGAATTCTATCAACTCATTGGAGTTCGCCTCCACCATCAACTGTTGGTTCTCCACGTGTAACTCCTAAGGTCTTTAATCTTCCAATATGGCTATCTTATGTATTCTGAGGCAAAGGCCAGTAGAGAAAAGTGGGGCCAGGACTAGGCAGAGGCAAAACATTTGCCTCGGGCACATAATTTAAGGGAAACTGAAAAACTCCGTAATCAAGATGAATAATCGTTTAAGTAACGGCTTTGTTGTCATGTAATTCACGTACCACAAAATTCACCATTTTAAAGGACACAATTCAGTAGTTTTAATACATTCATAAGTTGTTTAACTATTGCCACTATCAAATTCTAGGACATTTTCATTACCCCCCAAGAAACCCCGACCCCATCAGCAGATATACCACCTTCCTTATGCCCACCCCTCACGACCATCTGTTTTCTGTGTAAATTTGCCCATTATGGATATTTGATACAAATGGAATCACAAAATAGGTGGCCTTTTGTGCCTGTCTTCTGCCAGTTAAACGTTTTCAAAATTCACCCATGTTGTACCGTCTATCAGTATTTCATTCCTTTTTATGGATGAATAATATTCTATTATATGAATACGCCCTATTTGTTTATCAATTCATCAGTTAACAGGTACTGGAATTGTATCCAGTTGGGGATATTAGGTGCACATTGATATACACATTTCTATGTGGATATAAAATTTTAATTCTCTTGAGTATATGCTTAGGATGGAATTGCTGGGTCATATTGTAGCTCTATGTCTATAATTTGAGTAACTAGCAACTGTTTTCCAAAGTGGCTGCACCATTTCACTGTCCTACCAGCAGCGTATCAGGATTCCAAAGTTTTCATATCTTTACCAGCACTTGTTGTTACTTGTATTTTTTGTTAGCCATGTTAGTGAGTGCATAGTGATATCTCATTGTGCTTTCTTTTTCTGTCTTCCTAAACCCATAATGTTGACCACCTTTTCATATGCTTATTAGCCATAAGTATGACTTCTCTGGAGAAATGTCAACGCAAGTCCTTTGCTCAACTTTTTAGTTATTTGTCTTTATGTTATCAAGTTGTAAACATTCTTTATATATTTCATATACAAGTTCCTTATTGGGTATATGTTTTGCAAAATTTTTGTCCCATTCTATGGGCTGTATGTTTTCTTCCTTAATGATATTCTCTAAAGCACAAAAGTTTTTAATTTTTATGAAACCCAACTTATATATTTCTTCTTTTGTCACTTGTGCTTTTGATGTTGTATCCAAGAAACCATTCATTGCCTAATCCAAGATCATGAAGATTTACTCCTCTTTTCTTCCATGAGTTTTTGTTGGTCTGTTTTAGCTCTGGCATTTAGGTCAATGAGCTATTTCGGGTTAATTGTTGTATGTAGTGTAAAATAGAATCCAACTCCATTCTTTTGAATGTGGATATATAGTTATTCCAGCACCATTTGTTAAAATGACTACTCTTTTTCCACTAAATTGTCCTGACACCCTCGTTGAAAATCAATGATCACTGTAAAGGCTTATTCCGGGACTCTCAATTTTATACCACTGATCTGTAAGATGGTATTAATGTCAATACCACATTATCTTTATCACTGTAACTTTGTAGTAACTTTTAAAAACAGGAAATGCAAGTCCTTGAACTTTGTTTTGCTTTTTCAAGATTGTTCTGGCTCTTCTGAGTCTCTTATATTTCCATATAAATTTCAGGATCAGCTTGTCAATTTCTGCTCAAAAGGCAACTGGGATTTTGACATGAGTTGCACTGAAGCTATGGATCAATTTGGGGAGCACCACCATCTTGACAATATTGTCTTCCAATCCATGAAGAGAGGACGTCTTTCCACTTATTTATCTTTTACTTCTTTCAGTGATGTTTTGTAGTTTTGGGTGTACAAGTTTTGAATGCTTTTTGTTAAATTTATCCCTAAGTATTTTATTTTTTGATGCTACCGTAAAGGGAATTTTATTTCATTTTCAAATTGCTCACTGCAAATATATAAAACTGATTTTTGTTTATTGATCTTATATGCTGCAACCTTGAACTTATTAGCTCTAAGTGTGTGTGTGTGTAGTCCTTAGGATTTTCTATGTATAAGATCATGTCATCTACTCAATGACAGAGAACAAACTGAGGGTTTGTGGAGGGAGGTGGGTGGAAGATGGGCTAGATGGGTGATGGGTATTAAGGAGGGCATTTATTCTGATGAGCCCTGGTGTTGAATGTGATGAATCACTGAATTCTACTCTTGAAACCATTATTGCACTGCATGTTAAATAACTAAATTTAGATGAAAGATAAACATAAAATATTTTTTAAAAATCATGTCATCTGCAAACCAAAATAGTTTTACCTCTTCCTTTCTAATCTGAATGCCTTTTATTTCTTTTCCTTGCTTAGTTGCCTTGGCTAGAACCTCTGAAAAAATATTCAATAAATGCAAAAAAAATGGGAGGTGCCTGGGTGGCTCAATCGGTTGAACCTCCAACTCTTGATTTCAGCTCAGATAGTGATGCCAGGGTGATGAGATCAAGTCCTGTGTTGGGCTCTGCACTGAGCATGGAGCCTGCTTAGGATTCTCTCTCTCTCTCTCTCTCTCTCTCTCTCTCTCTCTCTCTCTCTCTCCATGGGCCCCTCCCCTGATAGCATTCTCCTCTCTCCCTAAAATTAAAAAGAAAAAAGAAAAAAGAAGGAATCCTCATCTTGTTCCTTATCTTAGGGGGACGCATTCAGTCAGTCCCTCACCATTAAGTATTATGTTAGTTATGGGGTTTTGGTAAATGCCTTTCATCAACTCAAGGAAGTTTCCTTCTCTTCCTAGTTTTGTGAATGCTTTTATCATGAAGTGCTTTTGGCATTTGTTAGGTGCTTCTGCTATGCCTATCAAGATGATTATGAAGTTTTTGTACTTATTCTATTCATAAGGTACATTGCAGTGGTTTTCATATGTTAAGCCAATCTTGGATTCCTCAGATAAATCCTGCTTGGTCACGGCATGTAAACCTTTCTATATGTTGCTGGCTTCAGTTTGCTAGTATTTTGTTACAGATTTGTGCATCTATATTCATAAGAAATATCAGCTTATACAGTTGACCCTTGAACAACATGGGTTTGCCCTGTGTGGGTCCACTCATGTACAATTTTTTTCAATACAGTACTGTAAATGTATTTTCCTTACCATTTTCTTCATAAAATTTTCTGTTCTCTAGCTTATTTTATTGTACATAACACATATAAATAATAAATATACAAAATATGCCGTAGTTCTTATCAGTAAGGCTTCTAGTCAATGGTAGGCTATTTGTCAAGTAATTACCACATCAAGTAATATGTGGATTTTCAACTGCATGGGGGATTAATGCCCCTCACCCCTGCACTGTTCCAGAGTCAGCTGTACTTTTCTTGTGATCTCTTTGTCTGGTTTTGGTATCAAAGTAATACTGGCCTTAAACAATGAGGTTGGAAATGGTCCTTCCTTTCCCATTTTCTGGAGGAGATTGTGCTATACCATCAAGTCTTCTTCAAATATTTAGTAGACTTTAGCAGGGGAGCCACACACACCTGGGCTTTGCCTTGTGAGCATTTCTTTCATTACGAAATCTCTCTACTTACAATAGGTCACGTCAAAGTCTCTGTTTCTTTTTGGGTAGTTTGGTAGTCATGTGTCTTCCTAGGGATTTTCCACTTCCCCTAGGTTATCATAACTCGTTGACATAAAATTATTCATAATATGATCCTTTTTATTTCTCCAAGGCGGGTAGTGATGTTCCTTCTTTTAGTCCCGATTGCAGGAATTGAGCTTTTTCTATTTTTCTGTTGGTCAGCCAGCTAATGGTTTGTCGATTTTGTTGATTTTTTTTTCAGCGGACTAATTTTTGGTTTCACTGATTTTCTCTACTGTTCTCTACTCTCTATTTTATTTACTTCTGCTCTAGTCTTTATTATTTCCTACCTTCTACTTGTTTTGGGTTTCATTTGCTCTTTTTCTACCTCCTTAAGGCAAAAGGTTATGTTACTGATTTGTGATCTCTCCTCTTTCATTTCCGCCCATTTTATTGTGATACAACTGACATAGTACTGTGTGTTTAAAATGCACAACATAATGACTTGACTTACCTATACTGTGAACTGATTACCACAATGAGTTAACATCCATCATCTCACACAGATGAAAAAAAAGTTTTCTTTCCTTCTGATAAAACCTCTTAGGATTCACTCTCTTAACGACTTTCATATATACCATACTGCATCGTTAACTACACTCATCATATTGTACATTATATCCACAATACTTACTTATAACCGGAAGTCTGTACATTTTGTATATTTTGACCACCTTCATCTAATTCCCCCACCCCTCACCACCACCCCATCTCCAATAACCACAAATCGAATCTCTTTTTCTATGAATTTGGATTGTTTTTATGTTCCACAGATAAGTGAAATCATACAGTATTCGTCTTTCTCCATCTGACTTATTTCACACAACATAATGCCCTCAAGGTCCATCCATGTTGTTGCAAATGGCAGAATGTCATTTGATGGCTTAATAATATTCCTGTGTATCACAATTTCTTTATTTATTCTAATAGGCACTTAGGTAGTTTCCATGTCTTAGATATTGTATGCAATGCTGCTATCAACATTAGAGTGCAGGTATCTCTCCAATATAGTGTTTTCATTTTCTTTGGAATTGTTTCCTATGTATATATTCCCAGAATTGGAACCGCTAGATCCTATGGTTTATCTATTTTTAACTTGGGGGGAAACCTCAATACTGTTTTCCATAGTGGCTGCACCAATTTACCTTCCCACCAACACTGCACATGTGTTCCCTTTCCTCCACATTCTTGCATTCATCCTTTTTTTTTTTTAATGTCAGCCATTCCAAAAGGATTCAGTGATATTTCACCATGGTTTCGATTTGCCAATGAATTGTGATGCGAGGCATCTTTTCATGTGTCTGTTGGCCATGCATATATCTTCTTTGGAAAAATGTTTATTCAGGTCCTTCACCTATTTTCAAAATTGGATTATTTGCTTTTTATGTTGAGTTACATGAGTTCTTTATATATTTTACATATTAATCCCTTCTCAGATATACGGTTTGTAAAGATTTTTTTCCCGTTCCAAATGTTGTCTTTTCATTTTGTTGACTCTCTTCTTTTAGAAGTATAGGCATTAACAGCTATAAATTTCCCTCAAAGCACTGATTTAGTGGCATCCCTTAGGTTTTAGTATGTTTTGTTTCTGTTTTCATTCACCTCAAAATATGTTCTAATTTCCCTTATTATTTCTTCCTTGACCCAGTAGCTATTTAGGAGTGTGTTAATTTCCACATTTATGTGAATTTCTGAATTTCCTTCTACTATTGATTTCTTATACCATTCCACTGTGATCAGAAAGCACTTTGTATGATTTCAATAATTTTAAATTCATCAAAACTTGTTGTGTGGCCTAATATATGTTCTATGGCCTAATACAGTCTATTCTGAAGAATTTCTGTTTGCGATTAAGAACAATGTGTATTCTGCTATAGTTAAATGTAGAGTTCTTTGGATGTCTGTTCTAGTTTATTTATAATGTTCAAATCTACTTCCTTATTGAACTTCTACCCAGTTTCAATCCATTATTCAAAGTGGGATATTAAAATCTCCAGTGGTTATTGCCGAACTTTGTATTTCTCCCTTCAATTCTGTTCGTTTTTGCTTCATGTATTTTGGGATCTGATGTTATTTGCACATGTTTGTAATTATAATGTCTTCCTGATAAATTGACCTATCAATATATAATGACTCTCTTTACCCTTGTAATAATATTTTTCTTAAAGTCAATTTCTCCAGTATTAGGACAGCCACTCCAGCTCTCTTTTGGTTACTTTTTGCATGGTGTATCTTTTCAGTTTATTTGTTTCTTGAGAGAGAGTGTGTGCATGCAAGTAGCAGAAGAGCAGAGAGGGAATCCCAAGCAGGCTCCACACTGTCAGCATGGAGACCGACATGCGGCTCAAAGTCATGAATCTCAAGATCATGACCTGAGCCGAAGTTGGACGCTTGACTGACCAAGCCACCCAGGCACCCCACACAGTACATCTTATTATATTCTTTTACTTTTGAACTTTTTGTGTTTAAATATAACGTGGGTCTGTTGTAGAGAGAATATCGTTAGGTCATGGTTCTTTAATTCATTCTGCCCATCTCTGCTTTTTCATGGGAGTGTTTAGTCCATTTACATTTAACATAATTACTGGTAAAATTTCAATCTGCCATTTTATTGTTTTCTATATATCTTAGGCCTTTTTGTTCCTCTATTCCTCCATTACTGCCTTATTTTTTGTTATTTTAGTATCCCATTTTAATTCCCTTGTTTCTTTTATTATATATTTTTTAGTTATTTTCTTAGTGGGTGACACCATCTTTTACATTTACCTATGGAGTTGCCTTTACTGATACTCGTTTTTTCTCCTATGGATTTGAATTACTGTCTAGTTTCTTTTTGTTACAACTAGAAAGATTCCCTTTTTTTGTAGGATACATCTGCTAGTGACAAACTGGTTTCTCTGAGATGTCTTAATTTTTTTTTATTTTGAAGGACAGTTTTGCTGCATATAGAATTCTTGATTGTTCTTTCTTTCAGCACTTTAAATGTGTCATCTTACCACTTCTGGCATCCACGATTTCAGATGAAAAGCTAGCTGTTAATCTTATTGAGGATCCCTTTAACACCATGATTCACTTCTCTCTTGGGTTTTTTTTGGGTTTTTTTTTTTTTTTTTTTGGCTTTTGATAGCTTGACTGTGTAAGTGTACATCTCTGTGTTTATCCTACTTGGAATGTACTAACATTCCTGGGTATTCAGGTTGATATTTTAAATGAAATTTGTCAAGTTTTAGGCTATTGTTTCTTCAAGTATTCTTTCTGTCTCTTTCTCTCTCCTGCTTCTGGGACTTCCATTTTGGGGGGGGGGGGAAGCCTGTGTAATTTCAATTGACTTCCAAGTCCACTAATTCTTAGTTCTGCAAATTTAAATCTGTTGTTGGGGCGCCTGGGTGGCGCAGTCGGTTAAGCGTCCGACTTCAGCCAGGTCACGATCTCGCGGTCCGGGAGTTCGAGCCCCGCGTCAGGCTCTGGGCTGATGGCTCAGAGCCTGGAGCCAGTTTCCGATTCTGTGTCTCCCTCTCTCTCTGCCCCTCCCCTGTTCATGCTCTGTCTCTCTCTGTCCCAAAAATAAATAAACGTTGAAAAAAAAAATTTAAAAAATAAATAAATAAATAAATAAATCTGTTGTTGACCCCATCTAGTCATTTTTTTTCATTTCATTGTGCTTTACAACTCCAGAATTTCTATTTTGTTCTTTATTATCTCTCTCTCTTCACTGATATTCTCTATTAGGTAAGACATAATTTTCATACTTTAATTCTTTAAATGTGAATTCCTTTCACTCTTTGAACCCATTTATAATCACTGATTTAAAATGTTTGTCTAAATCAAAACCACACTCAGATATCACCTCACGCCAGTCAGAGTGGCCAAAATGAACAAATCAGGAGACTACAGATGCCGGAGAGGAAACGGGAACCCTCTTGCACTGTTGGTGGGAATGCAAATTGGTGCAGCCACTCTGGAAAACAGTGTGGAGCTTCCTCACAAAATTAAAAATAGACCTACCCTATGACCCAGCAATAGCACTGCTAGGAATTTACCCAAGGGATACAGGAGTTCTGATGCATAGGGGCACCTGCACCCCAATGTTTACAGCAGGACTCTCAACAATAGCCAAATTATGGAAAGAGCCTAAATGCCCATCAACTGATGAATGGATAAAGAAATTGTGGTTTATATACACAATGGAGTACTACGTGGCAATGAGAAAGAATGAAATATGGCCCTTTGTAGCAACATGGATGGAACTGGAGAGTGTTACACTAAGTGAAACAAGCCATACAAAGAAAGACAGATACCATATGGTTTCACTCTTAGGTGGATCCTGAGAAACTTAACAGGAACCCATGGGGGAGGGGAAGGAAAAAAAAAAAAGAGGTTAGAATGGGAGAGAGCCAAAGCATAAGAGACTCTTAAAAACTGAGCACAAACTGAGGGTTGATGGCGGGGGGGGGGGGGGGGGGGACAGTGGGTGATGGGTATTGAGGAGGGCACCTTTTGGGATGAGCACTGGGTGTTGTATGGAAACCAATTTGACAATAAACTTCATATATTGAAAAAATAAAAATAAAATGTTTGTCTACTAAGTCCAATATCTGGACTCTCAGGGACACGTTAGGATTTTCCCTGTCCCTTCTTTCTTTGTGTGTGTTGAAAACTGGATTTTCAATAAACTCAGATTTCACTCTCCATCAAAGGTTTATTGTTGTTGCTGCCTGTTGTTTTTGTTGATACTAATGCTGTGTATCCATTTCCAGGACTAATTCTATAAAGTCTGTTTTATCATATGTAGCTGCTTAAGTCTTTGTTTAGTTGCCTTTAGTGGCCAACTAATGATAAAACAGAAATTCCCGGGGCACCTGGGTGGCTCAGTCAGTTAAACCTCTGACTCTTAATTTCAGCTCAGATCATGATCACACGTCATTCGTGAGTTAGAGCCCCACATCAGGCTCTGTGCAGACAGCGTGGGGCCTACTTGGAATTCTCTCTCTCTTCCTCCCTCTCTGCCCCTCCCCCACTCCCTCCCTCTCTCTCTCTCAAAATAAATAAGCACCGTTTCTAAACCAAAAATTTCTTTAAATGCGTTGAATATGTCTCTCAGCCTTCCTTGAGGAATTGTGTGTATGTAGTCACATTCTTTCTATGCTCTGATAGGCAGTTTACAACTCTCCCTTAGCCTTTTCTTCCTGCTTGTATAGACAGCCTCAGTGTCACCCAGGGTAACAGATCAGGGCCTTCACAAGTCCTCGGCAAATGTATAAATTTTCACATGCGCAGGGGCCTTCTAGATTCTAAAACATATGTCAAAGCGTTTCAAATCCCACAGATACCTCCTATCCCAATTATTCTTTTTAAGGTTTTTATAGTCAACCTCTTTCTTGTCAACCTCAACAGGTGTAGCCACCTCAGGCACCTGCAGTGTTAACTGCTGCTGAGTGTCTTTAAAAAATGCCCTAAAGCTGTTCACACGAAATGAATTCTGAATCAGGTGAAATATAAACAAGCTCTGAGGTACCTGGGGGGCTCAGTCGGTGAAGTATCTGACTCTTGATTTTGGCTCAGGTCATGATCTCACAGTTTGTGGGATCGAGCCCTGCATCAGGCTCTGTGCTGACAGCACAGAGAATGCTTGGGATTTTCTTGCTCTCTCTTTCTCGGCCCCTCCCCTGCTAACGTGCTCTCTCCCTCCCTTTCTCTCTCAAAATAAACTTAAAAAAAAAAAAAAGAAAGAAAAACAAGCTCTGAGGATAGAGCTTTTCAACATTTGCCAGACAGGTCATATAGTGACAATTTTCTGAGAGTGGGGATTTTTGAAGAGCTCAGAACTTGTTCTTACCCCTCCAGTAGCATTTAGTTTTCAAGGCTACTGTACTAGGAGTTCACTGTTCTGAAATTCAGTCTTTTCTCTTGAATAAATGCTCCTTGAATTGTTGCAACTCTCTGACTTAACCCCAGAGTTCTAAAATAGTTTATTATGCCAATATTTGCCTCCATGAAATTTTGTTCTCTGTGCTGTTTTGCAGGGGAATATTTACTGAAAGTCCTTACTCTAACATTCCAGATGTGGTTCCAAGATAAGCGTTTTTTTTTTTTTTAATAAAAATGCATCATGAATAAAATATCAAAATTTTAAGTTAAGACACAATCAGGGACAGTGCTGTGCCGCTTCATCCTGGAGTCTGACACCGGAGGAAAAAATCAATACTGATTTTTTTTTTTCATTTGGTATTTTGCTCATCATGAATTTTTTGCACTAATCTTCTTTTATTTTTTTTTTAACGTTTATTTATTATTGAGAGACAGAGAGACACAGAGCATGAGCAGGGGAGGGGCAGAGAGAGAGGGAGACACAGAATCCGAAGCAGGCTCCAGGCTCGGAGCTGTCAGCACAGAGCCCGAAGCGGGGCCTGAACTCATGAACTGTGAGATCATGACCTGAGCCGAAGTCAGTCGCCCAACCGACTGAGCCACCCCGGTGCCCCTAATTTTCATTTTTAAATTACATTGAGAGATCATTTATTTTTGTTGCTTGCTTTTTGATACCTCTTTAAATTCTGCACCTGAGACGAGTGTCTGACAGCCTCTCTCTGGTCCCAGCCTTAGACAAACGCAATTTTCAGACCACATCTCTGCTTTAAAAAAAAAAAAAAAAAAAAAAAAAGTTCTCCAAACTGAGATATTAGCTCTACTTCACTTTTATATTCCGTTACAATACCTTGGGTTGTTGTCAAAATGATAATCTAAAAATCTAGCAGAAAATTTTTAATTGGGAAGCCGAGGAGCGGAGGACGACGACGTTCTAATACGCTAACTTCCAAGTCTTCTAGGAGAGGTGTATTAGCTCGCTCAGTACTAAGCTCATCAGGAGCCGCCAGTTAAACTAAAACAATACAGACTTGCACAGAAACACTGGTTAGAGTCTGTAGAATTTAAATATAACGTGTCGCATATCTGCCATACAAATTTCCTAAGATATTAGGCAACACTAACAGAAAATGCATCAGCCTTACAAATATCAATTCCAACCAAAATTTTTTTGAGGAGAGAGAGAGAGAGAGAGAGAGAGAGACAAAGAGCGAGTGAGCGTATGCAAATGGAGGAGCAGAGGGACAGAGGCTCCCAACCCAGCCGGGAGCCCAGTGTGGGGCTCAATCCCATAAACCCGTGAGATCGTGACCTGAGCTGAAATCAAGAGCTGGACAACTAACTGACTGAGCCACCTAGGTGCCCCCCAAAATCATTCTTTTACATGATTTTAGTTCTCGGGTTGGCATTCCCGGAAAATGAACTAATGGAAATCGAAGAATTAGGGGCAAAAAAATGTGTTTGGCTTAGTCTGTGGCAACATTTCCAACCTGAGAAGACCATTATTTGTATGGAGAGAAAGACTGTCTTGAGAAGCTATGTTGAGTGGGTCATTTCAAACAGCTTAGTATAAAGATAATTCTGGGGGCGCCTGGGTGGCGCAGTCGGTTAAGCGTCCGACTTCAGCCAGGTCACGATCTCGCGGTCCGTGAGTTTGAGCCCCGCGTCAGGCTCTGGGCTGATGGCTCGGAGCCTGGAGCCTGTTTCTGATTCTGTGTCTCCCTCTCTCTCTGCCCCTCCCCCGTTCATGCTCTGTCTCTCTCTGTCCCAAAAATAAATAAACGTTCAAAAAAAAAAAAAAGAAAATTTAAAAGATAATTCTGGATGATTTGAGATTACTTCTATACTGCATCGAGCAGAGATAGTGTTCACATTAGCTTTTTAGATTAGTACTTTGCAGCAACAGTCTGGTGAAGTGTGGAAATTTAACTTCCCTATTAAGTGCTCATTATTTGCTTCTGCTGTTTTATTATCATTTCTTGTAATCCACGGCTCTATACTCGATGCTTTTTCCACTGTGCTTTTGGAAAGCATTTAAAATCACGGTATCAAAATCAGCCTGTTTCTGGACAAATGTATTTCCCTTACTATAGTCTTTATAGAAGCTAATACACCCTGTTGGCTTTTCACTGCTGTGGGTGAGTCAAAGTTCCCAAAGTCAGTATCAACCTGTCATTGATACTGGCTTCGCCCTAATCACATACACCGCTGACTTACCTTTAATGACTGTGTGTCTACACACGGCCACACATCAGCAGCCAAAGAGCAGTTTCCCCTCCTCCAACCCTAGCTAACTCCAGGTGCCTTCGGGTCACTGGGTTCCCTCCAGCTCACTCTCCCTAAGCTCACTCTCCACCTCCACGTTCCCTAAGAAAGAGCAGTGTGGCTTCCACTGCCAACATCCTGATTTAGCACAGTTCTATTTGTTCCTAGGGGACCGCAGGGAACCTAGGCACAAGTGCCAACTTCCTCCTGCAACGAGCCAATGGGAACCGTCAATGAGGACACACAACCTCCCTCCAACTCCCAGTTCATGTAATGGTGTAGACTGGATTCCATGTCCCCGAGAGGCCCTCGGTTGCAACTGGTCCCAAGCCACCATGGCACCCAGGGTCCCAAGAGAAACACCACCGCCCACTCGCCTGACACAGCCTCAGGTTGCTGCAGAAGAGAGTCCAAGGGGAGGCCCAAGAAACCGCTACAGCCGTCGTGGGGAGGCACTGGCCATCGCCATCTGGCCTCCCTGATGGTCCTGCCACGTGCCAGTGGAGCTCTGGTCTGAGGGCCCTGTACTAGCCGTTCCCCAGGGAGCAAAATGCTCCTCCCCCTTATGGCTCCTCCCCGATGGCTCTTTCTTCTATCCCCTTCAGGGCTCCACTCAATGTTCCCCCTCAGAGAGGCCGTCCCTGACCCCCCTACTTGACACAACAATTCCCTGCCCTACATTCCTACCATGATTTACTTTTCTCTGTAGTGTACCCCTACCTGATCTACCGCATATCTATTTAAATGTACCTATTACGCTCACTGTAAATTCCTCAGGGGCACAGTTTTGGTCTGTTTTGCTCACTGCTCTGTAAGAATACCTAATGCTGAGAACAGCACGTGTCTCAAGCTTCGGGCGGATGCTGTTAAAGCAAAACAAAGCCGGACACTAAGAGCACTAGAGGCGGCTTTTATTCGGTATATACTGGAAGAGGGGAAAGAGACTTCAGGAGAGAACTGAAGAGGAGAGGGTGAACAGGAGAGGGTGACTGGGTGTTTTGAAAGAAGAACGGGGGAATAAGGAGGGGGAACAAGCAGAGTCAAGGAAGCGGGCAGGGTGGCTGTTGCCCGTCAAGGCGATTAGGCCATCTGTGTCTGCTAAGTGGCACCTGTCAGAGTTAGGCTCCCACACAGACTGGGAGACAGAGGCTCTATCCTCCCTCGTGATTACATGTCAAAGGAATGGCTTTCAGGTCTTTGAGAAAGACACTCCTGGGTTGTAGGATGTACGTCTACCTCTCGAAGGGGCAGGGAAAGGATTACGATTGTAAGTTTTTCTAATAAATACTTAACGAAAGGGAAGTCAGGGCCCCCGCGATCAGGTGTCGGCCAGGACAAAAGGTAAATCCTTTTTGGCAGCCTGGGGCTTTTCCAAACCGGAACTCCAGGCGGGTGGGGCTGGGTCATCCCAGAGAGGAGGCCTTAGGCTGCTAGAAGCCAAGTCACAGTTTTTCAAGAAGAGTCTTACTGTGTGCGTGGGAGGGGTGGGGGTGGGGTGGGTGCACAGGGGGAAGTGTGTCCCAGGCTGCAGTTCTTACGGGCCAAGGCTGAGGTCAAGAAGGGTCCTCAGAGGAGCCTCGCTACAGTTTGGTCAAAGAGAGGGTGGGGGGGGAGGGTGCTGGATGGATGGGGCACAAGGGTTGGAGGGAAAGGGGTCGAGATGTTAAGCTCTGAAGGCGCCCAAACTCAGATAGGAAGTAGAAACCGTGTCAGAAAAAAAGGGAAAATCCTCCTCTCTTCTCAGCAGCTCCCTTTCAAACATTCCTGCCATGGGCCCAATCAGGCTGCTAATGGGGACAAGTCCACGCGAGCCCTTCCCGACATGCACTGGTTTCCCTCAGAATATTTTCCAGGCCTGAGTTTGTTCCCTGTTTAAAATTCATATGAGAGACAGATCCTAAGGAGTTTACAAAAAGATCTCCTAATGGAGCTGATGCTATCTGTTCCTATTAACTTTCTAGTAATGAAGCATCTCTTAGTAGTTAATTTTTTTTTTCTTCCTTCTCCCTTGGCAGCCCGCCTCTGAGATGTGGAAGGGCTTTAACCCACTTTCTTCCCTTCCCCACCCCCGGCTCAGCTTTTCTCCACCTCCAACTCACACCCCCGGGGCCAGAAAAGCCCCGGTTCTGGTTCGTGCCACCAGGCAAAGAGTCGGTTCTCCAGGTAACCGCCTGATCTCAGTAGCTGCACATGGCCCGAGGTCACAGCACCTTGCACTATTTCAGCAGGTCAACTACAACACTGGCCCGATTTCGGGTTTTGTCTTTTCGTAAGACTGTGGATGTTAAAATAAGAAAAAGCATTTTTGTAAGTTAACTTAACATTCAAACACCATTGAGAGCCAGAGCAGACTGAGACTTTGTAGAGCGTTACATTTACATAAAAGGGGGGTGGCGGGAGTGTCCACCTCGTCTAAAAAGAATCCAAAACGCAAATATAAAATGAGGCAGGACCAGGCGAACACACGGCCAGTGGCCCTCCCAGGGGCTTGGAAGAAGCCGAATGAGGGGCCCCGAAGCTTAAGATTCATTAGCTTCCCGGTAAATCCGCCTCTGCTGGGAGAAATAAAAGACTAGAGCGGTTTACACCGCGGCATTAAAATCTCTAGAAAACCGCTAAGCATAACAGCGTTCTATTACCTCAGTCCTCTAGATGCTGTTCTTATCTCTCTCTCACAAACCTCCGTCCCTTCCATTCCCTCTAATTTGGCCCCAGCAATTCATTATAAAAAGTACATGTGCCGGGCTGGGGTTGTGCGTCCTTCCCCTCTTTGGGCTCTAAGAACCCAGTAATGTGTCAATTACGTAACAGCCCAAACAGGGAGTTTAACGGAGTACAAAAGCATAGTCGTGGTTCTTACATAAGCCTTCACAAACCATCCATAAGATCCGAGTATCTGGAATATCTGGAATTACATGAGGCAGACAAAAAACACCGACTCAGCAGCCAGGCCTATTTCCAACCTTAAAAACCATAAAAAGCGTCTTGCACCTAATTTACTTCTCTATATGAAGTTTTTAAGGAGACGAAGATGACCTTTCATAAGACTTGATTATCTTTTCACGTATCTTTTCTGACACTACGCCTCAACTTCACTGTTACCTCTGCACACAGAAATGTCCCACTTTGGACTCCTCTACATATGTCACATGGAATTACGGGTCTCTGAAAAACAACGACGATTTCTGCAGGTTTACAAAAATCACCGAGGAAGATCTCTGGATACAAGACAAAAGTGCACGTGCTATAATTTTTCTTCCCAATGCCATTTTTTTTCTCTCCGAATTTTTAACTTTTTTTTTTTTTTTGCCTACCTTAAGCCACTGTAGCCACACGTTGAGCTACGAAGTGGCAAATTAAAAGAAACCGTGCTACCCAATGGGTCTCACCCCCCCCCCTCGGGCTGCACGTCAGAATCACCGAGAGAGCTTGGACCATTACAAATGCCTCAGCACCACCCAAAACCATGATCTATAAATTGAAAACAGAAAGGAATACTTGGGGTGAGGCACAAGAGGGGGTCCCCAGACATCAGAATTTCTGATGTTTTCTACCTCTGTCTACCTCTTACCTGAAAAAAATAACCATATATATGAGTAGAGGTTTTCTTAAGAGGGAATCTTTAAGAACAGGTAGCTCATAATTACTAAGTTTCCATCAGCTATACAAATAAAATCATCCCATAGTTTGAAAGCCATCAAGGAGATCTGTGGGATCTTCTTTTTATTTCTATCAATAAGGAGTCAAAATATTTTCACCAACTGTCTTAACAGCCTTTACAAAACCCATCTTATTTTTTAATGTTTTGCAATTCTACCTAATGAATTGAAAGAAGGAGCCCTATATTATCTCAAAGGGCACCTCAAGCTATGACCAGGCTTCCCTTCAAGTAAAGTTTTGGTCTGAAAACCTAGTTCTGACTTATCTTCAACCTTTCTCCTCAGATGCTCTGGCAATCACTTCTATAACTTCACCAATGAGCAAATATTTTTTAAAGCACTTCTAGAACGGAGAGTACAGGCGCCTTTGGTACCCGGCCAGGAGTTCTTCTTTCCATGTTTGTATTTAAAATAGATTGGTAGTAACATCACTTGTGTGCCTGAAATTCCTTCTGTGCAGAGGCTCAGAATGAGAAAAAAACAAAAAACAAAAAACAAAAAAAGCACCACTTCACTGCTTTGCCATTATAAAGCTCAAAGGAAATAACACATTCATACTAAATTAAGACGAAGACATAGAACAAATTTCTCTGAAGCGGGGGGTGGGGGGGAAGGACTCGGCTCCCCTAACCCACCCTCCCTCCTGAAACAGGGGGTGCGGGCAAGGGTGCCCCACGAGCTGCAAGACCGCGGCCCCAGCAGGTGACGCGAGCAGGAAAGCAGCAGCGAGCGCTGTGATGACCAGAAAAGCCAAATAAATACTGCGCTGCCCGGGGCCGGCTGCAATCACTCCCCAACTCCGCGCACCTGCCTGCGAGCGGGTTCCAGAAGCCAGGCTCCCGGAGCCCCGCGCGACCCCGTCGGGCTGCGCGGAAGAGGATTCGCTCACCTGGGTGGGAAAGGGCCAAGGAAGATGTCCCAGAAGCCACCACTGCCCTCAACGAGACTCGCATCCCGGACCGGGTGCGGACGCGCTTCCTCCGCGTCTTCCTCCTCCTCCTCCTCCTCCTCCTCCTCCTCCTCCTCCTCCTCCAGCTCGAGTTCTCTATTTACCGACGGGCGTGTACTCCGCTGACCGGCCACGGAGATCCCCGAAGCGGGGACCCCGACAAACTTGCCGGGAGAGGCCAGCGGAGGCGGCGCGGCCAGGGACGCCCCCGCACCTGCGGCGCGCTCTCCGGCACCGTCGCCTCGGCGGCCGCCCACGCCCGCCGGCAGCGCCGGCTCCGCGCCCCCGCACTCACCTCGCGCCGGCACCGCCCAGGCCGCCGCCGCCGCCGCCCCCCTCCCGGCTCCGGCCGCTCCGAGGCCACCGGGGTCCGTCGACAGCGCGCCCGGGCGCGCCCCGCCTCGGCCGCCGCTCCTCCGGCCGCGTCGCCCGGACAAAGACGGGCGGCGGGGCGGGCGGCGGCGAAGCCCGAGGCTCGGAGCGCGCCGCGCCACCCGCGCGCCTCGCTCGCGAGGTGCGGTCGGCGGTGACAGCCCCCGGGGAGGCGAGCGGGCCCGCGCGGGAGGGCGGCGCGGGGCGGCAGAGGCGCGCACCCCCTCCCGGCCGCCCCGAGACGCGCACGCCGGGGCCCGGGCGCCTCCTCCCGGCCCGGCGCCCCGCAGACCGCAGCCGCGCCGCCGGGGAGCCGCAGCGCCCTCTGCCGGCCGCGGGGCCTCGGTGCGCGCGCCGTCCCGCTGCGCAGCTCCGTGCGGGCCCGGGGGGAGGCGGCCCTTCGGCGCCGCCGCGCTCCGCGGGCGACCCTGCGACCCCCGGCCCCGCCCCCCGGGGCAGGAAGGAGTAAGACTGGGGAGGGTGGGGGGCGGCTTCGAGGAGCGGGATCTGCTGGGTTTCTCTTAGGACCGAAGAGGGGGCAGCTTCCCATTCTAGGCAGCAGGAGGAATTCGGGGTCAGCGGAGGGGAAAAGCTTGGGAGGGCGGTGGGATTCCCGATGCACGAGGAACCCAAAGTTGATCCCTGGAAATGGCTGTAGAAAAAAGGCAGGCGTTTCCTTCTAGACTCGGATCTAGAAGTGTCTGAGCCTAACACTGTTCGAGGGGTTCTGGAGAACTTGACGGATAACATCCTGACTTATAAACAAATACACGGGCTCCTCAAAGATTGTCCCAGTCCTGCCTGAAATGCTCTTGGCCTCCCTAAGCAGTGCACCTAGAAGGTTTAAAAAGGCAACGGAGATCGGAGAGCTACTCCCTGTGGTTCAAGCGCAGAGGAATAAACGTTTCCCGGCATAAAAATGAAATGGTGTCGTTTTCCCTGTTAAGCAGTGTTTTATGCAAGTCAACTTTTTAACAAGCTGCACTACTTGGTGAGGGGAAATCATGAAGCAGCACCTTTTTTCCACGCGGCCTTTTGAAATCATTCTATCAGATCTCCCTTCTCCTCTGGAAGAATCTGGGGCAGATTTCATAGCGTTTTCTGTCGCTTTCAAGTGTTAACAAACAGGCTGATTCCCCGGTGTTCCAAAGTCCAGTCCAATCGAAATCAAAACTGTAGTCTCAGTCCACCTAAGCCTTCCCCATTCCCCCCGCAACACCCACCAGCTGGGGTATGACCCCAGCTCAGAAGCCTGCGTCTAGGGAATGGAAACATCTTTTCCTTCTTTGTCCTCCATCCTCCAGCCGGCTCTGTGAAGGCTGGTTCTGCCAGGATGGCAACGTGGGGGCGTCCCCTGAACCCTGCCCTGGTCCTCCCTTCCAGGTCAGCTTCTCTAGTGGTCCTCCTCGCACAGACCTTCTGCGGAGTCCCCAAGCTCCGGCAGGCTGACCTGGCTAGCTTCCACCACGGCCGCGCTGACCCACAGAGGACAGGTGGTGTGTTTGCCAATCCAGCTAGAAGTGCAGGTCACAGCACTGCGCCGCACCCCCGCCCTCTTTCTCTGGTCACAGGCTCCGGTGAGTCTCTCTCCTTGAAGTTTCTAATGTGGGATTCAAGCGGCCATCTCTGGGTCTGTGTACGTCCTCGAACCCCAAGTGAAACATGCCAGGCTCTCCAAGTCGTTCTCCAGAAGCATGTCTGTCTTTGAATGAAGTGGCTGGGGTCTCCCCCTGTCCCTCAAAGCACCCCGTGATTCTCACTGCCAATCTTCTCCCTGGATCACTGTCCCCTTTTCCTTAAATTTGGGCTGAAAATGGCAGAACCTTTACTCAGTAATCACAGCGTCCAGCTCTTACCCCTTCCAGTCTACCACAGCACTCACGCCAAGGTCATACGTCCCCCTGCGTGGCTGAGCATGAGGGCATCGCTAGCACTGGGCCATTGCTGCCTGATGGAGGACTGATCTGACGCTCGGCCTTTGTTCCAGAACTCCCCACCACCCTGCGAATGCTCTCTCAAGATATGGCTACACTCTGAAGCTCCTCGCGCCCGATCTTCCCCCCTTCCCACCCTCCCTTCGCAGGTGCCAGCCTTGAACAGGCTGAAGGCTGTCCTCACTTACATGCCAGCCTCCCCCTCCTGCCCGCACCACCCTGGGCAGGTGTTTTCTCAACATTTCTTTCCCACACCTAATCCTTCTTGGCATCTGCCTCTCAGAGGTCCCAAACTGGCACAGCCACCTATTGTTCCCAGCAGTTTATTCCGAGACAAGTCCCATTTTGACATGCGGTCATGCTTGTATTTAGAAGCTATCAGGGGCGCCTGGGTGGCGCAGTCGGTTAAGCGTCCGACTTCAGCCAGGTCACGATCTCGCGGTCCGTGAGTTCGAGCCCCGCGTCAGGCTCTGGGCTGACGGCTCAGAGCCTGGAGCCTGTTTCCGATTCTGTGTCTCCCTCTCTCTCTGCCCCTCCCCCGTTCATGCTCTGTCTCTCTCTGTCCCAAAAATAAATAAACGTTGAAAAAAAAAATTTAAAAAAAAAAAGAAGCTATGAACAGAAGAGTATTCTCTTGAGGAAAAAAAAAATGATCAGCAGGTGTCTTAGCATAGGTTTCCTCCACCCCTCTCCCAAAGCAGAACCTGACAGAAGGACTTGGATGCAGAGAGATTATTTCGGTAGCTAAGCCAAGGAGCAGGAGTGTTGACATTGAAAAACCAAGACAGGGAAGTATGAAGAGACAACAGAAAGGTGTGGCATCTCACTGTGTCATCAAGGTCCCTGCTTGGGGGCAATACCAATGCGATGTCTGAGAAGCCTTCACGGTTCTCCCAGATTTGTCACCGCAAAGACGTGGGCTGAACACTTACCACCTGGCTCCTGTTGTCCGTGAACTGGAATTGTCTTTGGGGCTTGCTTTAACTCCCACACACTTCCGGGCACCCAGGGCTTTAGCAGCGATCTTGAGGCCGAAACACAGAGCGACTCATGGCAGACCCACAGAGTGAGTGGGACACTGCCAACTGGAGTCCCGGCTCGCAAGGCACCTCCATCAGAGCTGTGGGTCAGGGGAGCCGAGGAGATGCGGGCAAGGGCATCGAAAGTGCCTGCCCTTGCAGGTGTCAGGGGTATCTTCCCCGTTGCCTCGCCACGCTGAGGGGCACGTGGGTCAGCCAGGGGCATCTGCCTGGTGCAATTCCACATTGCTGAAATGCCAGTGGAAAAAGACGAAGGAAGGAAGGGTAGAGGGGTGTTTGCAAGTCAGAACGACACTCGGCAGGAGACCGGTGTCCTAGTTCAGGCTGCTGCCACAATACCATACGCCGGGTGGTTTATATACAACACGCATTTATTTCTTCAGTGTCTGGTAAGGGCCCGCTTCCTAGAGAGCCACCCTTTTGCGGTCACCTCACAGGATGGGAAGGGTAAGGGAGCCCTCTGGAGTCTCTTCCAGAAGGGCTCACGGAATTCCTAGGAATGGAACAGTTTGCGCTTGAGGCTGGTACAGGCGGGCTCCAGCACCCCCACTCTGTCGGTGCTCCAGAGCTCCCCCCCTCATGACCTAATCACCCCCCAGGGGCTCCACCTCCAAATACCAGTACCTCGGAAGTTAGGTTCCAACACATGACTTCGGGGGGACGTAAACATTCGGACCACCGCAATCCGTTTGCCGCACAGCAGGACGTTATTAGGGTTCGGTGCCTGCGAGGAGGGCAGGGAACCAGGATTATTGGACAAAGAGAGTAATCAGATTGAGTTGCGCCCAACAAAGCCTCAGCCAAACCCTCGGGGAGCTGTGAGCACATACAGAGCGGTGTGCTAGAGCCTGCTGGTTCCGGCCCGGAAGCATAAATTGTTCCATTCCTAGGAATTCTGTGAGCCAGTTGTTAAACACAGCCATTACTAAAGATTAAATGATAGGAGCGCCTGGGTGGCTCCGTCGGTTAAGTGTCCAACTTCAGCTCAGGTCACGATCTCACGGTTTGTGAGTCCGAGCCCCACGTCAGGCTCTGTGCTGACAGCTCGGAGCCTGGACCCTGCTTCGGATCCTGTGTCTCCCTCTCTCTCTGCCCCTCCCCTGCTCATGCTCTGTCTCTCTCTCGCTCAAAAAGTAAAATGAACATTAAAAAAAATTTTAAGATTAAGTTATATAAACTTACAGTGTTTTATCTATCTGTAGCTACATATATACATTATATACAATATATAATATTAAAAACGAAGTTAATAAACGCTCATGACTTCCATTACTTTGCTCCATGTGCACGTGTTCTTGAGTTTAATTATAGCCAGCCTATCCGTATGGTGGCAGTACTATCTGATACTGTGCTGTTAGGGATCCCTTTCCAACTCCACATTTAGTGCTATTCCTCTGGAAGCTTGAAATCATGGAGGGTGATATTTACACCACAGAAGTTGGGTTTCCCACCCAGCCCCGAGAAGCCCAACACTTAAGAGCACACTACTGCGTATATGACACGGGCAGAGTTGTCCCAGACTAGGCTAAATGGCCAGATCTTCACGTCCCCGCCCATGTCAGTTGCTGGCTGTGGGACTCTCTGAGGAAGGTGCGCTCTTGGGCCAGGAGGCTCTCTCCAGGCGCTGAAGGGGCCAGCCAGAGGTAGCTGCTCAATGTGTTCCTAGCAGCTGAGGCAACAGGCCCTTCAGGGAAGGGGAGCCCGGGCCACACTTCTCTGTATCCCCCATAACTGATACAAGGTCAGAGTATTTTCTTATTAATTTTAAATACTTGCTATTTCTGAAGTTGCATCCATTTTGTTTCCAATATTGTGTAGATGTGCCTTTTTTTTTTTTTTGGTTCATTCTGCCTAAGGTCTGTCTCCCCTTTGTCTTTTTTTTTTTTAATTCTTTAAGTTCATTTATTTATTTTGAGAGAGACAGCGACAGCACGAGCAGGGGAGCAGCAGAGAGGGAGAGGGAGAGAGAGAATCCCATGCAGGCTCTGTGCCACCAGCACAGAGCCCAATGCGGGGCTCAAACCCACGAAACTGCGAGATCATGACCTGAGTGGAAACCAAGAATCAGACGCTTAACCCACTGAGCCACCCAGGTGCCCCTCCCTTTTGTCTTTTGACTTTATTGATTCTACTGTATTTTATTTACAATTTTATTAATTTCTGCTCTGATTATCATTATTTCCTCTCCTCTGTGTTCTTTGGGTTTATTCTGTGGTTCTTTTTCTAACTTCTCAGTTGAAAGCTTAGCCCATTAATTTTTTTCAGTCTTTCTTTTTTCAAATAAACTCCCCACACATTTTTTTATGTGTGTTTTTGAGATCATTAAATCATAAGTTCTTAATTGCCATTTCAATCACTTTTTTGACCCATGGGTTATTCAGAAGTGTCTTTTTTACTTTCTGAACATATGAGGGGGAGGAGCCATGATGGCAGAACAGCATGGAAGTGTTTTGTGTCTCGTGTCCATGAAATACAGCCAGACCAACACTAAACCATCCTGCACACCTAGAAAACCGATCGGAGGATTAACACAACAATCTGCACAACCTGAACCACAGAATTCAGCAGGTACACGGTGTGGAGAGGTGAACTTGGGGAGCGAGAAGCCGTGGCGGGCAGGGAGCTGCTTTTGCGCGCAGAGAGAAGACGGAGAAGGGGGCGGGGGAGAATATGGGAAAAGCACCCCTTCCCAAAAGCAGCTGGAGAGAAAGTGGAAAATTACAAACAGCCACAGGGACTAAACTAAAAAAGGAGACAGGAGAAAGGAGAGAGTTTAAATTGCATTAAGACTATAAACAAGGGAAGCACAGAGTCTGCAACTCCACAGCTCGATGCCTGGTGATGCTCTGGGGGGAAGGGCGAATCCCCAGGAGCAGAGTGGGTCCAGGAGGTTCTCAGGCCACACGGGGAAAAGGGGTTCCACTGCTGGAAGGAGTGGTAGAGACTGTTGAAGCCACCTGGTCCCAGAAGACCCCAGAAGGCAGCCACATTCGCTGGTGCTGGAACAAGGTCGTTAAGGGTGAAGCCTGGTGCCAGATGTGGGTTGTGATTTTCCATAATCCCTGAAAGGCTGCTGCTACACTGTCTCGCGAACTTTTGCTGGGACAGGCTGGCACCTGGCCGCAGTCTCGGGGCACCGACAGCAGCAGGGTCCAGCAAGCGTTCCTGGGTGCAGCCGACATTCGGCCATTGCTCATTCGGCCATTGCTCAGTGAGCCCTCCACAGAGGGGCGGAGCGGGTCAAAGTCACAGTCCCTCAGAAGCGGGGGGCCGGGGATGGCAGCCGCATCTGAGACAAAACTCGGGAGGGAGGTGCTGCCTGGGGCTTGGTCACAGACGGTGTGGAAACGGGGAGTGGACGGAAGCCAAAGACGGGTGCGTGATTGCTGATCGGGGAGAATGGAGTTCCGATACTAGAGACTGGGTAGCTGGGTGACGCCATTTTCACCGCTCCCGCGCATGCGCATACGCACCTATGAGCACCGCAACAATCCACCCCAGTAGGCTAGCAGCGCCATCTAGTGGAGGACGGAGCCATTACGCTAAGTCCCACCCTGGTCTCACTGCCTGCTTAGTTTATGGACTATAAAGCACTTCATAGTTTGACTTCTAGGGGAAAATGAAGTAATTTCAGTCATATTTCAGTCTGTTAGCTGGTCCAACTCTTCAATTTTCTCTTTTTTTAAAATCTTTGTTGTTTCTTTTCTTTTTCTTGAATACAGAAAGAGAAAAAATTCATTTTTATTTTCAATTCTTATTAAAAATATTTTTCTTTAATTTTTAATTTTTTCTACTATATTTCTTACTTTTGTGTAAATTTTTTCAAATTCTATTTTACTTCGATCATTTCATTTTCGTCTACTTCATTCAGTGTGTTCATTTTTTCACATTTTCAAACGATTTCCTTTTTTTTTCTATTCTTCCCCTTTTTTTCTCTAATCTATCAAACCACTTTCAATACCCAGACCAAAACACAACTAGGATCTAGCATCATTTATTCGATTTTGTGTGTGTGTGTTTTTAATTTTTTAATTTTAATATTTTTTTAATTTTATTGCTTTATTTTAATTTTTTCTACCTCATAAATCCCTTTTCTCCCTTCAAAATGACAAAATGAAGGAATTCACCCCCGAAATAAGAGTGGGAAGAAACAACAGCCAGGGACTTAACCAACACAGATACAAGCAAGATGTCTGAACCAGAATTTAGAATCACGATAATAAGAATACTAGCTGGAGTTGAAAATAGATTAGAATCCCTTTCTGCAGAGATAAAAGAAGTAAAAGCTAGTCAGGATGAAATAAAAAATGCTATAACTGAGCTGCAATCTCGAATGGATGCCACAGAGCCAAGGATGGATGAGGCAGAACAGAGAATCAGCGATATAGAGGACAAACTTATGGAGAAAAATGAAGCAGAAAAAAAGAGGGAGATTAAGGCAAAGAGCACAACTTAAGAATTAGAGAAATCAGTGACTCATTAAAAAGGAACAACATCAGAATCATAGGGGTCCCAGAAGAGGAAGAAAGAGAAATAGGGGTAGAAGGGTTATGTGAGAAAATCATAGCGGAAAACTGTCCTAACCTGGGGAAAGACACGGACATCAAAATCCAGGAAGCACAGAGAACTCCAATTAGATTCAACAAAAACCGACCATCAACAAGGCACATCATAGTCAAATTCACAAAATACACAGGCAAGGAGAGAATCATGAAAGCAGCAAGGGGAAAAAAGTCCTTAACCTACAAGGGAAGACAGATCAGGTTTGCAGCAGACCTATCCACAGAAACTTGGCAAGCCAGAAAGGAGTGGCAGGATATATTCAATGTGCTGAATCAGAAAAATATGCAGCCAAGAATTCTTTATCCAGCAAGGCTGTCATTCAAAACAGAAGGAGAGATAAAAGGTTTCCCAGACAAACAAAAATTAAAGGAGTTTGTGACCACTAAACCAGCCCTGCAAGAAGTTTTAAGGGGGACTCTCTGAGGAGAGAAAAGATGAAAAAATAAATACATAAATAAATAAAAACCAAAAGAAACAAAGATTAGAAAGGACCAGAGAACACCACCAGAAACTCCAACTCTATAAGCAACATAATGGCAATAAATTCATATCTTTCAGTACTCACTCTAAATATCAGTGGACTCAATGCTCCAATCAAAAGACATAGGGTAACAGAATGGATAAGAAAACAAGATCCATCTATATGCTGTTTACAAGAGACCCACTTTAGACCTAGACACCTTCAGATTGAAAGTAAGGGGATGGAGAACCATCTATCATGCTAATGGTCAACAAAAAAAAGCCGGAGTAGCCATACTTATATCAGACAATCTAGACTTTAAAATAAAGACTGTATCAAGAGATGAAGGGCATAATATCATAATGGGGTCTATCCACCAAGAAGCCCTAACAATTATAAACATTTATGCTCCAAATGTTAAAGGACCCAAATATATAAATCAATTAATCACAAACAGAAAGAAACTCATTGATAGTAAACATAAGAAACATAAGTAGTAATTGAACAATTACATAAGTATATGTAATTGAACCATATAATTTGTGCTTTCTATTGGTCTTTGCTTATTTCGCATCTTCTTTTTTTTCTTTTCTTTCTCCATTAGATTGAGAGAAAATCTTCATTGTTTTATATTTCCTGTTATAGAAGTTATACACTCTATTTTCTTTCTTCCAGTAGTTAGCCTTAAACTATTAACATGGATAGGTAACTGGAAATTCTAATTTTTTATGTCTCTGTGCTTCTAATGAACAATAAAGGACTTTTGAGCAATTAAACTCCATTTACTCCCTGCCCATATGATCTCATGCAATATGTCAGTGGATTTTTTACAATGCAAATTAGACAGTGTTATTATTATTTTATAGTCAGTGTTTGCTTACCAGTCCTTCTCGAAGCTCAGATCTTCCTTCTGGGATCCATTTCCTTCTTTCTGGAGTACATCATCAAGAATTCCTTTGTGAATGCTTACCGGCAATAAACACCTCCCAGTCTGATTCCCTGAAGATATCCTTATTTCATTTCCATGTCTGCACAGTTGTCATCCATGCCTACGATTCTAGGTTAACAATTACTTTCTCTCCCGGCTTCCATTGCTGCTTTGGTGAAGTTGGCTACCAGTCCAGGTGCTATTCCTTTGGGCATGACCTGTCTCCTCTCCATCTGCTTTGAAGATCTTCCCATCGTCTTCATTGTTCTGCAATTCGCTTCTTCACATCTAGGTGCAGATTTTGTTTTATTCTTCCTGTTTGTGATTTACTGTGCCTCCTGTGTCTAAGAATTCTTGTCTTTTACCAATTTGGGGAAGTTCTGCAATACTATCTCCTCATGCTGATTTTCCCCATTCTATCCTTCTGGAGTTCCAACTGAATGCACATTGTACTTTCTTATTCTAGTATCTCTTGGTCTGTTTTTCTTATTAACCATTTCTTTTTCTCTCTGCCCTCTCCTCTCCGTCTGGACCCTTTACAATTCTTTCACACCTCCACTCCACCTCACACATTTCTCGTTAATAGTGTCTGTTCACATTAGTTTCATTCCTTAAACCTTTCTTAATGTTCTCTTTGATTCTTCTTCATTTCTTAATGTTTCTGTTTTCATTTCTTCACATTCTAGTTGGTTCCTTTTCAAATGTATGTGTGTTTATTTTATCATCTTTTATTCTTTTCTCATATTTTTGATGCTCTGCTTAATTTTAGCAAACCTGTTAGGGGTACTTCGAACTTTTTTACATTTGATCATTCCAATACCTGAAGTCCTTGGGGGGGGGGGGTCTAGTAATATTATTTGTTTTTCCTGCTCACTCTCACTGGTTGTGGGTGCTTTCCTCCTATATTTGATAATTTTTTATTTATAAATTGTATTTGGTTTCCTTCTGGACTTCTTTTATTGATGGGTGGGTCTTTTTGTAATTAGGTAGCCCTTAGAGCCTTAATTAACTAAGAGGTCTCAACATTAAAAGCCGTTGTTAAACAACAACAGAAGAGCTCATAGACAGAACAGATTGTGGTTGCCAGAGGTAAGGGGTGGAGGGGTGGGGAAAACGGGGAAAGGGGATTGAAAGGTACAACTTCCAGTTATAAACTAAATACGTCCTGGGCATGTAACATACAGCATGGTGACTACGGTCAATAATACTGTGGTGCATATTTGAAAGGTGCTAAGAGAGTAGATCTTAAAAGTACTCATCACAAGAAAAATAAGGTTTGTAGCTATGTGTGGTGATGGATGTTACCTAGACTTATTGTGGTGATCATTTCACAATCTATACAAATATTGAATTTTAAAAGACTCATTATAGAGTTAGTCACTGCTCCAGATGACTTATGCTCAAACTTTCTGGGTTCTGATAAAATGCATCTGAGATACGTCCCAGTGCACCACTCACATCTCTTACACTTTCCATTAAGTCCAGTCGATCACAGGATTCCCTTTATGGCGGTGGCCGGCAGTCATTTCTATGAAGAGTTAATACACAGTCAGTTAGTGGAACAAGCTACGGTCTCTTCTGTGGCATCTGTTCCCTAGAAGGTCACTGAGAATCAGCATCTTCTTCCTCTAATTCTCATTCTAGATTTTCTTTACCTCTGCTGGGACTCTGACCAGGCTAGGTTGCTGGGGTAACCTGACCTTCCTCCCTAGGGTCCTGACTCTTAGTCGTTTTGCCTGGGTTAAGCCATGACCGCTACAATTGCCCACTCGTTGCTACGTTGCTGGGCATGGGAGCCCCAAAAGGTGCCCAGTGAGTCCCAGGCATACTATCTTTTTCGTCTCCACTGTATAGCAACAATTCTAGCTCCTTGTGATAACCAGGATCAATATCTCCTGCCAGAACAGTAACTCCTCCCCTTGCCTGTTGGCCTATGGCCATGGGAATCTCAGAGTGACCAGATGGTAGTTGTAGCTTCAAGCTCAGTGGAATTATTACAGTGAGTCCGGGCCTCTAATCCCACAAAGTTCAAGGTTTCACAGGAAGCATGAGTGGGTCACTGAGAGTGTTGGTAAGAGGGTCTAGTTCTACCAAATGGTTCTTGGACCAATATACTTTGGCTATTGATTACACAGTACCACCCACCTAAACCAATAGCACACATACCACTGTGAAAAACTACAAAATCAATGTGTGTGTGTGCGTGTGTGTGTGTGTGTGTGTAAGCTATTTTTCTGCTCAGGCTGAGCTGAGAGCTGACTCTGGATACCAGCCTGGGGGCAGTGGAGGGATGGTGTGAGTGGACTTCGAGGAGAACAGCATAATTTTGTGAGGCATTTTATAGTCAGTGAAATTTTAACAGGCAATCAAGCCAGCAGAAACTTCTGTCCTCTAGCAAGAGGGACGAGGCTGCTTCTACCAGTCCCGATGGTTCTAGAAAGTCTGGAGGTTCTAAAGAGTCAATCTTGCCAATGCAAATATCTCTATCTCAGATTCCAGACCCCACTTGTTTCACATCATGGCCCGACTTTGATATGAGAGACCCGCTGAGGCTATGCTTCAGTCTCCCTGTCACTCTGCCACAGTCCTCGTAATTATTTTTGCCCCAAACTGCTAAGCCCTAAATTTACCCAATTTCTCATGGTTGTCCTCTGCATATCAGAATCCTAGTTATTGTGATGCTAATGCATGCCAAGATTGTCATTCTCAATTTAGACTAGTAAAGGAGTCCTTATTGCTGTCTAATGAAAAAGGGACCCAGTCAAAATCCCATCCCGAGGATCTGCTTACTTCTAGAACTGCACGGAATCCTCTGAAAGCAGAGTCTGGAAAGGAAGAAACAAACAAAAAAACCTTGTGTTCAGGGAGCTTATCGGACAAGTGATCCCAAGAATCAGTTATTTGGAAGGGAGTTGTAGAATACGAGAGGATGGAAAACTAATGATGGAAGAATTACTGAGTTGGCTACTGCTAAGGGTGAATGGTATTAGATCCTACTAAGTCTTTTTGAAGAGGCTTTTACAGAATGCATCTCAGATATGTCCTCCTGGAAGAAGAAAGGGAGAACCTCTTTATGCACTGGCTTCCATTTCCTTTTGGCCAAAGGTGGTCTCAGGAGTTTTAATTCACCCACTCTTCCAGAGTTCCTATAGGTACTCCATGCCACGCTATCTGATGTTCCTTCAGGAAGGAAAACAAGAGACACCCAGGGCAGAATCGAGGTGAGGTCGTGTCTGGTTATACTGAAGTAAAGCTGGTCTAAGCCTCACGAAATTGGTAGCTGCCACAACAGCTGGAGCAAATGGTGACACCAAGAGGATCCACAGATGTCCACAAGCAGATATTAGCTCTGTATTTCAAAGCAGTTTTAAGTGTTTGAGTCGGGAGCTGTTTTTGTCTCAGAATAATCAGTCCTTCATATATCTGGAATGGGAACAATCACACTGGTCTCTGTGCCCATAGAGTGGACTGGAGAAATCTCAAAATGTGATGGGAAAAGCACTGAATGTGTCAGAAATCAGCAGGTGGTGTTTCCAGCCCAATGTTGGCTCTACAACCTACACAGCAGCTCCTGTGAGCCCCGTTTCTCCAACAATTAAGGGGAATAATAGCAAATGCATTACTCCTCTTCTGGAGCAGGAATCAAAGAGATTATGAATATAAAAAGCATTTTATAAGCTGTAAAGTGCCACAGCAATATAATTTATGATGAGTGTGAACATTAACGCTTATTCTTGGTGGCCTGGCTGGTCTCTGCACCCATCCCCCCAAACCACAACTATGCTGAGCCCTGAGCTTTTGATAAGAAAATAAGATGACGTGGGATATACGCTTGAGAGCAAGAAATAAAAAATAATACACCAGCTATGATGGTATTCTTTAAAGTGAAGCAGATACGTTGCGGTGGTATGCTTTGTCACATAAAATGTAACCAGGGGCAAGGATGTGGAAAAATTGGAACCCTGTGCACTGTTGGTGGGAATGGAAAATAGGGCAGCTGCTATAGAAAATAGTATGGCAACTCCTCAACAATAACAACAACAAATAGAATTACCATATGATTTAGCAATTCTATTTCCAAGTATATACCCAAAGAATTGAAAGCAGGGACTGGACGAGGTCTTTGTACACCCCTGTTCATAGCAACAATATTCAAAATAACAAAAAGGCAGAAACAATCCAAGTATGAGCTGACAGATGAATAGATACACCAAATGTAGTGCATACATATAAAAGATCATTATTCAGGCCTTTAAAAGGAAGGAAAATCTAGGAGCGCCTGGGTGGCTCAATCGGTTAAGCGTCCGACGTCAGCTCAGGTTGTGATCTCGTGGTCTGTGTGTTCAAGCCCCGCTTTGGGCTCTGTGCTGACAGCTCAGAACGTGGAGCCTGCTTTGGATTCTGTGTCTCCCTCTCTCTGCCCCTCCCCTCATACTCTGTCTCTCAAAAATGAATAAATGTTAAAAAAATTTTTTTAAAAAGGAAGGAAATTCTGACACATGCCATAACATGGAAGAACCTGGAAAACATTATACGTGAAATCATTCAGTCACCAAAGGACAAATACTGTATGGTCCCACTTATATGAGGTACCCAGAGTAGTCAGACTCATAAAGACCGAAAGTAGGAATGGTGGTTGCCAAAGGCTGGGGGGAGGGGAAATGAGGTGTTGTTTTTTTGGTTTGGTTTTTGGTTTTTGGTTTTGTTTTGTTTGTTTTTCCATTATTGTTTTTATGTTTGTTTGTTTGTTTCAATATGAAATTTATTGTCCAGTTGGCTTCCATACAACACCCAGTGCTCATCCCAACAGGTGCCCTCCTCCGTGCCCATCACCCACCCTCCCCGCCCTCCCACCCCCCATCCACCCTCAGTTTGTTCTCAGTTTTTAAGAGCCTCTTATGGTTTGGCTCCCTCCCTCTCTAACTTTTTGAGGCATTGTTATTTAATGGGGATAGAGTTTTGTTTTCACGAGATGAAGAGAGTTCTGAGATGGATGGTGGTGACGGTTGCATAACAAGTGAGTGTACTTACTGCCATAAAACTATCACTTAAAAATGGTGAAGATGGCAAGTTTTATGTCATGCATATTTTACCACAATTTTTTTTAAGGTAGCCAATGACCCAAATAGTACAAGAAGCAAAGGGACAGTCTTCATGGCAAGAGCACCCACTGCATCAAGGATCAGTGAGATCCTCTGTGTCTCCTTCCCAGGCCAAGGGACGTAAGTCTTGGTTCTTTGGCCTGGTCCCGCGAAAGGCTTGGGTGGTGTGTGCAGACACCATCACCTCAGTGATAGGGACCCTACCTCCCATTCTGAACACACTGCCCAGCTCCTAGGCCGGTGACCACACAAAGCCTAAGGGCACGCTTCCCATAACTCCTGGTCCCCATGCCAGAGGCTCTGGACCTCCCAGCTGCCCCTCGTCTCTCTGCCATTTCTGGGCAATGCCAACCTGACTCTGGGGAAAGGGGAGTCGGGGTGAAAGGGGTGAAAGGGGAAACCTTTCACCATGGCAGGGACAGCAGAGCCGGAAGACGAGAGGCAGACTTCCCAGTCTTCTGACAGAGTGTCCCCGTACTGGCCTTAACTCGCCCATCTTCCTCTTCCTTAGCATGGCTCATTGAGCACCGACTGCGGTTTTTAAACACTACCAACAACACCTCCCTTCAGTGTAGATCACAGAGTTGGCTGCTGTTCTTGAAACCTGCTATGATGTACACTTGGCTGCAAGGCCCAGGAGTTTAATTTTTTTTTTTCAACGTTTATTTATTTTTGGGACAGAGAGAGACAGAGCATGAACAGGGGAGGGGCAGAGAGAGAGGGAGACACAGAATCGGAAACAGGCTCCAGGCTCTGAGCCGTCAGCCCAGAGCCTGACGCGGGGCTCAAACTCCCGGACTGCGAGATCATGACCTGGCTGAAGTTGGACGCTTAACCGACTGTGCCACCCAGGCGCCCCAAGGCCCAGGAGTTTAAAGACTTCATGTTTTCTTCTAAAATTTGATTAGCATTTACTGCAGTTGATATCCTAAAACTCAGTGACTGGGTTTTGCCCCAACTATGCACCTTCTCTTCTTGTGTTCTCCCTGAAAGTCCATTTTTCCTCAAATCCGGACTGTTCAAATGATACAGATGGTACAAAAATCATAATTTCTGTCCCTAGACCCAAGATAAATTCCCCCGGGCAATTATATTTGAAATGGCTAAAACAGCAATAAAATATAAATGGCCATGGTTGTCTTAATGCTATTTGAATTTCTAATGCATTATGAGTCTCCTGAGGATTTGACATTCATTTAGGGTTATAACTAAAATATATCGAAAGACGTGTTTTTTGCTTCCCTTTGCTTGTTTTATGTACTTATGGTGGACTAAACTTCAATCATTATGGTAAAGCCTACTGAAAAATGTATGCATAAATTTTAACACAGTCTACAGCATACAAAGAATCCTTCTCAGAGATTGTTATTTTGTGCCAGAGGGTCAAAAACCCTGATCATAGAAGACCTTGCAAGAGGCATTTTTAGGAGAAGAATCCAGCATTTTACATTGGATCTCAGAAAGGCATTTCTCTGGAGACCAGAAAATATTAACCAAAAAAGTCAACCGTGATTATAAAATCTGCACAATGCTGGTACACAAATCACTTACACTCCTTCAGCTCGACCAGTTTGGTCCTTGAAAGTCCTTTTCTTCTTTTACGAAGCATTAATTTCTCCACAGATGGTTACTGAGCACGTATTTTGGCCACAGCACAATGGAGGACCACACGACATGGTCTCTTCTCTCATGGAATTTACACTGTAGGAAATTAAAGATTGGACCAGGACTGTGGAGGAAATACATAGTACGGCATGACAGAATCTCAGAGGGGGTGGGGTGTCTACTGTGGATATGAGAGTGTCCTCCACTGGTCCCTTGCCCACTGAGCCTCAAGTTACGGGTCTCAGAAGAAAGGAAAAGCGAAAGGTCCCCAGGTGTAAAAGAGGTAACTGTACCTTTGTGTTCATAATTTTTTTCTAATTTCAGGGGTTCATTTTAAGCTTTAATTTTAGGGGGGGGTTAGCCTTTATTTCCCAGAACCGAATTTTTGGAGAATATTAACAAGTTTATGGCAACATATAAATAATACAGAACATATACATAACATATACATAACATATGTATGTTATATATACATACATATATGTAACATACATTATATGTGTTATATATAATCTATATAACAGATTATATATATAACATATATAATGTATGTTATATGTATATATAACATATATATACACATATACATATGTGTGCACAACATACATGGGGTATACATACATGTGTGTACATATACATATATATGTTGTGATATATACATAATTATAGAGAGAGACAGAGATACAACTAAAAAGAGTCTGTGCCAATTTATACTTCTACTCTCAATGTACAAGAAAAGCTATTTCACTTTCTTTAATCTCCTTTGGAATATTCACAATTTTGATAAATATAAATAGTATCTAATTTATTTATTTTCTTTATCATATTTTTATTTTTTTTTTAATTTTTTTTTTCAACGTTTTTTATTTATTTTTGGGACAGAGAGAGACAGAGCATGAACGGGGGAGGGGCAGAGAGAGAGGGAGACACAGAATCGGAAACAGCCTCCAGGCTCCAAGCCATCAGCCCAGAGCCTGACGCGGGGCTCGAACTCACGGACCGCGAGATCGTGACCTGGCTGAAGTCGGACGCTTAACCGACTGTGCCACCCAGGCGCCCCTATCATATTTTTAAATATAACTTTGGAAAATACAAAAGAATATACGGAATATGTGCATACGTTATAAAACAAAATAGCACACATGAACCCATAACCCAGCCAATAACTTGCGTGCATACACAAGCAACTCCACTGTCCCCTTCCCTCAGCCTCACTGCACCGCCCAGGTAAACTGTATCCTGAGTTTTAGATCTACTATTCTCTTGTCTTTCTTTTAAAATAATTGTTATCAAAACAGTGTATATACCTGAATATTATATCAGTGAGTTTGGGTTTTTAGTTTTATAAAAATAGTATCATACTTAATGGGGTTCTCCAACTTTCTATCTTCACTCAACATTATGTTCTTAAGATTCATCTATGTTATGGCACATCATTGAGTTCATTCATTTTCACTGTTAATAATATTCCATTCTTTTCGATTGGATCATTTTCAGCTTTGTTATTATGATTTCATGTGAGCATATCATAAAAATCACTTCATATATCAACAACCATTCAAGATAATTCCAAATATTTTTCCAATGCAACAGTGGAGATACTGGCTGTCCCAGGATACTTTTCCACCAGCATTATATAAGATACCCTATTTATCCTCATTCTCTCTAACATCTGACATGGTCAAATTTCATTGTTGGCAAGATAGTGTTTGTAAACTAGTATCTAACTGTGTTTCTACATGGTATTTCCCTGATTACTAATCAGGCAGATTATTTCTTCTTACAGTTATGTGCCTTACATATTTTCTCTTCTGTGAAATATCAGTTCACATCTTTTGCCCATTTTTCAATTGTATTTAATTATCTAACATATTTGTAGAAGTTCATTGCATATTCTGGGTATGAATCCTTTGTAGATTATTTTTTGTTAATTTTTATTTTTGAGGGAGATAGGGTCAGAGCATGAACAAGGGAAGGGCAGAGAGAGGGGGAGACACAGAATTCAAAGCAGGCTCCAGGCTCTGAGCTGTGACGCGGGGCTCAAAGTCATGAACCGTGAGATCGTGACCTGAGCCGAGGTCAGCCGCTTAACCGACTGAGCCCCCCCACGTGTCCCAACCCCTTCTCGATTATATGTATTACAAATATATTCTCCCAATTAATGACTTGATTTTTATTTGCTTTATGGTATTTGTCGGAGAAGTCTTAATTGTAAAGTAGTCAAATTTATCAACTCTCTTTTCATGAGTTTCTGTGTCTTGTTTTAAAAATTCCAAGGTTAGAAAGATTGTCTTCTATATCTTGTTCTAAAATATTAAAGTTCTCTGCCTTTCACATTTTGAGTACTGGAATTGATTTTTGTATGGGATGAGAATCGAGTTTCAATTTTAGCCATGTGGATACTGAGCTGTTCAACAACTATTTATTAAATAGTTCCTTCTTCCCCCAATCATCTGCAATGCCACTTCTGTTATATATCAAAGTTCCACGAGTATGTGGGCTTCTTTCTCAAGTCCCTATTTTGTTCTACTGGTCAATTTGTCTTTCCCTATACCAACAGCCAATGCATCAATGCTACAGATTTATAATAAATTTTTCTATCAGCCAGAGCAAGTCCATCTACTTTATGCTTCTTAACTATTTTTGACCCTTTTCTCTTCCATGTAAATGTTAATACCAACCTCTCAATTTCAGTGGAAATCCCATTTAGCTTTTATTTGGACTGTGGAGAGAACAAGCGACTTCACGATAGTGAGTACTCCTCTCCAAAAACATGAACATCATTCCATTTTCTTGGGTGTTAATATCCTCCAGTAAGATCTTATGATATTCTGAAGGTAGATCTTACACATCTTTTATTAGAGTTATTCCTCATATTGCAGGTTGCCAATGGCCTCCAAAAAATTTCATCCTCCTCTTCCTGGGCATAGAGCAACTCAACGATTCTATTCTATTCCCAGGAGTAATGGTGCAGCTTCTAGGTAGCTCCTCCTTAAGGAAACATTGCTTGCCCTGAATTCAGCTTTTCCTCACACTTGACTGCAACATTGATGTGGGAGTGACCCATCTTTGACCATTCCGGTGAGTAAAGGGCTCTTGGAAATGACCTGGCAACAAAGTGGAAGGAACCTAGGTCTCTTGGTGACCTGTTGAAGCAGAGCTATCTGACCAGCCTAGAGGAGCCAAGCTAGAAACTTCTCTCTTATTTAAGCCATGCTTTTGGGGGGGTATTTATTATGGTGTGCTATTGTTTTATACACTGTTAAATTCTGTTTAGAACATTTTATTTAGGTGGCTCCGGGGTGGCTCAGTCAGTTGAGCGCCCGACTTTAGCTCAGGTCATGATCTCACAGTTCATGGGTTCGAGCCCTGTGTCGGGGCTGCTGATAGCTCAGAGCTGGAGCCTGCTACGGATTCTGCATCTCCCTGTCTCTACCCCTCCCTTACTCACCCGCGCTCTCTCTCAAAAATAAATAAATGTTAAAAAAAATTAGGATACTTTATTTAGGATTTTTACATCTATCCTTAGAATGAAAATGAACAATAATTTCCTTTTATTCTAATGTTCTTTTCTTGTCTTGATGCCATAAAATGCATTAAAAATATTTCCACTCGTCCCATCCTCTGTAGGAGTTTACATCAGATGGAATGATCTGTTTCTGGAAAATTTAGTTGAACTCATCTGGATCTCCTGTTGTTCTTGTTGGGAAGAATTTTTACTATGAGTAATTGGATTTCTTTAATATTTTTCTTATTGATGGGTAATAAGTACTATTTCGATGCCGTTTTAACTTCCATTTTTATGCTACTAAAGAGATTTGTCATCTTTCCATAGTTTATTAATTATGGGGTTCCTATTTTGTGGGCTTCCAGTTTATTTCCTTTTCCCTCTATGATCATTTAGATTAATTTTACTTCCCCTCCCACTATGGATACAATACTATCCCCTACCCCAATGATGTTGGCGCTTGGCCATATGAGTTGCTTTGCCCAAGGGACTGTTGGCAGACATGACATAAGCAAAAAGCTCTGTGGCTCAGTCAGGAGAGCATGCAACGCTTGATCTCAGGATCATAAGTTCGAGCCCTATGTTGGGTGTAGAGATTACTAAAAATAAACAAACTTTCGAAAAAATAAAAATAAACAAAGACGGGGAGAAACGTAAAACTAAAAAAGGGGCTTGGTGTTAATACAGAAGATTTTTTTAAGTATATTTATTTAGTTTTGAGAAAGAGAGGGAGAGAGGGAGAGCGTGAGCAGGGGGGCAGGGCAGAAAGAGAAGGAGACAAAGAATCCCAAGCAGGTGCCACACTGTCAGCAGCAGAACCCAGTGTGGGGCTTGAACTCACAAACCTTGAGATCATGACTTGAGCCAAGGGAAATCATTTGTCTGAGAGTGATGACAGACCTTTGGAATAGACCTGTACCCAAACTGCATCCTGGAGACAAGCCCCATGAACTTGCACCCTGAAGCAGAGTCACCTAGCCCAGTCCAACCTAAACCAGTCAAATCAGAGTTGATTTAGGTGATAATAAATGCTATCGTTAGCCACTGAGTTTTAAGGGGATTTGTTATGCAGTATTATTAGAGGAATAGCAGACGGACACATCTATTTATCTATCAGGATGTTAGATAATTTATTATCAAATTTTATGAATTTCTTATCAATTTTTCTCACCAATTTTATTAATTTATATAATCTTTATATATAATTATAATTAATTTTATATAATTATTAGTTTATTGCTATAACTATTCCTCCTGTGCTAGAGTTTTTCTGGCATTTTTATTTATTTAGTTTATTTATTTAATTTGAGAGATAGAGAGAGAGAGCACGCTTGCAAGCAGGGGAGGAACAGAGAGAGAGAGGGAGAGAGAGAATCCTAGGCAGGCTCCTTGCTGTCAGCAGGGAACCCAACATAGGGCTCTATCACACAGACCATGAGATCATGACCTGAGCTGAAATCAAGAGTCAAACACTTAACAGACTGAGCCACCCAGGCACCCCTGGTGTTTCTTTATTTAACATCAGGAAAATCTCATGTTTAGTTAATTTCATACACCGTGTACAATTTTGTACATTTTCCTCTGCTAGCTTATGCTACTTTTGAACCTAAACAGTCTTTCCCAATTCTGAGATTTAATAAATAATCAATTCCATTTTCTGTTTTTCTAAAATTTAAGAGATATATAATTCTGAAATCTATCTGGAATGAGAGAGGTATATTAATAATTCGTGGACCCTTTTATTTTTTTCCCTGAGTTCAATGTAATGTGTCTGGGAGCCCCAAAAATTAATCCTATTTTTAATTGGAAAAATATTTAAATTGGAAACTCATTAAGATTATATAATAGTCACCCTTTTAGCTAACATGTTTGTTTTTGCTTTAAATTTTTAATTAAATTAGCATACCAATTTAACAACTCCCAATTATTCTGTGTTTAACCAAGCTGAAATTAGGCTTTCATTTGCTGTTCAAACCCTCTAGACAATTTAAATGCACCACAGTGTCCTAGTTAGTCCACATCTCTGTTCCTTATTAACCAAAATAATTTAACTGCTTCCAAAAAATTTTTACTACTTCCAGTTCCTGGATTATTGTAGGATCCTCTTGTCTGTCCAAGCTGGAAGGGAAGGGTGCCCATTTCATTGTTAGAAGGACCAGAAAAATGCTGTGTGAATAGCAGAACCATAGTGAAGGTATCCTGGTGAGTGGATGTCTGTCCCTTGGTGACCGTGATTCTCCCAGATGGGAATCGCCGCTCTCCCTACAGTCCAATAGCAGCGTGTTTGTAGGATCGGCATTGCAATGTACTTTTGTTTAAATGTTTGTTCATCCCATTTGACTGTGAGACCCCCCCATTGGTCGTTACTCATTTCTAGTTTTCCAGCCCCTCCCTTGGTACTTGGCTCAGAGAAGATGCTCGGTAAATGTTGATTTTTTTTAAATTTTGTTTAATGTTTATTTATTTTTGAGACAGAGAGAGACAGAGCATGAACGGGGGAGGGTCAGAGAGAGAGGGAGACACAGAATCCGAAGCAGGCTCCATGCTCCAGGCTCTGAGCTGTCGGCACAGAGCCCGACGCAAGGCTCGAACTCATCAATTACAAGATCATGACCTGAGCCGAAGTCGGACGCTTAACCGACTGAGCCACCCAGGTGCCCCAAATGTTGGTTGATTGATCAACTGACTGGAAGTTTGCACTGCGTGACACTTGCGTGACAATGAGATGCCTATTTGATTAGCTTCTTTTCTCATTCCTTTCTCAGTTAGACCATGACTAGTATTTAATCCATTTACAATCTTGTACGAGCTCATTCTTTTATATCTCTCGCTGCACCGCATAAGAGACAGAAAAGTGGAAATAAATTAGATTATCCCCAATTCCTTAACTAAGTTATTCCAGCAATGTGATATATTGGAAAGAGCACTGAACTAGGGCTAAGGTGACTTGAGGACCCAAGGCCAAGTGTTCTCCTTGTGCCCAGCTCCGGAAGGATCACTTGATTCCTCAGGGCTGCAATTTTGCCATCTGCAACTTATAATGTGCCATTGTATTACACAATCTTCCTAGTAGTTCTCTGAAAAACTAACCAGGATTAGAGTCGTTCGTTAGGCGGCCGCATTGCATAGTGAAGTACTCGGGGCTTTGGAGTCACACAGCTCTGGCATTGATTCCAGACTGTCAGTTACCAGATTAACAAATCTTGGGTAAGTTATTTAACCTCAGTGATGCTCAGTTTTCTGTAGGAAGTATGACATCTCTCGTGCAAAGTTGCTGTGAAATTTAAATGGGATAAGTCAGGTGAAGTTTGTGCCAGTTCACCCATGGTAGAGTCTAGAGGGGCCTTCAGTTGTGTTAATGACACCCGTCCTTACACACAAGACACAGAGGATGCTCATCTTTTACGTTCCACTTATGCCCCACATCTCTCTCCACCCCCCACACCCCAAAGACAACAGAGGTCCACTGATTTTAATGATGTTCTTTCCTATGGTTTTGGGACCACCATTGCCGAAAAGAGAGTCTATCTTGGAAGCACTGATTTCATGGTTAAAGATCAATTTCTTTTTTTTTTTTTTAATTTTTTTTTTCAACGTTTATTTATTTTTGGGACAGAGAGAGACAGAGCATGAACGGGGGAGGGGCAGAGAGAGAGGGAGACACAGAATCGGAAACAGGCTCCAGGCTCCGAGCCATCAGCCCAGAGCCTGACACGGGGCTCGAACTCACGGACCGCGAGATCGTGACCTGGCTGAAGTCGGACGCTTAACCGACTGCGCCACCCAGGCGCCCCAAGATCAATTTCTTGATGTATTACAAACGTTAAAGAAATATTCCCTAGGTCCTCCCTATGTCCAATGAAATGAAAAATTGCCAGATATGCAGAGCTGGGAGACTGGAGCGATGAGGTTCTTTAAATTCTGAACACAGGTGCTATTGATGTGTAGGCTCATTCCAATAATTTTTTCAATGGTAGGGAATGTTTCATACACAGTACGTAAGATTACATGATGGCACAATAAAACTGAATCACAAAATCTTCAAAATGTGGTTTACATCTCGTTCCTAGATCCTAAGGTGTTATGATAGCCCGTTTTAAAACAAAACTCACCTGCCGACAAAGCAATTCACTTGGGAATTGGCTATTCGAACCTGCAACAGCCTTCAAAAGCCCAGAAGAACATCGATGATCATTTAAACTGTTTTCTCAAAGGGGTTTTGAATTTCTTGGTTTGGGAGCAAGCATTTTCTTCGGATTTTGAGGCAGAGCTAATGCCTAGGCTGTCCAGCAGAGGGCAACAGGACCCGCAGGAAAGCACCCAGATGTCTACCGTGTTTTAAAACAAGGCCCCGGCCCAGGGGGAGGACACCCTATTCCCACCAAGAAGTGCGCCAGCGGCCGTTGCAAAATGAAAATAGGGGTCCCTTGTCCAAAGGCCAAGAAGAAAGCTTTTCCCGTATTCTTCAATCTCTCTACCTGTCATGCTGCGTTTTGTTATTTAATATCAGCTCCTTCTGGCCGAGGGACACCGGCAGGGTGGTGCAGGCCTCGGTGCCCCGACCTGTGACAGTGTGCACAGGGTTTGGCCTTCCTGTCACCCTGACGCAGACCCCACTGGCCTGTCAGGCTTCACACGAACACCACAAACACAAAGAGAACACTGTTAAGCATTTCAAGATGACTACCACGGAGACTTAAAGCCAGGTGGGAGCCCCTTCAGATTGTCAGCCCTTTGGGACTGCACTGGCCGCATACCCATCCAGTGCACTCTCTGTGCTCTGAGTCCAGCCAATGCTAACAACCCAGGGACCCCTAAATCCAGACTGTGCCGTTACCTGCACGCTTTCCAGCTTCTGGAAGCACAGAGGCAACAGCTCCCCCATTATCCTTCCCCCAACAGAACAGAAACCCCACCGCTGTCCAATCTCTCTGCCTCCTCATTCCAGCCGCATTGGTCTCTTTGATGTTCCTTGAACACCCCCACGCTTACTCTCCCCTCAGGACCTTTCCCCTTAACTTCCGCTTCCCTGGACTGCTCTTGTCCCAGACTGGGGACGCTCTTCCCCCTTCATTCAGAACTCAGCTCAAATGTCACCTTATCAGAAAGGCCTTCCCCAGCTAAAAGAGTAATCCCACTTACCCCCCAACCTGAGGTGGGCCTGACCCTTTAACCAGCTTTATTTTTCCTCAGCACTGTCACCTGCACCTGATGTATTATATATTATCTGACTAGCATATCCACAGGAGCGGGATTTTTGTGGGATTCTCGGCCCATGACTGTATCCCCAGCTCTCAGAACAGTGCCTCATGCGTATAAACACTCCAATATTGAAAGGAAAATAAATCTCTTGACAACCCACTGTCTGATGGCCGCAGTGCCCACTGACGAGACAAAAGTCAAGACTAAATAGCAATGTGGGCAGGGCCCACAGGGTGCACCTGTCAGATCAGCAGAGGGGATGGGAAAGGAGATCTCTTCACCTGTATACAGATTTGCTCTGAAAGAAGGATGCAGACTTTGCGTTGGACCTTTACATTTTCCCATTGCCAAACCTGTGACATGTTTCCAACACCCTTGGAGAGCGACCGCTTCATTCCGCTTACAGGTAAAATAAATAAGGCCCAGAGACGTAAACAGTCTTCCTGAACGTCACACACCTCATAGTGGCAGAGCCAGATCTACAAGACCAGAACCCGAGATTCTTGACTTTCATCCCCGGGGTTCTTTTCCAAGACCATGCTGTTCTGAGCATGTGGTCCCTGACCTGAGTTTTTCATTCTATCCCAGGGTCAGGAGGCTAGCCTCTCTGCCCCTAAGAACCCTTCTTAGTGGCCCACAGCACCTCGTGACTTGTTTGCAAGCCACACTCAGCTTGTTCGCAGAGACAAGTCAGCTTTGCCTTGGATTCAGTTCAGGATCAATGTGTCAACAATTCTTTATTAATAAGCCCAAGTATATGATGTTTGTAAGCAACTGCAAATCGAATGTCCAGAGGAAACACAGGGGAGTGCATGATGTGTTGTGAAATAGTGCAGCAGACAGGCATAGTCTAGGTTTTGTGATTCGGAGTGTTTGCTTCCTAAAGGAGCACTGATTTCCGGCCCCTGAGGAGTTCGTTGTTTAGCCCTGAGCAAAGCACTGGTTCTAGACCCATCTACTTTAGCTAATTAGCCTCAGCTACATCTCACATGGGGGTTTCCTCTGTGGCGCACTTTAATATTCAGCAGGAGAACAGACACTCTTTATTCCTTTAATTGTGTTTTCCTAATTAAATCACAAACAGTAATTGCCTCTTACTCTTGAAAGGAAGATCTTAGATTTCATTATTGAGCGCCTATGTTCACATTTTATCTAAACTATTTTTAAAACCTTGGCACAACTGAGTAACCAAATAGACCTTACGCCACAGACATATTTTCCATAAATATAAAATTTCTTCTTTGATGGCAACCCTCACAACATGGCTGTGTTTGTTTATTCTCTCTCTCTCTCTCTCTCTCTCTCCCTCTCTGCCCCTCCCTGGCTTGCGTGCATGCTCTCTCTCTCAATAAACAAACAAATATCTAATAGTGTTTAATGTGTGGTTATTGTAAAAAGGGTGACAATAGTACCCTTTAGTCTAACTAGATAAAATGAAATGTACCGTACCCTTATCTATGAACCACTATGTTTCTTGTTTTCTAATATTTATTTATTTTTTATTTTTTTAAAGGTCTATTCGTTTATTTTGAGAGAGAGAGAGAGAAAGAGAGCATAGGAAGGGCAGGGAGAGAGAGAGAGAATCCTAAGCAGCCTCCACACTGTCATTTCAGAACCCGTCGTGGGGCTCAATGTCACAAACCATGAGATCATGACCTGAGCCAAAATCAAGAGTTGGATGCCTAACCGACTGAGCCACCCAGGCACCCCATTTCCTAATCTTTTTAAAATAGAAGAAATTTCAACTAGTCTTCTATACTTAAAGGAAGATGATGAGGATTAATTTAACACTCTTGGAATAAACAAAAATAGTATAGAATAAACTTGGACAAGTTACAGTACCATATTAATATTATTTACAATGTAGCTGTCTCATAACATATTGGTAAAGATGATGAGATTTGTAGAATGTAGAATTTTAAAAGTGGAGGAGACCTCAAAGGCGATCTGGTTCAAATTCATTTTATTTTTTTTTAAAGGTATTTTAATTTTTTTTTAATGTTTATTCATTTTTGAGGGAGAGAGAGAGACAGGGCAAGCAGAGGAGGGGCAGAGAGAGAGGGAGACACAGAACTTGAAGCAGGCTCCAGGGTAGAGCCCGATGTGGGGCTCAAACTCACGAACCGTGAGATCATGACCTGAGCTGAAGTTGGATGCTAAACCGACTGAGCCACCCAGGCGTCCCACAAATTCGTTTTAAAGAAGGATAAGCAAAAATGAAGAAATAGAAGATTGTACTTATTTTAAAGTTTTCCTTTGATAGACTAAGATTTTTTGCTCTGTTTTTTTTTTGTTTTTTCTTTTTTTTTTTAGGTTTCAAGTTTTTATTTATATGCTAATGAGTTAGCACAGTGTAATGTTAGTTTCAGGTGTAACATTCAGTGATTCATCATTTACATATAATAGCCAGTGTTCATCAGAACAGGTGCCCTCTTTTATATCCATCACCCACTTAACCCATCCCCTCAGTTTGTTCTTTAGAGTTAAGAGTCTCTCTTACAGCTTGCCTGCCTTTCCTCTTTTTTCTTCCTTCCCCTATATTAATCTGTTTTGTTTCTTAAACTCCCCATGTGCATGAGATCATATGGCATTTGTCTTTCTCTGACCGACCTACTTAACATTATATTTCTAGCTCCATCCACATCGTTGCAAATGGCAAGATTTCATTCTTTTTTATGGCTGAGTAATATTGCCTTGTGTGTGTTTTGTGTGTGTGTGTGTGTGTGTGTGTGTGTGTATAAAATAAATGGTATAAATATATATATATACATCACATCTTCTTTATCCATTCGTCAGTCGATGGACATTTGGGCTCTTTCCATAGTTTGACTATTGTTGATAATGCTATAAACATTGGGGTGCCATGTATCCCTTCGAATCTGTTCTTTTTGTATCCTTTGGGTAAATACCTAGCAGTGCAATTGTTGGGTCATAGAGTAGTTCTATTTTTAAGTTGCTAAGAAGCCTCCATACTGTTTTCCAGAGTGGCTGCACCAGTTTGCATTCCCAAAAGACAAGATTTTACCATAAAGTGTCATTTAAAAGGAAGTGAAACTAGCTATTTACCTCATTTGGAACACAAGAGTGAGACAACCAGCATCTCTTAGGGGCTCCAGACTATTTACAGCAGCTTCTTTAATTATCCATGATAGATCAGGCTTTCCAGATGCTCTGCCATCCCGACTGTCCTTGATAAATTTGTAACTGTCAGTATCCTTCTCAAAATCCTGAATCCTCTGTCCCGTTTTCACCACCGTAGGGACTGTGGGGTTGGCGCCCCCTTGAGATCTTGGTGGATCCAGTTAATGCAAACCAAACATACATCCAAGACTGTGGGTTTGGCGCCCCCTTGAGACCTAGGTGGATTTAGTTAGTGCAAACCAAAAATACATCCATTTTTTGAATGCCTGTGTAACTGAAGGCCCTAGGCCTCGCCTGTGTAAACGCCTTTACAATCAGAGACCTCTGCTCTTTTTGTCTGCTCAGGGCTCAACTCTCTTCTACAACAGCACCCCGGTTTTCCCTTGGGGAGTTAACCACTCTCTCCGTTGGAGAGAACACTGTGGACTGTCAATCCAGACAGCCAGCCCTCCACTGGCCAAGAGGCCGGGCATGTGACTCAGGCTGGACCGGCTGGCCACCTCTCTGGCATTTTGACCCAGAAGGAGACACCAGCAGGAGCTGATTGTGACAGAATGGGATGCTGAAAAGACACTTCTCGTTTCCTACATTCTCCAGGTGCCTCTGGTTTGGGAGGTCCCAAACCTTGGTTCTTCTGCCTTTCCTATTCTATGAGGACCCCTATGTCTTCCCAGTAAAATCCTTCTTTTGGTTAAGACAAAGTTTCTGTTGTGATTAACCAAAATCTCTACCTGGCCTCCGGGCTATTGGCTGTTTTGTTTCCTTATATGTTTTCTGCCCTCATTCTCTTCTATCAGAGAAGGGTTTTTTTGTCTGTCCCGTTCATTGCCGGATCTCCAGAACCGAGAATTCTGTCCATAACATGAGAAGCTCTCAACAAATAGATCCTGGATGCCTGACTGGTACACAATTCCCTAACTAATCCGTTTGTCGAACCCAAGTATCTTGGGATGATAAACTGAAAAAACAGTATCTTTTTTTTTAGTCTATTTCTTTATTTAAAAAAAGGGGAGCTCCGCATCAGGCTCTGAGCTGACAGGTGGAGCCTGCTTGGGATTCTCTCTCTCTCTCTCTCTCTCTCTCTCTCTCTCTCCCTCTCTGCCCCTCCCTGGCTTGCGTGCATGCTCTCTCTCTCTCAATAAACAAACAAACAAACATTTTAAAAAAGAAAGGATGGAAAAAGAGTATTTAAGGCCCGGTCCTCACTAACTAAATGCAAGTCCCGTTTTCGGCCAAATTAGCCTCAGAATCGAGCAGCAGGGCAAAGTGTGGAGCGGACCTTGTGACCCGGTGAGTGGATGGTCCAGCTCTCTCTGCTGTGGGGGAGCTGAGCCCTGAGGCAGGCTGCAGCTGTTGTGGCCAGAAGCACCCCGGGCTCCCAGCCGCACCAGCCAGGGAGAAAGTGGCTCAGCAGAAATGATCCATATAGAAATGGCTTCGCGTGTCTGAACTTGCTTTGTAACCCACGCTGAATTCACGGTGGGCCCTACAGCCGGTCTTGGTTTAAGACGAATGAGGAGAAACAGTAAGAAAGGAAAGAGATGGGCTCATAGGATTGGTGTGGCCGGTGTTTGCAGACGACGAGAATCAGATGGATACTGAAGACACAGACACAGTAAGAAGCTGCTCGCGGACTTCCCACCCCCGGATGTGATACTAAACAAAATGTGAATGGGTAGTGCGGTGGATGCCTTTAAAGAACTATAGAGACGACACAGGGTACAAGCCCTATATTAGAGAACGAGTGTCATTTGGCTCTTCTCCCTCGCGGAGGCCTTTCCCAGAGATGCTCACTGATAATGGCTAATGTGAAGTGAGTCTGTTGTGTACCAGACTCGGACTGTGCTGGGTAATTGGCATGCATTTTCTTGCGTGATTGCACCATCTCCTGCCCCTACCATCTCCCATTTTACAAGTGGGGAAAGGAGGTTTGGAGTGGTGCCCAAGGCCACACAGCTAGCAAGATTTCAACTGGAGAGCAAGAGATACTAGTTCGGAGAAAGAGATCAAGGAGAGAGGCTGGTGAGTCCATGTACCAGCCCACATTATGGGCATGACGGGGAAATTTCTGGAAAAGATCAGGCAAGGAGAAAACCAGTGTGGGGTCTAACAGGATTCAAAGTGCCCAGCTTTAGTGGGGACCCAGATGTGTCCTGAGCCCTCCCAAGGGGCTGCTCCCCATTCACCACCTGGTTCCCTCTCTCCCAGTTGCTTCCAAATCATTCCCCATCCACGCTCACCAATAACACCTGCCGTCCCTCTGTAGCAGATTGATCTGGCTGAGAAACTCACTGCCATGGTTTCTGCGGATGTCTCACTAAAAAAGAACAAGCAGTGTTTTTTTTCACCCTGTTCTCAGAAAGTAATCATGCCTTTGAGTCTCGGAAACTTGACTTTATTCTTAAAAAGCAGGAACAGGTCTTTGTAAGAACCCTAAGTTTTGAGGAAGAGGGAGTATGACCCCTCCAGCCCCAGGAAGAGCTGGATCCTCTAAAGAGAGGGTCTCAAAATGCCGCCCCCTGAAGTTCCCCAAGATCCCTTTAGTGGTTCCAGGAGATCAAAACTACTTTCACGATAATACAAGATTCTTTGCCTTTTTTACTTTCCTGCTCTCCCCAGTGTACATGGAATTGTCCAGAGGCCACCCCGTGTGTGATATCACAGCAGATCGAATGCAGAAGCAGATGTGAGAATCCAGATATGAAAGTGACTTACAAAAAATGTAAAAAAAAAATTCTCATTCATTTTTTGGTTTGGAAAAATTAATTCTACCTAAAGAACGTTACTTAGTTCAACGTATACTGGGCTTAATAATACTTTTTGATGACTTAATAAAGATTTTGAACATTTCTCAGTTTTAATTTCTGGTAAATATTGACAGCCATAACCCCCCCCCCCCCAAACAAAAGCTCTTTGGAGTGCTCAATAACTTGTGAACCACCTGTGATGAATTCCAGGCATGCTGGAAGCCTGAGACCTGTTTCCACACGTCCTAGATATGGCTGGACCCGCATCAGGGTGAATGGATATCTCTAGAGGCTGGAGTCTAAATCCACAAGGCTCAGCTGCACCAGTGAGGGTCTACTGTGGTTGAGCAGCCGTCAATGGAGACGCCCATTGGGCACCACGGGCACCTGGGGAGCACGGCTGGGCTGGACAACCACATTGCGCGATGGAAGCACAATGTGTGATACAATGGCAGCCACCACCCTATGACCAGGTAAACCCTGGGATTCTGTTAAAGGATTCAGTACAGGAGGGCACTAGGAGTCCCAGTAATCACCAACATCAACTGTGCCACCAACCAGGAAGTGGGGTCTTAGAGCCGGATTTGATTTGTCATCCAACATAAAAGCCATGTTTCGTGTTCCTGAACATCATGAAACAAATTTCTATCTGCTGCACACTTCCTTTCCACATTGCTGTTATCTTCCAAACTTCCTGTCTTGCTTCATCATTTACTGAAGGCTCCACAATCTGGCTCAGTCTTCCTTTCTATTTCTGGGCTAAGGAAATGCAACATTTTTGAGAATGACCTCAAAAACCTAAGTTTTCTCTCACTGGCCTCCTCTCAGCAGCAACCTTCTCCACAGTGGCCCGTCCATTCCCTCCCTCAGCCACGACCTTGATCTACTTGTCCCCTGGAATCCTAGCTCCACACCACCCTCCTTCTCCCAGCCGGATCACCCACTTACTTCCTCTGCATCAGTTCTTTCCCTTTGTCCAGCCCTCTAGTCTCTTCACCCTTCTCCCTCACCCCTAACTACCCATCCTGTCAACACTCCCTTCCCTCCCTAGCTTCTACCCAATGTTTCACCCTGTCCAACTTCTCTTGGCATTCTCAACAAGCTCACCTCATCGTCTTTCCATCATACCCACCTGATAAAACCTAAACCCTGGATTACTCCAACTATTGGCCTTCTTGATGCTCTTAAGTGCTGAGGAAGAAATCCACACCACCTCACACACTGTATTAGATAAACTCATGGTGTCTGACCCAAACGGGACTCACAATCTTTCCAGCCAACTGTGCCAGGTTGCTTTAATTGATTCTCCTTCCCACTCTCCACACTGGTTACTTCAAGCCCCCTCCTCTTTCCTCAAACCACTACCCCCATCGCTGTCCTCTTCACTCTTGGGTGATGACCTGGCCTCTCACTTTTCAGAGAAAATAAAAGATAGTAGAAAGGAATCTCGTAAACTTTCTGCACCACTCTCACAGACTTAGCTCCAATCATATCCACCTCCTTCGCTCAGTTACAGTAGAGATCTTCTGATGTTTAAGATCCCATCTCTTTCTTCACAGACATGTTTCCATCAGTTACCCACTCTCTGTCCTATATCTTCAGCCTCTGCCTCCACCAACACATAGATCCCCTCAATATCTGAAAATAAAGAGAAAGGAAACCTCTCCTAAGCTACACCCTCCTCCAGCCATTATACCATCTTTCTCTGTCTGCACTCCTTTATCTTCCTATATATTATACTCTTCAATAAATCATAATCTGGCTGAAAGCCAACAGATGCCTATGTTAATTGCAAGTCTTTCTTAAGTTTATTTATTTATTTTGAGACAGAGAGAGCATGAGCAGGGGAGGGGACAGAGAGAGAGAGAGAGAGAGAGAGAGAGAGAGAATCCCAAACAGGCTCCACACTGTCAGCACAGAGCCCGATGAGGGGACTGAACTCATGAACCATGAGATCACGGCCTGAGCCGAAATCAAGAGTTGGACGCTTAACCCACTGAGCCACCCAGGCGCCCCACAGGTCTTTCTTTTCAAGTAAGAGGAAGCTAATTGCCTTAGGTAGACAAGGATTCATTGAGGAAGAAATAGAGCAGGGAATCATCAGGTACCTAGATAACCAGGGTCAGAAGAAATGCAGAAACCGGGGCAGCCCTAGGGGGTGGGTAGTAACAACTATTCAACAGCCTGGTCAGGGCCCCGCTTTGGGAGCGAATGAACTTTGGCTCTGTCTCCCATTCTTGTACCTATGCTTAAAATCTGAAGTCCCAGGAGACTACTGAGAGTGCACACGATGGGGAAGGAAGTTTCCTAAAAGGAAATGCAGGTGTTATAATCAAAAGAAAGGTGAAAGAATAACGGGTGGAAAAAATAGAAAGCAAATGCCCACCACAACTCTTTTCAGCTTTTCTAATTGACACCTTTGCAAGCACCTCGAGGAACTGAAGATGGCCTCCGACCAAAAGTGAAGAAGAAGCCAGGACCCTCTGGTCTGTAACCACTAGGAAGTGAATTCTACCAATAACCATGAAAGCCTGGAATAGAACTCTGAGCTCTGGATCAGAACACAGCCTGGCTGGTTCCTTGATTACAACCTTAGGGAGCAGAAGGTTCTGTTAAGCCATCCTTGGACTCCTGACCCATGGAGAAGGCAGGGTCATAAATGAGTGTTACTTTAAGCTGCTGAGTCTGTGGTAATTTGTTACCTAGCATAGAACACTAATATGTGCCTGATGGGACGAGATTTCCATTTGGTAGAGGAGACGGGGAGCAGGTGTTACCCATATGACTCCATGCTAGGAATGTTCATTGGAAATTCAGGAATCACGCTGAGCCTGAGAGGAGAAAGGGGAGAAAGAAATATAATGCAACTCGCTACCACCCCCAAAATATGTTTTCCTCTCAAGGTGTGATGGGGTAAATAACTAGTATCGTGTAATTTGAGGAACACGAACAAGCGATTCGTCCAAAAATATTTGCCCCCCACCGACCTGTCCTGACATCTAAGATGTCCATCTGCAAGGGGAGGGGATCTTTGTGTAATAAGAAGCTTTCGGAGTCCTGGTTTAAAACGCACAAGGCTGAGCCCCAGCCCACCTCTACATCTCTCAGTCTACATTTTTACCAAGAACATCATCCGACAGGACCTCTGGGAACTATCCTTTGAGGACACTGCTTTACACACCTTGAGGAGACACGTCCTGGAATGATGGGGTCAGTCTCCTGGACACATAATTTGCCTGAACAGTCTTGAGGAGAAAGCCACCCTCCCTCCTCTGTCTCAGGGCCCGTCCAGGAGCTGCATCTGGCTCTACGTCCCCTACCGGGACTTGTTCCCAGGTTTTCAGGCTGCTGCCCAGCCCGGGCACAGTGGACATGCTGCGTCCACCCGGAACTATTCTCAGCCATGGTCTTGGTCTCCACACTGGACTCCTTATGCCTGGGAGCGCCCCGCCTGACACACACAGATCAGTCCCTCCAGCTCCATGAGCAGAAGCTTTGAGCGACAGGCTGCAGTTCTCGGGGTTCTAGAACCAGAGACATTGCCCCAGAGAAGGCCTGGTTGTCTGAGCCAGTAAGGAGCGTCCCTGAATGCCAGGAACTAGGAAAAACTCTCTGACTGCTCAGTTTGCCTCTGATAGGCCTGGCCCCCCACCGACCTGCTTTTATCACAGCCCCTCCTGGTGATTTACAATAGCACACCCCCCGGGAGGTCCCATGCAGCTGGTGCTGCCCTGAGGGGACAACCCAGGATGCCAAGGACATCAGAGGAGTGTTAGTGACTTATCCCACCCCGACTCACCTCCGTTGTCCTCACCTTCCCTGTTGTACCTGTATTTCAGGGGTCTGTCCAGTGTTTTCTGGAGACAGAGGAGTTCCAACTGACAACTGTCTTTAGTATTTCAAACTAAACACAACGGAAATACCATCGGTGCCATCTGGCAAAGCAAACCAGACTGGGCTGAGGATTATATTTGGCACCTGCTCACAAGTTTGTTCTATTTTTCATCCAGAAAACTTGAAACTGCTTCCTCCAAATATCATGACTTGGGATTAATCAGCACTTTGGGGAGAGTCCAAAATTCTAACTGAAAGATATTTTTTTTTTCTTAAGCTTTGAGTTATTTTGTGTAATAATAGGCATAGAGTCCTTAGGAAAATACCATTTGAAAACAGTGGTTGTGAGATGGGGGTATAGACTTAGCTTGATCTCCCCCTGACCCCAAAGACGAAATTAACTGTGTGCTAAGAGGAGAGGAAATTTTTTGCTTCTGAAAATTAATTTACATTTTGGACAAGTATTAATTTTGCTGATGATACGACCAAACCATATGGAAAACTTTGTGGTTCTGTTACTGATTTAAGAAAAAAATAATAGGGGCACCTGGGTGGCTGAGTCTATTGAGCGTCCAACTTTGGCTCAGGTCATGATCATGGTTCATGGGTTAGAACCCCACGTGGGGCTTTATGCTGACAGTGCAGAGCCTGCTTTGGATTCTCTGTCTCCCTCTCTCTCTGGCCCTCCCCTGCTTGAACTCTCCCCCTCTCAAAAGTAAGTAAACATTAAAAATTTTTTAAAAGGTATATTTTTTAAAAAGAGAAAAAAAACAATAATTTAAACCTTTGCATCTTATTACTAGACCCAGAAAGTCTTCTATAGAAAATCGCCACTCAAATCGAAAATTATACGTGACAGGTATAATTCTCATTTATCGCAAAATCCAAGTCTATGGAATATTCTGTACTAACAACAAAGGAAACGGCGCCTTACGTTTTTGTTCTACTTTACCGTTCACGGAACCATTTTATGTATCCTCATGGTAATCCAGTGAGGCAAATAGTATTTGACAAATAAGGAACCAAACAAGTGAAAAAAACGCCTCAAATTTAGACCTCTCTCCTTGTCCCACATGCTTCCACTCTTTTATATCTATTCTTGGGCTCCTGGAAATGACCCCGAGGATAGTTTCATCTGGCCCTAACTTTATTTTGTTACCAGGAAGAAATAACAATTTTGAGACAAGGAGAATTCTTTTCTTTCACGTCTTTTTCAAAAAAAGTCATATAATTTACGACTAAGTTACCCTGTTTGTGTTGTTGTTGCTTTGTTTTGCTTTGGTCTCTTTTCCTTCCTCCCGAGCCTCCCCAACCCCTACAGTCCACAGTACTCTGGAACAGAATGAACCATTGACACGTAAATGTCAGGCCACTAATGAGCAGTTCTAGTCAACAACTGCCCCGAAGTCATGAAACCTATTCACTAGTAAGGTTAACAGTATGTTTTATTGTCAAGTATCTAAAATATCACTGCCCATTCACTTCATGCCTGGTGGAGATTACCTGGAGTGTGGTTAAGTTCTTCCAGATTGAGAAGAACAGCCTTTGGCCCCACAGGGCCTAGTGAAGTACCTGGCACACAGTAGACACTCAATAAATGTGTGGCAAATCTAACTGGGCTGGGTTGCAAAGTCCTAGGCCCTGCCAATCCAGGAATAACCAAGGAGACCAGATGAGGTATGACATATGGCCAAGTCAACCAGGCATCCCCAGCTGGTACTCCAACTTCGGCTGGTGCTCCTCACAGACCCCCAGTAAATTCTTTTGCCTAGAGTACCCCCACAACTGCCCTGCCCTACCCACTTCCCTCTTCTCCTGACTAGACTATGAGAAGATGGGAGGCCAGAGAGGGGATGGGAGTACCCAAAGAGGTTTCCACCACCATTAAAATGGCTCATCCTGGCCTGTCTGTGTCCAGAACTGGCCTTCTGGTATCCAGACCTGAATATTCTTGCAGTGATTGTCTATCATTTATAAATATCAATGTGCATACAACCACTTTATAGGAAAACAACATACTCAACTAAAATATTTCTATTTCTGGTCGATATTGAAACCTGAATTTTTATAGCGCTATAATCAATGGTTTATACTATAAACTAGGCAGAGACTCATTTTTTACTGACTGTAATCTATATACTTGCAACATAAGTCATCACAGAGAGTTTTATTATGTCGATGTACCATCGTTTGGTTAACATTTGCTATGCATTGGTTTTTTTTTTTTTAATATGAAATTTATTGTCAAATTGGTTTCCATAAAATACCCAGTGCTCATCCCAACAGGTGCCCTCCTTGCTATGCATTGGTTAATTAGGCTGCTTCAAGTTTTTACCACCATGAATTGTGCTATGATAGACATATTTGCACAAATTGCCTTTTTGTGTTTTATTATTCCTTAGAATCTTTTTCTGCAGACTATATTCCTCGTAATAAGATTAACAGGACATGGGGCGCCTGGGTGGTGCAGTCGGTTAAGCGGCCGACTTCAGCCAGGTCACGATCTCGCGGTCCGGGAGTTCGAGCCCCGCGTCGGGCTCTGGGCTGATGGCTCGGAGCCTGGAGCCTGTTTCCGATTCTGTGTCTCCCTCTCTCTCTGCCCCTCCCCCATTCATGCTCTGTCTCTCTCTGTCCCAAAAATAAATAAACGTTGAAAAAAAAATTTAAAAAAAAAAAAAGATTAACAGGACAAAGAACGAATGGGTACGCACACACACACAGACAGCCATGTTGTTTTACAGAAGGATGAGAACAAGTTGTTGGTTTCTATTTGGCAACTTTTTTTAGGCAAGACTTTAAAATATCTTGCTTTAAAAAAGTTGAGATCTTAGAATTTAGGGACTGAAATGGAAGACTTTTTAGAGGTCACTTAGACCAACTCCTCAAAGAGCACAAAGATGCCTTCTTCATCACAATTTTTTGTTGTCACAATCTGTTGTGACATTTAGTTTTGGTTGAGGTATATGAAGAAAATCCAGACTCATACAAATATGTAGTAATAAAATGATGAGTATTTTGATCATCTTTTCAGACAGTTATTGACATTTTCTTTGACACTACAGCAAAACATGACAAAGGATTAGTTACATTGTAGAGTTTGAAACTACTCAGTAAAATTTTCATACTGTTACATTAAAATCCATTAGTCTGTCTTACACTTTGAATGGCACTTTTACTCAGGCATGATTTTATAATGGCACTTTTACTCAGACATGATTTTATAATATCATGCATTGGTCAGTTGGAAATTTTGGGTTCACTAGTAATAGAGATCCTTCAAATGTAGACATATTTATTAAATAATTTAAAAAATCACACTGGGGGGCGCCTGGTGGCTTAGTTAGTTGAGTGATTGACTCTTGATTTCGGCGCAGGTCATGATCCCAGGGTCTTGGGATTGAGACCTCTCTGTGCTGACAGTGTGGAGCATGCTTGGGAATCTCTATCTCCCCCTCTCTCTGACCCTCCCCTGCTCTCGCTCTCTCTCTCTCTCTGTCTCAAATAAAATAAACTTTAAAAAAATCTCTAAAATCACATTGGCCCAGGGCCAGATGGCTTCACTAGAGGATTCCATCAAACATTTAAAGAAAAATTAACACCAGTCTTTCTCAAAAAATAAATAAATAAATAAATAAATAAAAAGGAGAGAATATTTCCAAACTAATTTTACGAGGCCAGCATTACCATAACAAGATCCAACAAAGATACTACAATAAGGAAACTACAGATCAGTATCTATGATGAATATTGATGCAAAAATCTTCAACAAAATACTAGCAAAACAAATTCAACACACATTTAAAAGATAATATACCATGACCAAGTGGGATTTATTCCTGGAATGCAAAGATGGTAAAATCAATCACTGTAACACACCACATTATCAGAATGAAGAATAAAAACCACACAAACATCTCAATTGATACAGAAAAAGCATATGACAAAATCCAACAGCCTATCATGATAAAAACACTCAACAAACTCTGAAGAGAGGAAATTACCTCCACATAATAAATAACCTCCACATAATTCCATTCCATATATGGAAATCCCACAGGTAATGTCATACTCACTGGCAAAAAACTGAAAGCTTTCTCTCTAAGATCATGAACGAGGCAAAGATGCTCATTCTTGCTGCTTGTATTCAACACAATGCTAGATGTCCTTGCCAAAGCAATTAGACAAGAAAAAGAAGTAAAAATCATCCAAGTTAGAAAGGAAAAAGTAAAATCATCTGTGTTTGCAAATAATATGACCTTAATATAGGAAACCCACAACACACCTGTTAAAAGTAATAAACAGGGGCACCTGTGTGGCTCAGTCAGTTAAGCATCTGACTTTGGCTCAGCTCATGATCTCATGGCTCGTGAGTTCGAGCCCTGCATCGGTCTCTGTGCTGACAGCTCAAAGCCTGGAGCCTGCTTCGGATTCTGTGTCTCCCTCTCTCTCTGACCCTCCCCCTCTCATGCTCTGACTCTCTCTGTGTCTCTCAAAAATAAATAAACATTTAAAAAAAACTATTAAACAGATTCAGCAAAGTTGCAGGATACAAAATCAACATACAAAAATTCCTTGGATTTCTATACACTAACATTTCTATACATTTGTACACACTAATGAACAACTCAAACAGAAATTAAGAAAACAATCCCACTTACAATAGCATCAAAAAGAATAAAACATGTATGAGTAAATTTAAACAAGGACATAAAAGACTCGTACACTAAAAAGTGAAAACAATACTGGAAGAAATTTAAAAAGACATGAATAAGTGGAAATACATTCTATGTTCCTGGATTAGATAACTTAATATTGTTAAAATGTCTGTACTACCCAAAGCAATCTACAGTTCAATGCAATCCTTATCAAAATCTAAATTTTTTTTTGCAGAAATAGGAAAAAAATTCCTAAAATTCATATGGAATCTCAAAGGATCCCAAATAACAAAAACAATCTTGAGGGTAAAAAAAAAAAAGCAGGAGGACTCATACTTCCTGATTTCAAAATATTACAAAGATACATTAATCAAAATAGTATGGAGTTGACATAAAGACAAACATATAGACTAATAGAATAGAATACAGAGCCCAGAAATAAGCCCACATATATCTGATCTTCAACAATGCAGAAAGGATAGTTTCTTCAACAAATGAGGTTGAGAAAATTGGACACTCACATGCCAAAAAATTAAAATAAATAAAGCTGGATCCTTAGCTTATATCATCCACAAAAATTAACTCAAGATTGATTAAGGAGCTAAATATAAAATCTGAAACCAAAAAACTCCCAGAAGAAAACATAGGGTAAAGAAAACAAATTTAAAAAGCCTCATGACATTGGACTTGGATATGAAACCAAAAGCATGAGCAATAAAAGCAAAAAACAAAAACAAAAACAAAAACAAAGGTAAATGGAACTACATCAAACCTTAAAGCTTCTGTGTGTCAAAAGCAGCAATCAACAATCAACAGAGTGAAAAGACAACTTGTTGAATGGGAGAAAATATTTGCAAACCATGTATCTGACAAGGGGTTAACAACCAGAACACATAAAAGAACTCCCACAATTCAACAACATAAAAACAAGAGACCAAATTTTAAAATGTGCAAAGGACTTGAGTAGACATTTCTCCGAAGATAATATACACATGGCCGACAAGCATATGAAAAAGTACTCAACATCACCTCATCATCAGGAAAATGCAAATCAAAACCACAATGAGATACCACCTCACATCCATTAGGATGGTCACTATCAAAAAAATAAATGGAAAATAAGTGTTGGCCAAGAATGTGAAGACACTGGAACACTTGTTCATGCTGGCAGGAATGCAAAATGGTGCAACCACGATGTAAAATAGTGTAGTGGCTCCTCAAGAAATTAAAAACAGAATTACCATGTGATCCAGCATTCCATTTCTGGGTATACCTCCAAAAAAATTGAAAATAAGATTTTGAAAAAATATATTCACTGCAGCACTATTCACACTACAAATACTGTCCGTTGTTTGCCTTGAGATGAAAGGCTTACTATCCCTTTTCAAGCATATGAAATATTCTGGGGCGCCTGGGTGGCTCAGTCGGTTGAGCATCTGACTCTTAATTTCGGATCACGTCATGATCCCAGGGCTGTGGAATCAAGCCCATGCTCAGCATGGAGCCTACTTAAGATTCTCTTTCTCTCTCCCCCTGTCCCTCCCCTTCTCTCTGTCTCTGTCTCTGTCTCTGTCTCTGTCAAAGAAAAAAAAGCATATGAACTATTCTGGTATTCAATTAGACTGTTAAGCGTTCTTCATTTTTTTTTTTTTTTAAATTTTTTTTTTCAACGTTTATTTATTTTTGGGACAGAGAGAGACAGAGCATGAACGGGGGAGGGGCAGAGAGAGAGGGAGACACAGAATCGGAAACAGGCTCCAGGTTCTGAGCCATCGGCCCAGAGCCCGACGCGGGGCTCGAACTCACGGACCGCGAGATCGTGACCTGGCTGAAGTCGGACGCTTAACCGACTGCGCCACCCAGGCGCCCCTGTTAAGCGTTCTTCAAATAACACTGGTGTCCCCCAGGGAAAAAAAGTAGCTGGTTGAGCTCATACCTCAAACAATTGAAGCACTTCACCATCACACTTCAGCGCACAGTAGAAAGGCTTTAAATGTACTTCTGTTTCATCACAGGGAATATTAAAAAGACAGGTAGTCAAGGGCTGATGTTTAATAAATTTAACTTTTGCTGCTCCGCTGAGGACATCCTCAAGTGAAACGGGCATTTTTTGTGTCGGAAGTATATGGTTGTGAAGAATACAATGGCTACTAGTAAGGTTGGATGCTACTGCCTCATTTCAGAGAGTGAGCTGCTTAACCATTGGTCAGTGTTCTACGATATCATAGCCATAGTCCTTTAGAATTTATAAAGTCAGTTTTTCCATGATTCCCATGTCATGCTGACCATAAGTAACACTCATCATCACCCATCATTAACAGATCAGAAACTAAGGGATACAGAGCTTGAGAAACCTCCCCCAAAGCCTTCAAGGTTATCATCTGGCAGTGTCCGTTCTTCTGACATAAAATCCCACGCTTGTTTTCACTGGGAAACATCACCTCTCACCGCCCCTGACTTGACCCCTCAGACCCATATACGGTGCAGAGTTGTGAAGTAAGCTAGGCTGCCTCGCGGTCTCCTCAGTTCTTTTCCCACCTTTCTTGACAGCGGGGGTGCTCACCCATCCAGACATTTGCCCCACCCCTCAGCCCACCTTCATCCTCCTCTCCTGCAGCCTCTTTTCCTCTGCCTCCGTCAAAACCGTAACAGTTCCATGCATGTGAGTTTTATAAAGCACGGTCTCATTAACCATCTCCTTTGAATTTTTTTTTTAAAATGTTAAGTTTTTTAATTCCGGTAGACTTCATTTGTTTCCCATCTCCTTTGGATTTTGATCTTCATACTACCGGCTGAAATAGTTTCTCCTTCCCACTTCCCACAAGGAAAACGATACCCTGAGGCCCGAGGTCACATGCATTTGCCCAAGTTCACGTGGCTCAGCTGCCTTGCGTCGCCTTTCCTTAAGATCTTTCCTATCTCTAATAGACTAATTTATAAGGAGGTTTAAATGATGGATAACTCCTTTACATGTTCCTTCCAAGAACAGGTATTCGTTTTAGAAAAGAGAGTTTTGTTTTGTTTTGTTTTTAAAAAGAAAGAAAACAACACCTGTGTCTAAGAAATAACTCCCTGATCTTGACGCTCTTACACGCCCTTATCCTCTGCACCTCTCCGGGAGAGTAACTGCACAGAGCACTTAAGCTGCGCCGTGGAGAAACAGAGCTAATGATAAGTCTGCACGCGAAGGTGAAGCGTTTTTGCAGATTTAAATAAATAAACCTAAATATTTACACTTAAAAGTGACAGCATCATGCACTGCATAGCTTTCACCTCATGGTGACATCTGAACGAGGTGTGTGTCCTCCCAGGAGGCCCCCAGCCCCAAGAACAACAGAAGGTGTATGTGTGGTCGGATACATGCAAACGCATTAACAAGAGCTGGTTGCACAGAATTTAACGATCACGTTCCCTTAATAACCACAGACCAATCTGTAGGGTAACTAAATGCCCGATTCCTAGTAAACCATGAAGAGTTCAAAGAAAAAAAGCCTATGAGCCTAAACCTGGAAGGCCAGAGCCTTTGAAGTTCTTTTACAAGGCCATGGCCAGGGGAAGGAGTACTTTAAACTGAGGAAGCAGGAAGTACCTAGATAAAAAAGTTTGTGACATTTCCTAGGGGGGTGGTCTTTCTAGAAGCACTCTTCCAGGAAACCAGTCCTTTCCCACCTAGATGTTGAGGTTTCCGGAGAAAAAATAAATAACTTCTCCCTGTCGCAGCAAGGAGGGTCAGCCAGTCAGTAAAAAGCTAAAATAGAATTTGACCCACTAGATGTTATCAGCGCAAAGGAAGGGGAGGGGCGACTTTGAAGAAAGGGCATGGGGAGAGGAGGGAGTGCAGGCCAGCCATTTGGAGACCAAGCAGCAGATGGCAGGAATGAGGCAGGTGGCCAAGGGTATTTACTCATGCCCATGCGTGTTTCACCACTGGGCTCCGCTCTCCCGCGGAAAAAGCACAGCTGGGCCCTGCACACACTGCAGGGGACGCCTCCTGGGGGCACGGGAGAGGACTTCCAGTTAAGCCACTGAGCACTGTGGCCCCAGCCCTTGAAGTCAAGCCATTCTCACACGATTCCATCTAGTTCAGAGCTGCACCGGAAGGACCGTAGCCAGAGTAGAGTGGTTTTGCGTGGACCACAGTGCCCCCTGGTGGAACTGTGCTGGAACAGCAACCCTCTGGGCAGGGCCCTGTGGGCAGCAGGCTGGGCAAGGGGGAAGGGGGGTGGGGGGTGGGGTACAGCTCCAACGCGGTTGCAAAGAGATGTGGCTTCCTTTCCAGGCACAATGTTTCCATCTTCCCAAACACCAAATTACTCAGTTAAAATACGCTAGCTGCAACTATATATACACTATGCTTCCTTTTTAAGATTACCTCCTCCTTCCCCTCGTGTTCAGCTAAAGCGGACTTCCCATGGCATTTAAGGGGTTCCACCCTTCCCCTGGATGTAGATCACTCGGATGTCTCTCTTTCTCCATGTTTTACCCGTATGCTCCTTAGATAGATATCCGTTCCCCTTGAGTCCCCAGCATGCCCCGCCTATTCCGATCCCAATAAACCCAGCTTGTCTGGTACCTTCTCTTCCCCGGCCCCCTTCTGACGAATCCTGCCAGGCCTGCGACAGAGGCAATGTCTCGCCGGGAAACCATCAAGCTTTCTTCGTGATTTTTATATTTGTCCGAAGCTTTGAATACGTTGCTGGTATTGCAAAGGGGCCCTGTCCAGTCGCTAGCGAGGTGGCCCGTGGCCAGAGGGTCCATGCTGATCTTTCGCCAGCACGGGGCTCTCTTCTAAACTCTAGGCAAATGGGTGCAGCCAGGCAATGGCTCAGCTCTTCCCCGAAAGTGAGAAGAACGAGTAAACGCCTCCCCACGTAGGAGTGTTGGTTTCTGAATATACCTGAGATTCGGCATTCTTCCTAGCGCTAGTAGGAAGACTTAGCGCTAGTATTTTGAGAGAAGTAAAATTAGTACTCACTTTAAACCAAGAAATTTGATTTTATGTTTGTGATAGTTAAGAGATTTAAAAAAAGATGCTATTTTCCTCCTAATAATTTTATTTCCATACCTGTAGATATTTTTAGAGACCTTTTCCATAGAAGAAGTGAGACAAAGGTGGAGTTTCTCAGAGGTGTGAAGGAATGGTTAATAATGCCTGCCAAATTCGGAAACATTTGGAGGTTTCACAAAAGAAACCTTGCAATGTTCTTTTGATAACTGTAAAATAAAGTAGGAAACAGACCTTTATAAATACATAGGATAGAAAAACAAGCCACTGTAGTCTAAATACAAGATACAAGATAATTTTTTTAAACTTCCAGTGTAAAACATACCTCGGAACAACAACAACAAAAAATGTACTGAATTAACCCAAACAATTCTCGTCTTAGATGTCAGAGCCCTGCGACTTCTGGCAGAGGGTCAGGGCGTGCAGGAAAATGTTAGCATCTGCGAGATGGGTTATAAGGTGTGTGAAAGGACCAATGGCCGCCTCAAATGTATTTTGCCCCGAAAAATGTTTGTCTTTTGGAGAATTTCTGGAAACTACATTAGATCATTCTAAAAAATAATTCCTGGGCGTTGCCCTGTTGACAGCCAGCATAAACACTGCACCCCCTGGATCAAAGAAACTACCCCATCAAAGAAAAACTAGGCAATACCAGGAATTCAATCTTCTCAGGCTATTAAATAAATGCCACCAAAAGAAGAGGGAAGCGTAGAATGTTTGGGAAGGAGGTGGCAAATTTGTTTTTAATGCTGAGAATTAGAAAGAATTTTTAAAAATAACAATCATAGTAGTGAACTAACTAGTATTTATTGTGCATTTTGGATGTCCCAGAACCATTGGCAAGGACCTTTACCTGTACTGTTTCATTTTAATCTCACAAAAGTGCTCTATGGTAGGTACTACTTTTTTTTTATGTGTAATTTTTATTTCTTCTGAGAGAGAGAGAGAGAGAGAGAGCAAGCGGGAGAGGGGCAGAGAGAGAGAGGGAGAAAAAACCCCCAGCAGGCTCTGTGTGCTCACAGAGTCCTGATGCAGGGCTCGAACTCATGAACCATGAGAGCATGGCCTGAGCTGAAGTCAAGAGTCAGACACTTAACCAACTGAGCCACCCAGGTGCCCCTACGGTCGGTCCTACGATAGCCCCACTTGACAGTTGAGAAAACTGAAGCACAGAGAGGTCACTACCTTGTCTAAGACCACAGAGGTGGTCTCCACCACGGCCTGCACTCAGCTGGGCCACGTTACCTCCTTTCCGGGCCGTCGAGGGTGCTGGCACTTGTAAGCACTTGCTAAGAAGCACTCTTAAGGCGTTAACTCATTTAATGCTCACAACACTAGCCAATGAAAGCTGCAAGGTTGTAATCCCATATTACAGATGGGGCACTAGGGCACAGAGAGGCCCAGTAAGCTGCCCAAGGCCACCCAGCTAGTTGAGGGCCACAGTGGAATTGAGACCCAGGCAATCTGAGCTCAGAAGCCCAAATCGTAATCACTTCCTAACTCGTGTAGAAAAAGAAATTGTGTTCAAAGAATTGCGTTTCGGAATTGCACCCCGTAGAAATAAGTCAGCGACTGAAAGCACAGGAAGAATGCTTTCTTCGTTCACATTCATGTCATACTCAGGAAGGACTGAAGAAAAACGTGGCAGGGAATGCCCACAAGATGACAAGGTTTTGCATTATCAGCTACTGGTAATGCCAGCACAAGTGACTTGGTGAAAGATTCGGGGCGGGGGGGAGGCGGTCATGAAGTCAAAGAAGCACCAGGCCATCGGTAAGAGAGAAGCAAAGCAGGACCTGAGCTTCTGTGCCGACCAGGGCCCCCAAATTAATTACTGAGTGGAATAGAAACAGTAAAATAATCAGGTGGTAATACCTAATTCCTCCCACCACAAAAGAAAAAAAAAAAGAAATTTACTCCAGGGCACTTGACTTCATCTTCCTTCGAGAGAAGAGTGTATCTGACCCTATGATTTACTACATGTGTCTGTCCCCCAACAGCTGCATCCATTACAGAGGTGACCTTGAGAGAGGTGTTGGAAGAATGAACAGGAGTGCATTGTAGACAGTGAAAGCTGTATTTTTTTGATAAACGAATATTCATGAAGTCCTTACAAGTCATCTCGGCTCTTGGCTGAACTGGGAGCCAGCTGTTGGTGCCAGCGATCGGAGCCAGTGATTCTGGGTGGCGGTTGTGAGAACGGTTTCCTTCAACTTGAAGGAACTGGCCCCTCCTTCCCACCTCCTATCTTACAACAGAAAATGAAGACCATCCCCAGAAGTTGCTTTGCTACAGTTGTGCACTTGTGGGTGATGTTATTACGCTATCAGCCGAACGCCAGTGGATCAATCAGGATAGAATGGGTTAGGCTACTGGAGCAATCACGTTCCCCCCTCCCAAATACACACACACGGACAGACACACACACACACACACACACACCCCTCAATGGCTTAGCACAGCAAAGGTCTATTTGTAGCTCATACTACATGTGCAGTATGGATTACAGGATGTGGTGACGGGGGTGTTCTTCTTAGTGTAACCATCCAGGGGCCCAGCCTGCTGGGTTGCTGGAGGATCCCTCCAGGGAAATGCTTCCATGAGACTAGGAGAATGGGAACAGAATTGTGCACAAACTCTTAATGTTGCCTCCTGGGAGTGGCATACAACCTCCACCCACATTTCATTGGCCAGCACAGGTCACGCGATGTGCCTACCTTTAAAAGAGATAAGCAACTTACCACGGGCCCAGAAAGGGAGAGGACTGGACTGTTTATTTAGGTCCAGCCCACATGACCACCAGGCCCAGGTCAGAATCAGCACCTCGTGACGACCAAAAAGGGTCCCCTTGAACTTTGAGACCTCAGACTAAAGGCCTGTGATAGGTTCAATGGGTTGGTGCCTACACAGAACAGACTGGTAGTCGCCAATGAAGAGAGAGAGAGAGAGACAAGGACAACAGAAACATACTGTGCAGCTCTAGGTTGAAGAACTTGCAACTGAATCCTGGGGGTGCCGGAAGTTTGTGGGCCCTGAGGTCTCAGAGGGAGTGGCCGAGGGGGACTTCAGGCTGAGGAGAAATTTGAATCTATTTTGCAAACAACCCTGTGACACTTAATAAAACATGATTCTTAATAATAATAGCAATGATAATGATAATAATAATAATAATAATAATAATAATAAAACGTGGTCCTTAATGAAAATAATCAGGTGAAAGGCAAAAACTCAGCCCTGGCAGAAGTCAGCATTTGGCTAACGAGGACTTAATGACTTTGGCGTCCATCTTTGACTCACTGAATTTCCCGCAGCCCTGGTGTTCTCTGTGCCAGAACGCTGGGGCAAAACGAACTTTCACTCCTGATAAAGTTTAACTAGCACTTTTTGTGAAATTAAACACCCGGCAGGCCCAGGAAGATGGGGAGAAAAATGAGAGCTCGTCATGAGAGGGACATACTCGTGACACCGTCCATCCCCGAAAGGAGGAAGTCGTCCGTCGGGCCTGGATTTCTGTCAACTGGGAACAGGGTTGTCTCCGACGAGACTCTTGAGTTATGCACTATCCATGCCAATCTCTTTTGCTTTCTATCACTCCACGAGAAAGGATAAAACACACTTTTAGACCTCAAAACGAGGATTCAGTCTGACTGATGACAATGCCAAACAGGCTGACGGCTGAAAGGGTAAGGTGATTAGCTCGGGCTGTGGCTCAGGGCTCCCTGCTCTGCGGCCAGGAGCGAAGGTTTGCTTCTCTCCTCGCTCTAATCTCTCTCACCACTCCCGGGCTCCTCAGACCTGCACTATCAGCATCACCTCTGACCTTCTTCGAAATAGAGCCTCAGGCTCCGCCCGGACACCCTAAACCACAATCTGCATTTTAACAGTCCCCAGATGAGACGTCGGCGCTTTGAAGTGTGAGAAGCTTTGTTCTCCAGAGTTTTAAACCATTCCTGAAAGAAGCCTTTGCTACTTACTGTTCTCCGTGGAACAGAAGAAAGAGGAGGGGCCGACTTTCCCCAGCCTGCCTTCTTTCCCATCTTGTGGTCAAATGGTCAAATTAACCCCGAACACTCAGTTAAGGATTCTCCTGCCTCAGAGCCTTTAAAAACCCGTGAAAGGCAAATACCATGGGAGTTCACTTATATGCGGAGTCTTAAAAACAAAACAAGTGTATAAATAAGCAAACAAAAAGCAGAATCAGACCCATGAATACAGAGAACAAACGGATGGTTGCCAGAGGGAGACCTGGATGGGCAAAACCGGTGAAGGGGGGGGGGGGGGGGGTACAGGCTTCCACTTATGGAGTGAATAAGTCTCGAGGATAAAGGCACAGCATAGGGAATATAGTTACTGATATTGTAATAACGTTACATGGTGACGGATGCTAGCTACGTTTGCAAGCACGGCATAATGTACACGGTTGTTCAATCGCTATGTTGTACAGCTGAAACCAATGTAATATTGTGCATCAACTGTACTCAAATTAAAAGTATAGTTGTATTTGCGTGAGTAGAACAGCATGAACAGAACTGCCCTTAACTGTAGACAACTTCACCTCAGTATGCCCCCGTAGAAACGAATAGTATAATTTTTCCCTTTAAATATTTGCCTCCATAAACAGCGTGCTTACTTCTCCCAGTAGGCACACACATCTGGCCATCTTATTTGGAACTTTATTCTCTCCCTCCACCAACATTTGCCAAGTACAAACAAGCATAAGTGACAGTTTACATAACACGTATTTCTATCTACAGGGATTCAATGGAATGTTGTCTTTTTTTTTTTTTTTTATTGCATTGTTTGTTTTGCCTGAGACTAGCTGGGCAGTCTGGACTATGTCCTGCTTCACTGTTATACCCATCTGGTCTGGTCTCATATCCATGTCTGAATGCTGAGAGACACCACCGGGAAAGAAAGTTCAAGTGGCCCATTCTCCATTTTTAAAAAGTTATGAACTGCCACGCTTCACTTTAAAATATTAATGCTCGGTGCCAGCGCAGTTTAAACTGAAAATAAGGTTTTAGCGTGCTAAGGGAAATGTTGGCATGCGGTGCGTGTCCGTTACATCTCCACCTGCTTTGGGACTTTAAATGAAGCAAGACAATAGATGCTGTGCTCAAACTCAAGAAGCCTGCATTTAAAAAGGTGTTTTGCCTGTCTTTGCCATTTGCTTCCAAAAGCAAGACTCCATTTTCTGCCCTCAAGAGACGAAGTTGGTCTGGTCAATGCACATGTGTGTTTCAACATTATCGGTGGCGACCCAGAAACTGTGTTGCCTGGTGGATTTCCATGACATACTGTTCTCGAAAGCCTTTAAATAATCCCTAGTAAAACTGAGAGACTACTTGCAGGTGACAATAGGGCTGGAAGTGATATGACGTTTGTACGTGATGAGCCACTCATTTTTGTGAAATAAAGAATCTTGTGAAAAGAGGAATTATGACTCGTATTTACAACAACTTTTCGTAAACATCCCCAAATTCCAGGCACAAGACAAAAGGCATGACTCATATCACAGTAGGCATTACAGCCAGGGAAGTGGCCCTTGTGAAGATTGCTTCCCTAATGCCTGAGAATGGCTCTGAGGAGATCTGTAGGAAGCTGATAATAGGTACTTCGTCGAGCATCACCAGTCAAAATCTGCTTTTTGATCAAGAGCATTTCCTTAGCTAAAAATGTCCTGTTTCCAGACCTTAATGTGATTTTTTTTTTAGTGGATTACCATTGAAAAGCCTGAAAACTGGAAAAAAACCCCAATATGAATGATTATCATTCTTCCACTTGTCCTGTCACTGGAATCCCGGCGATGAGACGATCCCGATGGAGTTCTCCTGTATGCTGTGGTTTTCAGGGGGCTGGAGGGTGCTCTCCCTCTAAATCTCTCCTCAAGGGCTTGTCAGCTGGCTAAGACCTCACCTGCCGGAGGCGTTCCTGTGAATAAAGGCGACAGGTGCACACAGCACTTGGCCTCAGAAGTCACGTTCAGAGGGACTACTCGGTGGGGGGGACGAGGAATGTGCATTTTTACAAGTGTTCCAGATGGTTCTGGGGAGGTGATCCTCCTATAAGTTTAGAGAAACGCTGGATAAAACCTAGATAATTCTTCATCTTAAAAAAAAAATGTGTATCAAACCCCAGAATATAAGTGGTGATGAGAATGGGACCCTTGTTCACTGTGGGTGAAAATGTAAAATAGAACAATGGCTATGGAAAGTGGGAGGGTGGTTCCTCAAAAAGTTGAACGCAAAATTACCGTATGATCCAGCAATCCCACTTCTGGGTATAGACCCAAAGAATCGAAAGCAGGGTCTCAAAGAGATATTTGTATGCTCACGTTCATAGTGTTATTTGCAATAGCCAAGAGGTGGAATCAACCCAACTGTCCACTGACGGGATGAACGGATAAACAAAAGATCACACACACACACACACACACACACACACACAGACACACCGGAATTTTATTCAGCTTTAAAAAGTTTGGAAATTCTGATTCGTGTGACAACGTAGGGCATCGTGCTAAATGAAATAAGCCAGACACAAAAGGATAAATATTATAAGATGCTACTTTTATATAGGTACCTAGAGGAGTCACAATCAGAGACAGGAAGTAGAATGGTGGTTGCCAGGAGCTAGAGGGGAGGGGGAAATCAGGAATCACTGTTTCCAGTTCTGCAGAATGGATGGTGGTGATGATCGCACCACAATGTGGGTGTAGTCATTACCACAACTGCACACTTACAAATGCTAAAGATGATAAGCTTAATGGTGTGTGTATTTTACCACAATTAAGTATTATAATTAAAAGTATTCCAAGCCCCTGAGAGAGAAAGAACATTATGCAAATAATAAATTACTGGCTCCGTGAGTTTGTATTTCGGGTGGGTCAAAACGCACTTAAGGACTCCAGGATTTAGAGAGCATCAAGAAATTAGGACACGGCACAGCCAGGATCTGAATCCAGAGTCCCCTGGCCCTGAAACCCCCACGCCCATCCCCTCCGCCCCCTCTGGCTCATTTCTGTTTAGATGTAGGGGAGGATGAGAGTCATCTTTGGGGCCCATGCCTGAGGCCTATGTTCGGATCACTGAAACACAGGGCAGAGGTTGCAAAAGTGGGAGATTGGGAGGCGAATATTACGGAGAAGAGGATTTGTTGGAAATGTTGGCCTGGCACTGGAGAGCGTGGGTTTGGGAACTGTTGTTGGGCTAATTAAAAGTAGAAACAGAGGGGCGCCTGGGTGGCGCAGTCGGTTGAGCGTCCGACTTCAGCCAGGTCACGATCTCGTGGTCCGCGAGTTTGAGCCCCGCGTCGGGCTCTGGGCTGATGGCTCAGAGCCTGGAGCCTGTTTCCGATTCTGTGTCTCCCTCTCTCTCTGCCCCTCCCCCATTCATGCTCTGTCTCTCTCTGTCCCAAAAATAAATAAACATTGAAAAAAAAAAATTAAAAAAAAAAAAAAGTAGAAACAGAAAGTACGAGCTCAGCAGAGATGAGGGGGGAGAAAAGCAGCAATGGGGAGAGAGAAGCCAAGAGTCAGAGCCAGAACCTGCAGAAATGACAGCACTGTGTTTAGGAAGCAGACCAGGAAGCAGGATCCAGTGATGGGGAGAGAAAAGAGGTAGGGGGAGCCTCACGGCCAGATTCTTCCACGGCAAACCACAACTCCAGGGGCTAGTTGTGCAAACTGGTATTTGTGTACAGATATCACAGGCTCCACGTGTATGGGATCTTCACGACGGCTATGCGAGGTCACGTAGAGAAGTGCTGTTATTTTAATGTTATTTATTTATTTATTTATTTATTTATTTATGAAATGGTTATTTTTGAGAGATAGTGAGAGAGACTGAGTGTGAGCAGGGGAGGGGCAGAGAGAGAGGGAGACCCAGAATCCGAAGCAGGCTCCAGGCTCCGAGCTGTCGGCACAGAGCCTGACGCGGGGCTCGAACTCACGGACCTCGAGATCATGACCTGAGCCGAAGTCGGACGCTCAACCGACCAAGCCGCCCAGGCGCACCTGTTCTTTTCATTGTATAGACAAGCAAAGTGAACCACAACAATATTGGCCAGTTTCTCAAGGTCATAGGCCAACACCCAAGGCCAAATCTTCTAAGTTCAGAAGCCCTTTTCTTTGCATTATGAAGAGGCCGGGGCACAACAGCCAGGTGCTGGTAATAATGGGATGTGTCACTGGCAGGAACAAAAATGTTGATAAGGAAAACAAACTGGGGGTTCCTGGGTGGCTCAGTCGGTTAAGCATCCGACTTTGGCTCAGGTCATGATCTCCCGGTCCGTGAGTTCGAGCCCCGCGTCGGGCTCTGTGCTGACGGCTCAGAGCCTGGAGCCTGCCTCGGATTCTGTGTCTCCCTCTGTCTCTGACCCTCCCCCATTCATGCTCGGTCTCTCTCTGTCTCTCAAAAATAAATAAACGTTAAAAAAAAATTTTTTTTTAAAGAAAACAAACTGTAAGTCAATCTGCTTTTCACATCAACACACACCAACAATTCGCATTATGCACCTCTGCAAAAAATCTTTTTGTACGATAGGCTACAAACAGCTGCCACCGGTGTTGGTGACTTTTACTAACTCAGGTGAGCTGCACATGAGCACACTTGAATTACTTATCCTTCCACAATCACTGTATTCTCTATGGAAGTTAATTTGGAGGATCCCCAGTTATTCCGACTTACACGGACTCATCAACACGCAGCCATTCTGACGATAAACTGGTAACAGCACGGCCTCGCTCAAGTTCGCTTTGGGCCAGTTTTTGTCTCCAGCCCTGTAACACGGCATGCGGCTGTGTTTCAACAGCAGACTCAAAATAAACGACGACAGGACAATGACTGTGAAGACGAAAAGCCAGAACTCGCGTCCCTTCAATTTCATTATTTTATATGACCACGCGGAAGTTTTCTTTGTGCTTAAAACGTGGAAGAGTGAAAAAGTGCAGAAGCAATATTTTTGTCTGATACATGCACGTTTTAGTTCAGAACCCAAAGAGTTTACTACAGTTGGGTATCTTTGAAATTAAAATATATTATTTTTAATAGAGAGAAGAACAATTGCTACTTATTACTGACCAGTAGAGGAAGTAATTTTGTCCGGTAGAGAACACCAATGTTGGTGTCAAATGCTCCAAACCACCGCACTGCCCAAGCTAGACCGCAGCACCACCCTCCCACCCTCCCCATGCCTCCATGCCCAGGCCCCGAGGTGGGGGATGGTGGGGATGCCTGGCTGCACTGAAAGGTGGGGGCCGCGGTCAGGCTCGGCTCTTTTCCCCTCTGCTCCTCTATTCAGTCTGCAGAGACCCCCAGCAAGGAGGCCCTCTAGCTGCCGGGGCTCCCAGGCATCTGCCCCTGATACGTCACCAGCCGCCTTTTACCAGAAGGACAGAGTGCAGAAGGCTTTGGGGAGTGAAAAATAGCTGCTTCTCTCAAACAGCCCAGAGATCCATACTCTGGGATGGTTAAAAATAACCCCAAGGTCCAGGGGGAGACGTGGATCTCAGAGAAGCATTTGTCCCAGGGAGCACACACAGACAGCAGTGCATTTCCTCAGATGTAGCTTAAAATAGTAATGGAACAAGCCAGCAGTTTTAAATCATCACTGAAAATTTTCCATATGCGGGCCGCCTGGGTGGCTCAGTCAGTTAAGCATCCGACTTCAGCTCAGGTCATGATCTCGCAGTCCATGAGTTCGAGCCCTGCATCGGGCTCGTGCCCACAGCTCAGAGCCTGAAGCCTGCTTCGGATTCTGTGTCTCCTCCTCTCTCTGCCCCTCCCCCACTCACGCTCTGTTTCTCTCTCTCTTTCTTAAAAAATGAATAAATATTAAAAAAAAATTTTCATATGCTGTCACAAACACCTTTTTTGGTCTTAGACAAAATTGACACTTATGTTCCCATACTATACTTTGCTTAAGTTTTATAATTACCTATAACACACACACACACACACACACAGAATGCACACACGCAAATACCCTTATATATACCCACTGATGTACATATATACATCCACATACACAATATTAATACTACATTGTTCAGATGTATATAAACACATATTTAATAACTATATATTTATATGTGCATATTAATCTGGTCTCATGTATATCTACATACGTGTCTATTTATATCTATAAAATCAAGCAGATGATGGTTGGGAATAGTCTTTGGAAGAAAATCCGATATGTAAACGCAATGTATTTTTATTACACATCATTGGGTGAATATGCAGAAATGCAGAAAAGGATCCAGTTTCTCCTAGAAGTTAAAAAAAGGTTTTTTAAAAAGTTCATTTTTAAATGGTTTATTTAAATGGTTCATTTTTAAATGGTTCATTTTTAAAAGGTTCATTTTCAAAAAAAATTAGAAGAAAATAATTCCTAGTAACAGAGGACATACAGACGAATATAAGTCATGAAAAAGAATGTATTTTGACATTATCATCAACTGAGTATTAAACAGTCAAAGGTCTGGGGTAAGTATAGACCAAGTAAAGATGCAAACACTGCCTAGTGACCACCGAGGGAATGTTCTAGGAGTGCACATGATCAGAAGTTTCTAGATAAGTTCCACATCCCCAAGGACGGTTCTGAACCTGGTAATCCCTGACCAGTCAGCCAGTCTTGGGTTTGCAGGACAAATCTAGTTCGGACTTTGAATCCCAAAACAGGATTGGAGTTGCTTTAGGGGATCCTAGAGAGAGGGCAATTTAGTCTCTGTAGAATCTCTTTAGGTTTTTAAACTGATTTCATACCATAAATCCTAATTCAGCCCAAATCTGTGCTGGCTCCCATAAGATGCCCCCGAGTGGGCTTCTAGAACCTCCCCCATGCCCCAAAGCCTTGAACCTTGATCAAAGCCAGAGAAAACGGTAGTCGGTTCAGGCAGCCTCGTCTTGCCTAGTGAAAGTTCCAGAGTGTTGGCTTCAGAGCTATCTCACAATTCATGTCAAGCCTCCCTGTGGTCTTTCATTGGACTTAGTACCAACCGCGGCAGGATGCTCAATTCCTTCATGACATCTTATTGCAGCTAATAGTCCCAGAGGGGGTAGGGAAAAGGCACACTGCTCTGCCAGCTCTCCACTGTGAGGCGACAGAAGCCAGGAGATGGATCTGACAGTGGAATTCTGCTGCTTTCTCCCTAACTCTGGAAAGGTTTTCTTCCAAATCTTTGAGAGTTTCCTGTGCCTGTTAGGTAGGTTACGTTTTTGGCTCAATGTGACTTTTTTCTTAGGCACATATACAGGACTCCTAGAGGAAATGGTACAGACATAAATATACTAACTTCTTGTTGAGGCTATAGGTTCTGTGAACAATAACAGCTGCCAGTATGAACAGCACAACTGAGACAAGTTACCCTTTTTGTATTAATATTACAAACATAATCATTATGTTTACTCCGTATCTGCTTCCAAGGCGTTCAAAAGACTTTTCAGATGATTTGTAAGAGGTTCTCAACCCGCTGGCTGTACCAAGATTGTTTTGGGGGAACTTGGTCCAAGGCAGCTGGAGATTTAGTCTCCTTTCTACATCTTCCTCCAAAGTCACCGTCTTGCAAAACCAGGACCAATAAGCGGAAATCTTTAACTGGTGCCTGTCAGAGGCCACGTTGCCTTTAATGACCAGACAAAGAGAGATAAAGAGATTCCCACTGCTGGGGTTGCCCTTGGTAGCTGGGCCTACATTTTGCTTTGGTTTCCAGAAGCAAGGCCTCCATCATCTGGTCCTCCCTAATGTGACTGATGGTCTCCTTTCTGGATATATCTCCCACGATAATGACAAGTTTTAGTCTGAATATAACTCATCTCTCCATCTGCCTTGTCATGGCTTTAGAGCCAGATTTTCTTCCCCTTTACTTCTTTCCTATTCCCCATGGTAGAGTGCTCTGCTGAGAACAGATGCTCAATAAAGAGTAAATTCTCAAATTCGCCCCACTGTAATTTTTCATTTCTGTGATTTTGATGACCTGAAATCCTTTCTTGGTTTGTACAAGAAGGGTAGGCAGAGAGAAAGTGAAACTGTTTCAGGTCTCTGGGAGCTGGGGCAAAGAGCTAAGTTGGGCCTAAGAACAGCAAAATCAGGCACATGATGTGTAACTTTCACTTTTATTTGAGCCCCTGCACCCTTTGACTATTTAAGGAAGAGCTGTCAGGTGACAATGAATTAGTACAGGCAAGTCCTATAAAAGGAACCTTAGAGACCACCTAGTCATGCCATTTACCTCCACTGAATATCCTCCAGTGGTAGTCACGGTTAATTGTAGAAATCTATGCATTTTGAGGAAGCTTTACTTAAAGACTACATGTTAGGCCACAAAATAGGTCTCAATCAATTCAAGATTAAAATCATACCAAGCATCTTTTCTGACCACAATGGCTAAAACTAGAAATTAATTATAAGAAGAAAACTGAAAAAAACACAAACATGCAGGGACAAACAACATGCTACTAAACAATCAACGAGTAAATGAAGAAATCAAAGAGGAAATCAAAATATAATTCGAGACAAATGAAAATGGAAACACAACTTTCCAAAATCTATGGGACACGACAAAGGCAGTTCTAAGAAGAAAGTTCAAAGTGGCACAGGCCTACCTCAAAAAAAACAAGAAAAATCCAAATAAACAATTTAACCTTGCACCTAAAGGAACTACAAAAAGAACAAATAAAACCTAAAGTTAGTAGAAGGAAGGAAATAATAAAGATAAGAGCGGAAGTAAATGAAATAGAAACCAAAAACAAAACAAAAAAAACAACAATAGAAAAGATCAATGAATCTAAAAGCTGACTTTTTAAAAAGATAACCAAAATTGATAAACCTCTTGCCAGACTCCTAAAGAGAGAGAGAGAAAGAGAGAGAGAGAAAGAGAGAGAACCCAAATAAATAAGATCAGAAATGAAAGGAAGAAGTTACCCACAGAAATACAAAGAATCTTAAGAGACTATGAATATTATGAATAATGTATGCTAAAAAATTAGAAAACATAGAAGAAAGGGATAACTTCCTAAAAAATACCTTCTAACACTGAATCACAAAGAAACAGAACATCTGAATAGATTGATTATATGTAACAAAATTGAACCTATTTTAATTTTTAAACTCTCCAAAAAGAAAAGTCCAGGACCAGAGAGCATCACAGGCAAGTTCTACCAAGTTTTTAAGAAGAGCTAACACCTATCTTTCTCAAGTTATTGCAAAAAATTGAAGAGGGAGGAACACTTTGAAACTCATTTTACAAGGCCAGCATTACCCTGATACTGAACCCAGACAGACACTGCACAGAAGAAAATTCTAGGCCAATATCCTTAATGAACACAGATGCAAAAATCCTCAACAAAATATTAGTGAAACAAATTCAACAATATATTAAAAGTATCATACACTATGATCTAGTGGGATCTGTTCCTGGGAAGCAAGAATCTTGGTTCAACATCTGCAAATCAATCAACATGATATACCACATTAACAAAATAAAGACTAAAAATAATATGATCACTTCAATACATGCAGAAAAAGCATTTGACAAAATTTAACATCCATTTATGATAAAAACTCTCATCAAGGTAAATATAGAAGCAACATACCTCAACATAAGAAAGGCCAGGTGTGACAAACCCACAGCTAACATCATACTCAACAGTGAAAAGTTGAAGTCTTTCCCTCTAAAATCAGTAACAACACAAGGACGTCCACTCTCAGCACTTTCATTTAACATAGTATTGAAAGTCCTAGCCACAGCAATTAGGCAAGAAAAGGAAATACAAGTCATTGGAAAAGAAAAATTGGAAATTGGAAAAGAAAAAGTAAAATTGTCATGGCATAATATTATATATAGAAAACCATAAGGACTTCACTTCAAAATTGTTAGAACTAATAAATAAATTCAATAATATCACAAGATACAAAATTAATACACAGAAAGAGTAATTTTTCTATATGCTTATAATGAGCTATCAGAAAGAAAAATCAAGGCTATAATCCCATTTACAATTGCATCAAAAAGAATAAAACACCTAGGAATAAAGTTAATCAAGATGAAAGACCTGTACTCTAAAAACCATGAGACATTGATTAAAGAAATAGAAGATGACACAAACGAATGGAAAGACATTCCATGCTCATAGACTGGACGAATTAATATTATTAGAATGTCCATACTACCCAAAGAAATATACAGATTCAATGCAATCCCAATCAAAATTCCACTGGCATTTTTCATAGAACTAGAACAAAGAGTCCTAAAGTTTATGTAGAAACACAAAAAATCCCAAAAAACCAAAGTAATCTTGGGAAAGAAAAACAAAGCTGGAGGTATCATGCTCCCTGATTTAAAACTATACTTCAGAGTTATAGTCATCAAAACAGTATGGTACTGGCATGAAAATATACATATAGATCAATGGAACAGAATAGAGAGCCCTGACATAAACCCACATATATATGTCAGTTAATCTATAACAAGCTGCAAGAATATACAATGGGGAAAAGACGGCCCCTTCAATAAATGATGTTGGGAAAATAGGACAGCTACATGCAAAAGAACGAACCTGGACCAATATCTTACACAATATACAAAAATAAATTCAATGTGGATTAAAGACTCGATGTAAAACCTGAAACCATAAAACTCCTAGAAGAAAACATAGGCAGTAAGCTCTTTGACATCAGTCTTAGCCATATTTTGAGGGGTCAGTCTCCTCAGGCAAGGGCAACAAAAGCTAAAATAAACAAATAACATTACATCAAACTACAAAGTTTTGCACAGCAGAGGAAACCATCAACAAAGTGAAAAGGCACACTACTAAATGGAAGAAGATATTTGCAAATTATACATCCAACAAGGGGCTCATGTTTAGAATATATTTTAAAACTTACACAACTCTTATCAAAATGAGCACTAAATAATCTACAGATTATTGCTGAATCACTAGATTCTACACCTGAAGCTAATATAACACTGTATGTTAACTATACTGGAATTAAAATTTAAAACTTAATAAAAAAAAAAAACTAAGATGAGAAATCCATGGCCAATTATTGTGACATTTCTCCTCAGCCAAGTAACCGAGTAATAACAGAATGATGAACACCTACGGGGAAAGATGTCTCATAATTAACAAGCCACTCTGCCATATTAAAATAACAAAAGTAAGGCAAACATATTTGGGATTTTCAAAATTGCCATAAAATAAACAGAAATAATTCTGACCAAAAAAAAAAAAAGGATACAACTTAATATCAAAAAAGCAAACAACCTGATTATTAGATGGGCAGCAGATACGAATAGACATGTTTTGCAAAGAAGATACAGATGGCCAACAGGCACATGGAAAGATGCTCAACGTTACTAATAGTCAAGGAAATGCACATGGAAACCACAATGAGGTGTCACACCTGTCAGATTAGCTAGAATCAAAAAGACAAAAAAATAACAAATATTGGTGAGCATGAGGAGAAAAGGGAACTCTTATGCACAGTTGGTGGGAAAATAAACTGGTGCAGCCGCTGTGGAAAACAGTATGGAGGTTCCTCAAAAAATTAAAAATAGACTACCAGCAATTCCACTCCTGGGTATTTATCCAAAGAAAACATAAACATCAGTTTGAAGAGATCTATACACACCTGAGTTCACTTAAGATTTATGGCCAAGATTTGGAAGCAACCTAAGTGTCTGTCAACAGATGAATGGGTAGGGGCACCTGGGTGGCTCAGTCAGTTATGCATCTGACTCTTGATTTCTGCTCAGGTCATGATCTCACAGTTTATGGGATAGAGACCCACGTCAGGCCCTGTGTTGACAGCATGGAGACTGCTTAGGATTCTTTCTCCTTCTCTCTCTGCCTCACCCCCACTTTCTTTCTTTCTTCCTTTCTTTTTTTCTTTCTTTCTTCCTTTCTTTCTATCTCTCTCTCTCCTTCTTTCTCTCTTTGTCTCCTTCTTTCTCAAAATAAATAAACTTTAAAAAATAGATGAATGAGGGGTGCCTGGGGGCTCAGTTGGTTGAGTGTCCAACTTTGGCTCAGGTCATGATCTCACGGCTGGTGAGTTCAAGTCCCACATCGGGCTCTGGGCTGACAGCTCAGAGCCTGGAGCCTGCTTCAGATTCTGTGTCTCTCCCTCTCTCTCTGACCCTCCCCCATTCATGCTCTGTCTCTTCTCTGTCTCAAAAATAAACATTAAAAAAAATTTTTTTTTAAATCTTGACAAAACTGGAAGAGGACTTCAACTCTCTCCATTTTGACCTCCATCTGTACCTTCTTAATTTTTTTTAAGTTTATTTATTTATTTATTTTGAGAGAGACAGAGACAGCGTGAGCGGGGTAGGGGCAGAGAGAGACTCCCAAGCAGGATCCATGCTGCCAGCCCAGAGCCCAACGTGCGGCTCGAATACACAAAATCGTGAGATGGTGACCTGAGCCAAAACCAAGAGTTGGATGTTTCACTGACTGAGCCACCCAGGCAACCCTGTACTTTGTAATTGATTAAGTTCTTTCCAGCTTCTCTCTTAACTCAGGCAATAGACCCTGGGAGCAAAGCATCCACGATGGGAACTGAAAATACCCCCTCGAGCAATATGACTGCCCCCAGGTGACTGACCCCAGGACAAGGACTAACCTGCCCTTCACTGCCCACCTACGTGTACCCACTGTCCCACATTCTCCTTACATAAACCTGGAAGGATTTTCAGCACTTTGGAGACGTCTTCGAGACGTCAATGCACTGTCTTCCTGGTGTTGGCCTCACTGAAATAAATTCCTTTCGTGTTTCACCACCACTCATCTCTCTGCTTTTGGATTTTGTCAGCGGTGAGTGGCTGAACCTGGTCTGTTTGGGCCCCCCCAGAGCCAGGTGCTCTTCACCCCTGCACCCTGTTTGTAAGACAACAACAACTCGAACAGAAGCTCTAGGAGAGCCGGGCCCTTGTCTGTCCATCCTCCACACTGCTGCGTCCCTAAGTCCTGGCACAGTGTTTGTGCCCACCATATAGTAGGAGCTCAATAAATACTGGGGAGAAAAAAAGAAAATAAAAAGGTAGATAGAGAAAGAGACGCCAGGGATGGGCAATTAGAACAAAGGCCATGTGAGGACACAGCAAGAAGACATCCATCCGTAAGCCATAAAAACGGGTCTCAGAAGAAACCAACGACCCCACTGGCACCCTGATCTTGGACTTCCAGCCTCCAGATAAGAAAAGAAATGTCCGTTGCTTAAGCCCCCCAGTTTGTGGTATTCTTTTAGGGCCTCCTAGACCCACTAGGCCAGTGTTGGGACTTGAGTTGTCCCCTAGGAAGGAACATCCTGTTGGGTGAGGCAGCTCCCTTCACTGGAGGCACTGATTTCCCAGGCAGGGTCTGAGCAGGCAGCCCAGCGGCCAGGGCTGGGTCCTGCAGGGTCTGAGCTGTACCCCACGGCATCCTCCACAGCAAAGCCCCGTGACAGTGCAATGACCCACGAGGACCGGGATGGCTATAAGGGAAATAGAGCAAGGAGGAGGACAGTATTAAATCAACTTGGTGACTTGCCATCAAATACAGGCTTTAAAATCTTAAGTAAACCTGGATTGATAGAGCAGCGTGTCAGAATCTGAATCTTAAAGATCATCGTGTCGAACCCCTTATCTAAACGATAGGGGCCAAGAGGCTCAGAGAAGTCGAGATTCTCTCAAGATCTAGAGGCAACGTGAAAACCAAGGTGGACCCAAGATCCCGGCTTCCTGATGTTTTCTAAGATATCCTGTCTAGCTAAAATTGGTTTTATGGTCACTACACCTACGTGGCTCTAAATATAATTTAAAGCTTCCAGCTTGAAAACAAAGCCAAACGTAAACCATGCTGTGTGTAAACTTGGCAGGGTCACGGCTATGACTGTGTCCCAGTGAGGAAGCCTCCCAAGACCTCAGGACTCACGGCACAGTATGATCCGACCGACCCAAAACAGCAGAAAACATGGGGGTGAACCATTTTTTTTGCTTCCAGGTGGGAAGAGGATAGAACACATCTCTCTCCCTTTATTTCCTCCCCTCCCTCCTCCTCTCACTCCCCCCTCCTCCCCTCCTCCTTCCCTTTGTTCTCCCTCTCAATTCCGTCACGTTATCTGCACATCTTGAGTCATAGAATCTCATTGTTTAATCTAAGGGACCCGAGTTTTAGTCCAGAGATGATAAAGCTCAAGAGTTGAATGGCTATCAGCCCTCCATAATAAATGTTACTCTTCTTTTGTGCTGTCGTATTTGTGCCACATCTCCTTTCCAAGTCAATTTTTTTTCTCCTATATAGCTTTTCCCAGAACAACTAAGAAATCCCTATTGAGGCAGTGCATCCCAAATCCCACTATTAAAGGCTTTGGGCTTCTTTTAGACGTCCTGACAGAATTTTCTCCAGAATGCCGTTAAGGTGTCCAGAGTGGACTCAGTAGCCTGAAAGCAACAGAAACTCCTGACCCAAGTGACTGAAACAGTAATGAATGAATCTTCTCACACAAAACTAATGACAGAGGGGGAGTAACTCTCTCAATGAAATGGGTATGTTGCTAGATGAGATACGAAGAACAATGCTGGGAAAAAATGAAAGAACTGATAAGGTGGGGGCAAATGCTTGGGCCAACGTTGAGGCAAAGCCTGAATCCAGAGAAGGAATGCTCAGCCACTTTGCTCCAGGGCATAAGAACTTGGGTTCTGAGGCCTCCCCGAGGGAGAGGGAGAAATCAACGCCCAGGCAGGGGTCTTACTGGGGTGCTTCCTACGGCTGATACCCCCAAAAGTCCCCTGTCAAGGAAAGTGTGAACCAGAAACAAACCTTCCCATCCCCTACGATCCTAGGGGATCTCGGAGAAGGTTGCTGGGCACTGACTACAGAAAAGGAAAGAAAAAGAAGAAAGAGAAAGAAACTGTCCTGGAGGGGTCTTGACTGCAGCCCATCCTTGTTGCCTGGGGCAGATTTGCAGGCCTAGTTCCCTTCTGGAATCTCAAGCCAGGAATTGGGTTTAAGGTGTCACTGACCAGTAGAGCCCCCAGGTATCTGGCAGAAGCAAATATAAATCCTCTATGGAGGAAGCACCTCTATCCCAACCTCCCAGAAGCCCTGGATACCATTTTTCTAAGGCCCACGGCCCCGGCAGAGATAAATGGCAAATCGGGAAACAAGGTTCCAGGAGAAAAGGCCAGCAGAAGCAAGGAAGAACAGACACAGACCTGCACAAACTTTTAGAAATCTATCAGATACAAATTGTAAACCAACTATACTGCTGAGTTTCAAGACATAAGCCAAGTCCACAGGAAAGGCTGTTCCACTGTTGCAGCTGAACTCCACAGTTCAGCAACTCAACAATTATGTCAGGCATCTTAATACTTCCTGTCTTTCTACCTTGGCCTCCAGCCTGAGCAACCTGTTTGTCCTCCACCAGCTCTCCTCATGATCACAAGATGGCTGCAGCTGCTCCCGGTTTCACAACCACACAACCTCCAGAGGCAAAAAGGAGAGGGTATGTTTCCACATACCTCTTTTTAAGACTGAATCTTCACAGCTGGCTTCAAACACTTCATGGGCCAGGATTTCATCACACACGCATGACTAAGGGAATTACAGGGAAGGAGAATAACTGAATTAGATCAATAATGAGTCAGTTGCTGGGACAAGGGATGGTGGGCCTACCCTAGAGCTGCTGTGGAGGAGGATAAATACACACACAAAATGCAAGCTTTAACAGCAAGGTTAAAAAATGTGGTGGGGAGGGGTGTGGACAGAGGTAGGAACATATCTTCAGCAGCCTCCCCTTCCCAGGTTTTCACATGTGCAGTCTCCTGATAACATTTTCTAACTCTAGGACTTTTGGCCTCTAACCATCTGACAATTGCTCAGCTGTAGATTATTACCTCTGCTCTCCCCTGCCAAAGAAGCTACTTTAGCACATGTAGGATGAGTGCATGGCTTTTGTCACCCTTGGGCTGATCGTTACCATTTAATATGAGGGGCGCTTGGCTGGCTCAGTAAGTGAAGCACATGACTCTTGATCTCAGGGTCGTGAGTTCGAGACTCACACCGGATGCACAGATTACTTTAAAAAAAGTTGCGAAACATTTAAGATGATACTCTACTAGTTCTGTTTTCCAGATTCTATGTTATGTTTTGTGAGGAAATGACACTTTGCATAATCTACTGCCAAGGCACGGAATTTGGTGACACGTTTCAATTCTGTATGAATCCACAGTAAGAAGGTATTGTCGGGTATTGAGTTTTGACGATTGAAAGGTTAAAATATACATCTGAAAGCTGAGAAAGAGTTAAAAATCAACGTGCAGAAGTTAAAGAAAGGGAATGGGCACTTCGTGGCCTTTCTGGGGTTGCCAGCGTAGTACAGAGATCGACATTTCAAAGGCGTAGCTCGTTAACCTTCTTGGGCCCCGGCTTGGCCAAAGGGAACAGTTACGGAGTTTCATGCAGAATGTCACTTCTCAGAGGTCCAGGAGGATCACACGTCCCCAGGGCCCACATCCACACTGATCCACTGAGCCTCCCCTGGCAACAGTCCTGTAAATATTAGAGTGACCACACATCCGGGTTCTTGCTGTGCACCTGTCGTCTGGCATCCCTGTCACTCTAAGCAATGCCCGTGTTTGGAAGAGAAAATATATGGTCATCTTCCCCAGAATCATGACATTTTCTACATCCTATAACTCTGTTTGCACATTATTCCTGATCCCCATCTCCACACAACTTCCTGCGGGCGGTGGGCACCTCCGTGGGGAAGCCAGGGTATGGAGATTAGACAGCCCCCGGGATCCTTGCCCCAAACTCAGCGCTACACTTACTTTTCTGGGCCCTGCTTTTAAAGTGTTACCATTTCTACTTTCGTTATCATTTCTTCCTCCGACAGACCCCTTTTATTACTACGGATAAATCTGCCTTGGAATTCAAAATGCCTGCCTGCACACCTCCCCCACACTCCTCTCCCTTTAATTCTATCTGCTATACGTTATTAACCCTATATATCAGACGTGCCAACCAGAAAAGTTCAGCTCCCCAGTGAAATAATAACTATTTTCCAGGGATTCTGACTTTGCGGGAAAGTTAAATTTGAACACTTCTAGTAACCCTTTCAACTCCAAAATGTTCTGGCCCTAAATGCCTAAAAGAACACAGGGCACTACCCCACAAGGTACCATATACAGCTACGGACTGAAGTGTGTGAAGCCCTAACCCCCAATGTCACGAGTTGCAGATAGGGTCTTTAAGGGAGTAATTACAGTTAAAGTCATAGGGATGAGACCCTAATCCAATATGACTGGTGTCCTTGTAAAAAGAGGAAGAGACACGAGCAATGTTGCCACTCAGGGGAAAGACCATGTGAGGACAGGGTGAGAACAGGGTGTCTACAAGCCACGCACAGGGGTCTCAGCAGAAACCAAACCTGCTGATTCTTTGACCTTGACCTTGCAGCCTTCAGAACTGCGAGAAAACAGATGTCTGTCGTGCAAGCCTCCCAGTCTGTGGGATTTTGTTACAGCAGCCTGAGCCGACTGATATACACACAAAAGAAGGGTGAGATCTATTTCTTTCTTACTTACAGCTTACTATCCAGTCACGGTTCTCAGACATAGAAAAAAAAAAAAGTACAGCAAATACTTCAAGTGTTTTGTAATTTCCCTGGTGGATGACTTTCATCTTCTTTAAAGTACTCTTTAGCCCCTATCTTGGTCTGATCTATGCAAAACTGCTGTATGTCAATTTTGTGTCTTTGCATGCCGTCACTGTCAGTCAACTAAGTGCCTTGGGATTACATGGATAGCTCCCATTATGCTAACCTCGGATTCCCCCTGACTTTGGTGGTTTTCAACCCACGTTAGTTAAAATATAGTGTAGTATTGGTTTCAGGAGTAGAATTTAGCGATTCATCACTTACATATAACACCCAGCGCTCGGCACTCAAAAAGAATGAAATCTTGCCATTTGCAACTACGTGGATGGAACGAGAAGGTATTATGCTAAGCGAAACTGGTCAGTCAGAGAAAGACAAATATATGGCTTCACCCATATGAGGACTTTAAGACACAGAACGGAGGAACACAAGGGAAGGGAAGCAAAAATCATGTAAAAACAGGAAGGGGCACAAAACATAAGAGACTCTTAAACATGGAGAACAAACAGAGGGTCACTGGAGGGGTTGTGGGAGGGCGGATGGGCTCAATGGGTAAGGGGCACTAAGGCATCTATTCCTGAAATCATTGTTGCACTATATGCTAACTAATTTGGATGTAAATTAAAAAGATAAAATTAAAATTTAAAAAAATAACACCCAGTGCTCATCACAACAAACGCCCTCCTTAATGCCCATCATACATTTAGCCCATCCCCACTACCACCTCCCCTCCAGAAACTCTCAATTTGTTCTCTGTATTTAAGAGTCTCTTATGGTTTGTCTTCCTCTGTTTTTTTTAATCTTATTTTTCCTTCCCTTCGCTATTTTCATCTGTTTTGTCTCTTAAATTCCACATCATAAGTGAAATCCTATGATATTTGTCTTTCTCTAACTTATTTTGCTTAGCATCATATATAGATCACATCTTCTTTCTCCGTTCATCAGTTGATGGGCATTTGGGCTCTTTCCATATTTTGGCTATTGTTGATATTGCTGCTATAAACATTGGGGTACATGTGCCCCTTCAAATCAGCGTTTTTTTAATCCTTTGGATAAACACCTAGTGGTGCAATTGCTGGGTCATAGGGTAGTTCTATTTTTTTTTTATTTTTTGAGGACCCTGCATACTGTTTCCCAGAGTGGCTATACCAGTTTGCCTTCCCACCAAGAGTGCAAAAGTGTTCCCCTTTCTCTGCATTCTTGCCAACATCTGTTGTTGCCTGAGTTGTTAATTTTAGCCATTCTGACTGGTGTGAGGTGGTATCTCATCGTGGATTTGATTTGTATTTCCCTGATGATGAGTGATGTTGAGCATCTTTTCATGTGTCTGTTAGCCATATGGATGTCTTCTTTGGAAAAGTGGGTCCATTCATGTCTTCTGCCCATTTCTTCACTGTATTATTTGTTTTTTGGGTGTTGAGTTTGGTAAGTTTTGTATAGATTTTGGATACTAGCCTTTTATCTGATATGTCATTTGCAAATATCTTTTCCCATTCCGTTGGTTGCCTTTTAGTTTTGTTGACTGTTTCCTTTGTCATGCAGAAGTTTTTATCTTAATGAGGTCCCAATAGTTCAGTTTTGCTTTTGTCTCCATTGCCTCTGGAGACATGTCTAGTAAGAAGTTGCTGCAGCCAAGGTCAAAGAAGTTGCTGCCTGTTTTCACCTCTAGGATTTTGATGGCTTCCTGTCTTACATTTAAGTCTTTCCTCCATTTTGAATCTATTTTGTGTATGTTGCTGTCCAGTTCCCCCAGCACCATTTGCTGAAGAGATGGTCTTTTTTCCATTGCATACTCTTTCCTGTTTTGTTGAAGATTGGTTGGCCATATGTCTTTAGGTCCATTTCTTGGTTCTGTTCCATTGATCTATGTGTCTTTTTTTGTGTTGGTACCATACTGTCTTGATGACTACAGCTTTGTAATACAGCTTAAAGTCTGGGATTGTGATGCCTCCAGCTTTGGTTTTCTTTTTCAAGATTTCTTTGGCTATTCAGGGTCTTTTGTGGCTCCACACAAATTTTAGAATTATTTGTTCTAGCTTGTGAAGAATACTGGTGTTATTTTGATAGGAATTGCATCAGATGTGTAGGTTGTTTGGGGTAGTATATTTATTTTAACAATATTTGTCCTTCCAATCCATGAACATGAAATGTTTTCCCATATCTTTGTGTCTTCTTCAATTTCTTTCACAAGCTTCCTATAGTTTTCAGTGTACAGACCTTTTGCTTCTTTGGTTAGGTTTATTCTGAGGTTTCTTATGGTTTTTGTATGATGGCAAATGGGATCAATTCCTTGAGTTCTCTTTCTGCTGCTTCATTATTGGTGTTTAGAAATGCAACTGATTTCTGTACATTGATCTTATATCCTGCAACTTTGCTGAATTCATGTATCAGTTCAAGCAGTGTTTCAGTGGAGTCTCTTGGGTTTTCCACATAGAATACAGGATTCCCCCTTAAAACCCTGTCCACATGAAATGACTCAATCCCTGTAAATCCTGCTCTTTGGGGCTGCTAGGAGTCCTGCCCAGACCTCCGTCAAGTGTGAAGCCCTTGTTCCCCAGCTGCCGGCATGTTGGCAGTTCAGGCTTTCTCCTTCAGAAGAGAGCTTCCTCACTCAAGGTACATCCCACCCCAGGGGCAGCCTCAGCTCCCTTCTCCTTCTACTCCCATGGCCTTCCAATAGGCTAGGTACACATCCACGCAGACCCTTGCCTTAGATGGTCCCTTTATGGGAATGTTCTCCAGTTACCCACCTGCCAAACTTCCTCCCTTCCTCCAAGTCTCTGGTCCTATGTCTCTTCTCAGTGAGGCCTGCCCCCATCCACCTGCACAATCCTACAATCTGCCCCAGTCCACTCCACCCCAGTAGGCCCAGCTCTCCTTCCTGCCCTATTGTTTCCCCCCACTTCTAACCTACCATATACATTTCATGTTTGCCGTTCCCTCCAGTCGCAAGGCAAGGGTCTATTTTGTTCGCAGATGTATTCCAAGCACATAGTGGGTACACAGGAAACCTTTGTCAAATTTGTTTGATAAACTTTTCATCAGCTTTAGTAGGGATATGACTGCACTCTTCATAGGATCCAACTCCCTGACATCAAAAAAAGCCATAATGAAGAAAATGCAGTCTTCTTTACACAATGGAGAACTTACGCTGCCTCAGACAATTCTGAGTCTCAGGGTCAAATGCCATAAAAGCAGTACCATAATACCTAGCATATTTGACAACTATGACAAGTCATTTTTTTCATATTTTCTTAACTGTAAACAAAATTATTTTCAGTAATTACCAAAGCTAATTTTATTTTTATACTTAATTATATTTTTTTTGCTTGATGCCTTTAGTTTTACAACAACTAGGTAAAGGTTTTTAAAGGAGTCAACATGGCAGAGAAGTAGGGGGGCCCACAGTTCCCTTATCCCTCAAACACAGCAGTACTGAGGCCAGAAGACTTGGAGTTCCAGGAATCCGGGCTACAGAGTGACAGAAATGTCTCCAGGGGCCCACAGGGACAATGTGGCAAAGCCATAGGTGCATGATTGCAAACTGTGAGAGATAAAACAGTGTAAGAATGGAGACAAGGGATCCCCTTCTTTGAAGAGACGAAAGGAAGAGAAAGAGAGGTTGTGAAAGTGAGGATTGTATTTGGACAAGAGAAAAACCACAGACCAGGGATCAAAAAAAAATGGAAGAAGATCCAATCTCTCTCTAACTGCGAAGCTTTCTCCAGACTGGGGCCACTACACTGTTCACGCACCTGGGGAGGAGGGGAGCCAGCACCTGGCTTGGCAGTTAGCTTCCAGGTGCAGTCGGAGAGAGCAATTCTCTCCCTTGAGTGCTGTGGGAAGAAGGCAAATTTCCTTAGCGGGACAAAGACCCCACTAAAAAGGAGAACTATAGACCAATTTCCCTGATGAACATGGATGCAAAAATTCTCAATGAGATACTAGCAAATCGAATTCAACAGTATATCAAAAGAATTATTCACCACGATCAAGTGGGATTCATTCCTGGGCTGCAGAGCTGGTTCAATATTCGCAAACCAGTCGATGTGATACATCACATTAATAGAAGAAAGGTTAAATACCATATTTATCTATTGACCATCCTGTCAATAGATGCAGAAAAAGCATTTAACAAAATACGGAATCCTTTCTTAATAAAAACCCTCAAGAAAGTCGGGATAGAAGGATCATACTTAAACATCATAAAAGCCATTTATGAAAAGCCCACAGCTAATATCATTCTCAATGGGGAAAAACTGAGAACCTTCCCCTGAGATCAGGAACACAACAGGGATTTCCACTCTTACCACTGTTGTTTAACATAGTGTTGGAAGTCCTAGCCTCAGCAATCAGACAACAAAATGAAATGAAAGGCATCCAAATTGGCAAAGAAGAAATCAAACTTTCACTTTTTGCAGATGACATGATACTCTACGTGGAAAACCCAAAAGACTCCTCCAAAAAACTGCTAGAACTGATACATGAATTCAGCAAAGTTGCAGGATACAAAATCAACGTACAGAAATCAGTTGCATTTCCATATACCAATAATGAAGCAGCAGGAAGAGAAACCAAGAAATCAATCCCATTTATAATTGCACCAAGAACCATAAAATACCTAGGAATAAGCTTAGCCAAAGATGTAAAAGATCTGTATGCTGAAAACTATGGAAAACTTATGAAGGAAATTGAAGAAGACACAAAGAAATGGAAAAACATTCCATGCTCATGGATTGGAAGAAGAAACATTGTTAAAATGTCAATATTACCCAAAGCAATCCCAACCAAAATTTCACCAGCATTCTTCTCAAATCTAAAATAAACAATCCTAAAATTTGTATAGAACCACAAAAGACCCCAAATAGCCAAATTTATGTTGAAAAAGAAAACCAAAGCAGGCAGCATCACAATCCTGGACTTCAGCCTCTACTACAAAGCTGTAATCATTAAGACAGTATGGTACCTGCACAAGAACAGACATATAGACCAATGGGATAGAATAGAGAACCCGGAACTGGACCCACAAATGTATAGCCAACTAATCTTTGACAAAGCAGGAAAGAGCATCCAATGGAAAAAAAGACAGTCTCTTTAGTAAATGGTGCTGGGAGAACTGGATGGCAACATGCAGAAGAATGAAACTGGACCACTTTCTTATACCATTCACAAAAATAAACTCAAAATGGATGAAAGACTTAAATGTGAGACAGGAAACCATCAAAACCCTAGAGGAGAAAACAGGCAACAACCTCTTTGACCTCAGCCACAGCAATTTCTTGCTCAACACATCTCTGAAGGCAAGAGAAATAAAAGCAAAAATGAACTATTGGGAACCTCATCAAGATAAAAAGCTTCTGCACTGCAAAGGAAAAAAATCAACAAAACTAAAAGGCAACTGATGGAATGGGAGAAGATATTTGCAAATGACATATCGGATAAAGGATTAGCATCCAAAATCTACAAATAACTTACCAAACCCAACACCCAAAAAACAAATAATCCAGTGAAGAAATGGCCAGAAAACATGAATAGACACTTTTCCAAAGAAAACATCCAGATGGCCAACAGACACATGAAAAGATGCTCAACGTCTCTCATCATCAGGGAAATACAAATCAAAACCACGTTGAGATACCACCTCACACTGGTAAGAGGGGCTAAAATTAACAACTCAGGAAACAAGAGATGCTGGCATGGATGTGGAGAAACAGGAACCCTCTTGCACTTTGGGGGGAATGCAAACTGGTGCAGCCGCTCTGGAAAACAGTGTTGAGGTTCCTCAAAAAATTAAAAATAGAACTACCCTATGACCCAGAAATTGCACTGCTAGGAATTTATCCAAAGGATACAGGAGTGCTGATTCATAGGGGCACATGTACCCCAATGTTTACAGCAGTGCTTTCAACAATAGCCAAATTATGGAAAGAGCCTAAATGTCCATCAACTGATGAATGGATAAACAAGATGTGGTTTATATATACAATGGAATACTACTTGACAATGAGAAAGAAGGAAATCCTGCCATTTGCAACAACATGGATGGAACTGGAGGGTATTATGCTAAGTGAAATAAGTCAGTCAGAGAAAGACAGACATCATATGTTTTCACTCATATATGGAACTTGAGAAACTTAACAGAAGACCATGGGGAAAAATAGTTTCAAACAGAGAGGGAGGCAAACCATAAGAGACTCTTAAATACTGAGAACAAACTGAGGGTTGATGGGGAAGAGGGGCAAGGGAGAGAGGAGATGGGTGTTGGGCATTGAGGAGGGCATTTGTTGGGATGACACTGGGTGTTGAGTGTGAGTGATCAATCATGGGAATCTACCCTCAAAACCAAGAGCACACTGTATACACTGTACGTTAGCTAACTTGACAATAAATTATGTATAAAAAAAACTAAAAAATAAAAAATAAAACTAGCAAAAAAAAAAAAAGAATAAATTTCCATTTAAAGATAGATTTCAAACTCTGTAAATTCACTATGGATGAACCAAACAAAAATATTAAGTCCAGCCCACATTCAGGAAAGAAGTGGGCTCCACAGGTCAAAGGGAGGCATATTGAAGAATTTGTGGACATAGTTTTACCACATACTGAAATTATTTAGAACCAACACACAGATGTGGGAGAGAAAAGTATTTTATCACTGATGTTGTTTAGAACCCCTGGCCCAAGTCGAGAACAAAAAGCAACCATCTTTTAGTCATTTTTATTATATCTTTACATCCTTCACATTGTACCCCCTGTCTACACTTGGGGCAGAAGACTCCCCCTTCACTGCTCTTGGGAAACCATGGGATAGAAGGAAAACATTGATGTAGAAGGTGTAGGACGTTATGGTTGAACCGCGTCCTCCAAAAAGGCATGTTGAAGTCCTAACTCCCAGTACCTCAGAATGTAACCTTATTTGGAAATAGGGTCACCGCGGAGGTCATGTTGGAGTAGGTGCCCCCCTAATCCAATACGGCTGGTGTCCTTATAAGAAGAAGAGGCACAGAAACACAGACACACAGGGAAAACACCGCTTGATGTTCTTGTAGTGATATGTCTGGAAGCCACAATGCCAAGGATTTCCAGTAAGCACCAGAAGCTAAGACAAAGGCACTCTCTGGAAGGAATCAACCCTGCTGACACCTTGATTTCAGACTTCTAGCTTCTAGAATTGTGAGGAAATAAATTTTTGTTGTTGTAAGTCATCCAGTTTGTAGTCCTTTGTTATGACAGCCCTAGGAAATTGACACATAGCTCTTCGGGAAAATCTGCACGGTCGCCATTTTGTCCCTTTGGCTACTTAGCATGTGAACACCATTCCTTTGAAACTGAAGAGAAGCTATTCCCTTTTCCCACCCCCAGCAATTACATCACAGACACCTCACCCAAGCACGGCAAGTCAGAGTCTCCCTGTGGAGATTTTGAATCTTGAAAGAGGGACTAAGCAACCAAATTGTGACTCTCGGCAGTGGCTCTGGCAGGTAGAGAAGTCCTGTAGCAAATGTGCCAAGACAGCTACACCAGCCTCAGTTCTCAGCAGGCCATTCCTATGCCAAGTTCTTGGTTATGTCTTTTCCATGACTCTCCAGCCTTTCTATTGATTCCATGAGCTACCTAATACCCCTCTAGAAAATTCCAACTCTGCTTAAGTGAACCCAGAGTCAACTTTGTAACCACAAACCCTATTACACCCTAGAAGTTAGCTTTTAAGCCAGATGCCTGTTGTAGTTTCGTTTCTTGTATTTACCTATTTCTCTCCTACTGTAAACCTTCTGCATTCATCTATACATGCATTTATCCATCAAACATGTACTGGTTGCCTTTAATTGTCAAAGTACTAGGTGTCTGGAAAACATTGCCTATTAAGAATGACACATACCCTTAAAGAACCACAGCCTAGTCCAGGGCAGAACAGTCAAGAAAACAGATGGTTATGACACAGAGTGGTAACTGCTATAATAAACAGAAAATGGGGGCGCCTGGGTGGCGCAGTCGGTTGAGCGTCCGACTTCAGCCAGGTCACGATCTCGCGCTCTGTGAGTTCGAGCCCCGCGTCAGGCTCTGGGCTGATGGCTCGGAGCCTGGAGCCTGTTTCTGATTCTGTGTCTCCCTCTCTCTCTGCCCCTCGCCCGTTCATGCTCTGTCTCTCTCTGTCCCAAAAATAAATAAACGTTGAAAAAAAATAAATAAAAAATTAAAAATTAAAAAAATAAAAATAAAAATAAAAATAAACAGAAAATGTACCTACCTGATATGCTATGGGAGAAGGGAAGGAAGGCTTCCTGTGGTCACTGATTCCAAAACTATGTCCTGAAGGATACATTAGATGCCTAGGCAAGGTAGAACAGGGAAGGGGACAGACATTCCACTAGTGGAAGAAATTTAGCAGGTCAGAATATTAAGTTACTGAACCAGAGTTCGGTGTGTCTGTGCATAAAATTCTAGGTAGGGGTTGGTAAAAGTTGAAGCTATAAAAAAAGGAGGTCGAAGTCAATACTGCATGTCTCGCTTAGGGATTCAGACTTAATCCGGACAGCAACCTATAACCACCAAAGCAGGGAGAAAGCAGCCCGTTTTACATGTGAGATTGATTTTTCCAGCAACAGTGCCAAGAATTAATTGGAATGGGGCAGGTGCTGGAAGGTACGAAGACCAGATGTGAAAGTGTTAAGAGTCATCTGGGAGGTTTCAAAGAGGCAAAGGTCAGGACGGGGATGGTAATAGATAGCAAAGATGGGAAGGATAGGACAGATGGGAGATGGATGGATGTATTCTGAATTCTCCTCTTGCAGGAAGGCACTTCTAGACGGACACAGGCCATCCGCCTTGTTCTCTATGGCCCAACACAGGGTCTGGCACACAGAGGCACTGAGGACATTTTTATCTGTCTTCGAGTGTAATGGTTCTTTTCTTGGCCACGTCCAGTCTACTGCGGGGCCCATCAGAGGCACTCTTTGTTTCTGTTACAGTGCGTTTTACCTCTAGCATTTCCTTTTACTGCTTTCTTAAAGTTTCCATCTTGCTGCTTACCTGACTCAACTGTTCTTGCAAGTGGTCTGTCCACTTTTCCCAAAATAGCTCTTAAAATATTTATCATAGCTATTTTAGTTGCTTGCCCCGTAATTCCCGAATCTCTGCCATACCGGCACCTGGTGCTGATGCTACTCGGATTGTGGTTTTGCTTGCCTGTTACCTTGCGTTGCAACTTAGTCTCAGCTTCTATTCTAATGTAACCAGGGTGTTGACCTGTCTTTAATCTCTGAAGGTGCAGGTGCCAGAGGCCTCCAGTAACTAGGGCCTGTGCCTTTCAGTTACAACCCACTGCTATTTCACCGAGGTTTGCAGGTACTCAACGGGTAGCGTTCGGATGTGATCTTATAATTAAATGTGTCTTTAAGTGGGCTTGTCTTCCTGGGCTATGACTTTCACAAGTGTTTATTAGCTCATTTCCCCCCCCACCCTCAGGTGAGACAGGAAGGCTGGAGGGGGCTGGAGGCAGGGAAATGCCCTTCCCCAGGTAGGACAGTCCTTTCCCTTAGCAAGTAGGCCTTTGTTACAAGAATGCTCCAGGCATATTTTTGAATGGTAAATATTCCCCTTCCTGTGCCAGAGCCACATGGGGATCACTCTGGGCTCTTCATCGTGAAAACCCTGGCGAGGTTCCTGGAGGTAAGACCCCAAAAAAGAAGGCAGACTCCAGGAGTTTCTTACCCTCAGGCTGGTCCACACTCAGCCTCCAGCGATTTATCAAAACTGTCATCTAAGTGTTCCCACCAGCGTGGGGCTGCAGCACCTTCTGGACAGGTAAGGAGATCTTGGCCGTGACTCTGGTCTGGCCTCTCTCCCCAGATCATGGGATGCAGCTCTGCCCTGGGACCTCAGTCACTGATGGGTTCAAGGGAATGTATTGATTTTCAGCTTGTTCAGCTTTTTTTGCTCTGAGGACGGGATTAATGACCTGCAAGTTCTTTACACAGTGGAACCGAGATCAGAACTGCCTCAGTACATGCTGTTGAAGGAATAAAGCACAGTAAGCAGGTCTGAATGAACACTTCTGGAGAGAAGGTATCAGAGAGGAGTCAGGGAGGACACCAGGGTCTGGCTGGGGTGAGAAGTAAGATAGGGAACACAGTGGGATAGCAGATATTTGGGGAAGGACAATTAAAAAGAAAAAAAAAAAAACATTAATGGAGAGTTCTGCTTAGTTATGTTTTGCATACTTGCAAATTTTGCTCTGATGACCTGAAGGTTTTCTTTATGGAGGGGTGGGAGGCGGGGGGGGGGGGGGATAGAAATAAAATAAACCATAATCCAATGGTTCAGGATTGGTGTGAACGTGGCGACACAAGTTATGTCTCCTTTCATTTAAAGATACGCAGGGGTGCGGCTCCCATCAGTGTCAGCCACGGTGGTGTGAGTGCCCTGTTTTCATAACCTCAGGGAGTGCAAGGACCTGGAGGTCACAGTAGCAGCGGCTGAGTGACATGGGAGCCACCTAGGAGTGGCAAGATAAGAGAGTACACTTTACCTTCCTGGGGCACCGGGATGGGTAACAGACTCTCCTGCTTAAAACCCCTTCTTAAACCTCTTAACTGCCTTCTTACACTTCTCCTTAAAAACTCCATTCACTTTCTGTTACAAATAGTAATAGTAATAATAATAATAATAATAATAATAATAATAATAATAATGGAAGAATTGGCAGCCGGCATTCCAAGGAGGATCCTTTCCTATCTTTGTGAGCACAGCGCTATCAAAGAGCAAACAAACACAGAAAGCGAAGAATAACACAACGATTCCTTCCTGCTTCTTTCGAAACTAGAGGGTTTGTATGTTCTTTGAGTCTCCACTGTTGTGTGGCCCTGGTTTGAAAGAGGCTGGGCCACATAATCCAAAAGTTCACTCTGGCTCCTCTGTTCATTTCAGAACAGTCATTTCTCCATTGTCAAGGCACCTGTCTAGAGAAAGAACTCCTGCTTGTCAGGAGTTGGCTTCCGTCCTGTCTTATCTTGGGCCACCTGGGGCAGGCCACGGATGTCAGTTTGTCATGTGGTTGCTGACTCAACTTTGAAGCTTGTAGTGCCACTTGGAAAAGAATCAACCTTTGAGAAGTTCCAAGGGCTTCTTTCTTTCTTTTTTTTTTACTCAAGCTTTGTAACAAATATAGATGATTTTGCATGTATTTTTTTTATCATTTCCCTCTCTCATTTCTTTTTAGATAAGCGCTTTTTCTGATTATAAATTAACATATGTTCATTGCTAAAAATATGGAGAATACAGAAAATTATACTGTCTATGGTATTCAATACTAATTGCTATCAACATTTGTTATTTTGGGGGGGCTTTTTTCTCTGCATTCATACATATACTCATACTTTTTTTTAAGAAAATTGCAATATACTTTTCATTCCCTCTTTGTCTCGCTTAATGCACAGTATGAAAAATTTTCCATGTAATTAAATATTCTGTGAAAACACAGTACAACAGCCTTTCTCAATATGCAATTATATATGCACTATTCCTCTATTATTTTTTTTTCAACGTTTATTTATTTTTGGGACAGAGAGAGACAGAGCATGAACGGGGGAGGGGCAGAGAGAGAGGGAGACACAGAATCGGAAACAGGCTCCAGGCTCTGAGCCATCAGCCCAGAGCCTGACGCGGGGCTCGAACTCACGGACGGCGAGATCGTGACCTGGCTGAAGTCGCACGCTTAACCGACTGCGCCACCCAGGCGCCCCCATTCCTCTATTATTTTACTCATACAACAGTTATAGTTACATAGTGTTGTATATTGAGGACTTTTCAAATTATAAACAACCTTGTAAAAAATCCAAGTAGCTAAAGTTTTCTATTATTATTTTACCAATAGGACTTGTTGGGAAGACAATGTGGATCGAAAACATTAATGACTTTAGTGCATATTGTTAAATTACTTTTCTGAAAAAACTTTTGCCGGCTGACTTTTCACCGGCAGTATACTACAGCGTGTTCATTCCAAATAAATTTTATCTTAAAAACAAAACCTTTGCCTATTTTGAATGTGGAAGATGACACCTAAATCATTATCCGAATGCACGTTTATTTGATTACTAGTGAGACTGAACATTTTTCCCTCTTTTTCTGGTAAAGAGTAACATTTCAGATAAAATTATAATTAGTTTTGAAGTTACACATTTTAGACTGGTGTTATGAATACAACCTTTTCATTTCTGCCATTATCACATAGTATGTTAGAATACTGTTGGTAACCATTGTTTGCTAAATACTCTGGTACGTACATCTTTTAAGGGATTCTGTGGTTCACAAGGGCAGATTTTGTATACAATTCTATAACTTGGGAGCACTGGACAAAATCATCTCCTTTCATCCATTTAACAAAGATTTATTGAGTTCCAACCACTACTGTAGACATGGACAGTCTTGCTCGAGTCAGCCATGGTTTTGTGCTTACAATTCTAGTGCAGGGAAAAGATGACCCGAAAAAAAGGGGGGGGGACATACAAATAAATAAAATAATATAGAATGTGAAGTCTTAAACAAGAAGCTGTTGAGCTAGAGAACAGCAGAAGAGAACACATTTGCTAGTTTGGCAAGATGCTCAGAAAAGACTTCTCTAAGGTGACGTTCAAGTTGACACCTAAAGGAAGCCAACACCTAAAGGAGAAGTGTGGCAACCCTGATGGTGGGAGGGAGTTCAGGGGTGAGTGGTGGATAGTAGCCGGGTTGTTTAGGGTCTTTCAGGCCACAGCAAGGAGGTTGACCTTTATTCAGAATACAATGGGGAAGCCACGGAAGGGTTTCAGGCAAGAGAATGATGTGATCCTACATCTATATGAAGATGATCATGCTTTGCTGTTGTTGGAGAATAAAGAGTAGAAGCAGAGCACCCAAGTAAGAAACTGTGGCAGGACTGCAGACAAGAGACTATGGTGGCCTGGGGTAAGGAACTGCACACGGAAGGAGGGGGACTAATCCTATAAACATGGTCTATATTGTGGAATCACATGTGCATGCATTTAACTGACTCTGCTGACTCCAAATCCTTCCGCTAACCAACCTCACTGTAAATGGGACGGAATCCTCTTAAGAAAGGAAGACGACTATTGTTCTCTGGAGTCACAAAAGGAAATGCCAACTTGAAGCCATGGCCAGGTTCTTCTCTGCAATTTCTCAAACACGGTAGTATGTATGTCTTATTAAACAAGATTTCGATTCAAATCCAAACATCACTGAATACCCACCAAGTGTCAGACCCTGTTCTGGGAGCTTTCACATACATCCTATCTCACTTGCTGTGGTCAAAAATAAAGCCATACTTAAGTTACCACACAAATAGAGCAAATTTATGCTTCTATCCTGATTATGAGAGGTCCATTCACCATTCCCTGAGCCCTCCCTTCCTCGGAAAGTAAGACCCCTTCAGTGCTCACCTTATCCAAATGAGTCAATCTTGTTTATTTCTGTTATTCAGAAAAGAAATTGAGAAGTCTGATCTGACTGCCTAAGGTTCTCACTTCTGCTTTTGTGAGGCTGGTTCAGAAAACAGGAAGTCCAGCTCCCATGTCTAAAGGTTGGAGGCTTAACGCTTAACCCACTGCAGATAGTGGTGCACAGACTGGAGGGAGAGGGGTTACTGATGGTTACTCCACTCTATAGGAGACTGGGTTCCCAATTACAACTCTAGTGACAAATATTTTCATGTACAGATAATCAACTATTTCTCTTAAGGAACCCCAAGGTCCAAGATGGTGGGTCAGGACAGGATGTAACATCATCACTTTGTGAGCAACTGACCTTCCCCTTAAGACCAGACGGGCCCTGGTGTTGACCTGGCTTACCAGCCCAGCCCTTTCACTCCACCACCACCATCACCACCACTGCCGTCATGATGGTGGATTTCTTCTTGAGGGCCATTATTGTATATTCCTGGCCACTTAACTTAGGTAGGACCATCCCAGCACATCAGAAGGGTTATAACCCATCAGAAGGGTTATAACCTTCCCTTTGGTTTGAAACCCTAAAGGGAAAGAGCCAGGATTTCTGATTTGCTAGGGAAATCCTTGGTCCCTTTGCAAGATTTACAAGAAGAGAATATCTGTTTGGGACATTTAAAACTATGCAGTGGCTTTTTTATTTTTTTTAAATTTTTTTTTTTCAACGTTTTATTTTATTTTTGGGACAGAGAGACAGAGCATGAACGGGGGAGGGGCAGAGAGAGAGGGAGACACAGAATCGGAAACAGGCTCCAGGCTCTGAGCCATCAGCCCAGAGCCTGACGCGGGGCTCGAACTCACGGACCGCGAGATCGTGACCTGGCTGAAGTCGGACGCTTAACCGACTGCGCCACCCAGGCGCCCCTGCAGTGGCTTTTTTAAATACTCAGGTGGAAGTTCTGGGTGTCAAGTTCAAGAGCAGCAGGTGAGCTTGAGATTTGGAAGTGATGGCTGCATTGGTAGTTGAATCACAGTGAGGATGTGATTGACTCCAGAGAGGAAGACAGCTGAGAAGGAACCTGAGGAATAGTACCATTTGGGAAGCAAGCCCACCGAGGAAGCGAAGGAGCTCTTCAAGTAGGAGAAAGATAGAGACGTGTCATGGACCCTAAAGGGAGAAAACATTTCAAGGAGAAGGAATTTGTTCCACAGCGTTCAAGGTAACAGAGGTCAAGAAAGCCAGGGACTGAAGTCAGGTTATGAATTTCTCACACAGATAAAGGTCTGTTTTGGCATATTATTGATTAAGGTCATACGATCAGATTAACATTCCCTTTCAACAATTTGTGCTTGGAGTTGTATAATTAGACTCTTATCAGCACACTGTTGACCATCACTTGCTAAGTAGTAATTGGTATAAGTAAGGCCTTTTCATCACATCTTACTCTGCTGATTTTATCAGAAGCAAAAAAGCCACTTTCCTCTTGACATCAATGAAATCTAGTAACTACTATATGGTGTTTTGTCTTTGCCACTTGACTATGGCACTGCCCCTGTACAGCATGGGTTCTTTTGAGTTCGGTATGTCTATTCACATGTCAGTTAATGATTCAATTCCCCTACACTTTTTCCTGGAATGCTCTGGAAACATTTTGAACACCATGATAGGACACTGTCTTCACTTAGCTTGGGCATCTCATTTATATATTTAGTCCATTTCTTTTCTTTTTAGTCTGATATTATTAAAGTATTTCTACTCAGCACCAATGTATCATAAACAGAAATACAAATATAGATGATATCAAGTGGCAATACAATTTCAGGATATGCTTACATGAGAATTTCTGGATCCTGAACTGAAACCATGAAAATTCAAAGTCCTCCTGGGGACCTGTTGACTCATGTTTCAGAAACACTGCCAGGGAGACTATGCCCAGTGGATGGGCACTCCTCTCTCATGCCTACCCTTTATTTTTGATTTCCGTCTTTAAGGGAAGAGGGTTTGAATTAGAACCTGTGAGGAGTAACAATAGCAGTGGGTGAATGACAATCTCTGGCCTGCGATGACATCCAGAGACTTCGGCTTAGAATCATTTTTACTCCTTTCATATATTTTTATCTTTTCCTAAAAAAAAATAAATGGATGTTTCTTTGATAATTAACTGTGGCGTGTTAACTTTCTTTGTTGCATCGACAGCCCCTAGTACAGTGACAGATTCCAATTGACAGTTGGTTAAGGCCTCTTTAATACATACTCAAGCATTTAATATTATTTGGCAAGGGGAAGGTTGCATAATGATTATTATCACATAGAGATACACAGCAGAGAGCAAATTGAAAAGGCCTGGCTTTCTCCAAGTGGAAGAGTAGGAACACCAAAGCATGCAAGTATATTGGATACTAACTGTTCCTGCCCATAAGAAAGAGCATCTCTTAAATGCCTTTTCCTTTCTCTTGATCTTTGTGAGAAACCATGGCCTTGGCGACACGGAGGTCATTAGAGCTATTTGCTGATATTTCTTCCTCTTTCTGAGCACATGAAATTTCTCATTTTCAATTTTTTCAATTTTTCATGTGGCCCTGTGGCTTGTTTTGGCCCGTCAAATGTGAGCAGAAGTGGTATGTATCATTTCAATGGGGGAACCTTTAAAAGCTGGTGTCAGATTCACCACATTCTGTTTTCTCTGCTTTGATGCCAGTGATAGTATTCAGATGATGACTCCATTTGTCTGTGTCTGTGAGTGAAAATGATAGAGAGTAAAGCTCTCCAGTGACGCGATGGACAGGTAGATCAGGAGGTAAATAAACCTTTGCTGTTTTAAGAGACTGAGATTTGGGGCATGACCTTGGCCTTCTTGATTTTACAGGAGCCGAGCACCTGAAGCGATCATGCTCAACAAGAGGGTCTAAGCCGGCTAAAACATTTAGAAAGTGGATGTACCTAGCACAAAAATAAATGTTATTGCGGCCCCTGGGTGGCTCAGTCAGTTGAGCATCCAACTCTTGATTTTGACTCAGGTCATGATCTCGCCACTTGTGGGAATGAGCCCTGCATCGGGTTCGGCGCTGACAGTGAGGAGCCTGCTTGGGATTCTCTGTCTTCCTCTCTCTATCTGCCCTTCCCCCATGCACATGCACACATTCTCTCTCTCAAAATAAATAAACTTGGGGCGCCTGGGTGGCGCAGTCGGTTAGGCGTCCGACTTCAGCCAGGTCAGGATCTCGCGGTCCGGGAGTTCGAGCCCCACGTCAGGCTCTGGGCTGATGGCTCAGAGCCTGGAGCCTGTTTCCGATTCTGTGTCTCCCTCTCTCTCTGCCCCTCCCCCGTTCATGCTCTGTCTCTCTCTGTCCCAAAAATAAATAAACGTTGAAAAAAAAAATTTTTTTTTAATAAATAAACTTAAAAAAATAGATGTTATTTTAGTGAGAATAAGATTATGCCATGCTTTACAATTCTCAAAAGCATTCTTCATTAATTATTTCATTTCTTTTCCCTTGTGGTCTTGGGAAGTGGTCTCTCTACCTCTCCCTTCCAGACCAACACTCCTTGGTCAGTGGACTGCTCTCACTGCCCATCCCACTTCTAATGTGCCCCTAATTCAGCACTTAGTACAGTGTCCTGCCGTTTTAAAATAAGATCCGTCTTCCTAGGAAACTGTGTCCTGTTCATTTTTGTATACCGTCTTTCCAACCGACAGCCAAGCTCTACTGTTTCAGACGCATAACAAGTGCTTTAAAAACGCTCATTTGAAGAAGTTGAGAAGTAAGGTAAGTGGCAAGCCCAAAGTTATAAGTAGCACTCCAGTAGCAAAGTTATAAGTAGGATTCTAAGACTTCTGACTCAACATTCCATGATTTCACTATCATTTATTGAGCACTGAGGAAGAGAAAGCAGCTCAGACATCTGGGTACTGACCTTGATGTTGCTATGAGCTCGTCTGGACCATGTTCTGTGGAATAAAAACAATTTCACAGGATAACATCAGACAAGGCCATTCTTTGACCATGGTCGAGACAAAAACCAGACCGCTTCCACAGTCTAGTTGGAACACAGAACATGAACATGGTCTAAACCACAAAAATGACAAAAAATGTCTACCGTAAGCTACTTCTTTATCAGTTATGGCTTTAACCCCCACTTATGTTCACTCCTTCTAAGAATTAAGACACCCAATCATAGAATTACCCCTACTTCCTGACAGCATCCAATACGGGGGGGGGGGGGGGGGGGGGGGGGGGGGGGGGGGGGGGGGGGGGGGGGGGGGGGGGGGGGGGGGGGGGGGGGGGGGGGGGGGGGGGGGGGGCTTGCTTTCTTGAACCCTTCCCACACATCACTTATGCCCAAATCCCATGACAAATTCTAACACTTCTACTGAAATACCCCATTGCTCCCCATTTATGTATTCCTCCTCCTTACAAGAAGTCATAAACCTAACTTCAGGTGTGGTCCTGGCGGGCTTGTTGGAAGGCACTGGTACAGTCCCTCCTTTGTCCCAAGGCTATGCTGTATATACGTGTTGAGGGTTCATTAGAACAATCTTGTAGGGCTGTTATGCCCACTTGACAAAGAAAGGAGGTTCATAGAGATTAAATAATTTGCCCAAGGTCACACCGCCAGGAAGAGCCAGAGACCACATTTCAGACCCTTTGCCAGGAGCACTCTCTTTCCCTGCACGGGCGCCCCCTACCCCGTTCCCCTTTTCTGCGTTTCTTAGGGCACTTGCCCTGCCGACCCGGATGCTACAGGGAACTGCATCCCACACACGTTACTTTTGCAACAGATCTCCGTGTGCTTCTGCGAAAAACGATGTTCAGACCCAGAAATGTTCTGCCACTGCAGAGCCCTAAAGCGAGACCTCTGCGCTGCCCTACAAACAGCTCGGGCTGGCGGACGGCTGCGCGGCGCCAGGTTTAGCCTGGGGGCTCTGGGGGCGGGCTCACGGGAGCGACGTCGAGCGGACCAATCCCCGCGAGGGAGCCAGACACCGGGCCCAATCGCAGAAGAGCCAGGCAGGACAGGGACAGCCACGCCGGCGGCGACCCCGGCAGCCAGCGGCCCCGCCCTCTCGGCCGGCTGCGGGGCTCCGCGGGCGGGAGCTAAGCCTCTGTCTGGAGCCGACCGGCAGCGGGCCCGCAGACCCACCCACCGACCCGCGGACAGGCTGCCGACCGCGCAGGGAGCAGCCGCCCGTGCTCCCTGGGGCCGAGTCCGCAGGGCCACCGAGGAGCCGAGCGGGGGCTGCGCAGTGACCTGTCGCCGTCGTCACTCTGGACGCCGGAGTGCGCTCGGTTGGTTTGCTTTAAAATGAGAGCTTGAGTTTCCCCGACAGGTGCATTTGGTCGAATTCAACGGAAATTCCCCTCCCGGTCCCCGCGCGGCGGCCGGCGCAGACCCGGCCCCCGACCCAGGCGGCGGTCAGTGTCCCCGGCGCGTCCCGGGCCGCCCCAGCCTCGGGAGCACTTGCTGCTCGGCAGGCGCCCGGAGAGCGCAGGGCACCCCCCCCCCCAAAGAAGACAGCCCCCGGGGATTCCGGCCCCGAAAATGATCAGACCTGCGCCTAGCCTGGCAGGAAGACTGTAACCGTGGGGTGAGTTTCAACGAGAAAAAAAATCCCTTTACGATCGGGAGCTGCTTTTTAAAGGCCCCCTTCCTGTCCTTGTTAAAGAGCAGCAAAATAACAATAGCAAACAGTTGCGCAACTATCGCGTTCCCGGAGGAACCTCATTGTTTCCCTTTTGAAAACCGGTTGGCAGTATATACAATGTGGGGACTGCGGTGAGATGATTCCCAACGAAAATGGGTGACGACTTACTAAGATTATTTTAAGGCGGTTTGAGCCCTGAAAGGTCATACTTACTCTTAAAAATAGTTAAGTACGATAGTCACCGGTTTACTGCGTACCCTCTTCCAAAGTGGAAATTAATCTCTTACGAACTGCTTACTGCTTTCTGTTCCCCAGTTACTTCTAACTTCCCCGTTCTTTTTAACAGAATTCAACTACCTACCCGGGCAATATGAAGATTTTCTTTGTAGAACCTGCCATTTGCCTGAGTGCATTTGCTATGACTTTGACTGCCCCACTGACAACACAATATGTGTATAGGAGAATATGGGAAGAAACCAGCAACTACAGTTTTGTGTCGGATAGCAATATTTCTGCGTGTGGAAAAAATACAAGCAGCCCAATCTTTGCATTCCAGGAGGTAAGACATGAAAATATCCCTGAAATGTAATAAAAGGGGGATGTGTAAAGGCGTTTTTTGATGAAAGAGGGCACTGCACTCATCATACGTTGATCTCTCAAGGGTCACCTTAAACGCTCCAAAATCCCAGGTCAAGAGCCTTTATTTAGTTCTCCTGTTTGAAGTTTCCTGACACCTTTAATCTGCCTCTTCTTTTTTTTTTTTTTTTAATTTTTTAATGTTTATTTTTGAGAGAAAGACACAGAGTATGAGCAGGGAAGGGCAGAGATACAGGGAGACACAGAATCCCAAGCAGGCTCCAGGCTCTGAACTGTCAGCACAGAGCTTGACCCCGGGCTGGAACCCATGATCTGTGAGATCATGACCTGAGCTGACGTCAGTTACCCCAACCGACTGAGCCACCCAGGTGTCCCTAATCTGCCTCTTCTAAGTAAAAGCCCCTTCTTCTCCTGTGACGTTGGTGCTTCTCCTTTCTTAGAAAATTTCAGCCTCGTCTCACCTCCCCAGGGGCTCTTTCCTCCTCCTCCCCCACCCCCATCCCAAAGCCTGAAAGTTGGACCACAGCCAACTGGAATGACTACTCGATGGTCCCGGCGGCCGGGGAAACAGTGTTTCTGCCTTTCCCTGGCTTGCTTCCTTCTGCCTGTACATGACCCAGTTTTCAGTGACCCCGTAAGTAGCCCATCACTGAAGACTGTGGACCTTGGGGCCAGTGCCCTTCATGGACTTGTAGGGGCCAGGGGGCAGCATTTGTCATTCATCATTTGGTGTTAGCACATCAGCTTTGACTCCCAAGTGCCCAGGAGCAGCTGTGGGAGGCTATCTGCGGAGGGGAGCACTCACTTTGGTTCTGAGGACACTGAAAATGTTGAGGCAGGTATTACAGAGCCTTACCTTCTCCCGCTCTGGCCTCCTCCCCCAATTTTTTATTTGTTTCAAACAGGAGGTACATCGCCATCCTCCGGCTCCCTCAGACAGTTTTTAGCAAAGTCTACCAATGTCCAGATGCGAAGGAGATAGCATTTAGATCTGGAATTGTTCGCCTCAGAAAGCCTCAAAAACAGACCGCAGTTCTGCACCTTGAACTCTTCCCCTAGGGGATATTTTGTGATGGCAAAGAGTGGCACCGCCTCACCTCTCAAAGGACAAGAAGAGTTTGGAGGAATTCGAGTCACTTGCCTAGCCGGCTCTTAGATTTTCTCCTCAGGAGAAGGGGATTCAGCTGTGACTGGGAGAGGAGTCTGAGGCCTAGAAGAAAGGCCAAGGGCCCAGAAGGAAGGCTGTAGCGCTTCTGGAGGTGGCTCCCTAGGTGTCAGGTATAACCTTGCTGGGCTGAGGCCTGGCCTTTGGACACAGCTTCTGCCGTTCCGCATTTCCATGGGAGAAACTTTCTTGGAACTGATAATTGCTGGGAAGCCATGCAGACATCAGGGTTCTGGCCTAGAGTGGGGTCATAAAAATAGAAGGACCAAGGGTCTCACCTGGTGGTTTGGTCTCCTGACTTTAAGAATGTTCCTATATATATATTATATATTTTATATATAATACATATAATAAATATATTATATAAATAAATGTATATACTTTATAAATATTATAAATATATATTTATATTAATAAATATATGAATATATAATTATATATTTATATGTTATATATATAAACTCCCAGGGAGTGAAAAGGTTCAGTAGGCTCATCGGTTTCTATATTGGATTCCATGCTTTCCTACAGCAGACACCTGGGAGCAGTGGGAGGGACAGAGGGGGAGAAGACTTGAATGTGGGGAAAAGTCTGCTGCCCTTGCCCTCCCAGAGTGAGGGGAGACAGGCCGTGGGTTCAGTCATCTTGGTGGCCTCTGTGACTGTGCAGGTGGTGAGTACTGGCCACCTCTGGCCTTACCCAGCTGCTGAGAGGCCCCCCCTGCCCAGAGCAGTGGTCTCATTTTGAAAATTTCTGCCCAGTGTCTAATTGTTGTTTCATTAATTGTTTTTTAATTAGATTAATATTCAAGAAAACATAGTGCCCTAGATCCCTTCTCTTAAAGTTGGTGCTCAAGAGCTACAGATGCTTTTTCTCAGATTGGGGAACTAGAAAGCATGACTGTCCCCACCCACAATTGGGACAGGGCAGGCAGGCCACTCGCTTTTTGCTCCTTAGGTCACAGGAGCATTTTTGCTTCCCAGGAGGCACCCCCATCTCCTTCAGCATTTCCCTCTGGCCCCTTTTCTGGATACTGTTCCTGCTCAATATAAGAATATTCTCTTACCTTTATTTTTATTTTTTTAATGTTTCTTTATTTTTGAGAGAGAGACACACGCAAAGTGCAAGTGAGGGAGGGGCAGAGAGAGGGAAACAGAGAATCCGAAGCAGGCTCCAGGCTCCGAGCTGTTGGCCCAGAGCCTGACGTGGGGCTCGAATTCACAAACGGTGAGATCGTGATCTGAGCTGAAGGCGGACACTTAACTGACTGAGCCACCCAGGCACCCCTCTCTTACCGTTAAATCCAAGGACAAATGTTCCCTGTTTGAGGACCTTCCTTCTCAATTCCCAGCTCTGCTGGGGGTGGGTGCTGGGCACTTGCTGACTTAAAGAAATTTAGGGGTTTGAGAACTGTTCTTGTAACCCTAAAAATAAAATGTCATAGGACACAGAGTCAGTCCTGAATAAAACAAAGGATTTTTTTCAGTTCAAATTTTTCTTTGCCACTCCCCAAAAGACCAATTATTTGTAAGAAGAGTGCATAATACAATAGTGTATTGAACTTCTTACTGTGATACTATATTTATTTATCCTTCTATATAACAAATACACAGACATAGACACATGTATTGGAATGCAAGATAATAATATGAATTTCAGGGTATAGATATAAGAATAAACTAAGCTATTTCACTTATACTTAACATTTTGAAAGTCTATATGGATGAAAAGTCTTATTTTTCAACCTAGTAGGGTCAAATGTATATAGACATATAAATATAAATACATATAAATATTCATCTAACCTACTTTCCGAATCTTTGAGTTTTCTGAGTCTTGTGACTATAAGATGCACCTCCATACTTCTCTTGAGCAAGATTAATCTCTAAAGGGCCTCTTAACAAAATGGCAAGGCTGTGGGAAGGACACTCTTGGCTAAAGCAGAAGAGGTAGGGAATTCTAAGCATGTTTGTTGACTTGTGTGGAGGAAGGAATTTTGAAGCCCCTTGCCATCCTCTCCTTCCCAGGTTAAACGACTGGTTTTGGGGTGCTAAACTGGCCACTTTGGTCTCTTCTCTTCAAGTGCTATCAAGACAGGGACCCTGCTAGTTGAGGGGGCAAGGTGGTGTCAACCAGATCGTGAAATCGTTCTTGTTCAGTAATTTACTTATAACCCTTTTAATAACTAACACAGTCCCTTACTACCAGCAGATAGAGAATGTTTTCTACTCAATTGTAATTACTATATATACTACAGCCTATGGAATCGTGACTTTTTGAAAATTGATATTCCTTTCCTTAATGTAACTTACACTTGTCTTAGTACATTGTCCTTCTGTTCGGTCTTTTTTTTTTTTTTTTTTTAGTTTTATTTCAAAGTTTATTCTGAGAGAGAGTGTGCGAGTGTGCGTGCACGAGTGAACGGGTGGGGGAGAGAGAGGACCCCAAGCAGGCTCCACGCTGTCGGTGCAGAGTCAGGCGCAGGGCTCGCACTCATGAACTGAACCGTGAGATCATAGCCTGAGCTGAAGTCAAGAGTCGGATGCTTGAGCCACCCTGTTCAGTCTTGTATAAGACGTAGCACTTTTTACTCTGGTTTCTTCCATTTGCCCTTATCTAATTATGATTCTCCAGAGTTTAAAAGGAATAGATTGCAGATGAGGAGACAAGTCTGCGTAAGAGGTTGGGTTAGAAAGAAGATCAGATATGGGGGAGGGGTGGGAATGGGAAGAGGAATCCCAAACTGGAATATCTTGTTGAGAAGCTGATTAAAAAATGATTGTTTGATTTACTTCTTTATTCGGTAAATATTTACTTGATGGCTTTTATAACCGTAGAGCCACAACGATGTGCTCGAGAAGCCTGCCCTAGTAAAAATGAAACTACCAGAGTTGACTAAGCGTGAACGTATAATAGGGTCTCTGCGGTGTGCCTTATGTTGACATGCTGACTTTAAATCTCACACTCACAACAGCCTGCAAGATAGGGACTCTTCATACCCCCCTCTTGTCAGATGAAGCTATAGGGATAAATAATTTGGTCGGCATCACACGCAGCTAGTGCATCGCCTATTTTATCTGCTTATTCACTGGTACAACCAGTGTCTGTGGGGCACCCTGTGCGGCACTTGGTTGGAATCCGTGATGATGTGGTGAAGAAGACCGCGTGCCCGCCCTCCCAGAGCTTAGTGGTAGTGGAGAGGGCACACGGTGAGCAGCTCCATTAAAGTAACCCACCCTGTGGGGGTGAGGCAAGTCTCTAAAGAAAACTATAGCCAGATAAGGGCATGGAGCCCTGGGTGGGGGTTGATGGGGTTGCTCTGGATGGCTCACAGAAGGCTTCTGAGGAAGTGACTTTTGAATTGAGGAAGTGAGCCGTGTGGTCATCACAAAAGGAACAGCAAGTACAAAACAAGTGAATGAGCGTGGAGTGTCTGAGGAATGCATGTGGCTGAGGGGAGCCAAGAGGCAGACCTGAAACCAGAGAAGTCATGATATCGCCGCCCACACCGTGGCAAGGAATTCGGATTTATTCCACTGTCAGGAAAGCCACCGAGAGATTTTGGGTAGAGGAGTAACGTGAGCTGGTTGGTGTGTTTTTAAAAATCACTCTAGGGGCGCCTGGGTGGCTCAGTTGGTTAAGTGACCGACTTCGGCTCGGGTCATGATCTTGCAGTTTGTGAGTTCGAGCCCCGCGTCGGGCTCTGTGCTGACAGCTCAGAGCCTGGAGCCTGCTTCAGATTCTGTGTCTCCCCCTATCTCTACCCCTCTCCTGCTCATGCTCTGTGTCTCTCTGTCTCTCAATAATAAATAAACGTTTAAAATAAAAATAAAAATCACTCTAACTGCTACGTAAAGAACAGGCTCCTTCTGAATCTAGATCGATCTGACTCCAGAGCTCTTAATCGCTACACAAAAAAGTGCAACTGAAGAATGATAATGGCCAGATGAGAAGGTTCAGCAGGAGAGATTACATCTGTTTGGGCATTTCAGGCAAATCCAAGTTGGACTTGACTAAGGCCTGTGCCTGTAACATGGCATATTAGGGAAGGGAGTGGAGATCATGCCGAAGAGTGGGGTTGGACCGCATCTGGGTGGCCTAACATAACAGCCATGGAAAGCGTGAGCTTTCTCTAGCAGGCAGAGGGCTAATAAGCAGGTGAGAGACGTGCCACTAGTGTGTTTTGGCAAGCCGCTCCCACCATTAGGGTGTGTGATCCACAAAGTGACGAGGCTGGGTCATAGACTGAATTGAAGAGAGGGAAAGCAAGGTGCCCGGGGAGTCCTGGTGAGCACTAGAAGCCCTGTGCTTCCAGTGGCAGTGATGGGACCGGAAAGAGGCAGAGGTCACGAGAAGCACCGGGTGTTGGCAGGCATGGGTGAAGGGAAAGGCCAGAAACAAAGATGACTGGAGTTTTGAGTCTTAGTGACGACAACACTTCCTGGTAACGGGAAGTTACTTGCATTATATGGATATATAAAAATAAACACAGGCTCACTCTTTTAAAAGATCATTAATTTCAGTACTTGATTTTTCTGTGTGGTTCATCAGTTGTTCTAGGGTGCTTTCTAAATATTACATGAATCCGTCTGTTTTTAAAAATGAGTTTAGTAATCCCTGTTATAAAAACGGCACATACTCTACATAAAACTTGGAAAATACAGAGAGAGGTGGCAAACAGAAATCACCCCAAATGCTCTCCATCAAACATCCAGTGCAGCGACTGTAACATCTTCCAGCCTGTGTGTGCCCCCGGTTGTGTTGGCTTGGAGAAGCTGGATTTACCTTCCTCCTCAGTTCATGGCGTGCTACCATCCGTCTTCGTCAGTGCAAAGCTTCTCTTGGGGTTTTATCTTATTTTTTAGTAAGGAAAGAAAGAAACTGGAAGAAACTTCTTTGTGGAGACACATGTGAAAAAAGCAACTGAGTGCCTCCTAAATAAAGGTCTATCGAGTATGACATTTACACGTGATATTCATTCCCTTTTAAGTAGACAGAAGGATCTGTCACGGGAAAGGGCGTTGCTCTTGCTTTACAACAGTGGTCATGATCTCCGTGCTAGCTGTTCACAGAAGAAAGAAATGTCCTTATATGGCCAGTCCCAGATGTCCTGGGGTCTGTGGAGCCCCTATGTAAGACAGACACACCGCAATACCCAATTTTCTTTTTATGAGTGAAAGTCCCCACCACGGTACTTGAATATTAGGACTGAGCTTTGATTCCTGTGTCACCTCTTGATATTTGCTTTGTGAACTGGATGCATTTTCAGGCTGTATCAAACCCATGCCGCAGAGATTCCTTATTGGCGACGTACTGGAAAAAAGAAAAGCACGTGCTGTGATATTTTCATGCATGTTGTCTATATCTCGGTAAACACATCCTCTTCTTTTTGTTTCTTTGCAGGAAGTTCAGAAGAAGGTGTCTCTCTTTAATCTGCAGATGGACATAAGTGGGCTAATTCCTGGTCTAGTGTCTACGTTCATACTTCTGTCTCATAGTGATCATGGAGGACGGAAATTCCCTTTGATTTTGTCTTCCGCTGGTGCCCTTGCAACCAGCGTTTGGCTCTGTGTGCTCTCCTACTTTGCTTTTCCAGTCCAGCTTCTGATTGCATCCACCTTTATCGGTGCGCTGTGTGGCAATTCCACCACATTTTTAGGGGCCTGTTTTGCCTACGTAGTTGATCAATGTGTAGAACAGAAACAAAGAACAATTCGAATAGCTATAATTGACTTCATACTTGGACTTGTCACTGGATTAACGGGACTGTCTTCTGGCTATTTTATCAGAGAACTAGGTTTTGTGTGGTCCTTTTTCATTATTAGTATGGCTTTTGCTGTTAACTTGATTTATATTTTATTTTTTCTTGGCGATTCATTGAAAGAATCTTCATCTCCGAATGTTGCCATATCATGTAGTGAAGGCTTTAAAAACCTATTTTACCGAACTTACATGCTTTTTAAAAATGCTTCTGGTAAGCGACGGTATTTTCTCTGTTTGTTACTTTTTACAATGATCACTTATTTTTTCGTGACAATTGGCATTTCCCCCATTTTTATCCTTTATGAATTGGATTCCCCGCTCTGCTGGAATGAAGTCTTTATAGGTTATGGATCAGCTCTGGGTAGCATTACCTTTTTCAGCAGTTTCCTAGGAATATGGCTTTTTTCTTACTGTATGGAAGACATTCACATGGCCTTCATTGGAATCTTTACCACCATGGCAGGAATGGTTATGACTGCTTTTGCCAGAACGACATTAATGATGTTTTTAGGTAAGATACAAAATGTAGCCTTAGAACTAACCATGTATTTGATGTTTATATAAAATGAATTTAGTCTGCTGGGTGAGAAACTTTTAGTTTAACATTCTCTATTTAACGCGTTCTAGTTCAGTTAAGGCGCTTTGCCAGGAAGTGAAAGCCAATTGGTTTAAAAAACACTAATGATTAACCACAATTTTCTAAATTTGCATACTTGCCAAAAAATTGTTTTGAGAAGCATTCTTCCTGTGAGTCAATTCTTCAATAGAGCTTTTTGCCAACTTGAATATTTCTTAAAGTGCTGCTAAGAAGACTACTTTCCATAAAACTTTTTAAAAACTATTTTTTAAGATTTTATTTTTAAGTAATCTCCACATCCAACGTGGGGCTCACTCACAACCCCAAGATCAAGAGTCATACGCTCCACTGGCTGAGCCACCAGGCGCCCCGTAAGAATTAAAGATCATTACGTAAAATAAACTCAAAAGATTTATAAAATTCACATTTGTTGAATATATTCAAGAAGAAACTTCTTTAAGACAAGGTTCTGCAAATTGGTCATTCCGTCAATTGGCTTTTGATAGATCATTTTTTGGCAAACTGGACCACTTCCTCAACTACCTACCCCACAGGTGGTTTCTGTAGGGCTTGAGTGAGATGCCGCCTTTGAAAGAGCTAAGGGATCTGTCAAGTGGGACCTTAGGAAAGGTCCGATTTCATCTTTTTCTACAAAGCCACTGCCAACCTCTTGCTACCTTGCAGGGAAGCAGGGTGACCAAAGAGAATCAGGTTTAATGTCCATCTATATGGCACCAGGTGATCTTAAGCAAATTACTCAAGTACTCAGGGCCTTCATTTATTCAAATGCAAAATGGGCACAGTAGTCCCTAATTCAGAGGGTTACAAGAATATTAGAAGAGATCACTGTAAAGCACTTCGCGCAAGGCCTTGTGTTCAGTAAATGTCGGTTCTCCCTGTCTCCCTTAGAATTGCCAAGGTCAAGTAAGTTGATATGTGTGTGAAAACTTTAACATCATCTGCAAAAATAATCTATTACTGTTTTGTCAAAGAACTAGAAATGCTACTATTAGGGGTCATAATTTAAGAGGAGAGGTGATCTGGGCTCATAAAATGATTCAGCACAAAGATGAACAAGCAGAAAGATAACCAATTTCTCGATAAGTGAGTCAATATACTAAAAGCATGCTAACACTAAGAATGTCAAGTCTAAGGAAGCAAAACCAGAAAATACATGAAGAAAGCTAAGTCACAACTTGCTGAACGAGAGGTCACTGTAATAGTCAGGGAAATAGCACATCAGTCCCAATCGCAGTTCTAATCCCAAGGACCTAAAACCTCCACGAACTCTTATTCTCACTCCCGGAATAACAAAGTAAAGTAACCTTTAGCTGACCCATCTATAGTGTATCTTAAGTCATGTGACAGAAGTCTACAACTAATTAATTCAGTCCTTAGATGCAATGAGGTAGGATGCTTATAGAAAAGGACATAGTCAGAAAGAAAGTATTTCACATTTAAAATTGGCCATTCGTTTTCTGACTTGGCCAGTGATTTCCCACCATTTCTCTTACAGTCAGGTTGCCATTCCTTTTCACGATCGTGCCGCTCTCTGTTCTACGGTCCATGATATCAAAAGTGGTTCGTTCTACTGAACAAGGTGAGTTTAATTTGCTTAATGAATATAATGAGTTTACAATCTGTATCAACTGAAACCTATGGACAACCAATGTTTGATTCTTCCGAATATTCTACAACACTTTTTTTGCTCAGAACGCCTTTTGAATTAAGTGGTGAGTAAATTCTGTGTTCGGTAGAGGCTTATGTTCAGGCAGGGGTGCCCTGCCCAGGGTCTCCCGCTTTAGAAGGCTTGCATCTAGCCAGGCCTTGCCTCAAGAGCAGAGGAGTGCTCAGGGCCAGGCAGATGCCCACCCGGGAGCTCACAACACCTCCCCCTTCTAGACTATACTCTGGGTATCCGGGACCCATAATTCCCAGCCAAACAGTTTTGGGTTCATGTCTTTCAGTGCTTGGGTGGTCCTCTTCCTCAGACCCTTTCTCCTGAGGGTAGATCGTGTATTCCCCTCTAGACCAAAGGGGTAGCCAAGCCATCACTCTTCATAGAACTAGCCCAACCTTGGCATTGCAGAGTGGGGTGTGTACAGCCATGTGTAAATGATCCTTTCTGAGCAGGATGGAGCAAGAGATAGAACACAACGTGGGCAGACTGCACCCTGCAGCTGGGGACTGAGGGCCAAGGGCCAGCTAGCTCGGCCAGTGCTGCCATGTTCCTCCACAGAACTCCAAAGAGTCTGAGAATTCAGAGTCTGTGTCTGACCTTCCAAATCATTGTGAAGGTATAGAAGACATATTTCTCAGAGCGGGTAGTTGAAACATAGCTTACTGAACAGTTTGTTCATTAGAACTGTAACTCACAAATACTTACAATATAATATATAGGCTTCTAAGTGTATTCTTACACTGGACCCCACAAATGTTAGGGCTGGGCCTGAATTAGAATGCTAGCAAAAACAGGATCCCCCTCAGCTGGTTCCATAGCGACTTTCATGAAGTCCAAGCAGTGTGGCGGAGTGGGCAGTGGAGAAGGCACCCAGAGAAGGTGGCCCAAATAGGGAGCAGAGACAAGACGCTACAAGCTTTCTCTCCACCTTCATCTCGTTGACCAAGTGCGACAGAAAGTCAGATTAGCAAGGAAATCCACGTCATTCGATAGGAGTAAATATATCAGCCTCCCAAGCACAGAGCAGGACACAGGAGATCAAACAGCTGAAGTGGGAGGGCAGAGAATAACCAATATAAAAGGACAAAAAAATTAAATTTCTAGTTAGAACTAGTTACTAGTTAGATATTAGGCATACCTGTACCATGTGAATATTGTTAGATTTCAGAGCTTTCTTTTGTTTCATGCCTCAGCCTGGTGCAGATATTCATATTAATTGTTGATGGACCATTCATATCTAGGCTACTGTATTTATGGCAGTTTAGTCAACACTGGGGAAGACTGCTAATCCAGTGCCTTTAAAAAGATATTTCTTGATTCTCTTCCACCCATGTCACTGTATATGCACACAGCTGTTTATAGATTATGTAATGATGATTGACTGGAAAACCACTTAGGAATATAAAAATTTGTAACTGTAATATGTAAAAATATACCTGCTTCTTTGGGTTACAGTGGTTTCTTAGGTATGACACCAAAAGCACAACAACAAAAGAAAAATAGATAAATTAGACTTTATCCAAATTAAGAGCTTTTGCACTTTAAAGGACACCATCCAGAGAGTGAAAAGACAAGCTACAGAGTGTGAGAATATATGAGTAAATCACATGTCTAATAAGGAACTTGGGAGGTGGGGGAGGAGAATGGATGAAATAGGTAAGGAGGATTAAGAATACACTTATCTGGATGGGCACTAAGTAGTATATGGAACCTACTGGATCACTGTATTGTACACCCGGGGCTATTATAACACTGTGTGTTAACTACACTGGAATTAAAAAAAAACAACAACAACCAAAAGACAACCCAACTATATAGGCAACAGATTTGAATAGACATCTCTCCAAAAAGCTGTACAAATGGCCAAGAATTATATGAATAAATGCTCAACGTCATTAGCCTTCAGGGAAATGCAAACCAAAACCACAGTGAGACCCACCGGGATGGCTGAAATAGACCACAGCAAGAGATGGTCCGGATGTGGAGAACCTGGAACCCTCCTACACTGCTGGTGGGAACATAAAATGATGCACCCATTTTGCCAAAACAGTTCGGTAGCTCCTCAGAAAGTTAAATAAAATTCCCTTAGGACTCAGCAATTCCATTCCTAGAAATAGAATGGAATTGAAATCCCAAAAGAAATGAAAACATATGCCCACAAAAAATCCTGCACACAAATGTTCACAGCAGCATTATTTATAGTAGCCAAAAAGTAAAGACAAATGTAAACGTCCATGAACTGATGCATGGATAGATGCCATGTGGTATATCGGCCCAATGGAATATTATTTGGCAATAAAAATAAAGTACTGATGATACCCGCTACCCCACGGATGAACCTTGAAATCATTATGGAAAATGAAGAAGCCCGACACAAAAGGTCACACATTGTCGTATAAATACTCCATTTACATGAAACGTTCAGAAAAGGCAAACCCATGGAGACAGAAATCAGGTAAGTGCTGTCCAGGGCTGGAGAGAAAGGGAGAGGTTGCTAATGGGTACAGTTTCTTCTGGGGTGAGGCTGCACAGCTCCGTTAACTGTGCAGTTTAAAGGGGTGGGTTCTAGGGCGTATGAATTATACCTCGGTAGAGCTGTTCAGAAGAAAAAGAAACATCTACCCCCTTCACAACTTGGAGCTAAAAGAGACTTCTCAGAGTGCCTGGTTTGTTTTGGTTTTTATTTGGTGTAGTCTACTTACAAAGGCTATTTGAAGTGACACTTTAAAATGTTTTGTTTTTTGGATTTTCACTAAGAAAGCCTTCTGCTGACGTCAGAGCTTCCCTACTGAGTATATTCTGGTCCTGCATTACTTTTTTAAAAACGGGATATTTTCGTGAAAATGTTATGTGCTTTAAGGTAATCAGAGGAGAAGGGAAGTGCCACAGAGGTTTTCATGAGTCTCTCAGTGTCCCCAGCATCTTGAATGAGAAAGGAGAGGAAACTGGATTGTTTCGGAATCTCTGTGCTCCATACAGCTGTGAAACTCCCAGCTAAAGCCACCCCGGACTACCTCTTGCCTTGCTGCTCCCTGCGCACTCTTTGTGATTACTTGGAACACCGGAAAAACACACTCGACTTTTGAAACCTACCGGATTAAGAAAAAGTATAGATACGAAACAATGAGCTGATTACTTAATCCAGTTTATCTCTGGTGACTGTGACACAAGTTGAACTGCTCGAGAAAGTTGAGCGGCAAGTGAACCCTACTGTGTCACAGGATGGCTGTTTATGCCAGACACACGTACCACCTGGCCAGCTTTCTGTCAAGAATCGAGTTAGGTCATTGCAAAATAGGACTACATCTGTCCAGTCTGTCCTCCGTGGCACTGTGCCTGGCTGTGGCAAGGGATCAGAAATATAAGAAGAAAATCGCATAGACAGGTAGGAGAACTTCCTCCCAACTGAACTGACTTCGTGTTTTATCATAAATCATGGAGGCAACAGTCTGTGTACTACTTGCTGATTGATAACTGGGCTCTTGAATGAAGCTTTTTTTCATTCATTCGACAAATACGGGTTAAACATCTTCCATGTGCCAGGACAGACAGGCCCGGGGACACAGCAGTAAACAGAGTACATGTGCACTTGGCATGAACAGAGCTTTCGTTTTAGTCAAGAGAAGACATGTACGTGAAAACACAGTAATTCTTCAGAGATATGTTTATGTTTTATGAACATGTGACCTGTCATTCGGTGAAGAATTAGAAGCCACGTACGAGAAGATGTATACCAGGGTAAAAAGTCTCAGTAGATAAAAACCCATATGCCACACGGTCTACAAGACCAAGAGCACGGGGAAAATTAAAACACGGACAGTGTAAGCCATAATCTGGTTACGAAAGGTGACCCTCACGCTTGCCTTTTCCTTCTCACCAGTCCAATCAAATACAGTTATTTACATGATTTGCATTGTTTGTAGAAAAAATACATCACAACTTCTCATGGAAAAGTAAACTTGGCAAAGCAGGGAACAAGCACAATGGCTTAATGATAGATTCTGCCAAGGCCACATAGGGACTTCTACCGGGGACATCAAGAAGAGCGGAAAACCAGGACAGAGTTTTTCATCTGGTGATGCAAAATAGGGCAAAGAGGAAGACAAGTACATCGAGATGACCCGCCTGTCCTTCAGAGGTTTAACTGCTCAGTCAGCGTGGTCTTGGACTGCAGACAGAACGAAACATTGGTAGAATTTGTGCCCCCTTTTCTCGGATTATGAACTTGGACTGACACGCAGCCACCCTACGCTCCTCGAACGATGCTCCAGAACCTGCCCTCGACCAACCGTGGTAGGCGGGGAGGGGTGCCGGGCAGTGGCGGGATCCCCGCTCGCTCAGTCTCGTGAGCCGCCTCAGTGTGGAAGCCGTTTCAGGCAGGGAAGGCAGAAAAGACTCACTTCGCATCAAACCGTGGCATAACTAGAGCACAGACAGTTACTTGAGGAGTCACACAAAGGAACCTTGTGGCTGCTCAGTTCGCCGGCACTTTGGAGGGAGGGATCCAGTCCATGCTGCAGAAAGCGTGTGCCATCATCTGTCTTTGTCTGCAGTTGTCACTTTTGCCAGATCTGAGAAGCAGATGCAAAGGATTGCTTTAACTCAAAAGGCTCCTCGGGTGGGACCTTTGCTGGTAGGAGCCACCTGCACATAGGAGGTGTGTCACAGATGTCCCCAGCTTGGGGACTGAGAGTGGGAAATAAGCTTGAACGTCAGGGCTATGTAGTTGTGGCTATGCCTGCGGCTGTTCGGGGACAGGAGACTGTGGGTTTCAAATGTGTCAGCTGTCGTTGCCTTTTACCTTTGCCCTACCGACATCGGAACTGTTGTGTTTTCACCTTCCGTCACATCAAGTCCAAGCGGACCTCACGATCTCAGTGTCTCCACCTGCAAAAATGGGTTACTGACTTCTCAAGGATTTGGAGGAAATAGCTTTCATTCACCAAGCAGTGCCCCGTGTTTGTTTTTTCCAGTGAGTAAGTTTTCTCCCTTTGTTCTGTTCGTTGTTTTGTCACGAAGCCATTTCTTTTTCTCCTTCCACACCCTGACCCCAAACAGGTACCCTGTTTGCTTGCATTGCCTTCTTAGAAACGCTTGGTGGTGTCACTGCAGTTTCTACTTTTAATGGAATTTATTCAGCCACTGTCACCTGGTACCCGGGCTTCACCTTTCTGCTGTCTGCTGTTCTATTACTAATTCCAGCCATCAGTCTATGGTAGGTAATTATTTTCAACCATTTTGTCAGAGGATAGCTGGATTAAATGAATTCCCTAACCTCACTAGTAAAATCACACAGATCTGTTAAAGTTGTTTAAAAAAAAAAATTCAACTGGGTAACTTTTAAAGATTTAATTGGCTCCACTGGTTGATTCACGAACCAGGCGGCATCCCTTCTAACAAGTACAGCGGGGCTCTGAGGAGCTGTGCTCACTGGAAGGTTTAATTATTTCAGGCAGAGTCTCCTTCCCTTAGGGAGAAGGGCAGGGGTCTTATTAGGGTGGATGACCTCATCTTTCTCTGGGGGATAGAAAGGGCCCAAGTAGCAGGCTCACCGGTGCCGATCAGAGAACTCCTGGCTTGACTGGTGAAGACGAGCCTCTGGGGGAGGCTGGGAGTGTGGGTAAGTTACATGTGAAGTCCAGGTTTGATGAGCTGGCCTAATGGAAACCACGTGGGGCCTGTGGTTTTCTTTTGAACGAAGTTTTGCCCCAGAATGTACTTTTCTCAGTAACTTTTAGACATGAGGACATCTATTGATAATGTTGAAGACTTAAGAAGAAAGAGACAATGACAAGGCTCACCATTACTAAGAGAAAGAAAGATTGGGTCAGACTCTGAATAGCCATCCCCTGTCTCTTTAGATATGAACCGATTAAATCAGCATCCAAGAATATGCATGTGTATGCGTATGTGTGTGTATGTATATATATTCATATTCAACTATGATTTCCTAGAGTATAATATCCCCTGGGGGGTCAAAGATTCCTATAAGAAGACAGACTTTAATATGGAGTCTTGGGCTGATGACAAGAGCAAATAGTGTGCACTGAATATCAAGAATTTTCTTTGAAGAATGTTGGCTTATTTAGTGACTCCCTTTTAAAAAAAAAAAGTGGTTGTTTTCAACGTTTATTTATTATTGAGAGACAGAGAGACACAGAGCGTGAGCAGGGGACGGGTTGGGAGAGGGGGAGACACAGAATCCGAAGCAGGCTCCAGACTCCATGCTGTCAGCACAGAGCCCAACAGGGGGCTCGAACCCACAGACTGTGAGATCATGACCTGAGCCGAAGTCAGTTGCCCAACCAGCTGAGCCACCCAGGCGCCCCTAATGACTCCCTTTTTAAATGTAAATATCCAAATAAATACAAAGTACCAAATTCTATTTATGAATAGTACATAGAATAAAAAGACCAGAGTCATACACATAACAAGTATTTCTTTCTTCCTTTGCCTTTCAGTTAACAAAAAGTGTAATCTAACTAGACAAGCGGTTGCCGAAATGGCCAAAGAGAGTGAACACGTTCTATGGGGCCAGCGCACTGGGCTGAGAGCTCTTTGCCCTTTCCTTGCTGGGCTTTGCCCAGTCTACACGGCTGAGAGCACAGTGCAGTGACAGTGCAGTGACAGGGGTCAGTAGGAGGTGGAGCACAACACATCTCTGCTTTCTCCTGAGCACTGGGGGGCGGTGAGGGGGGGGTGCGGGGTGAGTAAGGAAAGTACCTACGTGCACAGGCCTTACCCATTCGACCAAGACTGTGACCTCCTTGAAGGGCTGCCCTACGTCTTAATCATAGTAGGACCTCATTACATAATGTCTATGTAATTATCATACCTAGATCTGTGTAAGACAGACTACAGTACTATTTACAGTTCCTCTGTGATTCTGATGAAAAGTGATTTTTACTAGATATCTTTTTAAAAAGAGACTCCACCTGTTGAACCAGCAAAATTAAAAATACATGCTGTGCTATATAGTAAATGATGAGACAGTCTTACGCATTGCTTGTAGGAGTGTTATTTGGCAGTATCATCTTTGGAAAGCAATTCATAAACATGTATCAAAAGCTTTTTTAAGAAGTTTATAGTATTTGACCCAGTGATTCCTTTTAGAAGCACATCCTAAGGAAATGATCAGTATTATCAAAAATTTATGTACAGTTAACTCTGAACAGCACAGGTCTGAACTGCATGGATTCACTTACATGCAGATTTTTTTTTCTATATATGCAGTACTATAATATACTTTCTCTTATGATTTTAATGCCATTTTCTTTTCTCTGGCTTTATTATAAAAATACAGCATATAATCCTTATGACATGCCAAATATGTGTTGATAGACTGTTTTATGTTACTGTAAAGCTTCTGGTCAATGGTAGACTATTAGTAGTTAAGTTTTTAGGGAGTCAAAAGTTATATGCGCATTTCCAACTACATGGGACGTTCAAAGGTCAACTGATATAAAGTTTATTAAGACAAAAACATTTTTTAAATGACCAAAAGAGAATGATTAAATAAATGATCGTGCATCCATACCATATCACGAAAAATAAAAAGAATTAGGGAGTAGAAAATGGGTAATTTGTATTCTTCATATATTCATACAGATCTGTTAATGAACATATACACAGCTAGATAAAAGATAGTTATGCTTTCAATAATGCTTCTAATGTAAATGTAGATGGTCTCCTGAGATTTTTTAACCCTATACCGTTCAATATTTTTAAAAAGTTAAATGCTTATTTTTTATTAAAGTTTATTTATTTGAGAGAGGCAGAGACAGTGCAAGTGGGGGAGAGGCAGAGAGAGGGGGAGAGAATCCCAAGCAGGCTCTGCACTGCCAGCACCTGAGCCGAAACCAAGAGTCGGACTGAGCTACCCCAAGCACCCCCAAATTACATGTTTTTTAAGTTCCAGGTGTCTTCTTGTCCCAGCTTCAGTTATAGGTATTGGACATGAACTTCAGCCACACCTACAGTTATAACTACTTTTTGTGGACTATAGAAACTAAACAATGGGATGGATGGACATTTCAGGGATCTGGAAGAGAAAAGAACTGTAGATTGTTTATTATTTTCAGAATGCTATGCCTAGCAAGTCAGCTGGACTCAAAGTGCCAGTATGTTCCTTCTGTGTATAATTTGCACAATTTATTGCAAGCCATATAACCAGGGGGAAGTTGGAATATAGATTATTTATTTATGTATTGCTTTGGTCACAATTGCAGAATGTCTTGTTTGCTTTTGCAGCATCGTCAAGTGCACCAGCTGGAACGAGGGAAACTATGTACTTCTTACACAAGAGGAACCCAGTGAAGACACTTCAGACAGCTGATCGTGATTTAAAAAAAATAACTGGACACACACATTATATACTCAGACTTCCGAGGACTGTAAACTAGTTCCATAATCAATAGTTCATAAATAATCAATGCTACATGCCCTTTCTTCTCCACTAAACAGTGAGAGAAACGGCCCCTGGCTCTAGCTTCTTACAGTCCCATGCACTTTGAGCACTTTATGAATATTCTGCGATGGAGTCCCATAGATAGAACAAATCTCAGAACACTTCCCACTTCTGGATTTGGGAAAGAAACGGAAACTTCACAGTCTAAAGGGATTAAGAAACTTAACACAATCAAAAGCAATAATCTCCCTGACATACTCCAGCCTCTCACCCTGGGACCAAGGAGAACTCCATACCTCAGTTTCTTCATCTGCAAAATGGGTTTCTGACCTCTCAAAGATTTTGAAGGCATCACTGTTCAAAATTATGATGAATCATTCTCTGATAGGAAAATAACGGTAGAAGCTTCAAACAATTCTAGTACAGTCACACCTCTGCGTGGATAATGCTTTGTTTTACAGAGCCCATCAAGGCGCTAGGGGCCGTGAAAGTTTCTAGGAGATGCAAAAACCTTAAAATGGAAGCACTTTAGAGGAGACGTATTTTCACTTTTCCTAATACGTGTCATCAGTGACAGGCATGATAGTGTTTATATAGGTGACACAGGGGTGACTGGAAAAATACTGTAAATAAAATTTTTATAAAGAAACGTAAACACTGAGCAAGCAGCCAATCATGAAGTAATGTTATAGAGCCAATATTCATTCCTTGTTTTTATCCAGGGATATCCGTATCTTACTGCCTTAAAGTTATCCTGAGACCCACCCTGGTCCCTGAGAACACATTCTCTCATGCCTCCTATCTTTCTATACACTGTTCCATTTGCCTTTCCTCCTTTGAGACATTGGAACTTTCAACTGTCAGCCAAATCCTGCTTCCTCTGTGTAGCCTTCCTGACATTTCTTCCCTACTCCTATGCTCCCCCCGCCCCTGCAGGGCACCCACAGCACTGGGTGCGTACTTCCATCCTCGCATTTTCCACCGTCTCCTAATGTTTGTTTTCCTTACTGGACAATGAGCACCTTGAGGACAGGGACAGTCTTTGATTCCTCATTATATCCTCAATAAATGTTTGTTGAACTAAATACAAAATTTTGTTTTTCCTTGTAAAAATAATTTAAAGTTGCATATTCAAGTAGCCACTGACAGCATGCCACAGCCATTAAGCCAACCTTGCAAGTCAATTGAAAAAATATGCCAGCACTTTTTAAATTGGTTTATGGTATTTTCACTGGTCCTTCAATATCTCTGTTTTTTTTTTTTTCATTGTTTTAAATGTTTATTTATTATTGAGAGAGAGAGACAGAGAGAGACAGAGCTCAAGCAGGGGAGGGGCAGAATCCGAAGTAGGCTCCAGGCTCCGAGCTGTCAGCACAGAGCCCGACACAAGGATCAAACCCACGAACCGTGAGATCATGACCCGAGCAGAAGTCGGATGCCTAACCAACTCAGACACCCAGATGCCCCAGTATCTCTGATTTTCTAAGTTACAATACGTAATATCGCAAATGCCTTCAAGAACAACTAGATGATTGACTTCTCTGTGATCTCTTGAACACAGACAGTTTTCCATTTGACAGCACTGCTTACAGCTTCTCCCTGTAGGGTAATCAACGACCACTGGACTAGCGAATAGCACTCGGTGTAAAATATTAGAAATTTTTATTTCCAAGACCATTCGTTTTAAGTCTACCGAATGCCTTCTGGGCCAGAAGCCCACGTAAGAACTGGGAGATTTCCATAGTTACTTAGTTTTGTTTTTCTTCCTGTTCAATAATTTTCCCAAACCAAAAAGGACTTCATGGTTTACAAAGGGATCTTCTATATCAACTTACTGTATACTCCCTTAATAACCCTGCAAGATAGATACTCATTTTCCTCAGTACACTCAAGGAGGGTAAGTCTCGGAGAGACCTGACCATGGTTATTCGGCTCCCTCCAGGCATCAGCGTCACACACAGATGGACTTGGCGTGGTTCAGATTCTTCATGGCTAAGGTGCCCATGTTACAGACTGTAAACCCAGTATCAACACTTGTACAAGGTAGAGTATGAAGTACCTCCCAACTGTACCCGCCTAGACTGCCTACAGTATTGCCCTTTTTAATGGTAGACATAATGGCCTCTAAAGGCCCTTTCAGCTCAGCTTTCCACGCTTTTACGATTTTCATCCAAAGTGAAGAGAGCACAAATGGTATTGTTTCATACAGTTAAGAGATGAAAAGATGGGTTTCATCTTTGAGCAAAAACTATTGGGGATCCAGGAAGTACATCAGGGCACTGGATTGAGATGGCTCAGGGTAAAAACAGAGCATGAAGGAGTTTAGCCATCTTTAAAGTATCTATCCTAAGGTACAATTAGTAAATGTGATACGGAAGAGACTAGAAAAACGCACAAGCTGATGGGGTTACACAGTCGAGACAGAAGTGAGGGAAAAAATGTTACCGCTTAATCTCCCATAATGTGACCTAATTATCTGATTATCTGAAGAAAGAATATTGGTGGAATGATTTGTCTCTGTGGAGTCCATATAAAAGGAACAAAGAGGAAAGACATGTTCCTTTTTATCCAGCACGGTACAAGAGGGGCTAGATATACCCACATCCAGAAGAAATGGATACTCTTATCGCTACACAGCGGGTATTTCTATGAGGCTGGACTATTCAATAAGATCATTTACAGCCTGCATCGCACAGCCTCAAGAAACCCCTTTTCTCCACTCCTACACTCACCAAATAATCCCTCAATGTCCAAAAATCCTGCTGATAAGAATAAGGTGTCCTAGGTTCAGTTCTCTTTTAATGAAATGCCTGCATATCAGAACCACCCAAGGAATTTTTTTTTTAATCCCTGGAGATTCTGATCCAGTCAGTCTGGAGTGAGGTCTCAGAATCTGTTTTTTTTTTTTATAAGTTGGTTCCCTATCACCCTCTGAAGGTGACCATTTCTTTTTTTTTTTTAATTCTTTTTTTAATGTTTGTTTATTTTTGAGAGAGAGAGAGAGAGAAATAGAGTGTGAGTGGGAGAGAGGCAGAGAGGGAGGGAGACACAGAATCTGAAGCAGGCTCCAGGCTCTGAGCTGTCAGCACAGAGCCCGATGTGGGGCTCGAACTCACGAACCGTGAGATCATGACCTGAGCCGAAGTCAGACGCTTAACTGGCTGAGCCACCCAGGCGCCCCTCAGAATCTGTTTTTAAAACTTTCCACGTGACTGATACACATCCAGATCTGGAAACTACTGGCCAAGTGAATTCTTCTCAGCCCTCTTCTAAATGCACATTAGAATAATCAGTGTGGGATGGGCAGTAAAATAAATACAAGTAAGCCTTTTCATGGGCCAGTGGTTTTCAGTCTTAGCTGCCATGGAGAATCACCTAGGGGGCTTTCAACATTGCCAATCTCCAGGCCAACTAAATCGGAAAATTTCTAGGAGGGGAGGGCGGACATTAGTATTTTTTCAAATCACCTAATGTTATCCGGGTGATTCCAGTATGTCTAGTATGTGGCCAAGGTTGAGAATCACTGCTTTCGATGAAGGGTCAGCAAACTCTTTTTATCAATGGCCAGAGAATAAGTATTTTAGGCTTTGTGGGTTATACAGTCTGTCACAATTACTTACCTGCCATTGAAGCACAAAGCAACCATAGACCATATACTAACGAATGTGCACAGCGGTCCTCCAAAAAACAAAACAAGCAGCCAGCTGAATTTGGCAGGACTTTGCTGAAGCCCTGCTCTAGACAGAGAACATACACATTGTGGTTACTGGAGAGCTATGTCCTTCACTGTAAATATTGGCATTTTAAATCACAGAATGCATAAAATAATGTAAATATATAACTCTTGGTACAGTTCCTGACTCAGTGGGGGCTTGAAAAAGCAGTCTCATTTGATTAGCTCAAGATAGTCCCGGGAGCCAGAATGATCTGGTTGTGCTCACAGGAAAAAGTTTCTGGACCTACATACCTTCAGATGGTTACTTAGGGACCGCTTTCTTGGGGATGATATACAGCTAGAATATGGTCAAGATGGGACCTAGCCCAAATGGTTTCACTGCCAAATATTTAAGGAACAAATAAATCAACTCTACACAAGTGTTTCCAGAAGACAGAAGCAAGGAACACTTCCCAACTTATTTTATGAAGTCAGCATTATCCTGATGCAAAACCAGACCAAGAAATTACAGATCTTCCTTGAGTTATACCCCAAGAAAGCCATCGTAAGTTGAAAGTATCCTAAGTCAAAAATCCTAACCTACCAAACATCACAGCTTACTTAGCCCAGCCCACTTAACTGTTCTCAGGGCTCTTATATTAACCTACAGTTGGATGAAGTCATCTAACACAAAGCCTGTTTTATAATAAAGTGTTGGATATCTCATGTAATGTACTGAATACTGTACTGAAAGTGGAAAACAGAATGGTTGTCAGTGTGTCGGCTGTTTACTCTCACGGTCGCACAGCTACCTGGGGGCTGCCAATGCCCAGCATCGCGAGAGGATCCTACTACATATCACAGCCTAGGGAAAGGTCAAAATTCCAAGTGCAGTCTCTATGGAACGTGTATCCCTTTCACACCATCATAAAGTCAAAAAATCGTAAGTCTAATATCCTAAGGTGGGGACTGTCTGTGCACGAAAAGTGAACTACTGTTAAATAAAGAAGACAAGTTAGGGGACACTCTTTACTTAACACTTCATGAAAATAGGACTCAAACTGGGCCAGAAGGCAGGAAGCTTTTGCCAGAAAAAAGAATAAGGAACACGGAGGTAAGTAGAAAGCTCAGAGATGGCTTGGCATTCGGGGACGGGTTGACTGGATATGCTGCATTTCTGGTCAAATGGGGCATTTACAGAGACACACTGCAACACTACAGACTAATATCTCTCATGAACATAAAAAAGTCACAATAAAATATTAACAAATCAAGCAATATATGAAAAAGATAATACGTCTGTCCAAGTGGAATTTTTCTAGAGAACGCAAGTCTGGCTCAGCATCTGAAAATTACTTAATGCACTATACTAACAAATTAAGGGGGGGTGGAGGTGGGGAACACATGACTATCTCAATAGATACAAAAGAAAATTGTAACTAAATTCAAAATTCCATTCATGATAAAAATTCTCAAAAAACTAGAATCAAGCTGATAAAGGGCATCTACCTACCAAAGAAACACACACACACACACACACACACACACACACACACACACACAACTGTACAGCTAACACAATACATAATAACAGTAAAAAGACTGGACACTTGTCCCATAAGATTGGGAATAGGGCAAGGATATCCATCAACTTTATGTAGATTTTGCCTCAATAACCTTCAATTAAAAAGCCTCTATTGATGCTGTGAAGCCAGCACTAATACATGCTTGAAGCCCTTGATAAAGGTATAATAGTTAGCTAGCTTATCTTGGGAAAGCCAGTTAGGTGGACAGTGAACAGATTTATACAAGCAAACCGAAAATCCCAAGGCTCCTGTCTCTCAAAAGTATTTGACTTCCTCCTTCTACACCTGCTGTGCTCAGAAGTGTGATCCCTGGATTATCATCATCACCTCAGAATTTGTGGGAAATGCAAATTCTCAGGCTTCAACTCAAACCTCCAGAATCACAAACTCTGGGGGGGTTGGGGGAGGCGTTGCAGTCTGTGTTTCTAAAAGCCCTCCCATGAGCCCCATGCGCAAAAAAGTTTAAGAACCACTGCTTTACACAATACTAACAACCTCTGGCCTCTCAGCTTCATCTAGTGCGGGCCTGTGTTAAATGCAATTTTGCAAACAATTAAAACCGCATCCATCTTCTTGAGTTAAACGTGTCTAGAAGTATCTTGTATATGGGGATCATACTAAGATTCGAAAAGCACATTCAACCTCTATTCTTTCGCACGTTCCTGAAATTCTTGGCATATAAAAATTAGCAGTCCCCAAATTCCTCCTCCACGCTAGGTTTCTTTGGATTTGGCCTCCAGGGGGCATGCTAGGCTCTTAACACTAGCTCCGGGTTTGGGAATAGAGAGAGCACAGTGACAAGACAGTAAGGAATTGGTTTTCTCTGGTAAGCTGACCCCCTCAGGTGAGAATGTCTTAAGAAAGAAACACCCTCTAAGTGAAGAAATTGCTTCCTTGCTAAATCACATTCCTACTTAATTCTCAGGGCTCTAATCAGTGCTCCGATTTTCATACATTAGATCTGGTAAGGCAGTGACTTCCACAACTGGGCCAATTCTGGAGCCTCACACTGGTTTTTGCTACAGTACTATGCCTGTAAGACTACATTCTTTAGGCTTCGATAGGTTGGCTTGTGGATTTGAACTTGGTATTTACCTACTTTAAACTTTCCAGTACAGCCAGAAGCCGCCACTCCACCATCCCGACTTTTCCACATTCTGGTTGCCCAGAGCTTTGCTATGAATTGGGCATATGATTTCATGTGACCAGAGAACCACTGGAAAGACAGCCAGACTTCCTACCCAGATTCACTGCCTAACCTATCCCAGTCAGATAACTAACCCCTGCTTCCCACAAGTCTCTGGGGATGTGCTCCCCATAACACCAACTATCTGATGCCAATTTCCACAGCATTCAGAGATCCTGACCGGAAACAACAAAATGTACTGTTTATCTTAAGCACAGTGAATTTACTGGAATGATAGCGATGTGGGGAACAAAGGTAAAAGATAAAAATTAAGTTTCCTTACAGCTTACAGCCCGTTGACAAGTCCTTGAGACCCAGAGTGACATTCCTCTGGGAGCTCAGTTGCCTCCTTGATGACACTTTGCTAAGGACAAAAGGCAATCTTAGCTTCACCTTATCCCAACCTCCAGGATCCTGTTAAGTCTACTTTAACACATAAAAATTCCTTTGGAAACTTCCTTTTTCTCTACCCCGCCCCCACCGCAAATGTAAACAATCATCCTCCAAGCATATAGCCCACTGATACACATCTGAAGGGTGTCATGACTGAGTTTTTACTAAACAGTAATAAATTGCCTTTTCCTGACAAACGCTAGTCTCCTCAGGATCCTGGAAACCTTGTTTCCAAAATACCTTGGAGACTTGTGCTATCCCTAACCCCATCCCAATCTGAAGGTATATAATCAGTCACTCTTCACAACCCCAGCGCAGCTTTCTGCCCACGGTCCTGTCCCCATGCTTTAATAAAACCACCTTTTTGCACCGAAGACATCTCAAGAATTCTTTCTTGGCCATTGGCTCTGAACCCCAACATTTTCTACATCAGTAGTAGCTTCAATAAAAAGCCAAAGAACAGGTAAGAAAATAATAGGGAGCCAATGGAGCTCCAGAGATGAAGCAGCAGCGACACAGCAATAATCATGCGGCACCAAAGGGCATTATTTCTGCCAGTGATGAGCCACCTCACTGTCTTCCTCACGCCCTTGTTCTCTGGAGCCCAAGTCCAGGCAAGAGGTTTGATTGGTTGACTCAGGTCACAGACCTGCCCCACGAGGCACCAGGAGCAGAGAGGCACGCCTTTACAGAATTCTACAGAGGCAGGTATGCGTGATCTTCCCCCAAGGAAACACGCAATAGAGGAAAGGTGATTTGCCTGAAGAATTCTGAATGTTCAGAAAGTGAGAGTGGATGCCAGACAGCCAAAGTAAGACAAATGAATTCTACAAAGTGGAAGGTGAAATAAAGGGTATGGTGGGATAAAGCTAGTCTTGCCTGTCTTTGCCCAAAGCTAAACCCTGTTACAGAATATTTAAAAAACAAAAAAATCACCTTATTTTGAAAATGGCTAAAAACAAAGTAAAGAAGAAAGCATATTTTCCCTGTCTTTTCTATATCAACTCTACCCTCAGGTAACCAAATGGTAGACCACAGTAAGTTTCCTTCCAAGGGAGTAGTCCGGATAAAAAAGTGAAGAGGGAATGAATGACAGATTTAGAATTTCGCAACCCCTAATAAATAAATGAGCGCATGCATTGGGCGTCGGTGGCCACCAATAACACAAAATGAGAGCCCACTAGGCATTAGGTGTCTTTTTATGTCTTTTTATAGACCACCATTAATCGATCTCTTCCAAAATAATGAGCCTGAATGTGAGTAAATCTGTAGATTCAACTAGCAATTTATAGGAAATGCAGAGGTGAGAAGAACATGTGAAACTGTGTCACAAGGACACAAACAACAAAAGCTAGACTGTGAGAAGTTCTACAGAACAACTTGGTCTCTTTAACAAATAGCAAGTGAAAGAAAAGAGAAATAGATGGAGGTTGAACCCATGAATCAAAAGACAACTGCCACAAAAACCAATCACAATGTGAGTTACTTGGATCCTGATTCAAACAAAACAGTTGCAAAAAAAGAAGTTTATAACACTTATTGGACTATCAGAAATCTGAATACTGACTAGACACTGAATTATAAGGAATTATTGTCCACTTAGGTATAATACTGCGGTTATGGTTAGCTTTATATAATGAAATAGTTCAGCATGGAATTGATGAATGAAATTTCTTTCCAAAAATATTGAGGGGGAAAGTGGATAAAAAAATGTCAATGAACTATGGCTGGCCATGAGTATATTATGGAACATGAGATTGTATGGTCTTTTTCTACCTACGTTTGGATGTCTGAAATTTTCAAGAAAAAAAAGTTTAAAAAGAAGAACAATACAGCATTTCTTGTGCCTTATCAGTTCCTTTTATCTTCTCAAATTTTCCTAATGTACTGCCTACTTGGAAGCCACAGCGTATAATGGACCAAGACTATGGCTGCCCTTACTTGTCTTGATCTCATGACTTTCTCGTGTGATCAGGCAAAACATCAAAACATCAGTAGTATTAAGTTCAGTAGTGTTTTCCCCTATGACTGACACAATATTTCTTTGGTCATAACTTCTCTAATAACTATGATTATGATAACTATGGTAACTAAAGTATCTCAAGTATATTCCAAACTCTGTGAAATAACATTAAATTAGGAATGCTAAAAATTAAATCCAGTACTTGAACCCCCATGGAATTTTCTTTTCAAATTAAAGGTCTATGTATTCACTAGAATGGTTAGGTTTAGGGCATCAGAGAGTGATGACAGAAAGGGATTATAAAATAGAATACAATATAATTATATAAAATATAATACAGAAAACAAACAAATAAAAAGAGTGGCCTAAGTCTGGGGTTAAAATCAATCCATCTCACCAAAAGTAAAACAGCCTAGGTGAAGTTGAAGCAGAATTTCACCTGGTCCTTCACTGACCCAAAGCCACACCCTTTGCGACCTCTATTCTGTCACAGAGATGAACAACATAGACTCTTCCTGTCTCCACTAGTTCAAGACGCTAAAGAAAAGCAAAATGACAAAGTACGACTGGCAGAGCAGGTCTACTGGCTCCAGAAATAAACTCGAGATCTGAAAGCAAACTCTAAGTTTTCTAAACTTGATTTATCTTTAAAAGAGGGGCGCCGGTTGGTTAAGCATCAGACTTCGGCTCAGATCACGATCTCATGGTTCCTGAGTTCAAGCCCCGCATCGGGCCCTGTGCTGACAGCTCGGAGCCAGGATCCTGCTTCAGATTCTGTCTCTATCTCTCTGCCCCTCCCCTGCTCGTGCTCTCTTGCTCTCTCTCTAATATAAAACATTATATATATATACACACACACACACACACACACACATATACATATTATATACGTATATATGTATATATATGTATACATGTATATATATATATATATGTACATATACGTATATATTAAGTCCCTTTTACTTTTTTCAATCAAAAAAATAACTGCTGAAATTCGACTCAAAAACTAACAGTATATTCTTATTCTTTAACATAAAGATCTATAATAAAACAAACTAAATATATACATTCTTAAACATTCATTGTACATGAAGGAATCTAAATTTGTTTTGAAATCATGAGCTAAACAGGTCCAAAAAGTGTCACAACATTCTTAGTTTTGCTTTATTCAAATAGCAAGTCAAAATTTAGTTAATATATAGATTTTAGGTGCTTGATAAAAAAAATTTAATCGATGGTAAATTTCAGCGGAAGATGATACGCAACACAGTCTGTTTTTCAAAACTTCATCATCTATTTGTTGTTGCACAACATCTATGTGTTGTGATTTGTTCAGATCACCTTTTACACTCTTGCATGTCTGCGTTTGAAGGAGTAACGAAACACAGGCGAGCACTGGGTTGGTTGTACACTGGTTATGTGTACTCCTGAAAGAGGGATAACACTGCAAAGGGCACAATTAAGGAAACATGGTACACCTATCAGCTGTATTTTGCACAGAGGGTAGGAAAGAGCCATCCCATGGCGTGTATGCCAAATAGTGCTTAATTTTTTGCCAACCGCCCCCAACACTTCCAGACAATAAAACCCACAAATTCCTTTATCCTCATATATATTGAGAGGCTTAATAAAGAATTAGATTGCACCTCATTAGGCATGCTTCCATCTTTTATTGTGAATTTTATCATTTTAATGTGAATAAAATGAATTTCAATTAGCCACCAACCTATGAAGTTTCCCCTTGAACCCAAAGATAGTTCACAAAAAAAAAAAAAAAAAAAAGACCAGGAAAATACTAAACTAATTCTTCAATAAAGTCACAGCCTCTGAAAGAAAAAAATGCCTAATTAGAGTTGGACACCTACACAGGTAACTCAGACAGCCCTGCAATGGACTCTAATGCAGGAAGCCAAATAATTCAACTCCAAGCACATAGTAAAGACTGCAGGAATTAAGAAATGGTAAGCTTTTCAGCAGTGAGGTAGGCCAGAAGAATTAACTAACTAACGCCAATGACTCTTGCTAATACAAAGGCAAAAGTGAGCATAGAGGAAAGCAAGCATACAAATCAAAGGTTCTCAAGCCTGGAGAGCTTTTCAAAAGTACACTTCCTAGGATCCATTCTGGTCTTATTGGAATTTCTGAGATTCAGACCCAGTACCAAAATTCCTTCACAAGATCCCCAGGTGATTTTTTGTGTATCCAGCAATCAGGATCACCGGTATTCTTTACAAAGGTAAAAGAGGAAAAGGAGAGAGAGGGGAAGTGAAAAGACCTTCAGAAAGTATTCCCATTTGTTTAAAGCATCAGCTTTCCATTTAAACTATGCTCATTAATTTCATAGTACCCTCTCCTGGTCGGGAAGGGTATGTAGTATTCTTAGAACTATGGTAAAGAAGAAATTTCCCATTTTCTTAGTTGAAAGAATATATCTAGAAGCAATTAGTGAACCTTCATTAATTCTGTATTTTCTCCTAATTTAAGTGTAAAATGGTTTGGCAAATATTGTGGCAGCAAAGGTGTTTCTAAACCTAACCTCAACAGTCAGGAGTAATTTTAGAGGTTTGTTGTTGTTGTTGTTGTTGTTGTTGAATGTTTATTATTTTTGAGAAAGAGCACGCAAGCAGGGGAGGGGCAGAGTGAGAGGGGGAGAGAGGATCTAAAGTGGGTTCCGCATTGACAGCAGCCAGCCCGATGTGGGGCTCACACTCATGAACCGTGAGATTATGACCTAAGCTGAAGTCAGACACTCAACTGACTAAGCCACCCAGGCACCCCAAGAGCAATTTTTAAAAATGTGTCATCTGCTTTATTTCAAGGTTTGTCATCCCTGACACTACTGACACATTGAACCAAATGATTTGGGATTGCAGGGAGCAAACTCTGAATATAAGCAGTTTTACAATATTCAGTAATAACTTTTTTTGTGACATAGAAGGCTACTGTTTCAATATAAATTATGAGTTTTTAAAACCATCTTCATTTGGTACTTTTATTATCAAAATATATTTCTTATTAGTGAAAGATGACCCATTTACTAATTAAATTTAAAATTCTTTAATTTTTGTATACCAGGTTCATAAAGAATATCTCATAAGAAAGAACCATAGCGAAGGTTTATTTTTAAATAAATTATTATGGGATTTGTTCATGGATACATAGTATGTGTGTACATGAATATTGATTATTTTTCAATTTAAGCATCTTGTGATATATAAATCTACGTGGTACAACAGTTTAATCAGCACATCCTGGTTGCTTTATTTAATTTTTCACGTTAAAGACAAGACCGAAATCAAAACCTTTGAACTTATACTTTTCAACCTCAAAGAATAGCTATAATTCTAAAATAGCATCAATACAGCCAATATTATTCTTCTGAATATTAATGAGCTATACTGAAACAAGGTAAAATATAAATACCTTGCTTTGTACTTAATTTGAAGTGTTGCCACTAAAATCAATTACAGATGTTTATTCTGAAAGACATTACTATGAAGGTTGCAGACTCCAATGCTGATAATGGTTTCAGAACTAAATTTACAGAATACCCAAACAACAGGTTGCACTGTAGACCTGTAGACAGTTTTAAAATACTCATCAGCAACAATTTTTTAAAGATATAGAAGGCTACTGTTTTCATATAAATTGGGAGTTTTAAAAGCATCTCCCTTTAGTGCTTTCAACTGTCACGTGGCAATAAACCAAAGACCCAAATAATTTCAAATGATCACAGATACTATTCAGGCAAGAATTCTCAGATGTCAGTACTTTTAATGTTGTGTACATCAAATTATAGTAAAAAGAGGACTATAAACAAGATGCAGCCCCTCTATTTTCATGAACAGCACAAGAGATTACAGTAAACCCAGTTTATATTCCACCATCAAGTGTGGCTCTCCCATTAGTTCACTTTGTGACGGGTCTGAAAACAAACAAAAACAAACATATTAAAGATTCTCAAAAAAAGATAAATTCCATGATTCCACTCACATGAAAATCTAGAACAGGCAAAACTAACATGAAAGAAGACAGACCAGCAGTTGCCTGGGGCCAAAGGTGAGGGACTGACTGCAAAAGGAGCGAGCAAACTTTCTGGGGTGATAAACATTTTGTATCTTGACTGGGGGGACACTTACACAGCAGTACACATTTGCTAAAATTCACAGAATATACACGTAAAATGAGAGCGTTCTACTGTATGTCAATTCTACCTCAATACAGTTGACTGTAAAACAAACAAACAAAAACAACAACAGATTGAAAACGTTCTTCTTTTTCAAAGCTCCGAAGTTTTCCAGAGGCTTCCCAGCAACAATCTCTAATCAAGACATGGAGCAGTCTCTTAATCTAGTTTGCAAAAACGTTTTATTTCTATTGTTTTGTACTCTCTTCCATACACAAACATAAATCAGAATCCTAGACCAAGAAAATTGTTAAAATCTTCACTCATTTTTAGAGATGAGTCAGACAAAAGACTTATTTTAACCATACGATACACCTAGAAGAGCTTTTAAAATGAATACTAACAGTAAGTTGCAAAATAACAAAGCCTTTTTCCATTTCTGTCCCCTACTCCACAAACAGGATAAAAAAACCCCAATGAACTAGACTGTAAAATCAGTTTGTAAAAATAAATAACCACCCACATTAAAATAATGATTACAGATCTGGATGTTTCCTCGCTGGATCTCCTAAGAGACTAGAGATTACTGTGTCACATCAGTTCAGTCATCTATATACTCTCTGCACTCACCGCACCATAAAGCAGCCTTAACAACAACTGACGCTGCTGTAATTATTAATAACAGAGTAAACTGCTATGTATGTAACAGGCATTCAAAATCTAAACTTAAAAAATGCCTGCACATGAGTACAAAGGATAGGCAAAGATGTTTGCCTACAGCACTGTTTCGTGTGAATAACTGAAAAAAGATAACCAAGCATCAATAAATGCACTGAGGTATCACGCATACCGTTAAGATAGACCCAGTATACCTGTTGTGTTAAAAAAACAAAAACAAAACACCAAGCAATGCCAAATATTTCTGGTTATATATATTTGTATGAAGACACATAGGAAAAAGTCTGGAAGGAAATACACTAAATATAAATAGCAAGTAAATGAAGAATAAAAGAGAAATGGGTTTGGGGGTAATCGTGGAGGACTTGAGTTTCAGCTGTAATGTTTTAAATTGTTACAGAATATGTTAATTTGTATAATGACGACTTTCTTTTAAACCGTTTTAAACTTTGAGTTTAATAAAGTACATGCTTATTAAATAAGTCACTTCCACCAGAAAACAGCACGCCACATAAGCGGGGCGATGGCCTGTGACTCCAACGTCTGCTGTGAGACCATGAGGGAGGACTGAGCCTCTCCATCAGGCTGTTTAACCACCATCAAGTGAGGGAACTAGAGTAAACAGAAATCCCCTTTCAGCATTAAAAGTCTTGTTTTGACTTTACTATTGCCCTCCTCATATTCCCTTCCCTTCCTCGTAAAATGTGCAGAATTTTCTTGGCCAAGGACTCCCTGATGAGCAAGCAAAACTTCATCACCTCCAACACTGAACTCAAAACCCTCCAGTCACATAGGTCTTCTTAACACACTCTTATGTGTGTTGAGACAATTCTCCATGCGTCTCTCATGCTTCTGTAAGCCTTGGATACACTTCCTGCCTTTGTTCTAGGCTCTCTGTCCAAAGTTGTTACTAAAGCGAACAGACTCAGAAGAAGACAAAGATCGTGTCTCCTCTGGAGCACAGAACAGGAAGCCTTACTGCCTATTGTAAAAGATTCAGATGCCCTTCCCTGGGGGTTCCTCTACCTGTAACAAAATACATAACATATGCAGCATCACCTGACCTTCTTCTTGCTGCTCCGTGGGAGCTGGGGCTCAGGGAACCAACCAGAAAGCTGACACTCCAGCTACTACCACTGCTCTTAGTAATAAACTGTTGTCTCTAGGAATCTTGTCTTCTGCCCGGATTCATGAAACCATGGCAGGCTAACCTGTTAGCTTCTACATAGGACAACATCAGAGTTCTTCAGCTGTTCTCTCAGGTTACAGACCCTGAACACACTGCTTCTACCTCGACTTTATCAACTAATTCACACATCTTCTAGGAATCAGGTTATGTGTCATATTCCCAAAAGTGCCTCTCTCTCCTACAACAACAAACTATACCCCTGTCCCTTTTTATTCCTAGAATTTATCACAATTTGCAATTATATGTCTGTGTTTAACTGTTTAACGTTTACCTCCTGCCTTAGAAAGCACAGTTTGTTTTTTTACCATTGTATATCCAGAGCCTAGCTCAGTGCCTGATACATAGTAAATATATAACCGAGTAAATATATAACTCACTTTCTTTACACAAACTTACAGGAGGTGATTTTTAAGTAAATGTGTTCTTATAACTAATTTAAAATGCAAGATAGAAACATGCAGACATGAACTATCACCTTGCTAATTTAAAATGAGGTGTAAGTTCAATGTAAAAAGCTTCGGGATTCCAGGTTTTCCTGCATTCAAAAAGTTCCCTCAGGAAAGATTCTCGAAGGGCAGGCTCACTAGACTTCTGCTGTGTCCACAGCATTTCCTCACCGGACATTAGCAGCCAAGCAGAACTAGTATAATTTAATCCTGTTGGGTTTTTTCTGTTTCTCCTGAACCGCCGGGGCAAAACGAGCAGAAACAACACTAGACAGAATTATATGTGTTTATCTTCCTCAGAAGCAAAAAAATAGGGGATGCTGCATGTATGGTTCTTACTTAAAAGTCATTTATCTCATACATGATACAATTATCCAAGGAATTTTGTTAAAAATGACAGATTCTTCTTTCCTATTCACCACCTACAGTAGCACAACAATTCTTTGGGGGTGGGAGGCAATTTTTAAGGAAAAATTTTCTTATTTTTTCTAGTTCTTTTAAAAACTAGTCGTGTCCCACAAATATTTTAAATACTGAAACAACAATCATTGTTCAAGCTACCCTAACAATACTATGTTAGACTCACACATTAGTCTATGTCTGCAGGACATGAAATGAAAGACTATCATTAGTTGATTCATAGTAACTATAACCTTGAAACTCCACAAAGAACTTTCACCTTTAAAAACCAGTTAAAGAACAGTTATTACCATTAAATTTTGTCTCATTGCAATGAATAAACACAAGTGAATCCAATGAGCTGTAAGGGCCACATGGATGAGGACAGGACGCTGTGGGTTTTGTTTGCTACCATTGCCTTGTACATTATTAGGGCTCCATAAAAAGGTGCTGAATGACACTTACCATTAAGAATATCTTCAAATCCAATAGTCTCATCATTACCCCTCAAAATATCCAGTGAAAGGTTTGAGCTTGGAAGAAATGGAAGACGCTGAGCCTTCAGGAAAAATATGAAAGGGCAAGGTTAGAGAAAACCAAAGGGGGGGGGGAAACAATAAATAATCTAACTTCTTGCTCTTCATTCTTTATTTGTAAAATTCACAAAACTAAATAAACAGTTTAACCAGTGGGGGGGGGAAAAAACAAATAGCAGTTCATATTTTAGACCCAAACCAAATTTTTTTAAATTTCCTCAAAACTTTACTCAAAATATGTAAAGACCCTGAAAATTAGAGTTTTTATTAACACTTAATAATCCCATCAGGTTTGCACATATTTTGGGGCTTTGCTTCTGTCATACACATGACGACGTGCAAAAATCCCAGAGCCTAACGTCATAATCTAGTTCCAAATAAAGGTGGGATGATCAAATTCCTGAAGAAATTCCACCTTAGTAAGAGTACTACTCTACTTAGCAAACTGATGACTTCACTCTGTATGTTGTTTCATATTGCTCATAGTAAAAATGTAAGTTATGGCCCTTTAAAACAATACTGGTAACCAGAAAGGAAGGTCAAAGTCACTTGTGAGGCCTTTGAAAAACACAGTAACATCAGGCACTGGAGTGGCTGAGTCGGCTAAGCCCCCGGCTCTGGGTTTTGGCTCAGATCATAATCTCCTGGTTCATGAGTTCGAGCCCACCATTGGGCTCCGTGCTGGCAGTGCAGAGCCTGCTTGGATTCTCCCTCCCTCCCTCTCCCACTCTCGCTCTCAAAATAAATGAATGAACCTTAAAACAAAACAAAACAAAACACAATACCATTCTGAACTAGGAGTATCTACTTTTTTCAAGTACCGTACTTTTTTTAACTTTTTTTTTTTTTAATTTTTTTTAACGTTTATTTATTTTTGAGACAGAGAGAGACAGAGCGTGAATAGGGGAGGGGCAGAGAGAGAGGGAGACACAGAATCTGAAACAGGCTCCAGGCTTTGACCCATCAGCAGAGCCCGATGCGGGGCTCGAACTCACGGACCGTGAGATCATGACCTGAGCCAAAGTCGGACGCTTAGGCAACTGAGCCACCCAGGCGCCCCTAACTTTTTTTTTTTTTAATGTTTATTTATTTTGAGACCGAGAGAGAGCAGGAGAAGGGCAGAGACAGAGAGCGAGAGACAGAGAATCCCAAGCAGGCTCCGTGCTGTCAGCACAGGGCCTGACACAGGGCTTGAACTCACAAACCGTGAAATCGTGACCTGAGCTGAAATCAAGAGTCGAATGCTTAACCGACTGAGCCACCCAGGCGCCCCTTCAAGTAAAGTATCAAGCATAGTACCTGCACCCTGGTTTGTAAGCATAGCAGAGAAAGCACGGGTTGTAGAGCCAGTGGTATCTGGATCCAGACTGTTTTAGGACTCACCATTACTTTGGCTTCCTAGAAGTACCTGATCTGTCTCACTCTTGGTTTCCTCATCTGGGAAACAGGATACTATCACCTTCCTCTCAAACCGGCGGAACGGTGTGGTGTAAAGTATGTATATAGTATAGTCGTTGGCACATACTTGGTATTCGATGAACTTTTATATAAGCAAATCAAATTTTCAAGTTTTGTGTTCTCTGTTAGTCGTAAGATTAGTTTGGATATTAACAAAAGAATACCAAGAGGGATGGTCCGTGACCATAGGATACCACTATTTTAAAGTAACCATGACTTTGAAATCTCAGGGCGTTAAGATTATCTCCCCCAAGAAAATATAACCAGACTAAAACTATTTTTAATTACTAATGGCTTATAGAATTTAGGATGAAAAAATCTCTAGGTTGACAAATGTATGTATGTATGTATGTATTTTTGTTTGTTTGTTTTTGTTTTTTAAAGGAAAGTAGGGAAGACAGAGGAAGAGACAAAAATGGAGCTTTGAGTTAAATCAGAGAGTGAGGGGCCTGGTAGGTACAGTTTGATCAGACACGGTCCTGGAAAGCACCAAAAGCAGGAAGGAGCAGGCAGTTGTTACACATCCCAATAAGCAAGAACCACAACAGCACAAGGATAAGGGAAAAAGGTGGGGCGGGGGACAGAATTCTGGATGAGGATTTTTGGATTAAAAATCCAAAAATGGATTTTAAAGTTTAAATCCAAAAATGGAATTAAAAGTTTAGGCCCAAAATATGAGCAATATGTAACTGGAATCTGAGTAGCAGGAAAATAAAAGGGAAACGAACAATTCCGTGCCAAACATATGTTGTATTTAATCTTCAGAGTTACCCTAATAACCCGACAGTGTTGTTCCTGTTAACTCCATTTCACATTAAAAACAAACACAAGATCTGGGGCTCAGAAAGGTCTCTAACTTGTTTAAGTTCTTAAGACTGGTAGGCAGTGGAGCCAAGATTCCCATCCAGGTTACTGTTACAGCCACACATGCTCTTTCGGAGCTTGATCCTTGGAAAAAAGTTCTAAAACAGCTTCCAGGACGACTCAGCCAACACAGTTGCTGGCATTAATAGAATTTGTTGAAAAAGACACAGTAGTAGGAAGAACACGTGCAAAAGCCAAAAGGCCAGAAAAAACACTAGGACGCTGAAAGTAGTTTCAGGAGGCTACGAAGTACACTGGAGAACAAGGAGAGGCCAGTTCAGGAGCACAGCCACGTTACAGAGTCAGAGTATTATTCTGAGGGCAAAGTGAGGGGAGTGCCACGATCAACTCTGTATTTTACAAAAATTACGTGGCTACAGCATGCACAATGGACTGGAGGGCAGCAGGGGTGGGTGTCACACTGATCCAGATGAAGCACAGTAGGGGATCAAAACCAATGCAGAAGCGATGGTGTCAACATGTAATTGACTGGACGGTGGGAGGCAGAGTGGTGGGTGGGGACAGGTGCCACTTGAGACAACCAAGGCTAATGCTGCAATCTCTGCCTTAGGTAGTAACCTAGTCACACGTGACACAGAGTATGTGCGGCATAAGGAGTTCTTCTGTACTCACACACGTGAAACGTGAAGTGCCCGTGGGACTTACAACTGGAGAAGCCTACAGGTTTACAGCTCATGAGAATTAAAACTTGGGAGTCATCAACATACACATGATACCTAAAGTCACAGGAATAGGTAGGAAATAATAGAATGAGAAGAGGACTGGAGACGGGAACTAACAAACCTGGTATTGCAAGATGCAGAAGAAAAAAGCAAAAGGAACCTACGCAGAAATACCTGAGAAGGCGATTTCAGACAGGAAGGAGTATCAGGAAAAGTGTGGTGTCCTAAAAGCCAGGGGAAGAAGGAAGGAGTCATTGGTATTACACACCACAGGGAGACCGAGCAAAAGGAGGGTATCCAGACGTCCACACTGTTCAGGAGCAGTTTCACTGGTGATGGAAGCCAGGAAACAGTGGGTTGGGTGGACAGGAGGCAAAGGCACATACGCAGCAAACAGAGGCAAGTCTACGACACTAACCTGGCAAAAGTACATTTAGTGAGCGAGAAGTTGCTATAAAGGGACTGATACAACATTTGGGTTGTTTTAAAAGACAGAAAAGGTCGGGATGCACATAAACACTGCTGAGGAGTCTGAGCAAGTAGACGGAGAGGATGAAGACATCAGCTACAGAAAGGATCCACAAAAAGGGAATTCTCTGACGTGGTTTGAGAGGGCAGAACCTAGAACACAGGTCGAGAACGGTTCTTACACCTGGAAAGACATTTCTGAAGATCTTATTCTTTAGCAACAGGGATACCCAGCTATATGCAAACTGCCTGCCACGCACCACACGTGGATATTTCTAGAGGCATTTCAAATTCAATGTAACCCTCCAAAAAGAAAAACATGTAAGCAGATGCAGGTAAGTTTTGGCACTGAGCTCTTAATTTGAAGTCTTCCGCTTAATGTCTTCTTTTTTTTCTGTATAAAGTAGGACTCGGGGTCCTATCCTAAAAGGGGACAAAGTAGAATAGGCTGTAGAGAAGAGAAGGTAAGGTTTATAGGGCTATGACTAGGGAAGAGTCCTTCCAGGCCATAGCAACACACAGGCGGAATGTATCATAGCTGACATGCACAAACTCACCTGCTGCACTGCCTTGAATTCCATTTGTAATTTGAGTGGAGCAAACAGACCCTGGATGTTTCTCAGTGTGGAAAAATTCATTTTATCTTGGTTGAGCTGGAACTACACAGGACAACAACGGAAGTTGAAAGGTTACACTCAACACTCTGCTTTCAAAACTCCATTGATACATGTATACCACAACACTTAGACAAAGCATTTTACTATCCATAACTGAAATAAAAACAAAACACTTTCGTTAATAAAGTTTAGAGTACATACGTCTGTTTTATCCAGCATGCAGGTACAGGGTACTTCACTAACGTAAAATTACCCCTAAAACTTGGATTTACAAAACTTTAGATAAAGAATGTTTTTCACATTGCAAAAATACATTTACAAAACATTTCAGTGCTTTTGATTAGAATTCCCGCAAAACTGGTAAAACACAGAAAGTTATAAATAACCTGAGATCCAGAAATAGTTACATACAAGTGACAAAAATGGTGAATTTCTCAGTATGAAAATATACAATTCAAAGGATTTCACAAAAGAAATAATCACACCCATTATACCACCCTGTTAACTAGGCTATCATGTTTAAACTCCACTCTTTGGAGTAGTAGATTCCTGGGGGGTAGGGATCCGAAACTCTAAAGTCTGTCCAGTTTGCACTGGGTGCTAATAAGGAATTTTTTTTTCTGGAATCATATTTTTACTAAACATTGATATTACTTGTAAAAAACTTTGACAATTTAGTGTACTTCAGGCAAAATGAATCAACTGCATTCATGGATTCTAATCATACAGTTTCCTAAAATGGCTCTTAGGGGTAGCGGATATGATTTGCAGACAGACTGCTACAAAGGTCTGTGTAAGTTAACTATAGTAAGGTAAAGTGACCTGTGTGATCATTTTTTATTATACTACATTCTCTTGGTAAGATTTTAAGTCATGGCAGGGGCAGGGTAAGAAATTTTAATCAAATACCTACTGAGAGATTAGTGCCCACTGAGACACAACCTGGGGCCATATACATGAAGTCTAAAGGATATTAAGCAACATGGTTTTTAACTACTGTAGCTGGAGCGCAAAATTTTAACAGATGGTCCTTAGAGAAAATATGCAATATTTCATTATGGGTATATAATCTGAAGTTCTCACTGAAGGGTGTCCTTTAAATACTGAATTAAGTAAATACAGTTTTATGTAAAAGATTCAATTTTACAAACTTTGATGAATGTATCCACCTTATAATATGCTGTCAAACTGCAATTACCAGTCAACATATACTTAATCACTAACAACCACATGCAAAATTAGAATTAGGCTCTGTGGCAATGTACGACAACCCGTCTACCACGGAGAAGGTTGTATGATCGAACTGGGAAAACATTACATACAGATCAGGACTTCTCAACCCCTAGCGCTACTGACATCTTGGGCTACATAATTATCTGTCGTGGTGCACGGGGACAGTCCTGTACACTGTAAGATGTTTAGCAGCATCCCTGGCCTCCGTCCAACTGATGCCACTACCAAAGATCCTTCTTCCCCAACCACTTGTGACAATTAGACCTTTTCAAATGTCCCCTGGAGGAGGCAAAATCATTCCTAGTTGACAACCACTGGTATGAATAACGATGGCCATCTTCCCTATCGTTACTATAGCTCCCAATCATGGAGAGCTACTTTAAGTCAGCATGTGCCAAGTCATGGGCTATTACTAACTCCATTATGCAGATGAAGAAACTAAGACTTAAAGAGAAATTAAGAAACTTGCCAAGTTCACTTAGTTGCTAAGTATGGTACCAAGAATTCAAACCTAGATAGTTCAATTACACAACCTGTGCTGAAGGATTTATAACAGAAAGTGCCAGACAATTTCAAGAGACTCCCACTACCTGGTTAAGTGATTAAGGAGACTACACAGAGGGGGCAGATAGAAGCTGAGTCTCAAAACAACTATATGATTTTTTAACTCTTCATCTGGGCCAGTCTCACTCAGATTTGTCCACGTTTCTCTTAACATGTATTGCCCAGAAGTGAACCAATATTCCAAATAATACTTGGGAAAGTGAGACTGTCTCCTCCCTTGATTTGAGTGAGCCCCATCTTATTAATAATAACATTGCACCATCTTCCTGAATTAATAAGACCCCTCTTTATTCTTGCTCTGAACGTGTATTTAGAAACCCTGTAAGCTGCCTTACAACATCCATCCAGGCTACACCCCCTTTGGGAGTGACTGACCTAAAACTATTCAAATGTCTGCTCTCTAAAGCCTTCCACTAGCCATATGCACAAGTGGTTGCTCCATCTTCGTCCTCTATAGCATTTTATATAGCCCCTCTCCACTGCCTGTCCTCCCGTTAAATTCTCAGCCCCTCCAGGATGGGGATTATGTCATATTCCTCTGTGTACCTACTATACCACATAAGAGGATATGTCCCTCAGTACCTTGGAGGTGCAGGGCTTGAGAAAGAGGTCAAGGCTAGAGACAAGGATTTGGAGATCAATAGCAAAAATGGCAGAGGAAAAATATGAAAGAAAACAGGATCATCAAATGGGGAAATATTAGGTGGATTGGCTTTCAGAAATGTCCATAAAGGGGCACCTGGCTCAGCTGGCAGAGCATGCGACTCTTAATCTCAGGGTCATGAGTTCAAGCCCCATGCTGGGCGTGGAGCCTAGTTAATATTTTAAAAAGAAAAAAAAAGAAGCATCCATAAAAAAGACAAAAGAAGGAATGTGTAGAGCTTTAGTGAAGCAGTATAATGATAATTTGAAGCCTACTCTACAAGGATACTGGAAATAAGTCCTCATATTCTTCATGGTCAAATGCTCAAAATCAAAAATGTCTTAATAAATGAAACCACATAAGTATTACTAAAACTATTCTTCTACCAGAGAAGAAAAGTAAAAATACAAGTAACATACTTACATTTTTTTCTGATAATTCAAGAGGATGACTAGGCAAAAGTTCATTTTTCACACAAGGAAGGCTGAAAATAAACATTTAAAAGGTAGATGATAAATCACTCAATCCCTAAAGCTCAAAATCACATCTATCAATGCGTTTATCTATAACAGGATGCCACAAGGGACTTTTGGGGGACGATGACTCTCTGCATCCTGACTGTGACAGTGGTTACAGAAACTGATACATGTGTTAAAATTCATATAACTATGAATTGTAACATAATGAATTATAACGAGTTACATAACATTAAGAGAAAAAAAGTCGAATCTACTATTTAATTGTTTTAAAATGTACCAATTATAGATACCAGTAGTCAATTAACTAGGGAGAGCCCTTCAAAAAACAGTGTTTAAACGATGCCCTATTATCTAGAAGAAATTTAATAAAGTATGTTTAAAACTACTATTATTTGATGACGTGCTTCCTTTACTATACGAAATATCTACACCCCTTCTGTTTAGGTCTAATACATATTCAATATTTAATGTATCTTTAATAAACACATGTTGAACAATGTGTTTCACATTTACTGAACACCTAGTATGTAAGGTCACACGTTGCTAGAACCAGACCACTGGTCTTTATCACTCTAGATATATAAAGATAACTATTCTTATTGCCAAAACAGGATTTGAAAGCTGAAAGAAACCACAGAAATCCTGCAACAACCATTTATTGAATACTGTCTTTGTACAGAAGTATCCTACAAGTGGAATTTGAAAATGGTTCTGTTCACAGCAATCTTATAGTATAACCAGGAAGAAAAAGGAGCATTTTATGTGAAAATAAATAAATAACAAATCATCAGAACTTGGTTACTGACTAACTCGTGAATTTGATTACACTATGCCATAAATCAAATTATATTCTCTAATTCCAAAGACTATAAACTGCATCTTTCACTATAAAATGGAAAGACAATAATAACAAGGCATCATATCTGTCCCCAGACACCAGTATTAGAACAACATTCTATTATAGCAGGACCTAAATATCTTAAAGTTACACGTAGAATTCAAAATTCAGATGCTACTCTTATTGGATTAAGCAGAAAGGCAACCTGCCAAGAAGTACTAGAAATCGAGACCGAAATATATAGAAACCTGGAAGAAATCAAGGGTACAACTGTGCACTGAGGGTAGAGAAGAAAAATAACAATGGCTAACACTTACTAAGAACTTACTAATGTCAGGGACTGTTCTATTTTTCATGTACTAACTCATTTATTCCTCAAAATAAGATTTATACTATTAACAGCCCTATTTCACATATAAAGACTCTGAGAGGGGCGCCTGGGTGGCGCAGTCGGTTAAGCGTCCGACTTCAGCCAGGTCACGATTTCGCGGTCCAGGAGTTCGAGCCCCGCGTCAGGCTCTGGGCTGATGGCCCAGAGGCTGGAGCCTGTTTCCAATTCTGTGTCTCCCTCTCTCTCTGCCCCTCCCCCATTCATGCTCTGACAATCTCTGTCCCAAAAATAAATAAACGTTTAAAAAAAAAAAAAAAATTAAAAAAAAAAAGACTCTGAGAAATAGAGCAACTAAGTAACCTGCTCAAAGTCAAAGTAAAGAGCAGATCAAAACCCAGGCGGCCTAGTCCAGAGTTAATGCTGTATCTGCTGTGTTCTAGTGTCTCCCAGAGAATTACTCCAGTAGGAAATGAGATAAGGACACAATGGCTTTCCAAGTCAGCAGTAGCAAAAAGGAGAATCCTAGCAAATCATGCTCCTGGGTGACAGCTCCTAGAAGGAGGCCCTAACCTGGGAACCCACTACCGTTAAAACATTTCTTCATTACAGAAAACATCCACTGAATGGATAAAGAAGATGTGGTACACAAACACACACACTCACACACACACTGGAGTATTACTCGGCAATCAAAAAGAATGAAATCTGGCCATTTGCAACTGCGTGATGGAACTAGAGGGTATTACAGTAAGCAAAGTCAGTCAGAGAGAGATAAGTATCACAGGACTTCACTTATATGAGGACTCTAAGATACAAAACAGATGAACACAAGGGAAGGGAAGCAAAAATAATATAAAAACAGGGAGGGGGACAAAACATAAGAGACTCTTATTTTTTTTTTTTAACGTTTATTTATTTTTGAGACAGAGAGAGATAGAGAATGAACGGGGGAGGGGCAGAGAGAGAGACACAGAATCTGAAACAGGCCCCAGGCTCTGAGCTGTCAGCACAGGGCCCGACGCGGGGCTCGAACTCATGAACTGCGAGATCGTGACCTGAGCTGAAGTCGGACACTTAGCCGACTGAGCCACCCAGGCGCCCCAAGAGACTCTTAAATATGGAGAACAAACAGAGGGTTACTGGAGAGGTTGTGGGAGGGGGGATGGGCTAAATGGGAAGGGGCATTAAGGAATCTACTCCTGAAATCACTGTTGCACTATATGCTAGCTAACTTGGATATAAATTAAAGAAGTCAATTAAATAAAAATTAAAGAAAAACAAAAACAAAAACATCCACGCCCACACTCACCCAGTCTAAGGTATATTACTTGCTATGTCCCAAATTAAATATATATTTATGGCCTATCGAAATATTTAAAGAATACTGTGAAAAAGAATTCACAGAAACATTTTATTACAACAAAGTCAAAGTCACAATTCCGCCCCTCCCCCCCACCCATATACCCTTTTCGAAGAAGATCATGACTCTCAAAAGGTCCACTTGCTGAAAGTTCAGTAACTGGAAAACTGTCCTTCAGCTGAGATCCAAGTCCTCTGGCATTCTACAACACAACCAAAAACACCATTAAATACAAAAAACTTTTTAAAACTTACACTGAACATCTATGTAAAAAACTGAGCATCAGACAAAAAAATAAAGTCTCTGCCCTCAAAGAGCCCATAGTCTAGACAATTGTGATGAGACTTAGCATTATGGTAGGGTGATTATACATGGTACACTAAATAATATCAAACTTGGGAGTAGGTAGGATCCCTGAGTTGATCTCTGAATACTGTCATATTGAAAGGCATTCTAGGAAAAAAGAACACAGGTAAAAAAAAGAGACATAAGTGAATACGCCACAAGCAGTTTGAGATAACTCCATGTCTCAGTGAGGCAGAGGTCAAGGCAGACTGGCAAAATGAAAAAAAGGCTCGAACATGCGAAGAAATTCAGGTTTTATTCTGAAATTGAGAGAGCCTCTGAAGGTTCTGGCATGATCAGAATTACGTTCATCGGAAAGATTCTTCCCCTAGGTTGGAATGATTAGCACAGAATGAAAAAAAGTCGCGGGCAGAATCCTGGAAACCACTATTCCTTAAAAAAGCACAAGGAAATGGGGTTAAGAATGAATAGAATAGCTAGAAGAATGAAGTCACAGAAGCTAAGAAAAAAAGGGACGTTCAGAAAGTATTTGGTTTCTGAAAGAGGGTACACCCTACAAAAAATAAATCTAATCAGCATAAACAAAACCAAAGACTCACAGTACATTGGGCACTACTGTATTATCACCCTCCACATCTATGATATAAAACATTTAATCAAAAAAAATTCAATAATTATATTTAAATATAAAAACCATTTAATAATCAGCAGGTGATTTATTAAACACCCATTATGTGTCAGGTATTCTGGTAGATGCTGAATGTACACCTTCCCCAGGGTTGAGTCTAATGAAGATAAATTAAACAAGCAAATAAAATGCGATAAATGTTACAACAGGGAACACACAAGAGCTAACTTTTAATCACGTGTTGCTCACATACAATAACCCTGTAATTCTGCAGAAAAATGTACAACAGCTACAGGTAGTTTGGTGAGCAGCCTTACACTACTCTAGGAGAAACTACTCTGAGAAACCAGTGTTTTATGTTGACTGTTGGATTTACCCGTGTATTTTATTTGGTCAGGTACTTTATCCTGTCCAGGGTTTCTTCAATCTACCGCCCCACTTCAAGACCTCACACCTGGGTAACCTTAACAGCACTCTGCTGGGTACTGCTGTCTCTAGACTCTTCCACTTTCCAATTCTGCATCTCAAGGTTTTCCTAAAACATATAATCTTCCCCACCAACCTGTTAAAAAAAAAAAAAAAAAAAAACCACCTTTCACCGATTCACCAATGTCCAGTCTGAAAAACAAAGCCCAATATCCTTATCCTGGAACTCAAGAACCTACACAACAGGCTCCCCAACACAGAAGTCAAGGTTGATCAGGAAATAGAATCTGGAATCTATGTAGTGTGGCCTGTCTCTAACCTACTACGTGACTATGATCAAGGCATACAATGTCTCTGGCCCCATTTACTTATCCTCCCAGGCACCTGAACTCTTGCCAGGACCAGAGTGGCATGATTCTACCTTACCAAATGTATCTCCTGGTACTTTCCCACCAGGAAAGGAACACTCTCCTCCTCCCAGATTGCTTTATTGTAAAGTAACAGAAGGAAAGTTTCTTCTATGCACAAAGAAAAGGAGAATTCTGATCTCTGGGTTCTATTATCATCATTTCCCCCCATTTCCTTCTGTACAACATCAGGATAGGCACCCGATGTTTCTACTAAAGCAGCAGGGAAAACCAAATCTATGAAAAGTATCACTAGTTACACCTCAGAGAGTTTATACAACATCTTCATAATAATCGGCAATATTACCAACACAAGCTTTCTAGATTTAGATGGCCTAGTATCAGAATCAGGGGCCAGGGCGGTTCAGGAGTCTTTCCCAAGCATCACTACTTTTACATTACAAGGAGAGAAAGGGAGTGGAGGGGGGTGGGGATGCACTAAAGATACAGACACACGGGGATAACAACTGCCTTGATTTTTACCCCCTCCAACGTCTGGCACACTACAAGCTCCCAGAAATGTCTGTAAAGGTAAGAGATGAAAAGGAGACTTTCAGCTGTGGGTCTGTTCGCAAAGCAGTTCCGAGGTCGGGGGTGGGCGAGGAGTTCGAGGGCTCTGGGCCCCCAAGGTTCGCCCCTCTGGGGCAGGGTAGTCTGCAGCGCCGCATCACAGGCTGCACTCTCGGATGTGCCAGCTCGGCGCCAACCACGAGGAAGGAGCCGGGGGGTACTGGGGACGTGGGGACGAGGGGGCGCAGACCGAGAGAAGAGAACCAAGCGAAGGGGATGAAGCCGAAGCGCTACTCGCGGGACCCGCGCCGAGCCCAGCCCGGGCGACAGCCACGAAACCCCCAACCCCGTGACTCGACAGATCATGGCGCCCGAGGCCGGCCTCATCCTCCCGCCGCCGCCGCCGCCACCCCGGGACGAGCCAGGAGGAGGCGGCCTGTTCCTGCCGGGCCAGGGTCCCGAACCCGCCGGGAACTCAGGTCGCCCGGAGGCTCACTCACCATCTTCAACTTGCTCAGTGAACAGCCTCTCAGCCCCGTTACCGTCAGCCGGCCCCACTGCTCACTTCCGTTTCCGGGGTTGCCCCCCCACATCCGCCGGAAGTGCGTCCGTCCGGGCGAGGAAGGAAGGAGGGCGCGGGGCGCCGGGAGGGAGCCGCGCGGGGCCGGGGCTCCCACGCCTGAAGTCCCGAGGGACCCGGGGCCAAGGGCGCAGTAAGGGTGTGGGCTGGGGGGAGGGTGGGGTCGGGACGAGATGTGCCGGAGGGGAGGGAAGACGCGGACCTCCGCTTAATGATAAACATCCACCGTTGGTACAGTATTTGAAGATGTGCAATGCGCTTTGGTAGATGCATCCCCTTAGTGAATACAAAACCTCGTCCAAGTGGAGACTACATTTTTCGTGAGGGCAAACGAGGCACAGGTGCAATGAATAATTTGCAGCGTTTCAGCTAGAAAAAGGCAAAAGTAGAACACGAGGCTTTGCCAGTTTATTCTTTAAAACCATAGAACGAAGGTCTGCTATGTTCAGAACCCTGTGCGGAGGCTAAGAACATAGACATGAATCGGGCTGATGTGGTTCCTAGGCAAGAGGAGCAGCGGAACTGCTGGGGGTGGGGCGGGTGACATGGAGCGAAGTACGGATGATAATTACCAACATATATTGGGGCTCTTCTCGCGATAGAATTCTAAGCCCTTTACGTGAATTATCCCCTTTAATCTCTTCAATAATCTTACGAAGTAGGCTCTATTGTTATCTCAACTTTATAGTCAAGGAAAGCAAGACAAAAGAGTTTAAATATGCCCAAGGACCCAGTCATCCGTTTTCAAAGCATTATACTGTGTTGCCTTCCAAATATAACGCGATAAGATGGACTCCTACTCTGTTACCATATAATGGGGATAACTTAAAAGAATCCTTGGGCTGATACTGAAAGGTAGGAGAGTATGGGAAAGAACATTACTGGCAAATTTGCTTGCGCAAAAACTGAACTGGGAAAGGAGGTCTGTGTGGCTAAAGTTCAGAGAGTATGGAGAGAGTAGTGGGAGATGAGGCTGTAAATAGATGGACGCAAGTTTATTTTTGGAGGCCTCTGTGCCAATTAAGGGTGAGGCTTTATCTTTAAAAACCATTGGAGGCTTTCTGGGCGCCTGGGTGGCTCAGACGGTTAAGCGTCCGACGGACCTCGCAGTCCGTGAGTTCAAGCCCCGCGTGGGGCTCTGTGCTGACAGCTCAGAGCCTGGAGCCTGCTTCCAATTCTGTGTCTCCTTCTCTCTGCCCCTGCCCTGCTCATGCTCTGTCTCTCTCTGTCTCAAAAATAAATAAAAACATTAAAAAAAATTTTTTTTAAACCATTGGAGGACTTCTGTCACCTCTAAGGGAGGTGATAAAGTCATGTATGTTATGTATATCCACTTGCCATGGTCCTACAACCTTGAAGTTCCAGGTTTTGAATATTCTGCACTGCTGCCTTTATGTGTCTTCTTCTGGCTCTTCCATGTTTTCCTTGAGATTTGAGTTTGAATGTTTTCATTTGCATTTTTTCCTTTCACTCAGTTCCACCTAAGGAGAAATTTTAAAACTGCAGCTCTTAAAAAGAAATTGTTTTAAGGTTGTTGATTGCTCACAGTTCAGTCATTACATTTTCGTTGAGCATTTGATTCTGGAGCCAAAGAGAAGAGCCCTTTCCCTATACTTGAGATACTTTTATTTTACTGGGGCATAGAAGTATGGTAAATAAATGTAAATGTGTAGTAGAGAAAGGAGCCGGATCAGAAAGTGGCTGGGAACAGGGAAAACCGGCTTTTGAGAAAGAGGAAATGTGGAAAGGCAGAGGTTTGCAAAAGGGCATGTGGTAATAAGAACAAGGAGGAATATTCCCATGCAGTTGGGAGTTCAGGGGGAGCAGGTGGAACAGCATGAAATGAAATTGGAGGGATTGGATTGGTTGAGGATAACATAAAGGGCCCTGTATGGTATCCTGGGGTTTTAGGCTTTGTCTTGCAGGGAATAGGCAATAATGGAGGTCTTTTCACAAGACACTTGACATTAAAAACAGTTATTCTGGTGGCAGCCTGAGGACTGTACTGGAATTAGGAGAAACTAGGAACCAAGGTACCGTTTGGAGTGTTGCAGTAGTTAGAGTCCACAGGGGAAGGAAGGGACGAGAGATTGAAAAGTAGTTAAGGTTTAAAAGTAGCTTTAAAATCGCTTTAAAAAGATGATGAAGTGTCAAAAATAAGTCTCCGGTGACTGATAGGATAATATCAGGAGGGCAGCAAGGAGAAAAATCACCTTCCTTTGAGCCATACACACACCTATATTTATATCCTTTTAAAAGGTTTGTTACAGCATTAACTAATACAAGTCAGTGTTAAGTATGCTCAAGTAGCTTGAAGAATTCAATTAGACTGGACATTAGAATGGTTTAATGTTTACTTAGACTTTATGTGATATCGTTTGGAGGACAGACTATTAGTAATTGTTAACGTCTGCTGAGTAGCTGGCGGCGTTCTTAGTTCTTTACATACATTGTTTCAGTTAATCCTCAATTACTCTGTGAGGTAGGTACTACTATTATCCCCATTTTCCATAAGAAACAGGCTCACTGTGTACATTGTAAGAGAACAAGTACTCTGTTTCACATTTTGTTGTCTTCCCTGACTTTACTCTTCAGGCTCTCTGGCAAAAATATTTGTTTAGTGCGCATTGTTGGACATAGCAGAAGAAACCCATCTAGAGTGCCGCAGCCTGCTGAACGTGGGTGAGCACAGGTGAACGGATAGAGCTCGGGTTGGTGTAAAAGCACGCTAAGTTGAAATGTGCCCTTGGCTTTGGTTGAGTCCTCGTCCCTTCAAAAGAAAGGATGGTATAAAGCAAGCACGTGCATTTCAAAGAAGAGGTAGTCAGTTGAGTGATAAAGTCAATGATCGAGCAGTAAAGTGGAGAGCAGGAGGCCGTGCTGACATTTTTCTTACCCTGTGAGTTAGGGAAAGTGGGAGAAAGATGAGACTCCATGGGATAGACTTGAGGAAAGTGGCATCACTTATGAGAAAGCTAGGTTTTAGTTGGGGCTAAGATGTGGGAAGAGAACTTGTGGCCAAGTAAACAATACTGGGAAATGTAGTCACAATAAACTAGGGAAGTCTAATTGTATGTTCCAAGGGACATGGTGGCAGGGGTTTATGAAGGAAGGACCAGTGAGTAGCAGGTTCAGGGGCCGAACAGGTAATGGTACCAGAGGAATACATGGGGTAGAGAAGTCAAGGTCCTTTCCCTTATGACCGATACAACCTATACACCCTTGGCCGTAACCTTTAGCTGTTAATCTATTAATTGTGTTCATCTATTTTCAGATCTCTCTGTTCCTTCTCTCTGACAGGCTTCTGCAGTCAGGGGCTATGCCTTACACATTATCATATCTGTATCTGGCACACAGCACCAGTAAATGCTTATTGAATGAAAAGTGTAGGAAAGAACAGATGAATGGATCGTTGTGCCTAGTAGGCAAGACTAGACTAACATGGTTGGGAAATAGGTGGGGGTAGACAAGTCTGGTCCAAGATAACTTATTTGGAGAAGTTTCCAGAAGCATCTTCTTGGGCCTGAAACCCAACCTTAAAGCTCAGCACTCTAAGCCAAGGCCCTTAATCCTTGCCTGGCTCCAATGATCCCCTTTCCCCCAGGGCTAGACTCCACAAAATCTGGCACCTCACCAAAAAGTCAACAGTTCTGACATCCGCTGACATTAAGAGCCACGGATGTGTGTGTGTGTGTGTGTGTGTGTGTGTGTGTGTGTGTGTGTGATATGCCCACCTTTCCCCCTCCCCCTTCCAGCTACAAATTCTGGCCAGTCCCGGTTGGTCTTTCGTCCTCCCAGTCTCTGACAGTTCTCAGCCACATGGATTCTTTTGAGCTCTGAAAGCAGAATGGGGGGATTGGCGATGAGGGTTGGTGACAGCGACTTTTCCCTCAGAGTTTAGAGTAGGAGAAGCACAAGAGCTCCATTGTTTGAGAGACACAGGAGGGAAAAATATTTAGTGTAAAAATTTTGTAAGACATGTACTCCGGCTGCGTCAGTTTCAGCAATGGTGCTCCCCTATGAGGTTGGGGAGGGAGTTTTTGTGAAGGGGTGGTCCAAATCTCAATGGTAAGAAAGCTACGATGCTTCAGAGGACCTGAAAAGAATCTATATAAATCATAAATAGTACACCCAACTCTTCCTTTAAACGATCTAAATTCTTGTCGTGGTGGGGAAGATCCAGTGTGCTTAATTTCAGACAAATTACACTGACACATCTCTCTTTGCAAGTCCCTTCATAAGTGTTACGGGACGGAGAAATACTTCACACCAAGTGTATCTGACAGACCATTTTCTTTAACCCTAAGAGATGAATGTTTCATATTTCTTCTGAAATACTTGCTGACTCTGATTTCAGATGGAGGTGCTCTTAGAAGAGTGTCCTCTGAATACGAAGGGCTGGGTTTTGAGAGTAAGTACTAGAGTGGGCTCCGGAATCCAGGTGTCTCGTTTCACTATTTTCCATCTGCGTTGCATCAGACAGCAGAGGTTAGCATTTCATTTTTCATGCTCTCAGAGCCCTGTTTCGGGTCTGTGCTTTTGAAAACGTGGTTTATATTTTTGTCATAGAGAGTCTTTATTTGTCTGTGGAGCGTACAGTGTGTAGGTTATATGCAACGAAGTTTAAATTCTAGACTTGTTTCTGTTACCCTTCATTTGCCAGCCCACACGTAGAAGCACAGAGTCGTGTTAATATCAGCTAAAGAAAAATTTAATTCGGAAGGCGTATCTGCCAAAAGCATTATACAGCTGCAGATAGACCCTCATAGAATATACGTGTACAATGGTATTTTCAATTCAGATGATAGTTTTGGATACTAGGGTCCGTATTCTTCTCCACTGGTATGAGTACTTGAGGAGAAGTTTTTGTATTTTTGAAAATCAAAATTTTGCTCCTTGAAGCCCATTAAAAACTGGAGGAGAGAAAATTTGCCTGTATTCATTCCAAACACAGTAGAAGGCTACCTCAAAAACAGCTTACACTCATCTTTTTCAGAATCAGAAAGCTGATTTCGAATTTAAAAGCTGAGACAGCAGCCTAAGTCATTCTGATCGTATGATTGGTCTGTCTGAGGTTTTTCGTTTTTAATTATGGAAGCAATGCACAGTCATTGTAGAAAATTAGAAAACGCCAAAGGACAAAAAGAAGGGAATGGAGAGCAGAAATGACCACCGGGAACATACTGGCTTGCAGATACTCTTTTATATGACAGAATATATCTATTTATCTTTTTTACAAAAATAGATTGACCCCGTCTTCTAAGTGAGTTGGGAAGTTTTCTCTTGGCTTTTGTCATGACCATGTTTTTATTTTACAAAAGATGTCATTCTGAAGCTTTAGAAAACATCCTTTCTTTACTTAAAGAATGGTGAACTACACGTAGGCTATTTACTCAGTATTTTTCATTCTGTCAGCATGGTTGGATGCCAAACGGCTGTTCTGAATAATTTTCAAAGGTATGTTTTTTTGGTACTTTGCCAGGGAAATCATAACTCTTAAAGTGCTCCATAGCCCTAACCATACAATTGGATTTATGGATAGATATTACGTTCCATGTTTTGTTGTTTTCTCACTGTTTTAGTATCTGGGATTGATGCCAAAGGCTATTCAGCCTCACTCTATTTATTAAATCAGAGTGTGCAACTAAGTTTACACAATAGAGTCTAGAAGAAAAAAAAAAGACCTTTTTTTTTTTTTTTTATCGTTGTAGTTAGAGGTGTTTACATCAGTGAGGAAGGAAAGCATTATTTCTCAGATACCTCAGTGAAATTGCCTGACAAATAGGGTATTATGGTTAACAGAATTAATTGCCTGATGCCTGGGTCAGAAGAAGAGCCCTGCCTTGTTCCCAACCATCTTCCATGGTGCTGCTAAAGATGTTTTGTGCCCTCAAATTCAAACCTATTACTTCCCTCCTTAAAGCCCTTCAATAGCTCCCTGTTGTCTGCCCTCCAGGATTAATTCCAGACTCTTCAGAATGGCAAACAGGCCTTCTGTGATCTGACTGCCAACCTCATTCTTAAATCCTTTACTCTGGTCACATTAAATTACTTGGAATTCTCTGAAAATGTCACACGTTTCATGCCCCTGTACTTTTACTCCTGTCCTCCCCTTTTTCTGGAAGACTCTGTTGCATGGTCTCAAGGGCAAGCATCACTTCCTCTCTGAAGCCTTTCCTGGCTTGTGCTGTCCTGCTTTCCCCCTTCCAAAGAGAATAGATTTGTGCCCCGTTGCATGTACTTACAGGAATGGTATCGCGGCATCGGTAACACAAAGTTCCACTTCTTGTTTTCAAATGTGCCTCTCCTTGTTACACTGTAAGTTCCATTCCCATCCTTTGGGAGCTGACGGTATCCTTTGGTAGCCCTTTCATTAGGGCACATCCTAATAGCCTTTCAGCTGGCCTGCCTGCCTCTCTCCTCACCTGTTCCCCAGTCCATTCTCCACACCATCACCACAGTGAGTAGACTTAAGAAACAATGGCTGTGGGTTTCAAACGTCTGGTGAAATTAGCCCCAGGGCACAGTTAGCACTGAGTCTGATTTGTTTCCTTCAGTAAATATGAAGACCGCCTTGGCCCTAGCACCCTGCTGAGAGATTCCAGCAAACTGTGGGAGAGGAGTGAGGAGTTCAGTAGAAAAAGTAAGGGCTGTGAGAAACTAGGTGAAGAATCAGGTGTGGACAGCCATACAAAGCACAGATCTAAAAAGGTATAGAGTTCAGAACTTGCACAGGTAGGGCTCTCGGGAGTACTAGGACTAGGTCCTGGGTCAGAATGGTAATGAAGTAAAAAATGAACAAACCAAAAAAAAATGTGGGGAGGAGGGGGAATGGGTTAAATAGGTGATGGGGATTAAGGAGCGCACTTGTCATGATGAGCACAGGGTTTGGTATGGAAGTGTTAAATTATGATATTGTACATCTGAAATTAATATAACACTATGTTAAGCAACTGGAATTAAAATGTAAAAATTAAAAAACAAAGCAAGACAACAAAACAACACTGTCCAGTGACCATAAGTAATTGCAAAATTCTTTGGAGCTGAGAGGGATCTTACAGGGTGGGGAAAATAACGAAGAGCGACATAAGTCAACGTCTTGTCAAAATATATTCCAAGAGAACCTGAAGTTTCAAAATAGTGTAGTTTCTGTATGACTGATTGCAATACAAAATAATTTCTTCCTTTACCATTATATTTATTAAAGGATTGTTCTGAGACATCCTTTTTTTAAATAGATGCACAAAGTGATTCAGAATGTGTAAGTGCACATTGCTGTCAACAAATTTCTGTTGATCTGGTGAATGAGAAGTCATGGCTTATTGTTACTTCAGTGTGATTCTTCCTGATTGCTAGTAAGATAAGGCATTTTTTTTTTCACATTTATTTATTGTTTAAATATGCTTTCCTGGAAATGCCTATTCACTCATCCTTTGCTCATTTTTCTATGGAATTTTTCATCTTCCTATAAATTTGTGGGTGCTCATATATTATAGACGTTGACCTTTGTCTCATCACAAATATTTCTCATAATCTGTAATATTTTTCTTCTGTTTTGGTATCTTTGACCTATACATTTTTAATAAATATTTCTTTTCCTTTGCAGCTTCCTGGCTGTTTCAGTTGACAGTATTTCCCTAGCCCCTAGTTCATGAATTTATTCTCAAATTTTATTCTAAAATGCTCTTTTTCATACTTTGTTTCTAAATCATATGGAATTTATTTTTAAATATGGAGTAAGTGAGGGGTTTAAGTTTATTTTCCTCTAGAGGCTATATTAAAATCCCATTTACACTAAGATACATTTTGAGACTCTCCATTCTAATGATCTCATTAGTTTTCCAAACAGAAAAACTAGCTCACATTTTTTTATGCCTGTATTTTAGCCCATTTAATCCTGGCCGCAACATTATAGGTCAGTTCTAGTATTCCCCATGAACTTTAAAATGCTTTTATCTAATTAAAAAGAAACCATTAGGATTATGGTTGGAATTACATTAAATTTGTACGTGATTATGGGAAAACTTTACATGCCGTATATCCTTCAATGATATTTTACGATTTTCCTCATATGCCTTAAGCCTGTCGTGTTGAATTTAGCCTTAGTATTCTGTACTTTTATCACTGTTACAAATGGAATATGTTTTTCCATTTTTGTTTCTATCTGGCTGTTCCCATCAGCATTCTTACCAGTAACATAAGGATGGTGTGCGTATTAGTCGGGTGAGGGTAAATTATGCCGCAGGGACAACCCGGAGTTCTCAGTGGTTTGTAACAACTTCCTGCTCTTACTACACGGTGGTCACAAGATGGCAGTGGCTCAGGTTCATCTCGTCTTTACTCTGGGACCCAGGCTAACAGAGTAGCTGCTAAGCACACTGCAGCCTTGGAGTGGCGGGAGGGAAATCAAGGTAAAGCATCTCCTGGCTCATCAAGCTTCTACAAAGAAGTGTCCCACATCCCCAGCCTCACATTTTATAAGCCAGAGCAGGACATATACTCACTCATCCCTGGCATTAAAGTATCAGAGATCCATCCATAATCCTTTTCTAGGAAAGGGCCCTCTGAGTCACAGTGCCCCTGGGATGGAAATTAATATTCCAACATGAAGGACAGCGAGTATTTTGATCAGTAATAACAGTCTGTCACAGTGTTATGTGTTTAAGTGAGCAAGATTGAGAAGTCTTAGAAAACACTACGTGCGTGCTAGACATCACTGTTCAACAAACATCCAGTTCCTCTCTACTTCTAAGTATGCAAGAAGATAATACTTTCTTATCTCTTAAAGTTAGATATGGCTGTGTGACAAATCCTGGCCATGGCAACGTGAGTGGTAATGATATTTTTCACTTCTGCATGGAAGCATTGAGGAGTCGTAGCATGATTCTCCATAATATCTTCCCTGTCTTGATTATGGAAGTGTCTGTTCATATGGAAGTACCAAAAGACTTCAAAGTAGCTAGACTGCTGGGCAATAATGTAGAAGATGGTTGCCCTGGATGCTATCCAAGTGAAGGGTCTTTGTGGTTTTAAATCACTGAGATTTAAGGGGTTTGGGGGTTTTCTTTCTGGTTTTACTACAGCATAGCCTAGCCTATTCTGACTAATGCAATACATATTTTAACCAAAAAAAACGCCATATGCATGTGTGTATGTATGTACATACATATGTTCATTTATGCATATTGTTACATAGGACAAAGTCTTTTTCTTTAAGTATGGGTCCACTGATCTGCAGCATCATGATATTTTTCTTGCATCCACCTCGTTCATTACGCATCCTATACAGTTTGCATTTTTGATTTCTCTACCGTGGGTCAAGAGCTACACTTGTAGAAAAATGTAAATATAGAATCTTAAAACTTCCCTCTCATGTTTTATAACTCACACCAAAACCAACAGCATTGTTTGTAAGTTGCCTTTATTGAGTCTTTCTAAAGCAGACAACTTAGTTTTCATAAAACAGTTAATTCTTTTCACATGATTATTAGATTCAGTAATATTTATTTAAATCACTTAGTTTTAATAACAGTACAACTGTCATAAAAAAGTTTAGGAGGAAGCACAACTGGATAATAGTAAGCGTGCAACTCAACTGGTGAATGTGGAATACGTGGTTATCTCACGAGGTGAGGGCATTTATCCTTCCATACATAATAGTCTGTACATCTTGACAATTGTCAATGACTATAGTCATATTGACTACTGTGCGGTTGAGAACTTGTGTAGATCCCACATTTATATAGAAGTGAATCAGGAGACCTTCTACCATATAGAGAACAATGTGCACACACACGTACATTTGTATTTCTATCTACATATGTATAGGTCTCTGTGTTATATTTATCTTGTGTCCAGCCACATTGCCAATTAATCTTGTTAATTCTAGTAGTTCCTTTTTAAAAGCATATCTTGGGGGCTATAAATATGTAATCCTATTATCATGAAAACAATAATTTCTCCTTTTCCAAATTTATATTATTTCCTTTCCTTACTGCACTTGCTACAACCTCCAAAATAATGTTGAATAAATAATGATGATAGTGGGTATTCCTGTCTTTTTCTTGATTCAGTAAATTTTATAGTATTCTACATGAAGTTTCTTAAGTATTTTTGTTAGATTTATTACTAGATATTTTATTTTTAGGCTATTATAAATGGTATCTTTTCACATTAAAATTTCTAGCCACTTTTTGCTGGTATAAAGAAATGCAATTAGCTTTCATTTATTGATCCTATTTCTAGAAATCTTGATAAAAATTTTTATTATAATTTGTGGTAAATTCTATGAGTGTTTTACATAGACAATTATTTAATTTGTAAATAGTGACAGTTTAGTCTCTTTCTCTCCCATCCCTGTACTCCTTTGCTATTTCTCTTGATGCTCTGTGATGGCTAAAACATAAAGTAACTAGGAATGATAATACTTTGTCTCTGTGTATTAGTTTGTGGGGCTTTTTGTTGTTTTTATTTTTTTTAAGAGAGAGAGTGTGTGTGTGTGCATGAGCAGGAGAGAGAGAGGGAATCTTAAGTGCGGAGCCCTGCAGGGCTTGATCCCAGGACTCCGGGATCATGACCTGAGCAGAAATCAAGAGTTGGTTGCTCACCGCCCAGGTGCCCCTTAGTCTTTATTTTGAAAGGAAATGCTCTTAACTTTTTTTTTCGTGGAGTATTATGTTTGTTGGAGGTGTTTTTGCAGATACCCTTTATTAGGTAGGCTAAGGATGTTCTTTTCCTTTTTGACTACAAGTTTTTTATTCGTTTTTATTGTAAATGGCTTGTGACATTTTTTGGAATGTTTTTCTACCTCTTTTGAAATGACCATACGATTTTTCTCTTTTAATCTGTTAATGGGGTAAATTGCATTAGTAAATCTCTAATGGTGTAACAACCTTCTACTCCTGGAGTAGACTCAGTTGGTCATTATCTTTGTATATATATCACTTGATACAGTTGCTAAAATTATAGATTTTTGCATCCATGATGAAGAGTGAAGTTGGAGTATAGTTTTTTCTTGTCCAGTTTTTGTATAAAGTTATAGTAGCCCCATAAAATCAGTTAGAGGACGTTCTTCCTTTTATACTCCCTAAAAGAGTTAATGATTGGAATTATCTCTTCCTTGAATCTTGGTAAACTTGCCTATACAACTTCCTGGACCTGGTGTTTTCTTTGTGGGAAAATTTTTATTAATGGTTATAGGCTGGGTGGTAATCAAATTGTGTAACAACCAATTAGAATGGTCATATCAATCAATCAGAACTGACCCTGGCCCTAGGCAAACAGAATGGCTGTGCAATTGCAGTAAAACTAAATATCAAGCCTGATATTTTAAATGTAAGATTTTAAATTTCTTAAGCCAGTTTTGTAAATTTATGTTTTCAGAACTTTGCCTGTCGTACTTGGTTTTTGTTTGTTTGTTTGTTTTAATTTTTTTTTCAATGTTTATTTATTTTTGGGACAGAGAGAGACAGAGCATGAACAGGGGAGTGGCAGAGAGAGAGGGAGACACAGAATCGGAAACAGGCTCCAGGCTCTGAGCCATCAGCCCAGAGCCCGACGCGGGGCTCGAACTCACGGACCGCGAGATCGTGACCTGGCTGAAGTCGGACGCTTAACCGACTGTGCCACCCAGGCGCCCCTCTGCTTTCTTTTTTAACCCGTGAACAATTTAGAATTATGCTTAAATTTCCAAGGTTTTTTGGTTATTTTTTGTTATTAATTGCACTGTGGACAGAGAATGTGTTCTACATGATAGTGATTCTTTGACATTTGTTGACATTTACTCTATAGGCTAGTAAATTGTCAATTTTTAGAACTGTTCCTATTGTGTTATTGTGCATGGACATTATTGTGTTATTGTGTATGGGCATCTGTATATGTTTATTAGACCTGGTTTGTTTATTGTGATGGTCCAATCATTCATATTATTACTGACTTTTTTTTCTTGTCAATTTCTGGCAAAGATTCGTTAAAGTCTACCTCAATTATAGTGTATTTGTCAATTTCTTTTTCTTGTTTTGTCATGTTTTGCTTGACATTTTTGAAGCTATCTTGTTAGAATTGCTTATGTTTTTTACTGATTTGGACCTTCCTTAGTAGGTAATAAACCCCTATCTCTAGTAATGCTGTTTGATTTTACTTGTAACTCTTCATGAACTTGATTTACATATGTCTCATGTAAAGAACACGTAGCAAGATTTTGCTTTTTATCTAATCCGATAAAAAGTTTGGCTTACTTACCCTTATTTTAATTATTTGAATTTCATTTCTACCACTTTATATTATGCATTTTATTGTTCTGCCTTCTCTGTATTCTTTTCTTCTTTAATTTTTTTATTGTTTTGTGTTTTTCTTAATCTGTTTTTACCTTTAGTAGTTTGGAGCTTATACTTTGTTTTTTTAATATTTTACATGGTGTCCTATAATTTTAATAATTTTTTTAAAGTTTATTTATTTTGAGAGAGAGAGAGAGAGGGAGGGGCAGAGAGAGAGAGGGAGAGAGAATCCCAAGCAGGCTCCACACTGTCAGCACAGAGCCTGATGTGGGGTTCATACCTAACTGTGAGATCATGACCTGAGTCAAAATCAAGAGTCAGATGCTTAACTGACTGAGGCACCCAGGCACCCCTGTGGTGTTCTATAATTTTAACATACATATGTGTATGCATAATTTAATAAAGTATGGAGCTAATAATGTGTGTCATTTAATAAGCCTCGAGGTTAGTGTTTTACTCCCTGAACAAAGTACAGACCTTTGAATGCCTTATTCCTTTTTTCTGAGTTTTATTTATTTATTTTGAGAGAGAGACTGGGGAAGGGGCAGAGAGAACGGGAGAGAGAGAATCCCAAGCATGCTCTGTGCTGTGAGGCAGAGCCTGATGTGGGACCTGATGTCTTGAATCATGATATCCTGACTTGAGCCAAAAGCAAGAATCAGATGCTTAATTGACTGAGCCACCCAGGTGCCCCCTGAATGCCTTATTCCTGATTATCTCCTCTCAATTTACGTGCCATTTTTACCAGCATTTTAGTTCTGTATAACTTTATGACCTTATAATTAAAACATTAGTATTGTTGTTTACCACAACGATTGTTTAGATTTACCCATGTGTTTATTATTTTCTTTGCTATCTGCTTTGGATCTGAGACCTTCTTTCTGGGATGAGTTTTCTTCATCCTGGAGTACGTCCTATAGACATTCCTCTAGTGAGTAATAGTAAACTTTCATATTGTGTTTGTTGGAGAATGTTTTCATTTTGCCCTCATAAAGATAGTGTTTCTGGGCAGAGGATCTAGGCTGTCAATTATTTTCTCTCTGCACTTTGAAGATATTGTTCCACTGCCTTCTAGCATCCACTATTGCTGTTGATAAGTATACCATAAGTCTGTTTTTTCTCTTGTGGGTAATCTGTATTTTTCTCCCTGACTGCTTTAAGACTTTTTCTTTGTCTGCATTTGACCACAGTGTGTCTTGATGTGAATGCCTTTTTATTTCTCCTACCTTGAATTTTTGGGGTATATGGATTCTTTCATGATAAAACACTTTTTAGAGGACCACTTAAAAAGGCCACCTTTTACTTCTGCCTGTCCTTCCCCTTTTCCACCACCACCTCCTTTGAACGCAGTCATGGGATTATGAAGTGACATAAACAAGAATCGAGAAATGGAACCCATGTCCTTGATAACCTCACTGAGCACTAGATTGCCTACCTCTAGACTTCATGCTATAGGAGAAAAATAATTGCCCTTTTAGCTTAATGTATATCCTCTTTAGTCAGATATTCTGGGGCCCCAAAATAATCTTAAGACATAATACTTTATCTTTTCCTGTGAAATGCAACAGAACATTGTAACAAAGTGCCCAATGGTTTTCAAATGACTACTGATCATTTTGTCTCCTGTACATGAAGAAATCTGTTTTGTTTTTGCACATATGCCTAAATTAATGACTAGTAAGAAAAGATTAATCACTTATTAAAGACAACTTATAGGATTTCTCCTTCCCCTGAAAATTTATTTGGAAACCTGTATATATTGAGATTACTTGTTAAACTTAGTGTTGTGACTCATGTTGTCATTTAAACGGAAGTCTTAAGTCTTACAAGTAAAAGGAGTATCATTATAAAGTTGTTTCTGTTGCTGGCATTCCCATGTCATGCCATTAATTCTTAAGGAGATTTGTTTTAGTGGGGAACACTGTGAAAATGAGTTTGTCTCATTAGGACAAAAGTCATGCAAATGCAGGAAAGTAATTTTATAGTTAAGAGATATGGAGAGCCTGGTTTATAGATATGTACACAAACTGCTCCTTTGTTTGGATGCCCTAGTGTAGCAACCATTGAAAGATTGGAAATACTGTTACAAGATCTAAGTACCTGACTCCAAATGCTTGTTTACATTTTGTCTTTATAAATCTGCACACTATATTTCAAGTGATCCACACTTAATGTTTGAAAAATAACATCCCAACTACTCCCTCCAAACAGAATTTAATAATTGAACAGTTTAGATTCACAAAATTCTTCTGTGTGTATTAACTCATCGTTATTGATGACATTTATCAATACTTCCCATTCCTTTGTTAACAAATAGCTATTTTATTCCTTCATTCACCGAATATTTACCTATTACAGTGTCTACGATCTGGGCTTGTCAGGTCACAATGCCTGTCAGATACGGTTCCTGTCCTTAAGGAGTTCCAGTCCTGGGGGGAAGCACCTATCTGTCAAATAACCAAAGAAACAAAAACTTGTAGCTTCAGCGAGTGCCACAAAAAGACAAATAAGTGGTCCTAATAAAGGAGATTTGAACTCGTCAGCAAGGTCAGAAAAGGCTTTTCGGTTGTGATAAGTAGAAATTAGCTGAGGACCAAAGGATGAGCTAACTGAGTAAAGAAGGGAGGAAGTAAGAATAAACATAGGCGAGGTACTATGATAAAAGGTAGCCTGGTATATATGAGGGAATAAAAGAAGGCCAGTGTGGCTGGAGCAGGAAATGAGGATATTAGAAATGGGTACAGGCGGGAACACGCAGGGTCTTACACATGGAGGGGCCACAATAGGATGTGGCATAGAACAGTAAGGAGGCTAAAACAAGGGATGAGAGTAGTTTGAAAATGGAGGGAAGGCGGGTTTGAGAGCTATTTAGAAGTCGGTGATTACCAGTTTGATTGACTGGCTGTAGGGAATAAGGCAGCAGAAGGTGTCAAGAATGCCACAAGTTTCTAACTTGGGCAATTTAATGAATGTAGTGGCATTTACTTAGGTTTGGAACATTTAAGGGCACCAGATTAGGCGGTGGGGGCAGGGCGTGCAGAATCGTGCATCCTGCATTAGACATGTTGGGTGTGAGATATCCAGAAAGAAATCCCAAGTAGACAACTGGATATACAGGCTTTTGGTGGCCAGAGGAGATCTCTAAATGAGAGATATAAGTGGTAGTCTAAGTGCAGGGCACAGGGGAGATCCTTCCAAGAGACAGAAGAAGAAACAGGACCTAAAAGGGAGAATACCTGTCCCCTGATAGTACTTCTCAGAGTTCTCCACTGAAGAACTTCTAAAAGCAGAGGGAAGTGTGTATGAATAAGAGGCAATCTGGTCAAGACCCAAAGCTTCTGGCTACAGGCATGAAATGTGGGCACACTTTACATTTCGGGACTACCTAATATACCCTTGTTGGATTTCTTAGAATAACAGAAAACAAAACTTTCAGGTATTTACCCTTAAGTGAAATTGCTACCTTTCTAAAGGTATTTCTCTTCTGGCCATGTACATCCTGTGATGTAACCCTAAACTCTTCTGTCCGGGAACATGGTTGCCCCATTTCAAGAATCATGAAAGGACAGTTCCTTCTTAGGAAGCCAGCAAGTTGTAAACCCAGAGAGGATGAGGGGCTGTCAGAGTGTGTATCAGAATAGTAGCACAATGCTGACAGCACCTGGCTCTCATGATTCCTAACCAGTGCTCAGCCCATCAACAAACATCAACTATCAAACGAGAGTTAATAGTTACCAAATCCCTATCAAGATACCGGGTGGTGTTGCCTTCCACTACACCATACCCATGTCAGACTTAGCTAGAGTTTTTGGGACCCAGCAATGCAGTTTAAGGCATGTGAGATACACAAGTATTGCGTCATTAGGTTTGGTCTGTACTCACTGAGACAAATCATTGATTCTTAGGGAGAAGAAGACGAATCAAGATTAATCGAAGGATCTAGCTCGAGACAGTTGCAGGTGTAAGTGGGAAGGAGAAGGAGAGAGTAGGGTAGAGAGAGACACAAAAAAGGAGAAACTGTAGAATGGGAAGGAAATGTAAATAGTTCCCACTGGGGTGCCTGAGTGGCTCACCAGTCAATTAAGCGGGCCGGCTCTTGATTTCAGCTCCGGTAATGACCTCACGGTTTGTGAGATTCAGCCCAGCATCAGGAGCCTGCTTGGGATTCTCTTTCTCTCCCAGCCCCCTCTGCCCCATGTGCGCATGCATGCACATGCTCTCTCTTGCTCTCTCAAATAAATAAACTAAAAAGAGAGAAGAAAAGGAAGGCGATCTGGCAAAGACTTCCGAATTCTCCCTCCCAATCAGCTCAGATGTCTTTTTGAAAGGAGGCACGTCTTTTCAAGAAGGTACAATCCGCAAGTGAGCTTGGAGACAGACGTGCCATTGGGCGATCTGTGGAAAGCTCTCATGATCATCTACTGCTAACTGCATTCTGGGAATACCACATGCAGTTATTAAGGTGAGTTTGCTGAGACAGAATGCGATTGTGTCCTGCAGTGGGACCCATACTGCCACTGTGTCAGGGAAGCTTGGAAAGCATAGGTTAACCTCCTTCTTTGCATAGCGCAAAGACACGCTCTCAGAGAATTTAAGGAGCTGGATTACTGCGGAAGTTTGTTTCTCTAGTTGAACACTGCTGGATTTTCCCCTCGTTCAGTGTAGGAAATCCCACTTCAAGTTCTGCATAAAAAGAAGAGTTCCAACGGCCAGGACAGTCACTGTGGACTCCATAGGGTTTCTATAGCAGAGATACGAAGATGGAGAAACCCGCAGTTTGCTTGGGGTTTGCAAGCTGATTCTACAGTTGACCAGATTCCCTGCAATCCCCATGACAGACGCATGAGTAAGAGGATTCCACCGGTCCGTCTACCTCACGATCCTTGATTGGTGTAGCCCAGCCTTCTTAATGGGGCAAAATGTCACACCCACTTTGCAACAATTAAAGCAGTCATATCTTAAGACAGGAGAAACAGGAGCCCAGTTGAACATTCCCCCTCGCAGCCATTTCTGTCGTGCAGAAGATTGCAGCTTGACCTGCCGGTGAGGAGAGCGGCCGCAGTGCGGGGTTGGGATTTCCTTCTATTTCCACTATGGCCCTGATCATTAAAATGGGGGATCTCCGCAGAGTTAAAGGTTATTTTACACAGGAAGCACATTCAGTATTAGCACAACAAATGTTTTCCTTTCTCCAGCTATGGAAGAACTCTACTCACAGAAGAGTCGTGATAAAGCAGAGTATCAGCCCTTTCCGCTCGGATACCAATAAGTCTTGCCCTTCAAAATTGCTGACCTAAAAAGGATACTTGAGAAGGAGCAGATCTTTTTTTTCTCTCTCTCTCTCTCTTAAAGAAAGCAACACCAGACGCAGCCCGATTTCCTCGTACACTTAGATGCACACAAAAAAGAAAAGTGAGTCACCCTGAGTTTCTAACTTTAGTTTATAGAAACAAAGCACTGAATCATGTAACTTGTCAGTTAGGACAGAGACATAGTTTTAGCTAGATAACGTTCATATTAAAGGAACCTGAGATTCTATTTTTGTGGTAGAGCTACACTGTCTACTCGCCAACGACTTTGCGGATGAGGATATGTTACTCTAAAGAGTTTTCCAGTAGAGATAGCGTAGGACCAGCTCATAGCACAGTCCACCTTCATTCAGAATCAGCCATCCTCAGGTCAAAGCTTCTTCGCATCCAGAACCGAACACAAGTATGCAGCTAACCTTGGGAAAAGCACTGTAGACTCAGTCCAGATACTGATGTTAATCACCTGTGGATGGAGTGAAGGGTTTTAAAAAATCACTTACTCAGCTGGAGAGCAAATAAAAATGTGTATGTAAAACATATTGAGCAGATGTGATCGGAACTCAAGTCTTCCTGCAAATTGAAACAACACTCTTAGAAACCTGAAATAATGGAATGAGTCTACCTAAAATAATTAGTCCTACTTCCCGAATCCTTCCTTCTAAAACAAGCCCCCCCCCACCCCGCCGACCATGTCTCTGATACTTTTAAACTCACCATTATTATCTCTAATACATACAAAGTACCTTCTCAGCTCTTCTATTGGGTATGTAATTATAAAATGTCAATCAACCATGACAAGCAATTATTGATAACACTACTGTGAAATAATTTTTAAAACAGTAATAACACTCAAGCTGCCACATTTCCCCCACTCTGCCTCGGGTCCCTACCACCGCCCATTAAAGTAAATCAAGCAAAACAAAGTAATGTGCTGATTCAATGCATTCCAAAGCCATGAGTTGGGGAGGATCTGGAATATTTGCACTACTGTTCTCCCAACCATAAGAGGTCTTATTGTTTGTTTGTTTTCTGTGAGATTTCCTGCAGTCATGGTATATCATTTATCACACACTGCAATTAAATCCAGTCCCACATAGAGTTTTCCAGAATGATTGATTCAACAAAACCCTGTCAGGATGAATTCTGTCATGGCTATATTTATCAGGGTCACTCTCTTTGCTTCATGACCTTCCTCCTCACAGCATGAGCCTGTAGACGGCTTACAGATGAGCATTCTGCTAAGAACTTCCACATCATTCCATGAGACTATCACAGAAAGGAACCAAGTTCAAAAGAGAGGTAGTGTTAGACTTCCCTCAACAACTGCCTAACATCCTTAGGTTAATTGATTTAAGGTGTTGGATGCATACCCTTACGTATAAGAACAGTTGTCGCTTCATGCCAAGTCCTGTGCTGAGCTGCTCACATGTGTTCAATTCGCACAACCACCTTTCAAGGTAAATACCATTACTGCTTGCCCTTTTACAAATGAGCAAATCTGGTCCCCATGGACTTGCACAGATCTCACAAGTAAGTGACACAATCAGCCAAACTCTAGCGCTCAAGCTCTTAGCCATTTACTATACGACCTGGGTAGAAAACTCAGCAACGATGCCATAAATACACAGAAATCACTATCTGGCCATACGCAAAACAAATATTTGTTGAAAGCTCTCAGGGGCACCTGGGTGGCTCAGTCGGTTAAGCGTCCGACTTCGGCTCAGGTCACGATCTCGTGCTCCGTGAGTTCGAGCCCCGTGTTGGGCTCTGGGCTGATGGCTTAGAGCCTGGAGCCTGCTTCCGATTCTGTCTCCCTCTCTCTCTGCCCCTCCCCCGGTCATGCTCTGTCTCTCTCTGTCTCAAAAATAAATAAACGTTAAAAAAAAAAAAAAAAAAAATATATATATATATATATATATATATATAAAGAAAGCTCTCATAAAAATTAAGCATAGTTTGAAGCTGTTTGCAGGCAACACGTACAAGATAAATAAAAGGAGCCGTTGTTTCTCTTTCAATAGTGTTTTGGTAGGACTTGATAGGGCTCCTGAGATAGCTGTAGAATGCAGAGGACCAGAAATTACACCAGCCAAAGCTGTTTTGGGCGATTACAATGGTCGCATAAAGAGGGGAGCCACCACTACTCAAACTCATGTCTTACAGGCCACCATTAACTAAACTGAAGATGTATTTCCATCTTGTCCTATTGTGATGTGTTAGCCCATAACTGACTTAACTAACCACTGGCTTCAAGAAAACCCAAATCGGTGGGTACTTAGGGGAAAAAAGACTTTCAGTCTTGAAAAGCCCGTTTCTTCCCTTCTTCATGAAAAGTAGCATTGGAATCAGCTCAACATGAAGAGTGGATGGAGCTCAGAAACAGTTATTTACATTTAATGATATGGCAGCCGGCACAGCCAGCCCCCACTCAGTGTTGCGCCGATCAGTTACTGCCCATTCACAAAATAAGGCTAGGCCCAAGGTGTCGTCTCTTCCTCCTGCAATTTTAAATATAATCGAAAGACATCCTCAGAAAAGCCATTGGCTTGAGTCCCGTGCTGTCTTCAATCAAATCTCAGCATCCTTTTCGAAACACAAAGTATATCTTTTTAGCGTCAATAACTAAATTTCCCAGCTCTGTGAATATGAGGGGTAGGAAGCCTTTGTCTTGATGGGGGAGGGGAATACAAGCTTCTCCTCCTTCCACAGCCATCAGAATCCCTTAAAGTGAAAGTACTTGTTATTTGTCCTCAGCAAATAAAACAAACAAGGATCCTTTGATTCTTAGGAAGCCCTTTCTTGTTAAGGTAACATTCTGTCTGACTTTTATGTTTCAGCGTTCATTGTATATTTAAGTATTTTAAAAAGTTTTGTTTCAAATCATTGCACTTGTTCATAACTGAAGATAAACACGGGCAGGCTTTGTTAAAGATTAAAAATAAATTTCACACAAAACTGCAAAATGTGACAAAGATAATACCACGTGGGGTCAGTATGTTCCAAAACACGATTCTCAGGGGGCCCCTCTAAACACACTGCATCATTAGAATTCTTGTTCTGAAAAGTTTCAGGAAGCCCCTGACTCCAACCCACCCTTTCCTGAAACTGGTGAAAGTATTAAAAAAAAAAAAAAAATTACCACTGAAGTGAAAAACAAAAAAAAAAAAAAGAATTTCACCTCATCAGGCAGGCATGTTTTGTCTCTTTTTAGACTGTTAACCATGTTCAAAAATGCATGGATGCTAACTCTGTGATAGCCTTCCAACAGAGAACACACTGGGATAATATTGTAAAAAGAAATGTATTTACGTCTCTCAATAGAAATGTTATCAAATGACTGCCATTAAGTCAACTTGAGAATAATTAAGTAGATCTTATTACTAAATGGAAAACATCATTTCTCTGGGCGCCTGGGTGACTCAGTCTGTTGAGCATCCTACTCTTGACTTCGGCTCGGGTCATGATCCCAGAGTCGTGGGATCGAGCCCAGTGTTGGGCCCCATGCTGAGGATGGAGCCTGCTTAAGATTCTCTCTCTCTCTTTCTCTCTCCCTCTCTCTCTTGAAAAAAGAAAAAAGAAGAAAAAGAAAACATAATTTCTCTTTAAGCTATTACAGCCTGGTTGTAATCTCTTATAAATAAGAGATTATAGTTAATCTCTTATATAAATAAGTGTTCCCTTTTGGAAATACAAAACAGAGATAGATACAGGTTTCCCTTTGTGCCTGATTTTTCAAGCTCATTCCACCGAATCTTTGCATGTTTACTTGCTCTTCCATTTTATCCTTTCTTCCTATTCCGATACATTTCCTCCTTCCGCCTTTGGGAGAGCCCTCTCTCTCCCCTCTTGGATTTGGGACTGGGATGTCTCAAATACTAATGCAGTTCTTGGAACAGACAGTAGGGGGAGTTGAAAAGCCATGCCTCTGAGCCAGCCATCATTTCTGGAAGTCCCAAGTCGAAGTGCGGCAAACTCTGATGTAATGGGACAGGGGAGAGGAGGCTGCCTGGGAGAGAGGCGGGGAGCAGACCGGAATCAGAACACATGGGTGTCTACCCCTCCCTGAGATACCCATGCTTGTGAATAGGACCCAGCCTCCTTGCTTTCGAATGGAAACGATTCTACCCCAGTTGAAGAAAGTCAGTATTTCAGACCCAACTGACACTTTGCACAAGGGTTATACATATTCAAGGCCAATGATATTACATCTAATATGCCGGCGCCATTTGCTAAAACTATGCAAAGATGTACACATGCGAATTCAATAAAGTATAAAAAGTTTAGAATTATAAGAGTCCTTTTACAGATTCTATCCTAGCCTCGGGTCCTTGGAAGGAAATATTTTCCATAAGGAATAATGAAATACAAAGGTTTTCTAGGGTTTCTCTAAGTGAAAGGCTAGAAAATGGATCACCCAGAGATGTAAAACGCAGCTGAAACTATTATGGTACTTTGCTCAGAATGGAGTGTGATAGGCTATCGGGAAGGAATGCAATTTGTTCTCCCTGGAATGAAGTGGGGTTTATTAGTTATTCTTTCCCAGGACCAGAAATTGACAACTGGTTGGCCTAGATGAAATTGTTGCTATTTGGACAGGGTTGTGGGAATTTGCAAAAAGACCTAGAAAGTTGCAAGTTTAAGTCCATAGTGGTTCTGGCATCAGGCCACTGCAGTCTGTGAAAAGTAGGACCAAAAACAAATTAATTCAGGGTGAAATCCTCATAAAAACTGGAATTATATAATCTTGGAATTACAGATCATGTGTTCTGCCTTCTCTTTAAAAGCAAAATTCCGGGACACCTGGGTGGCTCAGTCGGTTGAGCGTCCGACTTCAGCTCGGGTCATGATCTCACAGTCTGTGAGTTCGAGTTCCGTGTCGGGCTCTGTGCTGACAGCTCAGAGCCTGGAGCCTGTTTCAGATTCTGTGTCTTCCTCTCTCTCTGACCCTCCCCCACTCATGCCCTGTCTCTCTCTCTCTCTCTCTGTCAAAAATAAATAAACATTAAAAAAAATTTTTTTAAATAAATAAATAAATAAAAGCAAAATTCCCCAGAAGAACATCTCTGAAGGATGACCTTCCAGACATTTCTGGAACACTTTGAGGAAAGGGTGCTAACAGCTTTTCAGAATGCCCCCATTCCGTTCTTGAACCCTTGATTTCAGCATTTCTTAAACTGTGGTGGGGAACCTGGAATACACAGACATACTCTTAGAGGTCTAGCAGTTGTATACAAGACCGATAAATTTTGTCTCTTCATTTGGACAATGAGCTAGAAAGAACTAATATGTAAGCATGTTATGGTAACCACTTTTTACAAATTAGACTTTTTGATTTTTGACCGGTTTCAGGTTTACAGTGAAATTGAGCAAAAAATATTATAGAGTTCCCACATGCCCCCTGACCTCTGTACCTCCAATTTCCCCCATTATTAATGTCTTGTATTAGTGTGGTGCTTTTGCTGAAATTGAGGAGCCAATATCAATGCATTATTTTTTTAAGGTTATTTATTTAAGTAATCTCTACACGCAGTGTGGGGCTCGAACTCACAACCCCCCCCAAGATCAAGAGTTGCATGCTCTTTTGACTGAGCCAGCCAGGCACCCCTCGTTACCGGAATTTTTAAACTCTATGCCCAATGTGGGGCTCGAACTCACGACCCTGAGATCAAGAGTCACATGCTCTACCGGCTCACTATTCATTGAAGTTCATACTTTATATTAGAGTTCATGCTTTGTGTTGTACATTCTATGAACTTTGATAAATGTAGTGACATCTTTTTATCTGAGGACCACCAGAATATATTTTTCAGTGCTGACTTTTGCTTGTGGGTTATGAGAATAGTTCTACTTTAATTGTTTGGGATTAATAAGGAAAGAACAGTGTCAGACTCGACAGGCAACAAATGGTGTCAATTTTCGTGAAAGAGAGTGACAGAACATCATGCCTCCTAAATGACTCTCTGGTTTAGAAAAAGAAATATGTTTGGTTTGGGTTATCACAATTTATGCAGTGGTAGACACCCGCCCACGACAAAAGCCATTGGCTCCATATTCATGTTCTGAATGGTGATTTTGTTTCAGCAAAATAAAATAATCTGTCACATTAAAATAAGTTCATTTAAATATTGTTGCATTTAAATGCTTTGCATTTAATTTATACATAGGCAAATGTAGTTTATAACTTGAATTTGTAAATTTGCATAACTGGAAGCATAATGACTTTATGCCTAGCTGTATGCCAACAATTAACATTATAGAAAACATATTTGTAGGAGCTCCTAAGTGGCTCAGTCGGTTAAGCGTCCGACTTCAGGTCAGGTCATGATCTCAGTGTTCTGAGTTTGAGCCCCGGGTCGGGCTCTGTGCTGACAGCTCAGAGCCTGGAGCCTGCTTCCGATTCTGTGTCTCCCTCTCTCTGTCCCTCCCCTGCTCACACTCTGTCTCTCTCTCAAAAATCAATAAACATTAAAAAAAAAAAAACTTTTCAAAAAAGGAAAAAATATTTGTAAATCCTGGGAATTTGCAAGAGTATTTTTTCTCTATCAGAAGGTCCATACATGATTCAGGTTTAAGGAACTCTTTTCTAAGTGTTACTTTTTCCCTATATGGAGCACAGAACTGCCTCCTTGTGATTTGCACCCACTCATCCTGCTTCTGCCCTCTGAAATCTAATGCTTCTACACAACAGCCCTCTAAGTATTTAAGTAGAACAATTGCTCAGTTTGTAGCTTTCTTTTTTATAGTTTAAGGGGCTGCAACAGGTTAGCACAGATTGAATATATGTAGAATTCCTGGAGCGCGAGTTATAACCCTACTGCTCCCCCTTCCACCGATTGTCCCAGATCAGGGTATTGAGAGCTGAGGCTAAGATCCACTTCTCTCGCTTACCAGCTCTCTCGAAAGTGAAAACAAGTTTAGCCTGAGCTGATTTGTTCTTAGTGAGTTCATGTCAACTCTTAAGGGTGCTTCCTTTTCTGAATGCTCATGGTCATGTTCAGGGTGGATTAAGCTGAAGGCTGATAGTTTCTGTAATAGAGCCTTCTCCTATTTGAAAACCAGGACAACGTTTTCCTATAACTGGTGTTCTGGAAACTCCATCATTGTGTACGATTTCTCAGGGAGAGCCGAGAGAGTAACTCTTCAAGCAAAACCTCATGTTATTTTTCCCACCTGGAATGAAGGGCATGCTGGAAAACACTGAGTCACTGACACCTAAAAGCGTTAGGAAGTTACTGCCTGGGGTCCTTGAAGCTCTAGATGAAGGTACGACTTTGGGGTTGGGGTCAAGGTAAGCAGGACGTAAAGGCTCCTTGGAATTGGGAGAGGTGTTAGCTGGTTGCTAAAACAAAATAAGGACTCTATGACAAGAATCCGTTCTTCTTCTAGCATGGAAGATGACAGTGCATCTCAGGTCAAAAGGAGAGTCAACAGAAAAACCAAAGAAAAGGTTGAAGTCAGTGACCTCAAGAACTGAGAGCAAGTTGGCATGAGATTTGAGGAAAGGTTTCTTCAAATAGGAAGTTAAGGAATGAGCGCATAGGAGAGCCTATCCTGAAGCACCATATATATGGATGCCCATATGAAGGTGTGAGTGTGTGTGTGTGTGTGTGTGTGCACGCGCGCACGTATGTGTGACACAGAGCAGAAGTGGAGGTGAGGCAATTTTGCAAGCAGTCTAACCTACACAGCCTACCCCTAAAAGGATAGGAAAAAGAGGGAATTGAGCATTCTAACCTGCTACCTTTCAGTCATGTGATTTGGACTAATGTTTACATTTACTGATAAGACCATTAAGAGGAAACTACAAATTCTGATTATTCAAAGCCAGAGGCAACTCCTGTTTGGAATCGGTGGTGATGAGGAAGGCTGTATAGGAAAGCCAATGTTTCCCAAGCCAACCTTTGCTAGCGTAGGTGTAATTCTTGGATATACTCCTGGTTGCATAAAGACAAACCTAGGTAGGGGCGCCTGGGTGGTGCAGTCGGTTAAGCGTCCGACTTCAGCCAGGTCACGATCTCGCGGTTCAGGAGTTCGAGCTCCGCGTCGGGCTCTGGGCTGATGGCTCAGAGCCTGGAGCCTGTTTCCAATTCTGTGTCTCCCTCTCTCTCTGCCCCTCCCCTGTTCATGCTCTGTCTCTCTCTGTCCCAAAAATAAATAAACGTTGAAAAAAAAAATTTTTTAAATAAAAAAAAAAAAAGACAAGCCTAGGTATTCTGCAGGTAACAAAGGAGGGTAGACCGTGAGACAAGCAAGACTGCATAAGAGTCTTTGCTCCACCATTTACTAGCCTTGTGACCTTAACAAATTTACTTAACTTCTCTGTTGCATATTTGATCTCTGGTAAAATAGGATGTTAATGGTGATACTTAGCTACAGGGCTGTTGAGAGAATTAAATGAGTTCATGTATATGCGAAGTACTTAAAGAGGAGCCCATGGAAAGTGTTATATTGTGTAAGAATTATTAGTTTACTTTGGCCTTCCCCGCAAAGGAAGCTGGGAAGGTGGCTATGTGGCCAAGGGAAAAGGAATTACTACAGTCATGACTATCCCCTGGTATTATCACAGGGGTGAGGACTCCTTCCCTGGCAGCTGTATAAAATCTGAGTTGTGTCAGCAAGGAAAAAGAAGGAAGGTGGTAATGGCTCTTGGAGTAGCTACCGAGCCCGTCTGCCACACACCTGATTTACAGGTGAAGCCCAGGAACGCACGAAGCCTCCCCAAGATGGCACAGGTCCTTGGCAGTTAACCATAGCAAAATCCAGGTCTCTTGATTCACAGTTACTTTTTTGGTACAAGATGATTGGATAGCTACATGCTTCCTAACTCTCATGGCCCTGGTACCAAGTTTTGATACACAATGTACAGATCCTAGAAATTCTGAACAACAAAATACAGCCATCGCCTGAACACACACCAGCAACTTAACGGTACGTCCGATTCGGAGCACCCTCCATAGGATACTCGGTCATGATTCTTCATCTGAGATATTCTGCTTGGCTCATTTGCTGAGAGATCTTCCAATATTTTTAAGAACAGAGAACACTTCCATTCCCGGGCACACACTCCCTGCTTTTAGAGTTTAGACGGAAACGAACCGGCTATTTATTGAACAACCCACTCCCTCCATTTTGAAGCAGTGTAAATATCCAATATCAGAGGGATAGTTAAATCCTGATTCCATTATGAAATGTGATGCAGAAATTCATCTCATCAGTTTAAAAACTATGTAGCAACAAGGAAGTGTTGGTGTTGCAATTAATGTTAAGTAAACAGAGCAGTATAGCAGACGCTCTGGGTCCGCCCATGTCACTCAGGACTCTCAGCTGTTCCAACATCTCTGAACCTGGGGGCTCTTTCCCAACCACCCCCATCTGGGAACACACACCCAGCTGAAGAATTAGCTCTCCTTCCCCACCACCCCGCACCAATCCTCAAACAACGACTCTGGGGAGTTGATGTAAAAATGGCCCTGCTCCGTCACCCTAGAGTAGAATGATTTTGAGGCGTGTGTTTTGTATCATGGCCCCAAATGTTCTGGAGAACAAGCTTCTAGCACCTCACAAGTTCACTTTTGATTGGCTGTTACCCTTCCCTTTAGCGCTTCCCCACTACCCTGTATTGCCTGCATTTCCCAAAGAATTCCTGTTTCTCAGGGTCTGCCTCTGGGAAAATCCCAAGCTAAGATGTGCAGAATAGGGAACTGAAGACCATCCCTGTTTGCCATTAGAGATGATGTGTATACACACAGGCCAGTTTGAAAAGGAAATACACGGTGGCAGGCATTGGATGGGGATGGCGAGAGCACATTAGATTTTTTTCCCTCTATTTTCTAAACTTTCTGTAAAGCTGTTATATGAGTTTTTAAATGTTTTTCGTTTCATATTTTAAAACAACTCTATGCCCCCAATCCACATGCCCGGAAGCCTGGAAACAAGAAGGGAGAAATAGCTGTGGAAAAATGGGCTGCCCCCAGAACAGTCTGCTGTTGGGAAAACAGGAGGCACTGAGGTTTCAGGAGCAGGTCAAAGGTGGAAGGACATAGCCTTCTAGAAACCAGACCTCAATCTGGTCCACATCTAACATCTACATAAACCCAAAGTTTATATCGTTTAGCACCCTAAGTACAAAAATGTCTGTTTTTTCAAAAAGCAAACTGTAGAAAGGCAAACACATAATGCATTCATTCCTGTTTTTCTTCCTCTAAATTCCAAATAAGCATTTTCTGTGGAAAATTCTTTCGCAGATAAGTGAAATCATTTCTGTTTTAAAGTTGTGATCTACAGTTTATACGATCAGAGCTGCTTTTCTTTTACTAAGCTATCTTCCATGTAAAACCTATTTTTAATCTGAACAGGTGAATTTGATTATCTTGCTTCTAGACAAATTTTAATAGGCTGTAGAAACTAACATTTATTTTTTCATCATTTTCTTCTTTAGAACATTTGATTTGAAAATACACACACACACACACACACACACACACACACGATTCTATTGCAAAGGGAATTTAGGTCCCAAACTGAGAGCTAAACAAATTATAGATGCAAAGCCAAAGTATTTGGGACATGTGGTCTCTGAGAAAATATTGTACCCAACAGTGTCACTTTTGAAATGGAAAGGAGTGGATAGCTACTGCATCCAAGAGGGTAAGTGATTTTATTTGAAAGGCTAATTAACCCAACTTACAAGTTTTTCTTCTTCTCTAGACAAAGAGGGTGGCGTAACTTTCTACCAGTAAAATAAGGAAGGAAAATGTGCTCTTTACCTCCTATTATCTTTTTCTCATGGGAAGACTGATAAAGGCTGCATTGTATTGTAGTGAGAGACCATCGAGTTTCAAATCCTGATGCGGCCACTTTTTGTCTGGGAGACCTTGGGTGAGTTTCTCAACTCCTCGGTGCCTCAGTTTCTTTCTCTTTAAAATTGGCATTACACCCAAAAGAAACAGCCTTCATCATAACAAAAACAGGAAGCAACTGAAATGCCAATCAGCGGAAGAATGAATGGGAAAATTACATGGCAGAGAAAAAGGGCAGCTTCTGGTGAAAACATCAGTGAATGTGAGGGATAAGGTGCTGAGTGAACAAAAGAGTGTGCCACACTTTATAAAGTCCAAAAATGAAGAAAACTCAGCAGTAAAGTATCAGGCAAACAATAGAATATGAAATACAAAATTCTGGATACAAAGTTATATGCGGGGAGAGCAAGAGAATGAAATGGGAGGAACACAGAGATGGACCTAAGTCAATGTTAATATTCTCCTTCTTGGGTTGGGCGGGAAGTTCATTGGCAAGGTCGTTTTATTACTTATAATAGGAGTAAAGGTTTTGACGCAACACGGATAGACCTTGAGGGTATTATGCTAAACCAAGTAAGTCAGACAGAGAAAGACAAATACCATAGGATTTCACTTATCAGTGGAATCTAAAAAACAAAGCAAAACAAAGCAAAGGAATAAACAAACAAAGAGCAGAATCAGATCCAAAAATAGAGAACCAGCTGATGGCTGGCAGAGGAGAGGGGGATGGGAGGGGATGGGCAAAGTGAGTGAAGGACAGTGGGAGAAACAGGCTTCCGGTTGTGGGATGAATAAGTTACGGGGAGAAAAGGCACAGCGCAGGGAATATAGTCAGTGGTAATTGTGTGGTGACAGATGGTAGCTACACTTTTGGTGAGCACAGCAGAATGTGTGAACTTGTTGAATCACTATGTCGTGCACTTGAAACGGATGTAACGTTGTGTCAACTTTACTCAGAAAATATATGAATGCATGACTAAAAGATGAATGACAGAGGGCCATGGCTGGAACAATGACAGCGTGCTCTGAAAGGAAGACTACAATGAACCCAAGGCTGTGCTCGTGCATCTGAAATTGACAAAAACCAACACAGATATAATGGTACCTACGTCATAGAGCTGTTACAAGAAGGAAATGAGAAAATGCCTGTCAAATGCTTGAAGTATCGCCTAGAAGCTAGCACATCTTTGATAGGTGTTGTATCAAATGGCTCTTTTGCAAAACCCTAGTTTTGAGACTATCTCAGACTCTGGAAGTGTCTCATATATTTAGCGTGTATCCATTTCAAACAAACAAGATTGATTACATAACTGTTTGTGTTGTCAGCTCAGTTCTGCACCGTTATCACGGAGGAATCGAACGGACCCTTGCGCTCGGCCATTCCTTTTCCAGGGCCTACCATGTGCTAGGTACTGCTTTGGGTCCTGAAGACTGCGGTTGAGGGTAGAAGATCTAGTCTTCACCACTGTGGAGTGCACAGGGTGGTGACGGAGAAGACCAATCACACGTGGTTGTCAAGGTGACGGGGCCCAGGAAGGAGAGGAGCGCAGGGTCAGATGTGACCTCGTACTATGGAACCACAGAGAAACAGCATGGCAGCGTGCGGGGCACAGGCTGGCACCAACCACCGAGGGTCTACAGTCCCAGCTCTATCTCCCTGGCCAAATAACCCACCTCAAGGTTGTTTCGAGGGGCAATCCAGTTAGCCTGAGCCAAGCATTTAGAAGAGTGCCTGATACACAGTGAGTATTGTGTTGGTATCACAAATAAAGCCGGTGTATTTCCTTAGAAGTTCAGCTCCCCACTTCCCTTTGTATACAACACACACAAGGCCTCCATCTGTAAAAACGGGTTGTCTATCCATTCAGGCTGCTGTAGCAAATTGCCATAGGACTGGGTGGCTTACAAACTGCAGAAACTTACTTCTCACGGTTCTGGAGGCCACGAAGTCCAAGATCAAGTGAGCAACAGATCAGTCTCTGGTGAGAGTCTGTGTCCTGCTCCGTAGACAGCACCCTCTCACGTGCCCTCACATGGCGGAAGTGGGGAGGGGGCTCTCTGGGGTCTCTTTTATCAGGGCGACAGTCCCGTTTATGGGGGCGCCATCCCAATGATCGCATCACCCCTCAAAGACCCCACCTCCTAATACCATCACCTTGTGCATTAGGTTTCAACATGTGAATTGTGGAGAGACACAAACATTCTGTAGCAGTGGTGAATCGTACCTCCTTCCCGTGGCACTTTGGAGCATCGAGCTGGCGTGTGTGTGAAGGGCTAAGCACAGCCGTGACACTCCCAAGATCTTGGAGCCACTATTACCTTTGACTCTCCGACGAGATAATCTTGGAGAATGATTAGCTATTCTTTAACATGCAGTGCAGGGATATGGTGCTGGGGACCACATCTGCTTAAATGCCACGTCACCTAGGGGGTTTGTAAGCAGAAAGGACAGCCAACTTCCACCTTGGCTCTTTTGTCCTCCGCTTCATGCTAGAACCACCAAACGTGGACCCCTTCGTGCTCCCAGGGCCTGATGATTCAGGATTCATTTTTGACTGTTTATTGTGGACATAAGCCAAGGCTTAGGGTCACCCCGCTGCCAAAGGCCCCAAGGGTCTCCATCACCCTCTTTCCTCTCTCCCCACCCCCACGGTCACCCCTAAAAAGTCAGCGAGAAACAATTTGGGTGAATGAGGTTCACAAACCTGAGAACTTGCCTTATAATGTAAGCACAGTATTACACCGGATAGAAATGTCAGATGTGATTGACATAAGCCTCGACTATATTCCAGCCAATGAAATTGATAGTGGCATTTGCCTGTGATCACTGGGACACTTCTCATTCAAGAACACTTCTTAAACATCACGGTGCTTATCTAGACACTATATAAAGACATATTTGCTTTCACTCACTTAGATTAAGTGTACTCATAATAAGCTTAAGAGATTACTCATAATAAGCTTTTAAATACATTTCTCTGCTTCTGTGCAGAGAAATACACAGAGCTGATTCCATGGGGGAAATGAAGCATTAACATACGGAAGATGAGTCCTTCATCATCGGAGAATGATGATCCGTGACTCCTTAATTCAACACGAGCATATTCCACTCTTGGCTTAGACGCTGAGAGGGAGTTGGGACAGGTCTGTACTCTCAAGCAAGTTAAAAAGAAGTTGGCTTTGCTTCTTCTTTGTGACTGTGGAAAAGGGTTAGATAAGTGTAAAAGCGGGTATACATTTTTGGAACGCACCTTCCCTATAAAAGGTCAAGCAAATTGTATTGAGCAAGGAATGGTTGGAGGTTAACTCTCTCGCTGCAGAAATGCCCAGCAAGGGACCTGCCACTTCGAGCCTCTCAGGATGATGGCTCCACATACACTATCTTCAACCCCAGGTCACCCAGGCTTGGGGCCTGGCATGGGCAGCAAGCTGCCTTAGCCTTCCCGCTCTTCAAACCCTGCAGGCTGTCTCTGTCTATACTGTCCCACTGAGCTTAATTTACCTTCCTTGTTACCCTCAGAGTGACATCTCCTGCATTACGGACATGGAGTCGAGCAAGCAGCGAGGGTGGTGGGAAGGGCTAGCCCCCCGAGGCAGGGGCATGGACACATGGGTCCTGGGTGCTTGTCACTGAAGTGATAGGTTCCGCCTAAGTCACCTCCAAAGCCCCTGCCAAGCCCAGAGGAGCTAATTCACCAGCCATCCGTTCCGGCGGCTGTCTTCTGGGTGCACAATCTGTGTAGGAGAGACGAATCCCGCAGATTTTGTAATGGAGCCGGCTCAGCTGATCAGTCCCGCTTCCTCTGCGTGGGGGAAGCCCGGATCTGGCCAATCTGAGTAAACTCAGTCACTTCCACTGAAATTCTGTCGCTTGGGGGTAGCCCCTCAGTTCAGGATCCTCCCTTTGGTCTTTTCATTTCCTTCTCTCGGGATAGGATCTGGATTAGGAAGTCTTACTTAACATTTTGTCAAGTCTGTGAGGGGGTAGGGGACGAGAAAAAGTTCTGTCTGTTCTGAGGTTAGCTTTGGCTTCCAATGAGCTGGGACTGGCCTCTCGGGTCCAGAATGTGGCCCTCGGTCCCGGCTTACAGTGAGGCTTCCCCTGGTTGTGATGTCCCCACATGGCATCTTCTTGCCTTTGGCCCTTCTATGTAACCCAAGCCGGAGGTGGGGGGTGGGGGGCAGGTGGTGCCGTGGAACTCTAAAATGCCCCCTTGGTGTCATGCAGAAGTGAGGGGCTGTGCCAGAGTGCCCAGGGGCCTTGTGCAGGTTGCTTTTGGCTCAGAAGGCAGGCCTGAATGCCAACGTCAGACCCCACACCCCCGCCTTATCAGGAATCTCTCTCAAGGCTTGCTTTGCTAAAAAAATGCTGCACCTTTCTCCAGAGCTCACCTGCATCTTGACCCAAGCCCCATTTCCTCCAGTTCTCCATCGCTGAACCCATTAAACTCACCTTGGCTGGAAAGACAACTGCAGTGTTATCTTGAACCCCCTCTCTCTGATGTTTATGGTATAATTTACTTATGGCATATAACATATGCTGGGAGGGTGAAGGAGCCATTTGGGCATAGGACAAGCAGGCCGGGCGGATTCTCAGAGGAACTTACGTGAAAAGATACGTATCCATATATCGTGTTAGATATATACAAGTCCGTATAGAGTTCTTAAAAATATTTATAAGGAAACATCAATTACATCGAAATCCGAGATGGGTCAGAAAAGACAAATGACCCAACGGGGTGGGATTCATCTGAACTGCAAAGGGCAATCCGAAGAGCCGGAGGGAGAAGAGAGTGGGGGCTCACGTCAGTAGTGGAAGAGAAAGGAGCCCCAGGTCTGGGGATGATGCACGTGAATAATGCCTACAGGTTGGAGGTGAGCGTGAAGGGCGCGGACTGGGGGTGGGGCTGGGGGCCGAAAATACTCTTGACCAGAGCCGAGCCAACAAGGAGGGCCCAGATGAGGAGAGAGAAGTGGGCAGGCAGGAGGGGAAAGGCTTGAGCAGGGCGGGGTTGAGTCTGATTTGATTCGATGACACGAAGGAGACCAGTTCATTCTACTATGTGGCCGAGCTGGGAGGAATGGATATAAGTGGTTCAAAGCCACTCCCGGTGGGGAGCCGTGGAGGGGTGGCTCGTGGAGGGTGGGAATGTGCTGGAAGTGGATATAGAAAGCAGCGCAGCAGCTTGCTGAGCCGGCAGGGCTTGGTCCAAGGATTTGGAGGGGGTTCTGGAAAAGGGGAAGCTCCGAGGGGATGTGAGGTGGGCCGGAAAGACGGAAGCCGCTGTCCTGGGAGGCTGCAGGGGGGCCGATGAGGCTGGAGAGGCAGGCGAAGATGACTGAGGCGTTAGACTCACACAAGCAGCAGGACACTGGCACAGCCCACAGGACGAGCTTGGGCAACAGGGAAGGCTGGGTGAGGAAGGGTGGGGAGTTTGAGGTCTCAGGGCTATTTACATTCAGCTGGAGACGTCCTGGAGCCCTTGGTACGTGACTTAGAGGAGAGGAAAGGCCCAGGGTGTGTGCTGGGGTGGGAGGGTGGTGGGAGGCAGGAATGGGTGGTGCTCAGCAAGCAGAGGAGTGGGGAGCCGGGCTCTCTCTGGTGAGAAAGACGGGGGCTCCACTTAGCCGTGTGCCCTGTTTCACTCCATCTCTGAGCTTGGAAGGCTAAGAAGAGAGCCGGGACACAACCATCTCATTTTGCTTTCGTGTTATGTAGAATGTGAGGTTTGCAAATCTCCTTAACCTTTGGGGCTGACACATTAACACGGTTCACTCACAAGGAAAGAGCGTGGGATCTGCAGCCTGGATTAAAATCCCAGACACGAAAGAGGGTATAGCATACACACGCAAGGGACTATTACTGAGCCCCTAAAAAAGACGGGAATTCTGACATGTGCTACAGCGTGGGAGCATCATGCTCAGTGAAATAAACCAGCCCCGGAAAGATAAAGGCCATACGATTCCGCTTGTATGAGGTGCCCAGGGTAGTCAACTCATAGAAACAGAAAGTTGAATGGTAGTTTCCAGGGGCTGGAGGAAGGCGGGGTGGGAAGTTCTTGCTCAACGGGTGTAGAGCTGCAGTTTTTCAAGATGAAAGACTTCTAGAGATCTCTTGCACAATATGCTATAAATAGTTAGAATCTAGTTAACCCTCTTATATGCTAATCCTAAAAATGGTTAAGGTGGTAAACTTTATCTTTTTTACCGCCACCATAAAAAAAAAATCCTGTAAGATGGACATAGATCATGCACCTTGTAGAGATAGTCTGAGGATTAAATGAAAACAGGTGCGTGGGGGTGGGGGCGGGGGGCGCCTGGGTGGCTCAGTCGGTGAAGCGTCCGACTCTTGATTTGGCTCAGGTCACGATCTCATGGTTCGTGAGTTCCAGGTTCCACGCTGACAATGCAGAGCCTGCCTGGGATTCTCTCCCTTTTTCTCTGCCCTTCCCGCTCTCTCCCTCTCCCTCTCCCTCTCCCTCTCTCTCTCTCTCTCTCTCTCTCTCTCTGTCTGCGCTGACAGTGAGGAACCTGCTTGGGATTTCTATCTCTCTCTCGAAATAAATAAACAAACTTGGGGGAAAGAAAAAGAAAGTATGTGAAGCTCTTAACATAAAACATACCATTTTAATTAAATTAAATACACTACATTTAGCTCCCTGTTTTAATACCTGAGTGGTATTCTTTCAAGGATCTAGACCTATTTCAGCCTTTAGCAGCATATCATAGTGCAGCCCACACAATCCTGAGGATGAAACAGTTAATAGTAACACCCCTGAGCTGCTTTACCCAAAGGATTTGCAATAGAATTAAACAAGAAAATCTCAGCATCTCTGTTTTTGATCAGAGAAGGGCTCCAAATAAAGATGTCACTATTACTATCAAGAGAAACTGAATCTAGTCTCTTCTGACCACAAGAATGGGCAGAATTAAAATGCAACTGGCCAGAACACTGGAGTTTCAGGCTTTGCAGGGCCTCAAAAATATAGAGAAGTCCTTTGCAGAGCAGAAGTTACGAGCAACAGGCATTTGGGCCGGCCTATGGGAGAGAACAAACCTTCTTAGGAATCTAATCGATTAGCTACCTATTTAGGGCATAAAGTGGAACTTGAACAAGTCCCAGTGTCGAGACATCGACTTTATTGGAGGTAGATGACAAGATCACCGCGGAATATGCTCGGGAGAATCACTGGGACTTGGAAACCCAAAAGGTAGAGGAATTCAGACCAGACTGGGACATTCTCTGAGCCACCCCTGGCTAAGATTTTTTTTCTTACTCCTGAGAAGAATTTGGAGGTTCATGCCAAAGTGCTTTTCTGGATTTTTTAAAAAATTTTATTTATTTTGAGAGAGAGAAAGAACACGTGTGCGTGCGGGGGAGGGGCAGGGAACGAGGAAGAGGGAGAATCCCAAGCAGGCTCCGTGCTCAAACCCACGAACCATGAGGTCATGACCTGATCCAAAAGCAAGAACCGGACCCGGATGGGCCACCGAGGCGGCCCCTCAAAGCGTCTTTCTCTGTCACTTACAGTTTGCTGCGTAAAATTAGAAGTTACCCGGAAGTGACTAGATGGGTCTCATTTCATAGTAGGGGGCCAAGCTCTCTCGACACTTCCTTTTGTCGCCTGCATCAAGTCCTGGGTTACGGACAGCCGCCAGCTATTGTCATTGCAAGATACCTGTACAGGGTGGACCCATTCTCACTCTTGCAGCTAAAACTCTGGTGCCCGGAGTTTCCAGGTAAGCAGCAGCTCTCACACAATGTTGTCTGGGTGTGCGGCCTGTAACAATAGTACACCACACCCAGAAAGACAATATGCCAAAATATTGAAACAGCCTACTCAGGCCCTATGTCACGTAGAACACGCATGGCCCGGCACGAGCCGGTCCCTCTTAAGATGTCCGCGTCCTTGGGAAGGTCAGGCAGACTGATCTGATACCTTCCTAGCGTTCTTGCCTTTCTTCGGTAGTTTTTAAAGGTATTCTGTGGTCTGTCCCACCTTGAAGGACAACACGGGGGAGGGGATGGGGCAAGGGGCTGGGGGCATCAGGCAGAAGTGCGTTGAAAGCCCACCTCTCCTCCTTCAGTGGCCATGCGAGCTGAGAGCTGATGGTGGTGTTACTTCCTCGGGACTCCTGTCCGTGGAGGAGAAGTATAGCGGCCCCTCAAGTTCACGGGGAGAAGGGAGATGATGCAGCTGTAGGGTCTGGGACACTGCCTGGGCCACAGGAGCTGCTCCCTAAGTGTCACCCTCTCCCTTCCCCTGACTCGGAGTCTCGCTCTGTTCTTTCTAATCCCAAGAACCTGCTCTTGGGCCTTGACCCCGTTCTGCGACGAGCACTTCTGTTCACGGGCGCTCCTGTTCTCAGGCACACTCACAGGCTCTCGGATCGACGGCCTCCCGTGTTCACGAAACTTTCACCTCCCTTGCTTGCACGCACGGGCCCCTTACCCAGGTCTTTTCAAAGAGTGAAAGAAAACCACCCGGCCCCTGCGTTTCACGGCTGTCCCAAATGCCCGAAGCCTTATGGGAGTGGATTGCCAATGTTGTCAGCATTTTCCGATCTGGCTCCTGTGGGGTCAGAGATCTCTTGCCCTCACGTTTCCTACCATTGAAGTATCTGGTCTGCGGGGAAGGACCCTTTGTTTTGTGTCCCCGTCCTCTGTGTGTGTGAGAGGGAAAGCACGTGTGTTGTCTCAAACGGGCCTGTTTTTCCCTCTTAAATGCCGGAACCACTTTTGAATCTAGGCCCCTGCCTCCCATCTGTCGTCAGTGACCCAGCGGGACAGTGCAGCCCTACGTGCTCCGGCGGGCCACTCCGTCCACCTCGGTATCCTGCACCGCAAGTGACCTAGGACTCAAGCCCGGTCCCCACCGCTACGTGTTCAAACGAAAGGGGAATTGAGACACTGAGGCTCTCCCTGCTTCCCGCGGAGGGAAGCGCAGTCCCTCCTTCCCCCTTCGCCGACAGCCCACTTCCTCCCGGAAGGGCAGAAGTGCCCGTGAAATGTTGGCTTTTTCATTTGAGAAGCTGCAACATTTTAACAGGTCTTCCACCGGAGGTACCTTTCTTCCAGTCCGGCCCCTGGAGTTAGTCTGGCTCAGGGAGATCCCCTTAGTTTAAAAGGGGTCTGGCGTGGGGGGGGGGGGGTGTTGCAATTCTCCACCCGCCCCCTGCAGTATCCCGGAGGACAAAGTGGTCTGCAGACCTTATTTGTTTTCTCTCTGGGGAAAAACAAAAACATGTTGTGGACGGAGGCCTGCCCTGCCCTTCAGAGACCCTAAGGGGGGCTATTGGTCCCCTGCAGTGAGCTCTGATAGAACCAAGGGGGTAGATGAGGAAGGTTGAGAAAGGAGATTTGATAAAACCTGGGCCTTGGCCCCCTGCGGCTTTTTTTTTTTTTTCCATGTTCATTTATTTTTAAGAGACAGAAACAGAGCACGAGCTGCGGAGGGACAGAGGGAGAAGGAGACACAGAATCCCAAGCAGGCTCCGGGCTCTGAGCTGTCAGCGCAGGGCCGGACGCGGGGCTCGAACCCACAAACTGTGAGATCATGGCCTGAGCCGAAGTCAGACGCCCAACTGAGCCCCCTGGGTGCCTCCCCCCTCCCCCACCCTCAACTTTTCAAGAGCCCGGGAGGCACGCTGCTGTTAGGATGTGCAGAATGGTGCCGTTTCTCTTGGCGTGTTCCACAGACTTCTCTGGACCCATATGGTTCCTGTTTTTGTTTTGACTCATGCTGATTTTTTTTCCATGCCCTCATGGTTCGAAGAAAAAACAAATCTTTCAAGTGACCTCATCTTCGTCCAACGTTACTTCATGGGAAATCACAAACCTCCGTGGAGCGCAGAGTCAAAGCAGGCCTGGTGCAAGGGAAGGGGATTTGGAATTCCGGGCCTTCGGAGCTGGCTCGAATGGCCATTCAAGGATTGTGGGATTCGGGACCTCAGTTCCCCATCTGCAGAAAGGAGAGTTACCGTACGTTGGCTACTAGGTTTCAATAAGGGAGAAATCTAACAGCATTTGTGCAAGGAGGATAAAGAATGACCGAGGTAATCATTATTATGACGATCACAGATAATACACTAGAGATACAGGATACATGATATTCCTTTTGTGAGAACCCTCAGCCCTCCCCCCACCTCCGAATTCAGCACTATTATGACTCCCCGCCGGACAGAGGAGGGGACAAAGGTTTAGGGAGGTCAGGTCAGGGGGAGCTGGGTGGAATAACTCAATGACGATGTCAGGGTGAAGCCAGGGATTGGCTGGAAGCAGGCAGGAAAGAAAGATAGTCATTTCCACACATAACTAAAGCCGGCTTATAGTAACTAGCTCTCCATCGCGAAGTCTCACCTATTACAAAACTCTTCACAAAACCTCTGGAAAAATGCACAAGCACAGGCAAGAGTGGCTGCTTGCAGAGGGGAAACGTGAAGCTAGGGAGGAGAACTCGTCCTACGCCCTGTCATATCATATTCATATCTTTTTTCTCCAAAAAGGTAAATACAGGGTTTAGAGCAATCTATTCTTTAGCACTGATAACTACTTTCTATTGTCCCTTCTCTGGGACAGGTGCTGTGTCGGGCGTGTTTATGTTTTCCCATTTGCTTTATTCCTGCATTTACCTTGTAATAATAATTGTACAAATAAACAGATAGTTCCTGACCTCTGGAAGCTTACTGATAAATCCACCCACAGGGATTCGGAGGAACCCAAGGACAAACAGCAGACAATTCACTCGATGTCAGCCACAAGGCAGGTGTATTTGAGGGAACAGGTCGTGGGAGGAACATACTTGGGCAGGGCGGGGTGAAAGGGAAAGAACCTTTCCCACAGAAGAGATTCCGGGAAGGAAGGAAGATTTCCAAGATTGTTTCAACGATAGAAGAGACGTTTGTGCAGCGTGGGGGAGGATGCATGTTCCAGACACAGGGGCAGCCTGAGAGGTAACCTCACCAGAGCGATACCACAACCGATGAGAGGGACCATTTGTATTGGGGTCCCGTGACTGGCAGAACGTTGTCAGAGACGGTAGACCTTTAATGGATGGATATTCCACCTTTCAAGGTGGATAAATAGCTGACTGCATTCATCTGACCCCAGGAGAGGGACGCCCCCTCATTTTGGAGGGCCCTCTACCCTGCAATGCACAATCTGCGAAGATAGCACATTTATGCCTACTGTCGTAAGTGAACTGAAGGCAAAGGAACAGAGAAGTGACATTGAAAAGTAGGCCGGGACGGTTTAGGCAGCCCAGGGCTGCCAGGTGAAGGGCCTGGAGACAGAAGGGGAGGCTCTCGGAACCTCTCAGAAGGAGAATGGTCAGTGATTAGATGGAGGGGAGGAGAAGTTTTAGAATAAAGTGGATGCCCCCCCCCCCCAAAGAACCTACCAATGACAATTCTCTGGTCAGAGAATTCAAATCCTCACTGAAGTATTTCTAGGTAATTATCATCAGCACCAGGGACGAAGATGAGAGGCACAACCTTGACCATTTTCATGGCACCCTTGACCAACCTTCACTACACATCGGTCATCTTTTTTTTCAAATTTACTTTAAATTTATTTTTATTTTACAGGGAGAGAAAGAGAGAGCATGAGTGAGGTAGAGGGACAAAGGGAGAGAGAGAGAGAGAGAGAGAGAGAGAGAGAGAGAGAGAGAGAGAAAGGGAATCTTAAGCATGCTGAACATGGGACTTGATCCCACAACCCTGGGATCATGACCTGAGCTGAAATCAAGAGCCAGATGCTTAAGTGACCGAGCCACCCAAGCGCCCCTACACCTTGTCATCTTTAATTAAGTCAACTTTGCACTGGACTCATGTCATTTTGCTGTAGGTAGGTGCCCTCAGTCTTCAGATTTTATTACAACTTGTGGTGATTTTGTCACTTTGTCTGTTTTGTTTGTTTTGTTTTGTTTTTTCTTCTTTCCTTCTTTTACACCCTGGACAATAAGCTCTGTGAGGGTGGGGTGTGGGTCGTATGTCCAGGTTAATTACCCCTTGAACTATAACAGCGCCTGTCACATAGTAGGCATTTAATCAATATTTGATGAATTCAAAGAACAAATGGACGTTAAAGAAGAAATAAATAAATGGAGTTTATTAGCTTAGTCTAACACAACATTAAACTACTAATCATTCTCCTGATTTCTCCCCTTCCATTCCGTTCTAGCATAGACCCATGGTTTCTATGCTCATCCCAGCACTTCATGTGACTACTTGGTTGTTATTTACCTGCTTCAACTGCCTCAAGAGGGAGTGATTTGGCAGGTAAGGGCCCAGGACCAGAAAGCTTGCCCCTCCAGCCCTGAGTGATCTGGTCCCTTCAGCTTTATTTCACATCCCTTCGTGACATGTTCCAACCAACCTGAAGACCTTTCATACCCTTGAGTGCACTCTGTTCACTCTCTGTTGCCTCCAGGTCTTGCACATCTGTTCCTTCTGGCTTCCTTCCTGTCCCTGCCATTGACCCCCACATCTGAGTTCAGCACCCTTCACCTGGGATATCTCCAATTCCACACTTAGTTCATTAGCCTGCAATTGCATTTTAAGTATTTGTTTTCATTTACTCGTTCATCAATAAATAATATTTCTTGCACATCCGCGATATCTCAGGCACTGCTTTAGGTACAAGGGAACCCAGTAGTGAACAAAATGGGCAAAATCCCTGTCCTCTGGTGCATACATTTTGGTGAAAGAGATAGCCAATTAACAAGTAGAGACACATCTATAGAATACGTCATGCGTGAAGTGCTATAAAGATAAATGAAGCGGGGAAGACAGAAATAGGGGTAGAAAGGTTATTTTAGATGAAGTGATCTTGAAGGGCATCCTGATGAGGGAACGTTTTATCATCTGCTCAAAGGAATCAGGGGAACAAGCCATGAAAATTTCCTGGGGACACATGTTCCAGAAACAGATAGTGCAAAGGCGCTGAGGCAAGATTGTGCTTGACACATTGAGGACACTGAAGAAGCGGGAGGTGATGTGGCTAGAGCAGAGTGACCACATCACCGTTTAAGCCAAGCTGCATGCTCCACAAGGGGAGAGACCGCATCCCCCTGACTCAGTGCCGTACTCCCCCATGTGTAGCGTGGAAGCTGGCACATCCTCTCAAGGTACTGAGTGAACTCACATCTCGGAAGAGCTTCCCCACCTGTCTAGCTTTACCCATCAGGTCCTGAGTGGATAGACAGGGAGGAAGTCATTGAGTTTGGACAAGGGCAGGTTGGGCAGTAAAGGAGCTGGGTAAATAAAACAAGAACAGAAAAGACTTGAGGGACTGAGAATCAATCTGAGGGCCCTGCTTCGTGTTCCAGTGACGAAAGCTGACTGTGGACCGGTGCCTTGGAAATGACCTCTTGTACCACATGTCGCCGTGAAAGCGGCCCTCTTCAAGCCACACGTAACTTTATACCAGATACATCCAGTATTCTCTCCGTACTACACGTTTAATACTGCGCTGAATGTTTTCTGTGGATTAGCTTAGCATGATTGTCGTGGAGATTATTTGAGAGGACATCTCCATTTTCCAGATGAACAAACTGGCATTTGGAGAGTCAAGTAACCTGCCCACGATCCCACAACTGATGGCAGAGACAAGCAGCGAACTTGAGCGATGGGATTTCAAAGGCTTCGCTCTTGAACCCTGGACTGTAAATGCCTCCCTCCTCCTCCTGCCCCCTCATGGTGAGATGATCTTCCTGTGCTATATACAATGCAGCTAAATGAAGGTACAGAGAGCAGATCTCAGAGTTGAGTTAGTGTATCTTCAGTGTATTTCAGAGTCAGCGTATTTTCGACTCAGATGGCAGAAATTGCCCCACGGTTTTGTTTCGTTTAGTTTTGGTTCGTTCTGGGTTGGAGTCAAGCCTATAGTGACGAGTGCCAGAGCCAACCTCGGTGAAAGAGAAGTCTTTGACAAGGAATCTGTATCCCATGAGGCTTCAAATTGACTTGAGGACGGTACACCTCACTAGGAGGGAGCCTGGTTGGCAAAAGGAGGTTTCTCCTAACAAGGGGACGTCCGGAAATTGTCATGAAAGATGGCAGCGCAGTTCTGGAAAAACCCTGTCACGCTCTATCTCTCCAGGACGTAGATGAGATGTGAGGTGCTCCTACTGGGACAAGAACTGACAGGAATCCCGGTGCTAGGGAGGACAGCAGCCCCCACCGTAGGGATCAAGACATGCCTCCAAAAACAACAGCTAATGATTCATTCACTTGCAATGTAAAGGACACAATGGAGATGTTGTGGCTGTTGAAGCCGAGCCTCACGCGCAGGTCCCCCAATGTGAATTAGGAAGGAAATTGTTGAGTGGAATTTCATTAGGTTTCTCCGAGGAGCCTCGAACACCACCACGACCCAACTCAAAGGGAATATGGATTCGGAACACCCGATTAAAAATCCTTCCTGCCTGTTAACTTGCTTTCGGGGTCTTCTGTGAGAACGCGGATGTCTTTATCAAGAAAGGGGGGGGTGCATGAGCACCCATTCCTCAGAAAAGAGAGAGCCGATTAAAACCCATCACGATTAAAACAGAACACACCGGGACAGGCTACGATGGGGAAAATTACAACATCGGCCTATATCTGGTCTAAAGGCAGCGAGGTTTGTGCAGCGTGTGGCGCTGTAATTTGGAGCTGATTGCCAGGAATCCAGCCCCTGGTCTCCACAAACCACAGCACGCATCCCGTATGCTTGAGAGCACAAGGTCGGTTTTTCGAGTTGCAAACGTGTTGTGAGAAATTGAGAGACGGCCGTTAACGTCGCGAAGCCAGATCTCGTTTCCAAACACAACACAGTGTTTTGTTTTGCTTTGTGTTTAATGTGGTTCCTCTGCCCCTCGGCAGGAGAAAGAGTGTCTGGCAGAGAGTTAGGGAACCTGGGGCTGGTTGTGGTCTTGCCACTAACCGGATGGCGGCTGGCATTTCCAATCATTCGGGCTTTTAGAGCCTACGCTGTGGGCTAACCACAACGAAAGATAGAAAGCTGAACAATCCAGAGCATCGATCCTGCAGGAACTTGCCTCCAAGTCGAGGAGATAAAAAAAACCCGAGAGCGTAAGGGGAGGCGTGATGGTTGCCACGATAAAAGTACAACACGTTGAGATGTACAGAGGAGATCGGTTTCAACCAGGCAAGACGATGGACACAGAGGGAGGCCATTCTAGGTAGAGGAAAGAGCGTAAGAAAAATCCCACCATGAGATACCACCTCACACCGAATACAATGGCTACTATAAGAAAAAAAAAAACTCCAGAAAATAAGCGATGGTGAGGATGTGGAAAATTGGAAGGCACCCTCGTACACTCTTGCTGGAAATAGAAAGTGGTGCAGCTGCTTTGGAAAACAGTACGGCGGCCCCTCGAAAAATTAACATAGAATTACCACGTGACCCAGCAATTCCACTTCCGCGATATATACCTGAAAGCATTTAAAGCAACAACCCCGAACAGATATTTGTACATCTTTGTTCACAGCAGCATCACTCACGATAGTCAGAAGGCGGAAGCGAACCAACCGTCCACTGACGGATGAATGGCTAAAGAAAACGGGGTATATCCATACAATGACAATTTATGTAGCCTAAAGAAGGAAGGAAATCCTGACACAAGCTGCAAGACGGATAAATCTTGAGGACGTTATGCTAAGGGAACCCAGCCGATCATAAAAAGACAAATTCTGCATGATTCAACTTATGTGAGATACATAGAGCGGTCAGATTCAGAGACACATTAAGCAGAATGGTGGCTGTCAGGGGCTAGAGGACAGGGGCGGGGGGTTATTAGGTAGTGGGGACAGAGTTCCAGCTTTGTGAGATAAAAAAAAAAAGAGCTCTCAAGATGGGTGGCGGTGATGGTCCCACAACAACGTGAATGGATTTGACACCGCTGAATGGTACGCTTAAAAATGCTTATAAGGTGTTGAGTTGTTGTTGTTTTTTTTAATTTTTTTTTTCAACATTTATTTATTTTGGGGACAGAGAGAGACAGAGCATAACGGGGGAGGGGCAGAAAGAGGGAGACACAGAATCAGAAACAGGCTCCAGGCTCTGAACCATCAGCCCAGAGCCTGACGCGGGGCTCGAACTCATGGGCCGCGAGATCGTGACCTGGCCGAAGTCGGACGCTTAACCGACTGCGCCACCCAGGCGCCCCATATAAGGTGTTGAGTTTTATGTTGCACGTATTTTATCACAGAAAAAGCTGTCGCCCCCGCCAAAACAAAACAACAACAACAAAAAAACAAGGCAGAGTGGATTTAAAAGAAATAAAGAGTCTGTGAGCAAAGGGCTTAGAAGATGGATCAGCAGACAGAGGCAGATCAGGTCTTGAGTCAAGCCCAGCCAAATCTCGTGCTTCGTGTTGTAGGAGATGAGCAGGGAGAGGATAGAAAGGTAGGTGGTCGATGGGGAGAAATAAACTTTGTCTTGAAAATCACGACATCGGGGCGCCTGGGTGGCGCAGTCGGTTAAGCCTCCGACTTCGGCCAGGTCACGATCTCGCGGTCCCGGAGTTCGAGCCCCGCGTCGGGCTCTGGGCTGATGGCTCGGAGCCTGGAGCCTGTTTCCGATTCTGTGTCTCCCTCTCTCTCTGCCCCTCGCCCGTTCATGCTCTGTCTCTCTCTGTCCCAAAAATAAATAAACGTTGAAAAAAAAAAAAAAAAGAAAATCACGACATCATGGTCGTGTTGGGTGTAAAGAAATTGCCTGCTCTTTTGCTGTAAATATAATATTTGGAACTACCCCGGCATCATTCATGCTACTGAAGTGGAAGGGGCGGGGGCAGAGATAGATTCTTATCCCACGTTTGCAAAGTCCCATAGAGCCGTGCAGCACTCCTTACTCCTCGTCAGACAACCACCTTTCTGTCTGTGGCAGGCGAGTATCCCAGGAGGCAGGTCTAACTTAGGGTAACTGGAGGAGGGCCCACAAAGCGACCCTTTACAAAGATGTGGATGGGGAATCTCCAAAACTAGAGCAGAATCTGGAGTAGTCGTCCAGACTGTTACTATCCCTAGACCTACAGGGGGAGGGCAGGGATCAGTTACTGGCCCCAGAAGGAATGAGTCACGTGACTCACGGGCTCTCCCCGCCCGAGAGCTGCAGTGACCTTGGATGCACAGATGGAGATGGTCCTAGACAATCCCAACAGGGAGAGAGGACCTTGTTGGGGGTAAAATGCCGTCACTCCCTCCTCTTCTGTCTGGGATCTCCTGCCAGGATTCCCCGCTGGCCAAGGCCCAAATGGAAACCAGAGGTTTAAGGAACCAGCCGGATGTTATCCAGTGTCTCTAATGAACATCAGCCTCACCTGGAAGACTTGGTAAAACACAGAGCTCTGGACCCTGCATCAACGTTTCTGATTCAGTAGGTCTGAGGTGGGGGCAGCGAATTTGCATGTTTAACAAGGTCCCAGGTGATGCTGATGTTGCTGGTCCGAGGACCGCATTTTGCGATGCAGCTCATATTAGGTCAGCCTCTCACAACAAAGAGAGGAAGACAGATGGGGAGTCGATCTGGAAAGGCAAACAGCCTGTTTAATTTAATGAAAGGTGTTGCCGAACTCATATTAACATCACAACGTTTGCAGGCCCCAGTTTTTCAATTATGAAGCAAGAGAGATCTGTGAGGTCCCTTCTAGCTCATTCTGTGATCCCACGGACCCCGGGGTGCCATATCTTTGAGTGACCACCAAAGGGACACTTCTGACAGGTAAGGCAATTCTTACTACGATTGACTGTCTAGAGGTGGTCAGTAGTTCATGGAATTGGGCACAGAGTTATGTGGATTGATTCGTATCTCTGTTTTCTAATTGTTTTTCCTACTGGATTTAGAGCTATTTGGGAAAGGATGTAAACAGTTGACTTTCCTAGATTATTTCCCTACAGATGAAAGGAGGCGTTCACTGCATCGCATAAGCTATGTTCCAAACTAGGGAGGCCCCCTTTGGTTTGTGTAAAATCAGTCATCAAGGAGATCATTTTAAATACCACAGGAGAATGTACCTAATTAACAAAAGCCCGATCGGTTTATACTAATTATGCCTGTAGAATCACTATGCGGCGTAACCTACGACATGCTCTTCTCTTTTTAAAAGCTCATTTGTTAAAATCAAAAGACACCCCCGTCGTCCGCCTGGCAGTCGGGGGCTGTGCTCGTCTGTGAACACGTGCTTGGGCACGGAGTTTCTGTGCGTGTCTTCCGGGTGTTTGTTTTTGTATGCTGTGTATTTACAGCAATGCAGATGATATATAGGCATGGCTGAAAGCTTTAAGAAAATTCCCATCTGTTCCTTGGTTCCTCTTTTGTCTTCGTTCAGTTCTGTAAAACAAAACAAAACAAACCAAAAAACCCAAACATGTCTTACATTTTTATGCAGTGGCTGGTTAAAAATAGACTCCCTCCCAGCAGTCATAATGTGCAACCTCCAGGAATCTTAAAACACCCTTTGAACAATCATTCTGCTTTCTCTTCAGGGTATCTCTGACCCAGAAACTGAAGCCGCTCGTAAATTACTGATTTATGTACTCATTCATTCGGTTGTGACTACGAAGGCAATTCATGGCTGAGGGACACATTAGTCAGTCAGAGGGAAGATGGCAGTTGGGAATCTGTGTCCCAGTTCTGAAAGACCGAAGAGCTTCCGCTTTCTTGAGGGTAGATTTTCATTAGAAGGGTTCAGAGGCCTGGGCGCGTGGAATCGTCTGGGATCTACTGACCTGTTTCATTTATTTGACAAGTTTTATTGCGTATCTACAGTCTCTGAAAACCAGTGTTAGTGTCCTGTGTGGGCTTTTTGCCTACCGGACCCAGACACATGCACAAGGGGCCATAATACAAGGTGATGAATTCTTCCGACAGATTTCTAAGGACCCTGTGGACAGAGCCTGCGTTGGTCGTTTCATGACTCTGGCTCCAGTTGCCTAGCACATACTGGGTGCTCGATATAGACTTGCTGGGGCACCTGGTGGCTCAGTTAGTTAAGCGTCCGACTTCGGCTCAGGTCATGATCTTGCGGTCCGTGAGTTCGAGCCCCGTGTCGGGCTCTGTGCTGATGGCTCAGAGCCTGGAGCGTGCTTTGGATTCTGTCTGTCTCTCTCTCTCTCTCTCAAAAATAAAAATCAAAAAAATTTTTTTGATTAAAAAAAAAAAAGACTTGCTGACTGGGTGCAGTACTAGAAATAAAAACAAAAGGCTGTGGAAGCTGCATGGGGTGGGGGGAAGGTCCAGGATGAGTCCCAGCTCGCTGGGAGAAGAGGGGACCCTCCTAGGAGGCCCTGGATAGCCCACTCTCTATCTTTAAAGGTTCCTTTCGTTTTGACGAACAAACAAGCCTGGATTCTGTTCTAAACATATTACCTCAAGCTGTCAGGGCCAACGGCCTGAAAATGTCTATAGCATTTTCCATGTGAATTCCATTCTGACGTGCTTCCGTAGACTCCAGGGTGGCCGTGGTAGGTTCGAGCCAAATCTCCGATGACTTAGAGATTCACTAATGGTGAACGGAAGAATGTCCCTAGAGCCTTACCTTTTCCCGAGAGTGTAGAGAAGGCATTAAACCGCCTGCTGTCCCCACCTGCCCTCTTGTCCCCTTGTTACTTCTTCGCGAGCACGGGCAGCATGTTGGAGGGGGGGGAGGTAAATCTGGTAAACGCTGGACGTTTTATTTAAACAGGAAGAAAAAGAAAACTCCCGCTAATTATGCAAGCTTACAATGAAATAAACCGTGTAAAAAAAAGATATTAAATGATCAAAACTCATCACTCCCTAATTCTTTTACATGCTGCTATTTGGCATGCTTTCAAGGTTATTTACATCTATCGTATTGGAATTGTGGAAATACTCTGACGATATACGACCACCTTTCTCTTCTCCACTTTATCCTCAGTGCTACCGCGTCGGTAGCTTGAGATTGTCCATCGTGGCAATGTTCCCACCAGGGAAACTGGCTGTGCTAGAAGTTTCTTCCCACCAGAGAGTCAGTGAGTTATTGAACATGTACTAGCACACCAGCATCAGGAACCCTCCGAAATTTCGTAGGAGTAGACTTGGCTTAAGTTTCCACAGGCCTTGGGGGTGCTGTGTGCAACCCAGCTTAGTGGTCTCTGAGGATAAGACAGATAGCCTGAGCCAGGTTTGCTGGACCATAATATTGGGTCTATTACTGGCAGCCCAATTGTTCCGTCCTGGGGCACAACATCATTCTGTAGTTGGATATATACAATTGTGTGATAGAATATAATTCATATGCCGTATGACTCACCCACTTAAGTGTGCGGTTCAATGAGTTTTAGTATTTCACAGAGTTGTGCAACTGGCACCACAATCAATTTTAGAACACACTCATCATGGGGTGCCTGGGTGGCTCCGTCAGTTAAGCGTCCGACTTTAGCCCAGGTCATGATCTTGTGGTCTGTGGGTTTTATCTCCGCATCAGGCTCTGGGCTGACAGCTCAGATCCTGGAGCCTGCTTTGGATTCTATGTCTCCCTCTCTCTCTGCCCCTCCCCCACTCTCTCTCACTCTCTCTCTCTCAAAAATAAATAAACGTTAAAAAAAAAAAGAACACATTCATCACTCTCAAAAAAACCATGTGCCCATTTGAAGTCAGTCTTTACTTCCCCCAGTCTTCTCTTTCCCCTCCAAACTCTAGGCAATCACCAATTTCCTTTCTGTCTCAATAGACTTACTTATCTGGACATTTCATATAAATGGCGCCATACAATAGGTAGTCTGTTTTGACTGGCTTCTTCCACATAACATAGCGTTCTCAAGGTTTATCCATGCTGTGCCGTGTATCACCACTTCATCCCTAAGTAATATTCCATTGTGTGGATATTCTACATTCATTTGTCCTCTCATTAATAGATGGATATTTGGACCGTTTCCATTTTTTGGCTATGGTAAACAATCCTGCCATGTACATTCACGTACAAGCCTTTCTGTGGACAAAAGTTTTCATTTCTCTTGGGTATACACATACCTAGGAGTAGAATTGCTGAGTCATATGGAGACTCCGTGTTTAACCGTTGAGGAACTGCTGAACTGTTTTGCAAAGAGGCTGCACAATTTTACATTCACACCAGCCGTGTAGGAGGGTTCTACTCTGTCCATATCTTGCTAACATGCTATTGTCTGTCTTTTTTATTTTAGTCACCCTAGTGGATGTGAAATGGTATCTCATTGTGGTCTTGATTTGTATTTCCCTTATGACTAATGATTTGAACATCTCTTCGTTGCTTATTGGCCTCTTGGGTACCTTCTTCAGAGACGTTTCTATTCAGGAGTCTTTTAAAAAATGAAGAGAATTTAAGTCTCTCCTAAGCCATCTGCTGTCCAAGTGAACCAGTCCTCAATCCCTTTGGTTTTTCCTCGTGAGAGCTTCAACACAGACAGCTCCCTTTGGAATGACTCCAAGTCCCTGCACCTCACTCTAGTTGGGCCAATACCCATGGAAACATTCTTGTGCATTTCTGAAAGACTCACTTTTGCTTCCAGCTTTTCAGAAGCCTCACCCACTGATCCCACCTGTCTCTTGTTATAGGTCAGCGACTTACTCCTTCCCTACTGATTTTGAATAATGTTGATTGTAATTGGGTATCTCCTCTCCTTTACAGCAAGATCCTCTCTGTCCGTCCTTTGAACTGTCTCCCAAGCCACACCCTGTCCCGGAAACACCCCTTCATGCCCGGCTCAAAAGCCGCCCTCCTTCCAATATTCAAATAATCCTAAAATCAGACTTCTCCAACAAAGCCTTTCCCAATAAGCTGGACCAAGATGGTGACTTCCTACCCTTTTCCACCCCCCCACCAAAACCCATCCTGTCTGGACTTGCCATTCACACAACCACACCGAAACCTCTTGAGCCACTGCTTTATTCACTTCATTTCACTAATTAACACATTTGTTATTTGTCTCGAGCTGGTTTGCCCGGTCATAGCTGGAAGTCTGAATCAGTGAGTTGCACCTTACGTGGCAAACTTCTAGAAGAAAGGCTCTTTTCATCCTTGGTTGTGGTAATAATAATAACATTCTGCTTTCAGACTAGAGAGATTTAATTCAGGTTCTTGCCTGTGGTCACTCGAAACATCAGAACTGAAGTGATGCCGTTAGCTCCCAGAGCACACGTCTTAAGTAGAGGATGGGAAAGGAAAGCTGAATGAGACCAACCTTCATCGAGACCCTTTATCGTGTGCCCTGCCCTGTGTTTGATGCTTTAAACACGGCACCCTAGAGATTCTCACCTGAACCCGATGAGAAAAATATCCTTGTTGTCATTTTCTAGATGAGGCTCAAAGAGGTTAAATGGTGCACCCAAAATCAAGTCATAAATTCCGGAACCAACATGCAAATTCATTTCTGTACAAAATTCTCTGCTGCTTGTGGCCTCCCTAAGCATACATGGCAAGTATCATTATTCATCGCACTTGTTTAGAATACAGAGTCTCAGAGATTTCTTGGTGCATATGTTGATCACAAGGGAGGGAGGACGGCAGTGGAAATCCATCTATTCTCTAAAATGTATTCAACATATGTACTGTACTGCTGATGGGTGAATAGTTTCATTTAGGTGTAAGAAAGAAAATACAGGGGCGCCTGGGTGGCGCAGTCGGTTAAGCGTCCGACTTCAGCCAGGTCACGATCTCGCGGTCCGGGAGTTCGAGCCCCGCGTCAGGCTCTGGGCTGATGGCTCAGAGCCTGGAGCCTGTTTCCGATTCTGTGTCTCCCTCTCTCTCTGCCCCTCCCCCATTCATGCTCTGTCTCTCTCTGTCCCAAAAATAAAGAAACGTTGAAAAAAAAAAAAAAGAAAGAAAGAAAATACAATGAAGTGTGCATACATATTCCATCCCCCCCCCCCCGATGCTGCACCCCCATGATAGTTCTGAGTAGTATTTTCATAGAGAAACGCCATATGGATCATAAGTTTGCAACCCAATTCTTTCCTGCATGCATGTAGGAAATTTCTTTCCTGCATGCATGGGTTGCTCTGGGGAAGGATAACAGGCTACTATGTATGAACAAAAATCCTTCACAGGGTCCCTTTCTCTGCACATTTCTGGGCTTGTCAAGTTTATTGCAGCCTATAGCAATGGATCCGGGTAGTATTCAGCTGAGTAGAAAGGGTTTTAGGAAGGATTCCATCAAGGACACAGCGAAAGGCTTTTTGCCTCCTGATTATGAAAGCACCATCAGGACAGGTAGGTGGAGTGTACTCCATTCCAGATAAGACTATGTCTATCATCTGTCTCGTCTTTTCCTCCCAGGCCTATTTCCCTCTCAACCACTACTTGGGGCATAGAGAGGTAGGAAAGAGGACATGGAGAGGAAAAGAAAACAACTCTTTTGACTGATCCCTGACGATTTCACCCTTGGATCTTCAAATCTTTACGCATCTACTTTCTATTGTAAAATGAAAATCATAGGAAACCTTTAAGCTACCATTGAATTTTACAAGTAGCGTGAACGAATTTAGACCTTTTCTTCGAGAGGCTGTTTTGATAGGAAAACAGCAGAATGGGGGCCAAGGACAGGATTATATAGTACGTGTATGTGGGCGCGGGGTGGGGGGGTGGAATTGGGATTTAGAAAGTGGCCTTGAGGTCTGAAGCTTCTGTTTCCCTTGATTTGTGGGAACAGAGCTTGGCACAGAACAATGGTCGCGGTTGAAAGTTCTCCTGGTAGCCAGGAAGGACACAGTCTGATGGGCATATAATATGAGCCATAAACATGAGCCATATATGTAATTTCAGGTTTTCTAGGAGCCATATTTTTAAATTATGTGTTTATATTTTATTCCCATTTTAATTATTGTTATTATTTGTTTTATTTTAGAGAGAGAGAGTGCACGCATGAGTGGGGGAGAGGGTCAGGGGCTCCAGCTCAGCGTGAGCCCCATGTGGGGCTCGATCCCCAGGGATCATGACCTGAGCTGAAATCAAGAGTTAGATCCTCAACCAACTGAGCCACCCAGCACCCCTAGGAGCCATATTTTTGAAACATATTTAACATTGTTAAAAAGAAACAGGTGAAACTAATTTTGATAATATACTTGACTTAATCTCCTATAACCCCAAATAATATCATTTCGACATGTACTCAATTTTTTACATTAATGAGATATTTTATGTGTCCTTTTTCCATGTGAAGTCTTCAAAACCCAGTGTGTATTTTACAGTTATAGCACATCTTAATTCAGATTAGCCACACTCCGAGAGCTTGAGAGCTACACGTGACTAGTGGTTACCATATTACCACAGTTCTGAAGAGTTATTTCTTCTGTGGCTTTATGACTTGTGTGATTTCTCCCAAGACAAAATTGGAAGGATCATTGCATTCCAAATGTGTCAGATATATATTGCTGCATAATAAACTACTCAGAACTTAGTCGCTTAAAACAACTATTTATTCACTATTTATAGGTTGGTAATTTGGGCTGTGCTCAGCTGGGAGACCTCGTCTATGCTCTGAGGGCCATTGGTAGTGTTTATTCATGTCAATGGGCCTTGGCTAAGATGGCTGATCTGGCTGGTCTCTCTCCATGTGTTCTTTCGCCTCCAGAGGGCTAGCTTGGGCTTGTTAACGTGGTGAAGGAAGAATCTCCAGTGGCATAAAAGGGCAAGTCCAAATGTACATTTGCTTTTCCTACCATTACTTGCATTACATTGCCAATATCCCATTGGCCAAAGCAAGTTGTGTGGCCAGTCCCAGAGTCGTGAGAGAGAGAACTATGCAAGACCATGGATTTAGGGAGACATGATTCTTTGGGGGCTATTTCTGTAACAATCTGCCATACCATACTTTATAGAATATGTGCTACATCGTGTTTCATGCTCCCCATATGAGCGACTTTTTATTTTGGAGCTATGGGCTCCCAATGCGCCTTGATTACTGTCTTAGCCAGCCTGGAAAATGGTCTCCAGGGATTCTTGCTACCTGGTTTTTATGTCCCTATGTATTCCCCTCCTGCTGAATAGGGTGACCCATGTAACCGATAGGTTATTGTGAAAATGACAGTGTGTAACTTTGGAGGCAAGGTCATACGGGACATTAGGGCTTTTGTCTTGCTTACTTGGACCACTTGCTTTGGGAAAGTCGGCCACGGTGTAAGGACACTCCATCAGCTGTATAAAGGGGGATATGATGAGGGATTGAGGTGTCCTACCAACAGCCAATATTGACCTACCAGTCACATGAGTGAATCATCCTAGAAGCAGACCCTCCAGCCCCACTCAAGTCTTCAGGTGTAACTGCAGCCCCCACCAACCTCTTCACTTCAACCTGTAGAGAGACCCTGAACCAGAACTACCACCTAAGCCTTTCCCAAATTTCTGACCCTCATCAAGTCTGAGCTAATATTTATTGTTGGTTTAAGCCTCTGAGCTTTGAGATAATGTGTAATGTAACAGTAAGTGACTAATACAATTACCTACCAACTTTATTTAGGAAAGAGAAAAAAGGCCTGAATTAATCTCTGTCATATTTTGGTTACATAGAAAAATTAAATACATTTGTCTTAGATACCAAACCTAATCTTTCCCTAAAGATGAAATATAATTTGCCTTTAACATAAACAATTTTTAAATAAGAAATAAATAACCAACTTTTATATCTTGAGCCAAACATAGGCCGGCATTATGAAGTGTCCCTATAGCGGATGAAACCAACAAATCTTTACTTTGATTTTTATGCAAGAGAGATAGAGTTCTAAATATTGTAAAGTATAGTGAGCTAAGGGATTTAGCTGAACAGCATGTCCAAGGGGACTTCTAAATTTTCTTCAAACAAATCCTAGATATAAAAATGACTCTTGGAGATTCCCTTGGGAATTCCCCTAAATCCTACTTTACCGCTTGGTACATGATGTGCTCTCATTAAATAGCATTGAGTCATTCGAGATTTAAGCAAACAGTGTTGTGTTGTTTTTCCTTCCACCTCTGTCTGCTTTCTTTTATAAGGTCAAGGAACGCATACAAATACGATGGTCTTCGCAATGATAATATCTGTGCAAATATTAAAAATTTAGACTTTCAAGGCTAATTATCATAGCTATTGAAATAGCCTAACTTCACATACCCTCACCCTGACTTTAACCCTTGACCTAGGAAGGTTGGGTTCCTAAAAATACAAGAAGAAAAGTTGAGGAACAGCCTAGTTATTCTGGAAAAGACACCAAATATTTAAGAAGTGTTGATATCTCAACAAGTGGGTGTGAAGGTAGAGATAAAAAAAAGGAACAACTGAATATCTATTTAAACAGTATTTAGAGACGGAAATCCCCTCTTTATGTCAACATGGTAGATGGCAACCATGTTAATTCTCACCCCAGCAGAACTCTGGGGTCTTATTCTCTGGAGATATTTCTGAATGGCAGGCACATACCCTCACCCTAACCCTAACCCCTAACCCTAACCCTCACCCTAGCCCTAGATATGAGAAAGAAAAAAAAAGATGTGAGATATATATATATATATATATATATATATATATATATATATATATATATATAATGGATTATTAGCCATAAAAAAAGAATGAAATCTTGCCATTTGTAACAACATAAGACTGTTAAGTGAAATAAGTCAGTCTGAGAAAGACAAATTCCATATGATTTCACTCATATGTGAAATTTAAAAAAAAAAAAATGAGCAAAGGTAAAGAGAGAGACAGAGGCAAAACAGGAGGCTGACTCTTAACTGTAGAGAACAATCTTGGGGCGCCCGGGTGGCTCAGTTGGTTGGGCGTCCGACTTCGGCTCAGGTCATGATCTCGTGGTTTGTGGGTTCCAGCCCCGCGTCGGGCTCTGTGCCAGCAGCTGGAGCCTGTTTCAGATTCTGTGTCTCCCCCTCTCTCTGCCCCTCCCTTATTCATGCTCTGTCTCTGTCTCTCAAAAATAAGTAAAAGTTAAAAAAAAAACTTTATAGAAAACAATCTGATGGTTACCAGATGGGGGATGGGTTAAAATAGGGGGTGGGGATTAAGGGTTGCACTTGTGATGAACACAGGGTGATGTGTGAAAGTGTTGAGTCACTATATTTTACACCTGAAACTAATATTACACTGTATGTTAACTAACTGGAATTTAAGTAAAAACTTAAAAAAGAACCATAGTTTAACCTTGGGGTTTATATCAATTGCCAGCCATAGAATTTATACCATGGGCTTCCTTTGAAGGTACTATTAATTGTATAACCTATTCTTTTCACTTCGTGTCCCTTTTTTTTCTTCATGCTTCCTTTTTGCTTGTAAGAGGGATCCATGTTTTATATGTCTGGTATCCTGTTTCCTCTTTAGTAAAGACTTCTACATCTTGAGAAATTAAAAATCCAGTGAAAACGTTTGTCGCTATGTAACGAATGGAATGTAACTTAATCCATTCCTAACCTGAAAGTAGTCCTACCTTCATTTTCTCTGGGGCATTTCTGAAGCTTCTTTTTAAAATGTTGTTCTTCTGGGGGGCACCTGGGTGGCTCGGTTGGTTAAGCGTCCGACTTCGGCACAGGTCATGATCTCACGGGTCGTGGGTTCGAGCCCCGGGTCGGGCTCTGTGCTGACGACTCAGAGCCTGGAGCCTGCTTCGGATTCTGTGCCTCCCTCTCTCTTTTGGCCCTTCCCCGGCCCATGCTCTGTTTCTTTCTGTCTCAAAAATAAATAAAAATAAAGAAAAAAATTTTTAATGTTGTTTTTCTGGACCATTTTCTTTATTTTTGATTGGGAGGGGGCATTCTGCATCTGCAAAGGTATTTTGCTTCTTCCCTTTCCATTCTGACTTCAGGTAAGCTGGCTACTTGAACTCTTTCCCATTTTTGTTTTTGCTTTTTGCTTTGAGGATATCTTTACAGGAGCTCTGGCTGCTTGTGTCCTTTTTCAACTCTGGCCCCAGCATATTCATCGTTCATTCATATCCCCCTTCATTCAGGCTTTCTTCTTCTTCTTTTTCTTTTCTCCTGCAAGAGTGCCATCACGAGTTTCATTTCACTCCAGCTACATCTACTTAAATGTCAAGTAAATAACTCACTAGCTACTTTCAGGGCATGAAAGGGTTTATTTTTACTGTCTTAGAGGATACATCGGGTTTTCTTGGTGCCTCTGACGGTGGATTAAGTAACTGAAACGGTTACCAAAACGATTCTTACTATTTAGAACATACGCTAATTTTTTCCCTCTTTTTAGAGTCCGGGGTTACCTCAATAGGTTTTGCTTCTGGTTCTTTTGTTTCAAATTCCACAAAGGCAGATCCCACTGGGTCTCCGGTAGACTTACAACATGGAACACCTCTACAAACAACATTGGCACATTTCCCAAATGCTCTTCCAGTCCAGCTGAGATTAACATTTTTTGGCAACTAGTTTCTATGATAATTTAGAAGCAGTGTTAAATATGTAAGGATTTAATGACTATACAGATTAAACTTTTCACAAGCCCTGTATCTCAGAAGGTCAATGAATTTTAACTTGAATATTAAATACATATAATCTATATCTACCTATATGATATCTATATCTCTATCTATCTATCTATCTATCTATCATCTCCTAACCAGGTAAATGTTTTTAGTGTTTTATTATAGGTAGTACATGGAGATTAAGAACTCAGCTTCTAGGGGTGCCTGGGTGGCTCAGTCGGTTGAGCGTTGGACTCTTGATTTTGGCTTGGGTCATGATCCCAGAGTTGTGAGATTGAGTCCCGCATTAGACTCCACACTCAGCATGGAGCCTTCTTAAGATTTTCTCTCTCGGGGCGCCTGGGTGGCGCAGTCGGTTAAGCGTCCGACTTCAGCCAGGTCACGATCTCATGGTCCGGGAGTTCGAGCCCCGCGTCAGGCTCTGGGCTGATGGCTCAGAGCCTGGAGCCTGTTTCCGATTCTGTGTCTCCCTCTCTCTCTGCCCCTCCCCCGTTCATGCTCTGTCTCTCTCTGTCCCAGAAATAAATAAAAAACGTTGAAAAAAAAATTTAAAAAAAAAAAAGATTTTCTCTCTCTCTCCCTCTCTGCCCCTCTCCCTGACTTGTGCTCTCTCTCTCTCTCTCTCTCTCTCTGTCTCTGTCTCTGTCTCTCTCTCTCAAATTAAAAAAGAAAAACAAAAGGGGCGCCTGGGTGGCGCAGTCGGTTAAGCGTCCGACTTCAGCTCAGGTCACGATCTCGCGGTCCGTGAGTTCGAGCCCCGCGTCAGGCTCTGGGCTGATGGCTCGGAGCCTGGAGCCTGTTTCCGATTCTGTGTCTCCCTCTCTCTCTGCCCCTCCCCCGTTCATGCTCTGTCTCTCTCTGTCCCAAAAATAAATAAACGTTGAAAAAAAAAAAAATTTATAAAAAAAAAAAAAAAAAAAGAAAGAAAAACAAAAAACACAGAATCATTTTAAAAAATCAACAAGCTTAGGGACGCCTGGGTGGCTTAGTCGTTAAGCGCTCGACTTTGGCTCAGGTCATGATCTCACAGTTCATGGGTTCGAGCCCCGCGTCCGGCTCTGTGGAGCCTGGAGCCTGGAGCCTGCTTCAGATTCTGTGTCTCCCCCTCTCTCTGCCCCTCCCCAGCTTGCACTGTGTCTCTCTCTCTCTCTCTCAAATATGAACAAACATCACAGAAACATTAAAAAAAATCAACAAGCTTATTCCAGTTGCCAATTCTATATTTCACACGAAATTCAGACCTTTCCCTATTTGGAATACTTGAGCTAGTAGAACTTACCTTGCAGGCTCAGCCTGGCCATGGGAGCTTCTCGTCAAGGAGAAAGGCCCCCAAGGAATCAGTTGTAAAGGGTGAATGGGCCCAACTCGACCCCCATCCCAGCCCCAGTTCTGTCTGTTACCTACAAGTTGCCAGACATTGTCTGATGCCGCCCGGATGTGGGAAGAGTAGTGGAAGAGACGGACACATGGCTTTCCTACGCGTTTTGTACACGGCTCGGAAAATGGCTGGGCTTGAGCTATATTCAAGTACCCCGCCGGGAGTTGCGTCCTCCAGGCAGGGGCAACCCGAGGAGCTGTGCTGGGGCCTGAGGGTGGGACCAGCTGAAGCTGGAGGCGGGGTCAGACCTCCATGCCAGGGGACCGCACGGCAAAGATGGCCATCCGAAGACTCATCCAGAACCCCCGGACATGCTGCGGGAGACACCCGGCATGCGGACCCTGCCACACACAAGTCAGAGTGGGTGAGAGGCTCTGGCAGTCCAGAGAGAGGAGACCCGGCTCTCATCTGGACAGCTCAACGAGAAGGTGCCACCACCCGCTCTACCCCCCCTCTTGTCGGCTGGGTAGGCCAAGTCACTGGGCGAGGGAGAGTGACCGTTTTTGCAGACCGTGCTCCCATCCCCTTTGCTGAACATTCTACAAAGAGAACATTGAACGGTGCAGGATAAGAGGCAAAAAGGTAGAAAAAAAGAATGTAGTGGCTTCTACCAATCGGCTTCAGTAACGATGACTCACAGCCAAGCACATTGCATCAATTTCCTCCGACTTTCCCAACCCCAGCTCTTATGAAGCGAATCCTAGATATTATACCATTCCACCCATAAATATTCTAGTGTGAGTCTCCAGAAGATAAGGACCTAAAAACAACCAGAAGATCGCTGAATATGATCACATATTCCCTGAGTATGTCATACTTTTGTGTGTGTGTGTGTGTGTGGTTTATTTGAATCAGGACCCAAATAATTCCACATATTGCAACTGGTTTTTATGTCTTCTAAGACTCTTAATCTATGGTTTCCCCCTCCTACTGTTTTCTCTTGCAACTTATTTATTGAAGAAACTCGGTTGTTTTCCTGCAGTTTCCCACAGTCTGGATTTTGCTGATTGCTTCCATGTGACGTTGTTTAACATGTTCCTCTGTCCCTGCATTTTCTGTAAACTGGTAGTGAGATCCAGCGGCCTGATCAAATGTCAATGGTTTTGATTTGGGGGGAACACTATTTCATAGGTGATGCTACGTTCCTCCCCAGGAGGAAGGTAATATCCCATTGTCTGGTCTCTATCTTTTTGTCCTGCAGTAAAAGCATACATATAACGTTTACCATCTGAGCCATGTTCAAGTGTAAAGTTTAGTGGCGTTAAGGGCATTCGCATTGTTATGTGGCCAACCTTCAAGACTTTGTCATCGTCCAAATCTGAAACCCCATGTCCATGAAACAACACCTCCCCGCTTCTCCCTCCCCTGAGCTAATAGTAATCGTCTCTACAAATCTGAATACCCTGGATACCTCCTAGAAGTGGAACCAGATACTCTGTGTGTTTGTGGCTATCTTATTTCTCTTAGCATAATATCGTCATACTGTTTTCCATAGTGACTGCACGATTTTACATTCCCGCCAACGGTACATAAGAATTCTGATTTCTCCATACCCTTGCCCACACTTGCCATTTTCCGGTTTTCCCTTCTTTTCTTTTCTTTTCTTTTCTTTTCTTTTCTTTTCTTTTCTCTTTTCCTTTCCTTTTCCTTTTCTTTTCCTTTTCTTTTCTTTTTTTTTTTTTTTTCTTTTCTTTTCTTTTTTCTTTTCTTTTCCTTTCCTTTTCTCTTTTTTCTTTTCTTTTCCTTTCTCTTCTTTTCTTTTCTTTCTTTCTCCTCATCAACTACTTTGTTACCCTGAGCCTCATTTTAAACATGAAAATTTACTATTTCTCCCTGCTTACAAGTTGTCAAAATGATGTCTTGGTTCCCTAGCATTTTCCAAATAGGACAAATGAGTTGAGATTTTTTTGAGAGAGAGAGAACAAGCGAGTGAGGGGCAGAGAGGCAATCCCATGAGGAGCAGAGAGAGAGAGAGAGAGAGAGAGAGAGAAATAGGCTCACCTAATCGAGGCTCGAGCTCACCGATGCGGGACTCAGACTCACAAACCACGAGATCATGACTGAGCCGAAGTCAAATAACTAACGGAGCCACCCAGGCACCCTGTGATTTTTTTTTTAAGTTTCATTATGAACTATATAGTTAATCACTTTTAATATGTTTAATTCACCGCAGTTATTATTTTTATATTGTTGCTCAAGTGTTTCCACTTTTAGATAGAGGGAGACTCTTCAAGTTGGCTCCTGAATTATTTGGGAATGGCTCCAGAATTCTTTGATTGAGTCCTTATTTTCTGGTGTTCTAAGATGTTTCTGGTGTTTGTACACACTTCCTGTCCTAGACAGAGAATTGGCCATCAAAATAATATTTAAGTACGCTCAGTACTGAGATTTTAAAATCTGGAATGAGGGGCACCTGGGTGGCTCGGTCGGTTGAGTGTCTGACTCTTGATTTCAGCTCAGGTTATGATCCCAGGGTCGTGGCCCTGAGTCCCACATTGGGCTCTGTGCTGAACAGCATGAAGCCAGCTTGAGATTCTCTTTCTCCCCCTGCCTCTCTCCCCGACTCATGCTCTCTGTCTAAAAATAAAAAATTAAAAAAATTAAATCTGTAATGAGACAGCTTTAATAATCTCAGCACTATACAATTGGACTGAACTATCCCAAGATTCTTGACCATCCAGAGCAGCATAATTGGGTAGCCATAGGAAAACACAAAATGACTTCATGTGTATACCCCTCCCCCAATGAATTGAAAATTCTCCATGAACGTAATAGACATCCAAGTGGAGTGGTCGAGGGGGCAGCTGGAGGCATAATTTTAGAGCTTAGGGAGGAAGCCCAAGCCGAATGAATGCACAAATTTGGGAGTTGTCCACAGAGACTTGTATGTAAATCGAAGGCTGGATGAGATGATCTAGAAAGAAAATGCTGAGAGAAGAGAGAAAGTCAATGACGGAGCCTGGGGTATGCTGGTGTTTAACCGTTGAGAAGAGGTAGAGACAACAAAAGAATCTAAAATCTTTAGTGAATCAGGAGGAAACCGGGTAGTCCGGAAACCAAGAGAAGAGTGCGTTTCAAGGAGGTCGGCTGTGTCAAAGATAGAGAAGGGCAAGAAAGTGACCCGTGGATTTGGGAAAGTGAAAAGCATTGTGACTTTGACAAGAAGGGCTGCTGGGGATTGGTGTGGATGAAGGCATCGATGGGGTAGGGTAAGGAAATGGTCTTTGTCCTCAGAGAGATTCCAGAGTAGTGGGCTCTCAGCCATGCCACCAGACGAGAGGCCGAGGAGTCTCATTACCAAAGGCCAGGCCTCCACTCGGAAGCAGAGCTCTGTCTTTGAGTGGACAGCTCAGAGGAGAAGGGAACAGCAGTCCACGAGCATACCAGGCTCATTGCTTATCTGCTTTTTCCCCCCCAAACTGTGGTCAAAATGACCCTCTTGGTCATTTTTAAGCATACGATTCAGTAGTATTAAGTGTATCCACGTTGTTGGGCAACAGATTTTCAGAATTATTTCATCTTGCGAAACTAAAACTCTGTCCCTAGTAAACAACAACTCCTCACTCCCCCCCCTCCCCCCAGCCCCTGGCAACATCAGTCTACTTTCTGTTTGTAGGAGTTTAACTGCTCTAGATATCTCATCAGCTGCCTGCTTGTTTAAGAAGGCCGAATTCAGATCCCAGACAGCTACGTGGGTGAAGGGCCCTACAGAAGGCTATCCGGACTGCACAGAGAAAATGCAAGCATGGGCTGGCACGTCCCAGCTGAGGGACTGTCCAGTTAACCAAGAGCAGCACTCTGGGGACCCAGAGATAAAACAGAGACCACCGAGTGGGTGGGATGCTTCCTCAGCCTGCAGCTGCCTGAGGGATGAGCCGGGCCGGCCGAGGAACGACTGGGAGAGGTGTCAGATGTTGCAACCCAAGTCTCAGATTTTCCAGTCGTGGTGCAATCACATAGGGTGACACAGACTGAGTTCCTTAGTTACTTCCTTAAAAGCCTGTACCGGGGGGAGGTGGCCCCAGGAGAGTTCGTGTGTCCGTTTGATTCAGTCATATGGTGAGGGTAATGTATGCATTGTAGACTACTGTTTGCTTTCCTTGCAAGTGAATTACCCGGGATTCAGGAGCCCCTGGTTCCCCTCCCAACCATGCCGCCTACGAGCTATACGGTGGCACAACTTCTCTGAGTCTCTGTAGCGGGTCTATAATGAGACGAAATAACACCTACCCCACAGAATTGTTTTATGAAATAAAAGCGTGTATATTACCAAACATTTGCGCTTTATTTCTTGTCTTTAAAAGATACATCTTATCAAACTGTCAACAAATTGAAGTCCCCCAATGGCTTCCCATTGCCATGGACTAAAATTAAAATTCCTTCCCTGCCCGAAGAGTCGCTGTGATTTCGTCCCTGCCTAATTCTCTGACCTCGTTTCTTACCACCCGCTTGCTGTCTTTCATACGGATTCTTACCACACTGAACCCTGCTCCTTAAGCATTCCGGTATCGTACCCACCTCAGGACCTTTGCACTTATTCTCCCTCATGCCTGTAATGCTTCTCACCTGGCTCAGTCCTTCTCCCCACCCTGGTCTCAACTCAAATATAATTCAGATTGGTCATCGTAGCTAACGTTGTTCTCTGACCTGTTGTGTGAGTGCAAGTGGGGGAGGGGCAGAGAGAGAGAGAGAGGGAAAGAGAGAGAATCCCAAGCGGGCTCCGTGCTGTGTGGAACCCAGCATGGGGCTCGAACCCACGAACCACAAGATTATGACCTGGGCCGAAGTCGGACATTTAATCGACCGTGCCACCCAGGCGCCCTCCATTTTATTTTCTTTATGAAATTATCATTTTCTTATTTATGTATGCTTTAAATATTGTCTATGTTCCCTGCCAAAAGGGACATAAAAAATAGAATTTTGTCTTATATACCGTATCTCTCACCTTAGAATAGTGTCTGGCTCCTAGGGGGAGTTTAATAAATATTTGTAGAACAAACCACTGCTAGAGAAATTCTCAACGTTAGATTTTCGAGGAGCTACACTCATGGAAGCAAAAGAAATTTGAAACAATAATTTTATATCGTAAAGAATCTTGGGGCGCCCGGGTGGCTCAGTCGGTTAAGCGTCCACCTTCGGCTCAAGTCATCATCTTGCAGTTTCGTGAGTTCGAGCCCCACATCAGGCTCGGTGCCGACAGCTCGGAGCCTGGAGCCTGTTTCAGATTCTGTGTCTCCCTCTCTCTCCGCCCCTCCCCCGCTTGCACGCTGTCTCTCTGTCTCTCAAAAACAAATAAACATTAAAGAAAAGAATCTAGGGACCATCAGTTTGTTCTCTGTATTACGGGTCTGTTTCTGTTTTTGGTTTCTTTATTCACTTGTTTTGTTTTTTAGATTCCACAGACAAGGGAAATCATTTGGTATGTGTCTTTCTCTGACTTACTTCACTCAGCGTTCTACCCTCCAGGTTCATCCCTGTCGTTGCCAGTGACAAGATCTCGGGCTTTTATACGGCCGAGTAACATTCCATCGTATACACATAGCACATCTTCATCCATTCATCTCTGGGTGGACACGGGGCTTGTTTCCGTATCTTGGCTATTGCAAGTAAGGCCTCAATAGATAAAGGGGTACATGTGTCTTTTGAAATTCGTGTTTTTGTTTTCCTTAGGTAAGTAGCCGGTAGTGCCCTTACTGGGCCATATGGTAGTTCTATGTTTAATTTTTTGAGAAACCTTCCATACTGTTTTCCACAGTGGCACTCCCACCAGCAGTGCGCGAGGGGCCCCTTTTCTCCACATCCTTCGCATTCATGGAAACAAGCTACATTTCAAACTTAAAAATGTTGTAGAATTATGAAATAATTATAATGTACATTACTTAGATTTACATTATATTATAGTGATAATTTTATATAAATTTGGTAAGTACATTCTATATACTTAATTTTAGAGTTAATAATTATATCACAAATAATCTGGTTCTTCACACCTATATTTTTTAAATTAAATTGTTCATTTATTTATTTTTGAGAGAGACAGAGAGACAGAGAGAGAGAGTGCATGCCCGGGAATAGGAGAGGTTCAGAGAGAGACAGCGGGAGAGACGATCCCAAGTAGGCCCTGCGCTGTCAGCACGGAGCCCCATGCGGGGCTCGAACTCACCAACTGTGAGATCATTACCTGAGGCGAAATCAAGAGTTGGCCGCTTAACCGACTGAGCCACCCAGGTGCCTCTTTAACATCATTTTAAATGGTGACGTGTGTGGGGCGCCTGGGTGGCTCAGTCCGTTAAGCGTCCGACTTTGGCTCAGGTCATGGTCTCGTGGTTTGTGGGTTCAAGCCCCGTGTCGGGCTGTGTGCTGACAGCTCAGAGCTCAGAGCCTGGAGCGTGCTTCGGAGTCTGTGTCTCCTCGTCTCTCTGCCCCTCCCATGCTCACGCTCTATCTCTCAATAATAAACACACGTTTAAAAAAAATTTTTTAATGGTGAAATGTGGATGTACCATATTCTATTTAACCAATTTCCTGAGGAATGCTGGGTCTTGATAAATATCCCAAGTTTCCCTCCAGAAGGCCGTGCCAATTTGCACTCCTACCAACAATCCAAGAAAGATACATTTTCCTGAACCCTGCCAATACTGACTTTTATCACTAGTAAAACAAAACAAAACTTTTTCTAAGTTGCTAAGTGTAAAGCTATCTCGTTACTTTATTTTGCATTCCTTTAATTTCTTATAAATATGAACCGTTTTTCTTTGCTTTTCTATCATGTTGTATTTCTTCCCTTGTGAATGTTTCCACATTTTTTTTGTTGGGTCTCTTTGCTTGTTTTTGTTGCTGATATTCTATTGTAGTATTTACCTTTTATTGATTTTCAAAAGCTCTTTTTATAGTAAAGCGATTAACCTTTGTCACAAACTGCAAATAATTTCCCGCTATGTTGTTTGCTTTTTAATTTTGTTTTAGGGCCTGAGGCCCTGTAACTCTCCAGCCAGGCTCATGTCTTAGAACCTAAGCCAACCAGAAGGGAAAGTTCAGTTCAGTGAAATCTAAGTCCCAGCATGGCAGGCCTGGGGCTCCGGAAGATACAGATCCAGGCCAGGGTGTCTGAGGTATCCAAAGAATTCAGAGGTAAAGACTCCCAAGACAACTTGTACAACAACCAACTACTTGTTACTTGCCGATGGGCTTATAGAGTACCGCTCTATTCTGATCCAAGGGTGTTTACATTTTAAATAGGAACTTGAAAGATCCAAAGGAATGAAGCTATAATGGTGAAATGATAGGCATTAGAAATTTTTTTAATGATATTATTTACTTTCTTCCATAAAGCAGTCTTCCTCTGCCTTCTCAAAAGGCCAGTGTGCAGTAAGGGCTAGACCTATGGGGAGAGATTCTCAGTGAGGAATATTTAGTGTGTGTGTGTGTGTGTGTGTGTGTGTGTGCGCGCTCTAGGAGGAAGGGGAGTGCATCCTATTACCTTCCATCTCCAAAGGATCATTTGTGATGAAATGCGTTTCAACTAAATTCACGAACAGATGTCCTCAAACAGGTGAGGCTGCCTTTCAACGTAACAGGACTGCTAGAACCTTTTGCTTGGCTCTTGCCAAAGACCTCCGGAAGATGGGTGAGCCTTTCCTTGGTCGAATCTCACTCCGCTGAGAATGTACATCCAGCTCTCCTGTTCCCTTACCTGTGGACGACGCTCCCTGTGCCACATTTTCAGCCCTTGGGACCGTCATTAGCTGCCCCCCTCAGCCATCCCACGTCTGGACTGAAGACAATAGCTGCTGCTTTGACCTTTCCGCCTAGCGGAGGGCTGATTTCCCAACCCTTCCCTCAGCCCGATTCGTCTGTAACTTTCTATCACTTTCTGCTGGTTCTGCTTTGTATCAAAAGCGTCAGAGAGGAGGGAAGACGATGAGTTATTAGGGGGTGGGCGGGAGGAATGTGAAAATAAACAGGTAAGGCCCCGGGAGTGATTATTCCGCTGCGTCAGATTCTTGTTTTCTCCTACTCCCCGAGGTGGGGCACCGGTTGACGTCCCCGGGAATCCCCAGGTGCCCTGCAGGGGCCTTTCTAAGGCCAGAAACCCCGATGGTATCAGCAACACGGAATCCAGTGCAGGGAGGGACCGTGGCATTTTCCAGCTGTGCAAAAAGCACAGTATCTCATGCTCAACATGGTTCCCTTCGGGTGACAAGAGTCACCAGAGAGCTTCATAGACGCAGCGTGACACAAATCCTCCATATGAGCATCTTAATCGGCCTGAGTGTGTTGCCAGCGGCTGAGGTTTAATGCGCCAAATATTCCCACATAAATCCCCCCACCGACGCCGTTCCGCTAATATCCTGGTGCATCCCACTCTCGTAGGCTCACCGTGAGATCTGAGTGTGTGTGTCCACAGAGCTTTCGCAGAGCTTCAGAAAGCCAGACGTTGTCGTTAACCTACCTTTCCTTACCCACACGTGGCCTGTCCGTGCTCCGTTTTGTCCTCTTACTATTTCCGAGAGAACCCAGGTCACGGGCCCTTGTTCATTAGGCGTAAATATGTTTCCATCTGTGTACCAGCAGCAGTTCATTGGTGTTTGCTATTTTATTCTCTGCCATTTGTGCCCTGGGCCCCTGAGGCATGAAGGCCTTTTTTTTTTTTTTTTTTTGTAAGGCTAAATGAGCAAAATGGTGTCCGTTCATAGTTCTCTTTTAGCAGACATTTAGCAAGACGACCGGAAGAGACACCCAATGGGCTGTTGGAACCCCTCCAGGGCTGGGGATCCTCTCTCCCCCTCTCCCTCTCTGCCCTCCTGGCCCAGTTCGTGCTCACGTGCTCTCTCTCTCTCTCTCAAAGTAAATAAATAAACTTTTTAAAAGTATTTTATTGAGAAACTACTATGTGCCGTCTCTCCAAATCTCAATTAACAGAGACTGAGATTAGTAGAAACCGGCAGGAAAGGAAAACCCTTTGCCGATGTTAATCCTTCTTTAGATCAGCAGGTCTGACCTTTTCCAAAGTCTTTAAGAATAATGTCACAAGAGGGTGGTCCACAAATCTCTCTCCAGCCAGTCTGCTCCACATCCTACATGTTTCCTGTCACCTGCCCATCTTTAGGGTCTGTCAAGGCCCGGGAGTAAAGAGAGAGAGAGACAAAAAAAAAAAAAAAAGAGAGAGAGAGAGAGACACCAAGAGGAAGAAGGACCTCAGGCCAGGACAGAGCACTTCTCCACCAAAACCTCAATCCAGTTTTCCACTTTGACTATCCTTTCCTCATTTCCTCTGGACATTTTTCCTTAGTCTCGAGTGTGTTTTCCCACCCCAAGGCATTGCTAACAATTCCCGCCATCTCCCCTGCCAACAACATCCTTGGTGTTTATAAAGTTGGCTGCTCAGGCCACAGGTGAGATTAGCTTATCATGGTGTCTATTCAACAAACCAAGAGATTTCTAAACCCTAACCAGCCAGCTTCTCTTGTTGCGAGCAATCTTTGTTACTATGTATTTTACGATCTCTTAGAGTTTGTAGTTTTGGGTTTGGGGTTTATTTTTATGTTGAGAGAGACACAGACAGAAAGAGAGACAGAGCACAAGCAGGGCAAGGCCAGGGAAAGCGAGGGAGACGCAGCATCCGACGCAGGCTCCAGGCTCCGAGCTGTCGGCACGGAGCCCGACACGGGGCTCGAGCTCACAAATTGCGAGATCATGACCTGAGCTGAAGTCGGAGGCTTAACCGACTGAGCCACCCAGGTGCCCCTGTAGTATTGGGATTTGAATTGCAATAGCCCTGGAATGCATATTATAAATTCCAGAAAACTGAAGACCACAACATATGGTTTCGGTAGCCTGCTTAGAAGAGTGGCCTGGGCACATAAGTGCTAGCCACGTGCTATCTGGGCGTACCATCCACGGGAGATTGGCTTCGGTGACCTTTATTCACCCATCTCTTGGAACCGTGTAGGGTAAAGGTATTTTGATTCCTTTGTGAACATAGTCAGTATCTGCTATCCTAACAACAGCCGTTCGTTGAACACTTAACGTGTAGCAGGTGCTTTGCTTTTCACGCATGAGTTCTAAGGCACCCCTCACACCCGCCCTGGCTTACAGATTAGGACGTTGAGGCCCACCTACTGCACTCAGAACCGGGGCTGAACCCGGCTCGTCTGACCCCAGGTCGTGTTTTCTTCCCTCCGTCATGTTGCCAAGTGACCGCGAGAATGGTGATTTCGGAGGGTTTTACAGAGCTGCTGTGGTATTATATCTGTTTATTTACATGTCTAGCCCGTTCATTCTTTTGTGAATTCTCCTCAGTATTTTGGTTTCTGCAGCGTTGCTGGGCTGCAGAGTCTGGGTCCTCCAGATTGCCTGGCGAGCACATCTGAGTGTAGAACAGCCTCCCCCGGGGCCAAGTCCAAGGCCGGGACCGTGTTTACTTGACTGCGAGTGCTGCCTACCACGTGTCCCTGTGCGCACTGCCGACCCCTTGGGGGAGGGGTTGTCCGTCCACAAGACCTTCCCTTCTCTTCCCCAGCAGGTGTGGGAGCCCTTGAGGTGCCCCGGATTCCGCACCGTGCTTCCCACATTTCATGAGCGCTGGACTGCGGTCAAAGGCAGCGCCCTGGCCAGTTCCGCCCTGGTGGGGAACGTTCTCGACTTCCTAGTCGGCCTCTCAGGCTGTGTGATTGCTTCACTTGCCGCCTGCCGAGCGGACAGGGCCGCCAGGAATCCCCAGTGGCCTCACCACCCAGGCAGGCCCTGTGATGTGGCCAAGGCCCCCAGAGGCCCTCAGCAGGTGGGGTGCGGCATTTTCTCCCGGATGGCCTTTCCTTGGGTTCTCAGGCAGAGCCCGGCCTGCTCTGTGTCCCAGGTACCTGGAATGTAGCACGTCCTGTCCGGTATTTTCATCATTGCATAATCCGCCTCTCCAGTTCCCTGGAGGGGAACTCCTTGAGGGGCAAACTGTTTCTAACTTAGCTGAAAACAATGCCCACCCCTCCCCCCCCCCCCGCCCCCCACCACAGGACTTGGCACTTGGCTACATTCCATACATACTTTCTGGAAAAACAAACGAGCAGTGTTGGTGAGGTAAAGGCAAGCCCTCCAAGGGGACATGCCCGCAGGCTCTTTGGATCCTGGCCACCGGAACTTTGGAGAAAATGCGGGCCTAGGGATGGAACTTCGCAAGGGCAAATACTGAGAATACCCGAACCACCGAGGGGAAGGTGGGTGAGAAAAACAGCTAGGACAGACAACCCAGGCCAGTGCAGAGGGAGAAGTGCACACCTAGTGTTTCTTTTTATTTCTTTCTTTTTAAATTAAATCCGAAGCAGGCTCCAGGCTCTGAGCTGTCAGCACAGAGCCTGACACGGGGCTGGAACCCACGAACCGCGAGATCATGACCCGAGCCAGAGTCAGACGCCCAATCGAAGAGCCACCCAGACACCCTCACCCCAAACGTTTCTGAGTTCTTAGGGTTAGAGGGTACCAAGTAGATTATATCGCGACAGCTGCCCTGCAGGGAGAGGCTTTGTTTTCCAGCGAAATTAAGTCGCTAGGGCTGCGCTGCACGCATCTGCTGGAGATGGAGAAATAGAAAACGAATCTGAAACCCCGTTACCGAGCGCCGGGGAGAAGAGACAACGCGCATGGGGTTCGCGTTCCAGCCTTTACCACTTTCTGCCGGCGTCCTGCCAACTCGGTGAGGTGGTTTTGTCATCCTCGTTCTAAAGACGAGGGAATTCAGTCTCCGGGAAGTTAAACACTTACCCAGCGTCCCTCGAATGTCAAGTCTGGTACGAGTGACTTCAAAGACCTGGATCGACTTCGTCCTCCGCTCTGAGCGAGGCCCTCCCCTCGGCGTCTGATCTTCCCGTTTTGCCTGCACATCTCTGCGAGCTGCTGGAGGAATCCCAGCTCGTTTCAGCTCAGGAAAGAGACACAGCTTTCAACGTCCCTGGGGGATGTTACCTCATCTGCTCTCAGGTCAAATACTTTCTTCTCGTTGTCCAAGCAGCCTCTGCTTGTGAGTCCGTTTTTCCAGCCCTGGCTCTCAGCTCTGTCTACGGCCAGAGGTAGTGTCTCCACCGACTCCCCTGAATGTCCCCGGCTCGGCTCCGGGAGGCGCTTGGACGGCATATCCTGCTGCTCTTTGCAGGTGGCCCCTTGGCCTGTCTCCGCTTCTCTTGCTTCTGGAGACTGAAGCTGTGAAAAAGCAAACACACAAATAAAAACCAGCATTGATTTGAGGTTACGTTGAAACCGCTAGAGTCTATCAAATGCCTCTGATGAGTAGTCATGCACAAAAAAGGGAGTTAAGGGGCGCCTGGGTGGCTCAGTCGGTTAAGCATCCGGCTTCGGCTCAGGTCATGATCTCGCGTTCGTGAGTTCGAGCCCCCCGTCGGGCTCTGTGCTGACAGCTCGGAGCCTGGAGCCTGCTTCGGGTTCTGTGTCTCCCTCTCTCTCTACCCCTCCCCTACTTGTGCTCTGTCTCTCTCTATCAAAAATAAATAAATGTTAAAAAAAAAATTTTTTTTAAGTCATTTTGTGGACCCCTGGGTGGCTCAGTCAGTTAAGTGGTCAACATTGGCTCAGGTCATGATCTCACAGTTCATGGGTTTGAGCCCCTGTCGGGCTCTGTGCTGACAGCTCAGAGCCTGGAGCCTGCTTCGGATCCTGTGTCTGACCCTCCTCCCATTCATGCTCTGTCTCTCTCTGTCTCAAAAATAAACATAAATTTTTTTTTTTAAAAAAAGGGAGTTAATTTTATGGTATAATGAGCACTAACATTGCTGGCCTGGGGATAACAGGTGACTGAGGCTGGCACTTCCAAAGCACACTCCATCACGGAGAGGGACCCTGGCGGAGAGGCTCGGGGCATCTCACATGCGGGGGAGGAAAGAGTGTGGGCTCCCTCTGCCCCGCTCCTCCCTGGCTTAGGACTTCGCACCAGCCTGTAGCCTCACAGAACTGTAAGCCTCCAGAACTTACAGGATCAGAGGGACGGCTCTTTGTAAATGTTAATAATTTTTCCTTTCTAGACCTACCCATTGTTGTTTTTAACCAATTCCGCCAGGCCTCTCTGTCTTTTCACGGGCGACTTGAATACATCCGCACGTATTTTGGTAACTGTTGTATTTGGACTTGTTTCTACGGCGTTGTTTTTGTTTTCTGTTTGCCACGCTTCTGCCCTGGCTCTGTCCCTCTGCTTTTAAATAATTAATTAATTCGGGTGTTTCGGTTAACTCAGAAAAGCTGTTACATTCACAGTTACGGTCTTTACGGAGAGGGGGTACGGATTAAAATCAGCCGTGGTAGAAGGCACCCAAGTGGAGTCCAGGAGGACCAAATACAAGCCTCCAGCTGTCTTCTCCCAGAGGATCGCCGCCCACGGCACTCTTTTCTCCCAGCAGCAATACGTGACACAAGCCGAGAGTATTGCTAACCAGGGAGGCTCACATGAGCCTTAGTGTCCAGGGTTTTTGTTGGGGGTGAGTCACTTGGATGCCTTCGTTACCTGGGCCTTTGGTGTCATAACCAACAAATCGCTGCCAAGTTTGATGTTGCAAAGCTTTTGTCCTATGTTTGTTTCTAAGAGTTTTAGGTCCTCGATCCACTGGGAGTTAATTTTTGCATGTGATGTTAAGTAAGGGTCCAGCCTTCATTCTTTTGCATGGATGGATGGATATCCAATTTTCCCAACACCATCTGTTGAAAAGGCTGTCTTTTCCCCGTTGAATGGTCTTGACTCTCTTGTCAAAAATTATTTGACGATATACACAAGGGCTTATTTCTGGGCTCTCTCTCCCCGCTTTTTACCCCCGCAAATTTGGGAATACAACATTCTACTTCCAATTCTTTAGTGGCTCTCAGACTTGAATGTGCACCAGAATCTCCTGGAAGACTCCCCAACACTGGACTCCTCACCCCGCGCTTCTGATTTAGCACGTCTGAGGTGGGGCCTCAGAATCTGCATTTCTCACAGAGTCTCCAAACGATGCTGAGGGGCCACGCTTCAGGAACCACTGCTTCAGAGCGAAGATGTGTTAACTTTGGGAAGACACATACTTTGAGTTTCTGATAAAAAGATAGATAGATAGATAGATAGATAGGTCATCTCCCTCCCACAATTACATGTACCCATAAAATTTTGCATTTACTCTTCAGGATCCACAGTCCTTCCACCCCAGGCTAATCCATGGATGCTTTGGGAACCCCTGAGGACCTCCAGTTAAGGTCCTCTACCTTTGAAGCTGGTTGCGTTGTTTGGGGGAAACGCGAGTATTAAAATGCAGGATTTACAGTCTCAGGATGCTACGGTAACCTGAGAATGCAAATCCAATTCGTTCACTCGTTGTTCCAGCCAGCGAATATTTCCTGACCTCTCAGCAGGTGGCAAGCATTGGATGAGGAGAGGAGGATAAAATCCCAGCCTCCACAGAGGCCATGCATGGCAAGTAACAGACACGTGGGCCTGTGGGCCATCGCACCCCCTTCGTGACACGTGCAATCTCCTGGAGAAGAACAGGTTAATAATGGCAGAGCCATAAAGCCTTCCACTCTGGGCCCTGCCAAGTCCAAGGGGCAACCCCACCCATTTTGAGTCAAGGCCTATATACTACTTCCAAGTTGTATGCGTATTTCAGTCCTCGTTTTATGACGTGTGTGACTGGTCTTTCCGGGGGACGTCCTTCCATGTTTGATCTCGGTGCGGCGAGGTCAAGCAAATGAAGCACTTAAACAAGAGGGTGGTGGAAAGTTTCACAGAGAAAGTGCTATTAAAACCAAGCTCTCGTTAATGAACAAGACTTAGTGAGGCCGAGGGACATGGGAAGGGGCTAAATGTGTTCCAAACCATGAGAACAGTGCGTCAGAAGGCCTAAGGATAAAATCCAGGTTAAAACACTTAGACATTTTTTCCTTAAAAAAAGGGGCGGGGGGATGTGAGCTACTGAGGGATTTTGAGGAGAGGAGGGAAGAGACAGAGCTGGCATCATGGACAGATGTGGCCAGGGCAGTTGCACAGGATGTACGCTTGGACGGTTGGGGTCTGATGCTCCTGTAATTGCTGAAGATGCTTAAATTTCCAAAGAATTTTCTCTTTGAATTTGTTTTCTGTGCCTAGAGTTGCATGGGACAGTGGAATGTGTCAGGAGCTTGGAGCCCCTACTCATGTGTGGTCCACGTCTTTCACCCTCCTGCCTCCTAGGGTATGTTCGCAGCCACCTACTTCCTATCTCCTGGTCCGTGGCCCTGCCTAACTCCCCTTCCCTTCTCTTGCCCCACTGTGGCTCCTGCCCTCTGCCCAGGGAGATGAAAGCAGGAGACCCATGTTTTGTCATGATCTTCCAGTCTTGGGAGGGGCCCAGGTGCACATACGTGGAAGGTTGGATAAGGTCTCGTGGCATCTGGGGCAGAGAAAGACTAGAGCCATCCCCACCCCAAGCTGGCACCCCCGTGGCACACTCAGTGGGCAACCCAAGCAACCCAGGGTACCAAGCACATCCCGGTGTGGAGGTTGTAACCCTTTGGGGGTCACCATCGGCCGTGGGTCGGGGCAGTGGAGTCTGCGGAGCGAGGACATTAACGTCCCAGTCCCGAGCGGGGCCCTGTGTTTCCCTGGTCCTGGCCAGGGCTTTTAACTTCATAAAGATGAACACAGTTGCGATGTCGACAACGTGAATGCGGGCAGCAGTGGGAGCACCACGGGAGAGCTGGAGGGCAGCTAGGATATTGTACGTGAGTGACCACGCTGAGGGGAGTGCCGAGAAGAGGAGGAGGGCTGGAGGAACTCGACGGAGCCGGTTGAAAACCAAAGGGTTTGGAGAGCAAGGAGTCGGATGGTCCCACACATCCAACGTGAGCACCGAGGAAAGAGTGCTCCATCACGGGGAAGAAACATAATAGGTCGTGAGTATGGGGAAGGGGGGCCTGCTGGGGAAGGTGGGAACTCAGTTTTGGACACAAGTGTTTGAGTCGTCTATTGACATGCGGGTAGAGATGGCCAGATGCCATCGCATCGAAGATGTGACTCTTAGAAGTGAGGTCTGCATAGAAGCCTGGATCCGGGAATCCAGCATAGAGAGGAAGCGAGGAAAATGCAGAATGCCTTCTTGACAAGAGGCTTTCTCCAGGTTGCTGTTTTACGACAAGAGATGGGCCTTCTTTCCTCTTCTCAAATGGGGACTGCTCACTCCCACCCCGTCCGTTTACCAGGAAGAGGAGGGAGAGGTCTGAGGATTTTCCTACCACCCTCTTGCCATTTCAAACCACTGTCCTCGACCTTCCCATAAAGAGGCCAACGCCCTGAACGTGGGCCATTCCTCACCCCTGGCTGTTGTCATCTCCCATGCCGGTAGCGTTCACACTCATAAACGAAGGTTTGGGTTCTGAGCTCCCGGCATGCCCTCCACCACTGTGTTCTTGTGAATGAGTCCGTCAACACTCCAGCCTTGCAATTTCTTCATTTTTCATTACTTCAAAGACCTTCGCGATCACTGTGCTTGAGCTTCCTTCCACACCCGAGACCAGCTCGCCGTAACCCTGAACAACTGTGCCACGGAACCCACGGACCTCCTGATCTTTCCCTTCCACCCCCTAATCTTTCCATCGGTCCCACTCCCTTGTTCCCGATACCCTTGTGTCTTGACTGAAGTAAAACCTGTGTCCTGCTGTCTACTCCATTCTCTCCAAACCATTGGCTCTCCCCACCCACCCCCCGCCTCCTTTTTTTTTTTTTTTCCCCAAGTACATGATTGCTAAGTTTAATTCAACGGTTTACCCAATCTTGCTTGGTCAAAACAACAAAACGCCCCTATCAAAAACTACGCTAGGGTGTGAGTACAGGCTTCTTGTTTTGGATCCAGTTCTGGGGGGGGGGAAAAAAAAGTTGGCACCAATTGCACGTGAAAAAAAAAGTTTTAAGGCTTAATAAAAACACAGACTAATAATTTCTCAGTGCCGCTTAGAGGTTGAAAACAGGATGCTGAGTTAATGAATCTTTCGAATACAGGCAGTCCCCGGTGCATAGGGCATTTCCGAATATAAATGGCCGCCCCCCTCGGGCCCACAAGCAGCAAGTCCTCTCCTGGTTCTGCCAGTGACCACACTACCAGGCAGTCTGAACCCACCTCTGCAGCCTTAGGGAGAGAAGGATGGGGAGAGAAGTTAAGGCAGGGCATCTCTCTCTACTCCGCAGAGCCTCTGGCTACGTTCTCATCTGCCTCTATCCCTACCTCGCCTCCCCCATCTCCACCAGACATCCCGCTGATGGACAGAACTAGAAAGCTCTTCCTCCTGCTGGGTGGCCAGGGAGGGGAGGGGCGGAGCCAGGGGCGCCTTTCTTCCCTTTTCTCTCCAGCCTCTACCAAGTGACGCGCCATTGTAATGCCTGTCCTACTCATCCCGTCAGACTTTCTCCCCTGGCTGTCTGCTCCACCCACCCTGTTCACCTCCAGTCTACCCACTGGGTTGCCGGAGGCATTCGGGGTGCCTTCTTCACTTCGCCACCGAGCACAGCTAAGTAGAAATCCCGCGACGGCCCTCGACGTCATGCCTTCAATGTAGCCCAGTCTCCCTGGGTCCAGCCAGCGTCCCACGTATCCTGTCAGTTCCTTCTCTCGTTCTCGTTAGTGGTGAGGTGCTAATGCCACAGGTGAGCGCGGGGTGCTTGAGGACTGACGTGAGAGAGAGGGAGCCCCATGAACTCAGTCTGAGCAGAGCAGAGAGGTCCGGGGAAGGGGCTGGGAGGAGGGCCGAGAGACGGAAGGCCGGGGAGGAGTGCAGAGCTCCAGTCACGTAGGGCTTTTTATGGCCCGCCAAGGAGTCCAGACTTCGTCCAGAAGGTTATCAGAGCCACCTAGTGACGTTCAGCCAAAGAGCTACACGATCGGATCTGTGTTGTCAGCAGGTGCCTCGCTTGCTTGGGAAGTTGAGTCACCAGGCTTGGGAACACTGCATTAAGGTGACAGGCGGTACGGAGAACAGAGGAGGTGTCACGGGATCCCAAGGGAACAGAGTCGGCGGGACTCGGGAACTGACCGAATGTGTGATACGAAGAGGAGCCAGGAGTTGGATGAAGACCGCCCAGTTTCTTTTTTTTTATTTTTTTTTTAATTTTTTTTTCAATGTTTATTTATTTTTGGGACAGAGAGAGACAGAGCATGAACAGGGGAGGGGCAGAGAGAGAGGGAGACACAGAATCGGAAACAGGCTCCAGGCTCCAAGCCATCAGCCCAGAGCCCGACGCGGGGCTCGAACTCACGGACCGCGAGATCGTGACCTGGCTGAAGTCGGACGCTCAACCGACTGCGCCACCCAGGCGCCCCTAGACCGGCCAGTTTCGGTGGGGCTCTTCACCAAGAGAGGGGTGCGTCAGAGGGAAGAAGCTCGGTTTGAGGGAGGACACGAGCCTCACTTTCTCACCCGCCACCCCTCAATTCACCGCAAACTTAAATGCCACTTAAGACCTACTTGTCCTTCCAAATTCAGCTCATTTCAACAACCCGGGGGCCTTTCTGAGTCCTTATTCTGAATTAAATGCCTCTCTCCTGGACCCCTATATCACCGAGGTAGTCCTCTGTCAAAGGGCTTACCAACAATGCTGTGTAATGATCTCTTTGCCATCTGCCTCTCTCTTAAACTAGATTTTGCCCACTCCTCACCCCCCCCCCCACACACACATCGAGTATAGTTATCTGGCTTGTAATAGATGTGTAACAGGGTTGCTAACTCCTGCGTGGCACCCTTTGATGTGTAGGCAAAAATGTAATGACTTTGGTCTCTAAGTAACCTCATGATTTTCTCCCATTGAATGGCTCCTGGGAAAATTTTTATTAAATGCCTGATCTCACGTAAAGCTCAGCCCATCTGACACTTTAACGTTTTTCTTCAGGTGGCGTTTTGCTTCTCTTATGTAATTGCTCATTCTCTCAGACAGCCCTCCCTTTGCCCTGCTTCTTTTTCCAAGATGGTACCCGACGTTTGGGGGAGAGACGGGTGGCTTCCTTGTCCTGTGGTTCCTGGAACTTCTGCAGGCCCTAGGAGTACTTATCCTGTGGTATCTGTTGGCCTCTTGTGTAAGGTCCCTCTCTGCTTGGTTGTCGCATGTCCAGATTATCCTGAGTCTGAAGTCTGTCGCTGGGGAGTTCACAATGTGCCTTTCTGCCATGGGCAGCAATCCTAGTGGTGCCTCCGGCTGATTCTATCCCCCCCTTATTTCTCATGGACTGCAGATACCTTAGTATCCCCCCAATAGTACAAAATCGATGATTGCAGGTCCCAAGATTCCGTCATTAAGCTTTCTGTCAACACCCCCCCCCCATCTTTTCTTACTCAGATTCTCTTTGAAGAATTCACGACAGGAAACATTTTGTCCAGGCTTACTTACCTTCTGTGGATTTGGATTATTAAACCAGTACTAACGTGAAATATACCCCCCACCCACCCCCCCGGAAACATTGCTCTGTTGATCCTAACTGACCATCCCCGACAGAAAGTCAGCCCGTTGACAGTGTGTGTGCTGTGATGCCCGCAATGGTGTTTAACCTACACAAGAAACACCAAAAACTTCCTGTTCCCAGGGGAAAGGATTTCTCCTAACATTCCCAATAAAATCTAGTAAACAGAGGTGTGAGTCATTTCATTGAGTCCTCTGAAGAAAGAGTCAATGAATAAAGACTCTTTTATGAGTCATCTGGTTATGGTGCTAGACAAGAGCCATCTCAAAGCAGCCACCACAAAGGCCATCTGAGAGATGTGTCAAACATTTCCTCTTCCTCTACAGCATGTGTTGGAGGAAGTTCGTGGCCCTGGTACGCAGGGTTCTGTGGTTGAACATTTGTCCCTGGGCGCATCATTGTGTCTTCATCTTCAGGTTTCCCATCTCATCGTGGGTCCAGAATCGCCTCAGCAAGGGCTCCAAGCAGGATTGGATCCCAGTCCAAGCAGATTGGAAGAATGAGACCAGGAGAAATGACAGGAGGTTGGACGTGTGGAGAACCGAGGAATACAAGACAAAATCGAGGGGTCAGTAGCAAAGAGGAAAAGTGAAGGGGGTGGTTGGGGGCATCGTTTTATTCTTTGACTCCTTCTTGGCCCTCTAAGTAAGCCCAGATGATCCCCTGGCACCCACCTCCCACATGTCCACTTCATCACCCTTGTGTGACACTTGCTTTAGGACTCGACAATTAAAATCCAATTTGGCATCAAAAAGAAGAAGACCGGGAGGGTACCAGGGCAAGTCTGAAAGCCAGATGTGCCGGGGACTAGAGCTGATCTTGGAGCGGGCTTTCGACTTGCATCTGAAGATTGGATAGACCATACCTCGAAGCATCAAAATGCTGGAGGTAGGAAGAAAAGAAAGCTGGGGTTGGGGGGAGGGGACACAGACAGACAGACAGACAGAGAGGGATGTTACTCAAGATAGGAGAATACACTGGGATGAGGAGAATTGAGTCAGAGCCCAGGAGTCGAGCGGAAGCAGAGTTCAGGGCGTGGAGTAAGGAAGAGAATGTATCCATTGTCCCTCGAATCTCTTTGGGTATCCAGGTGGGTACAGGGCTGGTGGCTTCACGGGCAGGCAGAGCCCTGCACTCTGAAGGGCCTGCACGTGCTTTAATGCTCTGCTGTCACCTTACTGAAATTCTCAATTATTTTTGAACGAGGGGCTTGTCGATTTCATTCTGCGCCGGACCCCACAACGAACCTAGTCAGTCCTGGCTGGGCGTGTTGAGGACTTTACCTGCAGAGCAAACAGCCCTCTGACTCAGGATGGACTCATGCCCCCACCCCACCCCCACCCCGTCCAGCGGGCAAGGAAAGGGAAGTTCCTTCACTGCTACCATTCAAGCAATTTCAAATGCCCTCATACATGTTCAGTTAGCAAAAACGAGGCTTAAGAAAGATGCCTCTTGGGGCGCCTGGGTGGCTCAGTCGGTTAAGCGGCCGACTTTGGCTCAGGTCATGATCTCGCGGTCCGTGAGTTCGAGCCCCGCGTCGGGCTCTGGGCTGACGGCTCAGAGCCTGGAGCCTGCTTCGGATTCTGTGTCTCCCTCTCTCTCTGACCCTCCCCTGTTCATGCTCTGTCTCTCTCTGTCTCAAAAAATAAATAAACGTTAACAAAAATTAAAAAGAAAGATGCCTCTTAAGTTTTATGTAATATCAAGGGCCTTCTGGCCATAAAGGATGCCCGTGTTGACAACAGAAGCCATCTTTAGACTTGAATGAGCTCACTTCTAAGAATGCCCAGTAAGTGCATCCTTTGTAGAAAAACCCTCCAAAGAAATATCAGTAGGGTTGCTTTTAGTGTTTGGCTTTAGATACTTAACAAATAAATATAAAAGCATATATTTGTGCTCTACTTATTTTTCTGTGTTTTTTGTTATGAAACGTTGGCATTTTTATGGCATGAACTGGTTTTCCAGGATTCATCCTCTATTTATAACATTATGAGCATAAGAAACAAGGAGGTAAAGGATCGTTCAAGGTAACAGAAATTTTCAAAAAAATTAGAAATATTTAGAGAAAAACCGAAAAGACTCACTGATGTCCTTATCCCTTCAACGTCTCAGACTTGCAAACACACACACACACGCTAACATACACATGAACACACACAAACACACGCCACTCTAACACACGCGCAAACGCACAAAACACACACACCAACGCGCGCACACACACACGTTTCCATCAGCCTAAACCAGACAGGCATGTTTCGTTTTCCTTCCAAAGCACCGTCCAGCTGAACAAACGGCACACAGATTTTCACCGCACAGTTGGGAGAAACAATGCCACTGTCCTGTTCATTTCCGTATCCCCTTTGCTCAGCGCAGTGTTAACCCGATAACTGCGTTTGTTGAATAAATGAGTGAAAATGCGGTCGATTTTCCATAGTTTTAATGCCAAGCAGTGACACGGTTTCAGAGGATCCGTCAACATTGTGCGGTGTTGGTATGCCTACGGGAACACAGAGGAATACCCTCCACGCACTCACCAAGGACAGCAGTAATATCTGAGAGACAGAAGGGCAGGGAGGACACTGGGGAAAAAAATAGGAAAGAAGAAAGAATAGGAAAGAAAAAAGAAGAAAGAAGAAAGTTTTCTCTTTTTGCTTCATTTCTTCCGTAACTCCCCTTCCCCTCTTTATACCCTCCCCCCCCCCCCCCCATTGCTCAGGGCCCCTGCTTCCATCTGCCTCTTTTCCAGTGACATCTATAAATGGAGTATCTGCTAAACTCACTCATACTAAAGTATGAATGGCTGCTACCATTTTTCTGAAAGAGCTTTCTGAATGAGTGTGTTTATATGTTAACAGAGGAGAAAGGAATGAGTTGCAACCTGTGACACTTCCAGGAATCTAAGGGATTCCTTAGAAATGTAAGGCGCTTGGGAGAGGGGCGGGGATTTTAGGTAGAAGTGAGCCTCTTTTAAAAAAAAAACAACCCTCGTTCCTCTAGCAATAGAATGCCTTCCCAGGCGGAGGGCATCCTCGTAGAACTCCCTTCCCTTTTCTTCCTTTTTCTGTGCCCCCAGTAAGCGAGAAACCGAGACGGAAAAAGAGAGACAGACAGACAGACAGACAGAAAGAGAAGCAAGTAATATCAGAGTAAGAGGTGGCTGACCCAACTGAAAAATCATGTCTGAATTTCAAATCCTCAGCGGGGGCTCTGGTCTCTTTTCAAAGGCAGAAGCAGCCAGTCCTGGATGAGTCAAGGCGGGACAAGCGCCCGGGGCTGTCTGACCACAGGGCTGGACTCTCTCAGGCCAGGCTCAGCACATTTTGCCCCACCTCGGGCTGCTTGGACAGCCAGACGCGCTACGGTTTAAATCAGTCTTTGGCTTGTCTTTCATCCTCCAAGTACGAACTGCCAAGACAAGACGTCCTCCTGGTTTTGAAGGAAATTGCCTGGTCCCGCTGGCCATCAGCCCACCAAGCAGCATTTGCCAAGCCGGTCCTACACGCGGGGTCCCAGAGCAGGGTCTGTGCGGCGTGCAAAGGTATAGAAAAGGACCTAGGAGTCCGGCTGGGGAGGTGAGACCCACGCACATGAAAAGTAATAAAGAGGAACAGAGAGGACTCTCGCCTCTGTTGAGAAAGAGGTCTCATCCCCATCTTTGTCTTTAGAACACGGTTTGCCTTTAGACAAATAGTTGTCTTTAGAACACAGTTGAATTGTGTCAGGGCTTGTGCGAAAGGGCTGAAGAGAAATGGTTGCAAGTTTCATTCATCCTCAGCTCAGTTTGCATCCTACCTCAGGAAGCGCCACAAATGTACTTTCCAGTTATCCAAACAAGGAAGTCCCTTGGATGCACGAGACAACCTATGTACATCGCGCGCGCGTGTGTGTCCAGGAGAAATGCCTCCTTACCCTCATCAAGGATTTTGGGGGGTTTTTTTGGCTGGCATTACCTCTTAAGATGTTAAGAATCTTTGCTTCCTAACTGTTTACGTTTGTCATCCACATTTATCTACATCTCTCTTGAATACACACAGCCATGTGCAATGCAGAGCAATTATTGTTCAGTCGAGGCAGTGACCGTTTTTATCATTATTTTACATATCCCTCCTTTTCCACCAAGAGGGGCGTGATCTCCCCTTAGGAGAAGGCAGCAGCTGCATTAAAATCCCTCGCGGCAGCACCGAAGTGGCGTTTCAGTAATATCCCCCTATTTTCTTCCCCTTCGTGTTTGTTTATTTTTTTTTAACTCTATTTAGTTTTGAGAAAGAGAGAGGGGGAGGGGCAGAGAGAGAGACAGACAGACAGAGGCAGAGACAGAGAGACAGAGAATCCCAAGCAGGCGCTGTGCTATCAGCGGGGAGCCCAACACAGGACTCGAACTCACGTACTACGAGATCATGACCTGAGCCAAAGTCAAGAGTCCAGGGCTTAACCGACTGAGCCACCCAGGTGCCTCTCATGTGTCTGTCTCTCTCTCTCCACCCTCTCCCTCCTCTGGCGTCCAATATGTTTCCCCCCGTGTCCTATGGATGTCTTTTCTTTAGACCCTTTTTCTGGGATGAGAACAGGGAGAATCTGTGCATGGAGCGGGGGAGGGGGAAGCCTTGGAAAGCTGAACCCTGACTCTGGCTTTGTGACATGGTGGCGGGACCTGCTAGTTGCTTCAACGTCAGCAGTAGGGCTCGTTTGAACTTTCGTTTTCTTTTTTAATTTTTTTTAACGTTTATTTATTTTTGAGACAGAGAGAGACAGAGCATGAACGGGGGAGGGTCAGAGAGAGAGAGACACAGAATCTGAAACAGGCTCCAGGCTCTGAGCTGTCAGCACAGAGCCCGACGCGGGGCTCGAACTCACGGACCGTGAGATGGTGACCTGAGCCGAAGTCGGACGCTCAACCGACTGCGCCACCCGGGCGCCCCTAAACTTGCGTTTTCTTAAGGTGGCCAGCAGTACCGGGGGCATCAAGCGAAGATGGAATGAGAGTTTCAGCTGGACGAAGGAGGTCATGCGCAGATGAGGACGAAGGAGGTCAAGTGTATCCGGCAGATGCGTTCGGCGGCAAACAGGGTTTCTTTCAAACTCTGCGTGATCGTGTTACTCTCTCAGCCTGATCTCCCGTACTCGAGGTTTCCACCTCTCTAGCCCCCCTCTCTCCTAAACCCGCAGCAGTCGCTGCATTTCTCATGAGCTAACTGGTGACGACAGAGTCAGCGGAGGGGGACGAGCCCTGCCCTTTCTCATTACCGTTTCTCGAACAGGCACCGTGGGTTTCTTTTTTTTATTTTTTATTTTTAAAATTTTTTTTTTCAACGTTTATTTATTTTTGGGACAGAGAGAGACAGAGCATGAACGGGGGAGGGGCAGAGAGAGAGGGAGACACAGAATCGGAAACAGGCTCCAGGCTCCGAGCCATCAGCCCAGAGCCCGATGCGGGGCTCGAACTCACGGACCGCGAGATCGTGACCTGGCTGAAGTCGGACGCTTAACCGACTGCGCCACCCAGGCGCCCCAAGGCACCGTGGGTTTCGACGTCTCAGTCATTAGCCGAGCAGCAGGAGGAGCTGGGCGATGCTTTGCCCCACATCCTTTTGGACAATTCAGCAATGGCCGACTAACTCTCTGCGTGGTTTAGACCAGTAACAGCCTCTCTGGTCTCCAGTTGTGTCACCTGTAACGCGAGAGGCCGGAATATACCCCGCCTGGCCTCCCTCGTGGCTGTAACAACGCTCTCCCTCCCGTTCAGTGGCACAGGTGATGGGTTGTGCTGTAAGCCAAAAGTTGGGGACACGTACCCGGAGATGTGAGTTTGAGAGCCAGGGCCGTGAAACAATGCTGATGCTTGGGAGGGGTGATAAAGACCCGGGCCGGGAGACCCTAAAATATGGATAAAGGTGACACTGGGGGTGGGGAATGGAAGACGATGGAAGGTGTGAAGGAGAAGCGGGCAAATGAAGGGCCTCCACCCACGGGAGCAGGGGAGGAACCGCACGCTAGAAGGGGAAAGAAGCATGTGAAACAAAGGTCACGGCTTGGGAACTTGGGAGTGAGAACCAGGAGAGACCAACCTCTGGGCCACCGCTAAGAGGGCCAGCTCAAATCGCCGAAGCCGCGGGCCCCCAACACTACAAAGTTCAGGCTCCAGGAGATGCTGTTGGGCCTGAGGACTCTCTCGCCTCAGCTCAAGTTCCTTCTGCACCGGCTTCACTCTCAGACACACCCTTTCTGCACGGTGGCCGGGGGGCAGCCTCGGGACCACATCCCTCGGTGGGGCGATCCCAGGGAAAAGGGCCCCCCCCTCCCCACTGTTCTGGAAGAGGCTCTAGGAAGGAGGCGTAGTGGACCAGGTGGTTGACTCTCGGGCTGTCCCCGAGCCAGTGGCGGTGGGGCTGCAATGAAACAGAACTGACCCCACCGGTTCTCAGCTGGAATGACAACGGCGAAACGTGGTTCCCTGCAGGAGCTGTTATCAGAAGGGAGAACCGGGTACTGGCCAGGTAGGAGCGCGCGGATCCAGCGTGTACCCATAACCAGCCTTATCTGCATGTAGCAGACACCCAGAAATTTCTGTCAGGACAAATGGTTATGTCTGCGCAGTCACTGGCTGCATCCGCATTGTGTACCTTCAAAGCCGTAAACCCTCCCAGAGTGATTTCTCTGTCTATACTACAAGTCAGCTCCGGGGGAGGCATAATCCCCTTGTAGCCTACTGTCTTGCTTAAAACCTTTTCTTTCCCCTGGGGATAAAGATTTAATCTTTATCATGGCCTACCAGGTCCAGCCGCATCCTGGGCCACACTCCAGGTTATCCTCAGCCATTCTGGCCCCTTTCTGTCCTTCTCGGTCCTCCACCATGCTGCCTCAGACCACAGGACCTTTGCACGTGCTATTCTTTTGCCTGAAATGCCCTACTCCCTACTCTTCCATCTTTACCTGGTTAACACCTCATCTTTCTTTAGACTCGGCCCAGTCTTAACCTCGTCAAGTGACCTCTCTGCATATAATGATGAATTCTCATAACACCAGGTACCCCTTCCAGGTACCGGGCATCACAGTTATAATTTTTGTTTGTTTTTGTTTTTGGGGTTTGTTTGGTTTTGTTTGTTTGTTTTTTAATTTTGTTTCTTTGTTTTGATTGAGATAACAGTTGTAATTTCACATTTATTTCTTTAAAAAATTTTTTTAATGTTAGTTATTTGAGAGAGAGAGACAGAGAGAGACAGAGCATGAACAAGGGAGGGGCAGAGAGAGAGAGAGAGGGAGACACAGAATCTGAAACAGGCTCCAGGCTCTGACTGTCAGCACAGAGACTGACACGGGGCTCAAACCCACAAACCACAAGATCACGACCTGAGCCAAAGTCAAATGCTTAACCAACTGAGCCACCCAGGCACCCCTAACATTATTTTTTTGATTCTTAAATTCTGTCTATCTCTGCTACTAGACTCTAAGGCCCACGGTGGCAGAAACTGTTATTTTTCTCTTCCTTTCACCATTAAGTTGCTAGCATAGTTGCTGGTATTTGGAAGGAATTTAACTATTTCTCGAATGAATAAATGAATAAAGATATTTATAATAGAAATGAGACACACTGACCCCAAACACAGCGACTATGCACATTAGTAGACATTCAATTTCAGGGTGATTTCAAAATATTTAATAACCAGTATGGCAAAATCGTCAGCCAACCGGATCCCGGTATGGCTGTCCCGGTGAGTGCCCGTGGAGCATCAGCCCCGACTTAAATGACATGTGAAAGTGCTCCGAATCATCAACGGGTGAGAGAACAATGTATTTTAGTAGTCACAAAGTCTTAATCCACAAAACTCAGAGGTGCAAAACTGTAGAACTTTATTTTCTTTAACGGAATTTAATATTGTTTCTTGAACCCCCATTCTCCTCGTGGCAAAAACTCAGCCACTTCAGAATAAACTCAGTCAGGAGGTTCTTGACTGATTCAGAGTTTCCCCTCCCTGCCCATGTGCCTGGGGACAGGTCCACGTTCTAGCTAACACGCCACATCTTCAAGGGATCAGATCCCTCGTATCATCATCTACCCGTTCTGGCATCAGCCAAGATGTTCCCCCTTCCACCAGGTCCCTGGTCCTTGTCAACTCCCTACGTTGGCATTGGCTGTGATGATCCCCTTTCTTCTGGTGTGTTACTGGATCCCTGCGGGTCATGCTTAGCCCTCCTCTGAAGGTTTATTGACTGTCTCTCAGTAAGGGAAGGAGAGATGGCTAACTTTTGAATGCTTCACACTGGGGACAGAACAATCCGGTGGGGCTGTCTCAGACGTTCCCTACGTGGGTTGACCCGGCCGCCATTTTTTACCCTACTGATGCTCTGCCCCCCACCAGCATGAGAGAGCCCTGCCACCCAATCCGTCTCTCCCGAGATGGAAATAAGGCTCTCCCCTACAATACCCTGTCTCCCCCCGATGCCTTCTCCCCTGCCCACCCCATTTGGTCTGGATGACTCTCTCGGACTGCAAAAAGCTGTTCTCATCTGATCATTCATTCTCCTGACTATGTTGTTGATGGCACCTCTATGCCCTAAATCCTTTCAGACCCTATTTTTTGTGACTCAAAAACTTTCTCCTTTATCTTATCTCTGCTATGAGACTCAAAGTCTATTTTGACATCCGAAAACCGAGCGGGGCTTTATTTGTTCTCTCTACATTTCTGCTCTCACCTCTCAGACACAAAGTCCGGGAAAACAGAACCTCTGACTGTTGTCTGGTTGGAGTGAAGGTTACAGGAAATATCAGGGAGAGAAAAACGGAGATAAACTCACTTAACAAGACGGAACTGACATACCGTGATGATGCTGATAACTGCTTGCCACGTGAGTCTATAAACAGTGTGAGCCAAAGGGAAACATTTAAATTAGTATATGAAAAGTGTCAGCAGTGCTTTGAAGTGACATTTACAGAAAACTCTCCTTTTGTTGCTCTGTACCAAATGCAAGAGTTTCCACGTGTTTTCTCATCTAATCTCCTTTAATCTCCTTTTCAATCGGATATTTTTAGATGAGTAACACTGAAGCCCAGAGGAACTAAGTAACCTGCCCAAGTGGCCGTGCGGGGAAGGGGCAGAATCAGAATAAAAACCCGATTTCCCGCCTTCCAATCCAGAACACTTCCGTGACAACGCAAAACTGGAGAGGGGCAGGAGATAAGACGGGTGGGAGTTGAAAGTTATTGGGGCGCCCGGGTGGCTCAGTCGGTTAAGCGGCTGACTTCGGCTCCGGTCATGATCTCGCGGTCCATGAGTTCGAGCCCCACATCGGGCTCTGTGCGGACGGCTCAGAGCCTGGAGCCTGTTTCAGATTCTGTGTCTCCCTCTCTCTGACCCTCCCCGTTCATGCTTGGTCTCTCTCTGTCTCAAAAATAAATAAACGTTAAAAAAAAAAATTAAAAAAAAAAAAAGAAAGTTACTAACTCCACTGGGGCAATTCACACGGCTGGGGCTTAGGGAAGGCCCAATAGAGCAGCAGTGTTGGAAGGGGATATTTTTGTGTTTTGGCTGCAGGGTCACTTGCATTTGTCCGGGTTCTTTGCGAGAGCTTTGGTGTTGCAACACCATTTCATTAACAGAGCTTGGTCTATAATCGAGCCGTGTCTGAATTCCAATTCACGTCAAAACGACACCCCCTGGATGGGAAAGGGTGAGGTTATAGAGGCCTGAGCCGGGTGACCAGCCTGCCAGAATACAGTCCTGGAGCCTCCACCCTCCTCCATGCCGGCCTGGCCGATGGCAGTCAGCCACGTTTGGTAGGCAAGTCCTCGGAGTTGCAGGGTCCAGAAGGAAATTCGAGATCTAATTCAGTCCTAAACTTAACTTCTCTGATTGTCGACGAAAATTAGTTGTTTCTGTGATCTTCCTATTGGCCCAGAATCCAGCCATCTTCTCGCAGGCTCGGCCCAGTCTCAGAGGGTAGAGACAGGCCAATGCAGAAGAGTCTTTTCTTTTTTCTTTTTTTTTTTAAGTTTATTTATTTATTTTGAGAGAGAGAAAGAAAGCAAGCGTAAGCAGGGGAGGGGAAGAGAGAGGGGGAGAGAAAATATCCCAAGCAGGCTCCGTGTTGTCAGCGTAGAGCCCGACGCGGGGCTCAATCCCACGAACTGTAAGATTATGACCTGAGCTGATACCAAGAGTCAGATACTTAAGCCACGGAGCTACCCAGGCGCCCCCTGAAGAGTCCTTCTTGGTAAATACTAGAGTCTGAGCAGGGGGCACTGAGGAGATTCTTGGAGTTGCTCTAGCTCCGTGGCGGAGTGGCCCCCAGCCCTTCTTCTGCTGACCCCAAGATGGTCCCGATCACCTTAAATTCCTGCTAAAAGACCAGAGTGTGCCTTCTGTCAGGGCAGACCTCAGAAAAAAACAGATGCGCTGGAATATTTAAGCTAAATCCGCCAGCCCCAGGCAGAGCTGACCCCAGATGGGCTCCGCACAAAACAGACAGACCAGCTGGGAGCGTGAGTTAAGATAACGGGGTAGTGGCTTCTTGGCTAGGATGGGGTGTCTTGCCCGAGGAAGGGGAAGAACGTGTTTGCCTGGAGGGTAGGTGATTCCATCAGGAAAGCTTTCGGCTGGAGGAGCAGAGGAAAAAGAATGCTGAGAAAAACTGGTGGAACCAGTTGCTGGGGAGCGTGGTGGGAGTGACTGGTGGGGAGGGAGAATAGGAGGCACTTGGTGATTCCCAGGGGAAAGGGAGCCAGAACCACACCTTGGACGCTCAGCTGATGCTCTGCCAGTGCCCAGAGCGAGTGAAAGAAACGAAACGGATTCCAGCCCGTACCACTGGATGGCTGCTGCGGTCTCGTGGGTGTCGCTGGCAATTGCAGGAGAGTGCCAGGCTTGCGATGCTGGGGTCCCTTTCAGTGAACCACGGGAGGGGCCAACCACAGCATGACAAGAGCTCCCCTCAAAACGATCCCTTCCCGATGTCCCTATAATCCCTATCGGGAACAGCACCGACACAGGCCCAGTCACTGAGCCAGAACTCAGGCCTCCCCCTTTTCCCCTGATCCCCGAGGCTGATCAGTCGCTGTGATCCACGGACGGACGTCCCTTTAACCTCTCTCTCCTCCTCTTCGCCCACACAGCCACGCCCTTGGCTCAGGACCTCATCATCTTCCGCCTGGCCACTGTCCTAGCCTCCCGGTAAGCCAATCCCGTCCGCGGCTCTCCATACCGTTCTAGAGCAATCTCGCCAAAACGTAAAATCATGCCACTCACTCCCCACTTAAAATCCTTCGGGCGCTCCTCACTGCCTTCAGGGTGAAATCCAAAAGGCCTTGGCAGGGCATTCAAGGCCTTTCCCAATTCTATCCCTGCCTCTCCCTCCGTCCTCACGTCCTACCGGGTCCGCGGCAGAGGCTTTGTGCTCGGGTCATCCTAAACGGCGTGCCATGTCCTTTCCCGCCTCGGCATTTTCCTTCACCCCTGCCTGGAGCATCCTACCACCCCCTCCCTACCCCTCAAGGTCTAAATTGCCTGTGGGCCTCCAGAACTGCATTTCGTATACCTTATCCCACAGTCTGTGCTGGGAACCCCTGCTTTGGGCTCCCTAGCCTACCTCTGTGGGCACCTGTATGCTACATACAAGACCGCTGGCCTTTGGCAAGTGTTGAGGATGTGGGAATGTCGGGAGAGATGCCCAGCTTTTCCCAAGTCATGTGTTTTCAGTGTAGATTCGCAGGGAGACCAGTCTTTCCTCATTCCCGGCGGTTGTTGCCAGTGATGATAAGCCCAGTTACGGCGGATACTCGGCTTGGGGCCAGGCCCCTCAGTAACTGAGTGGCCGGTACGGCTTCCAGGACGGCGGTGAACTGGCCAGACTTCCCCCACGGTCATCGGCACCACTACAAACGACCCCCTCCCGAGGAGAAAAACCAGGACCCCCCATTGCTTGGCCCACCAGGTTGCTTCTTCCAAAGCGCCAGCCATCTGCTCATAGTGGGTAGGGGGACAGAGAGAAGCTGAATGTACTCTTCCTCCATTCATTCTCTTCCTGGGAAACATGGGAGGTGGGAGAGAGAAGTATGTCTCCGTATCACCCAGGCATCAAGGGCCCAGGTTTTACACCCCCTGGGGTTCATCGCAGCACCTACAGCACACAGGAGCTGCTTAAGAACTGCTTGCGGAATAATGTAATACATGAACACCCCACTACATGCGCGGTAAACGGGTTAGGAACGCAGGATTCTGAAATCAGATTGCCTGGGTTCAAACTCAGGCTCCATCACTCGCTGCGTGACCTGAGGCGAATTGCTCAACCCCCTGTGATCTGTTTCTTCACCTGAAAAATGAACATAATAAGCCCTGCCCACGTTTCAGGGTTGTGGGAATGAAGCGAGTTCATATATGTAAAGTAACAAGACAAGTGCTTGGCATATAGTAAGTGCTCAGTTAGTGTCAGCTTCTTGGAAGGAACACTGCGGATAGGATCCAAGTCCCTCCCAAAGCCAGGCAGTCCAAGAAGAACTTTCCTTCGTCAAAGGGCAAAAAGAAAGACGATGAAATATGTATGTATACGTAGGTATGTGCATATGTACACGTAATCAGATTTTTAATACTCTCTGATTACGTCCTTCCTGTTCTCCCGATGTTAAAATGTCCTTCATTTCATGAAATAATGGCTGTTTTTACTATCTTGACAAATCCAAGGATATATGGCTCTCCCAAGTGCTTTTTGAAATGTTGCTGCTCTGTGAATACAAAAGCCTGGGAACGACTTGCTTATGGCGTGGAGACCCCCGGGGGAGTCTCTCGCTCGTGAGGTCATATCATCCAGGACAGTGGTTCTCAGGCTGGGCTGCATATTAGCATCACCTGGGGAGCTTAAAAAACCAAAAAACAAAACAAAACAACAACAAAAAACCGCTGATGCCTGGGTCTGACCCCCCCCCAGGGGTTCTAATGTAATAGGTCTGGATGTGAGCACATAAAATTTGGCCAAGGGGAGACAAGGTAAGTGATGTGCAACAGGCAGCCAGACGGTGGCCATTTGTTTTCTTTTTTTAGTTCTCCAATCAAATGCACGTTCCTTTTTCTTTATGATTCTCAGGGTGGAAAACGGACCAAATAAAAACAAATAGGAGTGGAGAAGGGCCGGGAATGGAAAGAAGTAACAGAACATTTGGTTTCTCTTTGTAACATTCAGGTGCAGGAATCCCTCGATGGATCCCTCATTGTGTTCGATAAAGTCGCCTTCTCTTTCTTCTGATTTGATTTGTAAATGACTTCTCGCCAAGATAATAAAACCACATAAGGAAAACAATTCCTCAAAATCTTGCTAAAGAGTCTTTGGTATTGCTCTTCATGCCATGACTGTGACATCATCCAAAACATTTAGTCACCCAGAAACGTTCTTCCTCTCAGCTCTTAAAATTCCTTATATATTAAGATACATTTCTAATTATATTTCAAATAAGAACCAGATGTTTTGAACACTTCACTTTGAAACCTCTTCCTGAATCTTATTTAAAAACTATTAGGAGGGGGTGGGTGGCATTTTGGCTCACTCTTTCCCTGCTCTTCCTGTGTATTTCCCAAAGATTTAACATTCTCAGATCTTTATCCTGGGAATTTATAAGTTTGCCTCTAACGGCAAATTGTTTATTATCTTTTGACTTTCCACAAGGCTCAATCGGCTGTGTGTTAAGCAAAGTGAAGGGTTAAGCTTGCAGGTAGTGGTATTACCAGGGTTTTCTGTAACATTCTTAGAATTAGAGAGTTGCTCGCCAGCTGAATACTCCCTTCTCTTTGTCAACCCATGGCCTTCACCTTCCTTGCAAATGGAACAAATTTGCTTCTTTTTTTTAACGCTCACTTTAACTCATGCTGTATCTTGCCTCAAGCATGCTTAAGGCTCATGTAATAGGGAAGTGCAAAATAATACGGGAACAATTAGCTGTAACTCACAATACAAATTTCTTTTCCTCCTGGGATCTTGCCAAATCACTACTGGTTGGAGATCATACATGAGCCTAGATTAAGTTCCCACTTGAACCATATCGAGCATGAGATTTCTCACTCCTCTTGGGGGCAACTTGCTGGCGTCTTGGTGTGAAAGGTGTCCAGCTAAGGTAGAAAGGACAGGAACAGAGACTTCCGTGTTTTCCAAGGTCAAGACCACCGCTGTGTTTCTTACTCCCAACCAAGGTTGCTGAAAAGGAAAAGTGAGGCTGACTTCAGTGGCGAGTTATTCCAGCCGGAAGTGGCTTCACTGGGAGTCCGGCCTGGAAAAGATATCTCTAGTTTGGTCTTTTTCCTGCCCCCCGTGTACAAAGAATACATACGACTCAAGACTATTTGCTCTTCCGGCTGCTGTACAGAGAGTGGGGTGAGCCGTTTAAGTCTGGCATTATTTTTCTCATACAACGTGCCAGTACAAAGTCAAGTTTGGTCCCCAGCTTACTTTCTTTTTTTTTATAAATTTTTTTTTCAACGTTTATTTATTTTTGGGACAGAGAGAGACAGAGCATGAACGGGCGAGGGGCAGAGAGAGAGGGAGACACAGAATCGGAACCAGGCTCCAGGCTCCGAGCCATCAGCCCAGAGCCCGACGCGGGGCTCGAACTCACGGACCGCGAGATCGTGACCTGGCTGAAGTCGGACGCTTAACCGACTGCGCCACCCAGGCGCCCCCCCAGCTTACTTTCTGACTTCATTTTCTGTCTTTGCTCCCCATTCCCTCCACCTCTTGCTGCGCCCTTCCAGGCCTCCCTCAGACAGGCTTCCCTCCCCTTCTGGACCCTGTAAATTCACAGCCAACCCTGGAAACCCAGGTCAAATGTCACCTCTCCCGCACAACCTTCCCCGGCGCCCCCCACTCAGCTAGTGGTGGCCACCTCTGTGTCCCCGTACCGTTTTGATGCGTCTCTTTGCGTCTCACCTTGTCGTACTGTAAAGTTTGGTTCGCAGCTGTGAACCTCATGAGGCTGTGGACTCTGCAAGGAGTGAGGATCCCTGGGTTCCCCGCAGTGACTGGCTCCTAGGCGAGGGAACCTATGTCTGCTCAGGGAGGGGGATGGGGACAGAGAACACGTGGCGTCCTGGCGATTCTGCTCGTCACTGAGTGACCATCCTGTGCTGAGAGAGGACAAACACAGTGCTCTCACTCTCACTCGCTGTGACCCTCGGAAGATGGGAGGGTTTTTCTTCAGTGTGACCCCTACATCACGGACCCCAAGCAGACAGCCAGCTACACCTTTCGATGTCAACTGAAGCGGTGATCCCTTCCAGAGCCGAGGCCAAATCGGCTGGAAGGCTACTCGAGAAGAGACTGCTCTATCCTTTATGGGCAACTTAAAAGACTTGCCAGGGTAGTTCTGACCGTACATGAGTTTGACCTTGCAGGCTCCTCTGGGAACCCAAACCCACTATAAATAGTTACTGAATGAAAGCCTCTTTCCCTTTTTAGATGTAATGAGCTGCTAGAAGGTAGGGGTGAGGGAACAGACCAGAGAACTGTTTAGCACCCTCATTCTCTCGGGGGAGCACAACAGAAATAAAAACAATACTCTAAATACACAAACGTGGTTTATTTAAAACCTAAGGGGGGCGCCTGGGTGGCGCAGTCGGTTAAGCGTCCGACTTCAGCTCAGGTCACGATCTCGCGGTCGGCGAGTTCGAGCCCCGCGTCGGGCTCTGGGCTGCTGGCTCGGAGCCTGGAGCCTGCTTCCGATTCTGTGTCTCCCTCTCTCTCTGCCCCTCCCCCGTTCATGCTGTGTCTCTCTCTGTCTCAAAAATAAATAAACGTTAAAAAAAAAATTAAAAGATAAAAACAAAAACCTAAGGGCACCTGGGGGGCTGGGGTTGCTAAGCGGCGGACTCTTGATTTTGGCTCAGGTTTGTGAAATCGAGCCCCACGTCGGGCTCAGCGCTGATAACACGGAGCCTGCTCGGGATTCTCTCTCCCCCTCCCCTGCCACCCCCTCTGCTCTCCCCTCAAAATAAACAAATAAGCATTTTTTAAAAAGCACAGAACACTGCACCAGATGTGGGAGGGCGTGACGGTGATGAAAACAATCAGAACACACCCTTGCTACCTCCCAATGGGAGTCTTCCTTTTTTGGGGGGGCGGGGAGGGCACAGATGCTGCCTCAAGCCGATAGGTATACACAGACAGGACACCAGCCCTCTGTCAGAGCCCAGGGATCACACCCCGGGATCACAGCAGTTCTTCTGTCCTCACACTGGCACACAGAGGCCTCTGTTCCAGAGCCTTCCTGAGGAGCTGGGCGGCTTTGGGAGCCGGAGCCAGAACCACAGCCTGGACCACGGTTTGAGCCTTGCTCTTGGACCTCGCTGGCAGAGCCTGAGACCCTCGGTGACGCAGGCATGTGCACATCTCCCGAGCTTGGCGTGGGCAATGTAGGCAAGTCGATTGCGCTTGTGGTTGAGACCCGGTGGGAACTTGCATCTGACCCTCTGGGCTGCACATGAGCCTTGATAGCCTTCGTGGTGCATGTTCCTCGGGAACTTGGGGTCCACCCCCTCGAGAGAGTCATATCTTTGTGACCGGGGTTCCTTGATGCTGTTTCTGTGCCATTTTCGGGACTAGTTGTGCATGGCGTGGATTTTGGACTCAGCCATGTGTGCACTGAAATCCAAGGCTCCCAAAGTGCCTGGGACCTGAAGAGAAAGAGGGAGGCCACCCCAACCCTAAACCTGCACTCTTAGAAGAGCAATTTGTTCTGTGAACTTGTTAGTGGAGCCAGATGCATTTAGTGGATTTCGGGTATGCCCCCATAATCAATCATTTCCAACTTCTTAGAGATGCTAATTTAAGAATAGTGAGGATCGGGGCGCCTGGATGGCTCAGTCGGCTGAACACCCAACTCTTGATTTCGGCTCAGGGCATGATCCCAGGGTCATGGGACACAGCCCCACATTGGGATCCGTGGTGAATGTGGAGCCTGCTTGACACTCTCTCTCTCTCTGCCCCTCTCCCTGTTCATGCTATCTCTCTCTCTTTCTAAAAAAGAAGGAAAGAAAGAAAGAAAGAAAGAAAGAAAGAAAGAAAGAAAGAGAAAAGAAGGAATGAAGGAAGGAAGAAAGAAAGAAAAAGAAAGAAAGAAAGGGAATAAGAATTGTAGGGATTAGTGCCAGGACATTTACCCCCAAAATAAGGACCTTACCAAACTATCTTTTCCACAAACAAACTTGTTTCCTTTGACTCAGTTGCCTTTTCTTCATTTGTAGTCTTTCCGTTCTTTCTTTGGTCCAACCAGTGTTTTACTAAACACCCAATGTGTACTTCGATTGGCCCTGTGTAGGCAGGTGTGAACAAATCTACTATGGTTCCTGCAGGAGAGGAAAAATCTTAAACCAACGATTACCATAAAGGATGCGGAGGATAGTGTGAGGAAAACAGGTGTTCCGCATGGGTCTCATGGAGCCCACCTTCCCTCACTAAGCCTGTTTCCATCATGGTAGGCATAATGCTATTTACCTTACAAGGTTTGTTTCTTGGGTTGTTTTTGTTTTGTTTTGTCCGTGAGGCTTATTTAGCTTCAGATGTAAAAGCCCAGAGGTTAGAGGTAAAGCACTGAACAGGTGCCAATCAATTGTCCTAACAAAGGCCACTTTTTTAAAGCTTTTTCTCTCTTCCCAAATTGAAAATAGAGCAAACATTTGTAGTACGGAGTTCCGCTGGCTGCCGATAAATCAGTGCACGAAACGGCTTCTCAGAAAATAGTCCTACTAACTTTCTTTTTCTCTTCTGCTTTATTAAGTAATTAGCAGCCAGCCAGTGGGAAATATCGGACAGGACCCTTGGTTCTCTATGCCTCCGCTGGAGGCGTAATAACATCCTGCCACAAACAAATGCGTGGAGACATCCATCCTAGGTGACCAGAATGATGGCCACCCCTCCAGCCAGGACACCTCTCAGATGCTGTGCTGGCCAGCCAACTTCGTAGGGAATCATGCTAAGAGGGAAGCGGCCACCTCCGTGCCACACGCAGAGTCCACTGTTTCAGAGGATTGTATTATTTACCATGGAGGGTGTCCGTCCAATACGGTGGGGTGTGGCTGCAGGTTTCTCTCTCTGGCTTTGCTGCCCGATCACGTCAGTCTCAAAGCTGGTCTCCCAACTTCCTAATCCCATGGCTGCTGCACCCTTTAATGGGGGGAGTGGGGGATGGACTGTTTGTTCTCCTCTTCCTGGCCACAAAGATTGACTTTCCAATCGACTTTTAGTGAGTGCATGCCTCTAGACGGTGAACATCCCGTTTTTCCCTCCCCCTTTAGGTGGGAGAGGGTGGCTAGGGGAGGCTGAAGTTGGATACTTGGCTTCTCCAGGGTCACTTGGGCTTTAATAAGACCCCAGCGGGTGAGGCTGTGGTTAACTAATTTCCCCCAAGGGCAGGGCCTTGTTAAGAAGGACCCAGTGCTCTGGGGTGTTTCAAAATGGTTCCTTTCCCCCCCTCCCTCTGCCAGCAGCAAGAAGGGATTTTTAGCTGACATTCATCGTGAGACCCCGGTAGACCTCCAGGAGCTAAAATTACCCTAAGCGAAGAGGCCCCCTGATGACTGGGTGTCCTCGGAGGTTTTGTCTCTCGGATTTGTCCACACTGAGCCTCCAGCCCCTCCCTGGGTCCCCGAAGTGTCTGCTGGGAGCTTCCTGCTCTGGTAAGTGGTGACTCTCTGCCCGTGTGTCTCTCCATTTTGGGGCCTAGGGGGCGGCGGCCTGCCTGTGTCCTCTCGTCCCCTACAGATTTAGGAAGAGTTGTTGACTTTTCAGCTCGTTCGGGTTTTTACTTGTTAGCGTGGAGTATCAGCTTCTAAGCTTGCGGGCTGGATCCAAAACCAAGTCTTATTTTTCTTCTGCCTGCCTATAGAGCACTCCGAATAGATAGGAGAATTTGCATAACTGAAACTCGGGTCGTTCGTTTCAGATAGTCTCTGTGAGTTTCAACTCGGAAGAACTTTCTAGAACAAGTTAATTGTGTATTTGAAGAGGAGCTAAGTCCTCCATGGTTTGGGCAGAGGTGCGGCCTCAGATCACAGGGGTGGGACGGCTTGCTTCTGGTTGAGCCTTACTCACGTTTACTCATAGTTTAATTCTGACTCTGTGTGGTAAGAATGCTTTATTTCCAGTCCCTCAGGGTGAGAAGGGGGGCAAGGATTTCTCCCTCTTACCCCTCTGGTCCATCAAATCCCACAATGCAGGTTCTTCTGGATTGGATTTGTCCTCAGGATAAAAGGAGGTCAAGACTCACTTAACTCTGAGCTCCACTTTCCTGGAGATCTTAACCTAGTAAATTCCTTACTATCTTATCTGAGATTTTAAGAAAGTTTTTTTTTTTTTTTAATGCATTTTACACAGCATTTTTAGTGATTTTCAGTGGGAGGGCTGTTCCAAATAACCTACCCAAACCTGCTGCTAGAAAGGGAAAGATACTCTATTTTCTTAATAGAATGTATTAATCTGAAATTTACCTCCTTACTCTCATTATCTGACACCTCCAATGAGATTATACATTCCATTATATTCTGTCTTGATCACTCATGTATCCGCAAGGCCTGACTAGTGCCTGGCACATGGCAGGCATCTAACAAAGGGTTGTGACAACAACGACAATAATAATAATGCCGTAACGGTAAAATATCTTTTATATTTTATATGTTTAATAATTTAATGATTATTAATCAAATAATTATTGATTATTAATTAATTTAATTTTTCTATTTTTAAAATATAATCTCCACCCCCTCATGGGGCTCGAACTCATGACCCCGCCATCAAGCGTCACACGCTCCACTGACTGAGCCAGCTAGGCGCCCCGTAACAGTAAACGATGTTAAGCATGGGATGCACCTAGTGTCTTAGTTGACGGCTCTGCTCTAGTCCCCCCTTCTCCAAGTCATCTCACGTGCGGTGGGAGATTTAACTTTGGAGAAGCGCATGCTCTCAACTTCCAGTAGTGTCCCATTGCTTTTCCCATAGAGACCATATTTCTTAGCCTGGTATCCATACAAATCTGACCGTAAACTAATTTTCTATTCTTTTTGCATCCCGTGTTATCCCCCAAACCAGCCTACTTGGCATTTTCCGAACACGCGACACAACTTTGCGATCCCTAATTCCCTTTCCTTGATTGTTCTTCCCATTAACTCTTTTTTTTTTTAGTATGAAATTTATTGTCAAATTGGTTTCCATACAACACCCAGTGCTCCTCCCAGAAGGTGCCCTCCTCAATACCCATCCCATTAGCTCTTCCTTCTGTTCCAAACCTTCTAATCCTTTGACACACCGCTCTGATTCCACTTCCTCTACGATTCCTTCTCTCATTCCCTGGCAAGAATTAATGCTCCTTTCTTTAACCTCCCAGAGTGTTTTGGGCTTCCTTATATATCTCTTAGCGCATGTGCTTTGCATCACAACTACTTCTCCACATGGACTGATGCTTCCCCCAAAAACTTGAGCGTGCCTTGCACATCGCAGACGCGCGACAAATACGAATAGAAAAATGGATCATCGAAACAGGCTTCGACTGTGAACCTCAAATAATGCCAGACAAGGGAATGTTTGTCTACTACAGCCAGAAATACCTTACCTTTCAGGCTTTTGGAGATTTCTGAATATACTAAGTGGGGTAAGGCAGTAGCCATGCCAATGGACACTTACGTATTTTTATTAAAATTATTATTTAAATTTATATCCAGGTGTTTGACACCTTTTACAGAATGGTCGGGGGCCAACATGCTGTTCTTCCTTTCTTAATTTTCTTTTAAATTCTAAAGCACATGGAAATTTTCATCAGAGGACTCAAAGAATCTAGGCCTAAAAGTTAATTCTAACGACACCCACACCATTTTGAGTCTGACTCACATTTCCTATCAGCAGTTCCTGTAACCTTGTTGAATTTCTCATTTGTACTATTACTTCACCAAATGCCACAACCCTGAAAAACAGAAACCCAAGACGGCATTTCTCGTTTCCGGAGGCTAGGTCCTACAGGTGGGAAAGTCCAAGTTATAAAACTGGACATTGGAAATCCTGGGTCTTCAGCCTAATGTGCTGGCTTTTTGTTTTGTTTTGTTGTCAAAGACAACAGGCAGGAACTGGCAGCTATCATGTTACCAGTTATATTAATGCAATAAACAGACAGCATCGTCATGTTTTGTTGACTACTAAGAATCTTCTAAGTTCTGCGGAACAACACTTGTGGCCAAGGTATTCCCTCTGATACTCTTTCAAAGGATTTGGAGCAGGACCATTACTGGATGTATGACCACTGATGCTACTGCTAGAAAAACTCTCTAAGGCGGGAGTGTCACGGGCCAGGAAATCTAACCTGGATGCCAGCAATCTGAGCAAGAACCCAGGAGGGCCCAACTGAGGGAAGCAAGGGTTCGGTGACGGGGGATGCCAAATGACGCTTGATACAGTTTCAGTCTGCTTAAAGGTTAAATCGGGTCATGCCTCATAAGATCTTAAGTCTGACATCTTGTCGATAATGTTGGAGGCACATTGGTGTGGAATGTCTTGTATCCCAACCAGGTTACGTGCCTCAAATCTATTCTTAACACAATCGCTGCTAGAAATCCAAGCTTCTCTATCCCCCCACCCCAAGTCACTCTTCCACATTCTTCTGTTCATCCCCATGTGGACCCAATCCCCAGCCCAACCTCTCCTCCAACGCCCCTGCTGCCCCTCCCAGTGGAACCTCCCCTTTGTAATCGGCAAACCCCTCCAGTTCCACCTTCATTCCTTCCGGAGCCCCCTGCTCACCCTGAGAACGTTTTACTGCAGCCAGAGCAGTTGGGTTGGCTCACTCCCGCTCTCTGTCTGTCTGTCTCTCTCTCTCTCTCTCACACACACACCCCTTAGACCTCAGGACCAGAAGCAAAAGCCAGGCTTTCCTGGGTTGCCCTTATGCTTTGCAGGCCATGTCTCTCCCTCTCTGTTGCACAAACCCCTGCTTTTTGAGACTCTCATCATTCACCTGCCACCTTCGCGCACCGACTTCCAGAACACACCCTTCGCACTTCGCGCGCACACACGACCCCTCGTATGCTCAAGGCTTTAGTTCCTGGCTGGCTGTCTTCTTCCCACCTCACCCCCTGCAGGATTTTTGGCCATTTCAATGCACACGGTGATGATACGTCCGCCATGCCGGCCTCTTAGAACTTTGATCACTCACATGCGGGTCACATGTGGCTTAGGTCACCTACCCCTGGTTCCTTCCTGCCTTACCTGTCTTGTTTATGCCCTGAAACGGTGCTCTCTGTTTCTCCTCGGGACCATTCCAATAGCTTACCGGTATGCTTCGGTGTCTACATTCTGAGAAAAAACTTCTCTCTGAGGCAGACTGGAGTTGGGTCACGCTGGCTCCCAAGAGACAGATGTGAAATTTTCAGGGATTTTGCCAGCTCTTTGACATTAATTACGCTGGGGACTTGGAATTGGCCGTGCTGGGAGTGTTTATAACCACTACAAGGCTTTGGTTTTCCGAAAGGGGTTTTGTTAAACATTTACCAGCACGTTCCCGTCTTATCCTTCATTCTCCTGCTGTTACCAGTGGGTTCTCTGCTGCTCCCCTCACCTTTGTCCCTGTCGAGGCAGAACTTCTCAAGAGCTGTCTCAGCCTTGAGTTGCCGTCCCCTGTTCACCCCTCACACCCACGCCAATCTAGCTTCCGTCTCTGTCAAGGTCACTTAACACCTGCACGTTACCAGACCCGAAAAACACTTTCTTGGTGACCTCACTTGAGTTTTGCCTTCAACTTCCCTACCCGTGTCCTCCTCCTGAAAACACATTCTTCTCCTAGAAGTGTGAGACCACGCTTCTAGGTTTTCTCCTGCCTCTCTTGCTGGTCTTGTTTCAGGATCTGTTGTAGGCTTCTCTCTGCCTCCCTCAGACACACACACAACTTCCAAATGTTGGCTCCCTCACTTCCCCAACACCTTCTTCTCACGTGACCACATCCCGTCTCCCTGTTTACACACTAAAGATTCCTAAAGGGATACCTCATACCTCTCTGATCTCCACACTTCCCCAGATAACTGCCTATTTGACAACACTGTGCGGATGCACACTTTGCTCTAAATGTAACATGTCCTGGGGCACCTGGGAGGCCCAGTTGGTTAAGTGTCCGACTTCGGCTCAGGTCATGATCTCATGGTTCGTGGGTTCGAGCCCAGCGTCGGGCTCTGGGCTGACTGCTCGGAGCCTGGGACCTGCTTCGGATTCTGTGTCTCCCTCTCTCTCTGCCCCTCCCCTGCTCATGTTCTTTCTTTCTCTCACTCAAAAATAAAAATAAAACATTGAAAAAAAAAAAAGGTTACGTGTCCTGGGGTACCTGGGAGGCTCAGTAGTAGAGCGTCTGACTTCAGCTTAGGTCACGATCTCCTGGCTCCTGAGTTCGAGCCCCACATCAGACTCGCTGCCGTCAGCCTGGGATCCTCCGTCCCCTTCTCTCTCTGCCCCTCCCCCACTGAGGCTCTCCCCCAAATAAATAAATATTAAAAAAAAAAAAAGCAACATATCCTGATTCCTTCACAACTTGGCCAGCTAGCTCCTCCCCCCAGCTTCCCCACCTCAGTAAGTGGTGGCACCAGTCAGTCATTTGCCCAGGCTGGAAACGTGGGCCATCCAAGATTATTACTCGGTCATCATCGTTCCCCACCCTCAAGGCATCCGCAAGGTCTCTGTGTCTACCTCCTGGATGTACGTGCGTCTCACCTCCCCCTGCCTCTGCCCGGGGCCAAAACCACACAGTCGTCCGAGTCACCCTCAAGCTCAGCCTCGCCTGTGTCTTCCCAGCAGCCTCCTCACTGGTGTTCACACTTCCACTGCTGCCCCTGATTTACCCCCCACCCCCACCCCCACCAGCCAGAGGGGACCGTTCAGAAAGAAGATCCTAGAAATTAAAATGGCTTTCAAAAACTTTGAGAATGCGTGGAAGAGTCATCATTTCACTGTTAAAATGGCCAGTGCCAAGAACGCAAATATAGAATAAACTACCAATAAAACAGTCTTGCAAACTGCATAGAAATAAATTCATAGAAGAGTTCAAGAGGGCAGGTGTGACAGAAAAATTAGACGGAAATTATTCATCTTGTGATGGATCAGTTTGATGGAAATTCTTTATATTTTATTTATCTTTTTTAATGTTGATTGACTTTTTTTTTTTTTTTACCATTTATTTACTTTTTTGAGAGACAGAGCAGGAGCAGGGGAGGGGCAGAGAGAGAGGGGGAGACACAGAATCCGAAACAGGCTCCAGGCTCCCAGCCGTCAGCACAGAGCCCGATGTGGGGCTTGAACTCACGAACCGTGAGATCATGACCTGAGCCAAAGTCAGATGCTTAACCGACTGAGCCACCCAGGTGCCCCTATTGATTTATTTTTGAGAGAGAGAGAGAGAGAGAGAACACACGCAAGTTGGGGAAGAGCAGAGAAAGAGAAGAAGACACAGAATCTGAGGTAGGCTCCAGGCTTCGACGTGGGGCTCAAACCCACACACTGTGAGATCATGACCTGAGCCAAAGTCAGATGCTTAACCGACTGAGCCACCCAGGTGCCCCTTTGTATTTTAAATTTATAAAATTCTCATAGGCATCATCTTATCCCCTTTTGTTTGAAGAAATCATTTTTTGTCACATGAATTTAAGCTTTGAAATAGTAGCTGTCATTTTATTCACTTATTTTAAAGATTTTATTTTTAAGTCATCTCTACACCCACCGTGGGGCTTGTACTCACAACCCCGAGATCAAGAGTCACACGTTCCATTGATTGAGTCAGCCAGATGCCCCTGACAATAACAGTTATCACTTTAAAAACAGGAAAACATGCAAGAGGAATTTTAAAATTCAAAGGTGTGGGGGTGAAACAGGTGAAGGGACTTAAAAGCATCCTTATCTTGATGAGCACTGAGTAGTGTATGGAATTGTTGAATCACTATGTTGTACACCTAAAACTGATTTAACGCTGTGTTAACTCTACTGGAATTACAATAAAATAGAAAAAAAAAACATTCAAAGTTTAACAATATCCTTGAAAATGACGGCCGAAACCTTTTGCGTGCAAGCTACCAAAAGAAAGCTGCTGCATCTCGGGTCTGCCTAAAATTATCTAATCAAACAAAAATCACTCAACTAGTGTTCATCCTTCGCTATGGTATAAAAAGAAAATGGGAGTCTTACAAAGTTTTCATATACCTATGGACCTCTGTGAAATTACTTTTTTTTTTTGGAAAATGTTTTTTGAGAGAGAGAGAGAGAGAGAGACAGACAGAGCATGAGTGGGGGAGGGGCAGAGAGAGAGGGAGACGCAGAACCCGAAGCAGGTTCCAGGCTCCGAGCTGTCAGTGCAGAGCCTGACGCGGGGCTCGAACTCACGGACCACGAGACCATGACCTGAGCTGAAGTTGGACACGCACCCGACTGGGCTACTCAGGTGCCCCCAATTTACCTTTTAAAACGAAATCAGCTACCCCCCCTTAACCTTTCCTGTGCTAGCCTGGAAATTAAAATGGCTTTTAAGGATTCCAAGGATACGTGGAAAAGTGATTCTCTCACCCTTGAACTTGCCAGTAATTTTTTTTTTTGAAATTATAGTAGTTTTCCAATTGACCCCGAAGACTCCCGAGTCAGATCACCCTTTTTCAAATGGAAAACAGATGGCTTTAACACGCTGCCGAAAACCTTCTCATCACATCTTATCTAAGATCCACATACCTTTCCTAGGGGCCCTGCATAGCCTGGCCTTTACCTTTCTCTCGGCTTTATCCTGTGTCCCTTGTTCTCTAACTCCACCAGCATCACGGACACCGGCTTCCTCTCAGTCCCTGGGACACCTTCTTCCTTCAAAATTAGTGGTGTTGGCGGAGGTGGTAAGGGTTTTGTCTTTCCCCTCCGGGCATTTGCACAAGCTCTTCCCTCTGTCCAGGGACACTTTCCCTTTCACTTTCTGCTGACTTCATCTCATCTTTCAGGGCTTGTCTCAAACACCATGTTCCAGAAAAGCGTGGCAGGCCGGGGGTCCAGAGGCGCATTGTGGACAGAATGGACAGATCAGGCAAACAGCAAGTTGCCTCCCTTTCAAGTAAGTAAATTCGTATCTTAAATGTACTGCGTGGTTGGTCAAGTAACACCGCCTTGAATTTGTTGTGTATGCTTCGGTTTCTTGAGAGGTGGCTTTGGCTGAGCCCCCTGGGACCAGGAGGCGACGGCAGAGATGCTCTATAGGGCAGGACCACGTTCCTCCAGCTGCCAAGGGCTTCATAGCGACCGCTGGTCTTTTCCAAGCTCTCCTTTCTGCCTTGACAAATGTCAGCCAGCCCCATGTCTTGGGTCCATTCCCCAGAAGCAGAGGCGAGGTAGGGATTCTTGTACAAGTGGCGAGCTGGGCACGTGCTCTCAGGAGGAATCTGCGGGAAGGTGGGAGAAGCCGGGAAGGGCAGGGAGGCAGCTAAGAAAAGCCGGGCCTCAGCCTGATCCCGCAGATGCAACATGAATGGCACCACGGAGCGGTTCCTCTTTGAAGCAGAGGGTCTGGGCTGTGTCCCTGCACCTGTCAGTCACTGGCTGAGGACACCTCGATGGTGGGCGTACAGGTAACCTCACAGAGACTGAGGAGGCCGTTGGGAACCCTCAACAGCCAACACCCAGCAGTCCGTTGCATCCTCCAGGTAAAAGGGACCTGGGTTGGGAACCAAACGCTATGGATCATCTCAGGGCAGGATTGTTCAGCCATGGTGCTATTCACATTTGGGGCTGGACGATTCTTTGTTGCAGCGGGGGGGGGGGGGCTGTCCCGTGCATTGTAGTGTGCTTACCAGCATCTCTGGCCCCCACCCACCAGATACCAGTAGCACACCCCACCCCAGTCTCTAGATCTTGCCAGATGTCCCCTGGAGTGTGGAACTGCCTTCTCCTCCCCAGCCATCCCAGGATATTCTGTGGGAGGGAGCTCCTAGCCATTGCACTGCCTGTTCACCGAGGATAGAGCATCCTACACACACATTCCACTGTGTGTAAGTGTGTGTGTTCGTGCACATGCGTGCGCAAGGTGAGGAGCCTAAGCTTCTCCGAATACAACTTGCTAAACGAAGGCTGGGGCAAGCCGGAATGAAAAGAATAATCCGGGAAAAGATCTACCAATGGCCAATAAGCACATGAAAAGGTGCTCAACATTACCAACCATTAGGGAAAGGCAAATCAAAACCACAATAGGATGCCACCTCATACCCGTCTGGATGGCTACTATTAAACAAACACAAAACACAGAAAAGGACAAGTGTTGGGAAGGATGCGGACAAAGGGAAACCCTCCTGCGACTCTTGGTGGGAAAGTAAAATGGCGAAACAACCATGGAAATGAGAGTTCCTCAAATAATTAGAAGTAGTATTACCGTACGATCCAACGATTCCACTTCTGGATATCTGGATAAGTATATATATCCCACGGAACTGGAAGCAGGGTCTTAGAGTGAAATTCATACAGGCATGTTTATAGCAACATTATTCACGAGAGCCGAAAGGCAGAAGCAATCCAAACTTCCATCGATGGATGAATGGATAAAGAAATTGTCCATACAGTTGGATATCACTGAGACTTGGAAGGAAATTCTGACACATGCCGTAACGTGGATGAACCTTGAGGACATCACGCTCAGTGACAGGAGCCAGTCACCGAAGGGCAAATATGGTGTGATCCCACTTCTGTGAGGTATCTGGAAGAGTCAAGTTCATAGAGACAGAAAGTGGAACAGTGGTTGCCAGGGACTAGGGCAAGGGGGGAGTGGGGTGTTGCTTAATGCAGAGCATAGTTTCGCTTTTGCAAGATGAATCGAGTTCTGGAGGTTAGTTGCATAAGCAAGTGAATGGACTTAACACTGCTTGAACGGTACACTTAAAATGATTTACATGATTTTTTTTTAATTTTTACATATATTTGTTATTTTAGAGAGCACGTGAGCAGGGGAGAGGGAGAGAGAGAACCTCAAGCAGGCTCCAAGTTGAGCACAGAGCCCAACACGGGGCTCGATCCCACAACCCTGGGATCATGACCTGAGTCAAAATCAAGAGTCGGACGCTCGAGCAACTGAGCCACCCAGGTGCCCCTAAATGATTTTTTGAAAATCTATGATAGTTGTAGCGGGGGAAAAAAATGACAAAATAAAAGTAAGGTAACTGGTCTATAAATTCAAACTGGTGTATTTCCACAGCTTCCGAGAGCCCAGCTACGCTCTTACAGTAATTAGTAGTAGCATATTATTTAAATTTGGGAGGGGGTTGTTTTACGACCTCTTTGCTCTATAATCAATTTTAAAAGACAACTGCTAGATTCGAAAGTTGGAAAGAGAGATTGATCCTGTGGAGTGGCACTTTGCGTTTAGAATCCCCTGGTCCCCTAGGATGGGGATTTCTCCCGCAGGCAGGGTTCCCGGCCAGGCCTTTTCACTGCAGACTCCCCCCTCTCCCAGATGACATCCACGTGTTTCAATATTGAGTCGTCTACTGGGTGTTTCCTGAATGAAGTTCTCAATTCCAGATGAATAAGACTTCCCCAGAAACCCGACGTGATGGTCAGGGCACTGCCTCTTCCCAGCAGAAGCATGCCCTCCCACACCACCGCAATGTCATGAGGGATTACGAAGGGCGGGTTCCTCAGACAGAGAGTAGAGCATGTTTATACAACGGGACTTCATGGGAAAGCAAAACTTCCATGCAGATTCATTCATTCGTTCGTTCGTTCGTTCATTCATTCATTCATTCTACAAATATGTACCGTGTACCAATGTTAGGAAGGCACTGGAAAACCACTATTAAAAATGAAGACAGGGGCACCTGGATGGCTCCGTCAGTTGGGCATCTGACTCTTGATTCCGGCTCAGGTCACGATCTCACGGTTCTGAGCTGGCAGCGTGGAGCCTGGATGGGACTCACTCACTCTCTCTCACTCTCTTTCTCTCTCTCTCTCCCCCCTCTCTCCCTCTCTCACTGCCCCTTCCCTGCATGCTCTCTCTCTTCATCTCTCTCTCAAAATAAATAAACATTTAAATAAAAAAATGAAGACAGGACTTTACTAAAGCCATTTTATTGAGGCATAATTTACATACAATACAATTCACCCTTTCAGGTATGCAGCTCTGTAAGCTGACAATGCACATAGTATAACGACCACCACAGTCAAGATGCAGAATATTTCTGGGGCGCCTGGGTGGCTCAGTCGGGTGAGCGTCTGGCTTCATCTCACGCCATGACCTCACAGTTTGTGGGTTCGAGCCCCGCATCGGGCTCTGGGCTGACAGCTCAGAGCCTGGAGCCTGCTTCGGACTCTGTGTCTCCCTCTCTCTCTGTCCTTCCCCCACTCACACTGTCTCTCTCTCTCTCTCTCTCTCTCTCTCTCAAAAAAGGAATAAATGTTAAAAAAAAATTTTTTTAAAGATGCAGAATATTTGTCACCCCGAAAGTTCTCTTGTGCCCCTTTGTAGCCAAGCCCTCCCCGTCCCCACAGCCCCTGGCAACCACTAATTTGATTTTTGTCCCTACAGTTCTGCCTTTTCCAAATGTCAGATAAATGAAATCACGGTGTGTAGCTTTTGGGTCGGGCTCCTTTCGTTTAGCATAATCCTGTTGAGATGCCTCCATATTGTTGCCTGTATCAGTGACTCATTCCTTTTCATTACTGAGTAGTATTCCACTTTGTGGACATAACACAATCTATTTACCCATTCTCCAGCTGATGAACATTCAGGCTGTTTCCAGTTGCCAGCATTATGTATAAAGCTGTTACAAACATTACCATATAGGCCACTGCGTGGGCATAAGTTTTTGTTGCTTTTGGATAAATACTTTGGAGTGGCATTGCTGGGTCATTTGGACAGTGTCTGTTTAAGTTAATAAGAAACTGCCCAACTGGTTCCTTTTTTTTTCTTTTTTTTTCATGTAAAATTTATTGTCAAATTGGTTTCCATACAGCACCCAGTGCTCATCCCAACGGGTGCCCTCCTCCATGCCCATCACCCACCCTGCCCTCCCTCCCACCCCCCATCAACCCTCAGTTTATTCTCAGTTTTTAAGAGTCTCTTATGGTTTGGCTCTCTCCCTCTCTAACTTTTTTTTTTTTCCAACTGGTTTCTAAAATAGCTCTACCTCTTTGCATTCCTACCAGCAATATATATCATCTGGATCCTCACCAGGCAGACAAAGCTTTTCACGAATATCAGCCTCTTATTTATTTCAGACCTGCAGTAATCATGGTCATTATATCCTCAGCAAAGTGTGGCCACGCCTTTAAGCTTCTCACTCTAGAAGCTGGGGCTCCAAAGTCTGCACTGCTTGGTTGTTTCCACTAGGCACACTCCTCTTTATATAAAAATGCCTTCGTGATCTCATTAGGTTTAAGAAATTACAGCAGGGCAGAATTAGCCCTTAGCAAAATAGAAACAGACACAGGATAGAATAGTATATGCTTCGTGTTAGAAGGAGTCGTAAAAGCCTTCTCTGTCCCACCCCCCTGGGATGCTCGAACCTCATCTTACTATGTCCCTGGAGAAAGGACTTCCAGGTTCTGCCGCAATCAGTTCTCTTTCAGGGACCTCGTTTCCTCCTGAGGCAGTATAGTAATCAGGAGTCTGTTACTCAAAGATAACAGTCGTCACGAATTGCGTGAGCTATGGACAGCCACTCCAATTTGAGGGTTCACTGGTCTCCATTCGGGGCACGGGGGCCCACATAATTCCAATCCCTATTTTTATCTGGCATCTCTCCCAATATTTGAAAACAGCTCTCCCGTCTCCTGAAGTACCTCCTCTCTCCTAGACTAAGCATCGCTAGTTCTCTTGACCATCCTCACCCAACTTTTGAGTTCCTTCTCCATGCTGTCCCCCTCCGCTCGACAGATACAGCCATGTCTAATCTTCCCAAACCGGGAGCTCAGTACTGATCCCCAAACGAATAGGTCTAGAAAACATGGCGAGGATTCTGCTCCAGAAAACAAGGCGAGGATTCTGCTCCAGAAAACATGGCGTAGATTCTGTTCCAGGGCATCACAGTCACTTTTTTGACAGATGTTCCGGGTGCCTCACACTGAGCTTGCTGTCAGCTATTATTATCTGTTAGCCTGGCTACTTAGTCCTATCTTCCCCGATCTGTATGTGTAGACTTAAATTTTGGGAGCCTCAAGAGAAGGACCTAAAATGTTCTCATTATAGATTCATCCAATGCTCCAATTTTCCAGGGCTTTGGGTGACCCTGATTTGTTTACTATCTCAACTTTGCCATCACCTCCAATTTTTTTTAAATTTTTTTAACGTTTATTCATTTTCGAGAGAGAGAGAGAAAGTGGGGGAGGAGCAGAGAGAGAGGGAGACACAGAATCCGAAGCAGGCTCCAGGCTCTGAGCCGTCAGCACAGAGCCCGATGCGGGGCTTGAACTCACGAACCGCGAGATCATGACCTGAGCCGAAGTCGGACGTTTAACCGACTGAGTCACCCAGGTGCCCTGTCACCTCCAAGTTTGATAAGAGCAAGTCTACAAAACCTTTGTGCAGCAATGGATATTTGTTGAGCACCTCCTATGTCCTATGCTCTTGGGCAGGCCCTGTGAATACAAAGATAGATGCGGCCATTTCTGGAGAAGCTCACAGCGGTCGGGTGAGTTTTGAACTACCCTGAAAGCCTCCCACAGGATTCCACGAGTGTAAGCATCAGAACACCATGGGCTCTGTCTTCTGATGAGTCACTAACCCATCTACTTGCACAGCATCCAGCCCAGATGTCTCCATTTTGCCCACACGGCTGGCATGAGAAAGCCTGAAGACCACGCAGAAATGTCCATACGCTCTGTCCTACGTCGCTGCTGAGCTAGGGGTCAGAGCATTCAGAGGGGTGAGGACAACAGTCTTCTGTGAACTGTGTTTAGCAAGTGGCCAGCCCACACTCTGACCACATCCCCACTGTGCTCACCCCACTTTCCTTAATCTCAAAACATTACATAAACTTATTCACATGCACATAAGGATTACTGAAAAAATACCATGGTTTGAAGTAGATAATGAGCTCCCGGGGTGGCGCAGCTTACAGGAACAGGTAACTAACTAGAGCGTAAATAATGAAAGAATACCCTACACAGGGGAAATTGTATCTTAGGGGGTAAGCCTCCTTTCAGAGTAATAAATCTTGTCGGACAATTTGGGCAGTGTCCAAGAGGCTTCTTGGGCTGTGGAGATTGGCAGTCTAGGTGCATAGTGATTTTTTTTTTGCAAGAGGAGAGGAGAGAAGAGGCCCAGCACTGACCCCCCCCCCCCCCCCCCCCCCCCGCCCAGAGGCCTGGGCGCAGCTCCCTCCAAGAAGGGAAAAGACTGCCTTGGGTGCTCCAACTCCACATGGGAGAAAGGCAAGCTGGGTACGTGTGCACACTTAACCATTATTTGACAGCCGTTTTATTGGCCCCATGGAGCATTTATAGATCTGTGGTTTGGATTGTTTCCCTCTCCCCCCAGACCACCCCCATCCGGGAAAGTGTTTCCAGAGGTGAGACCTCCTTTACAGGAAGAAATCAGCATAGAACCACAGATTGTATGGGCCAGGGTGGTTTGGGTCACTGACGACTATGATCCCAAGGAGCAAGTCTTTGGAAAAGGGTGGCTTCCTCAGGAAGTTCTTCTTCGACCTCCAGAGAGAAGGGCCTCCAGAAAGCCCCCTCTTCTCCACCCCTGCTCCAGAAAGGTCTCCTACAACGCCCAGGAAACAGGCTTCTTATCCAGAACGTGACAGGTGCCGACCAGTTTAAAGGACAAAGTCTGAACCGTGTGTGGTTTGTTTCTCCCTCATTTCCACGGGAAGAACTAACCCCCCCCACCCCCTCAGGGACAGGACACCCCCCCCTCCCCCGCATCTGATTCTGCCGCCAAAGCTCGGTGAACTCTTCCCCGTTCTGTTGTTTACTCACTTCTCGCAGGGTCTCTGCTCAGCCCGGGGAAGCCGAGCCGCGGCTCCTCAGATGTTATTTATCTTTTCCTGCGAGGGATTTGTGACAGTCCAGGGTGTCGTGTATCCTGTGAGATTGTTTATCACCCAGCCCCGCCGCGGCCCGGAGCGGCCGCCTCGCCAGCACTTGACGTCCCGAAACCCCGGACTACGTGAGCCAGCGGAGGGCGGGGAGGTCCCCCCTTGGGCGCTGGGGTGAACCCGCGTCCTCTGGAGCCTGCTGCGACGTGTCCTCAGGCCAGGGCCCTGACCCCGGGCGCCCAGGTGAAATTGACCAGACAGCCGCGCGCTGCTCCCGCGCCCCCCTCCCCCGCCGGCTCCGCGGAAGTCCCCGCCGAGCGCCACCGGCTCGGACGCCGGGCCCCGCGGGGACCCCCAGGCGCAGCGCCCCCCACCCCCCGGCCGGTCCCGCACGGCGCGGCGCCACCGCGGCCAGGCGTGGGGTCAGGGCGCCCCGGGCGCTCTCCGTGCGGAGTCACCGGCGGGTCAGCCCGGCGCAGGGGCCTGGCTCTCCAGGGAACCCTGGGGGGAGAGGCTGCCCCGCGGCCCCCTCCCCCTGCGGGCGCGCGGAGAGCGCTCCCGCCGAGTCCCGCCAGGAGCCGGGCACCGCCGGCGCGGGGGGCCGCCGTCCGCTCGGGCTCACCGCAGGAGCGGGGCTGGCGCCCGGGCGGGCGTGGGGCGGGAGACGCGCGGCTCCCGTAGGACCGAGGCCGGTGGACGCCGTGAAACCAGCCCCTAGGGGGACTCTGGGCTGAGGCGTGTCTCTCTCCCTCGCCTTTGCCTTTCCGTTCTCTGCGTTTGCAGCCTTTTCCCTTGGTTTTCCTGCCCTTCCCTTTCTCTTTTGGTCTTCTGGACGCTTTTGGAGGGCTCGGTCTCCCTTGCCAGCTTTAGGAGCGCGCCCGGGGAGCGGAGGCAGGACGGGAAGGGGCTGCGCCCCCGCGCTGCCCGCGCATCCTCGCACCACACGCGCACACACGCACATGCACACTCACACGCTTAGGGGGAAAGATCAAACGCTCTCGGCGGCCCGAGGTCTGTTTTCTCAGGCGTCCTCCCCCCATCGCCGCATTGTTAGCGGGACAATGGGCTCCTGTGTCCGTCTTGTTGGCACCGGTTTTGTACGATGCAGGAAACAGCATTTCCTCTCGGCGCTGGAAAATTAACTTGGATCGTGCTTTTCCCTTTTTATTGAGAATCCGCACACACCCCGGGAAACCCGAGCTCCCGGAGAGGGGAAGGAGCGGCAGCAAGTAGACGTCCCGAAGTCCTGCCCCGGCCCGTCCCCTTCCCGCTCAGCTCACGGCTCCAGGGGCTCTGCCAGAGGAGGAAACTCCCGGCGCTGAACAATGAGATGGGGCTGGGTGTCTCAACGGTGACCCTCCCAGTGGGGCCGACGGGACCGACCGTGCCAAGCGTCGGTCAGAGCCCTCGCGCAGCCCTGGGGCAGAGGAACTTGGCGCAGAGACCACCCCCGCTGCGCAAAGATCCCCCCCCCCCAGCACACACCTCGGAAGGCACCGGCGGCGGTGGGTTCCCAGTTGGCTGCCTCTGCGCCTTGCCACGAGTTTGCCTAGGTGGTCCTAAAATGCACGGATATGAGTGAACCGTTAGGCCCCCAAAGTTGCTAGTAAGTATTCTCGCACTCCGCTTCTGCTTTGGTGTTGATCTCACTTTGCCCTGGCTCTTGTCTCCGGAACTAACACCAGATGCCAAAATCAGAGAAGCAGAGAGGGGTCTTCTCTGTCTGCATTTGTCACTGCAAATGTTTCCCCAAAATGTAGACATCTGTGCCTCTCCGAGCTAGTGCCCCGTCCCCCGTCTCCTACTGTTCACATCTGTAGGCTGGGCCTCCAAACAGCCCAGCGCGGAAAGTGCCCGTAACATGTATACGTGTATGTAATTTACATGCTATTCTCTGTGTATGTAATTTACATGCTATTCTCTGTGCCTTACAAGAGTGTGCGCACACTTCTCCTGCAGGATGCGTTTAGTGACTGCAATACCACTGCCACCCCCGTGTCCTCTGCCCAGGTTCTGATGGCCGCCTGCGGAGAAGACAGGGCTCCCTGTCAAATCCACCATAGGCGTCCCTCTGCTTCTCATTCATCTTTTGCAACAAACTCTTCAAACATGTCATGGAAACTCTTCCCAGATACCTCCCCCCACATATGTGGAACCTCTCCTGCTATCAACACCCCCCCCCCCACGCTAGCGAGGCACATCTGTTAAAATCCATGAACCTACAGGGACACATCATTACACCCAAGTCCATAGTGCACATTAGGATTCACATATGGTGCCCTACATTCCGTGGGTTTGGAAAAATGTATAGGGACACGTACCCATTATTATAGTGTCCTACAGAGGATGATACCATACTCCACTCTAAAAATCCTGTGTTCCATCTGTTCATCCATCTAAACCCTCAGTTTTTTAGTTTATGATCATGCCTGACATTAAGATCAAAACAGAAGACTATCAAAAGGGACTTTGAGGGCTTTCTATCCTACATGAGTAAGATATAAATCAGAATTGCAAGGATCGTTGATCTGTTGCTGGCACTGGCTTCCAACACTCCAGGTTTAAAATCTCCCTTTTTCTGAGGTGCCTGGGTGGCTTAGTCGGTTAAGCCTCCGACTTCAGCTCAGGTCACGATCTCATAGTTCGAGCCCTGCGTCAGGCTCTGGAGCCTTCTTCCAGTTCTGTGTGTGTGTCTCTCTCTCTGCCCCTCCCCCACTCATGCTCTGTCTCAGAAATAAATAAACATAAAAAAAATTTTTTTAATCTCCTTTTTTCCTGACCACCCACGTTTATCCCGTCTTCCTTTTCCAACTGCGAGAGTTAGTGGTCTGTAAAACAAATGCCTAAGTATTTAAATCCTCTAGGGAAGCACTAAAAGGACCCCTTTGGGACTCTTTGTAATGTGAAAATCATCCTCTGACTGCTTTGCTCCCAGTTGCTGGGGTCCTTAATATCACCTGGCCTGCCCGACTGAACTGAGGGGAGCCATGGTTAGAAGCCAAGGCTGCTTCATGCTTCCTGAATGAATGAATGAATGAATGATCATATTCTATCTTTTTGTTTACACGTCACTTTATTTATAAGCTCACAAAAGAGACTATAGCTTTGTGGTGTGTAGAAATAAATTGGGGGGAAACAGGCAGAGGAATCTCAAAGAAGGTATAAATTGGGTGCCTCCTAATGGCTCAACAAATATTTTGTAATGGTGAAAAAGTTGGCTGGCTCCGATGGTTAGTTGAGATGCATTGAGACTTATCCAGCAGACTGTGCAAAATCCTGTCGCTGTGAGTGTGCTTCTTAAGAGGGTCCTCCCTTCTTTTGCAGAAATACTGCCTCTGAAAACACTGCTGCTCTTATCTTGCCAGGGCCTTTTGATAGAGCATGCAACTCTGATTTGAACCTACTGTAGTTTTTACTGATCTTTTTAAGGTTTGTTTGTTTGTTTTTGTTTTTTTTTTTTTAGTGCTTATTTATTTTTGAAGAGGGGGAGGGGCAGAGAGAAAGGGAGACACAGAATCCGAAGCAGGCTCCAGGCTCCGAGCTGTCCGCACAGAGCCCGATGCGGGGCTCGAACCCACAGACCGTGAGATCACGACCTGAGCCGAAGTCGGACACTTAACCGACTGAGCCACCCGAGCACCCTGGTTTACTTATCTTTTTATATATTTGTTCCGACTAGACAATGAGCCCCTTAGAGCATTGCCTTGGATCTCCTGGCCTATCATCGTTTCCTGCACCTAGAAGTACATCAATAAATGTCGGATGGTGGTAATATACTAGTAACTAGGTAGATACACTAGTAACCTGTGTGAAATGAATGCAGAGGTCAAAAGTCATCATGTAGCAAATTAAATGATGTCTAATGCCCTCCAGTGGCAGTTTTCCAATGGCATACGTGGATGTGCTTCCAGGAACCAGTGGAGAAGGACCTTTTACCAGAGTGATTTTTATAGTTGCGGTCCTGCAGCTTAGGACCATTTTGCAAACATCTCTCCCAGAGGAATGACAACAACAGACGAAGGCAGATTGCTATCCCAAACCTACTAATGGGGAAAAGCGTCGAAGATTCAACTTTCCCTGTCACCCTCCCTTGAAGGAACACCTTTCTGAACATGCTCTTTGCTCTCTGAACTAGAAAGAAAAGAAAACCCTTTGGAAAAGAAATGCTCAGAGCTGGGGAAGATGATGGGAGGTCTGAATCCTCTGTTCTCTTCAGTGGAAATGGCGGTCTGCACCCATAGCTCCAGATTCCTAAGGCTCCCATCTGTCCACACATCCCGTTGGTGTTTGCACCTATTTCATTGCTGCCAGCATCTGAGAAGCAGGTAATGTCCCCCACCCCAGCCCCCACCCCATAGCCTTCTCACAAAAGGATTGGCCCCAATTTAAGCTAAATAAGTCAGGGGCTTATGGAGCTGGGTAGCTTCTTTGATAACCTTCAGCCAGGGGGATGTTAGCAGCTCACAGATGCAAAATGGCCACGTTTCCGCTTGCTTTCCCATGGACTGTTCGTGTTGGCTTCGCTTGCGTGGGTGACCAGAGGTAAGTCTTTTCTTTCCTCCATGGATTGCTGAAACCTGTCAGTAAAACTGCTCCTTGGCTCCATTACGTGGAAGTCTATATGAAAGAAATTCATTCAGGGAGCTATACGGTGCCCTCGCTTGCTTCGTGAGGGATCCCACCTCTGCCCTCCGTCTCCGGTTGTCTTCCTGGGCTTCTGACCTGGTTCTTCCCCTGCCCCCACCCTCCTAGTTCCTACCCCAGTTTCCTGCCTCGTAAGCTTTTCCTTCTAGGACTGTTGCTCAGTCTCTCTTCGAGAACTCCGGTCCTGAGGCTGAGGCTTGGTGGAGAGCCCTATCAGACTCCCCTTGCCTCCTCCCTTCCTGTGAAATCGGTCCACCCCGACTTCTTACTGTGGCGTTCTGCCCGTATTTTCAAGAGTTCTTTTCCTTCATTTTCGTCTCGTGTCCCCACCGCTGATTAATTTCTTGGGCCTGGACTAAAGAGGATGATGATCTGTGGGCACCCCTCCGACATGAACATCCATCCTGGGCAGGGACAGATTGTCTCGGCCTCAGCTTTCTTCCTTTCTGGGCTTTGCTTTCCTTCATTGGCTTCAGCTTATCTGGAGTGTCTGACCATTTCCCCATTGGACCCGGTGACAGCTCGAACCCTTTCTGCAAAGGAGGCACGTTTAAATGAAAAGACAAAAATCAATAGACGGTCAGAGTTAGGGCACCTGAAAAAAATAGCAGCATGTGCCTCGCACCAAGACTTGAGATACTGTGTGAGTTGCAAGCACCTTGCAGGTTTCAGTCTGCAAGGCCAGATTCCAAGCCTGTTTACTTCCTCCTGGGTAATCTCACATTTTAGGCAGGCTGCCATCTGGAGAGCCTCGGTACCTTAGATTTTTCAAATGGCTGGATTCTCCCACAAGTTTGATTCACCGAGTCCAAGAATGACTCAGCCTTTACGAGCCACATGCCTTTAATGAATTACACCATATAAAAGAAAAGTCATCTAACGGAGAAACGCTTGGTGTAGTAAATATTCTTTAAAAATCTTGAACGTGAATATTAAAGAGCAGAACGCGGACCTCCTAGTGTCAGTAGCTTATAATATTTTAAATTTTCATCTAAATGACTCTACCCTGTCCTAAGCAGTTTGTGTTCCGTGAGTAGATTTCAACTTATTTTATGACTTAGAACATGATTTAATTAAGACATCTGGATAAATAAAATTCTATGACTTTGTCACCAGTCTCCAGTTGTATTTAGTGCCTGGTTCTATGTGTATGTATTTGAGTGGAAAACATCTTTTAAAAAAAAATGTGTATTTATTTTTGAGAGAGAGCGAGCAGGGGAGAGGCAGAGAGAGAGAGAGGGAATAGAAGATCTGAAGCGGGCTCTGCGCTGACAGCAGTGAGCTTGATACGAGGCTCGAACTTACGAACCGTGACCTGTGCTGAAGTCCTACGTTCAACCAACTGAGCCCCCCAGGTGTCCCTGGAAAACATCTTTTTAACTCACTTCAAACTTTTCAGGCCCTATTTCCACCTCTCCCACCAACCTTTTTCCTGTATTAACTCTGGGTTCATAGTAACGGAAAGCCTGTCCTTCACCAATGGAAATGGAACCTTTTTATTAAAATGCCTGCTTTGCCTCTCGCCCTCTTTGTTTCCCTCCTAAGGGCCCTGAATGAAGGAGAAAAAGTGAAATGACAGGTGACCCACCAGCATCAGGAACACCATTGGTCACCTTTCTTCTTTGTAATCAGAAGAATTTACATTCTGGCCATCTTTGTTAACTAGGCTCTTTGCCCGTGGAAGTCAGAGTTCATGTTCAGACATCAGACACGCTGGCATACCTCTCCACTCACGTGCATGCATACACACACACACACACACACACGTTCACACACGCACATCTATGCATACACGCCTCGTCACCCCGTCCAGGGCAAACCAATCCACAGGGTAGACTGGGCCAGCAAGACTGAATCTCCTAGAAATTCAAATCATTAAGAGATACAGGCAGAGTAAGTAGGTTGACAAATGAATCATTTTAATGGGGAAGCCCTACTGAGCACTTACAATGGGCTGAGAACCGTGTTAAGTACAAACATGCCCTTTCCTTGCGACAGCCCTAGGAGGTACGTAACTGTTTTTAAATGTAAATCTAAATCCCTACCACCCCCACCTCCTCTGCCACTTTGGTACCTGACCCAGTTGTTTCGGTTCTAAGAACCTTTCAGAGCTGTCCTAGAGAATCCGAAGCCTACTCTGTGTCTCAAGAACTAAAAAGTCTTTTACACTTTCCTAAATATAGAGATGAAAACATTAAGGCGAATTTAGGAAAGAAGCCTACGAAACGAAGGAGATTCAGTAAAGGAAACTCCCAAGATGAATGAAGAGTAACTATTGTCACACAATGGAATTGACAGGAAAAAGATTAGGGATCAGGATTACTTAAATGTTACAGTACCTGTAATCTACAAATAGTGACAACTGTATATATGATGTAGTTTTCCTTAAATTGCTAAATTGATCACTGCTTTTTTTGGTTTGTTTTTGAAAGAGAGGGAGAGTGCACACTCATGAGAGTGAGGGAGGAACTAAAGGGAAGGAAGAGAGAGAATCTTAAGCAGGCTCCATGCTGAGCTCGATCCCAGGATCCTGAGATGATGACCTGAGCTGAAATCAAGATGCTTAACTGACTTGAGTCACCAGGGCGCCCCAATCACCACTTTAAGGCTAATGTTTTCCTGTTTTCACTCATGTACCTTCCCACCTATGCTTCAATTTTTTTTCTAAACATATAACAACATCATTTAACTTTCATGGTAGTGATACCTAGTTGTACCTGACAGGCAGACACTGGGAAATAGTGAACAAAATTAGGATTCGGATTTCCGTGAGTGCCAAACATAGTAAGGAGCCAAGTTTGCAATACCCACAATTAGTGAACCAAGAATCTGAAGATTCTTGGGGCACCTGGGTGGCTCAGTCGGTTAAGTGTCCGACTTCAGCTCAGGTCATGATCGCGCGCTTCATGAGTTCGAGCCCCACATCAGGTTCTGTGCTGGCAGCTCAGAGCCCTGGAGCCTGCTTCAGATTCTGTGTCTTCCTCTCTCTCTGACCCTTCCCCGCTCTTGCTCTGTCTCCCCCCCCCCCCACTCAAGAATAAACATTAAAAATGTACAAAAAAGAATCTGAAGGTTTATTTGTAAAAAATAGGTTAAAAATTTTTCTAATAGATTTTAGTTTTTTTAACGTTTTAAGTTGATGTATCCTTGACACACAGTTGTTATATTAGCTCCGGGTGTACAACATAGTGATGCAACAAGTTTGTACATTACGCTGTGCTCACCACAAGTGTAGGTACCATCTGTGGCCACACAACGCTATGACAGGATCACAGATTGTATTCCCTTTGCTGTACTTTTCATCCGTATGGCTTATTCACTCCGTAACTGGAAACCTGTGTCTCCCACTGTTCACCCATCTTGCCTATCCCACCACCCCGTGTGACAACCATCAGGTTGTTCTTTGTATTTGTGGGCCTGTTGCTGCTTTTTATTTATTTGTTCTGTTTTTGGATTCCACATATAAGTGAAAGTATATGGTATTTTTCTTTCTCCGACTTATGTCACTTAGCACAGTACCTTCTAGGTCCATCCACGTTGTCACAAATGGCAAAATCTCCTCCTTTCTTATGGCTGAGTAATAGTCCATTTGTGCGCGCGCGCGTGTGTGTGTGTGTGTGTGCGTGACATCTTCTTTATCCTTTCATCTATCTATGGATACTCCGGTTGCTTCCATATCTCGGCTATTGTAAATAATGCCGCAATAAATATATGTGCAGGGGGGCACGTATCTTTTGGAATTACTGTTTTCATTTTCTTTGGGTAAATACCCAGGGTGGAATTTCTGGATCCTATGGTATTTCTACTTTTCATTGTTCGAGGCAGCTCCATACTGTCTCCCACAGAGGCTGTAGCAGTTCGCATCCCCACCCGCAGGACGTAAGTGTTCCTTTTCCTCCACATCCTCGCCAACACTTGTTGTTTCTTGTCTTTTTAATTCTACACATCCTGGCAGGTGGAAGGCTGTATCTCATTGTGATTTGGATTTGCGCTTCCCTGAGGATGATGTTGGGCATCTTTTCATGTGTCTGTTGGGCGGCTCTATGCCTTCTTGGGAAAAAATGTCTATTCAGGTCGTCTGCCCGTCTTTAAACTGGATTATTTTTCTTTTGGTGTTGAGTTGTATAAGTTCTTTATATAATTTGAATATGAACCCCTTATCAGATATATCAATTACAAGTACTTCTCTCATTCCATAGGTTACCTTTTTATTTGGTTGATGATTTCTTTGGCTGTGCAAAAGTTATTTATTTTGATGTAGTCCCAATAGTTTATTTTTGCTTTTGTCTCCCTTGCCGGAGGAGACATATCTAGAAACGTGTTGCTATGGCGGATATCAAAGACTTCAGTGCCTTTGGTTTCTTCTAGGAATTTTATGGTTTCAGGTCTCCCATTTAGGTCTTTAGTCCATTATGAGTTCATTTTTGTGAATGGTATAAGAAAGTGGTGTGGGTTCATTCTTTTGCGTATAGCTGTTCAGTTTTCCCAGCACCATTTATTAAAGAGACTGTCTTTTTCCCATTGTATACTCTTGCCTCCTTTGTCGCAGATTAATTGACCATATAATTGTGGGGTTATTTCTGGGCTCTCCATTCTGTTCCATTGATTTATGTGTCTATTTTGGTGCCAATACCATACTGTTTTGATAACTGTGGCTTCATAGTATATCTTCAAATCTGGAATTGTGACACCTCCAGCTTTGTTCTTTTTCAAGATTGCTTTGGCTATCCAGGGTCCCTTGTAGTTTCATACAAATGCTAGTATTATTTGTTCTAGTTCTGTGAAATAACGCTGTTGGTATTTTGATAGGGATTGCATTGAATCCATAGCTTCAATGGATATTTTAGCAATATTAGTTCTTCCAAAATCCATGAGCATTTTTCTATTTATGTCATCTTCAGTTTCTTTCATCAGTATTTTATAGTTTTCAGAGTACAGGCTTTTCACCTCCTTCATTAAATAGGTATTTTATTCTTTTTGGTGCAGTTGTAAATGCAATTGTTCTCTTCATTTCTCTTTCTTCTACTTGTTATTATTGTATAGAAATACAACTGATTTTTGCGAATTAATCTTGTATCCTGCAACTTTACTGAATTCGTTCGTTACTTCTGATTGCTTTTTCGGTGGAGTAGAGTTTTCTATGTATAGCATCATGTTGACAGTTTAACTTCTTCCTTACCAATATGGATGGTGTTTATTGCTTTTTCTTCTCTGATTGCTATGGCAAGGACTTCTGGTTGAAAAGTAGTGAGAGTTGAAACCCTTGTCTTGTTCCTGAACTTAGAGGAAAAAGTCCAATAGACTTTATTTTTAAGAACAGTTTTAGGTTCACAGCCAAATCAAGCAGAAATGATAGAGAGGTCCTATGGACCTCCTAACACACGTGCACACACACACACACACACACACACACAGAGCCTCTTCTACTATCTACGTTAGTAGATCGTGTGGATGTACTACCTACAAAAGTGATACGTTCGTTATAATTGATGAGCATACACTGACATCAAAATTACCCCAAATCCACAACTTATAATAGGGTTCACCTTTGGTGTTATACATACCATGGGCTTGAACAGATCATGATACATCGCTACCATTATGGTTTCACTACCCCCAGAATCCTCTCTTCTCTGTGATTCATTCCTCCCTCCCAGCTAACACCTGGCAACAGCTGATCTTTTTACTGTCTCCATAGTTTTGCCTTTTCCAGAATGCAATATAGTTGGAACCATACAGTATATAGCCTTTTCAGAATGGCTTCTTTCACTGTGTAAAGGTTAACTCTTTTTTTAATGTTCATTTAGATTTGAGAGACAGAGAGACAGAGTGCCAGCAGGGATGGGGCAGAGAGAGAGGGAGACATAGAATCCAAAGCAGGCTCCAGGCTCTGAGATGTCAGCACAGAGCCCCATGTGGGGCTTGAACTCACAAACTGAGAGATGGTAAACTGAGTCGAAGTCACATGCTTAACTGACTGAGCCACCCAGGTGCCCCTAATGTTTATTTATTTTTGAGAGACAGACAGACAGAGTGTGAGTGTGGGAGGGGCAGTGAGAGGGAGACACAGAATCTGAAGCAGGCTCCAGGCCCCGAGCTGTCAGCACAGAGCCTGATGCAGGGCTTGAACTCATGAACTGTGGTGAGATGATGACCCGAGCTGAAGTCTGATGCTTAACTGGCTGAGCCACCCAGGCACCCCTAAAAAATTTTAAATAGAAAAAAAAAATTAAATACAGAAAAAGATTGCATTAATTTTGGTATTTTCTGAAAATTTCTTCTCAAGCCTTAGTCCAACTCCAGAGCACCAGAGTTTCACAAAATGTTGTTAATAACTTTTGGGCTAAACTATAGAAAGAAAAAAAATACTTCCTACTCATTTTCTAATGTCCAAATAACTATATATATTTTTTTGGGTTATACTCTCCCATTGAAAAATATTTTTAAATTCCCTAAATGTTGTCATTTTCTATTTAAGTGTACAACTCTAATATAGAGTAATTTGGACATTGTAAAACACGATTTAAATTGAATACCAATTTAAATTGAACACCTAGTTCAATAAAGTGTAGTTTGGGAGAAGAGAGTGATAAAAAGAAGGGAGAGGGAGGAGCGCCTGGGTGGCTCAGTCAGTTGAGTGTCTGACTCTAGATTTAGGCTCAGATCATGATCTCATGGTTTGTGAGTTTAAGCCCTGTGTCGGGCTCTGCGATGATGGCGTGGAACCTGCTTGAGATTCTCTCTCCCTCTCTCTCTGCCCCTCCCCTGCTCTCTCGCTGTCTCTCTCTCAAAAATAAATAAATAGACATTTTTTAAAAAGGAGAAAGGAGGGGCACCTGGGTGGCGCAGTCGGTTAAGCGTCCGACTCCAGCCAGGTCACGATCTCGCGGTCCAGGAGTTCGAGCCCCGTGTCGGGCTCTGGGCTGATGGCTCAGAGCCTGGAGCCTGGTTCCGATTCTGTGTCTCCCTCTCTCTCTGCCCCTCCCCCGTTCATGCTCTGTCTCTCTCTGTCCCAAAAATAAATAAACGTTGAAAAAAAAAATTTAAAAAAAAAAAAAAGGAGAAAGGAAATGAAATTGGGAAGGTTTTTTTAAGTGAATAGTATGCAGATGGATGCTCATTACGTTGTTCCTTTTACCCTTATTTTGATCATTTTTTGATGATTAACATACAGTGTTATATTAGTTTCAGGTGTGCTATATAGTGATTCAAGTCCGTGCATCACTCAGTGCTCATCAAGGTAAGTGTACTCTTAATCCCCTTCACCTGTTTCCGGTTTCCCCCTCCCCCCCCCAGCCCACCCCTCCCTCCCCTCCTCTGTTAACCATGTGTGTTCCCTGTATTTAAGAGTCTGTTTTGGGGGCACATGGGTGGCTTAGTCAGTTAAGCAACCAACTCTTGATTTGGGCTTGGGTCACGAATCCCAGGGTCATGGGTTCAAGCCCCACATCAGACTCCATGCTCTTAGTGTGCTTGGGATTCTCCCCCTCCCTCTCTCTCTGCCCCCTCCCTTGCTCTCTCTCTCTCTCTCTCTCTCTCTGCTCCTCCCCTGCTCTCTCCCTCTCTCCAAGTAAGTAAATAAACTTTAAAACTTAAAAAAAAATTTTTGGTTTGTCTGCTTCTGGTTTGTCTCTTTTTTCCTTTGTTATCTGTTTTGGGGTTTTTTAGTTTCTTTTTTTAGAGAGAGAGGGCGTGCAAGTAGGGGAGAGAGGCAAAGCGAGAGACAGAGAATCCTAAGCAGACTCCACGTTCAGCGTGGAGCCCGATGTGGGGCTCGATCCCAAGACTCTGGGACTTATTTATTTTATAGCTGGAAGTTTGTACCTTTTGGCCCTCCTCACCCATTTCACCCACCTACCACTGCCTCTGGCAACTACCAATTTGTTCTTGGTATCTGTGAGCTTGGTTTTTTGTTGTTTTTGTTGTTGTTTAGATTCCCTGTGTACGTGACATCTTACAGCATTTGTCTTTCTCTGTCTGACTTATTTCATTTAGCAGAATGCCCTCAAGGTCCATCTATGTTGTTGCAAATGGCAGGATTTCCCTTTTGATGGCTGAGTGATGTTCCATTGTATATTCACACCACATTTTCTTTATTCATTCATCCATCCGTGCACTTAGGTTGTTTCCATGTCTTGGCTGTTATAATGATGCTGCAGTAAACATAGGGGCACGGATATCTTTTCAAGTTAGTCTTTTCTTCCCCCCCCCCCTTGGATAAATACCCAGAAGTGGAATTGCTTGGATAATATGATAGTTCTATTTTTCATTTTTTAAGGATGATAATATTTGAAGTTTGGAACTTTAATTTCTGTGTGAGACCAAAGGAGAAGAGATGTATTGTGTTCCACTTGAAATGTTATATAACATACTATCTGATGCATCCTATCTGCTCAGTCTGTTTGGACAACGGACTCAGCTTTATCTGGCATCGAACCTAATATGGGAGAAAAGATCTTGGTAGTCTGTACAAGTTGATATAATACCCTGGTGCATTTCAGGGGACTCTGGAACATAAAGTGAAAAAGGCATGTGCAGAGGCCTTTGAGGGGCTTGGGAAAGAAAGCAAGGTCTGTCTTCACTGGATCCTAAGGTGGACAGCAACTAGGGATCTTCAAGGTTCCTTAGTTGTCCAGCTACAAGCTCATTTGAGGAGCAGACCTGACCGGCGTTTGAGGTCAGAGCCTTACCCTCTGTAAACAAAACAAATATTTATCATGTTAATAAAAGTATGCATTTACTCGAAAAAAAAAAAAAAAAAACCAGAAAGAAAACAAAACAAAAGAAGAGGAGAAGGGAAAAAAGAAAGATAAGACTCAGTTTTCTTTATCCATGAGTTATGCCTAGAGAGTTCCTAGTTTGGTATTAAGTTCTCTTTTTTTATCCCAAATACCCTCTGATATCAAAATACCTTTGAAAATATGCCTATACAACCTTTCAGGGCAAGGCATTCCATATGCTTGCTGTTAATCCGGAGTATTGATGTTTTATTTAGCAGACAGAGCCATCCATAGGGTGGATTGGATTGATTTGGGCTCTCTCTGCTTCTTTTCTCATCGTTGAGGACTGGGCACTGAAGAGTCTGGGTGTGGGGGGAGTTGGTGTTGTGGGAACATAACACGGTTGGTTCAGACACGCCTTGTGTCCTCATCCCTCCATCACGTGGTTCATCTTTATAACGTGTTCCTCTTCAAGTTAATGCTTCATAGTGTGTGTAGCTTGATTCGGGGTTAAAATATTGAGAGTAGGAATAGTTTGAGTTGCTCAATGGCATATAGTCATATAGACTCAATGAGTCATGTATGCTCAATGGCATATAGAGGAATAGCCTTCTAGCCTCTATGCTGCTGGACAAGTCTCCGTCATAAAATTTGCACCTCCAAGTTTCATGGTGGAGACAAGATGGTAAAAAGTCTATGGGCATACCGACTACGCTCTTCACGTCTTAATGGATTTGAATCATGTCCCTATTGTCTTCTTTCCAGCTTGAGGAACGGTCATTGTCTCAGTACACTTCCCAGGCCGATAGAGCTCATTGGTTGACTGCTTTAGTTACCCTTCTGTACAGCGTCAGCTATAGAATTTGCGAGGCCCAATGCAAAGTGAAAATGTGGAGCCCCTCCTCCAAAAAGTGTTAGGGATTTCAGGATGGCAACAGCAGGGAATTAAACCAGGTGTGTGGCCCTCCTGAGCATGGGGACTCAGGTTGCATGCCCCTACAGCGAGCCCCAGTCCTCAGGACTTCCCTTTGCTGCCTATGCCTTTTGGGGGCTTGTCAACAGAATTACTGATGATGATATTTTGAGTGAAAGGTAATGTGTTTGGTTTTTTAACGATAATAAACCCATACTTTCTGTTACTTTCTTCTTTTTTTTTTAATTTTTTTAATGTTTATTCATTTTTTGAGAGACTGAGCATGAGCAGGGGAGGGGCAGAGAGAGAGGGAGGCACAGAATCCGAAGCGGGCTCCAAGCTCTGAGCTGCCAGCACAGAGCCCGACGTGGGGCTTGAACTTACTCACGAGCGGTGAGATCATGACCTGAGCCGAAGTCGGATGCTTAACCGACTGAGCCACCCAGGCGCCCCTTACTTTTTTCTTTTTAATTCAAATATATGCTCTTATATTAAAAGGATATCAAATAATCGTCTGGTATTTTGTCTTTCTGAGTCAGTAAATGGCCTTTAAAAAAAAAATCAGAGCACATATTTTTCTATCCTCTTAATCATTTTACAGTGGAAGAGTCTCTAAATTATCTCTAATAATCTACGTTTTAAAATGATAAAAACCAAAATTAGAGACAGTATTCAGGTATACCACGAAGCCTGACAAGGACTCAGGACAGTAGAAACAATCAATCCATAGGTGCAACACCAAACTATGTGATTTTTCTTTCTTTGACTTGCTAATATTTCATTTCGAATTTCTGCATCTAACGGAGAAAGGCAATGCTCTTGAACTGATGGCGGGAATGCACACTGGTGCAGCCACTGGAAAACAGTATGGAGGTTCCTCAAAACGTTAAAAATAGAACTACCCCGTGATCCCGCAATTGCACTACTGGGTATTTACCCAAAGGATCCAAAAAGAACAGATTCGAAGGGATACATGGCACCCCAATGTTCATAGCATTAGCAACAATTGTCAAACTATGGAAAGAGCCCATATGTCCATTGACTGATGAATGGATAAAGAAGATGGGGTATATATCTACAATGGAGTATTACTCAACCATCAAAAGGAATGAAATCGTGCCATTTGCAACAATGTGAATGGAGGTAAAGGTATTGTGCTGAGTGGAGTTAAATCAGGCAGAGAAAGACCTCATACGATTGCAACTCATCTGTGGAATTTAAGAAACGAGACAGATAAACACATGGGAAGGTGAGGGAAAAAAGTAAGAGGGAAACAAACCATAAGAGGTTCTTTACAGTAGAGAACACACTGAGGGTTGATGGAGGCAGGTCTGTGGGGGATGGGCTAAATGGGTAATGGGCATTAAGGGAGGGCACTTGTTGTGTTGAGCACTGGGTGTTACATGTAAGTGATGAATCACTAAATTGTACTCCTGAAAACAATATCCCCTGTATGTTAACTAACCAGAATTTAAAAAAAAGAAACTTGAAGAAAAAAAGAATTTCTGCCTGCAATATTCGTAAGTGAAATCAGTTTATAGCTTTAATTCTTGCACTTTTCTTTATTTGGCGTTGGAATCAAGGTTATGGTAACCTTATAAAGCAAATTAGTTAGCTTTTTCTTCTTTGGGTCAGCTTTATGAGACAGATGAGCTGACATTGGAATATGTATTAAAACATACCTGGGAAACTATGTGTGATACATATTTTGGGTAGGGGAGTGGGTGGGAAGGAGATGATTTGGGGCGAGGCATTAATTCAATCTCTTTAATGGTTATTGATCTATTTGAGTTTTCTGATTTCTCTTGAGTCGCAAAGTTTTAGTTTCAGTTTTTAAATTAAAAGGAAAGTAGACAGAAATTACAATAATTCCAGTTTCACCATTTTAAATACTCTGATATATATGCTCAACTGTTTTTGAGGGAAAAAAGCATCATGTCAATTTTGTCAAGGTAATATATGCACAAAGTATAAGAGTGGAAGTCTTTTGACTTTTTTTACTGTTTTATTTATTTATTAAGTTTTTAATTTTTATTATTTTTAATGTTTGTTTATTTTTGAGAGAGAGCAAGAGGGGGACGGGCAGAGAGAGAGGGTGACACAGAATCCAAAGCAGGCTCCAGGCTCCGAGCTGTCAGCACAGAGCCGGATGCAGGGCTGGAACCCATGAACTACAAGATCATGACCTGAGCCAAAATCGGTCACTCAACCAGCTGAGCCACCCAGGCTCCGCTTGGGTTTTCTATTTTAATTCCAGTGTAGTTCACGTACAGTGTTATATTAGTTTCAGGTGTCCAATATAGTGATTCAACAATTCTATATATTACTTGGTGCTCCTTATAATAACTGTACCCTTAATCCCCTTCACCTGTTTCACCCATCCCCCCCCCCACCTCCCATCTGGTAACTATCAGTTTGTTCTCTCCAGTTAAGAGTCTGTTTCTTTGTTTCTTTCTCCTTCTCTCTTTTTCCCCATGTTCGTTTGTTTTGTTTCTTACCTTCCGCATATGAGTGAAATCATGCGGTGTTTGTCTTTCTCTGACTGATTTATTTCACTTAGCATTATACTCTCTAGCTCTGTCCAGGTTGTGGCAAATGGCAATATTTCATTCCTTTTTATGGCTGAATAATATTCCTGTGTGTGTGTATGTGTGTGTGTACCACCTCTTCTTTATCCATTCATTTGTTGATGGACCCTCGGGTTGCTTCCATGATTTAGCTATTGTAAATAATGCTGCAATAAACATAGGGGTGCACGTATCCCTTTGAATTAGTGTTTTGGTATTCTTCCGGGAAAAAACCCAGTAGTGCAATTGCTGGATGTAGGCTAGTTCTATTTTTAACTTTTTGAGGAATCTGTGCACTGTCTTCCACAATGGATGTACCAGTTTGCATTCCCACCAACACTGCACGAAGGTTTCTTGATTTTCTCTATCTCTTTATCTCTAGTGCAAGATCTACACCTTGCCAACACTTGTTTCTTGTGTTTTTGATTTTAGCCATTCTGGCTGGCTTGAGGTAATATCTCATTGTAGTTTTGATTTGCATTTTCCTGCTGATGAGTGATGTTGAGCATCTTTTTACGTGTAAAAATGAAAGTTTTTTTTTAAGTTACTCCAAACCCCACCTTTAAGAAAAAAAAAAATGACTAACTAAATCAACATTTATTCCAGACCATGTTTAATGCATTCATACAAATAAAATGCAGATAGAAAGATGGATGAATGATGGAGGAACGAATATTTATAAATCTATTTTAGATAGATAGATAGGAATATTTATAAATACTGTTCATTTTATTTGAATTTATCCAAGAAAAAAGTTAAAGTGAAACTGAACTGCAGAAAAATGAGAAGAGATAATTCCTTTAAGTTTTCTCTATAGGTTAAGAAGAAAAAAATTTTTTCAGGTTTTATTTTTAAGTAATCTCTACACACTTAGGGTTGAACTCACAACCCTAAATCAAGAGTCATGCTCTGACTAAACCAGCCAATGGCCCCAAGAAGAAAATTAAGAAAAAAAAAATTTTTTTTTTTTTAGAAGAGACGGAGCATGAGCAGAGAAGAGGGGCGGAGGGAAAGAGAGAGTCCTAAGCAGGCTCCACTCTCAACAATAAGCCTGATGCAGGGCCTGATCTCATGACCCTGGGATCGTGACCTACACAGAAATCAACATCACTCAAGTGACTGAGCCACCCAGGCACCCCAAGAAGAAATTTTTTAAAAATTAAGCTATTACATCCATTGCAATCTTTAAAAATTACCTCTTTTTTTTTTTTTCCAAATTTTAGGCAGTATTACTCCCCGCCATGAGAGCAGAGGACAGTAGTATTTTATTTCCTCCCATTTTCTTCCCCTCCTGCTCTTTGTCCCAATTTACAATGTGTACATTCTAGTAAGTAACATACACCCAGGAGTTGTTTACTACGCATATGTATATATATTTGTGTCTTCAGATGGATTTAGTGTTCATTTTAAATCCTTTACCATGGCTTCCTCATTCCTGAGTTCTTATATTTGATAAATTTTTTTAATTGACTGGAATTTGTTGTTGAGTCATCCAGCTTTTCCATGAAGGGCCAGAGCATTGTATTCCCCAAATTCCGTGATTTTTGAGAAATATCCACCAGGACATCCTGGCCTGGTCCAATATCCCTTTCCTCAGAGCCTTGAAGGCAGTGCCCCTGAAGGTCACGAGGAGAACCCTGTGGCCAGTCTAATTTCTCTCTTTGGAGGTAATTTGCTTTTCTGCCCTAATACCTGATAAATCCTTCCTTTATCCTTAGCGTTCAATAGTTTAATTAGAATATATCTCTTTGGTATTGTGCTATCTTAAAATCTCCTGAAATAGGATTTGTCATTTTGGTCTGTGGAGTCAGTTTTGTTTGTTTTTTTTTTTTTTTTTATAGAATTTGTCTCGCAAAATTTGAATAAATATTCTCTTTAATTTTAATTTTTTTAAGTTTCTTTGTTGATTTTTGAGAGAGAGAGAGAGAGAGAGAGAGAGAGAGAGAGAATGAGTGGAGGAGGGGCAGAGAAAGCAGGAGAGAGAGAATCCCAAACAGACTCTGTACTGTCAGCACAGAGCCCAACGTGAGGCTTGATCTCACAAACTGTGAGAGCGTGACCTGAGCCGAAGTCACGAGGCGGACGGCCACTTAACCGACTGGGCCACCCAGGTGCCCCTCTTTAATTTTTAAAGATTACTTTAATTTTTAATCTTTCAAACACTTTCTACTTCAGGGACATCAACTGTCTTACGTTGGAATCGGTTAATCTTTTCACTTCCCTGTGTTCTCATCAGTTGCTCTCATATGGTTGTCCTGTTACATATATATTTTTTCCACGATTTCAAGACTTTCCTTTATGTTAACAATTAGGTTTTCAATGGTATCTGTCTGTTCTTTTCGTTCCTAATGTATATACCTATTTATGTGATGATGTTGGTTTTCTTGTGTGGGCAGATTCTTGTTAAATTTCATTCTGTTGTTTCAAGAATATTAGGCTGGGCTAGGTCACGCTATTGACTAAGTAATTAACTAAGTAACTAACTGGCCACTGACTAAGTAATTAACTAAGTAAGGCTTCTCCTAAGTTGATCACATACAGGTTTCTTTCTTTCTCATGCAAAGTTAGCTGAAGGCTGACAGCTTTCCAGGGTGGTTCCTTTCCGGAGAGAACTCAGAGCCCAAGATATTCTGCATCTCAGAAGCCTTGTCCTAGCCTAAGTTGCTGTGGCCAGAGAAATGACAGCGTGAAGAACTCATATCTGCTGACCTCCAATTCTCTGCAATTGGCCTGGAATGGACACATGTCGTTTACATTTGCTATTTAGAATGTACACTTCTCACCCAGAACTTGTCAGATGGCCGCGGTGGCTACAAGAAAGGCAAAGGAATGCGAAACGCCTGTGTGCTGGGAAGGAGGAAATGACCCGAGATTTGGTGAACATCTAGCATTATCTTCTCCACGCTTCCCGTATGATCTGTGAGCCCTTGTTTTATTGATTCACGGGCTTAAAAAAGAATTATTCCCTTGTGTAAAGAGATCAGGAAGAGTTTTCTTCTTCTATTTGAGGGAAGTTTTCTCCTAATTTTGGTTCTTTGCTGGTCTTGTGCCTGCTTGTTGCCTCTCTTCCTCTTGCTTTTTTTTCTTTCCTTCCCTCATGCAGCAAATTTGCATAGTGGTCACGCTGGTTTTTTGTTTTGTTTTGTTTTTTAATCTTGAGCGATTCTGTCCAGACCTTGTATTTTCTCTGTTACAAAGTGGGTGACTTTTTTGCTCCTTCTCCCCTGTATCTAAGAACAGTTTTTCTCCTCCAAATTATAGTTTGACGGTGAGCTTTGCATATTTGTTTGTTTGTTTAACAGGAATGAGAGGAGAGTGGGAAAGGAAGAGTTTCTCTGGGGTGCTAAATAGTATTTGTTAGGCTATGAGACCGGTTCCTCTCTTCTGAGCTCTTGTTGAAATGCCGGTACCAGGAATCCCAAGGCCCATGAGGAGAATGTTCTCAGATTTGAGACTGTTTCTTGTGATGTGCTCACTTGTTTCTCTATTGTCGCTGTTTGTCAGACAGAAGGGGGACAAGGTGAAGGTGTTTGCGTAGCTTGTCCTCCCCGGTGGGTATTCACGGGGGTTATCAGGAAGAATTCTTAGGATTTGTCTACTCACTGGTATGGCTTTGCACTTGATCTTAGCCAAAAGGCCGAGAAGCGATCGCTGGTATGGTTTTGGGTGGAATTAGAAGTCTAGGCTTGCTGTGCTTCTCTGTCATGCTCCAGAAGGTTCCGCCTCTCCCCCCTTCCTGATAGTTGAAGTGTATTTCAGTAAGTTGTAATTCTGTCCTTGCCTGTCTGCTGTTACCACATATTTTGGGGATGGTTTTCATGGGTTTTTTTCCTCTTTAGGTATTAAAGGAGGGATATGCTTTGCTATAAATCTCATCTCTCATTTTAACCAAGACATGGCCATGCAAAACCGGTCCAAGTTTGTATTTTTTCCCTGCAAGTAATTGCTTAATCACTTACAAGCTTAAGCTTTCAAAATGATTTGCATACTGTAGTTGAGAATTTTCTTATGATTTTTTTAAAACTCCGGACTGGGGGCGCCTGGGTGGCGCAGTCGGTTAAGCGTCCGACTTCAGCCAGGTCACGATCTCGCGGGCCGGGAGTTCGAGCCCCGCGTTGGGCTCTGGGCTGATGGCTCAGAGCCTGGAGCCTGTTTCCGATTCTGTGTCTCCCTCTCTCTCTGCCCCTCCCCCGTTCATGCTCTGTCTCTCTCTGTCCCAAAAATAAATAAACGTTGAAAAAATAAAATAAAATAAAAAAAAATAAAACTCCGGACTGTACCTGTATATTTAGCCACTTTGTGGAGCCCCTTGTCATTACTATTACTAATATATATATATTAAATTATTATTATTTATTTAAAACGTTTAAAAAATATAATATAATATATAAATATATAAAAATAAATAATTACATATAATATATATATATATATATATTTGTCCTGTCTTTTTTTTCATTACTAATTCTGCTAAAGGATTGTCTAGTTTTTAGTTTCAAAATTACAATAACAACAGAAGGTCTATAAAAGTTTAAGGTATGTTCCCTACCCTTAGTGAAATTTTAACAAAGGTGTGAACATTAGAAAATTAAGATTTATGTTGTGTGTTATTAACTAGAAGATAAAATTGTAGTTTTAAGAATTAAGAAAGAGTCAGGGAAGAGTAGTATTAGTCTAGTGGGGCCCCCGTAACAAGGTAACACAGACTGGGTGGCTTAAACAACCGACATTTGTTTTCTCATAGCTCTGGAGGTCAGAAGTCCAAGATCAAGGTTTTCTTGGAAAACCTTCGGTTGGTTTCTTCCTCTCTCATTGGCTCGTAGTTGGCCATCTTCTCTCCTTGTGTCTTTGCATGGTCTTGCTTCTGTGTCCAATCCTTTTTTTCTTCTAAGGACACCCGTTGTATTGTTTAGGGCTACCCTAATAACCTCATTTAACCTTAGTTACCTCTTTAAAGACCTTATCTTCCAGTATAATCACATTCTGAGATACTGGAAGTCAGGATTTCAACATATGAATGTTGAGGGACCGCCATTCAGCCTGTGACAAGTAATCTGGAGGGACTTTTATAGTAGTTAGGGCCTAGGCTAAGAGATTCAAAAATACAGTGGCTCAATAAAAGAGAAAAAGGTATGTTATTTTTTCTCATGAAACAATCTAGAAGAAGTAGATGGTTCAGGGCTTCCTTTGTGTCGTCCAGAGACAGGTCTCTCTTGGTTGTTCTACCATTTTCTTTCTTTCTTTCTTTCTTTCTTTCTTTCTTTCTTTCTTTTTTTTTTTTTTAGTTTATTTATTTACTTTGAGAGAGACAGAGACAGCTTGAACAGGGAAGGGGCAGAGAGAAAGAGAGAGAGAGAGAAGCCCAAGCAGACTCTGTGCTGCCAGCACAGATCCAGATGTGGGGCTCGAACTCACGGAAACTGTGAGGTCATGACCTGAGCCAAAACCAAGAGTCAGACGCTTAACCAGCTGAGCCACCCGGGTGCCCTTGCACTACCATTTTCTAGAGAATAGCTCTCATCTAATGCACAGAACTTGACAGGCGTTCGATGAATGCTCATGGAATGCCTATGGAATAAATGAATGAACGACATAGTGTGTTCTGGGGCAATGAATGGGCTAGCATAGAGGAAGTAAGAATCTTGATGGAAGTAAATAAACAGGAGATACGATGACATATGTATGTCTGGCTAGATTTGAGGAAGGCTTGAAAGTCAAAAGGCATTCACAGGGGTTAGGAAGGTCAATTGTTATGGCTCTCATGTGTCATATATCAGTGGCTATCCATGTACTTACTCTAGCTGAGGTTGATGCTTACACAAAAGATAATTTGTCTCCCTCCTGGTCACTAAGAGATCTCTGATCTTGGTCTAGCTGGTGGCAGCCTAAAAGGAGATCCTTTGTTCTAGCAGAGGGACAGAGCCCTACGCAGAGCTCGAACTCCCCAACCCTGAGATCGTGACCTGAGCTGAAGGCTTAAGTGACTGAGCCACCCAAGCACCCCCTGACCAGTAGTTTTTGTTGGGCAGACAGGGGTGAGGGTGGTAATTAATCTTGATTGGCCAAAGCCAGTGAAGTTAACGCTATTCCCCGTTGCCAATGATCGGTCTAAATGTTGACATGTGACCCGGTTCTGGCCAATGAGACATAAAGGGGATTCTTCTGGGTAGCTGATGGGAGATTGTTTCTTAATTGATAAGAGCCTGGCAAGGAGAAGACCGCTTTGCCCCACTGCCTGCTTTGACTATAGTTTAACAAATCAATTCATAACCATCAAGCAACATCAGAGATAGCAGGGCAGAAAGACAGAGGCAGCTTGCTTGGGTACTTTGTAGCATTGTGGATCATCACATCCAACTGCCTTCCCCAGAATCCTTGCTCTGTGAGATAAATAAATTTTGCCTTCATCTCATTAACGTTAGGTACATTGTTCCTTGCAACCAAAGCATGCCTAACTGTATATCCATTATATTTGCTTTTTATTTATTTACTTTTATTTTATTTATTTATTTTTAATTTTCTTCAATGTTTATTTTTGAGAGAAAGAGAGTGTGAGCAGGGAGGAGCAGAGAGAGGGAGACACAGAATCCGAAGCAGGCTCCAGGCTCCGAGCTGTCAGCACAGGGCCCGACGCGGGGCTCGAGCTCACCAACCATGAGATCGTGACCTGAGCCGAACTCGGAAGCTTAACCAACTGAGCCACCCAGGCACCTCTATTTTATTTTTTTTTAATATTTTATTTTTAAGCAATCTCTACGCCCAATGTGGGGCTCGAGATCAAGAGTCACCTGCTCCTCCATCTGAGCCAGCCAGGAACCCCTATATTTGCTTTTTAAACAAGCATTTAAATCCTTAAAGCATCCCCTTGTTGTTTCCCTATAGTCTCTAAACAAGAAGGTGCAAGATAAAAGCTCAGAGCTGGGCATTCTAGGGGGGAAGCGGGGTCCAGCTGACTGGGGTGCTCGGGAAAGTCTTCAGAGTGCAGATGGCACTTGGGCCACGAACTGTCTAGGGGGTGAGAGCTTAACAGGCAGATGGGGATTGTCAGGGCGTGTCACACGCAGGTGGAAGGTCCCAGCATGAGAAGATAATGACAAGTCCTTTGGACACACTAGAGGACCTGAGGGTTACACGTCTCGTCTCAGGGATCGCACCGAAACCCTGTCTTCCAGCACTCCCTGAGGTCGAGTCGCAGGTAAGCCAAGCACCTGTGGAGGTAGGGGGCCGCACATCAGCAGTCCTCAGGGACTCCAACTCCAGACTGGGGTGTGTGCCTTTGCTCTTGGCGGGGTGGGTCCCCTGCCTTCCTAATATACCTTCCTCCTAAGACTGAGATCTTCGTGTCCTCCTTTGCGGTCAGAGGCGGTCTTCCTTTTTTTTTTTTTTTTGAAGTTTTTAAATTTATTTTTGAGAGAGAGAAAGAGTGCATGGGCAAGTGGGGGAGGGGCAGAGAGAGAGAGAGAGAGAGAGAGAGAGAGAATTCCAAGCAGGCTCCACATCACCAGCACACAGCCGGACGTGGTGTGCGAACTCATGAACCATGAGATCATGACCCGAGCTCAAGTCAAGAGCCGACGCTCAACCAAATGAGCCCCCCGGGCGCCCCAGAGTTGGTCTTCCTTTTGGTGTCAAGGGACCAGACCGGCAGTCTGGAAATTTCCTGCATGGTCCTAGAGGGTTCTCCTAAGCAGCGAATGGTGCTCCTAGGGGCCTGTTGTACACTTTCTGACTTTTAGGTGTGGTCAGGCTCCTTGAATTGCCTAACACTATTAATGTTGACAAATACCATACAGGACAAAATACAAGACCTTCTTTTTTAAGTGACTCCTTATCTGCAAAGCTGCACACCATGGCTGTAGAGGAAAACCCGGTGTCTCCTACTGATGTACCACTAACTTGGTGACATGGCTTTAGTCACGCCAAATATAAAATATAAAATCGCTTAATATTTTGGGACTTCGTTTTCTTCGTTTATAAGAGATGAGTCATTGGGGCTTTTCTAAACTCAAATCATACTTTAAGTGGTTGTTTATAATCGCTGCTCCTTGTAGACACTGAAGTCACAGGATTCCAGCTCTTTCCTCCTATACTACCATTTTTAAAGTGGGAGAACATTTTAAGCACAGAGAACCAAATAAACAAAAGCAAAAGCAAGCTGCAGCCTGCCCAGCTCAGCAAGAGGGATTGTGGCCACGGAGGTCCAGGCAGGTCAGCAGCCCGTCACCTTCTGCCCTGTCTGGATTTTTTACTGAAGCCTTTTACCTGTGGATTCCCTCCGGTCCCAGAGCTCAGTCGGATCATGTGGGATGACTGAACGGGGGCAGGAGGAGAGTATCCCATGGGTTCTGGAGGGGCAGGCCACATCCACCGCTGGCCTGCCTGAGCCTTCCCGAGGGTCCTCATAATGATTCCGGTCAGTTTCCGCTCTGCTGAAGGAAGTTAAAGGAAGCTTGCTTCCCCACTCCTGGAGTGCTACAGGGCAGCACCGGGCCCTCGAGGACCAGCTCCACGGTGGTGGTGGCGATTCGTAGAAAACCCAAGGAAAGAAGATCTCAGGACGAGAGGAGAATGGGGGTGGGGGTGGGAGTTTCTCCCAGATGAGATTCTCCCTTCACGGTCGACTGTGGTGGGTGAAGGTTTTTGCTTATTAAAGGAGCTGGTGGGTTTTCTTACAGAAAGCTTAGGATTTTATGCTGGGACTTCAGTAGCAGAGGCCCATGGAGAAAGGATGGGCAGCCAGACCAGGACAGGATGGAAAGGAAAGGAGGCAGGGAAACAGTGTGACCTGATCCGTGCAGGGATGGCCATGAAATGGAACAGTTATTAGGGTCAGATCCCCGCAGACAGCCAGCCAAGGGCTCCCAGTCCAGAGGATGAGGCCAGCTACTGGAGGCTCTAAGCATCAAGGGACACTTGAAGTTGGACAGGAAGCAGGCTCTCCAATACCACCTTGGAGTAAGGATGAAGCCCCTAGCTTTAAGGACAAAGCTAGTAAGTCTAAACAATGGGTTGGGCCATTCAAGGCCCAGGCCCAAGGGAGACCTGGAATTTGAGGCCAAAAGTACAGTCAACCTCCATGGAGACAGGTGTGGGAGGGTTAGGGAAGGAACGTGCAAAGAGTCATGCCAAACATTACTAAGGTAATGACAGCTAACATCTACTCGGTATTTATTTCAATCCGGGCACTATTATCAATTCTTTTCTGGATTCCTCTTTTAACCTTCCCAACAGCCATATTATGTCATCCCTGCTATGCAGAGTAAGGCGGGGGCCCAAAGACGTTAAGTGCTTTGCTCAAGGTCATATCTCCAGCAAGGGGCAGGGAACCCCGGGCAGGTGGCCCCGGGAAGCCGCACGCAACATACCCCCCAAACGAGTAGGAGCTCTTTGCTCTCGCTTAGTTTTATGTTGCTGTCTGAGTTTGGGTGACCTTCATCTGACTGACATATGAACTTGCAGGCAGAGTCATTCTTCCTTTCACTGGGTTGTCAGATCATCTCACACTGACCCGGTGGATGAAGCCACAGGTCTTCTCTCCTTCTGTCTGATAGGCTTGGTTTTACGAGACCAGAAGGGTGAAGTGAGTGTCAAGGGACAGTCCGAGCCCATCACCTCTCTGCCTATTTCCTCACCATCAGATCAGACAGCTGGAGTAAATCACCTGTCCGTTTGTACCTTAATATTTTATGTTAAGTTTATTGTAAAATTACAATTTTATGTTTTCTCTCCACCAGTCAGTCTTGTGGGGTTCCTTTCTCCATTGGAACCTCTTTTTTTTTTTTCATACGTTCTAGAACAAATGGCCAATTGTCTTGCAATATTGTCTTCCTGCTTCTAAAATTGTCTCGGATGCTTGCCAACAGATCCTTTTCTTTAAAAACATGGTGTTAAATGTCTTTTCAATAATATCACTATCCACAATTTTTAATAAATATCAGGAGGAAAAGGGATTTTGTCAACGCGTGTGCATTTCCTCTCTGTCATTTGACGGTATTTTCCTTTTAAAGCAATGTTCCTATTTTCTTTCTTCTTTTTTCACTTTTGACCTTGTTTCTACTTATCTGTTACTTCTTAGCACCGCACTACCTTTCAAATTAAGTGGATTTTTAAAACTGTGAGTTGTCTCCCCCGTGATCGCTTTCCACTCATTCATACCTCTTCATCAGCAAACTTTGGATTTGCTGAAAACTCATGCGAAGGACACAGGTCCTCACGGCTAGCCATGAAACCTAGCCTCAGGTCCCGGCAATATTTCACTGTCCCTTTTTGCCCTCTAGCTTCACTTTTTTCCTAGGCTCAGATCCTAAAACTTACTTTGGGCTGAGAGTTTGGGTTTTCAATGTCAGACAAAGAAAGAAAAAGGCGTTTTATTGAGAAACGTTTATCAAGAAACATTGAAGAAAGGTACCCGGGTGGCTGAGTCGTTTAAGCATCCTGCCCTTGATTGCGGCTCAGGTCACGGATCTCACGGTTCTTGGGGCTTTGGACACCCGACGAGCTCTAAGTCCAAAACCCAAGATTTGTTTGTCATATCTTGACACTAACGTTTTTCTTCTCTTCTGTTGACAGAGTTGTACTCCAAAGTACAGAAACAGTGAGAGCGAGGAAATTTTTAATATAGAAGTCTAGACACAAAGTTATCTAGCAATCTGAAAATTACCGAAGGCCGTTCCTGATGTGTCTTTCAGGTACTAATTGGAAACTGTGTTCTCAATTTAGCTAGAACTCGATTTTAGGGACGATTCTTTTTGTCAACAGAAAGAGCCCGAAGCCACTGACGACACTCAATTCTTCCCTCCACAGTAGGGTTAGGTGAGATGGGGATCTCTCTGTCTCACAAATGGCCGATTTGCCAGATTGTGCCTCTGATGATGACTTAGAAAACTGCAGAGTTTCTGCATTCCGGCCGACTGGTTCACATGGGCCCGTGGGCTGGGGCAGGGTGGCCCCGGCGGCGTCCTGGGCTGCAGCTGAGACTGAAGTACGGTTGGGAGGAGCCTGGAAGAGACGCAGGAAGGAAAGGGATGGTCTTCCACTGGCGACGCCAGCAGACCTGCCCCGAGGCTGTGCCTGGGGTTAGGAGAACTTTTGAAAAATGGAAGGCTTGAAGACCTGTAACTCTGCCCATCACCCCTACGCACCCACAAGTGGACGTCAGATTCATGGCTTTCGGTGAACTCCCTAGCCGTAGCCCAGCCACTAGACGAACCTCAGACATTACGTTTAGATAGAAGAGATTTTTGTTCAGTGTTAGGGCACAGCAATCTGATGATGAATTCCACTTCCTTCAAAGGTCTGGACCCGAGCCAGACTATCACTTCAAACCCTGCCTTGGCTCAGGAGGAAATGAAGTACGTTGCTTTCAATTGCCCACTCACCTCAGCCTGGCTAAAGTCAAGTCCTCTCCACCCCTCCCCTCCTTCCTCTCCCTCTTCTCCCCCTCCCTTTCTTTCCCCTCCCCTCTTCTCTCCGTTATCCCCACCCCTCCCCTTCCTCCTTCCTTCCTCTTTTCTCCCCCTAGCCGCCTTCTCCTTTCCCCCTTCTCTCCTTTAACCTTCCTCCTCCCCTCTTCCCTCCTTCCCCTCCTCTCCTTTACCCCTGCCCCTCGCCTTCCTCTCTCCTCCCCCTCCCCTCCCTCTCTCCTCCCCCTCCTCGTCCCCTTCTTTCTCCTCCCCACTCCTCTCGGTTACCCTCCCCCCTTGCTCTCCCTCTTTCCGTCCTCCCCCCCCCCCCCAGCACCCTCCCAATGTCCCATCCTGGCAAGGCTCGGCCACTTTCAAGTCCTCCTGGGAGCCCTGGAGTTCTCTTTGGCCCCTCCGTCTCCCTCACCTCCACCCCAAAGTTAATCTCCCTCTCCATCCCTTCTCTGAACGGTTAACCAGCCTCAAAAAGAGGCGGAAACCCTGAGTAAATCAAAAGGAGAAAACCAGCAGCAGCATCAACCTACGTGAGGAGCAGGTGATCAGGAAGAGAGTGAAGCAAGGGTAGTGGGAAGGAGAGTAGCCAGGATGTTGGCCTTGGCCAGTGTCCCCCGGGGAACCCCGTCAGAACTTAGAAGCATCTGTCAAATCAAATCCTAAATGTGCCTGCCTGGTGTGCTTAGCCAAGGAGCTTGCTACGTGTGGTGTGTGAGCGTGTGCTTCTTAGACCCAGCATAACTGGAGTGAATATGCCCTGTGAGGTGGGGCGGGGGGGGGGGGGGGAGGTTCTTGTAACACAGAGGGTTTTATAAGATCATTTGGTCCTTGTAGCCAACCATACCCGTTGCTGCTGTGCAGTGTGCAGCCAAGGAGTCTCATTTCTCTTTGCTCTGAAGCTACCTAGCACAGGTAAGGATGAAATTCCCGATGGAGCCCCAGTGCCGATAAGCTGAGCAGCTCCACACTTGGTCCCCGACGAGAAGATGAGGCCTTGGTAGCAGAAGGCTACCCTCCTGCCTCTCACACTGGTGCCTCCACACTCTCATGCAGTCTTGAATATTAAAGCTGTTGGTCTTACCAACACTGAGCCTCTGAATAGGGACTGGAAAGAATCCTCAAGAGAATGTTTGTAGCTGATAACGAGAGAGAGTGTCTGGTTTTGCAGGAGGTGAAATGTTCTTTTGTGTGTGAGCAGGAAGCAAGCAGATCGCCCACTTCAATAGCTTTTTATACCCACCAGGCATGTTGAAATTGATCTTCTCCATCCCGATTATCTAGAAAACCGCTTTCGTTACTGGTTTAGTTAGAAGAGTGCCGGTAACCCTTCCTCCTTCAAAGGCATTATCTCTTTGGAGGGAGGGGAGCTGAGAGCCATACCTTTATTCCCCATCATTTTTGCTTTTTTCTAAATGTTAAAATGTGAGCTAAAATGAAATCGTGAGCAAACCCTTGTCGTGTCTTGAATTCTTTGTGAGGAGGCTAGCCCAGCTACCAAAATAAAGAAGCAGGGGGAAAAAAAAATTGTTGACTATAATTAAAAGCCTGCAACTTTCCCAAAGAACAGTTGAGGAATTTGTGGAGGACCACTTTTCAGGCAGAATGATTTTGGTACACATGAAGGTATATTGATTTGACCAGGACTCCCTTAACTTTAAATAATTATGCAACGTGTCTTAAGATGACGAAGGTAGTTTCGGCTGTCCAACCAACACCTGTTCCGGCTTCACAAATAAACTTGATATAAGCTTATTTCTGGCGGCAGGCATGTAGAGTGCTGTCTCTCTGGGTGTTTAAAGAACCAAATGGCATTTTTAGAGCTGAATGAAAGGTTCGCAGGTTGTATTATGGACTAGTCTGCTCCAGAGTCAGCTCAGTGTCTGTCCTGGAGAAGCTCTCCTGAACTCTCAGGACAGACCACCGCTTCTCTGTGCCCGTGGAGGATCCCCGCACAGGGTGATCCCTGCACTGTATTGTCATGGCCTCTCGATCTATCAACCTCCTCTCTGAGTTCTAAGCTCCTTAGAAGGCAGAGATGACATCTTCCCATCTGGATGTTTTTCGCCTCAGCACGATGCCTGCGCTCTGGGAGGTGCTGCAGAAGGGGGTCAAGGCTGAATGCTTCTCCTCGGGAGGGGGCCTGGGAGTGACCAGCAGATCTCAAGTGGGGCAGAGGGACACCTTGGCTCTCCCAGTGTGTCCAGGACTGGGACCAGGGCTGGGAGACTTGTTGCAGAAGGATCAGGGGTCAACTTCCAGCAATCCGTATTTATTAACTGCTCACGCAATGAATAGTCTGTGGTTTTCCAGGAGTCGGGCTTGGGCCAGGCAGAGGGGAAAAAAAAAAAAAAAAAAAAAAAAAAAAGGAGCCGGGGAGAGTGGTGAGGAACATTGGCAACACAGAAGGGGCTGGTGAGGCTGGCACGGAGCTGTGACTCCACGGCCGTCTTTCTTTCTTCTGAACCACCAGGGACTGCGGCTCGCCAGGTGCGGCTTTGAGCGATTCCTGCACCCAGGGCGGCGGGTGTCCGGGGACCTGTCCTCGCTCGGCCGCCCACAGGTGTGGCAACCTCGGGTTGCCCAACCTTCCCAGGAGGGGAGGTAGTCCAGCCCTACTGAAGGAGTCGCTGGTCCCCGTTTAGGGGCCACCACAGTCCCTTTGATCAAGACCGGCTCTCTGGCAGGTTCCGATAGAACCAACCAGAACCAACCAGCGGCATCTACAAAGACAAGACCCGGCCGTTCCTAGAGTCTGGGGCGATTTCGGCCGGCCTTGGAGGTAATGGGGACATAATTGGTGTCATGGCAAATGATCTGGTGCCTCAAGTTAATGTCGGGTTTTGCTCCAAGAGCCGCAGTCACTCATCTGGCGGAGCAAGCTGCCATCAGAAAGATTCTTTTTTTTTTTTTTTTTTCTCGAGCGTTTAGGAAATAAAGCCCAAGTGCTCGGCCCACACGAGTTGCAGGAGCAGTTTCACGCCTCAGCTTTTAAAAAGGTATCATGATGTTATTCCTTGTTTTGCTTCTAGGAAGCAAGGGGTTTAGGAAATGACTTGGGCGGGTGCATCCCTGCGGCCGAAAAAGACACAGACGCACTCCCCAGGGATCGGAGAGGGCTCTCCGTCTTCCCGAAGATGCCGGGCCAGCGTCCGGTCCCCTCGGATGCTCCCGGTCCAGTCCCTCGTGCCCGAGGGTCTCCGGCGCCTTCCTAGACGCCTGGGGACATGCAGGGGGGCCTGGGGCGGCTAGAAAGGGCGGGAAGAACAAGGAAGAGGAGGGAGCCGGACTGCGCCTCGCTCCTCCGTGCCAAGGACACCGTCGCGGAGGCGCGGCCAGCTTCCCACGGATCGGACTTTCCGCCCCCGGGGCCGGCCGGCGGAGCTCCAGCCCCGTCCCCCTTCCCAGCTCCGGGCGGCCCCCAGGGCTGAGTAAGCCGAGAGGAGGGAGGGAGGCTGCAGGGATTTCCTGAGCGCTAAGGGAAGGAGGAGGGGACCGGGCCGGAGGGACGGGAGCAAGGACCCTGAACCTGCCGCGGCCGCCTCCCCGCGAGCACTCGCACGCCGTCCCGACGCGCGCTCGGCCCCCGGCTGCCCGCCCCCCGGCGGCCCCCGCCCCCCTCGGGAGCCGCAGGGAATCAGGTCCCGGAGGAAGAGGGTAGGTGGGGAGGCGGATGAGGGGTGGGGGACCCCTTGACGTCACTGGAAGGAGGTGCCGGGGTAGGAAGTGGGCTGGGGAAAGTTTATAAATCGCCCCCGCCCTCGGCTCCTTCTAATCGAGGTCCGCAGAAGGCTCGGAGCGCTCGGGACGGACACTCCCCGGCGGCGGCGGCGGCGGCGGCGGCGGCGGCGGCGGCGGCTCGGAGCGGGCTCCGGGACTGGAGCGCAGCGGCCAGGGGACGCCGAGCTGCGAGGATTACCCGCGGACGTGGTGGTCTCCCCGGCCGGAGCCGGACAGGGGCTCTCGGGGCGGAGGACCGGAGTGCGACACGACAGATCCGCGCGGCTGGGTCCGTGGCCCGCGAGCCGCGCGGGGACCGGGCGAGCAGGCCGCGTCGCGCTCACCATGGGCAGCTGCCGGGACGCCGGGGTCCTGCTGTGCGCGCTGCTCGGCGGTCTGCTGCTTACAGGTGAGGCGGGGCCGCGGCCGGAGGTCCGCGCGGGGCTGGGGTGGGGCGGCAGGCGGGCGCACCCTGGGGGCCGGGGCCGGGTGCCCGCGGGGAGGTGAGGCTGCAGCCCGGGGGAGCGAGCCCCGCCGGGGAACCTGGGACGCCGGTGGCGGCGGGCACGCCTGGGGGCCGCGGCGCCCTTCCCTTCCGCCGGGCAGGCGGGACGGGCGCCTGGGAGAGGAGAGCGGCTGGCGGGGGGCCGCTGGCACCGCGCTGGGGTCCGCGCCCCTTTGCGGCCGCTGCAGTCGCCCATCCTCTCCGCCCGGCTCCCGGGTCGGGTCTCCCCGCCCAGGCTCCGGGCTCGGGGAGCGCCGCGCGCTCGGACCTGCCTGACCCCCCCCCCCCCCCCACACACACAACAGCCCGCTCCCAGGCGGCCCGGCGGGGGGTCGGCAGGGCCCATCGGAGCCCGGAGCAGCGGCTCCCGGAACGCCCGCGAGTCTGCCCGGGGGCTGGGCTGAGGCCCGGGCGTTGGCGAAGGTGGGCACCGGCTACTGCGTCGCACCTCCGGAGGGGAGGAGGAGAGCCCACTCGGAGGGGGTCGCGTGCCAGCCGCGAGCGGACAGATCCCGGGACACGGCGAAAGCTGGTGCCCTTGGGCCCACGTCGGGTCCCCGGGCGCGAACGGCCCCGGGAACGTTCCACCAGCTTCCACTCCTCCCAGCTTCCACTGCTATCGCCGGGCCCCGAGCGCGCGGCGCGCAGCCACCGGGTGGGGCCTCCGCCGCGGGCGCAGCCCCAGGTCGCCGACCTGAGTGAACCTGACCGACCAGGGCCGTCGAGAACCCGAATCCCGTTACGTTTCGGAATTGCGAGCCTAGCCTTTAAATCCCGAGAGAAGAGAGGGAGGACGATTTGGACCAAAAGGTGCGGTTGGAGGAATTGGCGAGGTCCGCCCCTTTGCCGGGAGTTAAGGATGCCCGCGGCCGACCCGTTGGGACCCACGAGGTCATGCCGCTGTGAGGGTGGAGGTCGCCCACCAAGGCGTCAAAGCCCGAGCGGACGTAGGGGCCTGGACTCGCCTTTGCTGCCCAGAGGGGCGGAGAGGCCGAGCCACTGGTTCAGACCCTCCGGCGTGGGCGGGGGGGGGGGGGGCAGAGAGCCATTTTTCGGGCTCTTTTTCTTTTCAGCATCCTAGAGAAAAGGTAAAATATGAAACAAAATACAGTAACATCAAAAAAGGTATTGCAGTGATTTCAGGGAAGGAAAAGGTAGGGTTGAGCATCCTTTTTTTTACATGCTTGTTAAACCCAAAAGGCGGTAACTTAAAAAAATACTCTCTCTCGGTGGGAAGGACTAATTAGATCGTCGGTTGCTAAATAACCGGTAACAGTTCCAATCAGGTTGGTGAAAGTATTAGACTGAGAGTCAAGGCGAAGTCCTGATGTCTGAGAACTCGCTATAAGTTGGGAAAGTCGCCAACATAACTGTGTTAAATGAAATACTGCTTTTCTATTTCAAAAGTATTGTTTTTTTTGTTTTGAAAAGTCACTTATATTGAAGTATAGTTGTTCAGAGCACTTAACGTCTGAAGTCCATTCACCTGTTACAGAAAGGTAAATCTGGGTAAATCCCTGCGAATCCAAAAAATGGGGGGAGAAGTTTATGTTTCATTGGCTTTTCTGCATCACACATGGCACATCTTTACTTTTGTTTCAACACCGTGGTTGACCAGTGAAGTATATAGTTCTGTTCGTGATTAGGAGCAAGTTAGATTGGTAGATTTTCAGAAACCTGGGTAAGAGTCTCTTGAGACAACAGATTTTATTTTACTTAAACGAGGCAGACATCTTGGAAGTCTTTTGTTATTTAAAAAAAATGTCTATGCGTTATAGCAAGAAAGCGGGACAAAACATTAGCCATGTGAGAACTCCTCTACCTGCTGGTTTAAGGACTGTTGTTTCAGGGGTTGGGGCGAGTAATTGTCCAAGCATGGCTTTGTAAACCACAAGCTTCTCCACTGGTTAACAGACGGCTCACCGTAAAACAATCAGCTTTGCTTTGTAAATTGTAACAGTTTGCTTTGTAAATTGTAACAATCAGCCTGCTTTGTAAATTGCATCAGGAGTTTTCAGATTTTCCGGAGAGGGGCTGCTTCTCTGGGGAGCGGTGTCCAGAAAGAGGCCAAGTTTCTGCCCCCCCCCCCCCCCATCCCCCTGGGGTTTACCAGGAGTCTGCTCATCTTCAGGTGCCGTATAGCCCTTGAGTATTTGTGAGTTAGTAACATTTTGTGCATGTGGGTGAGGATGTGTGCGTGCGCCGAGGTATAAAATAACCAGAGGCGCAGTCAGACAAAAAGATAATGCGTTTCCCCCTAAAGATTACATTTACCTTCTTCCAAATGTCCTGAGAGAGAAAAGGGTACCAGTAATTCAAATATTTTCAAGTCCTCTATGGTGCAGTCTTTCCCTCTACAAAGAGCACCTCCCTTACTCTGGCTCAAAGTCTCATTTTCTGCTAAGGCACAATGTCCATGATTAAGGACACAAACCCTTTTTTATCTGCCCCCATTTTTCTTGAGATTTTGAGCCACTGATATTCACAATTTGCTCGAATTGCAAATGCATCCCTTCATGAATCCTGTGAGGGAAATCTGCATTAGTAATACCAAGTTAAAATTGTGCATGAGTGGAATACTCATTTCCAAATAGAATGCCATGAGCCTTTCCTAATGAAGCTAATTTGACACGACAGTTTTTGTTGTTTTCTCACAGGTTTAGGAAACCACGCTTTTTTGGTAGCGTTTTCCGTATTGCATATTCGAAATGTCAGTTACCACCTTTGGCAGTCCACCGAGGGAGTTTTCCACTTGATGGATTGTGTTGCAGATGAAACGTAGGTGGTCACCTGCTATAGTTTCGTTCATGTTTTTACCTTATTTATTTATTTATTGTTATTTTAAGTTTTTTTTTTCTTTCCCTGTTGAAAGTTCTAGGACAGGCTAGCCAGTTTCTTTTCTAGCGATCACTAAGTGGGTTGTTTTCAGATTTGAAAGTCAGAAGTTAGAACAGATGCCTATTTCAAGGCCCCTTTCGGATTCTTCAAGACTCAGTGAATGATTCCAAGAAATAGACTGAACGTGGTGTCTTTTTCTCCCTCCCTTTTACATTTGCATATAGAATGGATGATAAGCCCTGTGATGTCAGAGCCGCAGCTATAACGATGAGCTGGCTTTTCACCTGCTATCAGTAATCACACTGCATTTGCCTTTTCATCTACCAGCTGGCTAACTTGGTCTTTAATGGGTTGCACGAGCTAAGCTGTTAGAGGCTGTCTGAACCAGTCATAGTCATGGCCTTATTTTTCTTTTTACAAGCAGAATGTGTGACTCTGTGAAGCAAACTCTTACTTCCTAACTCTGGTTACATTACCTCTTCTAAGGAGGTCGGTCATTTTAAACTCGGAAGAATCTCTTGGTTTTTAAAACATTCTCACTCACTGACTTGATTCAAAGATAACTTTCTTCTGAAAATTTCAGATTTCAACAGGGATACTAAACCTCTATGTAGGTTTGGACCTATTTTGTGTAATTTTTTTTTTTTTTTTAGAACAAACTAAACAATCACTTTGTTCTCCTTACCAAAGACTGTTGAGTCATTCTACAATCTACTTTGAATGCATGTAACAGGGCAGTTGAAAATATGTTGCAAACAATTGGTTTTATAGTGACCAAAAAAAAAAAAAAAAAAAAAAAGCAACGTTCTTGAGGAAGGCTATCCAACATATTGCCTGGTTGTCTCTGATGTTTACCCTTGCTTAGGAAGTTCTGCAAAGCAGGAACAAATAACAAAGTAAGTACCTTCTGTGGTGCTTTAAACTGAGATGTGTATGTGAGCGGGCATAAGAGTGGAGAGAAGGTGAAAGAAACTCTTCGCACTTGGGTGTTAAACGCAAAGCTCACTGGCGTTAGGTCCAGTTGCGTGGTCAGGAGTTGATGGGATATCAAGTAAACATCATCTTGCAGAGTGCTTGTCATTGTGGACAGGAGAGGAAGGACCTGTGAAACAACACATACGGTATTAGGAATTTGTTATTAGCAATGGTTGAAAGCATTAAAAGCATCTGTTGCATTGCTTTAAATAATCAATAGAACGGGATAGTCCATTCCAGCCCACTGGTCTTAGGATACTAGTGAGGTTTGTAAGGAATGACAAGATCTGCCAAATGCTTTCCAGGATCACTGTTGATTCCTCACACACTTGGGTGCCTTGGACATTGCATGCTGCTGATGGAATTACTGGATTTTATACCAGATTGAGGGAGGGGAAGGAAACGGGAGGAATGGGGTAATTGAGGGAGGGATTGAAAGGAAAGCCTCTGGCTTAGCATCTGGGACTGCAGGGGGGTTTCATTAAGGAAATGGTTCCATTGAGTCTGCTGAAGATAGTGGACTAGATTTCCTGCATTGCTGCTGGGGCGGATGTGGGGGGATGTCAAGAATTCCTGGGGATTTCCCATCAGTCTCGGTAAGCTGGATGCCTGAGGGCCGTATCTGATGATTGCTCCTTTCCTTGATTTTGAGCTCCTTGCGAGATCTGATCTTGTCTCTCAGACACATGCATTGTGAGAGCTAGGTGTTGAACCTGGTAGATCCGACCTGCTCATTTCAGAGATGAGAAAACCCACCCAGAACAGTTCAGTGTTCTCGCTCCCCCCCCCCCAAAGTCAGCTGGCTAGTGGCAGACCCAGGAACGGATCCTGACGTTCACAGTAAAGATCACATTTCTTCATTTCTGTGTTTCCTCCACCCCAAGCGGAGTAGAGATGTTCAGATGTTAGTTGAATGACATTTTTATAGTGCTAACGTTTCTTTTTAAGCGCTGGCATCTGTTTTTTGTATATGAAATTTTCTCCTGTCTTCTTAAAGAAGGGATTTAGGTGAAGAATATCAAAATTATGGGGCGTCTGGGTGGCTCCGTCGGTTAAGCAGCCAACTCTTGATTTTGGCTCAGGTCACGATCTCACGGTTCTCGAGACGGAGCCCCTCCTTGGGCTCTGTGCTCACAGCATGGAGCCTGCTTGGGATTCATTCTCTCACTGCCCCTCTCCTGCTTGCACCCTCACTCTCTCTCAAAATGAACATTTAAAAAAAAAGGAATATCAAAATCATGGCGGCTCGCTAGTACACGGATAGATCTGGTGAGCGAGTCGATTTTCCTTGTGAGCTGTTAGAACCCTTCTTTTGAACTGCCGTGGCTGAAACAGCTACAGCCTCCCTTACTGGCCTCATCTCTCACCACTTCCCTCCACACCCCCTGTGACCCGGCTACACGCAGCCCTGCCCACTCAAACAAATGACCCACCGTTCTTAACGTGGGCCTCGTGCATTCATCACTCTGTATTCATGCCGTTTGCCTGCAACACCCTTTCCCTGTCTCTGCATGGCCTCCTCCCCTGCCTTCGAAGTCCTTCAAGAGCTCAGAAATCACCATCTCTTTGAGCTTTTCCTTAGAGCTGCAGACGGAATTTATGGTTCCTTCTGCTTCTGGATGCACGCTCCTCTCTGCGACCCCTAGATAGACGCCCCCCCACCCACACAGCTGTTCTCACCTGCATCATTACTGTTCCGCTTACGTGTCCCCTTGTTCCCTTTTCTTTGGCACCTAGTGTAGTGCCTGGTATGGGGGCCCTCGGTAAGTACTGGAATCCAGGAAAGATGTAGCCACCCTGCCATTTCAAGGAAGAGATCTCTCAGGGCCAGACGCGAACTCATTCCAGTACATTAATGGACTTCTGCCTGTCTAACCGGCCTCGGCTCCCGTGGATTCCTTAGAGGGACTGTTCTCAAGAGATAATGTTGTCTGCAATGATGATGTCATAGTAATCGAGTGTGACTAAGATGGAGGAAACGGGCTCTGATTGTCAACTCTCCGAGATGCCTATCTCCTGTAATCCCCTCCCGTTTCTCGCTGGTGCCTCACTGGGTGCTCTGAGCTACCGAAGCCGCGTTTCAGTCCACACAGAAGTTCTGTCTTAGCCTCTGTGGGTGCGGTACCCAGCACCGAGGCTTTGCCCTCCAGTGTATTCTACAATTGTCTGGAACAACCGTGCTCTCCTGTTCTATGGTGTGACTTCCTCATCCTTCCGTAGACTCCGAGCTGAGTCCATGGTGCTGGGCTGTGATACAAACCCAAAGAGACCTGGCCACACGCAGAACTGACATTGTGTTTCCACTGGGGCCTCTGTTACTGGATCAGGCTCGTCGGCCTGAGTTCCCCTTTCCATAGAATAGGTTCTCTTCAACCCTCCGTGTAAATCGGTTCCTGCGAGGACCACTGTGCTACGTAGGTGTGAGACATGTTCTTAGAAACCTGCATCTCCTGGGCTGGGACCGCAGTGGTGCCCCCTTTCCTCCCTCTCCAGCCCCACACTTTGCACATGCCCCCCAAATGATCCAAAACGAGCTTCTCAGAGTGTGGTCCGTGGTCCAGCAACAGCAGCATCCCCTGGGAACTTCATGCATCAGAGAGTCTGTCTTTTAATAAAGTCCACTGATGTTTTGTTTGCACAGTAAAAACTGAGAAGCACATTAACAAGTGGTGTCAGGATCTCATTCCTCTTCGTCTACAGCCTCGACCTTTGACCTGTGTGGCTAAGGGACTAGATGGGGGGCCAGCCGGGAGCCTCTTCTGCCTCCTGCATTGTTCTTGTGCCCTTTCTTCTGCTGGGACACCTGTGTCCTACTTCGAGACTCTTTTTATAAGATCTTAGACTTGGCTTGAACCTATAATCGAAGTAGACAGAGGTCGTCGTCTTGAAGACGACCATCGTTAACCACCAAACCATGGGTGGCAAGATCAGGTTCTTAGAAAATGCGGATTTGGTGCAAAATAGTAAAAATGGCATGAAATAGATAGGTTTCAGTCATAAATGAAAGCTGCACGAAGCATTTGCTTTCAGAACAAAGTCACTTGGTGATCCCAAGCCGCGAAGGCATGTGTCCTTCTCCGGAACCTTTGTTGTCGCGGAGGTGTCCCTGTCTCACTGTGTCGTGCTACTATTGACGAGAGGTTTTTGTGTGTGCTGCTCGCTGGCTTGAAATGTAACGTGTTTTACACTCATGTTCTTCCTTGTCTCGTATCGCAAATCTTGGCAAACGCCTTTGTCTTTTCACAGACTGCCACGGTGCTTACAGGCACTTTTTCTCCTCCTGGTTTCTAGCCTTCTATTTAACTGCTGGAGCATGAGTGGGTTTCCTTTCGAGCTACAGACCCACCCACGCGGTCCACGCCAGCAAAGCTATCCCAATGATCAGATGCTTCTGTGGAAAGGGGCCTGAAGTGAACCTTGTATAAATGAAAAGCCTCGGCTTTTGGAGTCATTTAAACTCAAGGCCACCTTTGTAGCAAAATCCTGATCAGTAATTAGTCCGCCAGTTGGTTTCTGTGAAACCCTTTGCCTCTTGCTACGGACATGGTCCCCCACGTTGGCTCCACGTTAGAATCATCTGGGGGGCTTTTAAACACCCTCTTGTCCTGGCTGCACCCCTTACCAAGTCAATCACGCGCTCTCCCGTGGGACCCAGGCATCAGTAATTTTGAAAGCTCCCGTGGCCGGCTGAGGTTACGAGCCTCCTATTTTTGTCATCCCTCGAATCACCTGGAAAGCTTGTTACCCTAGAGTGCTGGGCCCCACCCCAGAGTTTCTGATTCAGTGCGTCTGGGGCGGGGCCGAGAATTTGCGTTTCGAACGAGTTCCCAAGTGTTGCCGATGCCTCTAATCCAGAGACCACGCTTTGAGAGCCACTGTCCTAGGGGCTGCTTTGAGAGGCCTGGCCACCTGGGAGGCCCAGGTGCCAATCTGTGAAAGGTTCTAGGTCATCGCGAGGTAGAGGAAACGATTTCTCAGAATTTCTGCTAGGAACCGTATGCGTCAGCAGTGTGGCAGAAGGAATATCAGGGTAAAGCTTGGGGGCATGTAATCAGTAGAAGTGGCCGAATTGCCTTCTGAGGAGAGCGGGTCTGGTTTCCGGGTGGGATGTGTGAGTTTGGAGCCGGAACTGAATGGCAGGCGCGGACAACAGAGCTAGTAGTCGTCATTCTCTGCTCCCCGACGGAGCGCTCAGCCTTTCCTCTCTCTAAATATTGGTAAACGTCCACAGAGTCCTTTTGAAAGGCGTCCTGGGCACCCGTGTACCTCGGGCCAGCCCTGCTACCCTCCGGGATCCCCACACAATGCTCTGCCCTCTGTAACTGAGCTGGGATCAGGGTCCCCCACTTGGGTGGCTGAATCCTCCTTGTTGGTTCTGCTGACTCTCGTGCTGTGCCTGGGGGTCTGTCCCCATTGCTGAGAAGGGTTGCTGCGTGGCTGGAAACAGAGCTGGCCTCCTGTGATACGGAACTATGTGCCGGAAACTTTCTCGTGAAACCCCAAGAACCCGAGGGGGAGAGGCTCCATGAGGCATTCAAGGCCTCATGTTAGGTGTGCTCCACTTGGATACCAAGTTCAAATGTAGAACATGTTCTTTACCCGCTACTGAATCACTGCTTCTGCAGGGCTGAGTCATGGTAACAGTTGTATCCATCATCTATTACTGTGTAATGGGCTGGCCCAAAAGTCCACGGCCTTCAACAGTAATTCATTACGCCTCCATGAGTCTGTGGGTTAGGAATTTGGGCTGGGCTTGGCTGACGGATGTTTCTGGGGTCTCCTCTCTGGGTCCCTCACGCAGCTGCAGCCCCCTGGCATTTCGACCAGGACCTTGGCACCGGCTATCACCGGGCCTCCCTCCACATGTGGTTTTTTGCCATTCGGTAGTAGAGCCCAGGCTTCTTTACATGGGGGGAGGGGGGGTGCAAGAGGGTGTCCGTGGAAGCCTCAAGCCCTTTGAGGCCTGGACTTTGCAACTCCTGCGACACCACTCTGCCACATTGGGTTGGTCAAGAGCAGGTCCTGACCCAGAGTCGCAGGGCGAGGAGACGGGCGCCTGTCTCGAAGGGAGCAGCTGCACAACACTGCAGCCACGGTTGTCAACCTGCCACGCCACTGTTAGGTCGGTTAGCTTTTTCTCTTCTGTCTAGACGTCGAGGCTGGCGTTTGGCCAAGAAAATACTAGTGAAGGATGCCTTGACCGTCTGAATGGGCTCCCGGGTTGAGACAGCTTTTCCAAGAGCTCCTGAGTCCTCCATCGTACGATTAGGGAACAGGTCACGGTTAAGGTGACACACAGTGTTGGGGCTGCTGGCCTCTCACGAATACCGTGATACCAGCGAGAAAGCACAGCCGACCCTCAGATTCGGAGTGGGGGCGGCTCTGAACTTCTCTGACTTGTATCACGGGGTCTCTGGTGGAACACCTTCTGGAGGATGGGGTGAGGCTGCACCCCTTGAGGAAGGGAGAGAGGAGGAACCTAACCCCTGTGGATTGTCGGGCGCTTGGATACGTATCTGTGATTTGACTCCGTCCTGAGAGGCAGGCACAGTCCTCTTAAATACGAGGGGCCCGAGGCTTCCATAAATTAAATTCTGAAGCGCACAGAAGTGGTAAGGAAAGCTGGGATTATTCTGGTCTGATGTGGCTGACTCCCCAGCCCCCTCCCCCCGCCCCCATGCCTTACAGCCTAAATGAAAAGGGGAGAAGGGAAAGAGTGTGGATGAGAATGTGCTGGTCTTTCCCTTCTGTCAAAACTATCTCTCCTTGGAGGTTTGCCATCTCCAAAGAATGTGAGACGCCACCGCTACTCGAGCCTGAAGCGGCCTTGGGAGATTCCACTCCTGCATGTGGCAGGCTCCAGTCAAGTCTCCGTTGAGACGGGATTTTAATCGTGTGGGTTTTCTTATCTTGGGGATGCAAGGCCCCTCCAAAACACGCAAGTCAAGAAAGGATCCCGAAAGCCAGTAAGGACATGATTTTTGTTTGTTTGCTAAGAACATGACTTGGGGTGAGTTTCCAAACTGCTTTCCTGTTTGTGACTTTCCGTAATTCAGATTACGGGGAAGGACTGGTGAGCCACACCAGCATTGTGATTCTAGCAGGTCCTCTGAAAGAGCCGGGGGCTGCCCTCTGCCAGACTGCTTCCAGGAATTAAATGCCTACTTCTCTGTGCACCTTTTAGATCCCGGAAACCTCAAAGACTTGGGAGTTTTTTCCTAATGAGACTGGAGCACAGGGAAGGACCCTGTTGTGTGTTTGACCCCAAAGGCAGATGTCACATGTCCTGGGGGAGGGCGAGGGGGACGATGCATGGACTAAGCCCCTCCCAGGCGCAGGCTCTACATCTGGTGAACTTCTTCACAACCGTCCAACAAGCGCACTTTTAACTTTGCTCTTCACAGATTGAAACCCTGAGGGTTTGCTGAGGGTCACACACTTACGCAGTGCCCAGGCCGGGATTCAAACCAGGTCATTCTGATTTTGAAATTGGTGGCTCTTTCCACCGGCATGTACCCAACATATCTTGAATGACAAAATCGGGGAATTAAGGAAGACCAAAGAGTTTGGCTTCTGGTGTCTAGAATGAAAATCTCTATGTGTGTGAGAAAAACACAACCGTCTGAGAGCATCTTCTAGAGGGAGTTACTTTTCAGTTGAGGATGGACAAAGCACAAGTTTTCTTTTTTCCTTCCTTCCTTCCTTCCTTCCTTCCTTCCTTCCTTCCTTCCTTCCTTCCTTCCTGGCAACTTGCAAATATACTATGCAGCAGCATTAACTATAGTCGTCCTGTTGTACGTTGTATCTCTAGATGATTTACCTTGCTGATTACCATTATCAAAAATGGACGCATCTTTTTCAAGCCCTGTTGTGTCTTGGGCCTCTCCTCCCCAGCTAGAGCATTCTTTTCGGGTATTCAAACCTGCAAGAAACCGAGAAAGAGGGAAAAGTGTTCTGCTTCTTCCTTGATCGACCACTTGAGAGCATCTTTTCAATACCAGAATATGGCCACGTTCATCCAAATCTGAGAAAAACCCTGTCCTGCCACCTATGGAGGTGTTTTAGTGTTTGTTCCAAGCAAACAGTGGAAAATGTAGCCAAACAGATATATACCTTGGATGAAAATTATAAGGACTGGTGATATATATACTCTTTGATTTTTTTTTTTGTTTTCTTTTTCTAAGTTGGCACTAGAGAAGCGAAAAGTAGATGTGAACAATTGGAAAGGCAAGGTTGTATTAGAAGAGATTGCAAACAACTTGAAAATGCATTGTATACTCTAGTTATGGAATTTTGCCTGTGATTAATGGCATTGTTTTCTTTTGGGAAAACACTGGATAACCCTCTTTTCCACATAACATCTCCTGCTGGATCAGATTTTTGTTCTCTGTTGTTCTTTGGAAATGTTTATAGCTTTGAAATCTTTTCCATAGGGAATTCTTTAAAAAAATTTTTTTTTCAATGTTTATTTATTTTTGACAGAGAGAGAGAGACGGAGCATGAGCAGGGGAGGGGCAGAGAGAGAGGGAGACACAGAATCCGAAGCAGGCCCCAGGCTCTGAGCTGTCAGCACAGAGCACAGAGCCCGACGCGGGGCTCGAACCCACGAACCCTGAGATCGTGACCTGAGCCAAAGTTGGACGCTCAACCTACTGAGCCACCCAGGCACCCTTCCTTAGGGAATTCGACTAGAACTAAGAGAAAAAAAGAAATGCATGGGGATTGAGTAATTGGATGGTCCTAGAATGGACCTTATGTACCTCTAACTTCTTGGGGGCTAGAGAATATTTGACACACGTTGTTGATGTGCAAATCAGAATGGGTTGTTCCGCACGCTCCCTAATCCCATTCCCTGTCATGGCACCTGGTAAATGAGAAATAGCCTATGCAAAGTATTTGTCACACAGAGTCACTTAGAAGGCAAATCAGAAACTCAGGAAACTCACATAAATGCTAATTTGCAGGAACTTCTAACTCACCTTAGCCTCTTTGGATTGACGTTACACTTGGTGATTCTGTGTCCAGGTATGTCTTTTTAGGGGCGACGGAATCCCAAAACGCAGAGACAGTTGTTTTGGGTTTTGAATGTGTTTTACAGGCCAAGCAGGTGGGCAGATGATTGCCTTGCTAGAAGAATTCACTCACCATTTGGGGGGAATGTTAAGTCTAAACGTGGGATGGGAAATTTCTTTTAAGGAGTATATTTTCTTGGAATGTTTTGGAATGCTGTACTTTCTGCTGTGATTACATGAGGGGGACCATGGATCATCTCAAATTTAATTCTCCTGATGCCTATTTCATAACCAGTCTTCTTTCTAAGTATATGTGCAACTTCCCCTGTGAATCCAGCCATGCGAAGAAGACTTATTTTAGAACGTTGTAACATACTCGCTTAAATAAGGTGCTCAAGCAGTTGTCCCATGAACCCATTGTATCTTATTTCAAGATGCAAACATAGTTGTGATTGTTGTGCTCCGTGTTGGCCACTGAAGATATGTCTTATTTTGTGAAGTTCGTGGAATTTTCCTGACGTGAATCCCTTAGGTTAGTGAAGAGTTTAGGACTCCCTACGCTCAAAAATATGTTCTTTAAAAACAAGGTATACATAGTTAGGAGGTGACCTCTGTGTGTTGACTTAGATAATCTCCTACGTTTCTTGGTATTCACCTAATCTGCTTCTAGATGATTCATGACCTGAGGGGCCCCCCAGGGCTGAGAGCCCTGATTCATCTTCCCAGCTATGAATTCAGTACGGTGCCTGGCACACAGTAGTCACTCAATAAATGCTGGTGGACCTGAATGAAACTGTATCATAGCCATTCTTCTGGGTTTCAGAGGCCCTTGTAGGAGTCACGGTTCCACATTGGTTCACTTTCTAAGAACCTGTGTGGGCGTGTGGAGAGGAGGTTGGCAGAAATCCGTCCAAGAGCTGGCAGTCGGTCAGTCTCCCAGCACACCTGTAATGTTTGTTCCTTCCGTGCGGGTCATTCTCTGATTCCAGTGACCCCTTTCTTTGGCTGAGCTGGCCGTGTTCTCTTGAATCGAATCTAAACTCAGGATGCAAGGTGAGGATTTAAGCTGCTCAGCCACTAGAGAAATGATTCCCAAGAGCTGTTTTCTTCAGATGAGCCCTCCCTCTGGAAAACTCTTAGCTGGTCAAGGTTCCCAAGCCCAGCACAGAAGGGAGACAGTTGACTGGGAATCCTAATTTTTAGGTACACCAATTCAGCCTGATGACATTAGGTAATGTTACCGCCACTGCTGTTGTTTTTGCCATCTTGGATCAAGACATTTGGGTTGAAGACTGTTTCCTCTTGGCTCTGGACCGTCCCCAGGGTAGGCTAGGAGGACAAGACAGGTGAGGAGGAGAGACAAGTCCCGACTAATGTAATCCTACAAGTGAAAACTGATCTTTTTTTTCATGGCTTCACCTCCACCCTAGACCTCTTCCAGGATTTCCAAAAGCACAGCATGACCTGGGCAGATCTTCTAGCGAATGTTCCCTGTGGCTTTTATTCTAGTGGCCGGTAAAGCCAGATAAATCCCAGATTTTAAAAAATATGCAAACCAGAGCATTGGAAGAAGACAGTACGGCTCTCTCCTCTCAGCAAAGAGGTCAAGGAAAGCAGAGTTGTTCAGGGAAGAGCATTAAGGGTAGTTGATAAAGGAGAACAGTTGTCTGAAGGAAAGATGAAGCTTCAGAGGGTTTGAAGGGTTGGAAGTCTTCGAAGGAGAGAGGGAACCAAACGTTACCTTTAGCGAACACACACTCATTCTTCAGGTCTTAGCATCAACACTATTCTTCTGTGAGAACGTCCCTCAGTCCCTGGGCTGGGCTAGCTGCCCCACACCTCGTGCTTTGCTGTGATAACGCACAGATATTATGTAGTTTTATATTCATATGTGAATGAATTAGCAAGTATGAAATTTCATAATCTACATACACTTGTATATACGACATTACATACGTGTATCTTTATCTGTCGTGCAGCCTGATTTACAAGCACTTTACAGAAAGTGATCTTGTTCGTCTTATTCTGGCCTTCTTTTCGTATATGTTTAAGACATTAAATGGAGGAATAAACCTCTTACATGAATTTAAGATCAGAGAAATCACCAAGGTGAGGGGTGAGAGAAAGGGGTCATATCGGGAATGTAGTAGGAAAAAAAACCAGGGCTGGCTGGCAGTGAGAGAGAGAGAAAAAGGAGAGAAACCAGTTCCCAGATTCCTAGGATCGTGGTTGAGAGCCCAGCGCTTAACCCAGTGCATCAGTCTTATGTCCGGGAATTGGTGGCTTAACTTTCCTAGGGACTGGGGACCTTCCTACCTCTCTACAGAGTTCTTCCTTCCGGTTTTATGTAACTTCTGCTTATGGGTTTTGGGCTTGTCCTCCAGCGCCAGCTGATTCGTAAGTTATTTTAAAGCCCGTTAGGTTGTGCTGGCTTCGGCAGCACATATACTAAAAGCCCGCTAGGTTGATGGCCAACAGGTAGCGGAAGTTGGTGTTTTGTTTTATTTTTTTTCCTCCATCAGAGGTGTGATATCTTGGATAGTATCAAAACTGCTGATTCTAGAAATGAAATTCGAGGTAGGTTAATGAGAGTGTATGGGTAAAAATGCCCTGAGAACTAAAATCAGTATTCTCCCAGTTTGGGGTATAAATGACCGTAAAGTCTTTTGTGGATATTTGTGAGGAAGGCCTTGTTATCACCTACTGAAGTGAGCAAAAGCCATTCAGTAAATTATTTCTTTAAAAAACTGAACTACTTATGCAGGAGGTGGCTTACTTTCCCTTCTAGAACCTTGGCTCTCAGCAAAACGTGTAGAACATTAGTTCCACCTGAGACAAGATTTATTTTTAAGTTTGTGAATCCGTAAGAAGATTGTCTATATTTACTGTGTAAATTAAGCGAGTCTTAAGAAAACGTGGAAATTAAAGGAAGCCAGAGTTAAAAAGAACAATTCGGTCGGCCTAGCCGTCCCATTGTCTAAGCGGGATTAGTCTCCAAAAAATGCGTGATGAAAAGCAAGTGTATTTCAAATTGTTTAATTTAGAAGGAAACTGATTTTGACAACAGAAACACAATGGTCAAGAATAGTGTTTTAACGAGCCTTAGAAAGTATGCTAACATAGCTTTCAAAAACTCAATTCCCCTATGATGGATAACTTCTTTGCACACACTTGGCCATTAGATCACAAGGGTCAGAGGGTTTGTATATATTACTGGTTACAAAGGCAGCGATCTCTCAACTCGCCTCTTAGCGAGGGAATTTATAAAGCACCTCTGTTACAGACCATTTAAAGTACTCCAGAAGAAAGTTCTCGATGTAGCTTAGGCTTCCGAAGCCGGATCAGTATGAGCCTACAATGAACACGAGAACCGTATCACACTCAGCCTGCCACGCTTTTGTTTTTCCCGTTTTTATGTGCAAAGCAAGTGGTACTTTGTCATTCTTAGTAATAGATTATAAGGTTGAAGAATATGTGAAAAGAGACCAAACGTTGGTAGACTGTGGTGACGTTTTTGGCTTTTCCTTGCTGGATAGTAGAGTTAAGGTGCACTCTTGCCTGCCTTCCTACTTGCTTTCTAGCATTCCTCATTTTATGACACACAGATCTTAAGGTGTTATTCTGGATTCAGAATTAAATCTTCAGGGGCGCCTGGGTGGCTCAGTCGGTTTAAGCGTCCGACTTTGGCTCGGGTCATGATCTCGCGGTTTGTGAGTTCGAGCCCCGCGTCGGGCTCTGTGCTGACGGCTCGGAGCCTGGAGCCTGCTTTGGATTCTGTGTCTCCCTCTCTCTCTGCCCCTCCCCTGCTCACGCTCTGTCTCTGTCTCTCAATAATAAATAAGCATTAAAAAATTTTTTTTAAATTAAGTCTTCAGCATCGTGCATTTTTTATGGCTATTTAATAGCATCACAATATACAACTCCATGATGTATTCATTTTTTTTTCCCCAGGAAGAACTGTGTGTGAATCTGCAGTTTATTTGTGTTACATAACAGATTATAGGCAGTGACTACACATAATTTAAAAGTTCCGGGGCACCTGGGTGGCTCAGTCGGTTAAGCGGCTGACTTCCGCTGAGGTCATGATCTCGCGGTCCATGAGTTTGAGCCCGAGCCCCGTGTCGGGCTCAGTGCTGACTGCTCAGAGCCTGGAGCCTGTTTCCGATTCTGTGTCTCCCTCTCTCTCTGCCCCTTCCCCGTTCATTCTCTGTCTCTCTCTGTCCCCCAAAAAATAAATAAACGTTGAAAAAAAAAAAAAGATTCTCTTTGCCCCTCCCCCCCACTGGCACAAGCATGCTTTCATAAATGAATGAGTGAATGAATGAATGGATGGGTGGATGAATAATCCAATCCTGTTCATATGCTTTAACCATTCTTTGGCAAGCTCCTACGTGGAAATGATTAAATATTCCCCATATCTTCTCTGGGATGCTTTCCTTCCTGATAGAACCCACAGGGATCCGCGTAAATAACCTGGCCCTGAAATTCGGATACCTGCTCCCATCATCTCCGTAGATGCGTGGCCCTTTGGCGTTGAACAGTTAATAGACACAGAGCACTTGGAACATACTTGGTGGTAGGCCCAACTGTAATCCTAATGCCGTGCAGAAGGGAGAAAACTTTAGGTTTAAAATTGTGGGTTGCATGCACGCTGTACTATGCTTCTAGACTGATAATTGTTTGGATTTGTATGAAGGTTTTAATCATTAAAAACATTTTTTTTACGTGACGTGTAGTTGACATACAATGTTGGATTCGTTTCAGGAATAGTTGTCTATTTAAAAATAACATGGAGGGTGCCTTTGGCAGAACTGAAACTTGTGCTCTCGACAAGAGATTAGAGATTAGAAGGCTGATGGTAAGGCATTCCGTGCATTCTGTTAATACTGCCACCATTTCTAATAACGCAGCTCTGTCCAAATGCTCTCTTGGCCGTAAGCCTTCTGTCACTGACCGCACTGTGTTGTTTCAGAGCACTGTGATTCTGAAGAGGACGTAGCAAGTTCTGAAAGATGAACAAAACTGTTGCTTCTATTAAACCAAGTGCTGTATACTTAATCTTACACACACTGCATGCGTTTTTATTGAAACGGCACTTCGACTTTTCAGGTGTGCATACGCTGAAATTTAATACATTCTGAATCTCAGGCACTCATAACCTGAAAACTAATACATTCTGGCCTGAATTAACTTGCGATTCGGCGTGAGCGACAGCAGAACACTGTCGGTGACTGTGATCCATCCTATACGAGGTGGCTCTGGGCCCCGTTTCCCCACAGTCCTCCGAACGGTAACAACTGGGCGAGAACAGAGGCCAACGGGGTTATGCCCCAAATGTACTGGGGTTCCTGCTATTGGTAGGGAAGCACTACCTAACAGACAAAACCTTCCTCTGTGCATTTTTAGAGTGTGAAGATTGTTCTGTTCCTCTCCCTTTGCATAACCAGATGCAGGTCTATCAGACTTCTCTGCTAAATACTTTACGAGCTACGTCTCGTGCCCTGTCAACCGGATCTTAACCCTTGCTCCGGGCAGCTCAGATCACTTCCGTGACATCGTATGGTAAATTGAAATGACATGTTGTTAGACAGCTCTGTGGAGGTGGTTTTTGACCTCCTTCAATAAAAGAGCAGCGGTGTGGGAGTAGAGCCTTTTTTGGGAAGAGGTAACTTCTTGGTCGGCAGGAGATTTCTCACTGACCAACCTTAATTAACTCTGATGTCACATGAAAAGGAGCTGTGCACGGGTACAGGTCACTGGGAGGGTAGGCTCCTGATGGTAGTGCAGTGACAGGCCTAGTGATAAATGAAGGCTCCCTGTTAAACCATGACCCTCCGAGAAGCCAGCGTTAAGTAAAAAGCTCGGAGAGGAACGCTGAAGACGTGCCCCCTCGTAAACATTGATAGCAGGAATGTCGGTGTTACGAGAGTGCGTCTCTCTTGGTAAACATCTTAAACCATGCAGAATTCTTTCTTTTAAATAACTTTTGTAAAAGGAAAATGAAGGCGGCCAGTGACTCACGCGTGGGTAGAGTGAAGACTGTGCAAGTTCTGATTATTTTAGACATCGGCCACATCAGAGGCTAATAGTGTGTCCTCTGTGCCTTGCGCTGCAAAAACTCTTTATGGATTTTGTTGACGGACAGTTAAAACACAAATGGTAAGGCAGCTTTAAAACACACCGTGGCAGAATTATTCAAGCGGACGTATCTGTGGGTTATGTGCCAACACTAACTGCTGAAATTCACATTTAAATAATTTCATAATCTCTTCCCTTATTTTTTTCCCATTGAATTCAAGGCACAAATGCCATGTAAACGACGATTTAAAACTTTCTGCTAAAGCATGGGGATCAGACACTCGACATCTAAAGTCTAAAGATTTGGGGGTTACTTCGAATAGTAAAATCTCTAAGGCCAGAAGCCAGTGAATTCTTTTTTGTGGATCTGGGTGGTAAAATCGAGAGCTTAACGTCACGTAAGACGTAAAGGACGATAGCCAACCCCTGGGATTAGCAGCTTTCTACAAATTAAACGTATGGTTGCTGGACAGCAGCTACTTCAACATTCAGACCTTTGTAGACCCCGGGATCCATCACACGATTACTCTAATGTAAAATATCCTGTATTTGTCCATCCAAAAGTTGCAAATAATCTTATCAACATAAGGGATTAGTCAGCAGTAAGTCAGCAGGAGCTCCGTGCCATTGCCAAATACATGTCGGCTTCTAAATCCCAGCCAAAAAGAGCTCTCCCTGTGTCTAAAACAATGAAGGAAACCATGCAAACATTCACCCCCCCCGGACCTTTTACACAGCTACACCCGCTTCCCCCCCACCATACCTAAAACAACGTTGACCTTTTCACAGAGAGAGGTGTATGCATCCGAGTCAGGAGGTGTGTATGTGTGCATGTATTTAGGTTAACATCCTTTTTTTCTTTCGGAGTTTCCTTGACCTAACGCCAGTTGTTTGGGGGGGGGGGGGACTAACATTTTGAAAATTAACGTTTGGCTAACCGTGGACTCAAGCTATGCCGCTGCTGTGCACATCCCCGTGGCTTTCCTGTCTTCCATGTGGTCCGTTGATAGATGGAATATGAACCCTTGGGTCTTTCTCCCATCATGCTGGAAATGAAACATGCATTATATGTATAAATACATTTATAATGCCCTCGTGCTGACAGCTTTGCGGGTGGTGGGGTCTTCACTTAAGACTGTCTTTCTCATGGTGCACTCGCTTATAATGTACCCTTTATGTTACCTGGTCAATACTTTAATAAAGGCACAACACGGAGGTTGAGACTAAGGTTCAGCTTCTTTTTTCTTTTTTCTTGAGCACTAGAGCCCCGCAGGAATTAGATCCCAATCAAAAACTTTGGTAGTTTCTAGAAATTGGGTTCATCTGCAGTTGCGTTCGTAACCTTTCTCCCACCCTTGCCACCAACCAGAAAGATTCTATAAAACTTAGTCTGTGAGACTTACGCTTTTAATAAAGTGCATCTTGGGGAAAGACTATCTTCCTTTATTATGAATTATGCTTAATTAACCTCATACAACCTTGCTAAAGGCTCATGGTCTTAAAATCAAATTTTGGAAACATGATACTTGGGGATTTATACTTAAAGAGGTCATTTATCATGTAGGATTATGTACTGTTGAAAACATGCAAAATCAAAGACAGATGCATCTCATTTGAAATAAATCTGATATACAAAGCTTTGCATTAAAAAAGTATATCAGTGGGGCGCCTGGGTGGCGCAGTCGGTTAAGCGTCCGACTTCAGCCAGGTCAGGATCTCGCGGTCCGTGAGTTCGAGCCCCGCGTCAGGCTCTGGGCTGATGGCTCAGAGCCCGGGGCCTGTTTCCGATTCTGTGTCTCCCTCTCTCTCTGCCCCTCCCCCGTTCAAGCTCTGTCTCTCTCTGTCCCAAAAATAAATAAACGTTGAAAAAAAAATTAGAATTCAATTTTAATATGAAAGGAAACACCGCTAGGTTTCTACAGAGAGCTCTAACAACAGTTTTCAATGTGACTCAGTTTGTTACGATTCCAATTTCAATGGTTACGATTCAAAATCCACCATTAGAAGTGACTTAACATCGAATCAAATTAAAAAGGTTGTCATTCGGGGGAACAGTGAGGTTTTTTTTGCAATATGTTTGTAAAACTTCTAACACATAAAGAGTGATGTTACTGAGCATGAAGGAAAAAATCAGCCTTCTGCAGCTTGAAGCTGGAAAAATAGTATAAAATCTAATAGAAGTATGTAGCAACGAAGTTCAAAATAGCTCTGTATTCCGTGTCTTCAACTTACCTGATTACTTTAGTCATAAGATTTTATTTTATTTTATTAGTTTTATTCTATTTATTTTTTTATTTTATTAATTGAATTTAATCTTATCATGTTATTTTGCTTTGGGCTTCATGCCCAGCCCGGAGCCCAGAAATGGGGGTTGAGCTCAGCATCCTGAGATTAACACCTGAGCTGAGATCAAGAGTTGGACGCTTAACCGATTGAGCCACTCAGGCTCCCCATAAGTTCTTTATCTAAAAAAAAAAAAAAAAAAGTTTTGAGATAAAATTCACGTACCGTGAAACTCACCATTTTAAATCGTATAATTTGGTGTGGTTTTAAAAAATGCTTGCTGATTGATTGATTGATTGATTGATTTAGAGAGGGAGAATGTGGGAGAGGCAGAGAGAGAGGGAAAGCGAGAACCCCAAGCAGGCCCCATGCTGTCGGCCCTACATGGGGCTTGATCCCACGAACTGTGAGATCCTATAATTCGGTGTTTTTTTTTTTTAACGTACTCAGCATTGAGCAGCCATCGCTGTAGCAGGATTCCGGCGCAGAGGGTCGGGACACCGAGACTCTCCTCTCCAGGAAGCAACTTGAGCTGTGCCGGGACTGCTCCGTTGGGTTCGTAGCCGAAGACCCGAAGAGCTGAATGCCACGCGGCGTAGTTTTTTTTAATGCGTTTTCTCTTTCTCTGTCTCCCATGTTTGGTAACACAGAAACATGCAGTCTGATAAAAAGTGGTCTCGTGGTACGAGGTCATGAGGGATGTTATCACGTACGCGTGGAGTCAGGTTGCCTTGAGGTTGTTTTTGTTTTTGTTTATTTTCGATCCTTAGGGAGAGGACCCTACCACACCACCGCTATCTAATTTTAGAACATTTTCACCACCCCAGGAAGAAGCCCCATACTCTCCATTTTCTTCTTCCCCTGCCCCTAGCCACCACTAATGTATTTTCTGTGGATTTGCCTACGCTAGACATTTCAGACAGATGGAAGCATACGGTGTGTGGCCATTTGTGACAGGCTGCTTTCCCTTAGCAGTGGTGTTTTTGCTTCGGGTTCTCAAATGAGAGACATGTCTTTTCTCACAGTCTGGAAGCTGGAAGTCCAAATCTGAGGTATCGACAGGTTTGGCTTCTCCCGCGGCCTTTCTCTGTGGCTTGTAGACGGCCGGCTTCTCCCTGTGTTCTAATACGGCCTCTCCCTTTTTTGTGTACCTGCATGATATTTTCGAGGGCCATCTAGGTTGTAGTGTGTGTAAGTACTTCTTCATTCCTCACGAGTATTTTTGACGTGATTTCTAACTTGTACATGGGTATCAGTGACTGTAATCTCCAGCTCATAGAACTTTTAGGCTGGAAGGAATTCTGAAATTCTCAGGCCACCCCCCTCTGTTGGCAGATGAGGCACCTGAGGCTTCCGTGATATGCCCGTGGCTACCACAGTAGCTAAGCTGGAGAGATCAATGATGCTAAGCAAAAACTGGAAAAATCTGGATGTTTCATGATTTCTATCTGAGTAAGGCCCCTTTCTTACAGAGAATGACCCTTTGATTTCGGTATCGTAGAAGCAAAGGAAAGGGCGGGGGGGCGTCTGGAAGAAAGAGGAGCTGAGAGGTTTATCTTGAAACTGCATTCAGCCAACAAGAACACTATTTTTACTCAGAACAATAAAAACAGCAGTTTTCCGAGGCTACTTTTAGTCAGACTTTATGTAAGAGTCTCTCTCAGTCTTAAAAGTGATGGGCCAGGCTGTCTGGTTCATCGTGACCTATGGTGGAAGTTTGGTGTGTTAGTATCCAGCAGGGTTAGCTTTGAAGAAAGAACCTCAGTCGTTGGGGCCTTGGCTTTGATTGCAAAATAAAGCCGTACTTTACTTGGAGTTGTACTCACTCTTCCCCCTGAAGTCCAAGAAGGCGCTCCATTTTGCCTAAGACACGAAGGTGGGGGAATGGAGAGCACGTTTTAGAATGGTCTGTGTGGGGGCTTTCAACCAGAGGTTTGGCGTGTGGGAAGGGAAGGGGTTTTTGTCAGAGAGTCACGCAGTTCTATTCTTTCTACCTGCCAGACCAAACGGAACAAACAATGAAGAAAATATTCAGACAAGAAGAATATAAAGTGTCCCTATCCACCTAAGTCCGTGTACACCTACTGGTTTTAAGTTTTTTATTTAAGTAATCCATACACCCAGTGTGGGGCTTAAACTCCTGACCCCGAGATCTAGAGTCACATGGTCTTCTCGCTGAACCAGCCAGGTACCCCCCCACCCATGGTAGTTTTTTAACACTATTACGGCACAACGCTTGATCGCTTATTCTAATAAAGGAGCACGTGATAAACCCATTTCCATGGTCTGCGTTGTTTTTTGTTTTGTTATTTAAGTGATGATTTTCCTGACAGGACTGGATCTCTTTGCCTCTCATGATTACAGTAGTCCCCCCATATGTCTGGGTTTGCTTTCCACGGTTTCAGTCACCTGTGGCCTAGAAGCACTCACCATCTTTCTGACGTACGGGCAGAAAGTCATTAATAGCCTCACGCTCTGTCACCGTGCCTGCGTCACTGACCTCACTTCACCTCATCACGTGGCCATTGTGTCATCTCACATCATCAGAAGGAGAACGGTGGGTGCAAGTACAGTGAGATATCTTGCGAGAAAGACCACACCCGCGTGACGTTTATTGCAGTGTATTCTAATAATTGGCCTGTTTTATTATTCTTGTTCATCTCTTACTGTGCCAACCTTAAGAACTGAGCTGAATCACGGGTGCGTATGCGTGGGAAAAAACATAGTATATGTAGGGTTTGGGGCTGTTGTGGTTTCGGGCACCCACTGGGGGTCTTGGTCCCTTGCAGATAAGGTGAGTCTGCTGTCTATTGTAGTTGAGTTGGACAGAAGCAGTAGTTCACAGACACCTACTTCACTGAGGGGACCATAATTTGTTTAAACCAGGTTTCTGGGCCACCGTGGCCAACGGTGGGAAGTTCGGGGCTTCACACGGGGAGAATCCTTGTTAAATTCTAGCACTCCCCTTTTGGAAATAAAGTATCCTGGGGATCTGTTTCCAACTGGGCAGTGTGATTCTGAGCCATCACTGAGAAGAGCCAGCTGATTTTCACTTGCTGTGACAATGGATATGGGATAGGTACATATTTATATCTTTATTATTATTATTTTTTTTACGTTTATTTATTTATTTGGAGAGAGAGGCGGAAGGAGAGAGCATCCCGAGCGGGCTCCGCGCTCAGTGCGGAGCTCGACGTGGGGCTCAAATTCATGAACCACGAGATCTTGACCGGAGCCAAAATCAAGAGTCAGACGCTTAACCGACAGAGCCCCCCCACGAAGCGCCCCCATATTTATATATCTTGATATACATCACTAGTGAAATGGAGAAAGGGCCGACCTACAGTAGAGACTCAAAGAACGTTAGCCATATCTTCCCTACTCAAGTAGGTGTATGGGCGTTAAATTGCTTTAAAAAATGTTTTCAGGCCTAATGTGTTTTCCCAGCATTTGAGGAATAAATATGTCACTTTCCTTTTCCCTGTTAGTTTTCCTGTTAAACTATAGTCTTGGCACGTCCGTTAATCTTTATGAGATTCTGGTTTCCTATTAACTGAAGAATGATGGGATACTCAGAGTGTCCAGTTCCTTGGAAATCTTCTCCTCCTCCTCCTCCTCTCCTTTGTTTTAATCAACTACTTTCATCTAGCTTCCTCATTCCGAGTGCAAAATTCATTGATGTCGGGGGTGGGGGGGGAGACTAATTATATAGCAAATTATTTTTCTTAGCATTTTCCCCCCTGAACTTTCCAAGAACCCTGTCGTTTTCTGTGTCTTATTTCACTGCTCAGTTGTGTTGCTTTCTTTCAGTGGGACGATGGGATGGGAAGTGCCGAGGAGAGTGTGTGGATATAGTATTCGGGTTGTTTTTTAATTTTTTTTTTTCATTTTAGAGCAAGAGGGAGTTGGGGAGAGGGGCAGAGGTGGGGGGGGAGAGAGAGAGAATCCCAAGCAGGCTCCGTGCTCAGTGCAGAGCCCGACACAGGTCTCGATCCAACGACCCTGGGATCATGACCTGAGCCAAAATCTAGAGTTGGACGCTCAACTGACTGAGCCTCCAGGTGCCCCTGGATGGCGTGTTCTTTAAGGGCCTCTTCTCTGTATAGCACTTCCCTGAGCTGTGATTTGGGTGGGTCTTTGAGGTCCAAGCTTCCTTCTGATGAATGTCAGGAGTGCTGTTTTTTTGGGGGGTGCTGATAAAGACTCATATGATTTGGAAACCAAAGTGGTAGGCAGTGGGGTTCACCTCATGTCACGAAAAGGGAGGCTTTCCCCTGGCCTCTTGGGTGAGAAAGCTCATCATCTCCACGTCAGCCGTAGAGATATTTCCACGTACTGCCAGAATTTTCTGCAGGAGTCTTCGCTGGATTTTTTCCAGCACATGAACAACTGCTTAATTAAATCTCCAGAATTCCGTGCCATAAAGTAGGGCAGCAAGTATCCTGGCCCGGACGTTTTTCAGGATAGGTGTTATCAGTTGCTGACTGTGGCTTGAGAAAACCTTAGTGTTCCCACGGATCACTGGTTTTGAGCTACATGTTGCCTCAGGAAACTCCTAAAGATAAATAAAGTACAAAGTGCTTCCCTAGGTACCTGAATGGGTTGACGTGTTCTGTGGGGTTATTGGATAGACCGATTGCATCCCTATGAAACCTTGATTTTAACTTAAATTAGTTCATATGGAGCCCTTTTTTCCTAGTAGCAATCTGATACCAGGACCTATGGTGTATAAAAGTTGCTTTTACAACATTAATATATATCACCAGCAAACACCGGCAATGCAGATTAAGTTCACGTAATGTCTTGGCAATTACATCTCAACATAATACTCGGTGACACAAGTCGGGGAGAGCAAGTCCGCGAGATGGCAGCGATTGGGTATCTGCCCCATGTCAGGCAGCACCCACCACTTAGATGACACAGCACTGAAACCACACGCCATGCCTGCAAGGTAGGTCATGGGTTTTCCGGTTTTACACACGAGGATACTAAGGAGCAACAGTACAGAATGCCAAGACCATGCACTTAGTAAATGGAGAACTTAAGCTTCAAATGCAGACCTTTTAAACTAAGTCTAGTTTTCTTTGCGATAACAGGACCCACGAGTAACGCTAGAGAGTACTGCTAGCCTTAACCGTGGAGTTTGACGTGTGTATCTCATCTCCCTGATCTGTGATCTGACATGAAACCTAGAAGATTGCTCAGCTCAGCCATCTATCTTGAACTCCACCGCGTCCCTAACCCTTATCCCTGCTAATCCTGGGCCCTGATGTCCTGCTTTATACCAGGCATCTGCAGCTGCCTCCACTGGGAGGGAGGAGGGGGGGGGAGCAGGAGGCAGGAGAGATCCTTCTTGATATTTATTGTGATGAGTCAGTGCCCAACGCCGCTTCAGGAGAGGATCACCCTCCAATAACACCAATGGTTCCAAGGATCATGGGACTGGAGATGTCAGAAATGGAGTCAGATACCCAAGGTCATCTAGCCCAGTCTCTCGGTTTGCAGATAAGAGAACTGAGGTCTGGAGAGAGAGGTGGCTTGGCTAGTGGCACACAGAGTCCCTCAGGTGGATGCTATTATCGTGTTGTGTGGAGATGTGTAGATGTCCAGGCACTTTTGTGTGGCTTATTTCATCGTCTCACAACATTCCCCATGAAGTATGCTTGTCGAATGTCACGTAGAGGTGAATAGTTCCTTTTTTCTGTTCCATTATAGAGGGAACTAGGAGATTATGTAAGACAAACCAAGGGCTTCTAAAACCGATTTTGGTCTATAATTGGTTTTCCCAATGAGGAAACTCGTTCAGAAAGAGAAATGACTCACCCAAAATATCATGACCTTACTAATCACTGAACTATGTCTATAACCCAGGAAGTGTGTATACTTTGTATTTGAGAAAAAAAGATCAGCCAGGCCTGTACGACCAGATTATCCACCAGGGTGGAAGTTCAGTTTTGAAGGACACTGACACTTAATCCTGAGAGTTTTTGATGCTACTTTGTATTCTTAACGTGGCTGCATTTAGAAACGTGCATGAATCTATTAATGTTCTAAATTTAATGGTTTGGGGATCTTACTTAAATCATCTGGTATAATAGGGCATATAATATTTGTGAATGAGGCTAGGACTGGGAAAAAATTGTGAGTGAAAAGAATTTAATATGACATGTACCCTTTTGCACGGGCAAGCAAGTTAAAGATTCAAAGTGATCTTCGTGGAAAGATAGGACTTAAGGAAAATGAGAAGGCAACTTGCAAATAATACATTTCCAAAATTTGTTTTCCAGGATCTAGTTCAGGTTCGAAATTAAAAGGTCCTGAACTGAGTTTAAAAGGCTCCCAGCACATCATGCAAGCAGGCCAGACACTGTATCTCAAATGTAGGTAAGTGACTGTCTTGGTTCGGGGATAACCTGGTTGCCTTTCCTAAGGCAAAAATCATTCCCTGGCGGAGTAGAAACGTGGCCTCTCAGAGAACAAAGGTGGGGACTTCAGTGGTCTCTTGTGATCTGCAAAGTGCAAGCTGCATGCTCCAGCTTCACAAGGAGAGATTTACTCGGTCAAGGAGAAACACGGAAGGGATGCCCCTAGCCTTTTTTTTTTTTTTTTTTTTTTGCATTTTGCTTCTGAGTTGTTTAAAAGCTTTCTAAACGCCAAGTTGTATCTCTGTCCAGAAGATGACCACCTTTCAAGGCCCTCAGAACAGCGCTTCCTAACGAGATGGATGCTTGGGACCTGGCCCCAGCCCTCACTGTGTTGTGTTTCCTTATCTGTGATTGCAGAGGGGAAGCAGCCCATTCATGGTCTTTGCCTGAAACAGTGAGAAAGGAAAGCAAAAGGCTGAGCATAACTAAATCTGCCTGTGGAAGGAATGATAAACAGTTCTGCAGTACTTTGACCTTGAACATGGCTCAAGCAAACCACACTGGCTTCTATAGCTGCAAATATCTATCCACACCCACTTCAAAGAAGAAGAAAACAGAATCTACAATCTATATATTTATTAATGGTAAGATCTCCGTTTTCTACATTCTGTTTGCCGTGAGATATAAATTCACCCTGGTCCCTTCGAAAGTGGGCATTCCTAGTGGTGAAGGACATGAACCAGGAAAGAGATTCTGCCCCCAGAAACTGGTGGAATGCATTTTCAGTGCATTTCTTGAGTGTCCGCTTCAATCACAATCCTCAAGGCTCGGTAGTCAATGATGTGTTCCCTGCAAGGAGGGACTCTTGTCTAGTTCGTTCACCACCGTATCCATAGCACCGAGAGTAAATGGGTGGCCCATTGCACAGTTGGATCAATAAATGAGCGACAAGATTTTAGTTCAATTAAGAGCAAAATAGAATGTAAGATTTTTCTTGTCCTTTAACACAGCTGTATTCTCTTACATGTCAGAATTGTAAAATACTGTTCTTTCTACCAAATTACAAAGGCAGTGTTGCTAATGTCCCTTGAATGTTACAAAATCGGTTCCAGTTGATGATGTTGAATTATTTCGTGTCCATCGAGCAAGTATTGTAATGACAGTAGGAGCTGGCGTGTATCATTCCGTAGTAGAATGGGCAAAAGGTAAAAATGAGTTGTTTTCCAGTTTTAATTTTTATGGCACTGTTTTCACTCCTTGGAGAACGAACAAACCAAGTGATACTCCGAGGCGAGAAATGCAAAATCCTTAAAGAAATATACGTTGACGGTAGAAACGGGTCCCCAAGAAAGAATAAGGAAAATGGCCCATCGTTTTGTTCTTCCTTGCTCAGTTCCAGCCAATTTCCAAAACTTGTTGAGTGGGATTTAGAGCAACAACAACAACAAACCCCCAAGGCTCTAGAGAACACAAAGCAAAATTAGTTGGCGTCTGGCCCAAAATCAAGTTAAAAAAACCGAACAAGCAACCATTGCTGTCGATAGTCTAAATATACATGGTGGGTCTGCCTTCTGGTGAGTTCTTGCATTGGAGCGAGTTTGGGCAGGATTCTTTTTTTTTTTTTTTTTTTTTTTTTTTTTTACGTTTTGAAATGAGACAACTAGACCGTGTTTTACCGAGCATCACATGTGATCGCCCAGATTCAGAACTAGTTTTAGGAGACAGTAGAACAGTTGTGTGATACAGTCAGTAACCTCTTTCTAGCTTTGATCAGCCTGATTGAGACTCAGCTGCTTCTCTGCTCCTGTGTTTACATGTTGCACTTTTCCAAGGGGGTAGATAACAACTTACTAGCAGTTTGCCATCACAGGAATGGAGCAAGTGTACTTCAAAGTAAGAGGGGGGGGTAGGCCGGGGATCTTGGCTTGGGGAAGTCAGCCCACTTCCCACAGGAGGGACGTGAGGGTGGCAGGCAGAAAACGCTGGAGTGGGGAGCGGCGCAGAGTAGGGACGGAGACTTCCAGAGAGGTGCTTTTGCAGCCCATGGGAAAAGCAGACACAACCTTTGATAGTGGTGCAAAAAAGTCGCGGACCCAGCCACCCGTTCTCTTTTTCTAGTTCTGCATAGTATGTTACGTTCTTTCTGGCACTCGGAGGAAAAGAAAACGCTTTTATTCCCATCTCTCCAGAGGAATGGGAGAAGATTCACTCGTACTAAGATTCTCCTAAGAAACTTTTTCTCCGGTGGGTTTATCAGAATCTGACTTGCAAATCAGATACTCAGATGGGTAAAAAACAGCCCCGAAAACATCTCTCTTATTTTTTTCCGAAAAAATAACGTTCAGCTCTTTTCACTTTTACCTCCTACACGCCTATTAAACTGTACTCTGAATAGTGACACCGGTTTTGTGGTCTTTCCTGATAGTGATGTTGATCTCTTAACACGCTTCATTGAAGTCCCAGGTAGCTGCGATATAGCTTACGAAGCAATTGTAACTTTTCCAAATCGTGTCACATTTTATGCATTCCCTATTTTCATTTGTTTTTTCAATTCCTTTGAGAAAATGCAGTCGTATGCTTCCATGTTAATGGAATACATGCTACGTTGCAGGTTTAATTTCTTTCGGGGGCACGAAACCTACCTCTGATGAGTCAGAATTGTCTCTGGGATTAATAAAACTCCAACCAGTTCCCGATACACAGCTGTGATTACTCACTAGTCGTTCACTGGTTGTCACTTATTTATTATTGTTGAATGTTTACTGCAGAGCACGTTATTCTGTCTGGAGGACTTCTCTCCTGAGGAGCATCTGCAGACGTGTCGGCATTTGATTTTGGTTTTCTCTAAAGATGAGAAACGGTGTGAGGCACATCTTCTGAGAGAGACTTAGGTTTGTGGTCCGGTGGGGTGCCAAGGAAAAGAACCGGGGCCGTGTAGCTTTGTCCGTGGAGAGCCAGCACGTGAATTATAACCCAAACCATTATGTAGGCATTGTTGATTCCCTGCTGTGTAACCGGCAGTCTTCCCCCTTCCCAACTGGGCACTGATTCACACACCACATCTCATGCGTGGTATACAGAAAGATCAACATTGCCACTTTGGCATTACAGCTGGCTCAGATCCCCCAAGCCTCTGACATAATACGTTACGTCAATTTAATTATTGGAGTAAGTAACTTTAAGGACCTTAATTACTGAATGGTCTGGTAAATTACAATTGCCTTTAACGTAATAACTCCTGACGTTTGTATTTTCTTTGCGTTTAAACCAATGGGTTTGTTCGCGTCGTGCCATTTTGTTCTCGCCACCGCCCCTCGAAGCACTCCTTTTCGTTTTCCAAGCGAAGGACCTGAGACCCACTTCACGGCGAGGCTACGTGGGCAGGGACCAGAAGAGTATTAGCAGCAGAGTGAGGGAGTCAGGTTTTTCCCTTCCGAGTCTCCGTGGGGGGAGGACATCCAGAGAGGGCAAGACAGAGGCGGGGAGACCAGGGAGGGGGTTGTTGAGTGCGCTGAGGCAGGAGAGCTGGTGGTCCCAGGTCGCTTGGGCAGCCACGGGGAAGTGGAGGAGTCGGTGGGTTGAGGGATTCAGTTGACCTTGGTGGGTGGTTGGGTCGTGGCGGGTGAGGGAGAGCAGTCAGAGACCCTCGGATTTCCGGAGGGGACCTGGGCACCTTGTTCCTGGACCCATACTCAGGGAGAGCTTTGTCTCACTAAATGACACCTATGCAAAGACAGTCATCCTCCTCTCCCGATACACCCTGGGCTTGGGCTTGATAAAATGGCTGCTGAGTGGGAGTAATTGAAAGACACTATATGCATTTTAAAAAATTGTGCCCGCAAAATGAATGGATCCCACCCCTGCCCCCCCCAGACTCCCCGCATAGTTATAGCTACAAAATTCTGGGTCACAAAGAAAAGCAAATTGTAAAGTGCTCCTTCATGCTTTGCTACTTGCAAACTAAGATTTCTAGATGACTAGTAATGTAAGGGCTCCTTAGGTGGTGTTCACCCCACCCCCCTTTGCAGAGAGGAAGGAATGTGTTTGCACGACTTTTCTGCCGCTGGTATACACAAGAAATTGGCTCCAGCTCAACCTTTCCTAAAAGGAGGATTTCACTGAAACTATTACGATAATATGTGAGTTGGGGCCATAAAGTAAGAAAATGGAGAAGTTTTTAAGAGCATCTCTGAAGTATTTAATATTTTGTCAGCGTCTCCGGTTTAGTTAGGAAGACCTTGAACTTAGCATGATGAGTTCCTCACACTGTGAAGTCAGCCTGGATTCCTCCTCTCTCCACGACCGAGCCTTTCCAGGCTATTTAAGAATAATGTCCTCTGTTGAAAAATTATAATGGAAAAGGGGGAAAAAATGGATGTGCGTGTGTTACCTGCTGGGTGAATATCTCCTACCTCTTCCCTGTAGAAGAAACTCATCTTTTTTTTTATCCTGCTTCTCTTTACCTGATTGCTTTTCTCTCTGAGACTATGAAAACAAAGCGGAGAATTTTCGTAACAGATTTTTTTTCTCCATTGGTTCTCTCCTATGTGTAAAACTCATGAGATGTGCATAGCAGCTTAATTTCAGGTTAAAAAAAAAAAAAAAAGATCAGACATGCTGGGTACATCATTGAAAAGTAGCAGAGGTTCTAATGACTCTGATATTCTGGGAGAGATGGGACACCTGGCTGGCTCATTCAGTGGAGCATGTGACTCTCGCTCTTGGGGTCGTGAGTTCGAACCCCACGCTGGGCACAGAGATTACTTAAAAGCATTTTCCAGATATTCTGGGAGAGAATGATCATCACGCCTTCACGGAAAATGAGAAGAAGCTCTATCTGACTATGGGACGCCCAGCAAATAAAAATACTAATGGCACAGACATTCTGAGAAGGGTCCAATTACTTGTTTTTGTTTTTATTTTTTAAGTGTTTGTTTATTTTTGAGAGAGAGAGAGAACACAAGGAGGAAAGGGGCAGAGGGAGAGGGAGACACAGAATCTGAAACAGGTTCCAGGCTCTGAGCTGGCAGCACAGCCAGAGCTGAGCCACCCAGGCGTCCCTCATTTGAGTTATTTTATTTTTGAGAGTGGGAGAGAGAGAGAGAGGGGGGGGCGGCGGAAGGGGAGAGAGAGAGGGAGACAGAGAATCCAAAGCAGGCTGCATACTGTCAGTGCAGAGCCTGATGCAGGGCACAGGGCTTGAAGTCACAAGCCGTGAGATCGTGACCTGAGCCGACGTCTTAACAACTGAGTCACTAGGGCACAGCCCGATGTACTCGTTTGTACAGTACTTCAGTTTCCTGAAGAGCTTTTACATAATTATCTCGGAGATAAACTATGCAGGTCTTATTTCTTCCCTTTTCTGGATGAGAGAGCAGCTTCAGCGACCTTCATGAGACAGAGCTAATAAAATGACAAGCCAGGATGGGGATCCGGGTGATCCCCGGGTGTTGTCACGACCCTGACGTTTCAGCTGCTGACTTCAGACAACACTAATTGTCATTCGGTGGACTGTCTCGTTCTTAAAATTTTTTTAATTTCAAATTCAATTTCTTTTTCTCTCGAGGAGTGATCGGCTAAGCTGGTTTCAGAGTGTTTTTCCGAGCGACAGATAGACCTTAGAGAAACTTCTCTTGATCCCAGAGAGCCTTGTGTTGTTGCCTTTTGGGAAGAGTCACCTGTTTGGGTGCCAGCCGCATGCACGGTGCTCCGTTACCCTGCTGTGTTCTAACTCACGCGACATGGGAAGGAGACATCACTCTATTTACCAAGTTGATCGGGGCTTTTTATTTTTTATTTAATTGAATTTATTTTTTTATTAAAATTTTTCATGTTTGTTTTTTTTTTAATTTTTTTTTCAACGTTTTTTTATTTATTTTTGCGACAGAGAGAGACAGAGCATGAACGGGGGAGGGGCAGAGAGAGAGGGAGACACAGAATCGGAAACAGGCTCCAGGCTCCGAGCCATCGGCCCAGAGCCTGACGCAGGGCTCGAACTCACGGACCGTGAGATCGTGACCTGGCTAAAGTCGGACGCTTAACCGACTGCGCCACCCAGGCGCCCCATGTTTATTTATTTTTGAAAGGGAGAGAGCACGAGCAGGGGAGGGGCAGTGAGTGAGGGAGACACCGAATCCGAAGCAGGCTCCAGGCTCTGAGCTGTCAAAACAGAGCCTGACATGGGGCTTGAACTCATGGACTGTGAGATCATGACCTGAGCTGAAGTCGGACGCTTAACCGACTGAGCCACCCAGGCGCCCCATGGGGAAACTTTTAAATAAAACTTTTGTTTCCACTTGATGCACATACGCATACACACATGTACACACTCGTATTTTACGTGTGTGTGCGTGCGCATATGTGGATCAAACGGAAACAAAAGTTTAAAGAGTCTAATGTAAAATGTATGTCTTATTATGGAGCTCAGTAGAGTCAGTTGAAAATTTCAAACTTCCCCAAGTTTAAGCAAGTAACCTTAGTAAAGTGTTAGCTAGTGTAGACAGCGTAGGTCATCCCTATACTTTGTGTTTAGGGAAACAGCACCAGTTATAAGCACGATGGTGTTTTTTGCACCGTGCTGACGCAGAGGCGTGGGGACAGCTCCGTGGTGGAGAGAACCGCTCTCCTCCCGTGGATGTGACTGCCCCGCTGCTGGGTGCTCCCGTACAGGACAGTCACCGCGTTCCCGAAACGCGTCTCCCGCAAATCGGTGTGACCCCGGAGGGGCCGTCGGCAGACGGAGGTGATCTGCAGACGTGGGTCACACATCTGCTCCGTGCAAGGCCCCGTCGCCTGTTCTGTGGGAGGCACGGAGAGCAAAGTTCAGGGGTCTTAACGATTTTGGAGTCCCCCTGGGCTAGGACTGTGACTGAAAATAGATTTGGGAGCATTTTAAGATGCACAGGTTTAACTTTCTTCGCGAACGACTGTTGTTCAAAAGTGGGTCTTTTAAAAAAAATGTTTTTTAACCTTTATTTTCTGAGAGAGAGGGCATGAGTTGGGAGGGGCAGAGACAGAGAGAGAGAGAGAGGGAGAGAGAGAGAGAGAGAGAGAGAGAGAGAGAGAATGAAGTAGGCTCCAGGCTCTGAGCTGTCAGCACAGAGCTTGACATAGGGCTCGAGCCCACAAACCACGGGATCAGGACCTGAGCAGAAGTCGGACGTTTAACTGACTGAGCCACCCAGGTGCCCAAAGAGTGGGTCTTTCTAAGGAGTGAAGACAAATCTTCAGCGGTCCTTCTTGAGTCCCCCGTGCCAGTGTCCCGTGAAGCGTGGATGTTCTAACACTGCCCTCCATTGGGTTCCTACCCGGGTCTCACGCACAGCGGGTCCCTCGCCGGCTGCTCAGGTGACACAGCTCAGCCGGGTGATGTCTGGGCAGTTGGCATTTGCTGCCCAGTTTGCTCTCCTGGTGTGGCCAATCCAACCAGCCGAGCTGCCCTTACACGCAGGGACATCAGTGAAAACAGTAGCGGTCTGCATGCAGATTGACTTACGGAGCCTCGTGGCTTCCACCTTTCCCCCGCGGTGATGACAACATTTGTAAGGTGGCACGCTCAAAGGCTGTTGGGATTGCGTCCTCTGGCCTGTCCGGTCAGATCCACCGCGCGGTGTGGGCCAGGACCGTGATGTGCGGGGAGGGCGTCGCGGGGCCGGACAGACTCTCAGAGCTTCTAAAATCCTTTCAGTGGAATCGCTGGCATGTTTTCGTGAGAGAAACTTTAGAGAGAAAATCCCGTTCCTCGTCATCAGAATTCTCCTCCAAGGGGAGAGAGGCTTAAACAGTTTACATTCTGTAGAACGAAAGAAAATTCAGAGACCGACTCTGACAAACAAAACTCTTACCCGGACTAGCCGGCTGAATTCTTTAGGTCTGGATTTCCTGGCAAAAATCTATGACATTATCTGTCATTGCTTGGTTAACGGTGAAGGGCATCTCCAGTTTTAAAAGTCAGTTTTCACTTGTTGCCATTTTAACATCGTTGCCGCATGCGTTTGTTCAGGAGACAGACGGTCACATGGGGGTGAACAAAGTTGGGGCTCTCGGCCTCCTGGAAACCCAGGTGGGCTTCCAAAAACGATAGCACTTTCAGGCTCATTTGCGTTTCTGGAGTTCTACCACAAATGATCTTCTTTAAGGAATTCCTGGGAACATCCTGGCCTGTCTCTGCATGCAGCTTCATCAGAAATCTAGTGCAAGGTCAGATTTTGCCTGTTGGGGTTTTTTTTTTTTCCTTTTTTTCATTTTGATGAGGTTGTGTAAAAAGGGAAGGAAATATTTCTAGGATTTAAAATATACACTGATGACACTGTTGATTGGAATGGCAGAATTTTTTCCTTGGGAAACAGACCCCTCTACACCGTAGGTCTGTACTCCCTCTAGGGCCCAAGCATGAAGGAGATTATCCATTCTATCCATCACTGGGGACAGCTGATTAGGACCACATGGAGAGAGTTTAGAGAAGAGTAACTTAACTCTTATCCATTCTCCTTTCCAGCTATGTGAAATTTTGATAGAAGGCCTTCTTGGTATCTTTAAGCCCTGACATTTCACATTTCCTTTCTAGAAACATTTTTGTCATGAGACGCCAAGGGTCTTTGGCCATAGAAAACACTTCCATGTGACTGGGATAGAAACCACTCATGTTGGTAGATCTGTTGATAGTCGAGAGCATTGCATTCTCTTTCCTTAGCCCCTGCCCCAGACCTTGGGTTCACCTAGCATATTCCTAGGGATTCGGCCTGAGCACTTGATGGTACCTGCCAAAAGTTTGGGCCGTTCCTTCAGAAAGAGAGCATTTCCCGACACTCCCTAGGCTCCCTACCGGAAAATATGGGCATGCCGGCCTGCTAAGCTTTGCTAGCAACTGCACACTTGGGTATCACCAGGCCTTGAGTACGGCTACATAAATACTAAAAAATAATCAGAATGAACATAGTCTCGATTGAGCCATTTGGACACAACCTAAGACTTCGAGACGTTAACGATTGAGGTACGATCGTGAAATCTCAGGATGGCAGTGAAGTCCAAAGGCAATAAAACTGACCATACCCTGTCATTTTCCTTCTGTGGTGAAGAAGCGTGGAAAACAGTCCCTCAAAACTTTATGGTTTTAAGGATTTTTAAAAATCTCCTTTAAGTAATCTTTTAAGAAAAACGAGCAAGGGACTTTTTCAAGGAGAAATCCCCTTAAGCTGAAAAGGCTTTAAGTTTCTGACATTTTGTAACGTTCTTTAACAATGATAACAAAATGCCTGCCCTGCCCGGAGACCAAGAGAAGATCTGTTTTGATCTTTATGGTCCTTGCGGGTCTGATACTCTTAAGTTTTCCTTTACTCTTGAAAAGATCCGTTGTTTGGTCGTCTGTGGCATGCTTTCTGGGTTACCTGGGCATCCTCGTGGCTCACCGATGGTGCTGCTTAAAAATCGGTGACTTACTGGGACCGTAAACACCCTCATCACATGCCCACCATGTCATCAACGACATGCTCGGATTCCAATTAGGTTCAAATCCCTGTTCTGATTCCGGCTAAGTCTTTGACTTTGGACAAATTCCTTAGTAAGAACGATCGTTAGCCCCGAGGTCTTACCCTGCTGGACGCCATGCTAAGCACTTCGCATACGGTGAAGCCCTGTGAGTGACGCTGTCATTCTTGTCTCCATTTCACAGAAGGGCCAGGGAACTTGCTGCCACAAGTCCCGCATGTGGTACGTGGTAGAGAAGGCAGGAAAGTGCTTGCCCTTCCCCACCTCCAACGGTCGAGAGGTCGTACCCGTGAACTTGCGAGGTGAGGGTGAAACATTGCGTTTTAGCGTTGGGCCTGCCGTGTGGACCACCTGCGTGTCTACTGTGACGACGCCTCCTGTTGTTCATTCGACCAGCTGCTGAGCCTCAGCCTCCTTGCCTGTAAGATGGGAAGAGTATTACTTCTGGGGTCATTAGGAGATTAAACGAGATAATAGACACAGCCCTGTGCCTGCACTTGGGAGGATCGATTGGCAGTAATTACTCTGTGTGAAAGGCGGCATGCTGGGCAGAGTAGAAATCACAGAGATGAGGCCCTCAACTCTCAAGGGGCCGGTAACTGTCCGAGCAAATGAAATAGGTTATGATGAGCCAAGGAACACAAACTAGGGACCTTCTGCCTGGGGTCCTTCCCCCCCCCCGCCTTCCCATGCCTCCCTCCAGCTCTTCTGTACCAGCAGGTCTCAAGTTAAACCCCCCCCCCCCATTCTGGAAACCTCCTCAGGGTCCCCCGAACTAGCTTTGGAACACTCCTTTCACATGGGAACCCCCCCCCCCCCCGCCAGCCTCTGGGAGGACTAGGGCTGACAGTGCGAGCTTAAGCACCCGGTGCAGGGTCCAGTGACGGGAAGTGCTCAAGAATGTTCGCCAAATAAAAGAGACCGATGTGGGATTTTTCAGTTACGCTAGCCTTACCTCACCTCCCGGACTTGGACGAGGAAATTGAGGGCACGCTGAGCAAATGAGTAAAATCTTGGGAGCAAAAACTCACCTCTCATGTGACGGGATCACGATCCAAAAAGCCTCCTGCAGACAGAATAGCGAGCTGGGATTAACAAAATGAGAGGTGACAGTAATTAGCGTGAAGGACTATGTGTGGCTTGCAAAACCCACTGGCCGCCCTAGGGCCTTCTGGGGGAGGCTGTGGCTGAACGAGGGCGCACGAGGGAGACGCCACATCGGCCAAGGCAATGAATCCAGTCTCGGGCTGCGTTAGTGAACACGTGGCATTCAGAATAAAGGCGGTGCCCGTCTTGCCGTTTAGTTTGTGCTTCAGGGCGGACCATGAAAACGGGAATTTTAAGCAAGTTGCGCGACCCCTCCAAGCTGCATTGTCACCATCTGTAAAATGGGCACCCGCCTCGAAGGGTCGGGGGCTTTAGATAATTGGATGACTTTATGATCTTCGCTGGCAAGGAACAACCCGAGAAAGGAACTGAAATGTCTGAAGAGGTAAAGAATTGCATGGGGGAAAATAGGAGGCACTATGTGATAGCCTCTTTCAAAGTTTTCTTTTTTAAAAAAAAAAAAAATTTTTTTAATGTTTTTATTTATTTTTGAGACAGAGAGAGACAGAGCATGAACGGGGGCAGGGCCAGAGAGAGAGGGAGACACAGAATCGGAAGCAGGCTCCAGGCTCCGAGCCATCAGCACAGAGCCCGATGCGAGGCTCGAACTCACGGACCGTGAGATCGTGACCTGAGCCGAAGTCGGCCGCTTAACCGACTGAGCCACCCAGGCGCCCCCAAAGCTTTCTTATATGAGGAAGAGACCAAGCTTCTTCAGCTCTATGACCCTAGATGACAGAACTGCTATCTAAGAATGAAAGAAGTCAAGATAGGCAGCTTTCAGCTTGACATAAGGAAACACTTTCTAACGTCCAACGCTGTCCAAAATGAAGTGTCTCGGGACGTGGTGAGTTCCCCGTGTGTCTGGCTATTCAAACATAGGGCAGGTGCTCACTGGGTGGGTTTGGACGAGGTGATGCCTCAGCGTCCTCCCGCTGTTGAGGCTCACCGGAGACTTGGCACGTGTCGCTGTCACTTACCGACATGTGGCTCAGGTTCGTTATGTGCTTCGTACAAACAGCCCACTGGAATAAATTCCATCGTAGGTCGCCTTTTACAGAAAAGTTGCAGAAATCTGATACGGTGCTCGGGGTGGTGCACGTCCAGCTTTGGACCCAGATCGGGGTGATTCCGAAGCCCCCGCTCTTTTCCAACATGACCCTGCCCGGGCTTCTGCCCCAGCCCCCTCGGGGCTTTGTGTGCAATGTAAACCAGAGCTGGGGGGGGGGAGGTGCAGCGTGGCACAGGATTGTGGACTGCAAGCGTGGGGGACCACATTCAGCCGACATACGTTTTGACTGGCAGGCACAGTGCTTTTGGCTGCCAATATTTAATAATTAGAGGACTTCGCATCAAAACCTGCTTCCCTACTTGTCTCCGCAAACTGGAAATTAGCCATCCTGGCCCCTGTTCCACTTGGCAACCGCCGGCCACCCCGAGCAAGGATTGCCTCTCTCAGACCTGGTCCCCACGCGCCCAACGGCCAGCTTTCTCACTGTCTCTCATCCCGCTGCTCCGTTCGTTTGCCTCCCCCGCCCGGCCCCCAGAGGGATGTCACTGTGCGGCGCCCAGTGGGAACCTTTCAAGTGAATGAACGACGGATCATCAGTGTGGGTGTGGGAGAGTGTCTGCTGCGTTTCCTAGATGAGGAGGCTGTGGCCGGAGAGTCCCGTGGTGGCACAGGTTGCCCGTGTAGGATGTGAACAGAGCCCTGGCTGCTGACTCCCTGTGCCCTCGACTGTGGAGGGAACGTTAGCCCGATAGCTGCCCCCTGGGAGAACCCGTGTCCTGGCTGGAGAGGCCTGTGGCCAAGGTCCCCCTGTATTTGCTGGCTGTACCCTTGGCAGGATTTCCAGCCCTGGTAAAACAGGGCTTTCTCTGACCGCCCTGGGTGGGGACGGGGCTGTCACAGAGATGACCACAGGGGCGCTGGTACCTTACAGCAGAGAGAGCTAACTCAGCTGGATTTTAATGGTGAGAATTACCAGTCTCTCGTTTTGTATTTTTCACTTCTGTCAGAAGATCCGTGTTCCCCCTCCTCTGTGCCACCATTTCTCCCATTGAGGTGGGTATTTGAAGGTGGTGTTGCTCCCGAGTCATTCAGGAGGGTTAGGGCCAGATTTCGATTTGGTGGAGAGAGAATGGTCTAGAATCGGGAAAGCTGAATCCAGTTTTGGCTCAGCCCATTAATATTATTCCTGTGCTTGTGGGAAGGCCTCTCCTCTCTGGGCCTCTGTTTCCTCTTCTTTAACATGAGAGACCGGAATAGGATATCGTAAAAGCCTGTTAACAGTTTTGCAACTGATGATTCAGAGGTAGAACTGGGAATAATAGGACTTGGGACCATGGCCAAGATCTCGGCGGTAGAAGAAAGAGTCACAGTAGTGCTTCAGAGCTCCTTGTTTCTTCCTCTCCTCTCTCCTTCATTTCCATTTCATTTCTTTCCTTGCTTCCTGCCATCTGTCCTTTCTTCCACCTTTCCATCTGTCCGTCCTTCCTTCCTTCCTTCCGTCTTTCCTTCTTTCTTTCCTTCCTTCCTGCTTTCCTCCCTCCCTCCCTTCCTTCTTTCCTTCCTTCCATATTTCCTTCTTCCCTTCCTTCCTTCCCTCCCTCCCTCCCTCCCTCCCTCCCTCCTTCCTTCCTTTCCCACTCTTCCTCTCTTCCTTCTTACCATCTTTTCTGTCCTTCTCTTTTCCTTTTCTCTTTGGGATGCTACAGTTGAGGAAGATGAAGAGCTTGACAAAGGTCACTCATTCGGTGAACCCCAAAATCCGCTAAGCAGCTCGGTGTGAACACCCAGGGAGCGGGGTTGCAGGGCGCGGGGGGAAGCCTGAGACCTTGGCCTGCCTTGATCTTGTGGTCGGGTCGAGATTTCCATCTACCCAGCGCTGCACTCTTGTTTAGATCTTCAACTAACTTATCTAGATCTTAGCTGTGGTTTTTAAAGAATGATATTCCCATTCTCCTTTAAGGCACCATTTAGTACTTTCTCCTGTAGTCAGTCTGAGCACGTCTGTGTGGGAGAAGCATGTGCCTTGACCGTACGGCTAGACTACAGCATAAGGACCTTGAGTTCACAGACTGTGCTTTATGCACAGTGCTGGGTACGTGATGTGTCCTGATTTCACCTTTTTTCTTGCTGCTCCTGATGTCTTCTCCAGAAACATTAGCTGGCTCTGTCCAACCAGTGCTGAACGCGGGGCTGAGAGGTGGTTGATTACCCTGATCTACGGCTAGCCACCCATGTTTCAAAGAGCAAGTTCGTGGAAACGCAAGAGGAAGGAACAAGGGCAGACTGTCTTCTGTGTTCTCTTCTCTCCTTTCTAACCCTTGCCCTTTTCTCCTCTCTTGCTATATCCAGTTAGCTGCTGTAATTAGGTCAGTGGGGCCTCGATGTGAGCCCAGGCAAAACCTGTTTCTCTTCTGAAGAAGGGTAGTCAGGAAAGAGCTCTTGTAAACGGAGGCGTTTCTTATTTTGTACCGCACGCGTAATACATTTCAAAATCGTTGAAAGTTTAGGACAGCAGCTGGAGTCTGGAACATGAGGAGCTTTCTGGGTTTGCCTTGCTGTAACAGAAAGATCTGTGTACCGTATCTGACCTAACTGGCAGAAACCTCCAGGCTCTGAGCTGTCAGCACAGAGCCCCATGTGGGGCTCGGACTCAGGAACCGTGAGATCATGACCTGAGCAGAAGTCGGACGCTCCACCGACTGAATTTCAGGAATATCACCATTTATCCTTCCTTCCCTCCTGGCCCGAAGCGACCACTAATCTCCTTCTGTCCTGATCGCTTTGCCTCGTCTGGACATTTCATATAAAGAGAATAATGAAATACGTGGCGTTTTGTCATTAAATATATAAATACATGCTGGCTTTTTTCACTCAGCACGTTTCAAAGCTTATCCACGTTACGTTGTGCCACGTGTCAGCGTTTCATTTCTTTTTGTTGCCTGGATGGCATCCCACTGTATGGCTCTCCGTTTATCAGTACACGGACATCTGAGTTGTTCCCACCTTTTGGCCATGACATTCGTGTACAAGTTTTTGTGCGGACGTAAGTCTTCACTTTCTTGGGAAGATACCTCGGGGAGGAATTGCCGGGTCGTATGGTAACTCTGCGTTTAACCACGTGAAGAAATGCCAGACTGTTTTTCCGAAGTGGCTACGCCATTTTACATTCCCACCAACAGTATATGAGCGTTCCAGTTTCTCCAAATCCTGGCCAGTACTTGTTAGTGTGGGTTGTTTTGTTGTTGTTGTTGTTGTTGTTGTTGTTGTTGTTGTTGTTGCCGCCATCCTACTGGATGTGAAGCAGGATCTTGTTGTAGTTTGGATTTGAATTTTGCTGATGGTCCATGATGTTGAGCATCTGTTTTTGTGCTTCTTAGCCACGGGTGTATCTTCTTTGGAGAAATGTCTATTCAGAGCCTTTTTCCAGGCTGTGAAAAAATAGCCTTTTTCTTTTTTCAAAAATTTTTTAATGTTTATTTTTGACAGAGAGAGAGAGACAGAGCATGAGGGGAGAGGGGGAGAGAGAGAGAGAGAGAGGAAGACACAGAATCCGAAGCAGGCTCCAGGCTCTGAGCTGTCAGCACAGAGCCCGACACGGGGCTTGAACTCATGGACTGTGAGATCATGACCTGAGCTGAAGTCGGATGCTCAACCGACTGAGCCATCCAGGCGCCCCAAAAATAGCCTTTTTCATTAGGCTGTTTGTCTTTATTAATGAGTTGTAAGAGTTCCTCAATTTTTTATTATATTAATAAATTTTATATAATTATATTTAATATAACCTAGGCATAAAATATTGTGCTGTATGTTGTAGATACATATATATGCCTAGGTTTTAATATATTCTAGGTATGTACAAACATATTCTAGATATTCTAGATACAAATCCCTTATCAGATCTATAATTTGCAAATATTTTCTCTCATTCCGTGAGTTCTTTTCACTTTCTTGTTAGTACTGTTTGAAGCACAAAAGTTTTAAATTTTGATGAAGCACAGTTCGTCTATTGTTTTTCTTTTGTTGCTTGTATTGTATGTAAGAACCCAATGCCAAAGCTGAGATCACGAAGATTTACCTCTGTGGCTCTTTGTAAGTTTTAAAGTTTTAGTTTTAGCGTTTAGGGCTTCGATCCATTTCGAGTTAATATCTGTGTATGGTGTGGTGTAAAATACAACCCCATTTCCTTGCGTGTGAAGTTACTTCACCATTTGTTGGAAAGCCCATTCTTTTCCCACTGAATGATCTTGGCACCCTTGCCAAAGCTCAATTGACTGTAGACTCATTGACTTAGTTCTGGAGTCTTAGTTCTACTCCATTGATCTGTGTGTCTGTCCTTATGCCGGTATCACACTGTCTTAGTCACTGTCATTGATAGGCTTAGTAGTAACTTCTGAAATTGAGAAGTGAAAGTCTTCCGACTTTAGTCGTCTTTTTCAAGATTATTTTGGCTGCTCTGGATTCTTTGCAATTTTGAAGTTTAGAATCAGCTTGTCAGGTTAGCTGGAATGCTGATAGGGATTGCATGGAATCTATAGGATAATTTGGGGAGCAGTGCCATCGTTTTTGAAAATTTAAATTCTGGTTAGTTAACAAACACTGGTGTCTTGGCTTTACTAGAACCCAGTGGTTTATCTCTTACACATGACACCCAGTGTTTATCCTGGAAAGTGCCTCCTTAATGCCCATCACCCATTTAACCCATGCCCCACCCACCTCCCCTCCAGCAACCCTAAGTTTGTTCTCTGTATTTAAGAGTCTCTTATGGTTTGCCTCCCTTTCTGTCTTCATCTTCTTTTTCTTTCCCTTGCCCTATGTTCATTTGAGTTTCTCAAATTCCACATATGAGTGAAATCATGTATCTTTTTCTGACTTATTTTGCTTAGCATAATACTCTCTAGTTCCATCCACATTGTTGCAAATGGCAGGATTTCATTCTTTTTCATCGCTGAGTAATATTCCACTGAATATATATATACACCACATCTTCTTTGTCCATTCATCAGTCAGGGACATTCAGGTTCTTTCCATACTTTGGCTCCATCTTAATATCAATCCATGAACATGGGATGCTTCAAAAATTTATTTGTATCTTTTAATTTCTTTCCACAATGTTTTTATAGTTTCAAAGTATAAGTTTTACGCTTCTTGTGCTAAACGTATTCCTGAGTACTTTGTTCTTTTTGATGCTGTGGGAATTGTTTTCTTAATTTCATTTTCAGATTGTTCATTGCAAGTGTATAGAAATATAATTCATTTTTGTATGTTGATCTTAGATCCTGCAATCTTATTTACTGTTCTAATAGTTTTTTTGTAGTGAATTCCTTAGGATTTTCTAAATAGAAGAGTACGTCATCTGAAAACAAAATTTTACCTCTTCTTTTCAAATATGGGTGCCTTTTATTTTTTCTTCTTCTTGCCTAATCGTGCTGGCTAGGATATTGCATTATTTATGATAGCCATTGAGCCTCTAGTGCAGTGTTGAATCGAAATAGTGACCTTGCCTTGCTCCTCATCTTAAGGGGAAAGCATCCAGTATTTCATCATTAGTATGACACTGGTTGTTGGTTGTCAGGTTTTGTTTTGTCTTGGTTTGTTTGTTTGTTTGTTTGTTTCTGCAGATGCCCTTAGCAGGTTGAGGAAGTTCTTTTCTATTACCGGTTTGTTGAGTGTTTCTATCGTGAAAGGGGTTTGGCTTTTGTTAAATGCTTTTTCTGCATCTATTGAAATGATCGTGTGCCTTTTGTTTTGTATTCTACTGATACGGTATATTAACGATGTTGATTTTTGGATATTAAACCAGTCTTGCGTTCCTGGAACAAATCCCACTTAGTTATGATGTATAAGTCTCTTTATATATATTCAATGTGCTAGTGTTTTATTGAGCTTTTTTTGTGTCCACATTCACAAAAGATACTGATCTGTGGTTTCCTTGTGATATCTTTGGTTTCGGTATCAGGGTACCACTACCCTCGTCGAATGAATTGGGAAGTTTCCCCTTCTGTTTTAGAAAAGTTTTTTGAAGAGTTGGTGTTAGTTATTTAAATGTTTGATAAAATTCTCTCGCCATCTGGGCCTGGGCTTTTCTTTGTTGGTAATATTTGGGTTACTAATTCAGTCTCTTTATTTACTATGGGTCTATTTGGGTGGTCTCTTTCTCGTTGAGTTAGTTTCTGTAGTACATGTCTTGGTAGGAACTTGTCCATTTCATGTTACCGAACTTACTGGCAAACAATTACAATGTTCCTTTATAATGCTTTTTATTTTAGTAATTTAGACATTTAGTAATGCCTACTGTTTCATCTCTGATTTATTGATTTGTCTTCTCTTTTTCTTGTCTTGGTTTGTCTGTTTAAAGGTTCTCCAATTTGTGCATCTTTTCAAAGAACTAGCTCTCGGTTTCACGGATTTTGCTCTATTGTTTTTCTGTTCTCTATTTCATTCATTTCTACTCTAATCTTCATTCTCTCCTCCCTTCTGCTCCCTCTCGATTTAGTCTCCTGTTCTTTCCCTAGAGTTCTAAGGTGGAAGAGTGGGTTATTGGTTTGAGATCTCTTACTCCTTTTTCAAGTTGTAGGCATACAACTATAAATTTCCCTCAACACAGCTATAAATTTTCGCTCCAGCCCATACGTTTTGGAATGTGATGTCTTCATTTTCACTCATCTCAAGGTACTTTCTAATTTCCCTTTTGATTTCTTCTTTGCTTCGTTTGCTGGTTAGGAATGTGTTGTTTAATGTGTGCTCCTTCCAAGTTTCTTGCTGTTACTGATTTCTGTTTTCATTCCACAGTAGTTGGAGAACACGCTTTGTCTTATTCCTATCCTTTTATCCATGTTGTGTTCCATGGCCTAGCGTACAGTTTATCCTAGAGAATGCTCGCTGTGTACTTGAGAGGGATGTATATACTACTGTGATGGATCTCTTACAGGTGTCTGTTTGGTCTAGTTGGTTAGTTGTGTTGTTCGAGTCCTCTTTTTTGTTTTCTGTCTAGTCGTTCTGCCGTTATTGAAAGTGGGATATTGAGATTTTCGTCTATGACTGTCGAGTTGTCTATGTCTGTCTTCGTTTCTGTCAGTTTTTGCCTCCTGTATTTTGGTACCCTGTTGTTAGTTGCATATGTTTATAATTATATCTTCCCGATACATTGACCCCATTCTTATTATAAAGTATCCTTCTTTATCTCTAGCAAAATTTCTTGTTTTAGAGTATATTTTATTTAATATTAGTGTAGCAACTTCGGGTTTCTTCTGGTTGCTCCAAAGCTCTGCTTCAAATTTGCAAAGGCTTTGATGGGCCCTATAAGTCAGTGTGGGAATTGCCTCCCCCGGCCCCACAATTTTTTTTTTTTTGCTCGTATTTCAAATGAAATATTTTCCTGATCGACCGACTCTCCTTGGGCACTAAGTATGGTCCACAATATGAGGGACCCGTGTGATATGAAGACTCCTGTGTCTAGAGGGAGCCCTTTTCATGCGATCGGTTCATCCTCCTCACTTCGTCCTCAATCGATTAAAATCACATCCTCCTTTAAAATAATGAGGCGTCCTCATGACCAGGCATCAGAGGTAAAGAAACTGAAATGAAAGGAAATTAGGAAAAATCTCATAAAAATCATACAAATGAGAAGGTGCTCGGAAATAAGATATTTACTTTTGAGCTCCTCTCCAACTCCGCAGAGCTTCCTTGAGTTTTTGGAGTCCTTTGCTTGCTCCGAACCCAGTGGAAGAACTCCCAGGCGATGCCGATGGGACTCCCAGGCATGCTGGGGCTTCTGTGTCTGTGTGCCTTAATGTGCCAGAGCGAGTACATATTTCAAAAGGAAAAATGAAAAACCCGTTTAAAAAAATAGATGTCATACCATTCAGAGCAAGGGTCCCCGTTTGATCTTTCTCTGTGTCTGAGCCCGCTTGTTGTCCTGAAGGATGTAGCCCAGATACTCGCATCGGATGAGAAAACCTCCTGTTCTGTGCCAGTTTCCTCTCATGGCTTTGAGCTCTGCAGGCTCAGAGAGGGGAGGGTGGCACGACCTCCACCTAGCTGTGCGTCGGCGCGAGTCCCTGGTGACAGCATGTCTGCGCTGCCAGAACACCGACAATCTTTGGAGCAGCTCTTCCTCACTCGACAACCAGCCAATTTGGCCTCAGGAAACCACTCTGCAGTGCTGGCGGGGTTTAGAAGTCATTTTTAATTTTGTGACAAAGACAAACGCGTCCTCTGGGAGTTGTAAGTGGTTTTACTGGTGATATTAATGGAACCGTGACCTCTTCTGTATCTATGGTCCTACAAAACAAAAAATGTTTGTATTAGAATATGTCAGGCAAGTTCATTCTTGGCCCTTCCTTGAAGCGAATTGCAGAGGAAGTATATACTATTAATAAGCCCAGAGCATATTGTGTGCGTGTGTGTGCGCGCGCGTGTGTGTGTATCCGCAGTCATCAGCCGATTTGCAGACACGGTGGATTTTAATGCTGCTGTTGACTTGATACAAATGATGTGTCTTGCATTGTGTTGGGACGGACGCAATTCACTGAAGTTTTGAACAGAACCGTGGTGCGCCCAGAGCTGGTATGGGTATTGGCTTTTAAAGGCCAATAGCTGTAGTAAAATTCAAGCGTTTGGGCGACCCAAAGCGACAAAAGGAAAGGAGAAATTCAAAGGCACGGTGAGTTTACCTCTTCTGTTTTCATTTGGGATTGGCATTCATTAGCCTAGAAATGACCGCACTGATGTTTACTGTTTCCTGCACAAACTTTTTATGCCAGGGCCCTTTGTTGAAAACTATTGCTTAAGGAGACAGCAAATTAAATGTGAAGGATCTACAGTTCAGTTACATGAATTAAACCATTTCCTGGTGTTTGTGTTTACCTTGGATCTCACAAAGAAGACAAAAATACAGACTCACGGGAGGAAGGAAAGGAATGATCAAATCCCAATAGTTTCTGGCTGAAAGTCTAGTTCAGCAACTTTATTTAGGGGAGGAATTTTGTGCTGATAAGTGAATCTTTGTCTCTGCATAATTAACTTTTCCTCCCTCCGTATGTCGCTACGCCCACTGAGCTCTCCCGGTAGAAATATCATACTAACTGTGCAGTTAACGTCCCATTCTGTTGTGCAAAACTGAAATAAATCCAATGCAGAATTGATAGTTTTCCTCAAGTAAAAATGGACGCTGCTTTAGAATTCGAGACCTACCTTCAATAATTCAAAATGTTATTGTGAAATAACATATGCTCGTTCTAGACCGTCTGACAGTCTATAAAAAGGTAAACAAGAAAATAATCTGTAAAGCCACTCCTCAAACATTTTAGTGTATTCATTTGTCTTTTTCCTACGCCATATATGAATGTGTATTTCTGCCTTTTATCGTTAAGATCACGGGTATAATTTGTGATTTTCGTATACCCTAACACCTACTGTCCCTAAGTTCAAATCTCTCATAATAATAAGAAAAGCCACAGTTAGCACGCCTATAGTGGTCACTGTCTGCCAGGTAAGTGTTCTTCATGTAACCCTCATAAGAACCCTTTGACGTTCATTTTGCAGATGAAGGACAGAGGCTAAAATGATTGGCCTGTGTGCTCTTAACCACCATGATCTGTTGCTTCCCTCTGACTCAGCCTCGTAAGGGCCTTGTGCCCAGGCTTCCCCTCACCGCCCTGGCCCCTTGGTGATTGTCCTCTTCTCAGAACTGCTCCATTGCCAGACAGTAGGACACAGGGCACATCCTTTCCCCACTGAATGTCTGAGAATCAGCCTCAGTCTCTGAGGAGCGATTGCCAGATGCAGCCCTTCCTGAGCGGGGCGGGGGGGGGGGGGTGGGGGGGGCAGGGGGAAGGGGGGGAGGGGAGGGGGAATGCCAGCCCCGAGGGTGGGGACGGGGGAAGGAGGTCAGGAGGTCTCCAGGCCTGGCTCTGCTCACGTCGCTTCACATATTTACACCTCTGTCTTCTCATCTGTGAAAGGAGGGTTGTTGGGTAGCCCTTCATCCATTTTGTTCATTTGTTCGCTCGTTTGGTCATTCGTTCGTTCAGTGCACGTCAGACGGGGATGACTACAGTCTGTTTCTTCTCCTCTAGGAATTCTCCATCCAACGTGTAGCCGGAGAAGTAACCTGTCCTTTCAGCATCCAGTATTTGAAGTGGGATAGCCCAGGAGGAAAGCCCAGAGGGTGGGCTGGGCGGAGAAAGGGTGTAAGGAAGGGGCCGGCCCAGCACGCTTCCCAGAGGACAAGGAGGAGTTATTTAGAAATCTAGGGCATGTGAGCTGGGCTGTGATAATAGGGTCTTTCTAGTATCTAGTGTGTACCAAATGATTCCATCTTAAGCAGGCTCCAGCAGTATCGTCTTTTTTGCAGGGGTTGGGGGATCAAAACTACAGGAATTTATTGTCTCACGTTCTAGAAACTAGAAGATGAAGCCAAGGTGTCAGAGGGCCACGCTACCTCGGACACCGGCAGGGGGACCCTCCCTGGCTTCTTCCTACCTTGTGGTGGTTGCTGGTGATCTTGGCCTCCCCTGACTTGCACCCGCGGCTCTCCAGTCTCTCCCTGGGTCTTCATGTGGCTTCTCCCTCCGACGTCTGTCAACGTAGGCCCGTCTTCTTATGGCCACCAGTCGCACCAGAGTAGGGGCCCGCCGTGCGTAACTGATAATTTCGTGGGCAGTGGTTCCGTTTGACCCAAACGAGGTCACACTCTGAAGTCCTGGGGGTCAGGGCTTCAACCTTGTGTGTTTTGGGGGGACACGGTTCTACCCATGACAACCTCATGGCCACCAGCTAGTCTAGGCAACCACTGCCTACTTCTTCCTCTGTTTCTTTCCATTCTCCATCCGGCCTCCAGAGTGAGCTTCCTAAAGTACAGCAAGCAGGCGGGGACCTAGTTGGGTCTTTCAGGCCCAGATGGAGAGAGTAGACGCTGGGGTTCTTTCCGTCTGGGCGTGTAAGGCTGGAGTCAAGGGCAGAAGATGGGAGCACAGCGACTCCTGAAGAGGTCATGAAATGGCAGCGGGCTCTTGAGGGCAAGGGCAAGGTAGACCGTGCAAATGTTTCTAAGACATATGATGCCTTTCTGGTCCCCAGAGGAACCACAGGGAAGCTGAACAGGTGGTTTGAATCCTTCTGGCCCCTGAGACTTGGCCAGATGCCATACTTTTTAAGGGTGGTATCTGGGTGATGGTTTAAAGTCTTTTCCAGTCCTTTTGCGTGCACTGGCACACGTTATGCCATTCGTAGATATGTAGTGCGTGCCAGAGACCTCTGATGTGCCTGTGAGGTGAATGTGGTCTTCAACACTGCTCCTCCAACCTTTCCCCTTGTCCTAAGCAGCTCAGAGCTTCTCGTTCATGATTAGTCTGCTGGGGACGGTCTTGAAGTCAGGCTTCTGTCATTCAAATGCGAATCCTGTCTCCAAGTTGATACGTCTGCATTACCTCTCTCTGCCAGCCATCTGTGCTCCAAAGTCAACTGACCATCGCATCCAGGGCCCTTTGACTCCTTACGAAGGCTCCGGAGGGCGCTTCCTGAGGCACTTAGCGTAGCTGTGGCAAGAAGTTCATGCAGAATACTCGCCTTGCTTTTTCCCTGCGCTTTCACGGTTTCTTTCCCATAGTGACCTAAACCCACCGCCACCCGGCCCGTTTCACAATTGCATATCGGGGCATCAGGGGCAATCTGACCCCAGGCCAGGAACAGAAGAAGGAACCTGGTTCGCTATAGAAGCATTCTTTTCCTGGGCAAAAACAGAGGGCCAAATTCAGAGACGAGAATGTGTGAATTTATGGGTCACGTGATGGGGGACCTTTGACATGACCATACTGTCTCACCAGCCATAATGTCTACACGTTCTTCATACAACCACTTATATGTATGTTTTGTTTTGTTTTTTGTTTTTTTGCATTTTCTTCTCATTCAGATACAGATAGACCTTTCTTAGAGATGCACAGTGAAATACCTGAAATTATATATATGACTGAAGGAAGGGAGGTCGTCATCCCCTGCCGGGTCACGTCACCTAACGTCACTGTTACTTTAAAAAAGGTAAAGCCGAGCAATGCTTCTCTCAGAATACCTTTACTGCAAATGAGCATGGTGAATTCGTCATTTTATCGCTCTGGAATGGTTTTCTTACAGACATTCGGGCTGCTCAGTGGACTTTTCTGGAGTGTCTTTTGACTATAAAGGATGAGTGCTAGACGTCCTACCCATGCATGTATTTAAATGAAATAAAATGATAACGTGGGCATAAATGCGTGTGACTATAATGAAAGAACTAAAATTGTGGGAATGTTTCTATATTGCCACAAATCCAAATGTCTGCAGATGTGGGGGAAAAAAAAAACCCAGTTCTCTTGCTTCTGTGAGTCAGTAGCTTGGCAGAGAGCAGTTCATCTAGATTTTTGCCGAGGACGGAACGATGAGACAAGTGCCTATGGAGCCACCACCTTTAGTTTGAGTCGCGAAGTTCCTGGTAACAACAAGCTTATCTCCTGCTGGGCGTCCAAACTTAGCTGCTTAGGAAAAGGGAAAAGAGGGGGAGAGAAAGTTATGCTTGAGATTTTTTTTATTCTTTATACCGTGTTATAAATTATGCACGTGGAGAAGGAAAAAGATTTGGAGTCGAGTCTAATAAGGACAAGGACTAAAATGTGACATTCCGGCTAATTCATCGGCAAGAAGAGTTTGGGAGTGGACTAGGGTTGAAAGTTGGACAAGAACTCCCCAGGTGGAAAGCTGTGGTGACTCCTAAGAGCTTTGAGCTTTAAAGGGGACAGTGAAGGCTGTCCCAAGGCAGCACCAAGGCAGCACCCAGCACGACGGCTCACACTGGGGGTACTCTGGAGGAGTTTGGTGATGGTGGTAGTCGAGCTGGAAAAGTTCAGAGTGATTTTCGCTATCACTGTTGACCTTGAATCCTGGAGTATGAGGGAAGCGTCTTCTTCCCTTGCCTTCACTTTCCTATGTTACTGATTTGATAGAAGCCCTCGGTATAGTCCATCGGTGACAGGTCTTGGCTTCCATTGTATCCGTGTGTCACCACCCATGTTGAAAAGCAGTATATTTCAGCGCTGGAAATGGCCAGAGGAGCTAACCCAACTGGTGGAAGGAAAAACTGAGGTTCTGGAGGAGTTGAAGACCCTCCCACCGCAGGCCACAATGGCCATCGGAATCCGTACCTTGACTCCTCCTTCCATGACCTTGCCACCTTTGCTAATGGTTTAGTTGGTACAGGAGAAAGGCCAGCGTGGTTAAGAGCAGAGCCCTGTGGCACGCTGCCTGGATTCTTACCACCCGACCACTTAGCCTGCCGGGCAAACTGGCTAGTTATCGGAACTCCCTCCGCCTCAGTTTCCTCACTGGAGATATAGGAGTGGTTACAGTAGCACCCGCCTCACGTGGGTGTCAGGAAGTAGCTGAGGTGATGCATTAAAAGCCCTTGGCACAGTTCCTGGCCCAAACTGAGCCCCCATTCGAGGGTATCTGTCTAACACGTTAATACTCAATGCTTGATTGATTATCCAGTGATATTTCTTATCAAGCATGGTATCCATTCCTCTTAGTTTGACGTAATAATCGCTCTGTGATTAATATAGCACGTCTCTGTTTCGTGCAAGCCCCTTGCCTTTTTGCTCTAACGCAGATCGCTGGTCTGTTGTAAGAAACACTCCCAGATTCCCACGTGTACAAATTTGAGGAGGAAGTTTGTTTTCTCGGTTTTTCTACCTAAGATCTCTAATACACACAAGCAAGAGAGCAAGGCATAGTGTTCTAATAGGGGTTTAGGTTTGCCCCGTATACACTGGAACGAGTCTGTGTTGCCCTAAAGTTGCTCTAAGATCTCCGCCCCCCCCCGCCCCCCGCTTCTCCTCTTAACCCTTTTTTTTTTTCAACGTTTTTATTTATTTTTGGGACAGAGAGAGACAGAGCATGAACGGGGGAGGGGCAGAGAGAGAGGGAGACACAGAATCGGAAACAGGCTCCAGGCTCCGAGCCATCAGCCCAGAGCCTGACGCGGGGCTCGAACTCATGGAGCGCGAGATCGTGACCTGGCTGAAGTCGGACGCTTAACCGACTGCGCCACCCAGGCGCCCCCTCCTCTTAACCCTTTTAACTTGCTGTCCCCTCCCTCTCCTCTCCCCATGGCCAGCGGTGGCAGAGCCAAGGTCACCTGGAGACAGCCTCCCCGTACAGTCCTTTCTTTTGAGGCCGCTCATCCTCCTGTCCCTTTACGACACACGTAGCCACCACCGTAGCTGATGAGCTCTTGTCACCTCTGAACAAAGTTTCTTTGTCAATGGAATACTATTAGTGGCGGTAAGGGTAGATGAGAGTAAGAGAATCTTAGTCGAAAACCTTAAAGGAGACTTCAGTATATTTTTCAGTTGGGCTGAGGAAGTCCATCAGCAAACCTTCCTTTTAGATTCAGCACATGCTTGTGTTCGGCTACGCTGTTTGAGTTTTATTTATTGGACAGAGAGAGCGAGCCCGAGTAGGGGAGGAGCAGAGAGAGGGAGAGGGGGAGAGAGCATCCCAAGCGAGCCCGGCACTGTCAGCACGGAGCGCGACGCAGGGCTCGGACCCACGAACCGGGAGATCACGACCTGGGCCGAAACCCAGAGTCAGACGCTTAACCGACTGAGCCACCCAGGCGCCCCTGCGTTCACCTGCTGTTAAGGCATCAGAAATTTCAATCCCTGACTTCAATTTTCCCGACCTTTTCCCTTCATCGTGTGCACCGAATTAGAGGAGAAGGTTCTTTCTCTCCCACCTAGCATTCCTAAGTTTGCAGATGGAATCACGATTTACTGAAACACGAAGTGCGTCCCTCACTTGCGTGCAGGTCTTCAGAAACAGGCTGCAGTTCCTCTCAGAGTTAAGAAGCACAGACATAGACCAACACAGACGTGCTCTCGGAGACAGGGCACTGGTGACTTTTCACATAGGAATTTCTGCCATAGAGTCACAAATCCCGGCCAGATTAGCTCCTTCAGCAAGCAATATAAATAACTGATAAACGGAGGAGCGAACGCAAGGTGCACTTTCTTAAAAGAAGACAGAAAAGAATCGGAAACTTCTTCAGGGCAGTTTGGCCTTTTCCTTTATAATCTGTCGTGGGAAGGTAGTCTGATTCTTTTTCCTTTTTTAGCGGGAGATAAGTCACAGTGGTAGCCAGGGTGCTCTGCCTCTGAAATTGGGCTGGCGATCTGGCATCGGGGGAATTTGGCTGGACCACTCAGTATGCAGCAATGCCCCTTAGTAAAGCCTGACCTCGAGGCGGGTTGTTTATATCGCCGTCTTCAAAAATAAAGTCCTTGGCGTCCAGCAGAAGGCATAAGGGCCAATCAAATCATGGATGCCTTTCTTCCGTTTGGACTCACTGTGTTTGGGAATGCTTCTGAGAATTTGAGAGCACTTCATTCATGACAGCGCTCTGCATCTGTTTGCAGCTGTGGCTGCTGTCCGTTTCGTTGGCGTTTTCCCTCCCAGACGATAACCCCAGCGAGAGCCAAGTCAATGGTGTGCATCTCCAAGGACTTGGAATTATCTACGGTCCTCTTAGGACAGCCACCTCTTTACGAAGTCATGCAAAAATGGGAGGACAAGTTATGGCTTATTAAAAGCTCCAGATGATGGGACTCGGGAGGGTAACCTGGCAGCCCCAGAGGAAAAATTCCTCAGTGGTTTCTCTACCGAATGTCAGGCCAGTCTGTTGCAAGGCCGATTCCCGGAGGCCGAGTGATAAGGGCTCCCACTGGAAGTCTGACGTGACAGCTGGGTCCGTCCTGGGTGGGTGCGGCTCGTCACTGAGGCTGATGATGAATTCTTATAATAATTACTGTAATTTATCATCATCGTGTGTTTCTTGCTACATGCGAAGAAAACGAAAAAGCCAATTAGCACAGACTAGAGTTTTTACCTGTACTGTTTGCATCTTCGGTGAAAATTATGTTTTCAGAAGCCATCGGTGAAGCCGTATCGCCACGGTGCTGGTGCGATTTTGTTCAAGCCCATCTCTTTCTTTTCAGTTTCCACATGATACTCTGATCCCTGATGGAAAACGAATAACCTGGGACAGCAGGAAGGGTTTCATAATAGCAAACGCCACATACAGAGAAATAGGGCTTCTGGTGTGTGAAACAACAGTCAACGGACATCTGTACAAGACAAACTATCTTACCTATCGACAAAGTAAGTGGTGTTCCAGAGGCATGGACGTGAGCCAAAATGCTCCAGCGTGTATCTGCTTAATGAAACTTTGATTAAAAAAATTTTTTTAACGTTCATTTATTTTTGAGACAGAGAGAGAGCACGAACGGGGGAGGGTCAGAGAGAGAGGGAGACACAGAATCTGAAACAGGCTCCAGGCTCTGGGCTGTCAGCACAGAGCCCGACGCGGGGCTCGAACCCACGGGCCGTGAGATCATGACCTGAGCCGAAGTCGGACGCTTAACCGACTGAGCCACCCGGGCGCCCCTGGAACTTTGATTTAAAAAAAAAATCTCATTTCTTGTGCTTGCAGCCAATACAATCATAGATGCCCAAATAAGCACTCCAAGCCCAGTCAAGTTGCTACGAGGTCGCATTCTTACTCTCAACTGTACAACTACCACTGCCTTGAACACGAGAGTTCAAATGACCTGGAGTTATCCCGGTGAAGTGAGTGACGTTTTTTTCTATTTCTCCCGTAGGGCGATATTTATTTTTGGTGAGTGAAATGCCACTGCGTTTTTGAGGTGGGAAAAATCAGGATATTCCGACTCCTGTGGCAGTTGGAGTCAACAGGGAAGCTGTGGGTTTGCTGGGATGCTTTCCTGGTCTGACTTTTGGGAGTATGTGTGCACAGATACGGTCTTTTGATGTCTGGAGGTTTTGTTTTGAAGTGTCTAGGCTGGTATTTCTATCGCATGATTCCGGGTGGAAGAGGGGATTGTCTCATCCCTGGAAACTTTCTCTGGGGTTTAGAGATGAGAGAGAAATTTATCACTAGATGCCAGGCAGGGACTGTCTTTTGTAAGAACAACAACAAAAAGTTGTTGTCAGCGCATTAATTGAAGATACTGGCCGACAGTCAGGCACCTGATCGGAGCGTGTTTGGAAAGGGGAGATATTACAGCCCAGCCATCCCGTACTCCATCTGTGAAGTGACAGAGGGGCAGTGCTGTCCTTCAGAAAAACGAGAAGAACAAAGGCCAAGTCGGGTTTCCTCATTCAAAGCAAACATCCTTGCAAACAATCGTCTGAAAATGTGTAGATGGGGAGTCTGTGATCAACGGTTAAGAAACTCGAACTGTCCCCGCGGCACCCGCTTGCCGTGTGTTAGTATGATTGACGCGGCACAGCCCAAGCTCGGTGATGTTTCTGGGTTTTGGTAGAAATCAAATATTCTCCATAAACGCCAGGAGGGAAGAAACTCTTGACCTGCTAGTGGCTCTACTCTAAGAGGGTGATGCTACATCTACTGATGGCCAGTTACCTTCTAAGATGGCGCTGTCTAGTAGAACTTTCTGTGATTGAAAGATCTTTGCTGCCTAACATAGTAACCACTAGCCCCATATGACTAATGAGCACTCAGAATGTGGCTGGTGTGAGTAAGGAATTGGATTTTTAAACTTTATTTTATTTTTTCAAAATTTTTATGTTTGTCTTACTTTTTGAGAGAGAGAGAGAGAGAGAGAGAGAGAGAGAGAAGCAGCTCCAGGCTCTGAGCCCTGAGCACAGAGCCCGACATGGGACTCAAACTCAAAAACTGTGAGATCATGACCTGAGCCACAGAAGTCAGACGCTCAGCTGATGGAGCCACCCAGGCGCCCCTTTGATTTTAATTTTGATAGCTAGGTGTGGCTGATGGCTGCAGTGTTAGACCAAAGCAGATATCTGAACCCCAGGGTCAGCTGTTTTCCAAAGACAGAAACAATACCAATGTTATTCAACTTTGAGAAGCCAAGAGTTCTCTAAGCGAGAAGACAGAAGTAATACCTACAAAGACCGAGGGCTTTTCCGTAACTCTATTTAGGGGACCGACTGTCTGATTTTTGACGGTGGTGATTGCCATCTTCCTTCTGGTTTCTGCTGAGAAGGAAGACAGTGGCCTAACCGTGTGTCTGTTTCAACAGGGCAATGCAAGGACAGGTGGGTAGAAGTTTCTTAAACATGGCACAGACGAGTGCTAAGTTGAAGACCCAAAGACCAGTTCTGCACAGCTTCCAAAGTCTTTCTTTTCCATGCCTCCTCATGGGGAAGGATGGAGAGGGAGAAAAAACATATTATGTGTTATAAAATATAATGCTAAAACACGGGGGCGGGGAAGGAACAATGAAAGGAAAAGGCAATGTGATCTCATCTTCTCAAAACCAGGAAGGAGTCATTGTGGCCAATTGACACCCGCTGAGCCCCGGGGCCTGCTCTTGGTGTTCAGTGAGGCAAACACGGGACAACATCCCACCGCTGCCACCGCCGGTGGCTAGGTGGCTTTGCCCGTCCTCAGATCCATTTGGTGTGATTTGGCCGAAGTTGGAGAGCATCGCCCAAAGAGCGAGATCGCGAGGCCAGGACGGTTACAGCTTTCGTGCGTGCAGCCAGGACTCGGGACTGTCTCCTTCATTTCTAGGAAGAGAGCGAAAGAAAACCCACGTGGTGTTCTATTCGAGAAGCAGTCATTACGCCAGGCACTAAAGATAACGATTGCCTGAGTTAGTGATATCTACGCACAGAGAACTGGTGACTGTTTAGAGGGCTGTGTGCTTAGAGGGAAGGCACTAGATTGACACTCAGAAGGCCTGAGTTTCCAGCCCATCGTGGTCTCTGACACTTCAGTTTCTTCACCTGTCAAAGGGCAGCGAGGCTGCCCATCTCCCCGGGTTGTTGGGAGAAGCCGTTGAGATGATGCACGTGAACGTCCGTCTGGAGAAAACGAAGTGCTAACAAATGTTACGGGGGCAGGTATTCGAAACGCATGGAGACAGAGAGAGAGTTTCCAAACATCTTGCCATTAGATAGGTTTGCTTCTCGGCATAAAATGTTGCTCTCCGTCATAACCTGAGAAATGCTGTACCCTCGCGGGTGAACAAGACTGTTTCTACATTTGTTCTGCATTTTCTTTCTAGGCAAAGAAGAGAGCTTCTATAAGGCAACGAATTGGCCGACGCAGTTCCGATGCTAATGTGTTCTACAGTGTTCTTATGATATACAATGTGCAGAACAGAGACAAAGGACTTTATACTTGTCATGTGAAGAGTGGCCCGTCATTCAAATCCGTTAACACCTCAGTGCATGTATATGGTAAGCAAATTCATCCTCGACTTTCTGATCGTGGTGGGTTTGGGGCAGGCGCTATAAAAATGTACATTCTCTTTTGGCCAAGAGGCACCCTATCATGAGCGATACAGTTTGCTCCCCCTCCTAGCCTCTGCCAAAAAGCAAATCGCTTTAAGTGCTCTTTAAATTTAATATTTTCGAATTGGACAGAGGATCTTTTCCTTTCCAGTAAACTGTGGTTAATAATTCAGTAAGATCATGTTATAATCTCTATTAAATTCTTTTTCTCATCTTCCATATGAACAAACCAGAAAAACATGGACAGATTTTCCTTTATTCTCTGGAGGAAATCTCTCAGGTACCCCTAGGATTTAGGGAAATGAAAATGTGGTGTGATAAATTACTTAGAATTGATGTGATTTTTTTATCCCTGGTTTTAGTCTCATGAAATCCTAATGTTGTCGCTTAATTCCAACAGGCAAATTCTGTAAAGAAAATACTTAAACCTCTTTAGAGTCCCTGAAAACCTTACTTATTTCCACTGTTGAAAAACGGTGAGGGGCAGAATCTATGGAACAATGCTGCCAGTGGCCTTTGATATTCTTTTTCCTTTAATTTTTTAAATGTTTATTTTATTTTTCAGAGAGAGAGAGAGAGAGGAAGGGAGGGAGGGAGGGAGGCAGAGAAAGAGAGGGAGACAGAATCCGAAGCAGACGCCAGGCTCTGAGCTGTCCACACAGAGCCCCGACGGGGGGCTTGAACTCACGAACCGCGAGGTCATGACCTGAGCCGAAGTCGGCCGCTTAACCGACTGAGCCACCCAGGCGCCCCTTTTGGGATTCTTTTGACTTTCTCCAGTCAGTTTTTGAAATCAGATCGGTTATTTTCAGGTGCCCGAAGACTTTCTTCCGTCATACTCACGTTGGGCAAGCAGGTCTTTAGAAGTTTCTGTACTCTTCTCTTACTGTGATGTGGATATGTGAGGAGTTCTGCTTTCTGCTGCCCTGCCTCTGCTTTTCTGTTTGGCTTGCAGCCATTCGATGCGAAGTGTTTTCACCGGTGGGGGTGCTTCTAAATTATTTTATTCCTGGATCGATATTGGGGCTCATCGATAGGCTTGGTCAGAATTCAGTGCCATTGGGTCATTGCTGGCAACCGTCCTTGAATGAGGCAGTGAGTTGGATTGTTTTTGTTCTGGTCAAGATAAACGTAGTCTTTTCTAATCTATTTTATCACCTCTCCTTTCAAAGATAAAGCGTTCATCACTGTGAAACATCGAAAACAGCAAGTGTTGGAAACTGTTGCTGGCAAGCGGTCTTACAGGCTGTCTGTGAAAGTGAAGGCATTTCCCTCGCCAGAAGTCCTGTGGTAGGACCATAATTATTTTCCTATCAGTTTAAGATATGCCGTGTTAAGTAGGAAGATGCAGGAGCCCAGTGACTTGAATTCCTGAAAAAAATAGCAAGATAATAAGTTCCCCAGACAGCGGTAGAAAGCAGAGAACTCTGTGGATTTCTGGGCCAGGAGGGAAGGAGGTAGACCGGGCCGGAGGGGAGGCGACACGGTGTGTCACCAGAGACGGAGCAAGGGATTCGGTGTTTCTGAGTTCTCAGTTCAGGTTAGCCGTTCACTCCCTGTGACTGAATTTCTGCAACTCTAAGCCTCTCTATGATGTCAACGTCCTTTGAATGGAGTGTGTTGGGCAATGGATAGGAAGCATCTTGAATATGTAACATGCTCTAGTAACCCTGAAGAAGCAGGCCCTTGTAATGAGGATAATAATTCTTTTATTATCTGAAAATAATTCTTTTATACACAGCTGGGATGAAAGTTCCAGTCTTGTTTTAAAAGTAAACAAACATTAATAGAGACAAGACTTATTCAGTTGCAGGGGCGGACGAATGGACCTACTTGAACTAATTAAGGGGTTTTTTTTGGCTCGAAGTTTGCATGTTCAGAAACTCCTGAAGCAGGTTTTTTGTGTTTTTGTTTTTTTTAATGTTCGCACAACACCTGATGTAAAACAATGTAATCTGTTGATAATCTGCAGTCATTCTGTGAAATCATTTCTGAACACCAGTATCTTTGGCCCAGACCGTTACATTTTAAACAAAGAGTCCGGTGGGAAACCGATTAGGAAAACAACCCAGACAATATAGAAGCGGTACCACCGTAGAATCACCTTCACCAGCCCTTATTTTGCTGGTGCGTGATTGCGTGATTTGTTCTCCGTTTCCTCAAATAGTTAATAGGGAGTTAAAGAGAACGTTAAACTCTGCTTTGCCCCTCCATGCCGTCGCAGTAAAAGAGAGATTTCCGTTTGTTCTATGATGTACCGAAAGTCCAAAAGCCCATTTCCCATGAGTGTCCGTTATTCCCTAAGAGGAACTGAATCACTCTAGGCGATACATTCGCTCTTTCCGAATGTGCTACTTTCTTCGGTAACTATGAAGCCAGGACTGAAAACACACACACGGCCCATCTTCGAAACCACCGACTGGCTAATGGGAAATAAAAGTAAACTAAGATCGTAGTTGCATGCGTAAAGTAGAGCATAGCCATTTGGACTGTCTTAGAACTGAGACTCTCTAGTGATGAGAATTTGCCTGCAGAACTTGCATGGATATGAACTATTGGCATCTACCTTTATGCGGAACACAGTAAACCAAGAGATTTTAAAATGCCCAGCTGAAGAACCGTGCAATGTAATGACATCGTAGAATTTTTTAGAGTTAAATCTTTGAGAAAGTCTAGAAAACTTGAAGAAACGTGATGTCCGAACGGATGAGTCGGATGCACAGCACAGGGTGGCATTCAGTCTCCCGACTCTCAGTTCTGTTTGCAATTGCAGGATGTCTAGGCGTTGATATATTTAAAGTAAAAAAAAAAAAAAAAATTAAGTTTTGTACCTTTTGTTTGCGAGTTGTGTGCCTTAACTGTTCTCCCTTGGGGGAAAGATCTTGATAATCTTGGTTTCACTATAGTTTATGAAAGGGACAACTGGTGTGACCATTTATACAACTAATAAGAACTCCACATGAGACCACAATAGAAAAGTCTATTTTTATTTTTTATCTGGAGAAATGATCTATCTAGTTGATCTGACTTACAATGGCCCTTGTGCTGCCGATGAAGCGTCGTGGAAAACTCTGAAAAACATCTGGAGGGGATCAGCCAGTGCTTCTGGGTTAATACTTAAGTCACATGGTGACCAGCAGCACCCCTGTGGGTACCTTAAACCATCACCTTTTCTTTCTTCCTTCAAGGTACTTCTTCCTCCTTGCCAATAAACATGAAGTGTGTCTCAGTATAGGGTTTTTTTTTTTTAAGTTTTTTCTTCATTTAAGTAATCTCCACACCCAGCGTGGGGCTTGAACTCACGACCCTGAGATCAAGAGTCAGGCACCCTTCCAAGTGAGCCACCCCAGCGCTCTGTGTGTCTCAGCTTAAAAACCCCACCTGGTTTCCCTGGAAACTTAGTGTCTAAATTTTTTAAATGAATGTTGAGACCAACGTATGTATCACCTTGAGCTCACAAACGTAAATGACAGTGTTAAAGTGCTATCGGAGAGGCAGTGTGGAATGACTTCCTGATCATGCCCTTAACCGCAGGTTAAAAGATGGGTTCCCTGTGACCGAGAAATCGGCTCGCTATTTGGTTCTTGGCTACTCATTAATCATCAAAGACGTTGCTGCGGAAGATGCAGGGGATTACACAATCTTGCTGGCCATAAAGCAGTCAAATGTGTTTAAAAACCTTACCACCACCTTAATTGTAAATGGTAAGTTGACTGTTCACGCTTCCTTCTGGTTTTGGGGAGGGGTGAAGGTCAGGAAAACTTGTAAATCAAAAGTCGATATAACAACATCAAGTTAAACCAACTTTTTAAGTAATTCTTTTATTTATTTCTTTTTAAATGTTTGTTTATTTTTGAGAGAGGGAGAGAGAGAGAGAGAGCGGGGGAGGAGCAGACAGAGGGAGACAGAGGCTTAGAGGCGGGCTCTGTGCGGTCAGTGCGGAGCCTGATGTGGGGCTCAAACTCACCAGCTGTGAAATCACAACCTGAGCTGAAGTCAGATGCTTAACTGACTGAGCCACCCAGGCGCCCCTTTTAAGTAATTATTTTAAAAATCACATATGCCCCCATCAAAACGATTTCATGTCTGCTTGTTATCTTCCATAAGCAATAAATGTTTTTGTTATAACTGTAGTCATGATGTCCATACCGTGGAATCAATTCTCTACTGTTACCAAAGCGATTCTACTTTAAAAAAAAAAAAAATAGCTGTAATGCCAACAAATATGTGTTTGTTTCTCTGACATCAAAACCAGTGGGAATGTGGTCCTTCAGGCTGTGGCCCGGGAGAAAGTCACCGTACAGCTCTTGACTTCTGTCCTGTTCATCTCCCTTCCAGTGAAACCCCAGATTTATGAAAAGGCCGTGTCGTCCTTTCCAGACCCGACCCTCTACCCCCTGGGCAGCAGACAGACCCTGACTTGTACCATGTATGGTGTCCCTCAACCTACAGTCAGGTGGTTCTGGCGTCCCTGTCACCATAATCATTCCAAAGCAAGGTAAGGACGGTTTGTTTCCTGACTAACTTTCAAGTACTTGTTATACCTGGACTCGCGATTCTTTAATGGACAGAGATGGAAGTTTGCAAACGGAATACGCAGCCGTATTTGGCGCGAAGACTTTCCCTCCCGTGGGAAAGAGGGGGCAATATCTACTCTTCTTCCTTACTCAGTGCTAGCCATGTCATCATTTTTCTGTCTATAGTTTGGGGAGCACAGGGACAGGTTATCTTCGCCTTTTTTGACACTCAGGTTTGAACTCCAGTCTCTTGTTTTCAACTGAGAATCCCTAGACTTTGGCTAACTCAGCTTCTTCGTGTTTTGGGAAATGTTGGACATGATGGGAGACCTTCCCTGCCCTGATGATCGCTACCCATGCTCTTCCATTCATCTGAAATGCGCTCCCACCCATTTGCTGCCCCCCCCTCCAGAAGTCCTTCCTTATCCCCCAAGGCTCAGTTCGTGTGTCAGCTTCTCTGCCGCGAGCACTCCTAACTGCCGCGTGCAGACCCCTTTCTCCCTCTCCAGTATGAACCACACCTCGTGCGCCATCGTGACTTTGCCAGGCTTGCGTACATGTGTCGTTTCTCTTAACCACGAGCCGGCTGAGAGCTTCTCTTGTGTCTTCAGGGCGTGGTGCACGTGGTAGTCGACGCTCACCGTGCATTTGCTGAACGGTACATCCCTCCCTTCTGGTCATTGTATGGTGTTTCCTTGCATCCTGTTGGTGACAGTCCTGCCTGCCCTTTTCCCATTTTTGTTTAGTCTAGAGGGATGATGCTAAGGACAGTTGGTGGGAGCCGATTTGAAGAACAGGAATAGAATCAATAAGTGCAACAAGAAGGTATTATTGAGACTGCCCAAGAATGATGATCATGCCATAATGTTTGTTTCACCCCACTTGCGGAGTGTTGGGGGAAATTGCTATTCAACAAAAACGAAAACAAAAGCAAAATCGGCTTGCTAAAAAAATAAGAAAGACACAATTCTAGCATAAACAGAAGTGGCTGTTTGGTTTTCTAGATTCTTCCTGCAATGTCAGCGTTTCTTCAGCGTGTGTTTCAATCCTTTGTCTGAGGCCTTGGATTCTGACAGCGAAAGTTAGCTCATGAACTCTAGGGTTCCGAAGAAGTAGCTATTGCCACACACGTCTGATTTCTCATCTGAATATCATTTCAATTTTCTTCTCTTTTTTTTTTTTTCAACGTTTATTTGTTTTTGGGACAGAGAGAGACAGAGCATGAACGGGGGAGGGGCAGAGAGAGAGGGAGACACAGAATCGGAAACAGGCTCCAGGCTCCGAGCCAGCAGCCCAGAGCCCGACGCGGGGCTCGAACTCACGGACCGCGAGATTGTGACCTGGCTGAAGTCGGACGCTTAACCGACTGCGCCACCCAGGCGCCCCACATTTCAATTTTCTAAGAACAGAAGTATGGAGAAGTTACTAAGCTCGAATATCTTCTTTACCACTGTGGATATTTAGCCCCAAACACAGTGAGATCTACTGAGATTTTGTGTGATTTTGCTCATTTAGGGGTAAGTATACCCATTTGTGGATCTATTCCCATATTTGTGCTAACCTGACATGCAAATACGTGAAAAATAACTAAGCTATTCAGAGAAAAGTATAAAGTTCAATGTTTGTAGAAAACATAGTTTTTTATAGATGTTTTTAATTTTTGTTTTGATAATAATGAATCTAAAATTTCAGTTCTACTTAGGATAGACCTAGGAACTCTGAGAAAATAATTGTGTGGGAATATAATAGTATGAAGTTGGGTTTGAATAATGCTGTTAAAATGTGGTTTGGGGAGGGTGCCTGAATGACTCAGTCGGTGAAGCGTCAGACTCTCGGTTTCGGCTCAGGTCATGATCTCACAGTTCATGAGTTTGAGCCCCACGTTGGGCTCCGCACTGGCAGTGTGGAGTTTGCTTGGGATTCTCTTTCTCTCTCCCTCTCTCTGCTCAGCTTGTGTTCTCACTCTCCCTCCCTCTCTCTCTCTCTCTCTCAAATAAACTTAAAAGATTTACAATAGGGTTTGGGGAATGAGGTCAACCAAAGTAAAACTATGGAGACATTAACTCTCTTGCTGTCTTTTTCCGATTTGTTCGGTGGTGCCTGAACTCCTTCTCCTGTGTTACTTACAGAGTAAGTTTACTGAGCTCTGTCTCCTCCTGGACTCCTCTCAAGTCTCAGAGAGTGCCTCAACTCTTGAGCAGATGTTTGTTGACCATTTGACTTATTCTCCATTTGAGACATTTTTTAAACCAATCACAGACCGATCAGAAAGGAAAGCTTTAACTTTTTTCAGTGATGCTTCATTTATAAAAAAATATGTTGTTGCTTGAAATTATCTGCTACAAAATGTGCATATCCATCAGAAGTTCTCTTTTTTTTTTTTTTTTTTTCTTCAGTCAACAGACCGAGTAGCTTACCTGTGTCGGGCCCAGATTGGGCGTTTGTTGGTTAAAACAGTACATTTAACTTAGAAATAGTTCAGAAAGATATATGGGAGTTATGTGCACTAGGACACAAATAGAATAATTCTACTTCACACTGTCAGACAGAAGCTAAAATTGGAAGATACATGGATCTTTCTTTAATTACTAGAAGTTTGAAATACGTTTTTAATTTTTTTTTAGCGTTTATTTATTTTTGAGACAGAGAGAGACAGAGCATGAGCGGGGGAGGGTCAGAGAGGGAGGGAGACACAGAATCCGAAACAGGCTCCAGGCTCTGAGCCGTCCGCACAGAGCCCGACGCGGGGCTCGAACTCACGGACCGCGAGATCGTGACCTGAGCCGAAGTCGGACGCTTAACCGACTGAGCCACCCAGGCGCCCCATGAAATATGTTTTTATATGAATGTATTTTGGGTACCTGACACCTAGATTCCGTTGTAGATAGGAATTTTAGTTAGTGACATTTGAATAAAGGGCGTTCCGTTGCATGCATTTTTAGAATCTTATTTTGAGTTACATAGTAACATATTTGCATGGTGGCATCTATGCGTGGCCGTCAAGAGATTAGGTGATTGATATGCACATTACTCTTGAATATATAGGATAATTCTTGGTATTTAAATTTTAGACTCTAGGTAAAGGACATGTCTGCGTATGGACACAACCAAAGTGTGAGTTTAGTTTCGAGGTTTGAACGTGTTTTAAGGAGCTCCAACTTCTTAATTGGCTTGATATGGCCGACTGGCTCATGTATCTAAGTTAAAGAGGTTCAGACTTAAATTGTATAGTTTCCTGGAGCCCAATAAATACATAAACGTATTTTAAAACTATCAGAACTACGGCTCAGCTAATTCATCTTTGTTGAACTTAAGAACCATAAATAGGGGCGCCTGGGTGGCGCCGTCGGTTCAGCGTCCGACTTCAGCCAGGTCACGATCTCGCGGTCCGTGGGTTCGAGCCCCCGCGTCGGGCTCTGGGCTGACGGCTCGGAGCCTGGAGCCTGTTTCCGATTCCGTGTCTCCCTCTCTCTCTGCCCCTCGCCCGTTCATGCTCTGTCTCTCTCTGTCCCCAAAAATAAATAAACGTTGAAAAAAAAAAAAAAAAAATTAAAAAAAAAAAAAAAAAAGAACCATAAATAAAATGCCCAGAAATGTCTTCTTTTTTTTTTTTTTTTTTTTTTAATGTGATCCACTGCCGAGCCATGTTTTAGCTATGCTTTTGATTCGCCTCAAGTTAGTTCTTACAAAACGTTAGGAATGAAAGAAAGGGGGAAAAGGGTGGTTGGGTCCTTTTTGACTCCGATTCCTAACGAGCTGAAAGGAAATAGCAGAATCTTTTCCCCTTTTACTCTTCGGCACATTCGGAGGCTAAGGTAGTAGAACTAGAACATTTCTTTTGAATTAAAAAAAAAGTTTTTTTTAGCGTTGGTGCATTTTTGAGACCGAGAGAGACCGAGCACGAGTGGGGGAGGGGCAGAGAGAGAGGGAGACACAGAACCCGAAGCGGGCTCCGGGCTCCCAGCCGTCGGCACAGAGCCCGACGCGGGGCTCGAACCCATGAACCGCGAGATCATGACCGGAAGTCGGAAGCTTAACCCACGGAGCCGCTCCAGGGCGCTCCTCTTTTGAGTTTTTAATAGCATTAAAATAACTGATGAATACCAGATGAAGTGGACTTGTGGATTCCTTCTTATCCTCAGCAACTGGCAGAGACTTCTAAGCGGATATTCCTAAACTTGTCCCTTGTTCGTGCGGGCATCACCTAGGGAGTGTGCACCGGGGTGTTAAGCTTACGGCATCTTTCACATGTGTGTAGTTTATAGCGTCTGTTCATGTAAAATACAGATAAATTACACACGCTTCACAGAGACACGATGAGGATCAAGTGAGAGAACGTGTTTGGGAAAAGGTACAGAGTGTCCTAGGAAGCCAAGGTTGTGATTACCGCTAGCAGTGGGGTACAATTCTCTAAACAAGCCTCCAAACTTTTAAGGAACTTGAGAAGAATTTTCTGCCTACTTACAGAGCTAGTTTCCCAACAGTGAGCATTTCTAACCCAACGCTTCTGAGAAGGGAACCCAAGTCTTGGAAAGTAAAATGTGACTTTTCCTGTGCTTGAGCGATGGAAAAGTAGTAGATCTGGGCTGTAGAATTGAGGAAAACGGAACATGATTTTTCTCAGAAGAAAAATGAAGGACATACAGACGAGTTCGGTAACAGGAAAAGCACACAAAACTGTGCCATGGGCGGGGAGTGAAGTAACCGTCCCAGCCTGTGGCCTGTCTCGCTCACTCGTTTCGGTCATGGAGGGAAGTGATCCTGACCTGTGGGTTTGGCAAGGGCCAGGGTGGGGCAGAGTAGGATGTGGGAGAGCTGACTCCTACTCGGCACGCCCGTGATAGATTCTAGAACTTCACCTCCCCCCGCTGGATTTTGAAGAACTAAGTAGGACTCCTGACCCACCCATGCGATGGGCTGGTCTGGCTTGCGTGGTCCTTCGCCACATGCCGCCCTGGGACTAGTTTGGACGAGGTTGCCTGCTGTGTGGAGGTTGGTCTGTCAAGGAACGAGTAACAGTCTTGGGCTGGAGGGAAGGGGACCCTCTTTGGGAAGCGGAAGAGATGGATTTAGGGGGCCCAGGAGGAAACAAGGAACAGACAGAACAGCCTTGGTGTGATGTTGGTACTCCAGATCAACCGGTTACATTTTCGCAGGAAGAGTCTGACGTGTCGCAAGTCGGCTTTTATTCGCACGTGCTTGAGCACCAAGGGGGCCTGCCAGTAACCGACTGGAGAATTCTAGGCCTGGCTGGCCCCTCTGCCCCCCCACAAACAGGAGGCTGGTGAGTGGCAGTTAGCCGCTGCCGGGTCATCCTTCCTGACACTCGCCGTTAACCCATTAACGCAGCTCGCCTTCCTGTCAGCGCCCAGGGTCTACCCAGTTGTTTCTGGGGTGGCCTTTTCTTCTTTTTAAAACTAAGGCCCACTTGTCACATGGTGAGTGTGTTTGGGTCTTTCCTCCAGGGAAGGTGAAGGCCTGTGACCATTGATGACCGCGACTTTGTTTTCAGAGCACGCGTTCTTTCCGTCACAGGCTGCTTTAGTTCTCTGTCTCCATCTAACTATCAAGGTCACCAGTAACACTGATTATAATAGAGTCGCAGCACCGACTACCCTGGTGTCCTTTAGTGGAACGAATTGTTAAGTGTTTTGAGTTCTTTGTGAAAAACCTCATTTTCTTTTACTGGCTGTCCGTGATGACACAGAGAGAAACTTGGGCTCCTTCCCGTGCATTAAACGTTGCTTCCATCTTTTTAAAAAAGTACACGTCCTTAATGTTTATTTAAGAGAGGGATCGCACACATGCACGTGCTCACGTGATGGGGAGGGACAGAAAGGGAGGGAGAGAGAAAGAGAAATTTCAAGCAGGCGCCACGGTGGCAGCGCAGAGCCTGATGCAGGGCTCAGACTCACAAACCGTGAGATCGCGACCTGAGCCGAAACCGAGAGCCGGTCGCTTGACTGGCTGAGCCGCGCAGGCGCCCCAAACACCGCTTGCATCTTGCAAATGCATTTTGCTCCTCATCAGTATTCGACCCAAATGCACTGGCAGTCACCTACTTTTCACGCCAACCGCGTACACAACCAAGATCCCCACCATTGGCCGCTAGCATTTATGTTTTAATTCTGTAAGATCCAGCATATTTGGGAATTACTTACTTTATCTGTACGTATTCCCTCGTCTCAGGGACAGAGACCTGGGAAGCGAGGAAGTGGGTTCTATTCTTGGCACAGGCCCTGACTTCTGTGTGACCTTGGCCGGCTATTTAATCTGTGCTTCAATTTCCCCTTCTGTAGATGGTAACTGCCCTGCTTCCCCTTTCCTATAATACACAGCTATTCATGAGTGAAATGAGAAAATCACTTAAAAATGACGTTTTCTCCATTCAAAAAAGCTTGAAATGATTGCCTCGTTGTTGCACACTGATGTTTCCCTTCTGCTGCTTACAAATCACAAAGCGATTTGATCTGAGGATTAACTCTGAGGATCAATGCCAAACTCACTGAAAAAATCAGCTCGTGAAAATACAATGGTGGTTAGGAAAAGTCTGACGGGTAAGCATGTGTTCTGTGCTACAGACAACCGCCTCGGTAATTACAATGCCGGTAATTACCCATTAAAAAAGAAAACCCCACAGCGTCCCCACTACTGGTGTCAACCCACATTTTCCTCACTGCCAACCTGGACTACCTTCTCCAGTCTTCGTCTCCAGCCCACCCAGGCAAAGGCATTGTCGTTCTTTGCCCAGTTAGCCCTCAGACTGTGCTTGTTTTGTTTGGTCTTCGGCCGGCGAGCCCTTCGGAATGGGAGACGTGTAGTTGGATTCTCAGCTCCTGGAAGGTGAAGGGGGCAGAGTGCTCTGCCTGGGCGAAAATGGTGGATTTTGGAAGAAACACCCCGTAGACGGAGGTGGAATTTCGAGGAACTGCTTCCAAAACCCTAAAGCCAGTCCCGTCTGCTGGAGTCTCCCCATAATTACGTGCTTTAGAAGTTTCATGGGAAGTAATAATTTCGGTCACACAGTTTGATGCCCCGTTTCTGAACACTCTCCACCTGCCCAGCAGTAGAGGACGGGGTGGGGGAGGGGGCGGTCTAGGGAAAGCGGACCACTCTGGGGCTGAGTGTGGTTCGCAGGCCTTCTCGGTAGGGGTGGGCATGGGAGGCAGCCTACAAAATGGGGGAAGGCGGAGGCATCTAGGAACTCCAAGAAGGGCTTGCTTAATTGCATCTCTCTATTGTTTCCATCAGCAAATTGGCAAAAAGAGGAAGGCCTGAATCATTAGGGATGTGTGAGGGGTAGATCGTTTGAGAGAAGCATAATTCTCCATACCCCACCGATGCACACAACGAACAGGACCAAAACAAAACAGTTGTTAATGGTAGTTAATTAGAAACGTACTCAAGGCTTTAATTGGCCACCAGCTTGAATGTCTACTATTATTATTTATTATTATTACTATTGAAAGAGTTTTATGTCCCATATTCTGTCTTCTAGCTACAAAATGGAAGTGTTAACAATTTAAACGTTGAAAAGGTCAACATCTTTCCCGGGGGCCAAACACAGATCAGGTGTGAGAGGGAAGCATAATTTAAGAAGACCCCTTCTTTTGGAAATACCACACACTGCATGTTTTAATATTTACCACGTTCCTCTAGGGTATACATGCGATTCGTATCCATGTGTCTCTTGACGTGTTCTCTGTGCAGCGTGTGTATGGATCTGTGGACTCAAGCCAGCCATGCTGTCGAGAATTTTAATTTGCCATATACAAGACCTCGAATCGAAACGGGGGCTTTTAAAGACTAATGCTGCCATCGTGGCAGCACTTTGAGCTTGAACACACAAATTCAAATAAATCTGGCCGTCTTATACAGGAGGCTTTCATCACAAGCGAAAAGTGAACGTTCACTTACTAATGAGAAACTTCTTGCTTTCTATTATATAATTGCTGGACGAGGAAGTGCGTGTTGTCCAATGTGAATGTTTGGACAACAGCCCTTGTTAATATTTCATGCACAGTCCTGAGAACACAGCACGAGTTTGTTTGCCAAATGCCTCTCTGCCACTTTCCTGTGCTTTGTGAGATGTTCCTCTTTTTCCCACTCCTCGTGGTAATACAGCGAGTCTGATGAATAATTGTTTCTAATGAATTAACTGTCTCCTGTAATTGCTATCAAGCATTTCATTATGTGTTTAAATTAAACCAAAAGGCTGAGTCATAGGAAGTCTATGCAGAATGATTTCTATAGGGATCTTTTGAGCAAAATTCAGCGTAGCGTCCCGGGATTAGGACTACCAGAAGGCAACGACACACAGTTTGGGAAGGTTCCTTGCAAAGATCGGCAGAGTCTCTCAAATTATTTCGGGCCGTGCTCACAGATTTTTAAGAATTGAGTGGGCGTTTTCATGACCGAATCTACAAATTCCTGTCCTGACACAGGAGCCTTAGGTCATGGATAAATAGGACAAATTACTTATAAAACATGCACCTGCTCTTAGAAATCTACATTTTGATTAGATCTCCAGGGACTTAGTAGACTGTTTTTCCCCCCAACACTGTGTAGCACAAAGAATAAAATCAGTAGACTGTTTCTTGAAACACGGACTCTAGTCTGTGGTTTTAATGTAACTTCACTGCCCTTTTAGGTGAAAAGGTAGAGCCGGATGTATTGTGTAGAAAGGATGTGATGGATTTAGACTATGGCCAGGTGGTGTCTTACAATGCACTTCAAGTCACTGGAACTTGTTTCTTCATACTTTCTCTAGAAGCCTTGGGGATGTCTTGTCACCTTGAATGCCACTGTCTACTTAATGGTAACAGCTATAATAGCTGGAATCAATGAGCCCTCCCTGGTGCCAAAGTTGCCCTCATCCCTTTACACATATTATCCCTAATCTGTACAGTTCTACATAATGGACATAATTTCCCCATTAGGAAACTGAAGCTCAGAAAGTTCTTTCTTGGGGCGCCTGGGTGGCTGAGTCGATTAAGCCTCCCACTGTTGATTTTGGCTCAAGTCATGATCTCATGGTTTGTAAGATCAAGCCCCGAGTTGGGCTCTGTGCTGATAGTGCCTGCCTAAAATATTCTCTCTCTCTCTCTCTCTCTCTCTCTCTCTCTCTCTCTCTCTCTCTTCCCCACCCCCACCCTTGCACTCTGTCTCTCTCAAAACAAATAAACTTAAAAAAAATTCTTTCTCAGGTGTTTTCAGATAATAAGAGAGGCTAAGTAGTTTGGCATTTCAGAAGGTTACTTTTCATTGGTATCCCACGGGACTCCTCTGAGTGCGCCCCAATGGGTTCCCAGAGGAAGGAGCAGAAATCCTTGAGGGGACGGGTTTGGGGAGGCACTGGCTTAGCCCACTGGGTTTACTCTTGTCACCAGTGATCCCACAAAGTCTACCCGTTGAGTCAGAGTCGCACCGAGGATGGGAGGGGAGAGGAGAAAGAGGTCAGCAGCAGATGGGAGAAGTGGATTCACGTTTCACAATTACTTGGGGAACTGGTGACCAGACCACCTGCTCTGGTTTGGGCCCCACACCTACAGGTGGGAATAGACCCTTTGAGGAGGCATGAACCCCAGTGGGATGAGCAGGTCTAAATCAGACCAACCTGAAGAAGGTAGCAAGTCAAACGGTCCACTTGACCCTTTGACTCTGGTGGCACTGGCCCTCTCTGGGACTTTCTCCCCACGCAGGGGTATTTATTTGATCCTTTGCAAGGAAGTTGCGTTCCCTTATTTGTTGTTCAGGATTGATTTTCCGGATCAGGATTCAGCAAGCACTCAGCCCTCAGGGGGCTCACAAAGCTGTGGATTTTTGCAAGAGGCACAGGAAGGCAAAGGAGTTGAAGAATAAGGGGGGACAAAAGACCGTGAAGGAGAGAGCATAGGGTTTGCAGTTGATGACTGAATAAAATAAAAACATGGTGGCTGCAAATCTGAGCCTCAGCAGGCCCCGATCTAGTCACTTTGAATGCTTAATTCACTTAGAATTGGGGAATTTCAGCGATTAAAAAGAGCTTTATAGAGGAGAAACTGGCTCAAAGATAAAGAATTATCCCTCACCTCACAGCTAGTTAATGGCAAACCCAGGACTAGACCCAAGTCTCTGATTTCCTGTTTATTATTCCCTTTTATTATTTCCACCGTAACATTGCATCGAGTCTCCATGGAAGGTGCCTGTAATCTGGTTGAATAAATGAACCATCATGGCTTCAGTGGAGGTCGGTGGTGAGGACTGCGGTTTAGAGGAAACCGCACGGAGCAAATAAGATCTGAATCCTCAAGATGGCGGGGAGGTCCTAGAATGTCAACTGGAAGGAACATAGATGTGACAGAGTAGCCTGAGGATGGGAGTAGGTTGAAGAGTTGAAAAGGCCATGCTTGGAGAGGAATTGGGCCGGATCATCAGAGTTGGGTGCAGAAAAATTAAAGCCAAAAATTGGCAAAGTGAATCCGGATCTGATGTGGAATTCTTTGAGTGAGGGGCTAAACAATTGAGCCGGCCAATCATTCCCTTTCCTGGCTAACGCCTGGCTGTTTTGTCTTCTTCCCACAGACCCACCCTGTAACTCTTATAGACCGATAGACTTTCATAGGCTCCTTTTTTGGTCGTCTTCCTCCTGTGGCACGTCATTAGCATGTGTCATGTACATGCTGTCCTGCATGTCTGAAGACCAAAGCCTTAAACTCCCAAGAATGTGGGTTTTCACTCGAGCTTTTTAAAAAATGAGCTGGAGGCGGGGCGCCTGGGTGGCGCAGTCGGTTGAGCGTCCGACTTCAGCCAGGTCACGATCTCGCGGCCTGTGAGTTCGAGCCCCGCGTCAGGCTCTGGGCTGATGGCTCGGAGCCTGGAGCCTGTTTCCGATTCTGTGTCTCCCTCTCTCTCTGCCCCTCCCCTGTTCATGCTCTGTCTCTCTCTGTCCCAAAAATAAATAAACGTTGAAAAATAAAAAAAAAATAAAAAATAAATAAAAAATGAGCTGGAGGCATGTTATCGCCTTTCCTTAGGCTTTTAATGTTCCATATGCCTTGCCTTCATCATTGAAAATGATGTAAGACGATCACTAATTGCTACCTTGTTGAGAAATTCTGTCTTGTGAGGGTGAAAAAGTAAGGTGAGGAAAATAAAAGTGGGTATTTAGAGACCACGTAGAGCCAGATAGAAGAGTATGTCCAGTAGAAGACCCTCTGGCCTAGGACTTCTATGTTTATTTCTTTTATAGCTGAAAATTATTGAGCACTTATCTAGAGGATGTTAAGTGCTCAATTTGTGCTCTATGTGTGTTGTCTCATTTAATTATTACAGAGCTTCTATGAGGCAGCTACTGTAATTATTACCATTTACAGAAAGTTTAAGTACCTTGTTAGGAAACCAGCCCTGGTTGACATGTCAGAGTCTATCGTTGAGTGTCTCCTAGCACATCGTCAACCAGTCACTTCATTTTCACTACTAGGATTGGTTCTACAAGTATTTAGACCTTAAATTGAGTAATTTGGGGCCAAAAGCTCATGATGCAGAAAGCAAATATGTTTAGAGGGGCCGATGTTCATGATATCAAGAACCAATTTTAAGAAGCGTTAGGATGCAGAAAAATACAGTCTAGGGTTAAAGGTCATGGCCTCTGGAGCCCGAACCCTGGCTGTGCCACCTGCTACTGTCTACCAGCTTCTGGGTAAAATAAACTACCTCTGTGGGTCCAAGTTTCCTGATCTGCACAGTAGAGATAATAGCACTGACATCATAAGATTGTTTGGGGGGATTAAAGGAGCTAATGCATATCAAGTATTTAACTCCGTGGCTGGTGCATTGCACGTAAGTTTATTTGCTGGCAGTCATCCAGTAGTTTCGGATTGCTCTGGGGCTGCCCGGTGCAAAGCAGTTTCCTTTCGAGGTGGCATCGTGCATATATTAGTACGCCGTGAAAGCTGACAGTCTTCTGACAAAATGGTCCCATGCCGTTAGGGTAGTGTCCTCCCAGGAAACATGCTTGCGTCTTTAGACAGGTCTTCTGACGAAGGTGATTTACTCCAAAGAAATTAAGATGGGACCAGAAATGGCAGAATTTTCAGATTGTTTTAGGAAATTAAAGGAGCTATGATATCCTGAATCTCCTCGCATTTGTGAGTTCTGCCTCAGCAATTCAAACGTTCATTGACCGCAAGTCTTGTCCAGCGATGGTACCACATGGGCTCTTGGCATTTCACTCGCCTGCACTCAATTATGTTCTGGTATTTTTTTTTAAATATTCTGATACGTGAGCATGCATTTGACTTGCCTCTTCAATAGGTGTGTATGTTCCTTTAATAACAGAAGGAACTAGGTCTTCTACTTTTTTCAGAGGACACAATTCTACTTCTTAAATGGAGTATGTTTGAATATGTATCTTTTTGTTTTAATCGAATGGGACTCATACTTATGAGCCAATATTTTTGTCCACCCTTGAGGAAAGGCGAAGACCATTGCTGGTTGGTCTTCTATTTTCTGTTAGACCAGAAGATGCTTCTCCACATGTCAGCGTCACTGTCTTAGTTGAGATTGTCCATGAGTGTCTGTTTGTCACGTACGGATAATGCGGTGAGGAGTTCGTCCGGGTCCCAGGCAGACCCTCTGTCTCCATTAACACTCCTCGCCGTGAATGGACAGACACTGATGGTGGTGACACGGTGCTTAGTTGAGGGGATACATGTGAGGTCATTTGAGGGTCAGCAGTGCCCCGTTTTTCAGCGCGTTTGAGGTAAGTGATGGATGGCAGGGTTGACGTCTGACACAGGGTTGAGTCCACATCTAGTCAGGCCATCGTCAGGGGTCACTCTTCTCATCAGACAGCCAACTGAGCAAGAGACGGGTGTTCCCCTCTCGTGTTCACCGGGTGGCTGGGTTAGGCCCTGAGGTCATCATCACGAACAGGACATAGCCCCTGCTCTTAAGTAGTTCTTAACCTAGGGAGATAATAAAATGACAAGTAACGTTATCAGTCCATCTACGGTGCTAAGCAGTTGCATCGATTGACTCGTTGAGTGCCACCCTGGTGTTCACCGATGCAAAGGATCTTCTGTGAATTATCTCCCTGCTGTTCGCCTTTTAACCCCTGTAAGAAAACTAGTAAGACGTAGGAACATGGGGTGGCTTCTTTTGAGTCGGGGAGGCCAAGAGCACATCCGTTTCCCAAGGGATTTGAGGCGGTTCACAAAGAGTACAACAAATAATCTGAATGAAAGGAGAAAATGCCGTCAGGCTAGTGCAGAGAAAGGGCCCGTGTGCTTTTACTTTCTAGTTGTGGAGAGAGAGAAAGAGAAATGAAATCGACGTTCGCAAGGTAAAGGGGCCCATCGGATGAAAACAAACCAAGAGAGGTACAGCCTTCCAGGGAACTGAAATCTGAGAAAAGCGGTTTCTCCTGTCCTAATCCTTGGGACGTAGAATACACAGACTCCACAATGTTTCTCCTGTAGTGAGTGTCACGGGACCGGAAATCATCAGAGCCCTTAGTGCTGATCAGTGGCGTTAACACCAAAGCAACATTTATGACAGGTGATACGATCCCTCTATTTCAGAAATGTTCAAAGGACCGAAAAGAATGGGAGTCCTATGAGCAGTTTGCTGGGACTGTGGTTCTCTAGGTTGGGCTTTGGCCGTCCAGGGTAACCGAACTAGGAAGTTGTAAAAGCGTAATTGGAACTCGGATCAGACTAGCTGCACATGCTACGTTCCTAACGTCGTGCTTCCCCGCTTCTCCCCGTGAAGGCTCTCTGGACATTTGCACGTTGACAGCTCTGTGACCAGTAATGCTCTCTTCTTTTCCGTGAAATCAAAAGGCAGCAACAGTTTGAAATATTTAGAGGTAACGCTTTAAGACTCCTTAAGTTAAAAGACGTTGTTGGTGGCCACTGTGGAGATCTCGCTAAAGATTTCTTATTTATCAGATCACCCTTCCTCAGCTGACCAGCCTTCCCCTCGGGAGAAAAAGGAATGAACAAAGCAGGCGTTCCTGTTAAGACCCACATCCGGGTGTGGCCACATGAGTATTTACCCTTTGTCACCCGGGTGATAGGGTTGCCAGGATGCCTTGGCCCTGGCTCAGATTCTGTAAAAGAGGGACAGAATCAGGGAGAACTTGGAGTTCTTGATGGAAGCAAGCAGGGAGAGAGAAGGAAGGAAGGAAGGCAGAGCCTGGAAAGACAGGCCCTGTCCTGAGTGTGAATGGACCAGGAGACCCTGGAGAGCAGGAAGTGGCCCAGGCCAAGACGCTCACGGAAAAGCTCTCATCGAAACAGAGGTGGTCAGGGCTCTGGATCCCCTCCACCATTGTCCAAGGAGCTGGGCCAGAGCCTTCAATCCCTGAAAAGCCGCCTCCACGCCCCCCTCTCCGTGCAGACCAGAAGTAGTTTTCAGTACGGGCTCCGAGGCGTCACAAGGTCTCTCCGTGCGCAAGAGTCGCCACTCGTCCACAATCCCCTCGGCGTGACCCTGTGACCACCCCCAAGGCCCAGGCCCTTTTCCTGGAGCACGAGGCGCAGGAACCATTCTGTCTAAACAGTCCTTCCCAACTCCACACCTTTTTTCTGCCAGCGGCCCCTCCCCTATATTGTTGTATTTGTTTGGAGAGAACGTGAGAGGAGGGGAGCAGAGAGTGTTTGCAGATTCTGTTCATCTGATGGCTCAGGCGCACGGTCACTCATGTTTTGACACAACACGCGCAGTAGCGGAGGAAAGTTTACATCAGGCTCTTCTACAGGACGGTGCGCCATGATGGGCAACCAGTCCTGGCCGTGCCCTCTGGCAGGCTGCCAGGTGGTCTTTTTTTTCCTTTCTAGTTTTTTTTTTTTTTCTTTAAAGACACTTTGCAGCCTCGATTTGCTCTTCGTTACTGCTCTCCCCTTTTGTTTCCTAACTTGAAATGATCGGTATCCTGTACAGATGCTAGTCAGAGTTAGCACGTGCAGTCAGACCCCATTAAACAGAGAAGCAGGGTCCACCCCTCCAGGAGTCCTCCGATTTCATCGTCCAAAGAAGGAAAAAAAGAGAGAGGGAGGTTATTCTCCGTCCTGAGACTTCATAGAGCTTTCTAGAGCCTCTTTTCCAACTGATTGTGCTTTAATTATAAACTGAGGCATACATTCATTCCTAGGCATGACTCAGGCTCGAATAGGCAGCCCATCGCTGCACACCCCCACCCCAGAGGCCCTCTTTAAAGCCAGCTGCCCGCCACGAGTGTACTGGAGTTCATAGTCGAACAGGCCAGCTTCATCCTGGAACATCCTAGAACATGTCCTTCATCCTAGGGCATCCTAGAACATGTCCAGCAATCGTGCCCACACAAGTAGGTCACAGGGGAAGACAGAGATGGTGATAAAAGTTGGATTTGTTCTTTTGTTGCGCGTTTTTTTTTAAGTGATAAAATTCAGCCAGTAGGAGCCCAAGAGTTCCTATAATTTTAGCATCAGGACATTTTTATGATCAAAACAAAGCGGAATTTATGTCAAAAATGTAATTATAAAACATCCCTCAGCCCCTTTCACCCTCCACCAAAGGACTAGGTGCTTTTGAAAGCCAGTTTTTCACTTTCTCTTGGTGTCTGACTTTGCACCAGTTAGATTCCGAGGACCCCCAGAGTTTTCCTCTCACCCGTGACTCTGAGCCAGATTCACCCTGTGAAGCGTGGTGAGAAGGGTTTGGGGAGGTTTCTTGGGAACAGAACGTGTCATGTGTGATGGATCGAATTCTGGTGTGATAGAAAGATTTGAGACCATCTGGGTTCTGATCCCAGGTCTGCTACTTCTGAGTCCCGGTTTCCTTCGCAGTAAAGCAATTTTTGAAACAGGCATGATAATGCCTGTTTCGCCGAAGGGGGGCTGTGAGAATTAGTTGGACTTAAAGGTCTGTAGCTCCCTAGCTGAGGCACAGTAGTATCAGCCCAGTAACTGCCAGTTTCCCTTCACCAACCGAGAGTCAGGATTTAGCAGAAGCGAACCGTTGAAGGAAAGGTCAGCTAATCAGTTATTTACCATGGGGTGAAAGGCAATCCAAAACAAACCACACCCGTGTGTCTTCATCTTGAGAGTCAGGCTGTGGAGTAGACCTTCCGGAATTGGGGTGGTTCCTAAATTTGGTAGAAAGCATTTAAGAAATGAGAAGTTGTACTAGATAACCATAGGAGGCTTGGGTACCATTACAGGCACCAAACACATGGTCAGTTTCTAGAAAGGCTCAGTGAAGCGTCGGGCCGTTAGGAGAGCGCCACAACAAAGAATACACAGATACTGACCATCAGCGGCTAAAGCCCACCCAGCTGGACTCTCCCTTCTCATTCCAGGAGATGTGACAGTCCATCCTCTAAAGAAAGTGTGGGCTCTGCCTTTGAGGTCGGGGGAAGGGGGAAGAGAGGCAGGAGGAATGAAGACCGTCTGAAAATCGGAACTGCTCAAAGCCAGCACTAAGAAATGCACAGGTGAACACAAAGGGACACCTTGGGATACAGTCTGTACGGCATTTCCTGTCAAGGTGACTTAAAGGATTTGTAAAGGTGAATAGGAACCGAGTTCAGAGACTCGGATCACAAAAGGAGTTCTGATAGAAGCTGTAATCGTGGAACGTGCACACTTTGGGCGCGGAACATGTTTTGGTTGTGTGATGAGGGTGTCTGCCAAATTTTGGAAAGAAGCTGACCCTTACTGCACAAAGGGCTAAAAAAGAACCAAAACAAAACGAAGCAAAACAACCCGTTACATCCCCAGCGCGGTAATGCAGTTTGTGTAGTGAATATTTGAGAAGCCTTTTCTTCCTGTGCACAAAGAAGCACTGAAGTGTAACAATTTCTTGGTATGTGAGGACAGTTGATGGATGCTGTGTTGCATATGGAGTAAGGGTTAAGTGCGCAGATTCTGGAATGAGTCAGAACTAATTTGTAATCCGTTTACTAATCAGATTACTGACTTGTAATCTGCCTCCGCCATTTACTAGCTGTTTGACCTTGGGTAATAATGTACTTAACCTCTCTAATCTTCAGTTTCCCTATCCGTTAAAGGGGGGATGACAGTACCTACTCTTTAGGATGTTGTATGAATTAAGGAGATAGAGTATACGAATCACTCAGCGTGGTGCTTAGCATGTAGGAAATACCCTTATTATAGTAGAGTATACCATTGCATACTGTGTGCTATAGCCTGTGGCCGGTTAGCTTGCCTGTGAGGACCAGCAGTGAAGATTGTGGCTTTGACCTCGGTGTTGGCTTTGCCTTTGTCTGTGGCCCCAGACTGGCTTCATCTGTCCTTGGTCACGGAGGAGCCAGATATTTATGAATGTGAAGGGAACAGGGCACATCCGTCACCCCTACAGGAAACCTCAACCCAAAGCCTGTGGGTCTGTAGAGTCCTGCACATCTCTGGAGGGTGGTGTTTTCCCATGACGTGCGGAAAGATCCCACCCGGTTACTTAGACCAGGTGGGAGAGTCTCACAGATGGTTCCTTCTTGCAGTTAGACTGACGTGTCACACGGAGGGATCTCCAGCACCGTGTGTTGGATACATAATCGGCCCTTTGGGTCTAACGTCTTGACATCGATCTCTAGGCCAAGGCGAATTTGTTTCACCTCCAGGGCAATTGATGAGATGGCACAGAGTACACTCTTACCCCGGAAATCGTTTGCGACTCGATGGTTATAAATACCGCCCCCCCCCCCCCCCCCCCCCCCCCCCCCCCCCCCCCCCCCCCCCCCCCCCCCCCCCCCCCCCCCCCCCCCCCCCCCCCCCCGTGCTCTTGTATTTGGCACGCTGTATGCAAATGGAGGCAGGAGTCCGAAAGCTCATTAGGCAAGGGACAGAGGCCGGGCGCATGGAGAGGACCGCGCGGAGCTGAAGCTGATAACCGTGGCCTTGTCCAGAATAGTGCCTGGGAGCTTTCTTATCTCCCTTTGACAGGAGGTGCCGTGGGCTTCCTGTGCGAAATCAGGAGTGAACGCTGCTTTCCTCTTGTTGTTCGGCTTCCTCCCCCCTCAAGACGGTTCCCAGCACAGTGATTATCTTTGCATCTTCAAACATGGCACAATCTACTTCCTCAAGAGCTTGATGTATTCTTAAGGCTTCGGCAAATTCCCCTCCCCCCCCCCCAAATCTCTTTTCAAGTGCTGTTATATAGTCAGGCTCCTAAATGACCTTCTATTTTTATGGTTCCAATTACAAAGAGGGAAAAAGGAAAAAAAAAAAAAAAAAAAGCAGTCCCCAAATTAGAAAACAGCCACAGAATCTGTCCTGTGCACTCGGAGGACCTTTGCACCGGGGCCGGCCTGTGGTGTCCATAGGAGGGCTGGTGCCACCGTCAGCGCCCTCAGAGTTTGGGGGCGGGGGTGGGGGTCAGAGGCTGACAGCCCCACGTGAACTCGGCAGACCGCGCTTCCCTCGGGAAATGCCTAGACTTGCTGGGCTCCAACATATTTCTCTGCCTTTTCCTGAAGACCAAAAGGATGCAATTAAGCTCTCCGCGTGAGGCGTCCCTGGATCTTTGTCCCTTCTTTGGGGGGAAAAGAAAGAATGAAATGCAAAGCTTCTTTTCCAGGTACAAGAGAACTTCAGCCCTTCGATGGGAACGGTACCAAGTACACACGCAGTGGCCTGATACAGGTGTGCGCGTGTGCACGAAACCCCAGCTACGTGGGGGGCAGATGTCCCGTGTGTATACCCGTGTGCGTACTGAGTGTGTGTGAGAGATGCGAGGGCAGGGACATTACAGTCTAGAGAATGGAGAATACCGATCGCGAAAAAGAGCGCGATGACGTGTGATTTCAAAACTGTGGCATTAACGTGTTTCAAGTTAGAGGAGAAAGGATATCATTCCTCTTGGGTTCGTTTTCTTCTACTAATCAGCAACAGTTCAGATGTTGACCGATTTTCCCTGATGATGATCAGGCATGTCTGGCAGAAATCGCTTACACTCCTTACGGAAGGGCCAGTCCTTACTGTTCTTTTTTATTTTAAATCTTATAATCTAACTTGTGTAGAAGAGAGACATTTTATTTTATTTTATATATATATTTTTAATTATTTTTTTAAAAACAACATGAGCATAATTTTAATTAGCCTCCATATTAGGCATTTTTTTTTTATGTCTTAAATATCTCCTGCCATTTTATTTTTTTTCCAATATATGAAATGTATAGTCACATTGGTTTCCATACAACACCCAGTGCTCATCCCAAAAGGTGCCCTCCTCAGTACCCATCACCCACCCTCCCCTCCCTCCCACCCCCCCATCAACCCTCAGTTTGTTCTCAATTTTTAAGAGTCTAGAAGAGAGACATTTTAAAAACATCTGGGCAAGTCTGATACACGGAGCTGGTACAGTCAGGCGTGATGATGGCGTCGTTATCAGAGAAGGTGTGCGCTCTTTTAGGGATACGTAGGGCTGAAATGACACGATGTCTGAGATTTGCTTCAAAATACTTCACAGAAGAGAAAACGGAAAGAAATAAGGATAGACCCGAACAGCCGTGGCAAAATCTTGATAACTTCAGTCTGGGCGGTGAGTCTGTGGGGCTTCAGTACATTAGGTCTCTACTTAACCAGTATGTTTGAAAATAACGAACAGTTAAATGAAAGCTCTTACTAGAAACAGCGTATCTGTCCCCCGTGCAGGTGTGTATGTTTATAGGTGTTAATGGAGTGCCAATTACACGCTAGGCCCTCGCCTTACTGTGAGGACGGAGTGACTAAGCAGATGGGGCCCCATCCCCTGGAGCGGCTGGCCCAGGGGGGGCCACTTAGAAAGTGGTCAGTGCTCTGGGGGAGGACTTGACAGGCCCGGAGGGGAGACCACCCAGAGAGACTCCGTGGTTTAACAGTCCGGAGCCCCTTCTCAGCTCAAGGAGAGGGATAATCACAGAACTTTTTCCTGGTCATCACAGTCCCATCTATCTGACCTTCTTCCTCACCTACTTTATTCTTTATCATCTTATGTCAATCATTGCTGCCATTGGCTACCCTGGATCAACTGCTCATTCTTTCTGGAACTGGGCTGTTCCTCCTGGAACAGCCTGGAGGCTGAAGTTCCTCCTGGTTGGAAAAGCTCCATAATCTGCCCACAACACGTATAAATTAGAGCCCAGCAGGCTCTCTGCTCACCACAAATTCTGGGTAGGGAATGCGTTGTGGACGGTCTTGACTGTCAGACAAGGAAGCCTGGGCTTTCTTCAGTACGCCCTTTGGAACTTTGGAGCAGAAAGGTTTCCACTAAAAATGCGAACATTCGGGGGATGGTCTGAGGTGGGAAAAGCCAGCGGGCAGCAGGGCCAGTGAAGATACTCCTGACTGGGTCAGAGTGGACGGAAGTGTCTTTTTTGTTGTTGGGATTTTTTTTAATTCGCGCAGAACCTGGGTTATGTGGAACATGATACATGGCAAATAAATATTGACACCAAAATTTGAGTAGTAAACCATACGAAAACTGTAGTTTGCTGATAATAATGTGTGTTTGAGAGAGCATGTTACCTTCTGTCTTTAAAAGGGTACTCTACTAGCTAGCTTAATAAGAGATTTCACGGACTTTTAGAGACAGAGGAGATTGTTTTATAATTAAACACTCGAGGCCTAAGCAGTTAAAGAGCTTCTCATGATCTCCCCAAACTTGGAAAGAAATAGACTGAATTTAATAACTGCTTCATGCCGTGTGTTTCCGTATACACTTAATTAGCCCTGGAAAAAAATCAGCTGTATAATGGAATATTCTGATTAAAAGCCAACCTTTTATAGATGTGAAATGCTATTATTTCCTTGAGGTTTCCATTCATTAACGTAACTTCTTTTTTTCCCCCCTGTGTTTGCATGTTTCCTCTTCCATGAACTCATTAAAATCTAGATATTCAATTTCCTAATTTTTGCATTTTTACTTAGTATTTAACATTTAGGACAGGAAGGATGTACGAAGATACGCTGGTGTGGGTTTCTTTCAGTTCAAGCAAAATGTGTTTTCTGTTTGTAAGTTCTAAGGGTGGGTGGGGGGGATACTCCAAGGGAAAGAAGAGAATGTGTTTTGTTATCTTGTTACCTCAGGACTTAACCAGTGATGATTTTGATTCCACCTGTCACCCTGGACTGGACCATGCTACCGTGCCACAAAGCAACATAGTAATGACCTACTTTTTGTTTTTTTTTTTAAATAGATATGACTTCTGCTCCAATAATGATGAGCCCCTGATCCTGGATCCTGACAGCAACGTAGGAAACAGGATTGAGAGCATCACTCAGCGCACGGCAATAATACAAGGAAAGAATAAGGTACTGTCTGCAAAAATGTGCATTTGGGATATTTATTTTATTTTATTTTATTTTATTTTATTTTATTATTATTTTTTTCAACGTTTATTTATTTTTGGGACAGAGAGAGGCAGAGCATGAACGGGGGAGGGGCAGAGAGAGAGGGAGACACAGAATCGGAAACAGGCTCCAGGCTCCGAGCCATCAGCCCAGAGCCCGAAACGGGGCTCGAACTCACGGACCGCGAGATCGTGACCTGGCTGAAGTCGGACGCCCAACCGACTGCGCCACCCAGGCGCCCCGGGATATTTATTTTAAAAACACACGCTCAGCTCCCGGTTCTAGGTTGACTAGAGCCAGAAGTCATTCGAATGCTCAAACAAAAATTCAAAGAGAAGAAAGACGAGATCTGAGACAGGTCTTCGTGCACAGATACTCTGAGACTTCTCGCGCTCGGTTCTCCAGTGGCCCACCACTTCCAAAGGAATGAGTTCTAGGTCCCAAAGGAGCTGCCTCTCAAATATCAATGGCTCTCGACCCTAGCTGAGTATTAGAATACTCCACGAATTATTAATTGCATTTGAATCTCTGGAGTAGAGCCTAAGGTTCATAACAAGTTACCTGGGAGATTCTAGCATGGACCCAGGACTGAGAGTCCCTGATAACCCATAAAGTAGGGTGTCGATAAGCATAAGCTGATATGAGACTTAGGGCTCGAGTGGAATGTTTCCATTTCACAAAATATGTTGTTTTTCCCCCTCTGTCTTTGCAAGGGCAAAACCTTACTCAGGGTATGCAAACACATACAGTGTGTTAGGATTCCCTGACCTAAGAAATGCAAATCAAAACCACGATGAGCTATTGCCTGACACCTGTCAGAATGGCCATTATCAAAAAGACAAGAAATACTAAGTATTGGTGAGGATGTGGAGAAAAGGGAACCCTTGTGCCCTGTTGGCGAACCTCTAATTTACACAGCTACTATGGGCGACATGGAGGTTTTTGGGGGTTCCTCCAAAAATTACAAATGGAACTACCACGTAATCCAGCAGTTTGACTCTGGATATGTATCCAAAAGAAAACAAAACCACCATGTCAAAGATACGTGCCCCCCTCAAGTTCATAGCAGCATTACTTACAGTAGCCCATTTATGGAAACAAATTAAGTGTCCATCAGTGAATGAATGAAGACTATGTGGCCTGTGTAGACACAAAGGAATATTACTGAGCCACGAAAATGAATGGAGTCCTGCCACTTGGGACATTGATGGACTCGGAGGGCATTATGCAAAGTGAAAGACGTCAGGCAGAAAAAGACAAACACTGTCTGATCTCACATACACGTGGAATCCAAAGCAAAACCCCCCAAGCTTATCGATAACAGGGAACAGATTGGTGGTGGGGTGAGGGGTGTGAAAAATAAGTGAAGGTGATCAAGCCAAGTTCCAGTGATAAAGTAACTGAGTCCTGGGGATGTAATGCACGACATAGGGACTATCGTTGATAATACCGTATCGCATATTTTAAAGTTGCTAAGAGAATAGACGTTGGTAGTGCTCATCACAAGAAAAAAAAAAAGTTGCTTAACTATGTATGATGACAGATGTTAACTAGACTTATTTTGGTGATTGTATGGTAATACATGCAAATTACTCTCTCCATTTGAAACGAATACAATGTTATATATCAATTATACCCCATCTTTAAAAAAATAGACTTCTAATAAACAAAAAAAAAGTTCCCTGACCTAATGAGAGCCTAGTAGGCATCGTTGCTGGTGCTCTTTTTAGTATTAAAAAATTTTTATTGAGGTATGATTGATGTACAAAACACTGTACAGATTTGACGTATCCAGTTTAAGGACTTTGGAGGTGAACACACAGCCATGAAACCATCACCGCAGTCAATGCCATAAATTCACCCGTCACCTCCAAGAGTTTCCTCCCATTGAATATATGAATGCATGAATGAATGATACCACTTAGCAGATGTTTCCATATAGGCCACAACATGTGTCCTATGGTGGATCTCGAGGACTTACCTAGCATAACTGAAACTTTGTACCCATTGACCAATGTTGGAAATCCAACTCCTCCTCTAAAAAAGGATGCCAAGAACTGGAAAGGCTCAGAGATTTTACCCTACTTCTAGGCTACCACAGTTTTATGTTTGGTGGTTGAAAACCTGCTACTCGTGGGCCAGATACAATGGACTTTATTACTCTCAGCAAATCTCCTGAGCTTCATGTTGGCCTTGGTCCCCCCCAGCCCTCAAGTGTCCAGGTAGAAATTGTGCACATGGCGGATTTGCATAAGAGCGGAGGAACCTTGAACTTAGGGAACGCACGTTGGGTTGCCTTTGCTGCCCTCTCTGCAAAAACACTGTGCGTTCGCTGTGCCCCTGACCTCCACTGAGCCTCAGCAGTATCTGATACCTTCTGAACTGGGCACATCTCAGTAGACCGGAGACCTGGTGACTTTTGTCTGTTGACATTAGTGAAAAATATACTTAAAAATCTGCTCTTATCAGGCACAGGGGGAGCGATGCTTTAAAAAGGAGAAACCTATCAACCCATTGCCAACTTGTCTATTTATATATGCATATCTTGATTTGGAGCCGTTCATTCGTATGGATACTGTCGGCTGGAGTGTGATTATGCTTATGTTATCTGTGTGTCCAGCTGTATTTTTTGCATTTGAAGGCAACAAAATCGATAACATCATTCCCCCCACATAGGGTTGAACAATAACAACAAATAACATCTGAATTCCTCGTTCTGTAAAACTTTTTGACATTCGCCAGTCTTTGGGCAGAGTGCTTATCTCCTTTTTAAAGATGAGAGGGGCATCTGGGTGGCTCAGTGGGTTAAGCATCCGACTTCGGCTCAGGTCATGATCTCACTCACGGTTGTGGGTTCGAGCCCCGCGTCGGGCTCTGTGCTGACAGCTCAGAGCCTGGGACCTGCTTCAGGTTCTGTGTCTTCCCCTCTCTCTGCCCCTCCCCCGCTCATGTTCTCTCTCTCTCTCTCTCTCTCTCTCTCTCTCTCTCTCTCTCTCTCAAAAATAAATATTAAAAACAATTTTTTTAAACAAAGATAAGAAAAATGAAGGTGACGAGATGAACTCAAACAGCTTAAATGTGGTGAATGAGAAACTCAAAGCAAAGTGTTCCTGTTCCCAAAACCACTGCTCTACCAACTAGGTACAGAAATTACGGTGGTGACGGCTTGCAACGAAATGTGAACAACCACTTGTCAAGGATTTAGGAAAAGTTTTTATGACCACAGCGGTGGTTAAAATTCTTTTTCTCTAATAGAAATGAACAGTAGTTGAAAACGTCCCATGATGGATAGCATGGGCAAGAGCACTTCAATGAGATGCTTTGAAAAGAGGAAATTCTGTAAACTTGAAAGTTGGAGTGACACCCCGTTTTTTTTCTAAAGGAGACCCCTCAGAGTAGAAAGCAAGGCGGTTGTCACAAAGTTACTAGAAAACTCTAAGGTGCCATCAATTGTGTCAGTTTGTTTTGCCTTCTGACCACATCAGGTACACGTACCGTTGGCTGCTGGATATTAACACGAGAATGTATGAGCCTACTTTCAGCGGCAGCTTCTAGTCCTATTGGGGCATCCTAGCCACAAAAATACACAATAGGAAAAAAAAAGTGAAAAATGAAAAAGCCAGATGAGGTTTCGAATTAGCCTGAATGAACCCTGAAGCAGCAACCTGACTCCATACAGGATACCTGGAAAGCACAGGGCGAGTGAAGACCCAAACCCTGAGGGAGAGAAGAGCTTCTCTGATTGTCTGTCGTGTGGCTTGAAACAACTTTATCGTTTTGTAATTTTGTACTTCTGCAAAGGTTTTGTTTTTAATTTTTTTTTTAATGTGTGTTTATTTTTGAGAGAGGGAGAGACAGAGTGCATACTGGGGAGGGGCAGAGAGAGGGAGAGAGAGAGAGGGAGACAGAGAATCCGAAGCAGGCTCCAGGCTCCGAGCTGTCCGCACAGAGCCCGACGCGGGGCTCGAACCCACGAACCGTGAGATCATGACCTGAGCCGAAGTCGGACACTCAACCCACTGAGCCACCCAGGCGCTCCTGCAAAGGTTTTAAATATAGACCTCCAGACCCAGTGGGCGCTTGTGTCCACAAAACTGCTTTTCTGTCCATGTTTAGCAAGCATAGTAAAGTCCCGGCTTAGACTATAAATGACCCTTTTACCTACAGTCACATAACGAGCCTGCCCAGCGACACCCCTCCCCCCGACAGATCAAGAGAATGGAAGGCTTACTGGAGCATCCGCAAGATTCCAGGCGTTTCCTTTTTTTCCCTTTTTTTTTTTTGTTTAACTCCTAGAAGGGTGCAGAGGACAATCAAATTTAGTTTCCTTATTGGCAAGTTTTGGCCTAGATCTGTGAAAAATGAGTCATCAATTGGAGTTGCTGATAACAAGTGAGGAGTTTTAGTATGGCTTAATGGGGTTGCCAGACTGTTGGGGTTGCAGCTATGGAGTAGGAAGTCGAAGGGACCCTGGGTTAGAAAACACAGTCAGGAAATACGTATTACGGCGTTAACTCCATGAGGCTGGAGAGTTGCGACAATTTTACCGTTCTGGCGACATTTCCACCGAGGTAGTTTGCTAGTTTGGAGGTTACCTTGAGAAGTGCGCCCTATGGGACCGATCCACGAAAGAGGCATGAAACCTAATCACAGAATTGCAGTTCGGGTCTCATTTCCCACATTCCTCCAGGCTGCTGCTGCTGCTTTTTTTTTTTTTTTTTTTGAATTCTCCTGTTCTATTTTCCCATCACTTGGCTCGAACGTGCCACCCGAGGTTAATTTTAGATTCTTCCATGGCCTTTATATATCTACTCTTATGTCCCCCTGACACACTTAAAAGGAAACGATATTAGAAACATCCCGAGATTAAAATCACCGTTCCATATTTAGACCTTTTAAAATGAGTTCTGGAAATTAGGCAGAGTTACACATCATCCCATCCATTCTCTTCCATGAGGTTCAAACCGCATTGTAGTAGGGAGTTACTAATGCTTGGGGAGAGGGAAGGAAGGAAGGGGTATGAATAACTTCCCACTTTACAGTACCTGACAACACATTTCATCAGCATTCTTGGGTCGTGTAAAAGAACCCGGAGAATGACGTTAAGGGTCTTTTTCTACTGTCTAAATCCTTGGGGTCCTGGCAGGGCAAGTTAAAGGCACCCTCAAAGTGTAGATTCCACGTGTAACAACTCAAATTCTTGGCACTTGCCCTTTTCAAGTATTAAGTTAATATTTGGTGTTCCAACTGTTGGGCTGTTTTCATTTTTTTCCCCCTTTGAAACAATAGTATTTGGTTACAGGCACCGAGGAAAGGATTTGTCCCTTTCAGTCAGAAGACTCCTGCGTTTAGACTTAACGCCCTAGGAGAAGTTGTCTTCTGCCCAGAAAAACCGCACCCACCTACAATTCACACGTGAGCTTTTTCTGACCCTATAAAGTTTCTACTTCCGTTGCCAAACATCTTTTGTTTTTCATGAAAATACGTTTCCGTTTGTAATTTAAAAATACATTATCTGGAAAAAGAAGTGCTCTAGAATCAGATAATTTTTAATAAAGCTGATCACAGGGTATTAATTTCATCCTGTCTTTAAATTTCCTTCTTTATAACTTTTTCATTCATCCGTCCTGTTTTCAAACCTTATAATAATGGATCAGTTGAAAAACAGCTTGCAGCTTGTGTCAAATAATAAGAAAGAACCAAGTATTTCTGTCCCTAGGAAGATTTCAGCTTATGTGACCCATCTCTGCCAATTTAAGGATGTATTCTTCAAGAAAAATTCAATCCGAAGAGTAGACAGAACACTACCAATAGATCTGTGCTTTTCCATCTAAAGAGTTTTAAGGCAAAAAGCAGTTTCATGTAGAGATCAAGGGTGATATACCCACCTCACGGGGCTATAGGGAGGAGTAAATGAGATAATACCTCACACATTGGCACACAGCTAGAGGGCTACATAAATGTACCCAGAAACAAATAATGTAAACCCCCATCAATGTCATTTTCTCATTCGATTTTAATAGAAACTTGAGAGAGGTGAGTTCTGGAGCAGACTTGCCTATGGCTAAGGTGTGGGTTTGGGGAGGGCTCATTCAAGCAAAATAAGAGAGACTCGGATGCATTTGTATCTCTGTGGCTCATCGTGTGACCTGTATTCCTTTCATTGCTAGGTATCTCGATTTTATTCTCTGATTATACAAGGGTTCTGAGCTATCCATCTGTTCATTGGAATTATCGCCAGATTGCCTGCCCAAGTCTTAACTATGGCAGATGTGCATGTCTGAATTGACTTTCCCTTGCTCATTTGCTTTGAGTTCAGTGAAATCAAAGTAATTTTAATAGAAACGCAGATAGAACTTTCAGATTCAGGTAATCACTGTCCCTAATATCAGCATTCTCGGTACAGACAGAAATGAGTTCCTCACTTATTTATTGAGCAACAAATCAAAGCATGTAGATACGATTGTGCCGAGGCCCGCGAGGATAAACACTTGAGAGCTAACGTCATAAAAAAAGCAGTGCTTGAGCGGCGGGGTGGGGGGGGGAGACCTTCATTGGTGTCCCTTGGGTCTGAACTGGCTGCGTCTGGGCCCAAGTTTCCAGAGACCAAATAAAGAAGTCAGAGTCTTACTTGACAGTCTGCATTGTCCCAGCGGCCACAAGCTAACACTTCTTTTCACGTCGCTGCCTGCAAGCTTCTCTTCGAAGTACTTCCATTTTCTTCCATGGCTTTTAAGTGGGGGGTGCGATAATTCAAAAGAAATATTCTGGAGAGCTCTTTCCTCTTACTTGCCACCTCTTGTATCGATTAATAATTAACATAGAGAAAAAAAATAATTGACATAGAGAAAAAGACCCCTGAGCTCCTTCAGGGTCTTCTCTACTGGTTATTTGCCTGCATGGGAGTATTTTCTCTGCAGAAGAGAGAATAATACATATTTGGCCATCAAGTAGGGAATTTTGTCTCTATCACCTTAAAGTAGGCCTTCAAGGACTCTTCAAGATTAAGGATAGGGATTGTGGCACATTCATCTCTGTTTCCCCTACAACATCTGCTCAGTGCCTTGATGAACACCCAATCAGTGAGGGCGAAGTTGAATAAGAATTGCCACAAATTGCAGACGTTTTCCTTGCCAATAATGTCAACGACATACAGGATATATGAGCAGATGTAATTAAACAGATCCAACAAACAGAAGAGGAAACAACATGTAATATACACTCTACCATAGTGAAAATTACAGAAAATTTGCTGGCCAAAACAAACAAAAAAACTAGGAGTGTAGTTTTCAGTCGTCTTGATCTGTAGATAAAAGACAAAAACGTCCATTTATTGGCTGGGATTGGAGAACATAAGTGAAGTGACGAGCCCATTACTTAGCAACTCAGAAAAATGTTAGGACCCTTTGTAGAGTTTGTGTTCATCGTCTTAGCATGCCCACTGTCCCATTTCAGTCTATATGTCACTTTAGCCTGTGAGTCACTGGGTCTAATTAACACTTCGGCGAGGACACCCCTCTCATCCGGAGGCATCACTACAGGCAGCCTCTGTAATTTCAAAGCCTCTGACCAGTGATTTGTGTTCTAGAGCAAGAGCTGCAACAGTCTAGAAATAATGGGATAAATTCTTTTTTTTTTTTTTGTCCTTTTAAATATAAAAAACTTAACTAGCTTTTGTCATTTTTTTTTAATGTGTAAGTATGTATTTTTTGCCAGGCTGGGTTAAATTTTAAAACCAACCTTCTGTTGCGTATTACTAATTTTTATCTTTATTCTTTTTTAATCGATCTTTAAAAGACAGCAAAGCGGGTCTCGAAGCTGTGTAAATGTGTGCCGCGCTATTCTTTGAGACATCACAGCTTCGATCGTGCCTTCACACTCACCCCGGTGTCTCTTTCAGGGCTCATTAGTCAAATAGCACTAAAATCTAGTGAAACGATACTGTCGTATTCACAACTTCGGTCTTCATTTCCTAGACTGGGAATTGGCAGGCGAAGAAGTTGAGTAATTTGTGCGCGCGCTCGCACACACACACACACACACACACACACACACACACTGACAACCTCAGTGAACTTTCCAGCCTCTCCCTCAGCACCTTCGGGGCTATGAGGCTACATTCTTTGAGTGCCTACAAGAAAGGGTTCAGCCAGCCTTTCTCCACTGTCCCTGCCCACTGGACATGCCCATTACAGAAGCAAACAGCAAAGAGACCTCCTGTTACCAAACGCATCCATAATCTCAGGTCATCCGAACAAAAAGGAAGGCCTCGGCCTCACCTGTTCCTCTCATTGACGTGGAAGTGACCACCTCACAGAATAGGACGTGCCGTCCCGCATCTCAGCTTTAGGTCTATAATTGTTACGCCAGCAGCACGAGATAAATAAGCCTGAAACCCTCATACGAGTCGGATGTCATAGCCCCCGGTCTCCTGAGGACCTGCTTTCCTGTTATTTTTCCATTCTTGCTGGGGCTCGGCGGAGGGAGAGCCTTCTGGTAAACCACCGTGCGTGCAATAGTACCCTTGCTGAATGAATGGAATAGCTGAATCATTTCAGCCCTCAGAAGAATCTTTGGGATGTTCAAATGGTTCTTTGCTCTCGCTAAAGTTTCCTTTTCTTTCACAGACGGCTAGTACCTTGGTTGTGGCGGACGCTAGGATTTCTGGAATCTACAGTTGCGTGGCTTCTAATAAAGTAGGGACTGTGGAAAGAAACATAAACTTTTATATCACAGGTAAGCGATATACCCTATACTCACAAAGATAGCCTGGTGACCTTGATGTCCTTACAATTTGCTTCTTGGTGCACTTAGAGCTGGAAGGAATTTTGCTTTTAAAAAATTCCATGGAATTGTTAAACGTTGAGTAACTTCATCCTTGCTCTCAGGAATAGAATTTGGCGTCACTGGATCTAACAAGTTATTTCTCCAAGTTCCCTTGTAGAGCTGTCTGTGTGCATCTTCCTCCCCAGATTGGGTCGTGAGGTTAGGATCTTGTCGTAGTCGTTTTTAAACTCTTTTCCGCACCTGGCACGGGGTCTGGTACGTAGCAGTTGTTTGGTAATAATCAAGGAAACCAAACCTTTGATGACGTGTTTTTTTTTTTTAATTAAAAAGCGAATTGTCTCACAACGTAAGTCATTTCTGCTTTTGAGGAATGAGGCTCTCCTATAGAACTCTGAAACTGAGTTTGTTGGCGGTAACTCATGTGCTGTTTTTTGGGAGCATTTACTGATTTTCAGCCTTAAATATGATGGTCTCTGCAAATCTTAAAATGTCCAAGGGACACAAATGGCACTCCCTATGTCCCTCCGTGGGTACAGGAAGGAAGTAAGTAGCTCAAAGTATAAAAACAATTGCCTGGCTCCACACTCCCCCAATTTTCTGAGGAAACCCGGGCAGTTTGCCAGCTTTCTGGAAACTTCGCGCTGCATGGGGCAGGCTGCAGCAGTTGCCTAGAGTTCTCTAGAAAGAAATAGGTAGGTCTGATTGCATGAGACATATGGGATGTCAGATCACAGGGAGCCTTCCGGCAAGTTAGCCAATCCTCAGAGAAACTGTGTCGTGGGAGATCTCCTGAGGTAGATTCTCACAGAATGTGAGAGCCGGAAGAGACTTGAGAGGCTATTCAGCCTGATAGCCCCCACACTTTCCAGGTGAGGAAATGGGGTTTGGAGAGGTGAAGAGGGACACAGCAGAGCCACTCCTAGACCGGGTCAGCCCCTGTCCCCTTACAGCTGAGAAGTATAAGGGAAATCGTGTTTGTATCTACTCCAAGTTGGAAAATTCCTTTATTTAGAGAAGGGTTCAGATCGCCATTGCACACAATATTGGCTCTCTTATCAGTGTTGGATGATTTGGACCACTTAGGAACAAAGGTTTGTACTGTCCTTTATGTTTGATTGGAAACAAATTCCTATGCAAATCCTTAGTCACCGTACGTATGATTTAAAGTTTAAAAGATTGAGCAATCCTGTGCTGAACGTTCAAGTTTATACAAGTTTAGTGGGCACTCCCCATTGAAGAGAACAGTTCAGCGCTGCCCTGAGCACTTGAATGGCTCTCCGTGAAGCCCCATCTTTGTAGGAAGACAGTTGTTTTTTTTTAAATTTTTTTTCAACATTTATTTATTTTTGGGACAGAGAGAGACAGAGCATGAACAGGGGAGGGGCAGAGAGAGAGGGAGACACAGAATCGGAAACAGGCTCCAGGCTCCGAGCCATCAGCCCAGAGCCCGACGCGGGGCTCGAACTCACGGACCGCGAGATCGTGACCTGGCTGAAGTCGGACGCTCAACCGACTGTGCCACCCAGGCGCCCCATAGGAAGACAGTTTTAACACAAAAAAGAAATGTCACATCCTCATATCAAGAGGCATGTGAGCAGCAAGGTGGCAGGTGCATTTACCAACGCTAAGCCAATGCTGTCCGATAGAAATACAAGCCACACACGTAATTTAGAATTTTCCAGTAAAACTACATTTGTGAAGAATAAAAAGGTGAATTTTATGTAAGCCAGTGTATCCAAAATATCATCATCTTGACATGCGATCGATATTTTTAAAACCTTGTTCGGCTTCAGTGTTTAAAATTTAAAGTAATTGAGATAAAACGGAATACAATTCAGTTCTTGGCCGTCACACTCGCCCCATTCGAAGGGCTCGGTTGCCACACGTGGCCAGTGGGTACCGTGTGGTCCGGTGGTGCTCTGAGCCTCTGAGAAGGAAGGGCTGAGGTGGTCCGGGGGAAGGAGGGCATGAAATCTGAACAGGTAGAAAGAAGAGGCTAGCCTTGCCCTGACGTTCTCAGAGCCCAGACCGGATACCATGCTATGGTTCGGCTTCTCATGGGCAGATAGACCTCTCCACGATGGCCCGAAATGTGAGACGCGGATGCCGAATTCGGGGACTCCTCACAGGTCCACAGGGGGATGTGACAGTGCCTGAAGGTGCAGAAGGAACTGACCCCCCTCTTCTCTTTCTATTCCTGGCTGTGCCCCACTAGTGCACGCACGTGTATGGTCAGCCAAGTACTGTCCACACCCCTAACAGTCTTCCCTGGGACCTACAAGTGTGCACACTCATGAGCAGTCTGACCTCAGGAGGACTTTTTCAGTCTGGAAGCAGACTTGAGGCCATCTTTACAGGGAATTCTGGGATCCCCAGGACCCCCCCCCCCTAAAAAAAAAAAGACATGGAACGGGGGGTGCCACGGGCTTGGGGTGGCATGCTTTCCTGACCCCACAGACTCTTTATATTGGGGCGGGGGTGGGGGGAAGGACAGCCAGCATAGAGCCAAGTAAAGGCCCAGGGCAGGGACCCCTCTTGCCTGGATCTGAAGGCAATACCGGAAGAGGAGTTACCAAGAGTGGAGGGGAATGTTGTGTTCGTTTCCTTGTTGTTCGGAGTCCCCCGAAATGATTAATTTGATGACCAGCCTCAACTGCAACACCAGTATCTAGCCCATCCTACTGAACTTTGCATTGTTGTGTGTCTGTCTGTGGTCAGCATGTCTGTTGAACGCAGACAGAGATTCTCTCCTGTTCCTTCCACATTATACAGTTTTTAACCATGGGATGGCTGAAATCCTTTCTAGATCTCCAGGCTTGTCCTCAGAAAGGGGCAATGAGAATTCAAGTCAAACGTACGTACTTGAGGCTTACGGTGTTTTCCTCGAGAAATTCAAGAGCTTTAATCTTAAACTGAATAGAATTGCTCTGAATTATTTTCTGCCAGTCCTGAAAAGTTCTAGTTTTGGCAATTATAATTTGCTTATATTCGTTGCTTTTTTAATCATGACTCCTTTCTTTCTTAAATCCTTATCATGAGATTTATTCTCAACTAGAGAGAGAGCTAAATACCCAGGAATGTTGCCCCTTCCACGTCTATTTTCTGAAAGAGGAATGCATATTTGCTTGGTGTTTATACTTAACCTAGTGCAAACACTGGTTTAAAAGATCTGTCTAAAATTCACCTGTTCTAAATCAAAAGATCTGGATTCGGATCCTTACTGGTCCTCATTTCAGTCCTGTTGCCTGTTCGTTAAAATATAATAACAATTTAACACAGTTGCCTTCCAAACTAATGAAAACAAGTTGGCCTTGGCCTTTAGAATTCCCCACCCCTTCTGCTCTAAACTTTGCCATTCACTTGCACGTAGTAGCTACTTGAAACAGACAAACAACTTTCTAGTAACCGCTCACTTCTTAGGGAATGTTATTTCTGTTCTTCAGCAGAAGGAAAGGCTTCTTTATTAGGACCTGACAAGCTATACCCCTCAACCTGTGCATTTCTATGCTTGTCTGTTTCGTGAGCTTGATTCACATGTTTGATCCAACTGAGTCAAAATGTCCATCCCCTAACACACACCCGTGTAAATAGATTACTCTTGCACCTACCCCTAAATCAGATATCTCTTCCGAGCAAGGATTGATTCTTCTCCATGACGTCCCATAAGATGCCATGGATGTGATATGCATTAGTTGGTGCCGACGAGGATCGTGCCGAAATCTGCAACAGATACGCCAGTGTGGGAAGGTCGCCTGCTTTCGCTTCATTAGGAGACAGTTCTTTCCTGGGTCTGTTTTTGTACTCCATCTAAAAAAAAAAAAAAAAATCCACATGCATTGAGAGGAAAAAAATCCCTCTGGATTCGTTAACTAGTGTTAGGACGTTTTACTTATCATCTTCTATGGATCAGGAGAGAATGCCTGAGGAAGAGTCGTTTCTAAGAGGCTGTCTGGTGACATGAACTAAAGTGACTTCGCTAACAGTGTGAGAAGCAGACCTCAAAACCCAGCTGGTTCTCTTCTTTGCCTCCGTGTGTGTGTTTTTGCCATTTGTTGGCACTCCGCGGGACTAGGGCTGGGTGTGTTAGCAATTACTGGGGGTGAAGCAGGAACAGCACTGCCTTATCTCTCTCGTTTCCCAGTGTCACTAAATGCATTTTATTTTGAGATTCCTCGTGGTGCTTGGCAAAGATAAACAAAATCTTCCATCAGGAAACCTGTGAGCTATTTCCACAGGAAGTTTCAAATCACTAAAGTAAATAGAAACTCTGCATGATCTCAATGGTGTTACTTGGGCTCGCTTGGGTTCTAACCGCCAGGACGGGACCTCATAAATGGCAAGCCCGGGGTCTTTGAAGAAATGATTCGACTGTGGCCCGTGTGCACACGACGGCTGGCATCTGTGAAGAAGCTGACGGCTGACGTTTTACTCCTCAGGCTTGGAAAATGTCCCAAATGTAAAAAGATGCTGAGTTAGAGGGGCTATTTCTGACACCTTACTGTTATGTTGAAAATGAGTGTTAGCTGCTTCGGCATCTTCTGACCTATTCTTAGCTTTTCATTTTAAAAGCAGGAAAACTTTTGCTGGTCTCCTCTCCAGCCACTGACAGCTTCATAAGCCACTGTTACCCCCTGCTCCCAGGTTTCAAATGAATACTTTGGCATTTCTTCAGACGTGACACTTTATAATAAAGTCAAAGCCCAGAAAAATCAGAAAAACAAGCAAAGTCCGATTTAGGAAAGAGTTGATATGATATCTAATTTTGGACTATTGTCCCCCTAAGGTTTAAAGGTTTCTTTATAGCTTTGTGTGCAACGGATAATAATAATAATAGCAGAACATAATGCTTTTCATCTTCAAAGTACTTTGTAGAATGTTGGCCCAAATTCTTTGCTCAAATACAGACATGCTACCAAGTGACAAGCAATGGGAGGGTTTTGAGAGCAGGTCAGTTCGGGGCCAGTGACCAATGATTTTTTTTTTTTTTAAATCCTCCAGGGAAATGCTCCCAAATGAGACCAGGGAGCTTGAGCGCAAATAGCTGAGTGAAGGTCAAGGTTAAGAAAGCAGAGGAGGCACGCTCCTGAGGTGTTGCTGGGGACAGAGATGGTTAGCTGGGGATTGACAGGAGAGAAATGGCTTTTGATGGCACGGTAGCTCTCAGAAGGTGTTCCCTACGTTTTTGAGAGGAAACTTGATTTTTAGAAATTACTCTCCCCCTCCCCCATCGGAGCATCGGGCGGCTCTTCCAGATGAGTTGACTGCATTTTGTTCTCGTATGTCCAAGTAGGACCGTCCCCCTGAAAGGGTACCTGAGCATGTGCCGTGGCTCTTCTCTGCCCACTGTGCCAGCCAAGGGCAGGCAAGGTAGATAGCACCCCAGCAGGATGGGTACTATCCATCCGATTGTAGGAAACTGGGGAGGCCAGTTGGTTTTTTTACTGGAAAAGTCTAGGCTTAAAGTGGTGTTGACCGGCATGGCTCAAGTCTCCTACCACGTACCTGGGACTTCCTCACTTATTTTGGAGAAGTTTGACCATTAAACTACCCTTGGGTTTTTTTCGTGGTTTTTGTTTTTTTGTTTTTTTTTGTTGTTAAAAAGAAACAGAGGCACGAGGAGAAACCATGAGAGAGAGGAATGCTTTTAAATATTTATGTTTTGAGAGAGATGGTGCGCAGGGGAGGGGCAGAGAGAGGGAGACGGAAGATGAGAAGCAGGCTCTATGCAAATAGCGGGACTCAAACTCGTGAACCATGAGACCATGATCTGAGCTACAGACGGACATTTAACCTACTGAGCCACCCAAGTCCCCCCCCATCCTTGGTTTTTAGTTCAAATGGCTCTTTTATGACTTGCCCATTTCGGCCAGTCGCCAGGAGGAGTCCTGTGCAGACTAAAGAAATGGGAAACGTGGTCATCATTCCAAGTTGTAAAACACATTCCACTCTGTTGCCCCAAACAAGGAAAATGTCCCCCCCGAATCAGCCTGCTTTGCATTTCCTGCCTCGCTTCTGATGGGCTGCCCTTAGGTGGCTCTTACCTATGTTGGATCAGTTGCCCAGAAAGGAAGAGACACATACTCATCCTTTTAAGGCTGATGCTGAGAGAATTCGTGTAGGAATGGTTGTTAAGATCTGTGACTGTCTCCGGATGAGACGCCTTGCATTTTCTACGAACTGAAGCTCTTTGTTCTTGTTTTACAGACGTGCCCAACGGATTTCACGTTAACTTGGAAAAAATGCCGACGGAAGGAGAGGACCTGAAACTGTCTTGCACAGTTAACAAGTTCTTATACAGAGACATTACTTGGCTTTTGCTGCGGACAGTTAAAAACCGCACAATGCATCACAGTATCAGCAAGCAAAAAATGGCCATCACTAAAGAATACTCTGTTACTCTCGATCTCACCGTCAAGAATGCTTCCCTGGAAGATTCAGGCACGTATGCCTGCAGAGCCAGGAACATATACACAGGGGAAGAAATCCTCCAGAAGAAAGAAGTTACAATTAGAGGTGAGCACTGCAGCAAAAAGGCTGTTTTCTCTCGGATCTCCAAATTTAAAAGCACAAGGAATGATTGTACCACACAAAATAATGTAAAACATTAAAGGACTCATTAAAAAGTAACAGTTGTCTCCTATCATCTTGATTTATTGTCACTGTTGCTAACTTTCCGGCTCAGAGGAGATGCTCCTCCCAAAATGAGTTTGGAGATGATAGTGATGTTGAGCTCCCAAGGTCCCAGCCCGGGGCTCCCCACTCAGGCTGAGGGGCTCTGCTCTCTGGGGCCGACTTGGTGCGCGTTTGGATTTGGAGGATCCCTGCGGCGCATTCTCTGTTTTTTTTTTTTTTTTTTGGTCAGTCTTTGCTGTCTCCTCCTGCCTGATAAACAACAACCTGGGACTGATCCTTTCCTCCCACTCTGATGCCAGCCTCTTTGTATTTTTAAGTGTCGAAGCTACGCAAACTGAATAATTTAAACACGTGCGCTGGTTTCTGCCAAAGATGGACGTGAATAAGTTAATCTTCCAGCTCAGAACGAGTACAGTTGAACTTGAGACTCTGTCGGACCTCCGCCTGGTTTTATTTTGTACTATTTCCTCCGCTCTTGATTTGTAAATGGCACCTGGATAGCAAGTTATAATGCTTATTTATTTGAAAATGCTTTTTATTATTATTATTATTATTTTTACAGTAAGCACATTAATCTTAAACTGGAGTTCTAAAATGGGCCCCAGGAGTGCAAGATGTTGGTGTAGTTCAGAGGTATTAAAGCTTTATCACAGTATGAATTAAGAATGCCCACCGGAGTCCAGCCGGTTCGTAATCTGGGTAACCAGGCCACTGGTCAGCACGGGGCCTCTGAGTGGACCAGCAGCCACTGACCGCCTCTGACAAAAAGTGGATCCTGCCTTCATTTTATGTGTATTTGTCCCCTGGTTATTCTTTTAAAGAACTCCCTTCTCTCTCAGTGATGGCATTCAGAGACAAACCACAATCCGTTTATCAAGGAAATCAAGGCATTCGTGACCGAAGGTTGAATGCATTCTTCTAAATGCGCCCGTCAAACAAAGTCCACTTTCCCTGTATGCAGATGGTGATAGGATTTTTTGGGGGATTAAGAAATGGCAAAATCCTAGGAACAGAATTCAGGGAGCCGTGTTTAAATCAGGAGAGATTATAATCTCTTGTAGGCTTGCATTTGAGGGGAAAGTGATTTTTTCACCAATTTAATATGCATTGTTCTGTTGTTTTCATCAATGATCGATCATGATATGTGATTTGCATGGACTATTGGAAAACAACCTCCAGGGACCAAAATAGCCGGGGCTGAGAACACCGTGGCAGCTCAATAGAAGGTGACATTATGACAACTTTTCAGGCTTGGGAACTCACCAGACCGTTTCCTCCTTTAGGTAACAGACCCTGTCCCACGGGCTAAACTTGTCTTTCACGTGGGAATTGCTTTTGTCAAGTGTGAAGGAGTAAACAATAGCATTTCCCCAGAATGCCCGTTTCATGGAGCCCCAAATGCTCTGAAAACAATTAGGAACCTGGAAGTTGTCAGCCCAGAGGAAAGAATAATCAATTGTATCTTGAAATTTTACCTATGGCTCTTTTCGCCTGGCGTCTTTGTTCATTATAAGTCAGCGTGTTCCTTCGGGAAACAATGCCTCAGTGCCCCAGATCGTGGGGACTCGGTTTGGACTAAAGCTGAAAACACAAGGAAAACGGCTGAGGGATATCACTTCTGGAAAAGATGGCAAATCAGACGTGCAGAATCGATCATTTCCTTCCCCTTGAAATTGCAGTGGCGAGCTTCGCGGGGAGGGGGAAGGGTGTTAGTATTTGCAGGAGCCGATCTTAAGAATTCCATCGAGTAATTCATTGTTCACTGTGGAATTCGTCCTTCCAGAGAGTTTCGGAAAGAAAGACCAACTGGGTGGGTTGTGTTTCGTATTAGTCGCTCTTTTGGGTGTGGAGGAAGGGGAGGAGGAGGATGGGGGAAAGGGAAAGACAAAAGAGCCCAATGTGGAGAATGATTGAGTTGGAGTAGAGGGCGTGAGGCTGGTTCCTCAGTGTCCATTCCAAGTGGAGAAGAGAAAACGAGATCTTTATGAAACCAGGCAGATCTCTGGGGCCATAGCAGTGAAGAGCCAGTGGGGAGTGATCTTTGGCTATTGATAACCAGCAGAAATACTCTGTTAATTCTGATTTTCTCAGTTGGCAGGGATCAGCTTCCCTTTGTTGAGTTGTGGAAAGCAGCCACCCATTCCATCCAGCCACTGAGGCTTAAGAACAAGGGCTCAGTGTACCTTTCTCACTTAAAATGTCCAAACAGATGATGAGGTATAAAGGGCGAATGGATAGAATGATTCCTTGGTTGACTGGTCATTAAAGACACCGGTCAAAAATGAGACTGTTCACAGAGGAGGGCATTTTTTTTTTTTTTTTCAGAAATGGGTACAAAGAAAAATACGTTTGTCTGAACTTTGTATTTAATGGGGGGTCGTGTGCTTACTCTGCAGCCTTTGGCCGCCTCTCTCTTGCCTGAAGTTTGTCCAGGGCAGATAGGGCCTTTGGGAATTCTCATGGCATTGTTTCCAGTACACCTGTCAGGGAAGCCAAATCCTGTCTGCGTTGGTGATGCTGTAGTTTGTAGCTACGGTAATAATTTGGGTGTTGGAGGCCTTGTACCCAGACTTCCTTTTTGACAATAAGGCCTGTGGGCGATGACAGATTGCTTTATCCTATTTAGTGCGTGGGAAATCGTAAATACGGTAGGGGAAGCTATTAAAGGTGTAACTCAGTGAGGTGTGTCTGAGTTTTAAACGAGATCTGTCAAATTTGGCTTGCCACCTGAACTAGACTAAATAGTAATATGACCCCGTTCTTCGTTATCTTGTCTTGTTTCACCAATCTGTTTAGAGTCTTTGCTGTGTAAAAAAAAAAAAAAAAAAAAAAAAAATGTCGAAACTGTAACAATCAAGCACGTACAAGTGATCAGACTTGAAGATGTTGCTATCTGACTGCATTTTCTTTTGGGAAACACCACGTGACAGGTGGCCCAGAATGCCAACACAGAAATGTTGAAATGGTTCTGCCTGGGGGGGCGGGTGCAGGAGAGATTAGGAAAGATACACCGACAGAAGGGGAAAGGGCCATGGCAATCATTCATTCCACTCTACGCTTGAAGAGTTTCTATGTCAGGGCTCTCCTCTCAACCCTCTTTTTAGCCTTCGGATCCCATGTTGTGTAAAGTGAGGAAAGACCAGCGAGCGAGAAGCGAGGAAATCAAAATTTAATGAGAACGCTGTTCCTCCCGCCAGATTAGTAACCCTGCCGGGTCAACGTGCTGTTCGAGTTACGTGATAATCTGGCTTTTCACCTGAGATTTCTAAATTGCTTCACCGAATGCTCATCCTGAGAGTTTCCCTGCAGGAACAAAAAGAGAAAGGTTGTGGGACCGGGCAGAACCCTGCAAGGACGGGGGAATCAGGGCCACTGCAGTGTGTCACTTCTTAGAGCACTGTGATTACTCCCAGGCTGCTTTCACAGTGTTAGTACAATAAGATGAGGAAATGCAAAAGGGTCAGAGAAAGCTCCCTCTGTCTGATTGAAGACAGTGGCGCAGAATGCGTAAGTCACGCCAAAACTCTCGATTTCTGTTCCAGGAGTTGCAACACGGGCGGGGGGAGAGGAGGAGGATTGGGGAGGGTTAGGACTTGTCTTCTTCGTCCTTTTCACCTTGGAAGCTTGAACTACCCATGCAGCACTCGCCTAACTAGAATGTATACACATCAGCAGGACTGACTACTTTGTTACATAGAGACGCTGTACTCACTGGGGCCTCGGGGTGCTGCTGTTCCAATGTGGGATTTTAATGTTGTAATGTATTGTATCCTAATGTATTAAATTCCTGTTGTACTATATCGGTCGGCATTTTATTAAAATAAATTGTATTGTATCATATTTGTATGTTTTAAGAGAAAATAATATAAAATACAATACTTGTACTATTATATAGTGCAAAAACCACAAACCTTTGCCTCTGCCTCTTGAATTAATCCTTCGGTTGCTTGCACTGGGGAAGGGGTGAAGGAAGGAAATAATAAAGCTTCCAAAGTCCACGCAATTCTCCTGTTGGGTCTGCTACCTTACAATTTAGGTTACGGATAGCTGAGCAACACAGACGTGGCCTCACAAACACGTCAAAAAAACTACACACAAAACTACATTAGCTCATCACGAGAATACCAGGATTTCTGGAAAGATTGGTTACGAGCCTGTATCCAAAATCGCCTTTTTCCTTTTTACGCTCCTCAAACAGTAGGCAAAATCCTCAGGATTTTGAAAAGCTTCTCTCACAAAAGGAAAACTGGTTGGCCAGGCGAAAAAAAAAAAAAAAAACAAACACCTTGATCCTGAAACCTAAAAATATAGGGCTCTGTTCTTGATTTTACTCTGCGTTCTAACAAATTTCCATTGATCGTAGCGATTCAAGAAAGACGACGCAGTAGTTTAACGGCAGAAGGAGAACTTGGGGAACAAAATGTGAGGGAAACCTGACGGTTGAGTTTTGCTGCTTCTCTCTGTATGTGAAGTATTGATGTGCATTTGTAACAAGGAATACAGCTAATGAGTAGTAACAACCCCCTTTCTTTATTCACTAGATCAGGAAGCACCACGCCTCCTGACAAGCCTCAGTGACCGCACAGTGGCCATCAGCAGCTCCAGCACGTTCCGCTGTCATGTTACTGGTGTCCCAGAGCCTCAGATAACCTGGTTTAAAAACAACCACCAAATACAGCAGGAACCCGGTAAGAGATTGTTTTCCTCGAATTCCGTCTTTCTCATCATTCTCTTTTTCCTTTAACGTTCCTCTTAGCTCCGTTCTGTACATCGAGAAACACTTGCGGGCAGAGCTCTGGGTCATGCTTCTATTAACTTCTTTTTTTTTTTAATGTTTATTTTTGAGAGAGAGCGTGGGCGGGGGAGGGGCAGAGAGAGAGGGAGACACAGAGTCCGAAGCAGGCTCCAGGCTCTGAGCCGTCAGCCCAGAGCCTAATGCGGGGCTCGAACCCACGGACCGTGAGATCATGACCTGAGCCGAGGTCGGACGCTCAACCGACCGAGCCACCCAGGTGCCCCATTGTTTATATTAACGTCTAATGAGGAATATTATTAGAGTTAGTTCTTTTGCACACCATATTCCTAACCCTGTAGAAGGATCCATACAGAATCTGCTTTAAATGGTACATTCATAAAGAAATGGTAAGAGCCCCTCAGAAAACGTGTTAGTTCAGCTTAACAGAGAAAGTGAGGAGTTGGTTCCTTGGCTTGAGGTATGGCAGAACTTTGAACATCTGGTGTATATGAAGTTCAGGGTAGTTTTGTAAGCTTTTTTTTTTTTTTAGTTTTTATTTATTTTTGAAAGAGAGAGAGAGAGAGACAGCATGTGAGCCAGGGAGGGGCAGAGCAGGAGACAGAATCTCAAGCAGGCTCCAGGCTGAGCTGTCAGCACAGAGCCGGATATGAGGCTTGAACCCGTGAACCGTGAGATCATGACCTGAGCCCAAGTCGACGCTCAGCCGACTAAGCCATCCAGGCACCCCTAGAAGCTTTTTAATTCACCTATATCAATTTTAATGACTTGGTAAAAAGAAGACTATTTTAAATGATAGAATACTGGTTTAAAAAAAAAAATCTAAGTTAATGGTCACGTCTTAATTTTCTTTCAATAAAAAATATACCGAAAACCACCAGACTTAAATCAGTAAGTATCAACACTGTCTGTTGCCTGCCTGATAATTTTGTGGTTCAATAAGATTAAAAGGAACTCACTTATAATTTTACTTAATAATTCCACTTATATTAAAAGTAAAACTGCCATTTATTAATTTTTTTAAGTTTTTTTTAACGTTTATTTATTTTTGAGAGAGACAGAGACAGAGCATGAACGGGGGAGGGTCAGAGAGAGGGAGACACAGAATCGGAAACAGGCTCCAGGCTCTGAGCCATCAGCCCAGAGCCCAACGCGGGGCTCGAACTCACGGACCGCGAGATCGTGACCTGAGTTGAAGTCGGACGCCCAACCGACTGAGCCACCCAGGCGCCCCAAAACTGCCGTTTATTTACAATAGCCCAACAACCGAAATCAAATGACTGGCAATACGGAATGGTCCTTAAATGTGAGTCCTCCGCTCAAAACAGAATCTCCGTTTGAGCTTGATGCTCACAAAGGGGTCGTGGTAGACCATCTCCAACGTTAAGGTATCTTAGAAAGGCCTTCCTCTAGGCCAGTCCCAAACTCACCACGTCCCATCATTTTTCTCCATGAGCAGCGCCTCCTCTCATACTACGTCGTCTGCTTCATGGTCCACACCAGAAGCGCGCGACCTCCCCTCCGTCCTTCTCTGGTCTGTCACCAGGCTATCCGGGTCATGCACGTAAATAGGACATATGCCTCAAGTCCTCCCTTCCCTCCGCTGTCCTCTTGTCATTTTCTGGGTTCAGAGAACATCTCCTGACTGGTCTCTCCGCCTCTTTCTTCTCTCTTTGCATCTGTTTTCTACACAGCTGGATAAGAGGCCGCTGTGAACCTGGCACTTCCCTGTTTGCAAGTCTTCACGGGCTCCCTATCCCAAGTTCAAGCGTCTGACAGAGGAGGCCCTCAACAACGGGCCCTCGCTACTTCCCCAACTCCAAGCTCGCCCTCCCCTGTTGAACCTTAAGTTCTAGCCGTCTCCAAGCTCTTGTAGATCCCGGGACTCCGTGTGCTGCTTCAACGCCCTCGGCTGCTTTTGTTCTTGTGTCCCCGCTGCCTGGAGTGCCTTGCCTTCCTCGAACGCCTCCCTGTCCCTTAAGACCCAAGTCAGGTGTTCTTTCTCCAGAAAGCCTTACTCCTCTCCTGCACAGAGGGGGCAGGTCCTCCCGGCGTCTTTATTATTCATGACTGCTTCTCTTCGCTCTTACGGACTTGTTCCGTGATCATTGGTCCATCTGTGGATTATCTGTGCCTATTCCCACCGCTCTCTTACTGTGGGTCTGCTCTCTCACTCCATGTTTGCCATCATATCACATTCATCCTGAGGGCAGACAGTGCAACCTTCCTCTTATCTGTGTCTTCTCTTTTTGTCCTCCAAGCTGGCATAGTGCTTGGCAACCGATAAATGTTTCATGAGCGAAGGAACGGATGAACGTTTTTCAGAAAATTTTATTCTGTCCTTAGCGAGGTTCACCTGGTAGCACAGATGTCTGGACTTCCGGGTGGTTGGGGAGACTCTATCTTAGGATTTTTAAAGCTAAAGGGACCGTTGGGGTATCTCTAGTTCCATTTGTAGAATAGAACATTTAGACCCAGCGAGGTAAAATGATTTGCCCAGAATGACACACTATTAAGATAGGTTGTTTCACAGAAAACGAATCCCTTGAGGCATTCTACCAAAACAAAAGGATGAATGAACACACGAATAAACACGTTTGTGTTGGGAAACAGTGCCTGGAATAGTCTCCCTTTAGCGATTCAGAGTCCACGTTAGTATATTAAAGACCTCAAGAAGTCCTGTTTTAAAGAAACCAGGCAAACTTCTTTAAAGTATTCCCCCAACTAACTTGATCACCAAATACATTTTACAAAATACTAATCTAAGATGTTGGGTGTTTCTTTGGAAGACGTAAATTTGGCTGACGTTGAGTTTTCATACTTTGGATGTGGGTTAAAGAATCAGAGTTGAACTGGGGCACCTGGGCGGCTCCGTTGGTTAAGCATCCAACTCTTGATTTCAGCTCAGGTCACGATCTCGTAGTTCGTGGGTTCGAGCTCCACATCAGGCTCTGCCCTGACAGTGTGGAGCCTGCTTGGGATTCTAAGCCTTTGGAAAGCTATACTGAGAGTAAATTTTAAAGCCTAAATAATACTTAAATGTATAATGAAATCTATAATTATAAATGTATATTTACAAATATAAAACATATAATTAAGGGGTACCTGGGTGGCTCAGTCGGTTAAGTGTCCAACTTCAGCTCAGGTCCCGATCTCACGGTTCGTGGTTCGAGCCCCGCGTCGGGCTCTGTGCTGACGGCTCAGAGCCTGGAGCCTGCTTCGGATTCTGTGTCTCCCTCTCTCTCTGCCCCTCCCCTGCTCACACTCTGTCTCTGTCTCTCTCTCTCTCTCAAAAACAAACGTTAAAAAAAACTAAAATATACAATTAAATATATGTAATGAAATATATAATTATAAATACAACATTTACAAATAGAAAATATATAATCAAATATAAATAGATAATGGCTTGAAATCAGTTAAGCTGATTATTTCAAGTTTAAAGAGCCAGAAAATAAACTGCACGTCCTTTAAAGACTTGCGACACGTGGCGACTCAAAAAACATTTATATACCGAGAGGATTTCGGTGGCCTTGGGTCATTGATAGGATCTGGCCCATCATCATTGTCATTTGTTAAATGGCAACGCACCCGAGTCCAAAGAAAATATGAGAGAGGAAGCAGGGCACACGTGAGAGCTTGTGCTCAGGACGAGTGGCCATAAAATGCCTGCTGAAAGACCATAAGGGGAGAACTTTTCTCCTCCCTCCTCATTTCCTTTCAGGAAACCCTTCAGTGGGGCACAGCCATCCTAGAGAAGAAATGCAGTTTCGAGAAAGCCTGACGAAAGCTGAGTAGGACTTTCTTGGGCCACGGGGCATCTGCAGGAAAAAAGGGATGATAAGCACACAGGCCCCGGAAAGCGTGTGCACGGGGGACGCGAGGCAGCCTCCGCCAGGGCAACCCCGGGGAGAAGCAAGCAGGCACCTTGCAAACCACACGCCCACCACCCATGGAGCGGCCCTCCAGGCCAGCCCAGCTGCCGGCCCTCCAGGGCCTCTGGGGCCCCAAGTCACCCTGGACTCCCACCACTCCTGGAGAGTCTTTATTTCCCCTCCTGGGAACCACAGAGGCTGCCTCCACTGGAGATCCTTCTTTCTCATTCTAGTACGTCGGGACTCTTCCTTTCCTTCCATGTCTGGTTTATTTGCAGTTCGTGTCACAGAAGGGTTGTTCTCTAGTTTTATGTCTGCCTGTTTTTAAAAGCTCTGAAGACCGAATAGCTTAACAGGTCTTCTTCATTAAATAAAAATGCCTTGAGCGCTCAACCAGGAACCAAGGCACTGTGTGACCTTGACAACGACCTCATTCACTTTTCACAACTGTCATCAGAAGTAGGTACCGTTAGGAGATGCATTTGGCAGATGTAGTTTAACTTCACGAGCGCTGACTGGGTGCCTGTGCCTGTTCTGAGCGCGTCACTAAGGTCGATTAGTTTCCCCTTCATAACAATCTTAGGAGTCTTGCTAAATTACGACGCCTGTTTTCCAAAGGATGGGACGAGGACACAGACGCACAGAGAGGAGAAATAGCTGCCTCCAGATCACAGAGCCGGTGCCTGGTGGGCAGAGGCTGGGACCAGACCTTGACTCTGGGGCCCACATTCCGAACACTGGGCGTGTGGGGCTGACGGCGCCTGTGTATCACTCCCAAGTCACCAGCTTTAGTGACTCCGTGGACACTAACGTCATATTCGTCAAACAATATTTTCTCCTTTCTAACCCTTAAAGCTTAAGCTCCCCAAAGACTGCAGTTTATTTCTTCAATGTTAAAAATGTAAACCATATAAAAAATATTTAAAACTTTTTTTTTTTTAAAGCAGGCATGCCCATGGGGCGCCTGTCCGGATCGGTGGAGCATGCGACTCTTGATCTCAGGGTTGTGGGTTCGAGCCCACGTTGGATATAGAGATTACTTAGAAATAAAATCTCAAGGGGCGCCTGGGTGGTTCAGTCGGTTGAGCGTCTGACTTCGGCTCGGGTCATGATCTCGCGGTTTGTGAGTTCTAGCCCCGCGTCGGGCTCTGTGCTGATGGCTCAGAGCCCGGAGCCTGCTTTGGATTCTGTGTCTCCCTCTCTCTCTGCCCCTCCCCCGCTCCGTCTCTGTCTCTCCTGAAGAGTGTTGAAGAGAAAGGCAGTCTGAGACATATTTACTCGGAAAAGACAGGTGAAGAGAGAATTGATCAGCTAAAGTGAGTAGAATGTCCAGGACCGGACAGGAAAGACCAATGTAACACGGAAGGACCGATGGCAAGTTAGGGGTGGATTCTCCTGGCCACTGGCTGTTTCGAGTATGGTTTGATTCTCAGGAGCATACAGGCTGCAGAGCTCATCTAAGAAACATCCATTTCCATTGGGTTGAAAATTTAAAGGGTTTGCACCCAGCCTTGGGGCAATGGTCTGAAGTCACCGTGGAGGACATACGACCTCCTCCTCAGCACTGCTCCAGCCACCTTCTCAAGGGCCCGGCAGTTCCTCCAAAATGATCAGAAAGTCACCTTTCTACCTCACACCCTTCCCAGATTCTCCACCGAGGTCCTAACAATGTTCAGAGCTGTGACAGAGCTGAGCAAGCATGTAGGTGGGGCTGTTGGCACGGAGCGGATGGCGCCGTAAGGACACCAGATGAGGGTGCGAAGCGGATCCAGAAGAAGGCCTGTCTGGCTTCGTTTTGCATCGATACAAGCGCAAACCTGATTGTGCAGAAAAAGTCATTAAAATGCTGGAAAAAGTAACAAACTTTCCTCCGAAAATATTTAAGAGAGCAGAAAACAGTGCCACCCTGAGACGTCTTTGGTAAAGCCTTCCCTAAACCGAGAAACCGGCAGCAACCTATTGCGTAAATTACATTTCTATGGCAGCAAAACGTTTCAGACTATTTGAAGATTAGAGCTATTTTAAGTTTAAGATTAGACTATTTTAAGATTGGAAACAACGAAGAGCTGAGAAAGAATAGCTTTGCTCTTAAGTAGCCTGAGGCTGGGGTAGGAGAGAATCACTCTGACCCGCTGATTAATACTGCTTCCTAAGTTGGATCTTGGTTACTAGGACTATGTATCTAATGACCTGAAAGGGACATCTTTCCTGTCACCACTAGATCCCTGATACGAAACATCTTCACCTGTAAAGTGCATATTCACATCAACGTGACCAGCTGCCCTCGGACTTCAGGGGGAACAGAATGATGGCTGAAATACAAAGTGGTTTTCATAGAGCTAGGAAAGATCTTGAGGAAGGTAGAGGGGAGAAGTGAGTGAGGGTGTTAATACCTAGGGGTAATAACGTGACTGTCACCCTCAGAACCCACAGCTTCGCTTGATGTCTTACAGAACATAAAATTCAGAAATGTTAATTATCTTTTGCAAAACCTGAGTGGTAATTGTCTTTTCTTATGAAATCCACCTTTATGGTGCATAATGAATGAAGAAACATTGCAGGAAAGCGTGTACAGGATTCCTGGAACACGTTGGGGAGTGCGTGGGAGGGGGAGCTGACTGCTCTACTTACCACCCCCACCGAGCCCCATCAGTCCGCTGATGTGATTGGCTGAGCAGCTGCTCTCGGTGTCCTTTCTCTCCAATATGTGTCTTTAAGGTAAGGGGCGGGGGGGGGGGTCCACGTACCCAGACCCAGAAGGGCCAAGCTTCACAAGTGACCATACCAGTAGCTTCTTTCCCCAGCCAGAATCTTCCAACAAATTCTCAAGGTTGAGTCGTATCCCCCGACCACAATATAAGCATAGGGGGCGTTCTGAATATGTTGCAGAGCCAAAACTCGGTTCTTTTCTAAGGATCGACTTCCATTTAGAAGGTGAGGAGAAAGGAGTGGAATTAAGGGAAGAGTGCAGTGAGCTAACAGCAAGGAAAACGTCTTGATTGGTAGCGCTGGAGTTCAGAGCTGCAAGCCCAACCCCAGACGAAAGAGGAACCCTGACTGTGATCACAGCCTTGACGTGGTGAAGAGATGGAGACTGACACTTTACGCAAGTCTGCGACTGCTTGTTGATGTCCGGCTGGTTCAGTGCGACCCTGGTTCACCCTCAGAAAAGTAAGATAACCCGTGGGTAGAGTCCCATTTTTGTATTCAAAATCGCCCGAAGTTATTTATGGAGAATCAACCTTGACACCCAAATATGACTCTTTACTGAAATACTGTCATTTATTTAGGTCTTGCACATACGTACATATGTAGCTAATCATATCGTGACGCTTTGCCCAAAGAAAATGGCCTGGACGCGCCTTCCGGTACAGCATCCTTATCCCCATCCAGCCCAGAAAAGCCTCCTGAAACGTGTGAGCCACAGCAAGACCCAGCCGAGGGGATCGCACGGCAGACCGCACAGACCCGCTCGTAAATAGCGGGGCTGTCTGCTGGTCATTTGAGTCTTTGGTGCTTCCTGAAAGTCCTCTTGATTTTCAAATGAAATGAAAAATTTAGGCCGTAAGAAATAAAAAACGAACTTGAGAATGTGAGCGTCACTTCAGAAAGGGCCTCACCCCCCACCCCCGCCTTTGTGTGCGTGTGTGGCAAAATGCACATGACGTAAATTTTACCATTTAATCGTTAACGTGTACAATTCAGTGGCACTAAGCACAGTCACAAAGTTGTGCAACCGTCACCACTATCTAGTTTCAGAACTCTATCAGCACCTCAAACGGAAACCTTATACCCATTAAAGCTTTTTGACTGTGAATGAACCTCGTCTTTTGATTCTTTTTGTGACCTCTTGCAACGCACGGAACTGGAGTGTGAGCACGGCCAAGATCAGCAGCCTGTTTTGTTTGACGACCAGCCAGTGCTTGAGGGACCGGTAGCAGAGAAAAAGAACTTGGGAATGAAGAAAAACAAAGAGAAGAGAAATCGAGACATATGGGGATGAGATGGGGGAAGAGAGAGGGCAGACCCTTCCAAGAGCTCGCCCCAGAGATCTCAGGACTGCACCCTGTCCAAAGTCACTAACCCCAAAACTAACAGCCGCTGTCTGGGCGCTTGGAGAGGGAAGAGGTCTCCACCCCCCAATCTGCAATTTGCTGCTTACACTGAAGACTGCCTGACGATCCACCTTAGATAATTGTGCACCTCCGTCTCTTAGCAGAACGATTCAATGAGGTTTTTCTGTTTCACGTGTCCAGAATTTACACTGGATCCCCTCGTCCCCCCAAGTACAAACTTGAAACAGTTTAACCCAGACCTACAGTGACAGACAGCAATGCAGCTGGGGAGTCCCAATCCAATGAAGGGAAATACAGAAACAAACGTATTTGGAGATAACCTAGTCTATGAATTTGCCATTGCTTACGTGACTGAATAGAGTCAAACTGAGAAAGTTCGTTCCTCGTCCAGCCCATATTCAAGCGATAGCTTCGTTTTTGCATTATCTCCTGCTTCTAAGGAGCCTTAAACGATTCGATTGTATATTAGTTTAGCCATCTCATTCAACTCCGTCATAATTCAGCTGGCCACCACTGAAAAATGAAATAAAGCACAGCAAACGTATATCATGTACCCCAACACACGCACCCCCCCCACACACACATAAACTCAAAAGCATTCTGTAGGGGGGCCAGTCTTCTGATGGAATAGATTTTGGTTTAGCCTCTTTTTTAAGTTTTTTTTTTAAATGTTTGTTTATTTTTGAGGGGGGGGGGTTGGGACAGAAGATCTGAAGTGGTCTCTGTGCTAACAGCAGAGAGCCCGATGCGGGGCTCAAACTCACGAACAGTGAGATCATGACTTGAGTTCATGGCTTGAGCCGAAGCTGGATGCTTAGCCGACTGAGCCACCCAGGCGACCCTTTAATCCAAAATTATACATTGTTGTGAAGTATAAACCTACTTTTCTTGCTTCGAAAATATTTCATCATTGTATACATAGTCAATATTAAGTTTGGCAAACGGGGGCACCTGAGTGGCTCAGTCAGTTAAGCATCCAACTTTGGCTCAGATCGTGATCTCACAGCTCAACTCGTGAGTTCAAGCCCCACATTGGGCTCTGTGCTGACAGCTCAGGGTCTGGAACCTGCTTCGGATTCTGTGTCTTCCTGTCTCTCTGCCACTCCCCTGCTCACGTTCTCTCTCTCAAAGAGAAATAAACATTTAAAAAAAAATTGAAAGTTTTGCAAATGTTAAACTATTTGGAGATGTGTGTGTGTGTGTGTGTATATATATATAATATACCTTTTAAACTTTCATTCAGTGACTCTTTGCTGATGGTAAAGAGGCCCATAATTCATTTTTTTTGAAGTTTATTATTTATTTTGAGAGAGAGCAAGTGAGCACGAGTGGGTGAGGGAAGAGGGAGAGAATCCTAAGCAGGCTCTGCACTATCAGCATAGAGCCTGATGCGAGGCTTAACCTCGTGAACCATGAGATCATGACCTGAGCCAAAATCAAGAGTTGGACGCTTAACCGACTGAGCCACCCAGGCACCCCCATAATTTCGTTTTTAAGACTATCTTTTTTTAAATTCTGTAATCCACGAATACGTTTTCATTGTGAAAGATCACGTGGCACGGAAAGAGCATAAGCTATAAAAAATGTCCTTACGGAGAGTTAACACACGTCAAGTATTTGATTTGTATTTTGTCAACAACTTTACCGCTTTTTGCCTGTGTAAGGTGCAGGTATACACATGCAGGACATCCATATTTGCGGAGCAAATAATAAATGGGACTCAGTCATTCATTCATTCAACAGCTATTCACTGAAAGCCAACCCTGTGCCGGTAAGAGAGGGGAGGGAGAGAGAGAGAGAGAAGCCAGCATCTCTAAGACAAATCTGAGTTGAGGTCATGCAACGTGTTTTGTTTGATGACGTGCTTTGTTCACCGCGTATCGTGGAGGTCTTCCTGTGTCAGCACATAATGTCCTGCTCCCGTCTTTTTAGCCTCCATACCCTTTAATATGGTATGTAGTCCCATAATTTAACTATTCCTATGCTGATGGAAAACACTTTCTAGACCTTGACCTCTATGCGAAGCAGTGCTAACACTTTACTGGTCATAGACACACTCCCTCACTCTACACAGAATGGCCACTTTGGATGAATGGCTCTATTCTGCAGTATAAATGCATCCGACCTCATCGAGGAGCTATGACAAATCTGAACATATCACAGGAATGTGTTGAAGCAGGAGTGAGTGCATGTGTGTGCCCGGGCACATGTGTGGGTTGATAATTTATAGATAGGAACTCTAAAACCTTAGCTATCAGCTATGTACAACTATAGACTTAGCACCTCCTGACACGTTTTTCAAGTGCCTGAATCATCTCGAAATACTTCATTAGAACAACAGCCGAGTTCGCCGCGAAAGTGCGCAAGAATGCTTTTCGTTTTTAACTGTTTAGAAATACGTGTGTGTTTGGCACAGTTTCAAGGTGCTCACGTTAACTATAACCCCTTCAAGTCAACCAGTTTACAATTTCTTGGCAGCTTTTGGAAACTATTCTGTTAGCATAACCCAGATTTGTAATTTCAGCTAGTGAAGCAATAGACATTGTCCCAAATGAAAGGACCTTTGTTTATGGCTTTTCCCTTTTTCAGTGGTTTCATGAAGAGGAATATTACACAGCATCCCCCCCCCCCCCCACTGTTCTCAGTCTTATTCTTTTCCAAGAGCCCCTCTTCTCTGTCTTTTTCATGGCTAAAGAGCAAATCGTCTCACCAGGGATCACATTGCCCATCAGAACTCCTTCAGCCCATGTGTTTTAAGCATCTCATAATTCTCTTCAACTTAACACATTATTATCGTAAGGCTGCTTTTCACTCTGTCTCAAATTATTCTACCCTTCCTCAGCTTTTTGTTTTGTTTTGTTTTGTTTTGTTTTGTTTTGTTTTGTTTTGTTTTGTTTTACATCTGCAAATGCTTTGCCCTGTGGCTTGACCTTAGGGTAAAATTCTGAACAGAGAAAGCAGCAGCTGCATGGTGACCATTTGAAAACACTGGAATCGTTTGCATTTTCATTGCCGTTTAATGAGCCCATCATCCTTCACTTCCCAAACTTGTCAGCCTTTGCAGCGTACTCAGCTTGGATTTCTCTTACCCATAGTTTTCGAAACCTCTGAAGTTTGACTGGATATGTAAACTCTCCTCTGTGTTCTTTGTGGGAAGTCAGTCAGACATCCAGTCTCTAGTGTTCTTGGATCACTTTAGCCATCTTTAATCTCTGTTTTGGCTCTTCTGGTGCTTTGTTCAGATACAGCTCTTAGCTCATCAGTTCCTTTAAGAGGTAGCAATCTAGGAGCGCCTGGGTGGCTCGGTTGGTGAGGCGTCCGACTTCGGCTCAGGTCATGATCTCACTCGTTAGTGGCTTCGAGCCCCACGTAGGGCTCTGTGCTGACAGCCCAGAGCCTTGGAGCCCACTTCAGATTATGTGTCGTCTTCTCTCTCTGCCCCCCTCCCTCCCTCTCTCTCTGTCTCTCAAAATACGTAGACATTTAAAAAAAAAGGTATCAATCTAAAGGTACGATTTATCATGGACCTACAACTGGATGCATCATCATCCTCATGGCTACTGTTTATCAGAAATATATCATGGGCTAATCTCAAAGAAATTATTTTACTGGAGAGCCAACACGATCATAACAATCTACTTTTTTCAAACGTTTTTAAATGTTTACTTATTTTTTAGTATTCTCTACACCCTATGTGGGGCTTGAACTCACAGCTTCAAGATCCAGAGTTGCGTGCTCTTCCGACTGAGCCAGCCAAGTGCCCCCCACCCCGCCGAATTTACTTTTTATTTTATTAAACCTAACGTCTATTAATTCCCTATTCCATGAGCCAGACACTTTGTCATACTCTAGAGAAAATGAAAACGAGTGAAACTTAACCCTTACCTTTGAAAAACTTACACATAATAGGTACAAGTCAATTTGTAAGTACGCAATGTGAAGGGTATAAAATTCCATGCGCTGCCGATCAGCACCCCTGATTGGCATGATCCAAGGAGGCTTCATGGAGGAGGTGTCATCTGAACAGGCCTTTGATGGCTGAAGAAGAGAGTTTTGATTATGTCGATTAATTTGGCCAAACTGGATGGACATGTTCTGTCAGTCAGAAGTTAAGACGCTCAGCTGAGCATCAAAACAGGAGTCACTGATCAGACCAGCCGGCCAATTTAGGAAACAATGAGTCAGATTTTTGTGTAAAGACGAGGAGAAAAACACATGGTATGCACTGATGTAGTCACATAGGTTAATTTAAAAGATCTACAGATGCATCTACTCAGTGGTGAATTGGATTAAAGTTCTATTTCATGCCCTTCCCTGGACAATGTGCTGCTTATATATAAAATGGCATGATTGTCCTTCACCTTATGGTATTGAGGAAAGAAAGAAAATTCATTATAAAATCCCTTGAAAATACTAAAAATTGAAGGGGTTGTGTATGTATGTATATGTGTATATATAAAATATATATATATGCATATATATATGCATATATATATATATATTTTTTTTTGAGAGAGAGAGAGAGAGAGAGGTGGGAGGGGCAGAGAGAGAGAATCCCATGCAGGCTCCATGCTGTCAGCGCAGAGCCCGATGCGGGGCTTGAACTCCCAAACCATGAGATCATGACGTGAGCCCAAATCAAGAGTAGGAGGCTCAACTGACTGCCTCCCTTGGATACATATATAGGCCAGCATCATCACAAACTCTGATCTAAAACCCTCAGCAGCAGCTAACATAGTAGATGCTTCAAGCCCTTACCCTGGGTGCCGTCACCAGATTTCCTTGGAGTACACATCCCTGCAAAAACAACTCTGTAAAAATTTTACTCTAGCAGACCTATGAAACTGAGTTTACATTTCTAAGCTCTAGGATCTACAGCTCTTTGAATCTTAAGATAATAAAAACTGACATACAGCTTTACAGCCCGGGGAGAGTTGGGTACGTAGGTCGTAAGTCAATACCGCCACACAGGGAGACCACGTTAACTACTGCCTTCCTCGGCTTCATAATATTCAGCAAACGCTGCAGAGCTCATGCCTTTTCTCACCCCCTCAATTCCATTTTCCATGGTCTTGGTTTATTTGGCCGTGTCCTTGGATTCTGAGGGTCTGCTATCTGTTGGCACAGTGCTAGACCCTGAGGGCTCAGTAATGAATAAGGCAGTGGCGTGGGCACGGAAGGAAGTCAGCAAATTTACTACGAAATGTTAAGTGTCGGAGTAGAGGCATGTGCAAGGTGATGCCAGAGTAATAGAGAAGGGGCTCAAGTGCCTCAGAAGATCTGGGATAGCCTTGAGCTAAATATTAGTAAATGAATGCTCACTGGGGTGACTGGGTGGCTCGTACCATTCAAAGTCACGGAGACTTACCGTGAACTGCCAACAGATCAGTATGGCTCATACCAAGGATACGCTGAAGGACGTAGCAGGGTCAGAAGCTGGAAGAAGATAGGCAGGAGCCAGATCATGGAGGTGTTTGCTTCATTAAATATAATAGCGCCATCCCACGTACATCCTCTGAGTCAAAGCTGTGTCTAGTCTACGCAGCATACACATTGCTGTTGGCCCTCACAGCAAATGTACTTAAGTTGATTTGGTGGCCGACATTTAAAAATCATAAGCTTTAACATCGAAAATCCAGATTTCTCTCTTCTCTTTAAAACTCAAAAGATAACACTGGACTCAAATTCCCCAATTCCAACTGGTTGGAGCGAAGTTCATGCTTCCACCTTTAGAGGCGAGACAGTCCTTCAGCACTCCACACAATGCAGAGAGGGACACAGTCCCTCTCCCATGATCTCATCCCCAACTCATTTATGTTATGCGCCCGGCCCCTGAAGACATCTACTCTTGCAAATCCTGCTCTGTGCCCTGTTCGTCCAATCTGATACAGCTTCTCTCAGCGAAGGGAAATAAATCGTGTTTTGACAGGCATTTTTATTTTTAGTGGTCAGAAATTACTTAGGTGATCCCTCTAGAAGCAAAAGCAGGCCTACAATGAAATTATCTTATCCCAACAGCACAAAGTAGAACATCATGTTTCTAAGTGAGTTCTCCGTGTTCGTTCTAATGATTCACACCCAAGGGGGAACAAGAAAATTCATATATGGTGACCCTTCAGAGAACCCAGTTACCATTTTGCATCACAACAAAATTACAACCTATCTAGGAGTAAAAGTAACCGAAAAGATACTTAAAGAGAAAAGCATAGAATTATCAGATGACATAAAAGAATACCCAAACAACCCAAAGATATTTTATATTCTTGGATGGGAATGTTTATTATTAGTGGAACCTTTTTGGAGCCATTTCGTAGGTCAAAAATATTGGCAATTTCATTTGTTTCAACCTAAAAATAAATATGCAAATTTCCCCCACAATTATTACATAAATTCAATGGAATCCCCACCCACATCCCAATAGTACTTCTCCCAGAATTCGACTAGCTAAAACTGAAATCCATATTGGACGTGTAAAGGGCTGAGATAATTATGAAGAAGAAGGGGTCACACTGTAGCAAATATCAAGACGCATTTTATCAAGCAGTCATAACTTGTGTGGGGTAAATGGGTCACTGTGAACAAAGAGCCTAAAAACAGAAACACAGATATATGGAAACTTAGTATCTTTTTTTTTTTAATTTTTTTTTCAACGTTTATTTTTGGGACAGAGAGAGACAGAGCATGAACGGGGGAGGGGCAGAGAGAGAGGGAGACACAGAATCGGAAACTGGCTCCAGGCTCTGAGCCATCAGCCCAGAGCCTGACGCGGGGCTCGAACTCCCGGACCGCGAGATCGTGACCTGGCTGAAGTCGGACGCTTAACCGACTGTGCCACCCAGGCGCCCCGGAAACTTAGTATCTTGACAGAACTGGTATCATAACTCAGTGGGAGAAGAATAGATTATTCAGTAAATGATGCTGGAATAACTGATTATTTATGTGGTAAAAATCAAATTCTTATACCACACGCATACCGCCCCCAAAAGAAAATCCAGATGGATTAAAGACCTAAATGAAAAAAGGCAAATCTCTAAGTAAATCTTCTTAAGAGATTTTATTTTTGGAAAAAAGTATATAAGGGAAATGCTTTAATATCAGTGTAGGAAAGCATATCTTTTTAAAACAAGCAACAGGGGGCATTTGGGGGGCTCAGTCGGTTGAACATCCAACTTCAGCTCAGGTGATGATCTCACGGTTCTTGAGTTCGAGCCCCGAGTCGGGCTGTGTGCTGACAGCTCAGAGCCTGGAGCCTGCTTCAGATTCTGTGTGTTTGTGTCTCTCTCTGTCCTTCCTCCGCTCACGGTCTCTGTCTCTCTCTCAAAATAAATAAAAAATAAAATAAAGGGGCGCCTGGGTGGCGCCGTCGGTTAAGCGTCCGACTTCAGCCAGGTCACGATCTCGCGGTCCGTGAGTTCGAGCCCCGCGTCGGGCTCTGGGCTGATGGCTCAGAGCCTGGAGCCTGTTTCCGATTCTGTGTCTCCCTCTCTCTCTGCCCCTCCCCTGTTCATGCTCTGTCTCTCTCTGTCGCAAAAATAAATAAACGTTGAAAAAAAAAATTAAAAAAAATAAATAAATAAAAAAAAATAAATAGAACAAGCAGCACAAAGGATAATTGAGAATATTAACAAATTTGACTACATTAGAATTTTTTTAACTTTTGTATTAAAAATTCACAAAGTTTCAAAGACTGTTCATAGAATGTTGGGGGGACCTTGCAGCATATTTAACCAATAAGGAATTAGTACCCAAAACATATAGAGAACCTAAAATCGCTGCGAAAAAGACAAATAGGCTAATAGAAAAATGGGTGGGGGACATGAAGAGGTAATTCCCAGGAAAGGAAGCCTTCATGGCCAAAAAAAAAAAATGGAAAATGATGCTCCGTGTTCCACCTACCTGGTAATCAGGGAAATGTAGGTTAACACCGCCGTGAGATGCCGTCTCACACCCGTCATTTTGCCCCCAATTAAAACATCTGATAGCTCCAAGTATCGGGAAGTATGGGGAAGGGGAGCTCTTAGTGAAAGTATAAATCAGTAGTATTTTGGAAGACATTCTGTAATTCTTGGTGGAGTTGAAAATCGGTGTACTCTATAACCCAGCACAAGGAGATGTGTGCATAACCATGTACAACTGTCTGGGACAGGTGCGCTGGCAGCCTTCTTCATGGGAGCAAAAAAGCGAAAACTACCTTATGGCAGAAAAGTGTATTTTTTTGTATATGATGACCTAAATATGAGTTTTATACATGAGTTAAAACTGAACGCCAGGGGCGCCTGGGTGGCTCAGTTGGTTAAGCGTTCGTTTCAGTTCAGGTCACGATCTCATGGTTCGTGAGGTTGAGCCCCATGTCCAGCTCTGCACGGATAGCGTAGTCTGCTTGGAATTCTCTCTCTCTCAATCTCTCTCTGCCCCACCCCCTCCTGCCCACTTGCCCTCTTGGGCTCTCTCACTCAGAATAAATAAACGTTTGAAAAACAGTGAACTCTATTCTACATGCATCAACCAGGATAAATATCAAAACGTCATTAAATAGGAAAAGTTGAGAAAAGGCATCTACTGTATGGTGCCTTTTATTTAGAATTTTTAAAGGCACAAAACAATATTACCTCTTCTACGGAGGTACATACCTATGTGGAAAAAGCACAAAAGCATGCCTGAGAATGATAACACCCCACCTTTAGGATAGCGATGCCTCTGGAGAGAGGAGAGGGAAGGGGATAAGGTATCGGTGAATTGTATTCGTATAAAAAGAGAGGGGGGGAGGGGGTCTAGAGCCAGTATGGCCAAAAGTTGACCTCTGACTCTCTTCGTGGTGGCCACATGGGTTCTAGTTTTCCTGCACTTTTAAATGTTTGAAACGGATCCCAATGAAAAAGCTAAAAAGAAAGCCCTTTGCAGAGGGTGCGCTCCTCAGTAGAAGAAACAGCATCTATATCGTAGGGACCGGGTCGGCTGAAGTGAGCGGCATGAAGGTTAAGGCGTTCAAGAAACCAGGGGACGCAACTACGCGTAAGTGCGGGCAGATCTGGGGGACGAGGAAGCCTAGTAGAGGTAGTAACTGGCCTGTGTTGGCCAGAAGGGCAAGAAACAGCGAGAGCAGAGAGTGAGAACGCGGCTGATGTTCCCATGTCTGCGCCGCCTGTCGGAGCGTAGCGTGAGGGCCGGTGGGAAAGAAGAGCTTCGCTGGGTGGCTTGGGACACCCGTCACCTCCTCCGCGCGACCGAAACAGGAAACGGCCTGGTGGCGTTAGCTCTACAGCATCCTTGACACTGTCTTTTCACCTTGGCAACTACGCCCCGGTCTCCTCGAGTGACACCCAAGGTCTTGGGCCTTCATTTGTTCGTTGTGTTAGCCTCAAACCAAGACCGGGGCGACAGGAAGTTGGTGGAGGTCAGGGCTGCTGCAGTGACACTCATGAGTAGGCCATGAATGCTCGTCGCCCTTGGTAGCCCACGCTCCAGCCACACGCTCTGACTTCCTGCGATTCCCACAGGTGCCCTGCCTTCCCCTTTCCAGAACTCTCACTTCAGTTATCTCCATTGGGTCTCACGGCGGTACCATCAAGTAGGCAAAGCAGGTATTATTCTCATCGTACCCGTGGGGAGACGTACTCACAGGCCAAGGCTGTGGGGAGAGTCTCACGCATCCCCCCACCCCACCCCACCCCCCATTTCCTGGGCTCAGAAGACCGGAACCATCTCGTACTCCTCTCTGTCCACTCCTGCCTCCAGGAGGGGGCACCTCGTGCAGGTTGCTTCTACCAAGTGTCTGTTTACGTTTCTTCCTCTCTGCTTCCTGTTCCCTCATCCGGGTTTGGATGCCCCGTATTCCTTGCCCGGATTACAGCTGGTGAGCTGAACTCCAGATGTCGCTTCTCCCCCGCGGCAGCCTACCCCGTCTCCTCCCTCTAGACTAAACTTCCTCAGACATTGCTTTCCTTAGGTCATTTCCCTGCTCAAAAACCCTCTGTGAGCCCCTTTCTTCCTTCTACACCGAAACGGAAACTCCTCGGCCAGGGGTTCAAAGCTCTCCTCAATCTGAGCTCGCTTTTTCTAGTCAAGCACCGCGGGCGGGCGCTTTCAAAATAAAAATGGCTGCCAAGTCCGCCTTCAAACCGGCAAAGGTTTGTGTTTTGTATTTTATCTTTTTAGATGCTCCCGCTCGTCACGGGCGGGAGAGACATAAAAGCCTCTTCTCTGCTGGTGGACACGTTAATGGGTATAATCTTTTTGGAAGGCAGTGCGGTTGTAAGAATCACGAGCTCTTGACCTAATACGCCTGTTTCTGAAAATGTATCCTAAGGAAGCAATCCGAAATGGAGAGTAATCTTTATGCCTAAAGATGTGTGAATTGCACTCTTATTTATAGTTACGAGCAGTTAGATATAACCCTCCAGTGGCTTTTTCCGGCGCTTGGAACAAAACCTTAAATTCTTACCATGGCCTGTGGTCATTCATGGTCGGGCCTTGCGAACCCTCCCCTGTCCTGCTTGCTAGCTAAAGTCTGCAGTGGTCTTTTCCCTGTCCCTGAAACTCATTGCTGCCCCGGGGACTTTAGAGATCCTCCTCCCTATGTGCCTCAGATACCCCTTCCAGATCTCCAAATAGCTCACCTTTCGCTGTCTTTCGGGTCTCTGCTCAGATGTCATCTCCCAAGAGAGCTTCCCCTAAACCCCCCCCCCCCCATTAACCCATGGTTCCCTTCACCTGGTTTAGTTTCTTTACGGACTTTATTGTTCCTTTAAATTACTTATTTGTAACTCTCTAAAACCATAATCGGAGCCCTTTGTAGGCAAGCGTTCGTTTGTCTCGCTTAGTCCGATATCGCCAGATCTAGAATAGCGGCTGGTATGTAGTCGGGGCTCAAAAATAGCACATGAACGGGCGTATGGTTGTTAAAAAGTGCACTTTAAGAAGAATAAAGGGAAAATAGCTGGGAGGAAAGATTGTACGTTTGTTTTACATTTTCCTTATGCTTTCCAGTATTTCTCACGTTTTCCTTATTGGATGGCTCTCTTAATCAGGGGAAATATAAACCATTTGACAAAATACAGCCTGTAGCCTGGGCAGACCCATTGCATCGCCATTTCAGAACAAGCATGATTTCAGCGGCCCCTGTTAATCCTTTAAACCTCAGCTCAAGGCCCAGTTCCTCCACGGTGCCTTCCTGTGTATTCTGGTTCTCACTGGTCTCCCTCCCACCCCAGACTTTGCATTTAATTGGGTATGCTGGGCTACATGTACTCATCCTCATTCAAGAAACACTTCCTGTTTGCTGGGGTGGGGGTGGGGGGGAGGGATGATATATGTGCATTTGGTAGGGGTTCGCCTCGCCAAATCTGTTTCCACATTTGTCAAACGGAGACACAGAGACCCTGCGGGCTGGCTGTAAATGTCAGGATGTGAAGTGGCCCGTGCGGTGCTAACACCCAGCAGGCCCCCCGGTAAGTGGTGTTATTATTGGATGTGGTGTGCCCTTGACGTTGGCTCTTGAAAGATGCCCCACCTCCTTTCTCTCCACACGGTGAACGGCCTGGGTCCCATCACCTCCAGAAGGGGGGGGCGGTGTCCGAGCTCTGCTGCATGGTGAAGGTGCTGTTCAAAAGCCTGGACCCAGAAAACACAAACAGGTTGCCGGGCTCAAGGTTGCCTAGAGCTCGGGTAGTATGACAGAAGTAGCTGTTTTTGTCTGTCCCCCGGGCTCGCTAACGTAAACATCTCTCCCTCCTCAGGAATTATCTTAGGACCGGGAAGCAGCACGCTGTTTCTTGAAAGAGTCACAGAAGACGACGAAGGTGCCTATCACTGCAGAGCCACCAACCAGAAGGGGTCCGTGGAAAGCTCGGCATACCTCACTGTTCAAGGTAAACCGGCTTCAGAAAGCAACCAGAACCAGCTCAGACGGCTGTGTCCCTGTTCAACTTTCCACCTCCCGGTCTCCCGCTGCCGCCCCAGCCTGTTCCTTTCCCTGACCCCCTCGCCCCTCCCCTGTCGCTCCGGGAAGGGACCTGCTGGGTGGCCTGGCAAGGCAGAAGGGGAAGACACTGGCCGGCCACCCGAACACGGTCTGGGCAGGGAAGTCGTTCCCGGAAGAGAGGAAAGCCAGCTGCCGCCCGAGGGACGGCATTGACCCATAGAGAGTGACCGCGGTGGCCACACCTGTGACAAAGAAACCCAAGGAGGAAGAGGGGTGTAGGTAGAGGGGAAAACCCAGAGTTCGTTCTTTTTCCTTTTCTGATTCCCACGAGTGAGATATCTGTACGCCTCTCTTCTGAGTGTCTTCGTAAGCTGGGTTTTTTTTTTTTTTTAACACGAAGTAGCCTGCAAAATATTACCAGGGAGAAGCAACACATAAAAAAACAGACCACATTTGAGAAAAATATTCCAAGTGCTTCCTCTTCGGAGGCCTCAGATAGTTCGCTGAGCAGCAAAATCCAAAGCGGCCTAATCCTACTCGGGGCTGTGGCCATGTGGCTCCCATTTGGAAACTAGTTTAGACGGCAACTGCAGTCCTCTGATGCCAGAAGTCATGCAAAACATAACATGTACAGCATCATAAAATATCAAATTGACACCTCCTTGGACCTAAATATCTATGGCCTATTGAGGTTTACATGAAAAGATGCAATTTGTTGGGTACTCTGTTTCCAGGCTTCCCGGGAGACCTCAGACTGTGGAAATACTCCTGGCAGGGGAAATAGATCAGTTCTTCTGCCCTGGAAACTTACATGGCTTAAAGATTATAATTCTGAGAATTCAGACTCCTTTAAAACAGAGCATCGTCCCCATTCTTTTTTGAGGAGAGGATTTTATTTAGTTTATTTTTTTGAGTTTATTTTGAGAGAGAGAGAGAGAGCGTGCGTGCATTAATACGCGTGGGGGAGGGGCGGAAAGAGAGAGAAAATCCCACAGGCAGGCTCCATGCTGTCAGCCCTGAGTCCGACTCGGGGCTCGAACCCACGAACCATGGGATCATGACCTGAGCTGAAATCAAGAGTCCAACACTGTAATGGCTGAGCCCCCCAGGTGCCCCAACGAGTAGATGATTTTAGACAGTCTCCTGAAAAATCCCAAAACCACGCTCCCGCAAATCTATACTTCCAGGAAAAGTGGGGAGTAGCATCCCCTAAATACTTACAGTAATGGTCCTGTTTCTCTCCCAAATAATCCTCATGAGTATTCTTTCGACTCATCTGCTTACCCCTGGAGAGAACACCTCCCTCTTCAAAGGATCTTTCATTTACTTTTAAACAAGGACTCCAGATGTGGCCGTCGGGGAGTAACTGTGTCAGGCCAGGGAGGGCCACAGATCTGAGACAGGGGTGGCCACAGAGGGCAAGGAGGTGCCCACTCCGCAGTCCAGAGGGCATTTCCCCCCCCTGTGCTGACAACAGAGCAGTTATGAAGCCCCAGGCAGGAGTGAAATGACTGACCTTCATCCTGTAGCCAAGTGATGGTAGACGAGCATGGGAGCCGGGTTCTTCTCGTGGGCGCCTCAGCCCCGTACCCGCCCTCCTGCCCTGCATCCCTACTCTCCTCTGCCTCTGCCAGGGAGCCGGGGTTGGCATCCGACCAGCCGGGCAGCTGATGGCTTGGGAGAAGGCCTTGCCCGGAGGGATATTGACACAAGTTTATAGGTCTCCACGGAGACTTTTCTTCCTTTCCCTTCGCCTTTTCTGCCAGGCTGATCTGGGTTTCCCGGAAGCCCCGTCGCTTCAAGGCATCTGTGCGTTTCTTCTGCCCACAGTCACGACCACCCCCCTCCTATTTGTCACAAGTCTACCCTCTGGGAGTAGTCCCCCCTGCTGGGAGGCTTTTTCTGCCCACAGGCGGAGCCATGGCACCGTGGAGGCTCCCAGGCTGGCCTAGGAGCCCGCACTCTGGCCATCAGAGAGCCTGACTCACACCCGCCGCTGAGGGCGGCCCCATGCGAACACAGCCCAGAATGTCTTTTGTCCGGGCGCCCTCCCCATGGCAGCCTGATGCTCCTTCTCCCCCGTGTCCAGTGTAGATTAGATACTTTGTACTCAGCAGCGTCCTCCAGGATCAACAGCTGACTCGGATACCCACCCTCTTCTCTGCCCTCGCTCTCCATGGTTCTTGAAGCTTCTCATCAGTACTTCCTGTATTCTGTCTTTGGGGGTTAATTAGGCGTCCGTAGGCCTGTCTTCCCTACTGAACTGTAGACCTTGTGAGGCGGGAGTGGGGTCTGACATACTTTTGTACCCCACGCCCGTGCCCAGCACTTAGCAGGAGGCTTTATTCGGTTATCTTTCTATGCAGACGTTGCTACGTAACGGGCATCCCTGATCCCATGAGCGCCGTAAGAATCCAAAGAAGTAACCAGTATTATCTTCAGTCCACAGACGGGAAGATGGGCAGTCCAGAGGGTTAAGTTATTTGCCCAAAGTCACATGACACACGCACGGTGAGGCTGACCGGGGTCCGTGTCCCGTAGCTGTGGAACATTGCCGCCCTCCCTCCGGGCTTCCCACCCCTGATGTGCCGCGGGGACTTGTCCTCGAGGCCTTGGCCTAAAATCGAGCTGTTGGACTTTTCCCATTACGTCCTGTTATTTGGGTTTCTCTCTACCTGGTTCTCATTTCCTGCAGTGATTCCTTTTCCCACTACACGCTCCTCTGGAAAGCCAGACAGCATTAAGAATCTGGCTGCCACTGATCATTTCCACACGTTTCCATCGGCCTGGGTCATTTGCTTCTGAGGAAAGGGGAGACAGTTGCCCACGTCAGCTGCCGCTACGGAGGTCCTGACCCTGTCCTCTCCCGACGTCATCTCTCAGCCTCCCAGGCAGCCTACCTACTTCTCTCTCCTTCGATCATCTTCCAATTCTAGAGGATCTTTTTTATTTTATTTTATTGTCTGTATTTTTTTTATTTTTGAGAGAGAGATCTGAAGCGGGCTCTGCGCTGACAGCAGCCAGCCTGATACGGGGCTCAGACTCCCAAACCTCGAGATCATGACCTGAGCCAGAGTCGGATACTCAACCGACTGAGCCACCGAGGCGCCCCTACCGTGATCCTTTTGAATGACTAATCTTACGACAGATGACTCCCCTGCTTCAAATAGGTAGTGGCTCCTGATGGCCTGTTTTCCTCATCCAGGTCCTTCCTGGCCTCCTGCAGCCTCGTGGCTCATCCCTCCCTTCACACCTGAGCTCCCCAGCCGTGCACCTGCCCGGAACCCCCTGTAGATCCGCTGTCCCTCATCTGCCTGCCCACAGCGTCTTCCTTTAGTCTCCACGGCCTTCCTTCCCGCCTCATTCTCCCCCGGACAGCCCTACTCATTCGGACAGCTCACTTCTGCTCTTGCTACAGGGGGAGGGGAAGGGTCCTCCTGCCTTACCATCATCTCCCTCTGTGCTCCCAGAGCACTTGACATATACCTTTGACGCGGTGCTTACCACGTTCACTCCTCTATCCCAGAGCGTCTGAAAAATGTATCCGCGGGTTGATCCATGTAGAAAACCACCACTGAATGTCTGAAAAGAGACATACGTCAATATCTTGCAATTTCTGGATATATATATATATATATATATATATATATATATATATATATATATATTGCAGTATCTGGCAATAGACTTAAGCCAATCCCAGTTCGCCGGTAACTCAGCAACGTATTTATGTGCCCCGGGCTGGGCAGCGTAAGGAAGTGTAAGCCATCTCCCCTCCCCTCCGGGGGCCTTGAAAACCTAGCTGGAAGGAGATTAAGGTGCACACGGAAACCATTAGAGCCGGATCAATAGGCACTTTGAGCTCCTCCCCAGGGTGAAGTCGAAGTGCTAGTTTGCAGCCAATACACCACCCAGGTCTGCTAATCAGAGCTCAGGGAGGTCGCAGAGGCAAGAAGGGACGTGGGTAGCGAGCCGGGGTCTAAAGGAAGCCTCGGAGGACGTCGGATCGGCAAGGTGAACGGGGCAGTGAGCTATGAGGCAACAGTGCACCTTCTATGTTGTGTCCCTTGGCAACGACAAAGTCTAGGTGATTTTACCTCCTTCCTGGTGGCCAGCCCGCTGGGTTTTCTGAAGAACTGGTGCTTTTGACTCATGACCTCTTTTCCCTGATGTGGCGTTGATCTTCAGTAGCGTCTGGGGAAATGATCACGTTTACGAGGTGCCTACAGACTTGACGTACGCGGCTCTTTCTTTTCACCCGTCACTGTCCCCGGCTGCCGTGCTCTTTGAGTTCTTGTGTCTGCTTTTCATGTTTTTCTGCCTTCTTCCTTGCTCTCTTTTGTAGTTCCCCCCTACCCCCTGCTCTCCGAGTGACGGCAAAACTCCCCTCTCCCCTTAAAAACAGACGGCCTGATCAAGCGGTCATCAAACTACCTGAAACACTGTACCCGTTCATAAGAGGAGTGTAACATAAATGGGACCGTATCCTACTAGGGTAATGATGGAGCAGTGTAAGGAAATGAAGATTGTTAGTCTAAAAACTAAGGGGCGATATTATTGTTTTCCGTAAATGTTTAACAAGCTTCACCCCCCGGGGAGACTTTCTAACTCATTCTTTGGTACACCAGAAAAGATACCCGGAACCAAGGAAGGGAGGTGGTGGTGATGTGTCAGGAGGTAGGTGTCAGCTCCATACATAATTTTGGATAAGGAGATTCCTAAAAAGTGGCTCTTGGGTGAATCTTATTAGTCAGATGCCGTATCTTGAGTGGAAGTCCTCGAGGCTCACTGAATGAAAAGTTGGTCCCCGGATGCTCTTCAGAATAGCTCGATGCGGTACCTGCTCACTAATTTTATCACTGAAATTAGATCCTGGCTCTCTGGTGGCTGTGAAACGTTCCCTAGCTTCAGACTTGATTTCCTAAAATACGCACGCACACCCTGCAAGCTGACCTATCTTGTCAGGTGGGGTTTAGGAAATGAAACCGAGCAAATGAGTTGTGTCTGCGGCTGTGTTTAACAGATTTGAAGAGGTTCGTGAATTAGCCAGGAAGGAAACTGTCTGCTCTTTTTATTTCCCTTGAAAAAGGATTCTTATACTCATAGATAAAACAATGTGTTATTTTTGTATCTGAAAAGGATGAGTGGACTGTGGAGTCAAAGTAGCTTCTTTAAATAATCCCAGGTCTTGTTTGCTTTGGACGGTCCAGGAGCACACGTGCAACTCTCAGAGGGGAAGTTCTACCGTTAAAAACAACAACACAAAACTGTCAGTAACCAAAATAATTTCTGAAATTGACATAGCCCTCAAGAGCCCATGGAACGCAGTGGGACCGTTTCAATGAAAGCGGGGCACGTTTTCACCCAAGGACTTAAGATAAACTCGACTTTAGAGTTATTCTTGCAAGTAAGAACCACAACGTGTGTGTAAATACATTCTGATGACAGATTTAAGCCTTGCTATTGAAGTACGGTTTCAGTAGCCCTTACAATTACACAGGAGAAAATTCCACGTTAGACATTCTTTTGGGGACGACGGATGGATAGGAAAATCATGGAAAGCACCAAAGGACTGCCTCAGGGTCCTGCAGTCGAAATGGAAAGGCATCAGAGGTGAGATCTGTAAATGTTATGCCGTAATGATTGCACATTAACACATTTCAGGAAAGGACCCACACAGCGGGAAACATACGCTGTGTTCCTTAATAAATTCTGAGAGTACAGAATAGGAAAAGCTCAAAATTATCTCAGGTATGCAGTGCCTCCCTTTTATCCCCCTTGGCCAGGCCAGCCTTCAGGTCTCGTTTCTTTTTGACACTCCTCTGAGGCTGGACGGTCCTCTGCTTTGGCTCCTCTCTTCCTGAATCCTGCCCCAAATTCACTACCCACCCCCCCACCCCCCCACCCCACCCCCCAGCTAGCCTGGCACTAGGAAGGATGTGATAAACTAATTCACATGAAGATGCTGGCGATTGATGTTACTGTTCTCCTGGGTGTTGGCAATTTAGAAGGGTTCCCGAGGAGAGACCAGCGCTGGCAATGGAGACATGAACTCTCTACTCACTGATTTCACACAGGAGGGCCAGAGGACGGGATGTGCATGCCTTCGTGCTTGAGTCTAAACAATGACATCAAGCTGGCCTTGATCAGGAATTCAAAATATGGTGATGGAATTCAGCCATGGTATCTTCTGCTCATTGAACATGCGTTAGTCTAGCTAACTTTGGTGACAACCCAGTGGGGATTTTTTTTTCCCATTGGTGGGCAAGAATCTGAAGCACAGAAGGATTTAGTACTTGGCTCAGGGTTCCGAAGCTAGGAGGGGTGGAGCTGAGCACTGAACGTGTGGGGCAGAATCATTCCGCTCTACTGCCTCTGGGTTGGAAGGCAGGCGAGGACCCCCCGCGTGAAGCCCGGTCATCACCCCTCCTGAGCGTGTGCCCTTGGGCCAATTACTTACCTTCCTGGTGCTTCCGTACGTTCATCTGCAAAACAGACGTTAGTAATGGTACACCAGCCTTACTGGGGTGTAAGGATTAACACGCTTCGAACACTATCTGCCATATAATCGAAGCTTTTTAAATATTAGCTAACGTTGCTGTTTGTTAACATGTTAAACCACATTAACTTCAACAGAACTTTCTGCATTACAGTCTTCCAACACTTAACCAGTGAGTCACCCAAATGGTGTTCCAGACCACAAAATTCCTCTGTGGCCTAAGGAGTTTAGCTTTACTAGCTTTCCTAAAAATGTGTCGTCGAGCTGAAGGCACGTGATGGCAATCTTAAATACCTTTTACCTAGAACTATCCTTGAAAGCTCACTTCTGAAAGTTTAATTTGAGTAGTCTTTCCATGTCACTCTCCTTAAGAGAGGTTCCAAATTGGTGTCCAAAGATTCCTCAAAAGCTTTATAAATAGTATGAAAGCCAATGTTATTAGTCCAATAAGCCTTAGAGAAATTAGCTGGGTTATTGGTTATTGGATTTTAGATAACAAGGGGTAGCACTGTTTGCCCGGCTCATGTGGAGAATCAGGTCGACGTATGTCTGATCAATTTTCTTTTCATCCATAGAGAAATATTTATTGAGATTTCCACTGGGCCGGTGCTGGGGAGGCAAATGAACACAAAACACACCCTTCTCTTGATGTCTTAAGAGCTTCATGGGCGAGAAACCCACATAAACAGTTTTCTAAAAATAATGATAGGACCAGAGAACAACTTCTAAGCCACCCTGGCAGGTACGAGGCGAATTGCTCAGGGAAGGTCGTGACTCGGTTGTCTGCAGAAAATGATCGCTGTTTGGGTCAAAGTCTGACTAGTTTTAGGGGAAAAAAACCCTGTGATGTATGCAATAGGTTTGGATGAAAATGAAATCATCTCGTATAGTACTTGAAGCCCACAAGATAAGGATCTTTTAAAAAAGGAAAAGGGAGTGCTGGGAAGGGGGGAGTGGGGGAGAACCTTCAAAAGAATAGCCCTCAGGGCACCTGGGTGGCTCAGTCGGAAAGCGTCTGACTTCTGATTTGGGCTCAGGTCGTGATCTCACTGTTCGTGGGATCGCGCCCCAAGTCGGGCTCTGCGTCGACAGCATGGAGCCGGCTTGGGATTCTCTCTCCCTCTCTCTCGCTCTCAAAATAAATAAGCGTTAAAAAAAAATAGCCCCTACTAGGTTCATACATTTCACCTGTGAGCCAGGGTCCTGTTGTGACCCCCGCATTCGAAGGACGAGCAAGCCGGGGCCTAGGGTCCTGGGTCGAAGACATAGCTGCTCGCTTCCTGCCCTTTCCAGGTAGAACTCGTCCTGTCTCAAGTCAAGGCAGGTCCCCGAGCCGGAGGCCCTGGTCTTCTGCTTAGGGAGTTCTGCTAACCTCCTGGGAAGGACCACCGGTGCTCACTGTGGTGTGAGTCGAGTGCCCTGGCCCTGCTGCCTGTCGATTCCGGCAGCCTGGCACCACACCGTGCCACGTGTCAGGGTCGGCGTGTCACCGCCACAACACAGAGTCCGGGCCCCGTGCAGCGTGAACAGCCGCCACCATCAGAAAGGCGCAGGGCAAGGCAGCGGGACTCAGCAGGCGCACAGCCTCTGGACGAGGTACCTCACCCCCCAGGAACCAGTGCATCCCCTGGCTGGCGTCCCCCCCTTCCTGTCCCGAGAGGGATGGTCTGAAGCTTGAAAGGTAACTGACATGGAACACTCTGTGCCCCAGGGTTAGCGGAGTCTGTAAGCTAAAAGTGCAGTCTTCCTAACTCTTCAGATTGGCCCCATTCTTGTCAATATCCCATGTAAAACTAAGCTCGCAGCGTGCCCTGATGCTGGCTTTCACACACCGCATGTGACAGGAACGTCCCTGAGACCCAGTGCTCACTCCTAGTTGTTGTCAAATCCCACCCACGTTTCCTCTGGCCTCCTTTCGCCTGCCATGTACAGCTGGGCCGTTTCATGGGCTGAGCTCATCAGCTGTCACCAGCAAGTTGAAGCTGGGTCCCGCCAGGCAGCGTGTGGACGTTTGACCTCTGAGAAAATATCCAAGAGCTGTATAGGAAGGGATGATGCTGACTTGAAGTCCGTCTACTCAACCTAAGGCTCTCCTAATGGTTACTTTGCAAACACAGCCTGGGACTGAGCTATCAAGAGCGGCAGGGATCGAGCACAGACACTACATCGTATCTGGTTAAATTCTTGGTTTTCAGTAAGCAGTCACAGAATGTTAAATAGACCTTTCTCCTGTAATAAATGTTCATCTTGAGGATGTTTTTTAATGAGTTGGTTCTTGAAATGTGTAAATGCACCCGAGCACATTGGGTCCCACTGAAAGGAATTTTGCCTGAGTAAGGGCTGTGGAATTGCTTTGGGGGTCAACTTCCTGCCCCGTGGAATGCAGTGGGAAAGTTCCCACAGTGGGAGGGGGCCTCTCCCAGGGCATTCCAAGCAGGAGGCATCTGCAGAGCTTTTAGGCGGACAGTACTGTGTCTCAAGATGCTATCAGCATCTCCCAACAGCCAAAGGCCACTGAGGCCTGAGCAGGTCTCAGGCTGTGTGTGTGTGTGTGTGTGTGTGTGTGTGTGTGTGTGCATGTGTGCGCATGTGAATACAGCAAGGCAGCATTCGACCTTTCACATGGGGGAGGAAATCCAAACTCCTATTAACTCGAGCTTACAATATTCCCATCGAGAGGCTGCGTACGAAGAGAAACTTATCATACTTTGAAACTTCTTCAAGGAGGCTGTTCTCATTCGCACGAGGTTCGGGGAAACTTAGCCGCAGGCCAGCAAAGCTAGGCGTCGTTGAGCCAAACTCACTCTTGCACTCACCCAGTATTCTCAGGGTGCCTACTGGGCGCCAGGCCCCCTTCTAAACACCAGAGACATAGCAGCGAACGAGAGAACCCCGGCCCTACCCTCTGCTCCTCCGCTCGGAACGTTGAACGTATTTATCTGTTCAGACTGTGAGCTCTAGACCGTCCATGCCTTTCATCCACCACCACGTACTAGTATCTAGAACAGAGAGTGCCACGTAGGTGGTGTTCCGTGGGCTTCTTGGACTAATACGCACGAACAGGAATTTGACCTTGAACCCTCTGAAAGCTTCATGAGACGCTTTGGACTCAAAGCCAATCATAATTTATCTCCTCGCTCACCCAGTCCGATGAGGGGGCGGATAAAGACGACGCGGAGGTGGCCGCAGCCCCCAGAAGCCGCCGTTCTGGTAGGGAAACAGAGTCCCGAAGCGCGGAGGTGCAGAAAGGGCTGGGAGGTGTGAGAACCTACGAATGTTTTGATGTGATCGGAGCAAGTGGGAGAGCGGCAGGGGACGGAGCTGAAGAGATAGGCGGGGCTGGGCACGAAGGACCCAGGGATGTGGATTTTTATCCCCACGGCTGTGGGGAGCAGAGGTGGTGGTGATGGAATTGACACAGAGGCGAGATCACGCTGGCCCAGAGTGGAGGAGAGCCTGGCAGGGGGGCGGGGAGTCGAGCCTGGTCAGGAAGCCAGTGCTGCGGTCCAGGTGACAGCTGGCGGGGCCTTGATGTAGGCAGTGATAGCGGGGCAGGACAGGAGGTGACAATTTCCTGAGCCATGGGAGGAGAGCCGGCAGGACTTTGTGTCGGCCTGGACGGGGAGAGAATGTGGATTTCCCCTCTAGACTAAAAGGTTTGCCCAGCGGGGACTGTGGCAGGAAGTGCATGTGCTCGGTGGCTGGATGGATAAGAGGAGAGAAGGAAACGGCTCGGGTTTCTAGCTCGTGTGTTTTCTGTTCTTCACAGATACTTCACCGGCCCCAGCTGCCTGCATGCGGCTTGTAGTTTAAACCCTGCACGCCGACGCTCGAACTCTGCGGGCTGGTCCTGACCTGTCCTTGCCTTATACTGCCTGCTCTGCCCCCTCATGTCCCAGTTTTGGGTCTCCACTCATGCCGGCCCCTCTGCCTGTAGGCCCTCCCCCGCCTCGTCTCCGTGGGCCACCACCCACTTCAATGTCGCCTCTTCCAAAGAGCACTAGATTTCCTCCACCCTTGAAACTCTTACTCCGTGTCTTCGTATTGGCCTTAAGTCTTTTTTTTTTTAACGTTTATTTATTTTTGAGACAGAGAGAGACAGAGCGTGAACGGGGGAGGGGCAGAGAGAGAGGGAGACACAGAATCAGAAACAGGCTCCAGGCTCCGAGCTGTCAGCCCAGAGCCTGACGCGGGGCTCGAACTCACGGACCGCGAGATCGTGACCTGAGCCGAAGTCGGACGCTTGACCGACTGAGCCACCCAGGCGCCCCTGTATTGGCCCTAAGTCTTGGTTGGGTTGCGAGTGATGAGCTCCGGGAGAGTGACACCTTTCTCTTGTTCTCCTTCCCGTCGCCTCCAGATGGAATGTCGCTTCCAGTAGAATTTAGGACCTCCTTGTTGAATCGAAACAAAGAGCCCACAAGATGAATCCCTCATCTAGGAAACAAGGATATTATTGCTACCTACTCCTTAGGGTGGTTGTAAGGGCTTGGCATATAGTAGGTGCTCAATAAATGATACCATTCATTGGGGCGCCCGGGTGGCTCAGTCGGTTAAGCATCCGACTCTTGGTTTGGGCTCAGGTCATAGGATCTCGCGGTTGGTGAGTTCGGGCCCCACCTCAGGCTCTGTGCTGACAGTGTGGAGCCTGCTTGGGATTCTCTCTCTCCCTCTCTCTGCCCCTCCCCCGCTGGCACTCTCTCTGTCTCTCAAATTAAATACATAAACTTAAAAAAATGATACCAGTCACATCATTATTTCTTTTTTTTTTTTATTTAAAAAAAATTTTTTTTTTCAACGTTTTTTATTTTATTTTTGGGACAGAGAGAGACAGAGCATGAACGGGGGAGGGGCAGAGAGAGAGGGAGACACAGAATCGGAAACAGGCTCCAGGCTCCGAGCCATCAGCCCAGAGCCCGACGCGGGGCTCGAACTCACGGACCGCCAGATCGTGACCTGGCTGAAGTCGGACGCTTAACCGACTGCGCCACCCAGGCGCCCCACATCATTATTTCTAAAAAGAGTGAGTTCCATTTGTTCTTCCCTAGCTTAATACTAAGCCTCTGCCTCCTTGTAATGAGGTTCAAAGGCAGTCCTTTGAAATTCATGGGAAATTGTCCCCTGGAACCAGTAAGTAGGGGACCACTGTTCTGGCCCACTGGGGCATTCCTTTACAGATCCCAAAGATCTTCCTCTCTGGAGGCTTCTCTTGAACACTTTGGGTCTTTTCTCGTCTGGTGCTGGAGGAACTGCTCAGCTTTAGATCTCTGCGTGATTCCGGGAAATGAGGTGCTTGGGAAGAACCCCCTTCTCGTCACAGCCCCTGCAGGCTGGCTTCTGTTTCGAAGGTCAGAGACAGAGCCAGAAGCAAGGAGCAGGAGGTGGGCCAGTTGGCCGGCTGTTCCAAAAGGAGTGAGCAGGCAATGGTGATGGTCCTTGAGTTTTATTTTTATTTTTAAAATCAAAGTAGAAGAATTTTGTGAGTCCCAGAGGAGCCCTTTTGTGTCGTTTTTATTCTTAGGCATTTTTCTTTAGAATTTCCTCTAAAACCCATGAGGAAGAGCTCACATATTCCAGATTTAGCACTTTAATGGGCTTTTGTTCCCGCCTTCATTTTTTTCCTTTTTAAAAATTTCTCCTCGGGGGGCGCCTGGGTGGCTCAGTCGGTTGAGCGTCCGACTCTGGCTCAGGTCACGATCTCACAGCTCGTGGGTTCGAGCCCCGCGTCGGGCTCTGTGCTGACAGCTCGGAGCCTGGAGCCCGCTTCGGATTCTGTGTCTCCCTCTCTCTTCTGTGTCTCTCCCGTTCGCGTTCTGTGTCTCTCAAAAATAAACGTTAAAAAAATTGTTCTTTAATTTCTCCTCGGATTTTGAAGTAGCTATTTCTGGGATTACGACATTTGCGAGCTCAGCCACAGAATTTCTGAAACTCCCTTTAATTTCCGCGTGAGCTTAGGATGGTGAAATATCATGCGCCCTGCTGGACTCGGAAGGTGAGGGGAGACCCGTCCCAGAGACCAACCCTTGAGCCGCCAGGCTGCATGCGCCGTGGCGAACCATTTAGGGGCATTTGGACCTGTTCTGTAGAATCACAAAGACCCTCGGTTTGATGGTGCTTGTTGAAGACCATCTTGTCTTGCTCCCTCCAGGAACCTCGGACAAGTCCAACCTGGAGCTAATCACTCTGACGTGCACCTGTGTGGCCGCAACCCTCTTCTGGCTCCTGTTAACGCTCTTTATCCGCAAACTGAAAAGGGTAAGAACGGTTCGGATGAAGTTCCGCGCTCCTGTTTCCGTAAAACTCTAAAACGCTCGTCTCGCATCTAGACCCGGCCCTAACCACACGTTAGCCTCTAGTCTCCTTCCCTCCTCTTTCGGTCTCTGACCTGGGGAACACCCGGAATGAATCGTTAAAATGCCTCTCGACCGTCACCCGTAGTATCGAGAGGAAAAGCTCGAGCAGTGAATAGATGACCGTTTCCCGGGAACAGAGGGGACACCGTTGGTATAAAAATGTGTGATAAAACCTTTCAATTCAACACGAGCCCCGCGCAGTCTTTATTTCCTTATTCTCTGCTAAGACGTGCAAAGGCGAATGCAAAATAAAGACTGTCCTCCGACTTGCCTCTCCTCACATCGTAGGATTACCAACAAGCGCACTGTGGTTCCGAGCTCTCGGAGCCCCACCATACAACTCAGTTCTTCAGTGGGAGGGTCAGGCTGGAACGCAGGCCGTCAGGTTTCTGTCATTCAGCCTGCAGCACCACGTGCTTCTCTGCAGTTCTATGGGCTAAGGAGCCAACAGCCCTTCACCCATCCGTGCCTCAAATATTTACTGGAGAGGAGACTGGCTTTACTCCGTTTCACAGACAAATGTGAGCCTGCCGTTAGAGGCAGCGGACGGAAAGATGTGTAAGGGGGTGGTCAGGCAGAGAAGGGAGGGAAGAGTGTCACAGGCAGACAGAAGAGCCTGTGAGAGGCCGGGGCAGGGCCGGGACCCCGCGGGAAAGAGAGACTCACGGAGGCCAGCGTGGCTGCAGCATGGGAACCGGGTGGGAGGTGAGGCCGGAGAGGAGGGGCTGTAAAGCCGGGTGAGACAGTAAGAAAGGTAGTCTGTATTCTGGAAGTAAAAGGAAGCCTGGGGGGCGTGAGGGCGAGGGCGGGGAGGGGTGTTGTTCCACAAAGGCAGGCAATCCGAAGTGTAGGAGATTTGCATCTGGAAAGAGAATTTTGGCTGCTGTGAGAATGGGCCAGAGGAGGCAAGAGTGAGTAGAGAGGAACTTTCGCCGAAGACTTGATAGGAGTCCAACTAAGAAAGGATATGAGCTTCGTCCAAGTGACTAGGATCCAGAGCTATTTCGCAGGTAAAACAGAACTTGAAAAGCATCAAGGAGGCCTCCTCCATTGCTAGAGACTTATCAGCCCTTATTATCGTGTCGTGTCTTAGGACAAGCTTTTTTATGTGGTGTGTCCGGTAATTCTTCCAAAAAATGCAAAGAGGTAAGACATACTATTATTCCCATTTTATAGAGGGAGAAAGTGAGCCCCAGAGAGGTAAAATAACTTGTCCAAAGTCACAAAGCTGGTTAGAGTGGGAGCTGAGTTTTGAACCAAGGTCGCTCGACCTTACCTAGACTTGTAACCAAAACCAACAAGGTGTCCTTCATAGCCGTTGAAATGAGAGGCGAGGATAGCAGGCGTCCTCCGTGGTGAATAGGGACCATCAGGGGTCCGCCGTGTGGAATGATGGGTTTTGAGATGTGACAGCTAAGGCCACACTGCTTTAGGAGGAAACAGAGGCCACGCAGTGGCATTGACAGGGGAGAGACATCATAAAGGGAAATGGATCAAACTTGCCAAATAGATTAGACCCGCCAAATCTGGAAGGCCCGTTCGGAGGCCACAAAGGAGGGACAGAGAGAAAAAAACTTCAGAGAAAGTGAGGTTTAGAGAAAGAGTTTGAAGGTTGCAGTTGGAAGGAAAGCAGCAGAAAAATGCAGCCCACCACACTCCTCCCCACACCCCGGATTAGGGGAGGAGCACAGAGGGGCAGAGTAGAAATAAAACTGGAAAGGTGAATTGGGTCTAAATTGAAGATGGCCCTAGTATTTCTAAAAATCTGAAACCTTGAGTTCAATAAGAAAGGATGAGAGCAAGAAAGGATTCTCTCTCCAGAAGGGAATGCTTATAAAATTTGAAAGGTGATTAATTGTAGGAGACAAGGAGATACAAGTCCTCAAAAACTATTTCCATGTGGTTTCTCTAAACCGCAAGTGAATTCCTGGTTGATACGGACTGGACGTTATCCTTTTAATCCCCACCCTGCAATAGGCCAGTGTTACAATTACAGCTAACGTGGATCGTTGATTGATGCTTACTGTATACCACGCCTTGTTCTAACAGCTTGGCATGGATTATTTCCCATAATATTCATAACAGCCCTAGGAGATAAGGACTGTCATTATCACTATTTCACAGATAAGGAAACTAAGTTGAGAAGGGTTAAGCAACTTGCCAAGGTTATGTGCTGGTCCAGAGTTGATCTGTGACTCAGATCCGGCCCGCCAGCCTCAATGCCTGGCCTCTGAAAGTGCTTAGCTGTGCAACCTCCATGCCAAACACCTAGTAGCTGCTCAGTGTTAGTGTCAATCGAAAGAATAAATATTTGCCGACTAAGGTTCTACGATCCCACTCTCCTCAACCACTTGTGTGGTGTTGCCTCTCACCTGCCTGATTGAGATAAACCATAAAATCCCATAGGTGCCAGATGGGGAGATTGTCTCTCTTTGCCCGGCCCCTTGCCTCGCTCTCAACACCCCTCCCAAGCTCCCCACGCGCTCTCCGGAAAAGTGAGCTGTCCCTTGTTGGGCTCTCGCTGTCCTGTGCCCTTGGAAGATGGGAGATTGTTTCTCGTCGGATTGTTTCGACTGGACATGGAAAAGCGTACTCATAAAACCTCTTCCAGCGGCTTCTCTAGCGCACACCGGCACGCTGGGATAGGGGTTTGTATTCCTTTCCAGTCTTACAGACTCACACCATTGTCCGACAGGCTGGCCCCTACAAGACTGGCACCGATGGCAAATGTAGCTGGTGACGAATGTGCTCCACATCCTTCTCTGTTTTCCCCTCGTCGTGGAGGCTGGGCCAGCCTTTCTGCTTTGAGCGATTTGTCACACATTTTAGTGATAATTCCTGTGAGTAGGAGACCGATTGCAAGTGATGGATGAGGTGAGCTGTGACAGCCCAGGGCAGGGTGAGTTAGAGCTGAAGAATGTGGGCGAGCGTGACATGGTGTGTATGGAGAGGGTGTCTTCTCTCCTGAACTCTGGTCCTGCTGAGGGAAGGGCGACGCAGGACGGGCCCGAAACTCATTGAAAGGCAGTTTATGCGACTCCTCGGCGAGGCTGATCAAAGCCCACCTTATGTGGGCAAGCATACTTCCTTTCTGTCCTGCCCACAGAAATGCCATCATCAATTCTACACCGAATGAACAGGCAGTACACCCACTGCTATGACTCTAAGACACTAAATGCAAATCCACTCATCTGTGATCTGAAATAAAGGATATTTTCTGGGCTCGATGTGCCTTGCCAAGATAAAATAAGGGCCTGAAGGGAGACACCCGCCTTGTTTCACGTCCTACTGATGCCAAACGCGATCAGGACATGGCTGTGTTTGAATCTCAGACCCAGTTTACCCCTTGGCCTTTGAAATAATCAACTTCTGTTTCTTATCGGAGGTAAATCTTACTGTGTTCTCACTGACGGACCCTACAGTTTTTCCGGGGAAGCTGCAGCAACCAAGGGGCCAGGACTTCTGAGTAGATTTAAACACTTCACAGGAAATATGCCTCTTAACCGTCCCAGGGCTCCTGGGTTCACTTCGCCATTCTTGCAAATGCTGAAAAGCCTCAATCCCACTTGTCACCTTGTGACGTATGCTCCTGCTTGTGCAGAATGGCCATGGAGAGGTATTTTCAGTCAGTCGTGTGGAATGACGTTTATGCTTTTTTGGAGAAGGACTATCATATGATAATTGTCTAAGAACAAGCACCCAGGTCACTGGAGAACCTGGGCGCGTGTTATCTGGGCAGCGCGGTGAAGCCAGGCTACCGTAAGGGCTTGTTTAGTGGGAGTTGCACGCCCAAGTGTGATGTGCGTGTGCGTATGCAGAGGGGGACTTTCTGTACCCAACCACACGGTTTCAACGAGCAGCAGGTGTTGCCAGGTACTGTTTTAAATTGGGCATCCGGGTTTTTGTTTTGTAAGTTGTTTCCTTGATAGTGACGTCGCGATCTCTTTCTTTCTCAGTCTTCCTCGGAAATAAAGACTGACTACCTATCGATCATAATGGACCCAGACGAAGTCCCCCTGGACGAGCAGTGCGAGCGGCTCCCTTATGATGCCAGCAAGTGGGAGTTTGCCCGGGAGAGACTCAAACTGGGTAATGTGTTTGTTCAACAGATTCCTAAACGTGCAAAACATGTGGTTTGAGGGCTGCAAAAGTCAACGAGACTCGGGTTCTACCCTCCAGCTGCTCACAGACTAGCAAGGGAGATGGGCACTGGGGTAGATAATCCTAACAGTGCTGGGACAGCAGTACAAGGGGACAGGGCACCTGCGTCTTCTCCGAACACTTTCCCAGCACCTTCTCTGAGCAGCAGATACCCGTCTAAGCCGCGGAGGTGCAAAGGCGTCTGAGTGTCTTGCCTCAGAGGGTAAAGGAGGCAGCCACAAAAGGAGACAGGTGAAGGGCAGAGATGAGTTCCATCAGGAAGCTTACAACTACAGGCACCCTTAATGACCTTTTGGGGGACTCAGAAATTTGTAACCTAGAACACAACTCAAGATGGCAAGGAACAATCCAACCAAACCTTTGGTGAACGCGTCGGTGCCCTTGAAGGCTGTGGGTCAAAAAACCCCTCTGCACAAATCCACAGATTAGGTACTCTGAGTTTTCCTGGGTGTTCAGGATGTCCAGACAGAGAAGAAAGTGCTAGGGGTCATTAGCCTTTCAGGTTTGAAGAGCACGGGCTGTTGTTGCCCAGTTAACATAGATGCTGTAAACATCAGGCAACCGTGCTTTCCCTCAGCTCACCCCCAAGTCCCCCCCACCCCTCCCAGCTCAGACATCACAATGCGAATCGATCTCCAGCCCTCAGTAGTACAAAACAAAAGGGGCCGCGATTACTCTTGCCCAAAATTTTTGGATAGTGGCTTCTGAAAAATTTCCAGTCGCTCTATGTGTGCCAGAATCATTAATAATTGGAACTAGGAACCCAACTCGTGGACCCAGTGTTCCTGGATCTTGTCACCCTCGGCAAAAGAGCCTGTTGTTTTAAATTCAGCTGCGTTGCCTCCCCTCCCCCCACAGCTCGGGCCTTGAAATCATTCCACTTAGGTTTCTTCTTACGTGAGAAAGAATACTTGGCCCGAAGAGTATGTTCTGTTTGGCTTGCGGAAAAAAATTGGAAATCAGTAAGAAGCTGGAGAGACAGGCAAAAGCCAGCAATGGCTGCTGATGGGTGGGTGGGGGGGGGGTGGAAATATCAACTGAATTTAGAGTCGTTAAGGGCAGGTGGTACATAAATGAGTTCCTTCTGCAAGTCTAAATTATATGGCAGCTAGCCCAGCCCCTCAGTGACCTTGGCAAGGAACTGAGATAATTTTCCCACAACCGTAAGCCATTCTCGGGCCACGTTGCTTTCCAGAGTTATTAGTCACCATCAGACATGCTTCTTCCTGTATAGGACAGATGAGCTGTTCAACCCATCTCTTCACCCCTTCGCCTGTATCTATCCCTGTGATCTATATCACACTGAGGGACACTGCTAATCCTTCCACCAGATTTCCCCTGGGGCTCTGTGGGTTTAGATAATCCCGTTTCAGGAGATTCTCCTTGCTGAAGCCCTTTCTTATGGATCTCTTCCTTCCTGGAGATGCCAGGTGTCATGATTTGGCTCATGTGGATGGGAGTGTCTTTGATGGGTGAGAGAAAGGGTGTCCAGTCAGCTCACTGTGTCTTTCCATGCAGAGTGTGGCTGCAAGGGCCAGAAGAAGGCTCCCCCTACTAGCATGGGGGCCAAAGGCCCAAGATTTTTTGGTTCGTAAGCCAAATACATGACAGAAAGTAATCTGAAGTAGTGTCTGGCAAGTGAAAGTAACCAAGATTCTGTCTGGATGGATGGAGAGAAAAAGCTGGTTTGATGGGCAGAGTTATAACGGGGCTATAAACACACACAGAAAAATACACTGTGCGGGGAAATACACAGACAAGTCGCATCTGATTTTTTTTCAGCTGTGTGGACTCTGTCGGTAACTGTTAGCAGCGCTGTTGAGAGAAGCCGGAATTTATGGTACCTGATAGATGCAGTAGGAGTTTGGGTCAAAAGTGCTGCTCTCGTTGAAATTCCTGAAATCCAGGAACAAAAGGAATCTGTTTTGTTAGTGGTTCCTCGCTAAACGTCAGGGAGAATTCAGCCCTTTACCATTTTATCACAGGAGGTGGGATAATGTCGGACAATGCATCTTCTACTGCAAAATAAAGTCAGCGTTGCCTACTATAGGCCACAACACACAAGGAGTCTGGAATTTGCAAGTGGATGGCGCCCGGGCAGGTGTTGCCTCTTGGAAGACCAGCGCTGCGTGGCAGTGGTGCCTTGCACCCTCCCCGGAGTGTCCCCGGGGGCCCTGGCCGGTCAAGGACATCCTTGGAGGAGGTTCCAATAGCCTTTCATTGTATGGCAGCGACCTAGCTCTTTCACAAGCCAGTCGGTGGCATTTGGGTAACACCGAGGAGGATTTTAAGGGAAAAGAAGGATCAGGCAAGGTCAAGCCTGGCTCCCCTGAAGCTGGAACAGTGGGTCCGCCGAAGGATTCCGAGGCATCAGATGATCAAAGAGCCCGTAATAGCTTCATGCTGTTTTATGAGGCAGCAGTCAGGCTTCCGAGAGAAGAGATGGAAAGGCAGAGGGAAGCCAAGTGAGGACGAGCTTATTCTCACTGACAGAAGCAAACTCCCCAAACACCAGTGAAAATGAAGTGTGCTGTGATGGCTAAGGAGGGAACGCGTGTGGGCTGAGGCCGTGGAAGGGAAAAGGGTTCTGCCTGCCCCCCAAGCAGCAAGGGTCTTCACGGTATGTGGAGAGGTGTCCCTAAGATAGAGACCATCTTGATATTTGTCAGGCTCGGGACACTTTTCCTATTAGAAGGTAGAAGGCACTGCAGAAGAAACACGTTCTTTTGCCCTAAAACAGCAAGGGGCAAGCCTTTAGCCAAAATACACCGATCTTTACAAGTCTGGAGAAGGTAGCTGCTGGTACTCATTCTGTACATGATTTCCACGTCCCGGTCCTGCAGGGTCCACCCGAGGCACTTTCATTTCAACCTAGAGTCCCCATCCTGGTCTACTTCATGGACAGTTTTAGCTGAAGGAGGAAGCAGAGACTCTGTCCCTGTCCATGGTGTGCACTCTAGGAGGAATGACCCTTCCCCGTCGCTGCCAGGGGCATTTTGACCAGAGAAAAAGCAAGTCGCGTCACCAATGTTCCCTCCTATCTGTCCCCAGGAGATAGATGCAAAGAGATAGCGACAAAGAGGCTCTTCTGATTACACTGGCAAACCAATTCTTCCTGTGTCCTGGCTAGATGGCCTCGGGGGATTGGTAGTGAGCTGAAGACGCTAAGCAGAGGCAGGGGGAAGTCACCTATGTGACTGAGTCATCGTGCTTAAAAGTATAAAGTTGTAATGTGATAAGGAAGCAGGCAAACTTCCCAAGAATCTTAGAAACAAACACACACACACCTATATCTTTTGGGGGGAAGGGATTGGAGTATGAGGACGGAAGGTTGGTTCGTTAACTCAAGGTGCCTTAGCAGAACAGTCGATAAAGAAGACTAGGCTGAGGGAGGAGGGGTCGTGTTAAATTACCACTCTACCTACCGGGATTTACTTCTGACCAGAGGCATTCTGCTGGCTATTTTTTCCCTAACCAAGAACCAAACAAGAGTGACTTCTTTGGTTCACTCTTCCTCTTGCCATATCCTGCTTGAGGTGTACTTTTTCTCCAGGCTGTATTCAGCTACCTGTTTCCTGATGGTGCAAAAGAAAGTTCCCTGATATAAAAGGGGACTGAGGTATTCCGGCGGGGGGGGGGGGGGGGGAGGTATGCGCTCTTCACGGAGCATCACCCTCACGGTCTCCGACCCATTGGGGACAGGGGGGTTCCTCTAGTTACCCGTGACTGCTTTGAGCATCTCACAAGTTCCCAAATCGCTGCTCTTCATTCTGCATTAACGCACAAGGGGCCTCCTCTGCACCGAGCGCTGAGCTAGGTCCTGGGAAGATTCCCACGTGGTAGATGCCCCTCTGAGTCAAGTGGTCTCATTTCAGGGTGAGGAAAGAAACGTGTTAAAACAGCTGTTATGGCATAACATAACAGGTCCCACGAAAGAAGCCTTACTTTCTTACTGCATTTGGCAACCATTTCTCTGCAGCTTAAACCAATTAACTACCAGTGGTTGGTTGATAGACTCGTGTGCTGAGCCACGAAGGCCTGTACATCATGTAAGGACATGGCTGGCAAGGAAGTCTGAGAAATGACTTAGTGATTTTTTGTAGCTATGGAGCATTATGATAACCAATAGCAGTAACCCCCATTCTCTGTTTTCTTCCTTTCTGCTGAAAACAGATCAGAAGAAATGACCTTCAGAGGCAAGAAAAGGGGCTTAGGTTAAACAGAGGGAGGTCTTGGTAATAACGTCATTAAACAATGGAAGAGACCCCCGCCCCCCTGGGAGGATTTTGTGAAGAGGAAATTGGTCACCCACCCACACCAAATGCATCCTAGGGGCCTGGCCTAGCTGCAAAGGATAACGGCCCCTCAGAAGCCCAGTGAGGAGGTGGAAGAAAGATACCCCAGAAGTGTGTCCCTTACTTTGACTCTTTTGGGCTCAGTTTGTTGGAGATTCCATTCAAAGCTACACGGCTCCCATACACACATAGGTCAAAAGGCACCTTCTTCCCGAAAAAGACTTGTCCTCATCCTGCTGGCTTCGCAAACAGATCAATGCCTTCTTTTCGTTGCAGGCAAGTCACTCGGAAGAGGGGCTTTTGGAAAAGTGGTTCAAGCGTCCGCATTTGGCATTAAGAAATCCCCCACGTGCCGGACTGTGGCTGTAAAGATGCTGAAAGGTATGGATGCTGTAGTCTGGCTTTCGGCCGACCCACTAGATCCCCGAAACACTGCTACACGTTAGCTATGGCCTGGGAACAGACACAAGCTACTTCTGCTCAGGCCACCACACCACTGTCTTTACTGCTGGGAGCCCCTTGGCTTCGGGAGTTTTCTATTAGGCCAGCAAGAGCGCTGAACCAACCCTGTAAATGAAACCATCCAGCACTGTCCCACGGGAAAATGATTTCTGTCACCTCCAAGATCTTTCTCCTCTCACATCTCAGGCTCGAAACTACCAGGGATTTAAGCTCACTGTAACCACAGGTTCAAGATTTTGGAGGGATCCACTAGGACATTCTAAGGGGAAATCAGCTGTGGGTTGTAAATCCCAACGGCTTAGCTGGGGCTTGACCTAACTGTAAAGTGAAATCGTGAAGCCAGAATAATTGAGACCATCAGAACTCTGAACTGTGTGATAGCGTCAGGTCCCAAACACAACACATTTCCTCTTTAGAAATTTACGTAGACGGATAGATAGATAATCTTTCTGGTGTTGAAAGACACAACCACTCAGAGAAGCCCTGGGGAGGTAGGGCCAAATCGCACGGTGATTCGTGATCACCCGCAAGACAGATGAAAATGAGAATAGGTGAAAGCTGTATAAATCAGACATCTCAGGGATGCAGATGTCTTCTAAAGTATAGAGAAGACTTCATTTCCTCACTCGTGATGGCATTTTTATGTTACTTCAACTCGTGTTGAGATTCTTTTTTTTTTTTTTTTAATGTTTATTTTTGAGAGAGACAGAGACAGCGCATGAGCGGGGGAGGGGCAGAGAGAGAGGGAGACACAGAATGGGAAGCTGGCTCCGGGCTCCGAGCTCCGAGCTGTCAGCACAGAGCCCGACGTGGGGCTCGAACCCACAGACTGTGAGATCGTGACCGGAGCTGAAGTCAGACGCTTAACCGACTGAGCCACCCGGGCACCCCACTCGTGTTAAGATTCTAATTTTTTTTTTTCAACGTTTTTTTATTTATTTTTTGGGACAGAGAGAGACAGAGCATGAACGGGGGAGGGGCAGAGAGAGAGGGAGACACAGAATCGGAAACAGGCTCCAGGCTCTGAGCCATCAGCCCAGAGCCCGACGTGGGGCTCGAACTCCCGGACCGCGAGATCGTGACCTGGCTGAAGTCGGACGCTTAACCGACTGCGCCACCCAGGCGCCCCACTCGTGTTAAGATTCTAAAACCAAAAAGTAGGCCTCTTGCAGGAGCCCCAGGCAATGATACCTTCCACCTCAAAGGGCTGCCCTCGTCAAGCAAAGGCTCTGATAAAAACCCTCCAAGGAACCTGACAGTTCTGCTCTGAAAGCAGCCAGGGAAGGAGTCTCAGGGCCCACAAATCCGGACTTTTGTTCAAAATGGACTGCCCAGGGGCGCCTGGGTGGCTCAGTCGGTTGAGCGTCCGACTTTAGCTCAGGTCACGATCTCGCGGTCCGTGAGTTCGAGCCCCGCGTCGGGCTCTGGGCTGACGGCTCGGAGCCTGGAGCCTGCTTCCGATTCTGTGTCTCCCTCTCTCTGCCCCTCCCCCGTTCATGCTCTGTCTCTCTCTATCTCAAAAATAAATAAATGTTAAAAAAATTTTTTTTTAATAAAACAAACAAACAAACAAACAAAAACGGACTGCCCAGAGGATAGCAGGCCTTTCTGTGACATGCCTACGTTCCAGCACGCCACCCCACGCCCCATGGCCCAGGCTCCGAAGAGAAGAGGCGTCAATATGCCCTCGTGTGAGAAGGCACCAGACTAAGTTCTTTCATGTATTAGCTTGAACCACAGGAGATTGCCATTCCTCTTCCTTTTCTCTCTGCAGCCTTGTGAGGGAGATATTATTTCCCCAGTTTGCAGATGAGGAGACATGGCCCAGAAAGGTTAAATCACCTCTGCAGGGCCCCAGAGCTCCCCAGGGCAAAAGTAGGGGTTTGAGTGCAGCGCTCTTACCCCCCCCCCCCCCGCCACGGTGCTGCAGAAGAGGGGCTGTCTAGACCCGGCCTCCGGCGGCCTGTGGCCCCCAAACCCTAAAACGGCCCTGATCCGAGTTATGGAGGCAATCTAATATCCACCCTTGAGCTAAGTCGGGGCTCCATCTGGAAGCGTCTGCTTCCTCAGCTTGTCCCATTTCCCTGCCTACGACCACACATCATCGCCAGCAGAGATGGTCTTGTGCGCGCACTCGTCTGTTGTGGATCCAAGGTAACACCTGCCTGGGGATAGAGCAGTCTGAACAAGAGAGCTGGGTTTTCCCCTGTGCCAAGGGGGCATAAATGCCTGGAAGGATTGATGAGTCGGAGGAGGGGAATTCTGACCTGAAAAATTTGAAAGGCCGGCAGAACGTAGTGTATGTAATACAGAAAAGGCATACGCGGTGTCTTTATAAAATGCTTATCTTTTTAAAGCCACTAGCCTGGATTTTAAAACGATCGCCAAATCACCCACTCTGTAAAATCCCCCCAAACCATTTTCATTCAGCTTTCTTGCTTGAATTGGTTGGCCATCTGTTTCTAGGAGAAATTGAAAAGACAGAATGTCAAACAAAGGCCATGAGTCAGAAGCTCTTTCAAAGTACCCTGGAGCAGAACCTTTAACCTTTTTGGGCCTTATGCCCATGTCTGAAATGAGAAGCGTATTCACGGTGTTTATTTTTCTAACAAATATTTGTCGTGCGTCTCCTGTTGAGCCAATCCCAACCCTGTTGGGAAGCTTCTAGAGTTTATCTGGTTATTAGTTAGAAAATGATCTGAAAATGATTTGTGCTTACGAAACACCGTCCACATCCTTTGGCCATTTCCAGGGCTGTTCTACAGACTTACTTGCACATGTGTAGAAAGATTACACATCGGCCATCTACTACAGTGTTATTTGTAATGGGAAAAAAAAAAAAAAAAAGAAACCACACACGAAAACAAAAAAAAAAAAAACTGGAGACCGTTCAAATGCCAGGAATGCTATTAATCAACTAACAAGAATTGGAAAAGTCTCTGACACATTAAAAAAGCAAATTAAAAAAAAAATATATATATATATATATATATTTTATGACTCATGTAAACAAAAAAAGACCTTTATGTGGGTATATATGTTTGTAAATACATAGAAAAAGGTCTATCTAGGGAGTTTTGTGGTTGGAGTGGCTTTCACTTTTTACTCTATATACATCGTATTGTTGGAATATTTTACAGCAAGATTGTAGGACTTTATTTTTTAAATTTTGTAAAGTCTTACGGATTAACCAATAAGAAAGACCAAAAAAAGAAAAAAAAAAAAAGAAAAGAAAAAACAGACAGAACAAACTTAATTTGGGCTTTAGACTCTGCTAATGCTTAGACTGATGTTGTTTATCTCTGAGAATGGAGTTGAAGGCAGATGCTTATGGATCCTCACAATTTGAGATAACCCTGCAGACTCCAGGGAGGAAAAGGTTATAGGGAGAAAATAACACATTGCAAAGATGTTTACAGAAGTGGCCATTCCACTCTTGCAGACCCCTGGTGCTCCTTCTTTGTAACTCTTCAAAGAGGGGAAAGTGAGAAAAAGAGGGGAGGTGTGGGCACATCCCCTGTCTGGAAGGTTCTTGCTGCGCCTGGTTCTGCAGAGCGGAAGCCTTTGGAAGGCGCTTTCACGAGGTGCCCAGCTCTGAGTCAGCGCATTGCTGAGCAGACCAGGTCCACCAAGAGGAAATGCCCAGTGACTAACGCCACCACTGCTTCTGGGGCTTACTGTAATCAAAAGGATGTTGGCTCAGGAGGGAGGGAGTAATGAAAACAGTCTGGAGACCTGGCCTTTCTGCAGAATGTGGGGAAGTTAGTGAAGCAACCGTCTGAGCATTGGCAAGCATGGGGGGCAGGAATGCCGCCTCCAGCGGAAAGAGCCCCATTGTCCTGTCGCCTTGACTCTTCCTTGTTTCTCACACAGAGGGGGCCACGGCCAGCGAGTACAAAGCTCTGATGACTGAGCTCAAGATCTTGACCCACATTGGCCACCATCTGAATGTGGTCAACCTGCTGGGAGCCTGTACCAAGCAAGGAGGTAAATGAGAAGGAGGGACCGCTCCCTCTCTCCATTCACATCCTAAGAGCAGAGTCTGACATGTAGCTCTTTCTCCTCGTTCCTCCTCACCTCCTGAAAAATAGCCTCTCATGTCCAGAGGAGACAACTTGTCCACTTATAGAAAGGTGCTCCCATCCTAGAAATGCCTTCCCTGTACAGTCAATGGAAAGGTTCTAAAGAGAAGGATTCCCTTTTAGACCCTTCCCATGGGCTCCAGGTCAAGTGAAGGGCATTTTTTTCTCTCAGGATGTGGCCAGAGCTGAGGTAATGGACAGAAGGTTGAGTATTCCTTGAAGCTTCCCATAGAGAAAGGAATCCCTCCTGGGAGGATCTCAGGAGGAGGCGATGCGGGGGACAACCAGAAGGGCCATTCCCTTCAGACAGGTTTTCTCACTGAGGCAAGCAGCCGGGATAGGGCTGTGGGGATGACTGAGGACTCCAGCATGTTCCTGAAGACCTTTCGGTCTTCCCCTATGCAAGGTTAGTGCTCGCGTGTAGATGTGTGATCGTTGCTTAAGCCGGAAAGAAAGATGCAAGAGACCTGTGCACATGAGTGTTATCTAAGCTCAACAAAAGGAGTAGAGGTGAAGGGCAGTTGGGTAGATGTACCTGTTCTGAGGAGCCGTGGGTACAGACAGCAGCCAAGAGCTGGGAGGCTCCAGCTAGAGACCCAGCCGTAGCCGGCCGCGCCTCCATCACCGTGGAGAACTGACAAGTGATAAGCCATCTGTTTGGACCTGCAGGGCCTCTGATGGTGATCGTTGAATATTGCAAATACGGAAATCTGTCCAACTACCTCAAGAGCAAACGAGACTTATTCTTTCTCAACAAGGTAAGGAGCTTAGGGGTCGGAGGTTTAGGCTATAGCAGCTTAAAGCATGAGAAACCTCTGTTTTTCCACGAATGACCAAGCTTAGCACCCAATCTCTGCTTTTTTCCTTTTCTGAGTTTTCCTTGCATGCTAATATGTCACACTTTTTGTGGGCAGTACAGAGAATAGGTAATCCCAGCATGTGCAGCGATAGAGGTTAAACTTTAGCAGCCATCTACCTAAATACCTATCTAAGCATCTTGATCGGTTTTTTCCTCTCTCTCGCCACACGTCCACATGCACACGCACACGCACACATCACTTGGTGACTGGTTTCTTGAAAGGTGATGGCAAGTATAATTGTCTCCATTTTTTTAGAGAAATTAAGGCCTCAATCAACTGAGTGACTTTTTAGTGAACGAGAGGCCAGTGATGGAGCCAGAGAAATCATTTCCTTCCCTTGCTCTGCCCTGACTCTGCCTTCCCCAAACCCTCACCACCCACGTCAGCTCCGCGCACACACACGGAGCCAGCCTGACGCACTAAAATAAAGCTACGTAACAAAAGGGGACGCGAGGCTTTAAGTCCTGAAGGCAAACAAAGCTTAAAAGATTATTGAATGGCGGAGAGGGTGTAATAAAACTTGGCCGGGGTGACCCGTTCCCCCAGTGTCATGTCCTTCTCTGGGCTGGAGCAGCTGGGGAAGCAATAGCTCAACATTGTTAACCGATGATCAGCAGCGTTGGTGATGAGTCTATGCGGGGTGGTGGTTTCACCCGCAGACTCTGGAATCATACATCCTGTCCGTCTCCACCGCTCAAAATCTGGGACCTTGGACAAGTTAATCCCTCAACCTCAGTTCCCTCATTTATTCAACAGAGGTAATAACAGAACCCAACTCATGGCACTATTGAGGGAATCACATTTTTTTAATTGAACTACGCATTCCCAAAGTGTTACCTATCCTTGTCATCACTGGCCCACCGAGATAGAAAGATAAGGAGAATCCCACCGAATGCCACTGATGTGTATGACGGATAAAGTGCCACACCTCCAAGAATTACACCCACCTGCCACGTGGACAGGCGGATAAGAACAACCAGACAACTGGCCGATTCTCTCATCCCTCCAACTCTGACCCAACCGAAGACACGGGTGGTCTACTTGGAGCCATACGTACAAGAACATAGTGGTCCCAGTTTTAAATCACGCGCTCTCATAATTCGAATCTTGAAGCTGAAGGGGTACCTCACTGGCTCAGTAGGTAAAGCCTGTGACTTTTGACCTCAGGATCCTGAGTTCAAACCCCACGTGGGGTGTAGAGATTACCTCAAACAAAGGATCCTGAAGCTGGAAAGGATGCGTGTGGTCAGCTAGTTCACTCTCTCCCGTGAGAGATGTGCCCGGGGAAAGTCAAGTGATTGGCTTACGATTGGCTTGACTTTTAGTGATTTAGTGATTCACCCTCCAAGAGGTGAAGTCGGGGAGAAAAATCCCAGTTCTCTGGACTCCCCCATGCAAAGCTTTTTTGTGCCCTACCAGCATATACGGGGAGAGGGGGGAAGAGCACGGGGAGAAGGGGTGGGGAGACCAGAAGAAAAAGGGGAAAGTGGTGGCCTGGGCTGAGAGCAGTGCAGAGTCCCTTCAGTCCCGAAGTCCTGGACTGGCTTCAAAAGAACTAAGGCAACGGCACACCCCAGGGACCCGGGCGGGGCGGGAGCGTTCGGGTCCGTGCATCCTTTGTTTGGAAAGCTTTGCTTCCTACTCTGGCTATTTTTAACGAGTCGCCTCCCTGTTGGTGGAACTTCGCGTTTTCGTGGAAAACACGTGTCCGTATTTCATATTCGGAAGGTAAAGGAATATAAAGAGAGAGTGAAGGGAAAACCCGAAACGGGATGTTTCATTTTCCAAACGGATGCCCCAGGATCGTTGAATACTCTTTGTAATAAATGTCACCGTATTCTGCCAGAGTCCCGAAAGCTCGGTACCTAGACCTTTATTTATCTCACGGAGGTGTTTACCAATAAGCAAAGCTGAGTGGAGCATAGATTGGGAGTCAAGGAGGGGGTGAGGCAGCTCGAGTTTCTGGTCCCTGCTGACCCAGGTGCCCAGGCTGTGACCCCTGGGAGGATGAGGAAGAAGGCTGCCCGGAGAGTGTTGCCAGGGGCTGAGCCACGAGCAGATCCGTTGAACCCGTTCCTCCCCATACCCTTGCCAGTGCTGTTCCCCCCGCTGCCTGTGTGTCCCCAGGAGAGGCCTTGTAACCAATAAAATGTCAGTCCCCGATTGAGCAGAACCAACTCTAACTGCCTCCGGGAGACACAGTAACAAGGAATTCTAGTTCACCTGTTGTCAGGCACTGGGTACCTGTGCTGAGGCCTTCCGACCCGCCCGCAGTGCTCCCTGGCCAGGGGTCAGGAGCCCCGTACCCCCCCCCCCCCCACACGGAGTCTGTCCCCCTCCGTCCCCCCTGTGGCTCCTTCCTCTGGCGGCTGTTTACTCCCACTGCGCCCTCTAGTGGAAAGATCTCGCCTACTTGGTGACAGTTCTAGGAAAGGCCACGCCAGGCTGCCTGGTTAGTTGCTCCCGCACCGGCGCGCCTTGCAGGTGCGTGAAGGGACCCCACCGAGCCCAGGCCCCTCTCCGCCCCTGGGTCGGTATAGCCAGAGAGCATCACCGCGCCAGGGTACACACGACACGAGCACATCGCCACAGGGTCACCGGGAGCTGAGCCTGCAGTGTCCCGGCTATGAGCTGAATTCCCAAAGACGCTAGAAGTATTTCCTGGTTCCACGTGCACACCCCAACCCGGCACCTCCTTTCCGAGGAGTCCACCTACACGATAAGCTGATGGAGCTTTTCCAGTGAGGAAAATGGGACCCCCAGAACCTAGGTAATTTGCCCAATATCACATGGTTAATAGAGGAGCCAGATTACAAACCAGGGCGTGGATGTCCAGTCCAGGATGAAAGGCCTTTTCTGCCCTTATTAGGATCAAACTGTATCTTTGCTCTGAATGGAGGGGAGAAAAAGAAATGTTCACGTGCCGTCCTTCCCCAAACAAATGAGAGAAATTGAGAACCACAGCCTTCTCCCGTTACCCACAGGGATTCTGTCAAGGGAAGCCCTACGTCCACTAGGGATTGACTTCTGTTATTCAGATCGTCTTTCACAAGATGGCGGGCGGTATGGAAAACGTGGTCAAGGGCATGGACTGGAGTCGGCCAGACCTGGGTCTTAGCTTTGCCATTTACCACTTGCATGTGACTTGTATTCCTTGACTCCTCTGAACCCGTTTTCTTCACGTATAAGCAAGAACTACTTCAGAAAATGGCTAGAAAGATTAAATAAGAAAACGTATGTAAGATTCTTAATATACCGGCTCGCACAGAGTAAGCACTCAGTGAGCACCATTAATAGTTCTTTATCCTACCTAAGATGCTGTCTAGAAGCCCATTGAAAAGCAGAACCAGACTCTAGAAACCCAGGAAGAACCAGGCACCTGAGTGCCACAGGGCCCTTGCTACCAATTTGCTATCTATCCGTTTTGCGCAATGACATTCTCTCAGCTCAGGCGACTGCCAGCCTAAGGGCTTAGTTTGCTCATTGCTGTTCTGGAACTCTCTTTTTCTCCGTGTCCTTCTTGGTCTGTTCAAAGGATGCCGCATTACACATGGAGCCCAAGAAAGAAAAAATGGAGCCAGACCCGGAGCAAGACAAGAAACCAAGACTCGATAGTGTCACCAGCAGTGAGAGCTTCGCAAGCTCTGGGTTTCAGGAAGATAAAAGTCTGAGTGATGTTGAGGAAGAGGAGGGTAGGTATTAATTCCTTCCTGTCCTACAGTCTGAGATATTTTTACAACATACTGTGCATCTCTGAAATTTTTTTCTTATTTATCACCCTAATAAACATCCGTGGGAGACTTGAAGGGTAATGTCCTGAGGAGATAAGATTTGAATTAAGATTATTTACAGAGTTACTAATTTTGACGGGGAACTGTACAATTGTCTCCCCTCAGGGCTTTTTGTCTTGCCGGATCATCCCCCGCCCCCATCCTTGGGTAAAATGGGCTGGAGGCCTGGAAAAATCTCGGATATTCATGTTGAAACTCCAATGCTCTTGAAACTGAACTCTGGTCTACTTGTTGGTTTGTTTTCTGTTTTGCTAACATTGTTCCAATAAACAGGGATTTGATAGGATAACAAGAGCCATTACAAACAGTTACGCTTTTAATGCTTTCCAGATTCCGATGATTTCTACAAGCAGCCCATCACTATGGAAGATCTGATTTCTTACAGTTTTCAAGTGGCCAGAGGCATGGAGTTCTTGTCTTCCAGAAAGGTCAGCCTTGCCCTTCACTGTCTGCTTCTCTGCCAGGCCCGGAAGACGTTCATATGGACACGCACTCATTTGTGCTATAAATCAATTGGCTCTTCCCAGTATTTGCTTAACTTATGGAAATTTGTTGTCATGTGTTGTCATCAACAGGTGCCTCAATTTGTCCTGATAGGACTGAGGAGTCTTGGATACCAAGGCATAGAACTTAACTCTGGGGGGAAAAACCTCACCAGGTTTCAGATTAGACGAATGTGGCAACCATTCTCCACCTTGCCCTCCGGCATCTTTTCAGAACTGGCCAGAATCTCAGAATACACAGCTTCACAGGAGAGCTTCTGTTAATACATCCCAGTGGGGTCCTCCACGGAACCTGCAGCTGGGTCGCGATCCGACCTTGGCACCTCGGGATGAAAGGCTGGGCAGGGGGGAGCGGGGGCTGGGGGCGGTTTTGCTTACTGGTAGAAATCGATGGCCAGCTTGGTTTACCAGGACGCTGGATCCAGGGCATTTTTTGACTTTGGGGCCATGGGTATAAAGAAATGCCTTCGTGTTTATGGTAACCCCTTGTGCGTTGAGAGTCGCTTCCTTCATGGGAAGGAAGGATGCGAAATGGATCCTCCAATTAAGAGGAAAGGAAATCAGCCGGTGAGGTTAAGGAAATGCATTGATTACACAACTCTTTTCTTCTAGTGCATTCATCGGGACCTGGCGGCAAGAAATATTCTCTTATCTGAGAACAACGTGGTGAAGATTTGCGATTTTGGCCTTGCCCGGGATATTTATAAGAACCCCGATTATGTCAGAAAAGGAGACGTAAGTCGGTTTGATGTTTCTTGGGCTCATTTCTACCCTCTCATCTTCAAACCACAGGTTAAGATAGCCCTGGGTAGATATTTACACGCTCCCTGAAAACCATCATGTGCTTTCTGTGAAGACAAGCCGCCCGCGTGGCTGTGTCCCAGAGAGCCCTTGCGTGGGGCTCAGCAATGCCCCTTTCCCCTGGTCCCGGCCTTTCCCGCTTGGTACCTGTCCTTTGGGGCAGAAGTGCCAGAGACTGCAGACCCGGGGAGTGTTCCGTGGGGCCCTGGTAAGACCGTATCCTCACCTCCCCTTGACTCTTCTGGGAGTTCCCCTGAACCACTGGAAAGAACACCCTGGACTCTTCCCTCAAATAAACCCGGGTGATTGATTCAGCAGGTGTGCATATCCCAGGAAGGGGTGGGGGAGGGTGTCGGTATTATCTTGCTGGGGAGGAAACAGTTTACCTCCCGAGTCTGCCCCCCCTGCCTCGCATCTCCCTGCACGCTCACACTGGCTTCTCTTTCCCTGCTTGTTTTTGAACATTGTGTTATTTTTCACTTTGGGCGGTGACCTCCCGCCTTCTCCAGCCTGAGGGCTTAAGCCTGTGTCTGGGCTCTGAGGATTGCTCTAGGCGTGGTTTTCCCACTTGACCAAGCACGCGGATCACCTGGAAGGGCTTATGGAAGGAGAATTTACTGAGCTCCCCACCCCCCACCGGCCCCCCGGAGATTCTGATTCAAGGAGGCTTGGGTGGGGCCTGAGAATGTGCCTTTGTAACCAGTTTCTAGGTACGGCAGACACAGCTGATCCCAGGGCTATACTTTGAGAACCGCTGCTCCAACAGTCTCTTTTCCTAAAAGGAGAGCTTAGGAGCCCTGATCTGCAAAGCCTGTCGTTTTCTGTCATCTCTCTTTCAGCCCCTCTCACTTCGTTTCACTGTCTCTGTCGTCCCTTGTTTCCTGTCGAACCTCACCCGTCTCCAGTGGCGAGGCCTGAGGGGCCCGGGTGGCTCCGTCGGTTAAGCGTCTGACTTCAGCTCAGGTCACGATCTCGCAGTCCAGGAGTTCCAGCCCCGCGTCGGGCTCCGTGCCGACAGCTCGGAGCCTGGAGCCTGCTTCGGATTCTGGGTCTCCCTCTGCCCCTCCCCCACCTGTGCTGTCTCTCTCTCTCTCTCTCTCTCTCTCTCTCAAAAATAAATAAAAACATTAAAAAAAAATGTTTTTAAGTGGCAAGGCCTAATGGGACCCCTGCTCTCCGAAGAGCAGGAAGATTTGTCTTCCCACTTGAAAACCAGCCACATGGTCTCCAAGAGGCGGTCTGTCACCTTCCTTCCTTCCAACGCCTTTGCTCACTCCCCGGATTCAGTGACTTTTAAGATCATCTTTCTACATAGGGATGCCTTTCAAAATCCTCCTTCTTAAAAAAAAAAAAAAAAAAAAAAAAAAAGCCCTGGAAATCATCAGTTTTCAGGATGTGTCCCCATTCAGGTCACTCTTTTCCAGGTCCCTGTAGAGCGCGCATGCTTTTTGTGGGGAGAAGGGCTTCTTACAGAGTCATGGAGTGAGGACATGTCAGACACGTGGGAGGGGCTCACCCAACACTTACTGCCCCATTAGTGTGGTGCTGCACGTTAGAAGGGCTTCCTCCATTCTAGGAAACCATAGCTGCTCTAGGAAATGATCTGTGGGCCAAGTGTTATCTGGGAGGTGACCCCGTGGGCACTTGGGTTGAACATGCTTTGTTTTCACGTCCTTCTGCTCAAGGCCCCCCTGCCCTTTTCTAGACTCGACTTCCTCTGAAATGGATGGCTCCCGAATCTATCTTCGACAAAATCTACAGCACCAAGAGTGACGTGTGGTCTTACGGAGTGCTGCTGTGGGAAATCTTCTCCTTAGGTAAATCTGGGGGAAGGGGGGAGGGAAGGGGGAGAAAGGGACCTGCACCCTCTGCCGCGCGTCCTCCGGGTAAATGCACCCTTGAGAACAGCATCTAAGAGACGCGTGGGTCCGTGTAGGGCTTCAGACCAGCATCACGTCTGAAGTCAGCTTTAGCCAGTCTGACTGCTGTCTCTATCCTTGGCTCCTTCTCCTAATTTCTCAAAGTCTCGGGCTCCTAACGCCCTGCCCCTCCCCTCCCCGCATCAGCCACCTCTCAGAAGTTCTTCGGAAAGGCCCCACCAAGCACAGCTCAACCAGGGTTAGAGATGGGAGGCCTCTCTCGTGGCTCCGATATTAGCACGGCTAGCCCTCCACGCTGGTTTATGCAGGGCGAACGGTAGGAGTGCCGATCGTATTGGTTCCGCTTCCAGTAACATCCGCCATGGGTGGCTGGAAACCCTGTTCACGGCCCCAGGCACACAGATGTGCACAGAGCCCGCGTCTGCTTGCGGACACACACGGATGCCCTGAGGCCTCCCAAGCGTGGGGTCTAGCCAGCGGTCTGTCAGACTTTGCCAAAACTCTGCCTTTCGGAGCAGCTTAAAGTCACCCGGTAACATCCCTGGTTTCCTGTAATGTGTGAAAATCATTCCCCTGCTTTCGATGACAGACACCTGCTGCTTTCAGTCCTTGAAAGCAGCTTGGCGGCCACAGTGGCCCCGCAGTGACACAGTGCCAGAGGCGCACGCCTCCCAGCTGCTTCCTACGGCACAGAAAGTGCAGACAAGCGAATGTTGAGACAGACGAGGTTCGAGGTCTGGAGCAGAGCCGGTTGGGAGGCGTCGTTCACTCCTGGCCCCCGCCAAGCGTCCCCCTAGAAGGGAAGGTTGCGTGGGTATTCTGGACGGTAGAACGCAGAAGGCAACGTCTAGGCCCCTCTGGCAGCCCCCCTGTCCGTGGGCCGTTGCCCCCCCTCCCTCCCCCCCCTCCCCCCCATTCAGCCTCGCCCTGGAGCCCAAGGCCCCCTTCCCCCCCCCCCCATTCAGCCTCGCCCTGGAGCCCAAGGCCCCCTTTCCCTCCCCCCTCCCCCGTTCAGCCTCACCTTGGAGCCCAAGGCCCCCTCCCCCCCCCCCCCCGTTCAGCCTCACCCTGGAGCCCAAGGCCCCCTTTCTCCCCCCCCCACCCCATTCAGCCTCACCCTGGAGCCCGAGGCCCCCTTTCCCCCCCCACCCCGTTCAGCCTCACCTTGGAGCCCAAGGCCCCCTTTCCCTCCCCCCCCATTCAGCCTCACCCTGGAGCCCGAGGCCCCCTTTCCCTCAGGTCCCACACAGCAGCTAGTGTTAGTGCTTGGGTCCTGTGAGGAGGTCAGGGAAAGTAGCGAAGGAAACCGTTCTCGCTGACGTGGGAATGATCCACGACTGGCCTATTCCGGGTCCCTTGTCTTTTTAGAAAGAATCTCATTAACCCAAGGTATGAGTCTCGAATGACGGGATTTCTTTAGAGTTCCTTATGGGGCGCGGGGAGCCCCCACCCCGCAGACTGGAGTAGCCACAGGACTGGCCTGTGGGCGTCAGACCCCCAGGCCCGTGGCCTCCCAAGGGTTTGCTGGGCTTCTCTGTGGGTGGTGTGGGTGTGGGCAGCCATTCCAGTCCCTGGGGATTTATGACCGAACCGTCGCTTTAAGGGGAGGAAAACACCAGTGGCTCCCCTGTGGCCTTTCGTGCCCGGAAGCCACGACGAGCCCTGTGCTTTCTCACGCTGTGTCCTACAGGTGGGTCCCCGTACCCGGGCGTACAAATGGACGAGGACTTCTGCAGCCGTCTGAAGGAAGGCATAAGGATGAGGGCCCCCGAATACGCGACTCCTGAAATGTGAGCCCCCGGCCGCCTCCCTTCCCCGTCGGGCCCACACCCTTCCTGCCGGCACACCCCGGAAAGGAGATGCGGTGCTGACCTTTGGGCTCCCAGCCCCGCTCGGCCACGGGGATGAAGGCCTAAAGGTCGCTTCGGTCCTCCGTTCGCTAGAGACCCACGAGGGGGGTTTCACTTGGCATTCAGGGGAAGAGGGGTAGGAGAGGCAAAGCGGTCTGTCCTGAACGAGGTAGCAGTCCCACTCCGCGTCCTCCATACTCCATGGACGTGAAGGCTTCTCTGGACTCGTTTTAGGAGTGGGCAGCTGTGTGGAGCTTCTCGAGGGGACCTCCCGCTTGCCATCCTAGGACTCCAGGCCCCACGGGAAGGCTGTCTCCACTGTGCCAGTGTTCGCCGGCCTCCCTGGGACGCTCCCTTTTCCTGAAGCTTTGTGGACGTTTCGCACGTGAAGGCCTGAGCGGCAATGTGATGACAGTTACAGTTTTCTTGAGCTGCCGACAAGGGCCTGGGCCTCCCCAAGGCGGCACCACCTTTCCTGAACTGGCAGGCGGCCCTCTCTCGGTCCCACCCACACCATGGGGTCTGGTCAGAAGCCCCGGGATGGCCTTTGGGGAGAAGTCCGAGGGAACGAAGGAAGTGTGGGCCTGGCCGCAGCGCAGGGCTGCCGTCTCTTTCCTTCAGCCTCTGGAGACAAGGCTAGGTCAGACGCAGGACGAGGACGGGGGACTCGGGCCCATAAAGGCGGCGTCGGGGAGTAGCGTGAGTGCAGACAGGAGCCGGGGGGGTCCTGTTCTGGTCAGCCCTGCACCGCGTCTGCTGGGTGACGGGCAGAGAGCTTGAGGCAGGGCTCCGTTCTGAGAGCTGGGGCCGGAGGTAGGTCAGCCCCGAGGACGACATTCGGGCTGCGGGGGGCTTGAAGGTGTTGAAGAGTTTTTGATCGCTTGCTTCCTTTTGCTTGGTGGAGAGGGGGCAACCGTCAGATCCGGTGTAACATGAATGAGAGGACTTTGCACTTGACGGTGTTCTAAGCGTCCCTCTCCCCACCGTCCCCCGCCCCGGCCCACAGTTTCATCTGAAATTCCCAGAAACCTTGAGGGGCAGACAGGCAGATGTTATCCTCTGAATTTGATGAGCAATGAAGGTAATCCTCGCAGAAGTGATTTGTCCTCTGTCAACCAGGTAGCAGAGGGGACGTTTAGAAGCCAGTCTTTTGAACTGATTTCCCCGGCTCACAGGACTGTTAAATTAGAAAGATACCCCACATGCCTGAGAAAAGAGGTTTCTCTAATATGTCCACTCATGCTTTGAATATTTCCCCTTTTCATATGATCTCATAATCACAAGACTGGTTCTCCATTACTAACCATAATCATAATTGCAGCCAGTATTAGGTAAGGTCTAATATTTATTAACTAAGTAGTTATTTAGTGCTCAAGTGCCAGGCCCTGTTTTAAGTGTCTTTTAACATATATTAACTTACCTGATGCTCGTAACAACCCTCAACGTAGGCACAACTATTATCTCCAATTTACGGATAAGAAAACCAAGGCACGGAACATCTAAATGGTTAGCCACACTGCCAAGGAGGCAGTCTGAGCCCAGAGCCACAAACCTGCAGGGTCTGATATCTGTCCAGATTCCGGTCCAAAGTGACCCTAGAGGGACAAAGTCCTATCGGCTTTGGACTGAAAACCCCCTTGGACTTGATCCAAGCTTCAAGTCTTGACAGGAGTCTCTCCCGGGTGGCACTTACAGCCCACGCGGCCTGTAGAGAAAAAGACGGCTCTCCGATGCCGGGGCGTTTTAGAAACTCTGAAAGGCAGCAGCTTTGTGAAATGTTTGCTGGGCAGGCTAGACTTCCAGCCTCCAGCCACTCTCCAGCATTTGAGAGCTGATGTAATTTCCTTCTTGTGGGAGGCCCGGGTGGGGGACAGAGTGCAGCCCTCGGAACAGGCTTCTGTGACCTGAACTTGGCCTCAAGTGGCGTGCACTTGGGAGCTTGGGTGAGAGCTTGAGAAGGAAGCCCTTCCCCCAGCTGGTTTCAAGAAGGGCTCTTGGGTTGGGTGCAACTGGTGTCTCTTTATTAAACCTGTTTACTTAGTGATGGAAACCGTTCGATGCGGAGTGGCTGGTCCCTCGTCCAGGGCCTGTTGAATCAGATGTCTTTCAATAAGGAAATAAGCAAGGAATGTTTCCAATTTTTTTTTTTTTTGAATTTTCCTTTGGTGTTTGCTGAGATGATTTGCGTTGGATTTTAGGCAAGAGGAGCGGAAACTAGAAATCAGAAACCAAGAATCAGAATCAAACAGCAAGTAGTTTGTAGGTGGTCCCTTTTGCTAGTTTCGGCGGAGAGGACCCGGGGAGAGTCCTCGCGGCAGCTCGCTCAGCGGTGAAAGGATGCTTTGCAGTGGGGTGTGTGTGTGTGGGGGGGGGCCCTGCATGACTGCACACCCTCTACTCTCAGGAACCACCCCTTCCCCCCTTCTATTTCAAAGGCTTTCTTGCTTTGCCTACCTTTTATAGACGATCTGTGTATGTATTTAACATCCTTCCAACAGCCTCCGAGATTGTTGCTAGAAATTGCTTTGGATGATTAGGCTCCAGTATGGGAAGGTGGGAGCAGGCCAGGGTTCGTCACAGCCAATGCAGGTAAACGTTTGTGCACCCGTCTCAGTAAATTAGTGGAATGTGTCGACTTAAAGGGAGATCGTACAAGACTGTGCAGTCTGTCTTAGGCTACTTCAGCCCTTGGCCACTAGCAGGCTGACCCGGGTTGCCGGAAAGGAGCAAGTGCCTTTGAGTCCTCACTCTGAGGCTGCCGGTCAGGGATAGTTAGGGACGCTGGGCACTGCGGCCCTCTCCTAGGTCTCCCAGAGAGAAGGGACAGTGGCCCAGAGTTAGCCTGTGTTCCCGTCCTCACTCCCAGTCTCCTACGTGTCTGCACAGTGAGACTCAGGAGGTCGACATTGGCCTTCACAGCTCTTGGGACCAGTTGACCCCCCACCGCACCCCCTAGGACTTAGGTAGAATAGATACAGTGGATGACATACATGGGTGGGAGAGAGCCAGAATCATCTTCTGAGTACAGTCTTGACCCATCAGTTTGGACAAAGGCAGGAGAATTTGCAATTCAGACAAGACATCTTTGTGAGCTCCAGTCCCTTAATCAAAGACCTGGGAGATCTACTTGCTGGGTACGGAGAAAGTAACCTCAGCTCCACCATCCAAGTATTAGCACAGCTTGCTTTTGAAGCCCAGTATCCACGGAGGGTGTCTGATGACCACATGGGGTCACTACTCCCCTGGGCACCTAAAGAGCCACTCGCACCCGGACCGCAGTGTCTTTCTTGCCTCTCAGAATTGTTTTCGCCGACTGGGATTCTTGCCGTTAAGGCTTTGGCCAACATTGAAAGACCAGGGTACAAGACGGTCCCGTGGAGTCGTTATTTCCTAGATGGAAACCCTGCCATTGAGGGAGAGGTGTCTGGGACGGCTTCCTTTCGGACTTCGGTTCTAGGAAGAGCCGTGCTTCTTCCAAGTAACTGGTGTGTTTTTAACTTTTGGCTTGCGTGCATCACGTCCTCGATTGTTCCTTCTTTTCACCAGCTGCCTGGAAGCTTGGAGCGCTGCCTCTCGCCAGCTCCTCAGAGGCAGGACATAAATTCTGTGGTATCAGCATTGCCTGTAGTTTTTTGCCTTTTGTCTGATTTTCCCGTCCTCCTGATCGCGTTCTTTTCTCTTGTCGCGACCTGCCTATACTCCTACTGTGTTGGCCACCTCACGTACGTACACTTTGAAACCAAAGAAGGATATCCCAGCTGGGAGAGGCTGGTGCAGACTGAAAGCGCATGTCTAAGAGGCGGCAGCGTGGGGGGTTCTCAGGCTTTTCCCAGGAACCCCCAGGTCCCAGCACTACAAGTAGTATCTGCAAGATGATTAAGAATTCGTGGAAGGAAGCCTTGCTGTCTCGGGTGACTTCCTTATCAGTACTGGAGCGCTTATATGCCAGGCTCTGAGCTAGGTGACGGGGGTTGAGATGTGGTCCCTGCCCACATAGCGCCAGCAGCCGGGTTCTGATCCAGTTCCAAATTCTGAGCACATTCAGCTTTTGATCCAACTTGGTCAGAGCCCTCTCTGGCCCAGATGATCTTTCGAGAGAAGAGATGACTGACAGCGAACTTCCCTTGAGGAGAGCAGAGCACCCAAGGAGCGTAAATGTGTAAGCCAGTCTGTGCAGGGTGCTCTGGCGTGTGTTTTCCAGGGACGGGGGTAGGCAGGGACCTGTATCCTCTCGACGCGGCCCAGAGAAGGGCCCAGTTACTTTTACATCTCAAAGGTCAGAGGAGAAGAATCATAGAGGAACCCTGTTGACATTTAAACCCCAGGACACGATTTGGTTTCTGTAATATTAAGACAGACGTTTCCCGACCTGTACCCAGTGCCCTGAGAAGCGTGGGAGGCCAGTTTGTAATGGCTGCTTTGAAATGCTGGGGTTGGCGGCGGGGAGAGGGGATCCTCCACATGGAAGCAACCTGCTTGCAGCCCAAGGGACTCCTCATACTTGACACAGACTGTCACCCTTTGGAGGTGGCATGTCTCGTATGCAGCGCCTTCTCAACCAGTCTCCGCTGCTGCGCTCAGTAATGGAACTGGGGGGCCCTAGACCTACTACATCCTTATTAAGCAGCCCAAGCCAGGGGCGCCTGGGTGGCTCAGTTGGTTAATAAGCCTCTGACTTCAGTCTAGGTCATGATCTCACCGTTCCTGAGTTCAAACCCTACATCAGGCTCTGTGCTGATGGCTCAGAGCCTGGAGCCTGCTTCAGATTCTGTCTCCCTCTCTGCTCCTCCCTCGCTCACACACACACTCTCTCTCTCTTTAAACATTAAAAAAAAATTTTTTTTAAGAAGGTCAAGCCAATTTCTTAAGAAATATAATATATACATTTTCTTTCCAATACCTCTGCTGTATTCAAGAAGAGCTTCTGTCTTCCCCTCTGCAGAGACCTCAAGCCCTCCCAAAAACTTGGGTGGTGACGGGATATGGAGGGCGGGGTTTGTTAGTCTGCCTTTCTAGACACGTTTCCCACCACCGGTAGGACCCCGGCCCAAACAGCCTGGGCGGGGGGGGGGGGGGGGGGGGGGCGGGGAGGGGTGCTGCAGGCCCAAATCCAAAAGTGAGGGCAAGGATCATAAGCCACAAGAAGCAGAACCGTTATCTGTAGGACGACACCCATCACGTCGCTGATGTGGGGGGCAGTCGACACCGTCACCACTGCTCTCCAGTTATTTCTACCGTGCTTTCCCTCAACAGCTATCAGATCATGTTGGACTGCTGGCACAAAGACCCAAAAGAAAGGCCAAGATTTGCAGAACTTGTGGAAAAACTAGGCGATTTGCTCCAGGCGAATGTACAACAGGTAAAGCTATCCTAATCTAGAATATCAGAAGATATTCCGATACGCCTTTGAATGTAAGTCAAGGGGGGAGGTATTTTATTTGTTGTCTTAAGAGCTGTTAATAGCTGAGATCAGAAGCTAAAAAAAAAAAAAAAGTGTGTGCACGCAGAATTATCTTCCCCAAACGCAAGAAAAATTGTGGACATGACATAGTGGAAGCTGGTATGTTTCACAGAAATAGGCTGAAATAGAAATCTGTACAATTAAAGCTCTGTCTTTGGTATTTTAGGATGGTAAGGACTATATCCCGCTAAATGCCATACTGACAGGAAATAGCGGGTTTTCATACTCGTCCCGTGCCTTCTCTGACGACTTCTTCAAGGAAGATATTTCAGCTCCACAGTTTAATTCAGGAAGTTCTGATAATGTCAGGTAAGATTTCTTTCCTTCCTCAGCTTTACATTATAAAATTTTCAGACAGAAAAAAAAGCTCACCTCCCAAATTCAAACACAGTTAACATTTTGCCCTATTTTGTCTCTGCGCATATACTCTGCATGTATGTGGTTCTTTTTGCCCAACTGTTTGAAAGAGAGCTTCGGGCGTTATAACGTTCTAACCTAAATCTTGTAAGATCTTTCTCCTGTGTTACCACATCAAAATTATCACACACAGAAAAAAATTGGTAGTTTTGTTTTTCAATGTTTATTTATTTTTGAGAGAGACAGAGAGAGCGTATGAGCAGGGGAGGGGCAGAGAGGGAGGGAGACACAGAATCAGAAGCAGGCTCCAGGCTCTGAGCTGTCGGCACAGAGCCCAAAGTAGGGCTCAAACCCACGAACCATGAGATCATGACCTGAGCTGAAGTCAGACACTTAACCAATTGAGCTATCCAGGCGACCCTTGATAGTTTCTTAATATTATTAAATATTCAGGTTTCCGTAAGTTCCCCAGATGTCTTTTATACCTTAAGAAAAAACAAAAAACAAATCAGCATCCAGTCAAGAACAGTACATTGCATTTTCTATACTCTTATTAAAAAAAAATTTTTTTATGTTTATTTATTTTTGAGAGAGAGAGAGACAGAGTGAGAGCAGGTGAGGGGCAGAGAGAAAGGGAGACACAGACTCTGAAGCAGGCTCCAGGCTCTGAGCGGTCAGCACAGAGCCCGACGCGGGGCTCAAACCCACGAACCGTGAGATCATGACCTGAGCTGAAGTCGGACACTTAACCGACTGCGCCACCCAGGTGCCCCTCTTGACTCTTATTTAGAATAATCTTAGGGGCGCCTGGGTGGCGCAGTCGGTTAAGCGTCCGACTTCAGCCAGGTCACGATCTCGCGGTCCGGGAGTTCGAGCCCCGCGTCGGGCTCTGGGCTGACGGCTCAGAGCCTGGAGTCTGTTGCCGATTCTGTGTCTCCCTCTCTCTCTGCCCCTCCCCCGTTCATGCTCTGTCTCTCTCTGTCCCCAAAAAAATAAACGTTGAAAGAATAATCTTACGTCTTTTTTTTCCCCCCCAAAGACTTTTTTTTTTTTTTCATGAGACCTTAGATAAAATAATTTGTTTTTCTTACCGGATACACTAACAAACCATTCATTACTGTAGAGGAAAATTGGAGAAGGGACAAGGGAAAATGTATGGATTCAGTGTCTCCACTGGGTGCTGGGCGGGGGTCAGCTCTTCAGTACTAACGATTATACGTGTGTCAACACGTCATTACCAGTGGCTCTGTGTGTATCCCACATCAATGCCAACAGTCATCTACGAATCAAACATCGCTACTCATGGTTACGTGTGTATCATACACATTCAGCACTGATGCTGTGCGTGGTCTGGGACTGTGCTGGGCTCTTTGTACAAAGCATCAATGCCTTTAATGCTCAAAACAATACTATATGGCAGATATTATTATTACCGTTACACAAATGGGGCCCTTAAGGCTCCATGGAAGATAGCGTGCCAAAACTGTGTGCCTAGAAAGTGGCAGAATAGAGTCTGTGACCCAGGTATTTTAACACTGCGTCCTTGTTTCCGTGCAGTTAGGACTATGTTTAGGGTGTTTAAGACTATCCTAGGGCCTTCTAGCATCTTCATCTGCAGTAGGCACAACCCCAGAGCTTTGACCTCAGTCCAGCCACACTGGGCAGGTGACCAGGGGAGGCATAGCTAAGGGTTGGGCCAGTCTGCAGAGACTGACAGCCATCTGTGACAGGCCGAGAAGTCCAGTGACCAGCCCCGATTTGTGGTAATGGGTTACATGTCGGTGGCACTGCTCCCTCTCCGTGACCAGCCCGACAGGCTCAACAAATGAATCACCCATTTCTTTTTAAAGACAAGAAAACTAGGTCAGACAGAACACATTCGCAGTAGCTGATTGTGTCAGAGATGAAGGAGGGAAGCTGTCAGAGTTGTTTGAGCCCTTTCAGGGGGTTGCTCAGCCTTCGACCAACGAAGCGCTCATCTAGAAATCGGGCCTTGCAGATGGTGACAGGGTTTCAGACCGAGAAACTCCGTCAGTAGGTGAACTTGCCCGAGGAAGAGCCAGATGGTGGAGATCTCTGCCAGCCTTCCTAGTGGGTCATCAACAAAAGGTCAGGAGGTAGTTATAGGGAAAACACACAGTTACAACCCATTTTTCCCAGTCTGTAATCCCAGAACAGAATATACAAGACTAGCCATTAAATCAGCTGTGTGGCCTGGAGAGGTCATTTCATTGGTCTCCTCACATCCTTGGAGAAGTAGGCAGCCACACGTTATCAAGTCACACCCCTTCGCTGGGCATCATTTCTCTCCTCTGTAAGATACGGCGTTTAGACCACGAGATGACTGGGGTTTCTTCTGGGCCCGACATTTCCCCAGTTCCACAAGGGACTACAGGCCTAACCACTACTGAGTCTCTCCAGGGTCCCTATGGGATCTTGCCCAAAACTGTGCAGTGTGGATTGACAGCCCTAGGGGGGAAGTGGCCACCACTGTCAGGATTCGCAGGAGAACACAGCAGGAAAGTTCCAGTACTCTGGTTCATCTCAGCTGGGAGACAGTGCCCATAGTCCCCCGACTAATAAAGACTAGATGCATTTTCCTGTCTTGATTATCCTTCTGCTTCTTCCTCAGATATGTAAATGCTTTCAATTTCTTGAGCTTGGAGAGAATCAAAACCTTTGAAGAACTTTCGCCAAACGCCACCTCGATCTTTGATGTAAGTGATGGGATTAGCCTACTTAGTGCACTATGGCAGGACCCTTTGCCAGACTCTTACCCAAACACAAGCTCCAGTAACCTGCTGGCTCCCAGTTCAGAGGGGTCAGTAATGAGTGGCTCAGACAACAATTTCAGGGGACAAGACTTAGCCAAACGGAGCTGATGTGACAACAGGTAATTCTGTAGTTTGACAGTGACCTAGAATTCACTCCAGGGTCCAAGTCCTCACCTGGTCATAATTTAGTCCCTTGGGTCACAGTTCAGTCAATAACTTCACGGTGGGTTTCTAAGCTTCTTAGCTATCAATGATGGAACCCTGTTTTCAGATTAATGGAGGAATCCAAAGCTGTGAGTAGCTGGGTCTTCCTGATCTAACAGAAAGCTCTCTCATAAGAGTAGCCTACCTCGGCCTTACGTCCCTTCCCACTAGGGTTCTAGAGGCTGAATAGCCATGTTCCTCCCCAGCCACGATGGGAGAAGTGATCCAGAACAACCTGGCAAACCCAAGGCCCCACCCAGCTTGTACTTGGAAGCTCTGGGCCTTGAGGTTGAGAGTAAGGGGAGGTGAGGGAAAACCGGCAAGAGTACCCTTTGCTTCAAGACCCTTACACTCAAAGTGATCTCCAGGCCAGGTGAGCACGGTTGCCACTAAACGGGCTAGGAATGCGGAGTCTCAGGACCCACCCACACTCCCGGAGTCAGACTTCGCACTGTCACAAAGTCCCCAGGGGACAGATGTGAACAGTGAAGTTTGAGAAGCACGGGTGATGCCCACGTCCCATAAAGGGCCTGGGAAACCCGCCAGGGTGTGAAGGTGATGGCCACAAACCCAGTGGCCTGGAGATTAAAAAGCACCAAAAGCTTCTCAAACGCACTAGATAAAGAGGAGAAAGTGATCAAAACATTTAAAAACATGACAAATAAGTCATACAAAAGTATTCCAGTCATACAAAAGTAGCTGGAAATTTTGTTTTTCTGCTTTGGTTTTAAGTGCTAGGAAACGACACTGAGCAAAACACGGAAGACTTCTCTCAACCTTAACCCTCCCCACCGGGATTCAGTGGGGACTGCAAGCTCCTTGGCTTGCTTAGGCTTGTCTACTGATGATCAAGGACACAAACACAACCCAAGGGAGACTCAAGGGTGGCAGGAACAAAGAGTCCACTCACTGGGAATGCTGTGTTAGCACAGTAAGGAACACCTGCCTAAAACCCGATGCTAAGGATGAACCAACGAGAAAATGGAATGTTGAAGGGTGCCTGGGGGCGCTCAGTTGGTTGAGTGCCGAACTTCGGCTCAGGTCATGATCTCACGGTTTGTGAGTTTGAGCCCCACGTCGGGCTCTCCGCTCTCAGCCTGTTTCGGATCCTCTGTCCCCTCTCTGGCTGTCCTTCCCCACCTTGTGCTCTCTCTCTCTCAAAAGCAAATAAAATATTTAAAAAGTCAATTAAAAAAACATGGAATTGTGCTGGAAACCATGACAGCTGAGGGTCTGACAATTCCATAGGAGTCATAAGAAAAAAAACTGATTTTTAAACCATGTCTTCATAATTTCTTGGTTGTTGTTTGTTGTTGTTGTTTGTTTTGTTTTTTTCTTGAGAGAGAGAGAGAGAGAGAGTAAGATCTCAAGCAGGCTCCAAGCTCAGTGCAAAGCCCAACATGGGGTGTGATCCCACAACCCTGGGATCATGACCTGAGCCCAAATCAAGAGTCAGATGCTTAACTGAGCCACCCAGATGCTCCAGTTTCTCAGAATTTTTTGTGTGGTGCACCTTTTGTGTGGCCACCAGAGAACAGCATACCCATAGATGATAGTCCTCTGCCAAAATTCGTTTTAGTGTATGTAGGCAATAATTTGTATAAAAGTTTACTATAAAAAAATGCTCACCTGTTGCTTGCAGTTTTCCCTTGTGTTTAAATGCATTTCCTTCCCCTTTGGGGAAGAAGGGCCTCCAAGTCACTGGGAATAATAGGCATTGCTTGCAACAAAATGTAGATTTGCCCCCTATGGAGAAAATGCTTTGTCTTAATAGGCAGGTGAGGACAGAGCTTGGGGTGACTTTGAGTGCGCAGCCAAGTATTATCCTCCCCCCCCCCCCCACTCAGCGTGGCCCCCTCTGGGTGAGGCAAGAAGTGTAACCCTTTTTCCTCCCCCCCCCCCCCCACCAGGATTACCAGATGGACAGTGGCTCTCTGCTGGCCTCCCCCTTGCTGAAGCGCTTCACCTGGGCTGAGAGCAAACCCAAGGCCTCACTGAAGATTGAGTAAGGAAATTGGGCAGGTGGGGGGGGGGGGTCTTTTCTATGATCCATCGATGGAGGGGTGTGAAGGAAGATGCTGGGGAAAATGTAATGGGGACATTTGAGGGCTACTTGCCTCCCTGAACTACAGTGTCCAGGCATTGCAGAAAAGCACTATTTTCCCCCTCAGAAGGGCAAGAAAGAGGGTATAAAATCAGGGCCATGAGCACCAGAGCAGAGAAGGAAGCCTGGGATTTAAGAAGTGGAAACATGCAGAAAACTCCCAACAGAGACAGGCAGTCCAAACGCGTGAGGCACAGTGACTCAGTTGGAAGGAGCCTGACATGCCCACCTGTGAACAGTGCCTAAGTCAGATGGAGACGTGCTCGTGGGGGCGGGGAGGGGAGCTAGCCTACGATCACAGCCTCGGGTGGCAAAATCTGTACAGGAAGCGTCACAGCCCTGTTTTCCGGTAGTAAGACATGCCATCCTGAGACACCAGCCCTTCCAAACGAAACCTTGTTTCCTGTTGGATCCTGGCATTCCATCCCTACAGTGGCCGTCGGCAAGTACCGTTGGAATTACTTAGGCTCCGGCTTTTTATTCCACTGGCCCTGCTGTCACTTCAGCTTCTCTGTGCTAGTCTCTACCTGGGAAGAGCACCGGACAGGCAAACTATCCATCAGGGATTCCTTCCTTCCCGTGTTCAAATGCCTGCCCTGTCTACCCCCAAGTCAAGAACCTGACCGTCTTTTCTTCAGGAGCCACACACAAAACAGCTACTCGACCCTGCCACTGCAGTGTAAGAGCAGCCATCAACAACGTATAAACAAGGAGTTGTGGCTGTGTTCCAATCACCTGTATTTACAAAAACAGGTAGCCGTGGCCAATGAGCACAAGAAAGGATGCTTAAGGTCACGGGTCATCAGGAAAATGCAAATCAGCTTCACCCCCCACTAGGATGGCTGGAACCAAAAAGTTGGAGGTGATGAAAGTCTTGTGCGTTGCTGGTGGGGATGTAAAACGGTCTGGCCGTTCTTAATCAAAAAGGTTAATTAGAGTTACTCTGTGACTCAGCAGTTGCCCTCCTTAGGTACACACCCACCCAACAGAAGGAAAACTTAACGTTCACGCAAAAACTTGTACGCAAATGTTCGTAGCAGCATCGTTCATAATGACCCAAAGTAAAAGCAAGCCAAGTGTCCTTCAGTTGCTGGATAAAATGCAGTAGACTCATACGATCAAGTATTTGCCAATAAAAAAGTACGAGGTACTGGTACATGCTACAACGTGGACAAACCTTAAAAACGTTGTTAAGTGAACGAAGCCAGTCACCGCCGACCACATGCGGTAGGCTTCCATTCACATGAAACGCCGGGCGCAGGCAGATCTGTGGAAAGAAAGTAGACCAGTGGTTGTCTAGGGCTGGGGGTGGGAAGTGTGGGAGAAGGGCAACTGGCTATACTAATGGGTATGGGTTTTGGGGGATGACAGTGGCCTGAAATCAATTGTGTTGATGGTTGCACCATCTATGAATATACTAAAAACCATTCGGCTGGACCCTTTATTTTTTTTAATGTTTATTTTTGAGAGACAGAGACAGAGTGCAAGAGGGGAGGGGGAGAGAGAGGGAGACACAGAATTGGAAGCAGGCTCCGGGCTCTGAGCTGTCGGCACAGAGCCCGACACAGGGCTCGAACTCACGAACCATGAGATCTTGACCTGAGATGAAGTTAGACGCGTAACCGACTGAGCAACCCAGGCGCCCCTCAGCTGGACACTTTAAACAGTGAACTGTATCTCAATAAAGCTGCTTAAAAACAAAACAAAGCATGCAGGTGACCAGCCCACAGGCTGTAGTTTGCTGATCTTGATCTAAGTCAAAAGATCGCTCCAAATGCCTCTCTGAGTGATATAAATCCAAAGGGTAGGAACATGGCCAGGCAAACATCTGCATAGTTTCCTTTTAACATAAGCACAGTGATGATCCCAGAGTGGAGTCCCCTCAGAGGGTAACAGATTAGGGGACCCTCACAAAGAATAAGTATACACAGGAGGAAAGGAAGCAGGATACCACAACCTTTTGTTTCCCCAAAACAAAAGGGGAAGACCGTTTCCCCAAGTGGCCAGACCCCAAGTGTTCTTTGGAACACTTACCTAGATCTTTGTGGAGGAAAACTATTGCACCCTCCAGAGATTAAAAATATAGATAATGCATGTTGGGGGGCCTGGGTGGCTCAGTCGCTTCAGCATCCAACTCGAGGTTTCGGCTCAGGGCATGATCTCATGGTTTGTGAGTTCAAACCCTGAATCGGACAGCACGGAGCCTGCTTGGGCTTCTGTCTCTCGGTCTCTCTCAAAATAAAAATATTTGAAAAGAAAATGCTGGACGTGTTAGTCCAGAACCAACCTAACTGTGGTGGCGCGTCAGGTTTCCTCATTCTCATCCCAGCTATTAAGAAACAAACGTGAGGGCTCCCGGGTGGCTCAGTGGGTTAAGCATCTGACTTTGGCTCAGGTCACGATCTTACGGTTCGTGAGTTTGAGTCCCGCTTCGGGTGAACTCGAGTCCTGCCTCGATGAGCCCCTGCTCCTCTCTCTGCCCCCACCCTCTCTCCCCTGCAGGCTTACTTGCATCCTCTCTCAACAAACAGACACGAATGGACAAGAGAAGCTTTTCTTTCTTGTTTATCTATCTTATGCTGGATGCAAAATACAGAACCAGAAGCAAGTTTCTCCTTTGAGCCTTGCTAGTGACATAGAGTCCCGTAACTTAAAAGCTTTCTAGAACACAAACATGATGGGGAGACAACCGCACTAACCTTTTTGTATGAAGCTCTATTCATTTCTTGATGCTGTTGTAACACGCGATCACAAACTTGGTGGCTTAAAGCATGAGAAACGTACTCTCTTGTAGTTCTGGAGGCCAGAAGCCCCAAATCAAGGTACTGGCAGAGCCACGATCCCTCTGGAAGGCTGAGGGAGAATCCATTCCTCACTTTTCCCAGCTCCTGGTGTCTCTGGGCATTCCGTGGCTCGTGGCCACGTGTCTCTGCTCCACCTTCAACCCCCCGCCCCCCCCCCCCCCCCCCGCCGCCTTCTGCGTGTGGCTGTGCATCTCCATCATCCTCTCTTACAAGGACACACGTGGTTGTGCCCAGGGTCCGCCTGGATAATGCAGGCTAAGTTCCTCTTCCGCAGATCCTCAGCTCCACCACCTCTCTCACCCTGGAAGAGAACATTCAGTCCTTTGCCATCTCAAGTGCCATTCACAGGTTCCAGGGATTCTGGAGGCGGGAGCATTTTTCAGCCCACGATGGTGGCTAACCGGTCTAAGGACAGGGGAGGGCCACGTGTGTCCTGGGGGGATTTTCCACCCGAGATGACGGATTTGTGGCGTCTGGTCACACGGTCTGCCGCCCCCCGGCCAGTGGAAGACGTCATTCTGCCGAGTGCCACCGAGCTGGGAGTAGAGGGGCAGCGTGCAGCTTTAGGACAGAGGGCATCTGCCCGGAGGTGGGGATGGGGCTCAATAACCGACAGCTGTAGAACAGCCATGAGCAAGTGACCCGACGGGAGAGAGCGGACAGACATCAGTGTTTGTTTCCAAGAAGTCAATTTTGTGCATTTGTTTTCTTTTCTTTCCTTTCTTTAGCTTGAGAGTGACCAGTAAAAGTAAGGAGTCGGGCCTTTCTGACCTCACGCGGCCTACTGTCTGCCATCCCAGGTGTGGCTACACCAGCAAAGGCAGGCGCAGGTTCACATACGACAACTCCGAGCTGGAGAAGAAGATTTCGTCCTGTTCTCCTCCCCCAGACTACAACTCGGTGGTCCTATATTCCACCCCGCCTGTCTAAAAGTTCGACACGTAGCCTTATTTCTAGAACCACACGAGTATTTATACCCCCTGAAAACTAGCTTTTGCCAGTAGGACACATACATACATGTACACCTTTACCTTTCCACAGGAGCAAGCTGCCTTTTGTGATTTTTTTTAATAAGTGCTTCTTTTTCTTTTTGACTAACGAGAATGTAACCCCAGATAGAGTAATAGTGATAAGTAAAGAACACCACTGGTAAAGCCTCACGTTAATTCAGTGTGTTAGAGAGACCCTTACTTCCAAGCCCAATGACTTACCTGCTCCTGCCCCCGAGACCGCAGGGCGTTCAGTGATTCAGGAGATGCACCGATCATGCGAGGCAGCATGGACTCCACGGGGCCAGCCACCAGCACCCTGGAACCGGGAGGCAAGGAGCCGTAAGCCGGCCCGCGCGGGGTCTCTGGGGTCCTCTAGCAGATGCAACTTCCGGGGAAGGAGGAGGAGAAGGGAGAAAGGAAGAAGCGAGCAAGGAGGACAAAAGCACTGGAGAGAATTTGCGCCGTCCTGTATGGGGAGGGAGTAGGTGAGGGCTGTCCCCCATGACACTGCAATGGCTTCCGGACCCGGACCAAACCCGGTCCACACTGAGAACCCACCTTGGGGAGCAGACAGGACAGAGACACGAGGGGACACTTTCGGGATTCCAGCAGGCAAGTAAAGGACGAGCAATATTTTTTTTGGCAACTACAAATTATAATAAAACGTTAGCTATGGGACTGGATCTATGCCCGTTCCCACGTATGGCACATTTTAAAATTTCTAGCACGGAGCGTGGTGCTCAGATCTGAGCCCAGACTGCAGGCCCCTCTAGCAATATACACTGAAAACTCACCCTGAGCTCGGCTGGCTCCACGGGCACCATGGCCTTGCACTTAGATTGCTCAGAGTAAGCTCACTGGAACGGGTTTGGTCTGTTAGGGTTACCTGGGGGGCTTTAAGCCACATTTTAAAAAATGGTGTCAGATTCTATTTTGAGTATTAATATATAATCAAGACACTTTTTTTTTTTTTTTTTACACTAACCTGTTTTGTCCAGTTAGTTATAAACGGAAGCTGAGGAGGATGAAAACAAAGAGTCCTGCGGAGGGTTACCTCTGTACCAAAACCAGGATAGGTGGAGCGAAAGCGGGATGAGCACAGTAAAAACCCCATCTCTTTACCACCCAAACCAACTCGCGGGAACAGTTGGGGCCCAAAGGAGAGGAAGCCAATCATGTTTCCTTTTTCACGGGGATTCTACAATCTCATGCTGGTCTACTGGAAAGATGTGGAAGAGTATTAACCAATGTTTATTAAGCACTTTATGCTCCTGGAGAAAAAAGGTGATATGTAATTTATGCAAGATACTTTTAGAATTGGGACTCAGGATATTAGTTATTGAGCCATCAGTAGGAGAAAAGCCTCTCTTCATCTGCTTTGGCCCTTGCCTTGGGTCTGAGAATGATGGAAATAGGGAGACAGGGTACAAAAGGGTGCCTACTCTTCAGGGTTTAAAGACCCTGGAACTCTCAGCAGGCTCTGATGCTGTGTATTTAGGACGTATGTACCTTCTAAAGCCAGTCAAAGCTGGACAGGTTAACAGTGAATTGCTGCTTCTGGTAGAGACGAGTGTGCTTCCCTTTAGGCAAGTAACTTAACTCTAGAACCTGAAATATAATAGGAGAATCTTTACTTCCTTCCCTGTGTGTCACATTCCTGTGTCAAGGTTCTTAGTCTAAAGAGACGGGACAGTCAGCACAGCCCAAAAGGAAGGAAGCAGGTGCTCCAGTGGGGGTCCTGCTGGAGAAGCGTCTGGCCAGCAGAGAAGTGAGGCAGGCCTCTCCACCAGGACCCCAGTCCGGACAAAATCAGGCCAGGGCCAGAAGAGGGGAAGAGCTTTGTTCTTCCTCGTCTTCATGTGCACAAAAAGCACCTGTGACAGTCGGTGATAGTATCAATCAGGTAACCAGAAGGAGGTTCAACAGGGAAAAGAAAAGAAGACCTCAATCAGCTTTGCCGATTTTTCATATCCGATAAGGATCCAGCAATGACTGAAAACAAAAACCTTAACTATACGTACAGTATCTTAATTTTGATAACCTAATTAATTCTTAATTGTTCAAAGACCCTAGTAATATCATCTTTCCAAAAGAAAAAAAAAATCTTCAGAATTTATGTTAATTCAGCTGCTTCAAAGACTCAGGTTTAGAGCCTACGTGAGTCCACTGGTCAAGATGGTTCCATCTAGAGGGTTAACACAGAAAGGAAAATGGAAGCTTGCAGTCATGAGTCCACCCAGTTGCAACGTGCTTGCCACAGACTGGTTCTTTAACCAGCACTGGATGTTAAACACCACAAACGGAAACACTCATTAACCCATGGTATTATTAGAACCATTTGGCATTTATGACAAACATAGTTGGCACAATCCTTTCAGGATTTGTGAGAGCATGTATGTGTAACAGTGTGGGTGGAACGGGACTGAAACCATATGGAAGTCTGTATCTAGTTAAGTCGAAGAAGCGATGCTCAGACCTTGGTTTTAGCTCGTGGAACAAATTTGTCCAAACCCTGAAAAAAATGTTATGTAGGTCTTCTGGCTGTGCCTGGTTTCCCAGCCCGTAAAGAATGTCAAACACGAACAGATACTTGCCAGTCCCTTTTCACTGCAAAAGGAGCACAACTTGGACTGACAGTGGCAGTAACTGTATGTGTATATACGTGTGTGTGTGTTGTGCGTGACTATTTAAGGAAACTGGAATTTTAAAGTTACTTTTATACAAACAAGAATATATGCTGCAGATATAAGTAAGACTTAATTTGGTCCTACATCTCTAGTCACCATGAATGTATTTTGTATGCTATCTTCATATAATAAAATTAACTTCTGAAAACATCTACCTGTTTTCTCCAATTTGCTTATACGTGAGAAAAAAAGGTGGGGGGAGGGGGTCACAGGTTTTTCCTTGGGGGTGGAGGGCCGGTGTCCTGGGGGATCTCCTTAAATACCAGTAGTGAAACACGGCACAAGGAAAATCCAGCAAGCCCTCTGAAGAGAGGGGCAGAGTTTTCTCTCAGTACCACAAGATGCTGCTCTAAACCATCAGGGTGCTGTAAACAGTAAATCAAAACCACAAACCAGGCACATCGCCCAGAAAACAAAACACTAAAATGAATACAATTAGAAGGGAAATGTACAGACCGAGTACAAGCACTGGCTGCAGATGGGGAGGTACCCTCAATGAAAGAAGAGGCGCGTTTTCCCCAACACTAATTTTCAGCTAAGAAACGATTACCATAATTACAGGATGTGTGTGCGCGCGCGTCTGTGTGTATATCAGAGGTCGTACGCAGGAAACCATACAGAATGATTAGGCAGAAGCCTGAGACACGAGAGCTTCCCTAAGAAAAGTACACTAGCCACATACTGTTTTCTGTGAATTACGTCGTCGACACAATCATCACCAACAGACATGGAGTAAGTGACCAACAAACTGTCCTCGTAAGTGGTCATACCGTCACCTTCCTGAAAACATCATGCAGAAACTAGATTGGAGACATATGTGGGAAAACAGGTCTACTTTTTGGGGGACAAAGGCAAGAAAAAGAAAAAGAAAAAACGACTCCCCCCGGTAAATTTGTGGTTAACCGAAGAGGGCACACGGCGTTTCATCTTCGTGAATCAGAAATCCTTTAAAAATAGTATCGGTTTTCATAACATAAGAGTAAAGTCACTCATTTAAGCACATGATTTGAAGAATGCTCGAGGAATTGGTTCAGAAATTTTCTCATGACTCTGGAAACTTACAGGACATCTGGGAATTGTTTTTTTTTCCCTTTTCTCCAGCAGAAGGATCTCCCAGTAAGGTTTATCGGACTCCTCAGTGTTAAACATACTACCAGACTTCTGGGTTTCACAGGCCAGGAAATTTTACAAAAATATCCTGGGTTCCAAGGCAGGGATGACTAACCTTCTATTTTCTCAACGAAGGATATTTTAAGGGAGAAAAACACAAAACCAAAACAACCAGAGGCCACAAATACCCTGTTCCTTGAGCTGGGTGTGGTACACAGGTGTGTTCACTTTGTGATAATTCATGGAACTACGAACTTATTTGCAAGCTTGTGTGCATGTGCGTACTATTCCCCGATACGAGATTATTAAAAGGAAAAAAAACATTTAATGCCACAGTTTTCACAGATGACCGATTTAAGAGAGTATGGGCTTCCTCTCAGACGAAAATATATTAACTTCATGTGCCAGCAACTAGTCTAAGTGCTTTGAGGAATAGAACTCAATTTCCAAAGCAATCCAATGTGATTGGTACTATTAGTTATACCCACATCAATGGGAAGACTGAATGAAGTAACCCAAAGAGCACTTCAAAATCTCACCATCACATCTACCACCGGCCTGCACCTGTAGTCACATGCTCTGCCTTCCTTTCTGGATGGTCAATCCTTCGTGTACTCAAGGACGCAACTCCAGCAATTCACTGCTCCCTCACCCCCCATCAATGTGTCCCTCTCCCATCAGACCACACAAACATGCTGTTACCCCTCCCATGTTACAAAAACAAACAAACAAAACCTTTCAACCCTACTTGCCTCTTCAGCCACCGCCCCATTTCTTTATTCTTTACAGCAAAATTCCTTGATGTAGTTGGTCTCCATTTCCGAGTTCACCCCCTCAAGTACTCTGAAACCCACTCAAACCTGGCTTTCCGTGTTACTCACTGAAACCGCTTTTGATAAGGTTACCAGTGACGAGTGACCTGCAAATTGCTAAATGCAACAGCCAATTTTCAGTCTCAATCTTTTTGACTCATCAATTTGACCCTTATTCTTGAAAATACCTTTTTTACTTTGATTCCAGGACATCAAACATTTTTCTTCCTATTTCACTGGTCATTTCCATCCCTCTTAACTACTCTTCTCTCTTCTTTGACCTTTGAGCACTGACTGTTCCAATTACCCCAGGGTTCTGTCCTTGGACCTCTTTTCCTCTCCGGTTATACTAACTCCCTTCATGATCTCAACCAAGTTCAGGGCTTTAAATGACATCTGTATAATGACTTGCAAACTACACATACAGAGCAGATCTCTCCAAACTCACTTGTATGCCAATATTAAATTGAGCATCTCTTAGGCTGCGGCAGACCGTATTTTCCAAAAATAGTGGCGACCACAATCTCCCATCGCACATGACCTTTGGCCACATGCCCTTGCCACTTCCCCATCGAGTTCTTCTCCCCTACAATCAGACAAGCCTTTGTGACTCACTTGCGATCAACAGAATGTGGCAGAAGTGCCACCGCACGGCCCCGAGGCCAAGTCAGAAAAGATCATGCCCTTTCCACCCGAGGCTCCTGGTACACTCATTCTCCAAAAGCTCCTGCTAGAGACCCAGTGGCAGTGACTGGAGAAGCCTGAGCCACATGGCGGGCCCACGTGTAGGTGCTTCCACGGACAGTCGCCAGCTGAGCCCAGCCTTTAAGTCATTCAGTCTGGGTGCCAGATCGGAATGATTTCAGCCCCCAACCACTGAAATTTTCCCAGCAGAGGCCCCAAACATAATGGAATAGAGAGAGAGAAGCCATCCCAGCTGTGCCCTGTCCAAATTCCTAACCCACAGAATTCCTGAGAATAACAAAACGGTTGTTGTGTTAGGCCATTAAGTCTGGAGTCACTCATTAAAAACAGCCAGTAGCCACAACAAATGCGTAGTAAACATCTTAAACTGAACAGGTCGGACCAAACTCCCACGTGTCTTTCCTCGCTCCTGTGTCCTTCTTGCCCACCCTCCAAACACACCCTTTTCTAGAACGCTCTCTTCCAATTTAATAGAATCCTCCGTCCTGCCCAGCAGAGGGTCAAAATCGGAACAGTGACTCTGACTTCTTTTTTCACTCCATATCCAATAACTGGGACATCCTTTTGGCTCAGTCTTTAAAACATATTCAGAATCAGGCATGTGGGCGGCTCAGTCGGTTAAGCGTCCCACTCTTGATTTCGGCTCAGGTGTTGATTTCAATTTGTGACATCGAGCCCCGTGTTCAGCTCTGCCCTGACAGGATGGAGCCTGCTTGGGATTCTCTCTCTCCTTCTCTCTGCTTCTCCCCTGCTGACCCTGTCTCTAAAAATAAATAAATAAACTTAAAGAATAAAAAAAGGGACGCCTGAGTGGCTCAGTCGGTTGAGCGTCCGACTTCAGCTCAGGTCATGATCTCACGGTCTGTGAGTTCGAGCCCCGCGTCGGGCTCTGTGCTGACAGCTCAGAGCCCGGAGCCTGCTTCGGATTCTGCGTCGCACAGCCCCTCCCCGCTTGCACTCTTTCTCTGAAAAAATAAACATTTTAAAAAATAATAATAAATTAAGTTAAATATATTCAGAATCCAGTCACTTCGTGCCACCTCTAGCGCCCGAGTCCAAACCCCATCATCGTTCACTTGAAATATCACGAGAGCTTCCTAACTAGTAACCAAAGTGATCCTTTTTAATTGTACCAGGTTATTCTCCTCACAACCTTTCTTCTCTTCTCCATGTAAGCACCAACATGGTCTTACAATGCTCTACAAAGCACTACCCCCTTCCCCATTACCTGATTTCACTTCCTACTTAGTCCCATTGGCCCTAACTCTTACTCCAGTCACATTGGCCTCCTCGCCATTCCTCAGCTATGCCTGGCACATTCTCTGACCTGGAATCCTTCTCCTTCCCATATCCACATGGCTGGCTCCTTGCTCGAATACCACCTTCTCCATAAGACCTACTACCCAGATCATCCGATCTGAAATTCTAGCACCACCACATTCCCCACATCGAGAGTTGCAAGATTAAACAAACACAGGATAACCAATTAAATTTGAATTTCACACACATAACTTTTTAAGACAAACACGTCCCATGGGATACTTGAGACCCACTTAACGCTAAGAAAGAAACGACCCGCGGTTTACCTGAAATTCAAATCCAGCTCCGTGTTCTGTATTTTTGTGCGCAAAATCTGGCCACCCTACCCACGTCCTTTACTCTACTCTGTTTCCATAGCCATTGTTACCTCTTAACGTTCTACACGTACTTGGTCTTCTTCTTCCTGCTAGAATGGAAGCTCTGTAGGAACAGAAAGATTGGTCTGTCGTGGTTAGAGTTGTTCTGTTGATTCCTCTAGGGCAGTGCCTGCCATAGAACAGGCATCTGGTAAATATTTCATGAATGAGCGAATCCAATTCATTCTTTGCACGGAGTGGGGTGTCAGAATCTTGTTCTGGCAAGCCGGTTTCTTAACCACCACGCATACTGTTTTTAACGAGTTTTAAGGACATGAGTTTTAAAGGTCTTTCTTCACTGCCCCTCTTGCCCCAAACTCGTACACAAGGACATTTTACAGACATGGCCCGAATTGTGCACCTGCGAAAGGTAAAAGGAAAGGGGAAACACCTGTTTTTGACCATTCAGAGCACAGGACGTGAGAACAACAGAGCCATTTTATCCCCATTGAACAGATGTAACACTGGCCTAGCTTATGCAATATTTTAATGGGTTTCATGTTTTCTCTCAAGAAATCTAAATCTAAAAGATCCCCCCAAAACATCCTCCATCCTAGGCAGACTGGTCTCCCTTCTTCCCCATGAACCTACAGTGGTCATTTTGATTTGCCACCGAATCCACTGGGTTTTTTTTTTTTCTTTTTCAAGACCCTTCTACGCTTATTCTCGCTCTTCTCCGAATTTCTAAAAGCAACTCACTAGTTCCTGCAGCTAAAAATAAACCCTCCTTCCTCTTTAAGTACCCCTCAATTAGGTCTCCAGTCCCTTATCACTTTCTATTCTGTTTTCCAACTTTTCACTTCAATACGGTACAGGAAATAACCACAATAAACACTAAGTACTCAGATTCAACAAATATTAATGTTTCTGCCATTAAAAAAAATCTACCTTCGGGGTGCGTGGGTGGCTCAGTGGGTTAAGCGTCCGGCTTCGGCTCAGGTCGCGATCTCGCTATGCTATTCCTGGAGTTGGAGCCCGGGGTCAGGCTCTGTGCTCAGGCCAGGCCTGGAGCCTGTTTCAGACTCTGCGTCTCCCTCTCTCTCTGCCCCTCTCCCGCTAGCACTCTTGTCTGTCTGTCCCGCTCTCAAAAATAAACACACATTAAAAAAAGTATTTAAAAAAAGAAAAAAACAAACACAAAAACGAACCTACCTCATAGTCTGCATAACGTTTCTGGAGGACGTGGGGGGAAGGGTACTCTTCACCTGTATAGTAAATCACCCAAGTACTGAATCAGAGGCTAGCCATATCTTCTTCCGAAACTACACTGTAAGCCATGTGTTCTATAGAAATGTTTGGGTAGAACTAGGTACTTTGTGAATAGCAAGTTCTGGTATCTGCATTCTCAGTACCCAAAATGGATCCAAGTAGGCACTGAGCGGATATCTGGTAAACTAATGAATAAACCTGCCACCAACAATTCCTCCAAACACACAGGAAATGTTCGGCCTTTTAAATCCTGGACATAAGACAAACTTAACCTCGTGAAATGAACTGGTACCCCCCAAAAGGCCAAACTTCTCTGTAATTCTTTATTAAAAATATTGCTGTACACATAGAGACTGAAAACAGGATTAAAGATGAATAACCCATATTGGGGTCATGACATTAGAACTTAACATACTGGTGCTTTTAGGGAAGTTGTTGACATCCAAACCACAGAACCAAGGTCAAAAGCAAAATACAAAGGTACCCTCAAAAATATTTACAATGAAGTAAATACACTAACAGAATTTAAAATAGGTACAAAAAATTGAAATGACCAACGTTACATGATTTCAAGGGTTGTCCTTTCTGTGCTTTGATCTGTCATAACAGGAAGGTGTGGGAAGTTTGTATCCTTAATTTGACTAGTCTCAGATATTACAATCTTCCTATGAATTAAAAAGACTAACTTTTAGACAACCTCTTAAGTGGAATTACACTATGGAAAAGAGGGCTCCCCCAAAAAACACCTAAGCAGAACTAATAAGAGTTCTACTGGAAACCATTCCCAATAAAAACTAAGTGAAAAATAAATATAAAACAAAGCTTAAAAAAAAAGATGTATTACCTGACACCAACTGTTTTCTGGCCGACAATATTTACTCATGAAAACAGATCAGCTGTCCACCTTTATATTCAAGCCAAGTCCTGAGGTTACTAGGGGCTGAAGCAAACTAGCACTTAGGATGCAAACATTCTTGGGTTTGTGATTTGAACCTGCCTTGCAGAGGGAAGTTTGCTGGTCGGTACAGGATGAGAAATTCAAGCCCTATTTTACCCCTGCCCTTCCTTATTAGCTTTCACAAAACATTGGTCCACAAATTAAATTTTCAAAAAGTTCCCAGACCCCAAAACTAAAATAGATGATCCCCTTTCATTTTCAAAGAAAACAATATTGGAAAAAATCTCCAGCCCGCTTATAAATTAAGCATTTCATATTTCTTCTAGAATACAAGTAGTTCTTTTTTGTACAAAAGAATCACAATATGATTTGTCAAAAAACATATAAAAAGACAGCTGCTCTTCCTCAAATACATGAGCTAATGATAAAAGACTTTTGCATGTTAATGTCTCCAAGTTCTGGTTCCTTTTACATAAAAAAAGAACATTATGGTGGCAAATGTTAATTATCCTTTGAACAGGGAACATTATGTTCTCGTAAAATCCATCCAGATCAAATGCAGTAATTGATTTTCTTTTGAACTCAACAACTGATGCTACCAAACGTGGACTCAGACACACTTGTTAAAATGTGGAAAGCATGTCTTTAGTCTTCAAAGCTTTCAGGTGAAGAGAGGTGTTTTTTTCTTGATGCGAATCTCAAGGCAGAGAAAATCATTTTAAAGCTTATAAAAAGTGGACAGAGAAATATTAAAAACTTCTCTGAAAACTACAAATATGAGCAATTATTAAAATTGAAGACCGTAACATCAGTTGCAAGTGCTTGGAAGTCTTTCCTGACCTTCTGAGTTTCCACGTTTTCTTCATAGCTGCATGGTGAGCACCCGGTGCTAGTAAAACATTCAGTGCTGGGAAAGGAGACAGAGTCTTCATTACTGTGTTTCTGTGAAAGAAAACTCCTATGTATTTGGCAGTCTTCAGTATCAAAGAGTAGGTGTGTCATTAACTAGAAATTCCACGAATACCCAAGTTTGGCAACAACTGCACGTCCAAATATTAAGAAAGTTAAGAGGAGGAAAGTTCCAAACTTTTGAGATTGACTTATTCAGGAATATCCCACATAGTGAAGTTATTATCAAAAGTACTATTACTTTGGGCTAAGCAGTGACTGCAAAGGCACAGCAGATTGTTATCCCTCCAGATTCAGGCTGTAAAACTTCAGAAAGCTCTCGATGCCAGACCACTGCTGTGTTTCGTTCACCTTCCGAACAGTGTCTCTGTGTCTGTATCCAGTGTAAAGTACCATAATAAAGCTGTGGTTCCGAGAACAGAACTTTATACAAAAAAAGCAAACTGGAAATAATCTAAAGCAATATACTCCTGAACTTCAGGCCTTGAACGCAATTTACCTTTTTTCCCATTAAAAAAAAAAAAAAGTTGCATAAATGTTAAGTATGTCTGACGAGCAGGGAAACACCTTTTTAAGAAAAGACTCTGGATGAATCTGGAGCCCAGAGCTCTGTGTGCTCCTGTGTGTAAGTTCCTGTGTATCCAATCCTTAGTCATAAAGGATCTAAGTCTACTAATAGGGGAGTTCGTATCCAACAATCCACTGATCTCTCTTTTGTCTGTTCTTAAAAACAAAACAAAACAAAAACCCAAAAATCTCCACTTGAACTAACAGCGGTGGCATACAGAGCTTGCATCCAATACTCTTACAAGGATTATACACCATACGGTGCTTCTGTGAAACCATTTACCTGGTCCATTACGTCCGTCAGGGCAACCCATCCCCCAAAGAGCAAATTCTGCAACCCTCAGTGACAAAAATGCTGCCCATCGTTGTTTCCCAAAAATGTCCTTGCAATAAGTTTCCCTTAATACGTAAGTATACAATGTGGCAAAAGTTCCAAGATCAGAAAAAAGTCTTTAAAAAATTAAAATTAGTGCATATACAAGTGGAAAAACACAACGGCTGGAGCGCCATCCGCCTGGTGGCGCTCCTTGATCTAAAGTATTCTTCACAGATCCGGCCCCCGTGGCAGCCACAGCTCTAGGCTAAGTGGGACATTCTTCCTTTCGAGTAGCAGTGTACCTGACTGAAGTGCAAGCAGCCTGCTCATCTCCTGTCGGGTTTCCCAAAGGTGGAAGGAGAGGATGGGACCCGTTCAGCTGGAGTGCAATTTGCTATCGGGTAAGGTCCTCAGCCGTGTCCTGCGTGCTTTTTCAGCCAATACTACAACTGCCCATTCGCAGCTGCAATCAGTTCCTGGAAAGTGTTTTCAAAGCAGCGCTTTAAGTCACTGTAAGTCACCACAAGTACGCTCTTCTCGTCTCTGGAAATGAGGCTTATTTTTTCTGGCACGCCAGCATCTAACTGAAACAGACGGAGACACAAAACACGAAGTTCATACCAGGCAGAAGACAGTCCACTTTATCTATTTTAGGACAACTTTTGCCACACTGACAAATATTTTAAAAATTTCTGTGCTGTTCCCTTCTAGATACGCACGCTCGTCAGTGTGCACACTTCTCCACTGGGATGTTTTTTAAGCAGTCCTGTGTTTCCACCTAGCTTCCATACTTCATACTTGTTTGCATTATATTCCATCATTTAATTATTCCCCCAATACTTTCCGTTTTTGTCATTCTGTTTTGTTTTGTAAAGTAAGCTCCACGCCCAATGTGGGGCTTGAACTCATGACCCAGAGATCAAGAGCCACGTGCTCTACCAACCGGGCCAGCCAGGTGCCCCAATATATTCCAGCTTTTTGGCATGACGAATTCTAGTGCGACGAACCCACTCGTCTACTTAATTTTTTTTCTTCCGTGGAATTACTTCCTTAGGAGAAATACTTACAAATATCGACAATGAGCCAAAAAGTACAAATAATTTTATAGCTGAACACACAGGGCTAAACTGCTTTCCAAAGGGTATCAGAAACCACTGATTGATGAGTTGTACCAATTTACAAGCAGCTCCATATCAAATGCACGCCTTGATATTTTTATTTACATTTTCAGGTATTACCAGATGTTTTCATACATTTACGTATGTTACTTCCACTTGTGGGAATGCCAGTTTATGCTCTTTACCCATTTATCTGTCAAGATTTGGTAGTAATATTTTAATGAGGTCTTTATAAAGCATTTATACTAATCCTTAGTCCATTAAATAATTTTTCAGTTTTCAGGTTAGTTTTCAATGTACAATTTCCTTCCTTTACACTAATTCATTCATTAAAATGTTTACAAGTTACTAATTCCGAACGTTCACACTTTCAAATCCCTTTACCAGCTTAATTTGTTGTAATCCCCACCAAAATACGCTGTGTAAAATTTTAATTTTTAGATCACAATATGGCCATCCATGCTTTTTAATTTGTTACACTCTTCCCAAACTTAGAAAATTACCACATTTTCAGATTTGGGATAAATTTTATTTACTCCTAGTTATTTTATGAAGTCAAACAGAATTTTCAAGTTTTTAATTATCCTCACATTCATTAAATAATCTTCACTTCAGATACCTATCTGTCCATGGCTTGATTTCACAGGATCTAGCTGTCAGTTTAACTAGTGCTACGTATTTTTAATTACTGGTGCTCTGATACATGGATACCATTTTCTAAACTCTGGTAGAATTTTAAGAAAAATGTTTTCCCCTTAAGGGAAAGGGCAAACAAATACATGTCATGCTAGATTAGTTCAATGGTACATTCGGTTTGTTCTGTCTTAATGTCGATTATTGACAACACTCTCTTTAAAGGGTTTTAAGGAAATTCAAACAAGGCAAAGGAGTGCTTAAAAACAAAAACCATATTCTCCCTGAACAGTCAGCACACTGAACACGAACAATTCTACACCATGTGCCATGAGGCACTTTCTCCTCTAGTACTTGTAACTGAGGGACAGTTTAGACCAGGGGTCAGCAAATAAACTGACCAGGGGTCAGTTTCCATAAAGATGGCCAGACAGTAAATGCCTTAAATTTCAGGGCCGCATACAGTCTCTGTCACATATTCTTTCTAGTTTTGCTTCTGCTATTTGTTTTCAGTCTTTTGAAAATGTAAAAAAAATTCTTAACTTGCAGGCGCTACAAAACAAAAACAAAAACAAAAAAAAAACGCAAACAAAAACAAAAAAACAGGCTGTCTGTCTGCCCAGTTTGCAGACCCTTGAGATTTAGATATAAACCTACATACAAAGACTAATGTTTACTTCTGGAGACCCATTCTACACTCTGTAATTCCAAGTAATTCATAAGGAAAATGCATTCCTTCCTTCCTCTGTGAACCGTTTCTCTCCTAGCCCTTTCAAAAACAAAAGTTCACCTCTCCAGTGAATTTATGACGTGTCTCCATCTACTTAGTTCATGTCATCACCTAATTCTCCACTTAGAACACTGGGCCTACTGTGCTTTTATTATTGCAATATTGTATTACTATGCCCACAGTGAACAGTAAATGAACAGATAACATGTAGGGACATCCAACATGAGACTCACAAGAAAGCACTTCAACTGTTAAAAAAATACTTAAACATAAAATGTTTGTTTTTCCCACCCACTGCTTTTGTGACGTTTTATCACAATAAGATCCACGATGAAAAAGTCTATAATTATTCATGAAGATGTCAAAAAGGCCTGCCAAGTCTAGAAACTGTTATTAAGTAGATACACCTAATAATTATTAATAAAATGTCATTTGGCTACAGAGAATACATCTAACTTCTTAAGTCTCTTAGTATTTATAGAAAACACAACTTTGCATTGTGATCTTAAAAATCCAGATACAAATTACCTTGTTAAGACAAGAAATGATATGACTGAGGTCAATCCAAGGGGCACCCGCTTCTGTCACCTGATGGAAAAGATGATCCCTAAAGAGTTTCAACAGATAACGGTCTCCAGTCTCCGACCAGGTAGGATCCTTCTGAAACCTGGGGGAAGGTAATATTTTACCTCAGTAACTCATGCTGTATGCCACATGGCTATGTTGATTCTTCAGACTCAACACTAGTTTGATTGTTTTCTCTGATAAATAAGTACCATTTGTGTGTCTGTGTCCGTGTATGTAGTGTTTTATGGGTTTTTTTTTTAATCCTCCAAAAGTTATAGGGAGGCTAAAAAAATTGGCCTTTTTCAAATTTTATGTGCCAACTGCCAAATATTAAAAAAATAACTTCACGGGGCCCCTGGGTGGCTCAGTCAGTTAAGCCTCTGACTCTTGATCTCGCCTCCGGTCTTGATCTCACAGTTCCTGAGATCGGGCTCTGTGATGACAGCAGGGAGCCTCCTTGGGATTATCGACTTCTCCCTCTGCCCCTCCCTTGCTTGGGTGCTCTAAGTAAATAAATAAACTTTAAAAAAATAATAATTTCATAGAACATGAAAGTACATGAAACCCAGTTTCTATTTCTTAAGGGTAACCGACCCTTACACACTCCTATTTTATAATCACTTCCTTAGGTAAATGGAGGGAAAAGAAAATGTCTTTAAAAATCTTTAGAAATAAGTTGAAAGAGATTATTCTTTTCCTCTTCTCACCTTTAGGATATAGAGTAGAGAGGTAAGATCAGATCTTCTACTTTACTGGCAGCAAAAAATAGAAAAATGTTTAAGGAAACAAAAAGCGGGTAGATTTTGGTTTCCTACCATCATGAGCGGATGTGAGAATGAGCTGTGAAGAACCAGAGAACTGACCAGACGATCAGTTAGTGTCCAGGGACCTCTGGAACTTACGATCCAGTGAGGAAAACAGATGTTCAAAGAACCAAACATGTTTTAAGTGCATATTTTGACAATGCCATTAAGAAAGAGGGAAACGGTAGGGAACGTGAATTCACCTAGGAGGACAAAGAAGGCTCTCCAGAGGAAGCAGTGGATGTTCCTCCCAGAGGAAGGACACCCTAGTCAGAGGCATCGGTATTTGCAAGGACAGAGCATGCCGCACTTCAGAAACTTAACAAAGGTCAGTGTGGGTGGAAGGGGCTGAGGGGAGGAAAAGAGAGAGGCCAAGAGAGGGACAGAGAGTAAGAGCAAGGAGGGGGAAGAGAAAAGACCAGGGCAAAGAGGGACAGAAGGCAAGACAGGGGAGAAGAAAATTAAAAGAAAAAAAAAAGACATATCTGAAGCAAAGATAAGAAGAGAGAGATCAGGCTGTGCAGTCTTGGTTAAAAAACTAGGTGTTTCCTAAGAACGAGATGGAGGGGCACCTGGGTGGCTAAGTCAGTGAAGCATCCTTGGTTTTGGCTCAGATCACGATCTCACAGTGTGCAGGGCTGCGCACTGACAATGCAGAGCCTGCTTGGGATTCTCTCTCTCTCTGCTCCTCCCTCCCACACACTCTTTCTCTCTCTCTCTCTCTCTCTCTCTCAAAGTTAATAAATAAACTTAAAAACAGATGGAAAGCCCACCATTTGGGTTTAAACACAATCCTAAGAGTTCTGCAAAGATCGCTCCAGGGACCGTCCATTAAAACGCTAATTAAACACATCCATTTATCTCTGTTTCCTCTCAAAACCCCACCAAATTGGCAATGAATGTCTAACAAAGGATATAATAAACACACAAGGACAAAGTGATCAGAAGCAACAAAAGAAGAAAAATCCACGAAGAAAAATTGGAAAGATGAAAAACAGGCCGGTAAGTGGTATGATGGGCTGACTTGAAGAAAACAGAAGGCACAAGAAGGGGAAGCCACAGAAGGGGGCCATCGCCGTGAGGCCAGGCAGGGAAATCATTAGGTACTACTGAAAGCGCAGTATGGGCTCAAGGTGGACACAGCAGAATTGACGGAAAATTCTGTAAATAACAAGTAGATAACCTCTCTCCCATCCCTGCTTCCATTTCTGCTCTGCAGAAATTTTCCAGAAAAGGTACCGGAAATCTCTCTAGACAGGGTGAACAAAGACGCTCCCGCCCCAGGGTGCCAAGAAGGGCAAGCGATGGCAGGTGAGACCATTCAGTCAACGCCTCGTGGCTACTCGGCCATCCGAAGCTTGACCACGAATTTATACTACAGACAGAAGGTTGGAAGGTTATTTTCCGGATGCTAACTTGCCCAAGGGAAATTCTGACACTTAAGAGTATACCAAAAACAAACAAAAATTATACATCACAGCATCACACTGCTTTACCACACATTCTACAATCTCTGACACCACCAGGAACTTATCAGTCGCTTTTTAGATGAAATTCTTTAAATTTCTTTAAAATTGTATTTACTTAGCTTTTTAGTAATTTCCACACCCAACGCAGGGCTTGAACTGACGACCCCAAGATCAAGAGTCGCATACGCTTCTCACTGAGCCAGCCAAGTACCCCCCAAAAGATTACTTTCAACATGAACACATAGCCAGGATCAGAAATCCACTGGAGAATGAAACAGAAGAAACTCATTTCCTATGAGACACTGCAGGGAACAGAACAAAACTTAGAACAACAACAACAAAAAACCTAACCAAAATCTGTAAGTGAGACTCTTGCACAAACAAGAATTAGATGCTGTAAGACAGAAACATTTAGAGAGGGGCGCCTGGGTGGCTCAGCCGGTTGAGCGTCCAACTTCAGCTCAGGTCAGGATCTCATGGCTCGTAAGTTTGAGCCCCGCATCAGGCTCACAGCTGCCAACACAGAGCCGGCTTCTGATCCTTTGCACTCCACTCTCTGTCTCTGCCCCTCCCCCAATCATGCTCGTTCGCTCTCTCCCTCCCTCTCTCTCTCTCTCTCTCAAAAATGAGTGAACATTAAAGAAAAGCATTTAGAAAACAGAAAGTTCTTGAAAATTAAAATTATGACAGCAGAAGCTTAAAAATTCGAAGGATTGGGAAAAAACCTTTATTTTTAGACAAAGTAAGTTGAGATAATTACCTCAAAAGTAGAACAAAAAAATACAGTACAGAAAACAGAAGAGAATATTAGAAAATTAATGACGATGGTCTAATATCTGAGTAACAGGAATCCCAAAGAGAGAAGCTATGAAAGAAACAATGAAGACAACTTCTCAGAGCCGAAGGACCTACGTTTCCAAGATTAAAAGGGCCTGCCCACCCTGCTGATTCATCAGAATGAATAAAAAACCCTACACCAAGGCATCTCACTGTGCATTTCTGAACATCAATAAAGAGAAGATCCTAAAAGCACAGAGGAAGGGGAAGGGTTTGAAAAGAAAATAGATTTGAATCCGGAAGTTAAAAGACAGCGGAGCAAAGCTTCAACTTCTGGCAGAAATTATCACTACTATTACTTAGCTATGTACTAGAGATACTAGCTAACACAATCACTCCAAAGCAACTGAAACTATCGAAATTAGAAAGTAGGAAATGTAACTACAATTATTTGAAGATATGACTCTGTATCAGGGAAACCCAAGAAATCTAGCGAAAAACTATCCAAACACTAAGGTTATCTGGGCACAAATTTTACAGAAATTGATAAATTTCACGTGTACCGATAATAGGCAATCTAAGAAGAAAGAATGGCAGGGGTGGGGGGAAGGGAGGGGATTCCCATTTACAACAGCAACAAGAAAAAAAATACCTAGTAAACTTAGTGTGCCACAACAACATAAGAACAACTTAAGCACTGAAGGACAGACAGTAAAGTAGGTGTGAATGAATTCAACGATATATACCATTGTCGTGGTTACGAAACTCAACATCTACAAACACATATGCTCCTTAAGTTAGTAATAAACATGTCATCTTATAAAATAAAAATACCACCAGGTTTATAGATTTTTTTTAACTAAAAAAGCTGATTCTAGAATTTATACAGAAAATTAAACAGTTTTAGGAAACAAAGAACAATGAAATGAAGCTGAGAAAGAATGAACACTACCAGATTTTAAAATGTCATCCAAAAAAAAAAAAGTTAGTCATGAAGGGGTGCCTGGTTAGCTCAATCAGTTAAGCAACCATGCTTGGGATTCTCTCTCTCCTTCCCTCCCTCCCTCTCTCTCTCTCTCTCTGCCCCTCCCCTGCTCACTTGCTTACTCACTCTCTCTCAATAAATAAGCAAACATTCAAAAGAAATGACAGTCATTCAAACATTAATGTGAAAGAAGTACTGTCTTAAACCAGTGGGGAAAAGCTAGACTATTCAATAAATAGCTTTTGGGCCACTGGAGAGTCTTCTGAGAGGGAAGGGTGGGGGAGCTGAATACATACTTTATATCCTATAAAGATTCCAAATACATAAAAATTTAATATGGGAAAAAAATAAAACCGTAAGTACACTAGAAGAAACAATGAGAAAGTTCCCGTAGAAAAGGCCTTTCTAACTATGATTCAAAACCCAAAAGGATAAAAGAAGTTTGATCAATTACACTATGTATACAAATGTCTGCATGGAAAAAAAAAACTGAGCAGTCAAAAGAGAAATGACAAATTAAAAAGAAAATGATCAAAAAGGACAAATCTCTCCAGCTCCTATAAATCAAAACGACAGACAATTCAACTGGAAATAAAAATGAGCCAACAATACGAACAAAGAAAAAAAAGGAAGCAGAAACAGATCAAAAACATAAAAATGACAAGCAACATGCTCATTAAGAGTAAATACAAAATAAAACTGCACTGAGATTCAATTTCGCATCCATCAGGCAGACAAAAATCCACAAGCTTGAAGAAGTACTGTTGGTAAAAGGCTCTCTGCAGGGGTTTACGGTCACATATCCACAGACCTAACAACCACAACTGGGTCTACTTTATGCACACGTACAATTAAGTATGCAGAAGTCAGTCCCTGCAGCACTGATTGTACCAGCAAAACAGTAAAAACAACTCAAATGCCTACTGATCAGGAACTAGAGCAATAAATTACAGCATGTCCACAGAATGGACTATTACATGGCTATAAATTATGGAGGCACAGCATAGTGGTTCAGAGCATGGACTCTGGAACCATACTGTCTGGATTTGAATTCTGGCTCAGATGCTCACTTATTATGTGACCCTGGAAAAGGTATTTCACCTCTCTATGCCCACACATCTCTGTTAATCGAGAAGACTAATAGTACCTGTATCACAAGGTAGTTACGAGGATTGAGTTGGGACATATTTGTAAACTATTGAGAATAGTGTTTGGTTATACACTAAACATACCTAAACAAAAAGATTTCCAAAATATAGTTAATAAGGAAAAAGGAACATACAGAACACTGCATGGTTTACAATTTGTATATATTAAAAAGTGAGGAGGGGATGAAAGGAATTAAGAATGTATCATTGTAACTCAGGAAGAATATAAAATAAAGATTAGTGGGAGAAAAGGGAGAGACTGGGGATGTTACAGGTATGAGAGATTTTTTTCCCACTGCAAACCCTTTTCTACGTTTTAAAAAACTGGTTCATATTAACCTATTCAAAATTAATAAAAAGAATTTTCCAAGGACAGTCTAGAATTTTATACCCAGTTATACTGTCAATAAGTGTAAAAATAGAATAAAGATATTTTCAGACTTACAAAGACTCAAAAAACTCACCTTTCTCAGCAAGCTACAGGAGGATGTGCTCCAATAAATCAAAAGAATAAATCAAGGAAAAAAGCAAGAAACAGGGTATCCAACACAAAGGGAGAGACAATGAGAATTCCCAGGATAATAGTGAAGGGAAGCTCCAGTTCTAAAGTGTGAGTGTGAGCAGGCTTAGAGCTCAACCAGCCCAGATAGGAACAGAAGGACAGAGGCTCCGGGGGCAATTTCTCTAAGGGGGAGAAGAAAAAAGGAACTGATAGGTTACCTATTTTGACCATATGGGAAGGTGTTTCGTAACTCTGGCAAAAAGTCTGGAATAAAGTGGTGGTCAATATGTTTTCATTTGCTTATTAGAGTTCTATAATAAGGCAATTATTAACCCGAGGAAAACAAAAATCAAAAAACAAAATACAAAAGAAAGGAAATATAGTCATGGTTTACTCTGTGGTGCAGCTATGAACAGTATTTACCCCGTTATACTAATGTCAACACTTTTAACTCAAAACTTATGGGTTCAATGGTAGAATGTGAGTGAGTGAGTGAGTGAGTGAGTGTGCATGTTTGGTTAAGGAAAGGGGGTATGAAAGATAAAGCCTCATCCTACACAGGACAAAGTCATTAGCTGAGTTAAATACTTAAAAAAAAAAAAAAAATCAAGCAATAGTATCATAAGCATATTATTTTTAAATAAAGAGAAAAATGCCAGAAGAAACAACTTGAAGGGTTTTTGGGGGGTTTGTTGTTGTTGTTGTCATCTTCTCTTCATTTAGAAACATTGTCAGGGAAAATACAAATTGAGTTTTGTAACTGTGAAGAAAGGTAAGTGAATATGAATTTTGTCGTCAAAAACAAAATCCCTCAAGCGGTATTTATGTGTCACCTATCTCTATCAACAGAGGTAACATTCCTGAAACAGAACTTACACTACAGTGAAAGTAGCTATAATACTGTTCAACCTGTCTTTGACAGTTACTATTTAGTACAGACGTCAACTCTCCTTTCTTGAACGTACGATAAACTTTAACTTACAAATGAGGCAGAACTAAATGACAAATAATGAAGGGTGGCAAGGCCTTTCCAGTGTCACCGATATGACAGCTGTATGTATTGTTTAAGTGATGTTCTTAAATAGAAGATAAGGGGCATGCAACAATTAGACATGTCTGAAATCTCTAATCTGACTAAGGTAAACTGAACTGAGCAAGCTTCAAAAAGGAGACAGGGTAGAGGCTGTACTGACAGTCATAAAATGTTCCCTCATGCCCAAACCACAATCGAGCTTTCTAACAGTCTCTTTTCTGTATGGGTATGTGTGTATGGAATCCCTAAGAACAACCACATCTAGGCTGCAGTTAAAAAAGAGCATCCTAATGGCTACCAACAGGCTTAAGGTCACTTCACATGAGAATTTTTCTCTTTCCAAATAAAACCAGTAAGAATCAGGTATACTCATTCTTGTTAGTGCATTTGACTGAAATCATATTGTAAAATACTGTAAATCCTTACTCCGGCCTCTCATTGATTGTTCCCAATTTTGCTAGAAGCCTAAACAGTCTTCCATTTTGAACCTCCTATAAGACATTTTAAAAAGAGAGAGAATGTTAATATTCCAGCAAAATTTTATGAACTTGGTATCCTACACCAATATTACCTTTAAACCGTAAACCCTAATATCCCCACCTTTTGGTAATCATTTTGAATGTAACATGTCCATTTCATTCAATATTAATACTCAAGATGATCATGCAGCTGGCCATTTTTAAGAATGGTTAAAGTTACGTGGGAAAAAAAAAAAAAATCAAGATTCTGTCAGTTAACTGGAGCAAAGCCACAAACAAAAAGCAGAACCCAAATGCCCAGAGGACATAAGAAATTAAAAAAAAATTTTTTTTAAGTTAAAAAATATCTGTAAACAGTCCTGGCCAATTCGGCACAAAAATTACTGTTTTCTAACTCTTTGCACATACAGATGTCATTGTATATATCTTTTTTTAACTCTTTACCTTTGCAAGGTCTTCCTCTATGACATCATTTCTCATTTGAGCAGCATCCAACTGAGTATAAAATCGAGCACCAATCATGGGCATGATGTCATTTACACTTCGCATCCTGTTTTGGTCAGTCAACAAATACCTAGCGAAAATAAAGAATCACCTGAATGCCAAATGTGCAATTTAATTTTTTTTTAATTTTTAAAAAATGTTTTATTTATTCTTGAGAGAGAGAGAGAGCGAGAGCGAGAGCGAGAGAGAGAGAGCGAGAGCGAGAGAGAGAGAGAGAGAGAGCGCGCGCGCACGCATGAGCAGGGGAAGGGCAAAGTGAGAAAAGGACACAGAACCGGAAGCAGGCTCCAGGCTGCCAGCACAGAGCCCGACACGGGGCTTGAACTCACTCACCAGCCGTGGCGAGATCATGACCTGAGCCGGAGTCGCATACTCAACCGACTGAGCCACCCAAGCGCCCCTCAAATTATGCAATTTAAAAAAACAAACACGACACACAAGCACATAGCTATCGCTGCTGCCGTCACAGAAGTGTATACAATTTGAAAAGATTTTTTTCATCAAGTCAACCTCACTTTTAAGCGTTGATGATTTCTCTGGGAAATTTTAAGAGCCAATGGAAGAAACTGTAAACATGTCTCTTTCTCTACAGCTTTGCTATTATGAAAATGAAAAAGGGAAGTTGAGTAGGGTTACACTTCACCATTTGCATTCTCAAACCCTTCCTTACAATAGTGGGACACGTAAAGACTGTTACAAGCTTTTTTGGAGGGGTGAAATAGGGGGCGGCTGTAGGTGAAGAGATTTTTCCATTTGCTCTTCAAAATAATTTGTGTCGGGGCGCCTGGGTGGCTCAGTCGGTTGAGCGTCCGACTTCGGCTCAGGTCATGATCCCACATCTTGTGGGTTTGAGCCTCACACTGGGCTCAAACAAGGTTCCAACTTTTTAGAAAGGTGCCCTCTGCTCTACAATATCATTTACCAGTTGTCATCATCTATTTATTTCTGAAAAACTGTCACGCACTAACATATATCAGAAGAGGCCAATTTCTCCTACCCTTATAACTGAGGCCAAAAAAACCCCCAAAAAACCAAAAAAATCCGTTTCAAAAAGCGGCCTGCTAGAATACAAAGATGATCATGACCTATTACTGCCTATTCTGACAGGTGAGCCGTTTCCGAACCATCCTTGGGACGGGAGCCTCCTGCTCTCTCTCGCACTCTCTGCTTATAATTCTATCCCATTTTCTTCAGGGGACTTATCGCTACCTGCCAACATCTTATATGTTTCCATGTTTGTTACCTCGTCCCCATTAGGGTGGAAGCTCCAGAAGTTGGGGGGTTTTGTTCATCTTGTTCAAGGTATCTTCAGGGTCTGGCACAGGATAGGCATTCTTTTGTTAAATAAAATCCTCCTGTTGATAATCTATGCCTTAGCTATTTATCTGTAACTACTGACATATTTACATCTAACTACTTAAAGTTATTACAAGCTTTGTGACTTTGGCAAGTTACTTTACCTCTCTAAGCCTCAGTTCTGTCATCTCTAAAATGGAGCTAACTTATAGGGTTATTGGGAAAATTCATTTGTATCAGTTAGAAAGTGCCTGATACATGGTTTACCGCTCTATAAAGTTGTTACTTAGTATGCATGTATGGCTTTTTAATTTACTTTTGATTAAGGGAAATTTCAAACATTCATAAAAGTGGAGAGAACAGTATAACAAACGTCCATGTACCCTTTGCCCAGTTTTGACAATTATTAACGTATGGCTGGCTAGTTTGTAACATTTATATCCTTTACTCTCAACTTTTTAAAAAGGAGGTTTGGAGATTACTACTTTGAGATGTTGCAAATGAAGGCTAGGAATTGCTGCTGTGAAAATACGTGAAACAAATATTTTCACTTGAAAGAGAAATCATGTGAGTATTCCCCAGAAGCAGGCAATCACTGGCTTCCGGTGCTCAGTCACAAGCACGACACTTATGCCAGCGTAACAAAGTACAAGTGGGCAGCCCCATCCTCTAGCCCTCAATTTCGTATCCGGAGCTAGTCCAAAAAGAAACTGAATCCTCCAAGACTACACAGAAAAATCAGAAGGAACAGCTGAAAACTAAGGCACTGAAAAGGACCAATATGCTCCAGCTGCTTCTAGAACGTAACAGAAAAAATTTCGAGAGATACCGTAGCATCTGTTCTCTGCAATCACTTCTAATGACAGTAAGAATTATGGCGGTCCACCCTCTGGAATTCCCCGATGTTAGATGCGTCTGAGACAGGGAGAAGTCCCCCTGCGGTGACAGAAGTCCACAGTGGGGCTCTCCTAAGTCAAATGCATTTCAAGGACTTCTTGGGAGTCTAGAGATCCTGGAGTAGAAGCCTGGGACCCTTACATCCATGCTTTCTGTAATGGCTGTTTTGGCCACAGAATCTGTAACTGGATTGCATCTGAGGTTTATTTATGACAGCTCGCACAAAGAGAACAACCACTCTCTAGAGCAGCACTGTCTGACAGAATTTTCTGAAATGATGGGATATATTAGCCAGAAGCCACATGAAGCTTTTGAGCTCTTGAAATGTGGCCAGTGCAAGATTGATTTCTTTAACTTTATTGTATTTTAATTAAACTAAGTCATATGTAGCTAGTGAATACCAATGCAACCTCAGTGGGTACCCTCTGACCAAACATTTAAAACATGAGTAACTAAACACATTGGTTCATGAATTTATTGAAGGAAATATACACTTAACAATAAAAATAAAGAAATTAAAAGTTCTTTAACTGTGTTTTGCCTGATTTTCAACAGTAGGAACGAAAATAATAAATAGAAGCTCTATTAGAAGGCCTGGGTGGAAAAAAGCTGTCTTATCTCCTACGATCATCACATATGTTTAATTGTATTATTACAACTTACAGAATCAGATTCTTCAGGTCAGAGGAGTAGTTGATTGTCACCAGTTCCATGGCTTTCTGTAAATTCTCTCGCTGAATTCCTGCCAAAGAGTTGCAAGCCAAAGCCAACACAACTTTTCCTAATGATATCAGATCTGCTTGCTGACATGAAAGAATAAATATAACTTTTAATTTTTATTTTATACGTACAAATTTAACACAGTGACACTACTGCCTGCATGGAAAAAGCACCTTTACAAAGAAGCTGCAACACTCAGCACAGGGCTCTCCAATATTGGTGCTCAGAGTCACCTGGGAGCTTGAAGGGGCTTCCCGAGCCTCTCTACCAGAGATTCTCATTCGGTAAGTCTGGGGGAGCAGGCCCAACATTTTTAAAGCACCCAGGTAATTCTGATAAATGTAGTTAGGGCTATACTCTAAGCAATTCATATGCCAGCTACAGAATTGTTGCTTCAAAATTCTTAAAAAAAAATTTATTTAGATAGAGCTGACATTCTTATTATTAACGCTGGTTACCACATATTCACCTGACTACGATCATTACAATCTATAATATGCCCCTCTCTCGCTTTCCATCATGCCCCAAATACAGTGGGAGTTTGAAGAATTATTTGAAGAAAAGTTATTCCATTATTCAGAATGTAACATAACTATTACCTGATTTCGGGGTATGTTCTTTAGAACATCGAGAATGCTGCCAACCCCAATGACGTCCCATCTGCCCTTATTTCCAAATAGCCCATTTTTACTCACATTATAACAGATCTCTGAGCTCTGTAACCACCTGGTTTCTTTTTCTTTCTTTTCTTTTCTTTCTTTCTTCCTCTCTCTCTTTCTTCTTTTTCTTTCTCTATTTACCTATCTATTTTTTTATGATTTACCACTGTGAGGCTTTTGCTCTAAAAGGATTTTCAAAGATAGCTGGCTACATTGAGGTAAGCTCTCTATTACCTGTCTAACTCCAGGAAACAGAATGGTTATCCCAAGTGGCCCTTCTTGGCAGGTAACTATTAATAATTTTATGCCTAGGAGAATGGAATAGCTCCGAGTTAAATAAAATCATTTGAAGTAATTTTAACAGAAAACTTCTGTAAATCTTCAAAATCTGAGACCTGATCTCAAATATTGGGTACATTTAGTGAACACTGGTCTAGTAAAAGGAGTTTTCAAAGCTAGCCACACATTAAAATCACCTGAGGAGCTTAAAGACATCAAACAGAAGAAGTAACCCTGCAGCTATCCCTTCACTCCAATTCTGGTATTGTTAGTCTGGGTTAAGATCTAGGTATTAGTGTTTTTCACAGCTTCCACAACAGTTCTGATAATGAAGTCAGGACGGAGAACCACTGGTTTTGTGGAATGTTTATAGATAGTATAGTTGCAAAACAGGCAAATATTTCAAGACAGTCACTAATGAAACTTTAGCACTCTACAGCTATCCTCAACATTTTGCCCAAATAAGAAAGTATAAAGAAGCCAAACTCCATTACTAACATTAAAAAGTTCAAATTCTTGGGGCGCCTGGGTGGCGCAGTCGGTTAAGCGTCGGCTTCAGCCAGGTCACGATCTCACGGTCCGTGAGTTCGAGCCCTGCGTCAGGCTCTGGGCTGATGGCTCAGAGCCTGGAGCCTGCTTTGGATTCTGTGTCTCCCTCTCTCTCTGCCCCTCCCCCGTTCATGCTCTGTCTCTCTCTGTCCCAAAAATAAATAAAAACGTTGAAAAAAAAATTAAAAAAAATATTAAAAAAAAAAAGTTCAAATTCAAAAATTCATTCAGTACTAGCATTTGTGAATTTGACACTCTGAACAGGAGACCCTATTATAATCAGTGGAAAAACGGATTAGAAAAACTACTCTGACTCTATCGTGGTAAGAGATGCCAAGGATTCATGTCAAAGAAACTTTTTAAAACTTCACTTGTGGTACAGACTTAGGAGCCCAGAAAGGGAGGAGGTAGGGTGGCACGGGAGGGAGCACTATTACTGTTCGATCATTTCTGTTCTTGGAGGGGCACTGCCATGAATGAACTCAAGAAGGATTCCCCTCAGTCATTCTCAGGATCGAGTAAAACATTCCAAGTTATAGTAATGACACCATAAAAATTTTGGTCAAGACAAATTGGTACATGTAAATGCGAACTGTAAATTTCTCTGTTTCAATCCAATATCCTCAGCAAAGCAAACTGAAAGTTGCTATTATTTATCAAGTGTCTGAGCAGCATGTACCAACACACAGCCTCCCAAACCCTTAAAACAACAGAATTTTCAGTTTAGCTCCACCCTCAATTGATGCTGTAACTAAACCTCCCACCTAGAACATTCCGGTATTCCCTAGTATGAGCCAGGAAAACAAAAGTCCAAGACAGCCGAAGGACTGGATGGGTTTTTAAAATAAGAACATCTGATTTTTGAGTGCGTCCCACCACTTTCTAAAGCTGACTCAAGGTGGAATACGCACGTTTAGAAATAAAGTCTACGGGTCACATCATCCAGATTAAATTAGAACGGATTTGTTTTTAAGTAAGAGGTTAATGACGTCCTGCTTAAAATTAAGAGAGTTCAACATCATAAAAGCCCATTAACTCTCCTTTCCTTATTTGCCAGCTAAATAATTTTCCGTTTGTTATTTTGCTTCTTACCTCCATCTGGTTTTTCCCCCCATTTGTTGAATTCTGGAGGTTTTCCCCCCACTCATTTTCAGTTTCTTCCTGATTCTTGATTTCTTGATTTTTCTGATTCTATCTATGGCTCTACTTATGTCCACTTTACTGAAAGTCAGTCTCTATTCACGTGTCTGAAACAGACTATGAAAAATAGACTACAAGAAACGATGCACTCCTTTCTCACGTACCCTCTTCTCCGTAAAATCACAATCCCCCACCTGGGACTATCTTTAATTCTCTCCTTTACCTTACTACAAGCTGTGTGAAAAATCTTCCACACATACATAACCCACCCCCCAAAAATTAAGGAAAAAAAAGAAAAAGAAGGAAACCTGAGATATCCTTTTAGTGCTGGAAAATAAAGGGAAGGTGACAGCTGGCTGAAAGCAGGAGGCAGCTCCTAAGTGACCAATCAACTGCCCCAAGGGCTTACTGAAGAGTTGTTTGTTTGGAACTCTGGGATTACTTTTCCTTCAGAAGAGTTTTTCAAGGTAGCTACCTGTCACTAATGTAACTGAAACGATGTACCTCTACAAAGAAAAAATGGGAAATAATACTGCTATAGTACTCACGGAAAACCAAAATCAAACCAGCCTTATGCTAGAAAATTTTTTTTAAAAAAAGGAACTCTGTTCAGAAGAGACAAGAATGACATAGTGTAGTGCTGAACGTGTAAAAAAACAAAACGGCAAGGTGTTTCGTCTTTTAATGTCGACATGGGGTTTCCAGATTCTTGCAACAGAGTTAGATGACTAGTTCCAAATAGTGTCTGACTTCTCCTCCAAAATTTTCCTGGATGTATATTTTAACAGCCAATACTTAGTCTCTCTTAGAAGCACAGAGATCAAGAAGAAAATTGTTCAGAGCCAGTCAGGCACTAGGTGGAAGACAGAAGAAGGAAAGTAGCTAAGAACCACCTAGAAAAGAAAGAGGAACAGAGCAAACCCCCTGAGGCAGAAGAAAGCTGCTGCTGCTGGCGGAAAAAAGCAGTCAGATTCTTCTGTGCGCCGCCCACCAGATGGCGCTACCAACCAGGACAGCTTGGCTGCCGCCCAGTTTAGCTGGGAGGAGGGGGGAAGATGGGTCACGTCCGCTTGCAGCCCATACAGCTCAACGTGATGAGTGTGGCTCTACCTCTCGGGGACTACACTGTCCCCGGGCCAGCGGCAAAAGAGGTTTACGCATGAACTGGATCACTAGGCATCACTTAGACTCTACTTCTCATCCTGTCTCTTCCTTTTTGTTCAGAAACTTTGGCTTATAATTCAGCGAACTAAAATCTCTCAAAGATTTAAACTAAAGAAGTTGCAACGAGAAGGGTAAAGACAAGGTAAAGTGTTTTTCTCCTGGACTTTCCACATAATTAAGAGATTCTGCCTTACAGCAGACCTCTAAAGGTTAGTAAATGTTGAGAAACACCAACACAAAAAGAATGAATAATACGGTCTTAAAGTGGCAGCTGCATATCCTCCAAAAAGATGTGAAGTATTGCAATACAGACGAAATGACCTGAAAATATTTACTTTATGTACACATCACCTGCACAGAGCAATTAAGGCAAACACAACTACACTTAATGTTCCTTGCAGAGATAGGCTCTTATTCTCCCACACCTTGTATTTATCAAGAAGTATGAAACGAACAGCTAAGACGAAGAACATAGAGGGGCCTAAACCTATGCTAGTATTATGACTAGACTAGAACCAGATTCTGATCGTGTAAAAGGAGGGAGTACGCAAAAGAAACATTATTTAGAACATGTCAATACAACAATATTCCTTTGAGAATATTTCTAAAACGTGTGGATTGGTGGTGGGACAGTATCTAAGAGTAAAAATAACAGCTGTGATTTTAACACATGAAACAAGTGGGAAAAAAAAGTAAAATGTCACTGAATATGATCTATTCGCCAATTACTCTGTTTTAATCTATGTTGAGGACTTTCCCGACCACATAAACATATTTTCCTCTGAACGCTTAGTCTCTGACACTGTCGTTGACTGTCTGCATTCCAACTGATAAGGACTCTGCACTACACACGGCAGTGATTAAGAAATACATGTTCAAAGCTGACCTAGAGACACCCCCAGAATAAACTGAAATCTAGACTTAAAAGCCCCACTCCCAAATAAACAAAATCTTAGAAAAAAAGCCTGAAGTTATTAAGTGTCCACGTTCCCTCTTACTCACCTGGTACTGCGCCATTAATGCCAATGGATTATTATTCTGACTGTTATCAAATGTTAAAACATCAAAAACTCCAACACAATTCACTCGCAACCTTTAAAGACCAGAGAATTTAAACAAAATTATTAAACTGGGATTTTTAAAAAGTTCAGCATTTCCTATATTAGGAAGGATCTAAGAATCTTACCTAGTCTAACCTCCTATCCTACCCCCATATAACCTCTTTCAACCACCATTTTAGAGATGAGGAAATTAAGGCTCACAGATACCAAGCGACAGGCCTATGGGTGTAGAAGTCAGTAACTGATAAGGCCAGGACTGGACTGTCACTCACACCTTCGACTACCAGGCGAGTGGTCTTTTCACCACACCAAGCTGCTACTTTATCAGTGATTCACGAAAGAGAACTAATTAGCTTTCTAACATTTACTGAAGATGTATTAGGCACCATTCACGTGTATTGATCATTCAGTTTTACATGTATTAGTCATTTAATCCTCTCAATAATCTTACGACACAGGTACCTGGTAAGTGTGGAAAGTAGAGATACCAATAGTCTTCTATGGTTGCTGCACACACAGAAGTTACAGAATTTGCTCAGGATCATACAGACAGCAACTAAGGAGACTCGGTATGATGAACCTGGCTAACCAGGTACCGGACCTTGAGCTCTTTGTGTTATGCTGTCCAAGAGAAGTCTCAAAATCACAGCAACTCAAATAAAACTCTGGTGAAGTCAAGGGCTGTGCTCCTTAACTTGGTATCAGTGGTCCTCAAAGCACTGGACCCAATGAGCAGCAACAGTATCACATGAGAACTTGATGGAAATAAAAATTCTCAGGCCCCACTTCACATTCACTGAAGGCGAACTCTGGGAGTGGAGCCCCATCACGTGTGCTTATTAATGAGCCCTCCAGGCAATTCTGTTTCATGCTACAATCGGAGAACCACGGTTGTACATAGAAAAGGTATACTGATATCACTTCTACATCCAGCCCCTGACCCTAACTATGTATACGTCCCAAACTTTTACATGATTCCTGGTTAATGACCAGGCATCGTATTCTTAAGAATTCAGCATTTTTTTTTTTTTTTAACTTACAAATGGACTCAAAGTCACAGCAGTTCTTCTGGATGGAATATAGGAAAAGGTAGAATTAAACGAATCATCATGCTTTGTTTACTAAACTGTCACAGGTTAGATGCTCAATGAAGAAGCCAAAACTCAAAATGGTGGTACCTTGTTTTGCCAGTTATCAGAATCTTTGTTGGGTCCATAACTCGACACGCCAAACCTGCTGTGTGAATGGTACGCAACGCAGAACTCAGTTGGACAATATAGGCCCAAATAAGAGATTCTGGCAATAATCCGGCATGCTGTCTGGGTAATGGTCCATCATGTTGACCTATACAGCAAATAAATAAAAAATGACACCTTTTAAGTAACCAACTAAAAGACTAAAGAAGTCGAACCAAAATTAACAAAGAAAATCCATGCATCATGGCACAACTTGTCAATATATATATATACACGTAAAAAATTTAAGTTCAGTCTGTTAGTAAGAACAGACCCCCAACTTCCTATTCATGAGATTATACCTTTATGCTGTCAGCAGCAGCACAACTCTCACTGAAATGTTTTCTGTGAACCTTGTAATTACTGAACAATAAAGAAAATTAAAGGATTTATATTTAATGTGAACCAAATAAATGTAAATTCTGATTACAAACAGGAATGATGGATATTATTTTACTTAAAATGTGGATAATCCTGGCCTATGTTATTGTTCAGGCAGGTGAAAACTGCTCATTCTATGCCTTGAAAGAAAAATAAAAGCCTCTACTATCATTGATGCTGAATGTTTTCTTATTCTCCTTAAACTGCTCGTCTCCTCTCTTACAGCCATGTCAGTTAGGATGACATCCGACTCATAAAAATATAAACGTAAAAACCTGAATATCACTTATGTCTAATAATGAAACACAAAAATAATCTGATCTACCATGACAGTAATCATTTTGATTCTACCAACTCTTGTTTAAGTGCTTCCTCTTCTTTTGTAATGAGAGAGAGAGAGAGAGAGAGAGAGAGACAGAGAGAGAGAGAGACAGAGAGAATCCTAAGCAGCCTCCAAGTCGGCAGAGAGCCCAATGCCACTGCGGGGCTCGATCCCACAATCCTGGGATCATGACCTGAGCCAAAATCAAGAGTCAGATGCTCAAACGACTAAGCCAGCCAGGTGCCCCTCAGTGCTTCTTGATACTATTTTCTGGGTCACTGTTAAGCCTTACACATCAGTGGAAAAGGAGCCACATAAATTTAACCCAGATTTTCTAATTCTTTCAGGGAATATGACCCCTTATAAATTGAATTCAAGTGTTCTTAGGGTTGTAAACAAATTTTTTGTGAATCAGGCATAAAAGCAACACAGTTAAATGGTTAATTGTGGAGATAACAAATAGCAAAATTTCTGGCTTGGGATAAAGTTTCCAAGGAAAAGCAAACACAAAATTGAAAAGTTGCTCTCCCTCAATTTAGACAGATTAAAGATAGTACAATCTGGAAAACAGTGTCCGAAGTGGCGCTAGTGAGAACTGCCAAGACATCGTCAAAGAGGACTATGAAGAGTTTAAATAAAACTATTTGATAAATGTGGTAATAATGAAAAGCAGTATTTATAGCCAACAGTGTTTTGCTTGCTCTGAGCCAGATTCTGTCTTTGCCTGTATACTGTTAACAGCAGCAGAGTTACTTTACCCACGTTACCTCACTTCAAACGTTTTTTTTTTTTTAAGTTTATTTTTATTTATTTTGAGAGAGAGGCAGAGAGCAAGCAGGGGAGGGGCAGAGAGAGAGGGGGAGACGGAATCCCAAGGAAGCTCCGCACTGTCAGCACAGAGCCTAGTGCGGGGCTCAAACTCACAAACCATGAGGATCATGACCTGAGCCAAAGTCAAGAGTTGGATGTTCAACCGAACGAGCCACCCAGGGTGCTCCTTCTTATCACAACCCTTATATAGTATGGTATGATTATTATTTCCATTTTCTAAATTAGTGTATTTCTTACAATACAAAATTTTTTAGTTTGTGCTAAGTTAAAGAGTGTAAGAAAACATTAGACTTCCATCTATAGCTCTTCAAAATTATAATTTTTCTTTTAACAGTTATAAAGGGAAACTAGAGAATTGCCTTGGAGTAGAAGTTGCTACAAATTAAAGGACGTATGCTATGTCCAGGGAAATTACTAGCATTCAAACAATACCTTTAAATAACAGAAAAAGGAGTGATTCGTGTGAAGATGTAAACATTTCAAAATGTATCAAATAGTCGGTTAACACCAAAAATAAAGATTAAAAAAAAAACAAACTGTAAAGGAGTGCTAATATTCATGGTTCTCAACAGGGGTCCATTTTGCCCCTCTGGAAACATTTGGCAATGTAGGGAGGAGCTATTTTTGGTGTCACTACTGGAGAAGGGGCCTGCTACTGGCATCTAAAGGATAGAGGCCAGGGACACTGCTAAATATTGTGGAATGCACAGACAGCCCCCACAAAAATAATTATCCAGCCCTAGATGTCAACAGGGCTGAGGTTGAGAAACCCAGCTATAAATTAAAGCCAACAGTCATTTCACAGGTGCTACTACTAAAATAAACTTGAACAACTACAGCTATATCCATCTATAGGAAAAGTTATACCACATCCCCTTCAACAAAATTATGTATGTGTCTAAAGATGACACGGCAAAAGAAAAAAAAATGACCACACCATATGACCCGATTTTTAAGGCCAAACAGCCATGTAACCACAGCTTTCTTCTTCCAACTGTCAGAAAGCAAAGTTACAAGTAAACAAAAGTAATATTTCGTCCACAATTCAAATACTTAAACGAGTCACAATCCAAAAGAGAACATACTGTGGACTCACATCTTTCTTCCTCCTTAATTTCTCTCACTATGTGAGTCAAGAAAATCTTTAAAAGATTAAAAACTACAGTAAAAAATGCAATGCTTTGTTAACTGTACTTCAATTAGTAAAGTTTTTTAAGAGACTTCAATGCTTTTTCCCTGCCCCCAAACAAGAAAATGATGCATACATTTTCCTTACCCAAATACCTAGTTAATTAACAAACATCTCAAAATGGATGGATGACCTACCTACTTGGACTCTGAGGCAATTTACCCTCTAATAAACATTTATTAGAGCATAATTACAATATTTTGGTTCTCTTAAGTACTGGAACTATACATATTAGAAAATATCCCATTAAAGTAAATGTTACCTGAAAATTTATTTTGAAGATTAATTCCTTAAGTAACATGCAGTCCTACCTTTTAAAAAAATTTGTTTAGGGAAATCACTTCATAAATGATATATAGTCACACTGGGCTACAATAAGAGAGTCATTAAATTACATCCAGAAAATACAAAAGTTAGGGGGAAAATACTTATAACAAATGAAAGATGCAATGCTACAAAAATGATATAAAGAAAAGGAAACAATGTGACAGGAGACCAAAGAACAAAACAAAACAAAAAAACCAAGACTGGAAAGAAATATACCAAGAGAAAATGTGGTTGTACTTTGGGTGGTGAAGCTATAGGCGTTATTTTCCAAAATGCCTTTATCCAGAAAGCTTTGTAGTTTTATTTTATTTTTTTTAATGTTCATTTATTTTTGAGAGAGAGAGAGAGAGTATGAGCGGGGAAGGGGCAGAGAGAGAGGGAGACACAGAATCTGAAGCGGGCTCCAGGCTCTGAGCTGCCAGCACAGAGCCCGATGTGGGGCCCGGACCCATGAACCTCAAGATCCCGACCTGAGGCCGAAGTCAGACGCTCAACCGACTGAGCCACCCTGGCGCCCCCAGAAAGCCTTGTAGTTGTAAAAGAAAAAACCAAAATGTTTAAGAGGAAAACACTTTCACCACATTCTCGGTTATTTACGTTTCAGACACCTCCACGAGTCTTTCACACCCTGCCTCCATACTCAGCCTATACACACAATACTCTATTTCCCAGCCGCTTATGGACTGGCTTCGATTCTTGGAGACGTTTCTTTTTTTAATGCGCTATGATCACAGAAACAAATTCACGTGCACTTTAAAACAGAAAACCACTCCTCCACAGAGCAAAGGCATTTGTCAAAATGAATCTTGCTTGCGTGTCTTTCTTACCCCACTTTCTCTTTGTGAAATAGGCATCAGCATTAGGGTCATTGAAGTGTCTGCTCATCATAGTCTCTCCTCCCGCATGGAAATCATATGCAAACACAAGGGCTTAAAATAAAACACGAAACACTCATTATTGCAATCTGGCTTCAAGTAATGAAGCCCACAAAAGCAGAAAGACAAGTACAAGTTACTCACAAGGCTCTGCAAATGCTTTAGTGGTAAATACTTCACGCAAGGTTACGATATTTGAGTGCTGAATTTTTTTCCACATATCGACCAACACCATGCACTTTGTGTTAACGAGACGAAAACCTATAAAAGGAAATTTTTTCTACTAAACTGCAAATGAAATCCCTCCTGTAGTCCATCAGAATCGTGAAGAGAAGGCCATGTGATATATCATTTATGAGCTACTAATTCCCAAATGAAATAACAAATTTATTTATTATCCCTTATACACATATCAAATAAATAAATACATGCGGGAATATTTCAATAATCTTAGCCTCAACCATATGCTTCAAAGAGTGGCTAACTTATCTTCCGTACCGTGTATCCTCCGAAGGCAATACGGCAGATCGTCTTTGCTGTTTACAGCTTTGTAGCAAGATGTGATGTATCCAAAATTACTTGATTTCTGTATCCGGTTGGGCGGCGGCAGTGGTTCTAGAGGGAACAGGCTATGGTAGCTGTCAACTTCTGTAGGGACTGCTAGAGTAATTCGTAAAAGACAACTTTAACTTGCTGATATGCATAAGTCTCTCAGAGCAAAAAAGAAATCGAATTTACCATAAACCACGGGTATCAAAACATACTTTTGAATTCTGGAACAGTGTCAACACTCATAACAATTCTATAAAAGAAAATGGTTTCATTATCAATAAAAAATACGCATTACAGAACCACCAAAGAACCAGATTTCATACACTCAGAAAATTTTTTTTAAACTTCTTACATAGGTTTCACACCCAGCCCAGGGCCCGACACGGGGCTTGAACTCGGGACCCTGAGAGCAGGACTTGAGCCGAGATCGAGAGTAGGATGCTAAACGGACTGAGCCACCCAGGCGCCCCTTGAAAATATTTATCTTTTATAGCACCACACAACTTTTTGTTTCTCAGTTATTAGAAACAATTTGTGTTATCACTTACAGGTATTAAACATTTCTGATTTTGATTCTGCTTCTTAAAACACTTTGGTTTGCACAAAATATATTTAGACAATGGTGTTAAGCATATGAATTCTTGTTTTTCAAAACATACAGAAATTCAAAACAAGTAACATTAAATTGGAGAGTGTGTATGTGTAATGTATCTGTGGGTATATGTATGTATAACTATGGCAATCTATCAAGACTTTCAACCATTCAGTGGAACAGCACTGTTTTACTCCCTAGTAAAACATAAAAGAAAGAAAATGAAAACAACTTTATCCTCATGATTTCCACGTTCTTCAAAGCAAGAAAAATTATGTTTAAGAATAGCTGGGATAATGCATTGTAATTGGCTCATGATACTCTAGTCAGGCATTTAAAAAACTATTTATCTTGAATCCCAATCTGTTGTTTCTTATAAGGACTAAATAGGCGCGCCTGGATGGCTCAGTCAGTTTAAGCATCCAGATCGATTTGGGCTCAGGTCACGATCTCACGGTTCTGTAAGATCAAGCCTTGCATCGGGCTCTGTGCTGACAGCTCAAAGCCTGTTTGAGGTTCTCTCTCTCCCTCTCCCTCTCCGCCCCTCCCCTGCTCACTCGTGCTCCCTCTCTCTCAAAATAAATAAATCACCATTAAAAAAAAAAAAAAAAAAAAGACTAACTGTATTCGGTGGTTGGTTTCGGTAAAGAGTATAGGCAATTTACTTTTCTTTTTAAAGTTCATTTATTTATTTTGAGAGAGACAGAAAACCAGAGTGGGGGAGGGATAGAGAGAGATGGGTGAGAGAGAATCCCAAGCAAGCTCTGCACTCTGAGTGCAGAGCCCGACACGGGACTAGATCCCACAAACCGTGAGATCATGACCTGAGCAGAAACCAAGAGTCCGAGGCTTAACCGACCGAGCCACCCAGGTGCCCCTATGTTTTCTTCTTTACCGCTCCCTATTTTCTGATACATACATGTATCAGTTTTGCAATTCAAAAAGAGGAGGATTTTTTTAATGCTTCAAATACAATCAAATTACATTTCCCAACGGAACAGCTTCCATTCTCCTAAATGTCTTGAATGACTTAGGAATACTCAAGAGATTTCAAATGAAAAGCAGGTAAGTGAACATGCACAGTACACACAGAAAACCTTCTAGAAAGAACACAGCAAGAACTTCAACAATGGTAACCTCTGAGTGGGAGCACTGTTATTCTCTTTACACTATGCCATACTTCCCAAACTTTTTACAATAAATATGTTTAGCACTATTTTTAAAACACGTCAATAAATCTCTTTCTAAAAAACACACAGACCAATATGACTAATAATTTTTCACTGAATGCCTGTTAAGGAATACAGGTAAAACCCTAATCAGAAAACTGTAACTCCAGAAGACAGGCTCATAATGGCCCTTCCCGCCTTGGCTAAATTGACATTCACCGTCTCTTTGTTTTCGAAACAACCACAGGAGACAGAACTCTATTTCATAAAGAAAATAAGGATCACACATCTAGAAAGGGAGTTGGGATGCAAACTCGGGGCTCTGATTCCATAGTCTCGTGCTCTTAACCCCCAGACGGCATTTTGGCCAGAGTGCAAAAAAACAGACACTGATTGAAACAGACACTAACTTTCAAAACAAGGTCACGTGACATATTCTACTGAAATAAAGGCAGTACAAGGGAAGTATACACACAAGGAAATGCAGCTGCAACTTTGCCCATTTATCTTTTATTTTAACAATCAGCGTAATGTCCACAAACAAATGATGAATAAATTTTGTTCCCTGGTTATTTCATGAGGAGCATCTAGTAAGAGAAATAATTGATTTCAAATTAGTGAAAAGGTAATGAGTGCCTACTCATTAATGAAATACAGGTTCTTATCAAGACAGGTTATTAATCAAAACAGGTTATTAATTTTGATTAATAAGGTCTTATTCAAGACAGGTCTTAATCAAGACAGGTTATTAACTTATTAATACAGGTATTAATGAAATACAGGTTCTTATCAAGACACCAAGAGAAAAATAAAGGACAGAGATCTATATGGAAACATAATACAGTACAGGGAAAACAGCTATTAAAGAAGTACAACTCACCATGGCACTGGTTCTTAAACTTCAACACCCTTCAGAGTCACTGACAGTGATAACAATACACATGCGCAGTGTTTACTTAGTTGGTCTACAGTAGGGCCCGAGAATTTGCAATTCCAAGAAGTTTCCAGGTGATAATGAAAAGATGCTGCCGGGGCAAGGACCACATTCTGAGAAGCACTATGCATGGAAATACCCAGAAGGAAGCCATCCTCAAGGATCCTAGAAAAGATCCTACAGAGGACTGGGTACGTGTACCACAAACTGAAGGATGAGACTGCTCTCAGTGACACTCCACAACGAGCGAACGAGTGCTTTGCTTTGTGGTGAGGGAGTAAACAGAACCACCACCACCACCCAGGCCTCAATGCGTATACTGCGCTCAGGAACCGTGAAACCTCACGCGGTGGGAGAGCAGGGTGTGTTGCAGAAGACGTACAACGTGGAGAAAAAGCTGAGGGGGTTCTGCTGGGACTGGATCAGAGGGGACCATAAATGCTAGACTGAGGGCCTGAAATCCACTACGCCAAGCAGCGGAGTCACAGCACCAGTGTGTGACGAGGAGACTGAGGGAGGGTCACAATCGGCTAAAAATCGTACTAACTCCTTTGTCCCTGTGTGCCCTTTCGAGCAAGGCTTGTTGAATTCTCTGCGTCGCGGGGTGGAAAAAATCGTGCTTCAGTGGAAGACCATGGAGTATCCAATGGCTGGCTTTTCGATGTCTGATTCTGATGCCACGGAAGGTATTTTGCACCTCTGTAAACTGCACACAGGTAACTGGCAGCACTGCACAAGAACGCCTGCCTCCTCCGTGGAAAAGCCAGTTTGCACACGCATTTCGATACCCCTGAGCTAGTAGTAACAGGTCCTACAACCGGCTCCCTCACGACTTAAATAAAATCTTCAAAACGTTCGTTTTTATGTCTGTACATATGGTGTTACCTTGTTTCAGAAAGTCATCTTTGAACACTACATTTCCCAGTCTACCCTGAAATGATCGTATGCAGCCTGGTATTAACCTTAAAAAACCGAACGTTTCCACTGATAGGAATACTCACTGTCGTTTTGCTCTTCGTTTCCAGCTCAACTTAACAAATACATAAAATTAAGTATGAATAAAGGGAATAGGGGGTGCCTAAATCACTGTCAGGCCATCAAAAATCAGACTAGGGATACCAACGTGTAAGATTATGGACAGAGCTGCATTCTTCACGTCAGCCCCAAGTTTTAGTCTGGGGTCCAATTCCACCAAGTAATAGTAAAAACAGTGATAAAAAAGAAAATGAAATGTTAGTGTCTTTGCACACTATTCAACCCTACCTCCCCTCGAAGGACATATAAGATAATAGGTCCAATCTAAGATATCGAATGTCTGAGATTCACTACGGTTTCTCAACCTTGGCCCTACTGACATACCAGACTGGATCACTCTCTGTTGTCAGGGACTGGTCTGTGCACTGCAGGGTGTTCGGCAACCCACCGGTAGCCAGCAGCACCCCACCGCCAACTGTGACAACCAAAACCGTTCCAGACACGACCAAATGACCCGTGATGGGGTAACCACTCCTGGTGCAGAAGCACTGATCTACAGGAAATAAATTATGACTTCAAACTTGAGAAGTACTAATCTGGTGGGAATATGAGCTATGAAATGGAAAACGGAGAGAAAAAAGACAGCAAGACCAAATATTAATGCATGGGTCAGCATGAGATGAAGATTGTAGTAAACAAAAGACATGAAAAAGATCAGTTAGAGCAGTGACCCCCCCCCCCCACAAAAAGCATTTACTAAACCTTGTGGAACATGGGGCACAGAAGCGGATTAACCATAACCTTTAGTCTGTGACACTCAGATCACTGGCTCGTGTCTACATAAGGCCTGGTTTTATGTAGTTAATTATTCTTAATAGCATAATAAGCATCTGCAAACTCAGTACTCATCAGACCTTTAACTTACATCTAAATTATGGTTCTCTTTACCAACCTCTGCCTTCCTTCTCTCACTTCTTTCCTTTTTTATATGGCTGCATTGCACATAATATATACATAAGCATATATACATACATTTACATAAATGTAAATATATGTATAAATTTTGGTGAACTTTGTAAAAAGGTAGTATGCTGTATATGGTCTCTTGCAACTCACTTTACTTACTAATCTTCTTCTGGGTTGTTGCAGCTCAGTGAACTTCCTTCCTTTCAGCTGCTGTACCACCTTCCATTAGCTGACAGCAGCACAGTTACTCTGGATTGATCACAGTTTCTGCTATTTTGAGCGACAATGTTATGGATACTTCGTCATACATTTTGCGGCTGAAAACGTATAGGAGTTTACCTGTTCCCAGGAGGAGAAGTGCTGGATCACAGGTTCACCCAACTTATGCTCCCTACGGCAACGCACCAGAGAGCCTGTGGATCCACATCCTAACACTTTACACGACTGCACTTCAAGATGGCAGCCTACCTGAACTTTCCCTAATTGTCAGTGATGGTTCACATCTCGTCATACATGTACTGCTCATGTGAATTTCCTTTCTTTACGTGCCTATTCCTATCTTTTGGCCATTTTTCTGTTGAGTTTTTTATGCTCTTACTGAATTGTGTTTCTTATATTCTTCGTCAACTGTGTAAATATCTTCTTCCAGGTTTTTTCTTTACTGTGGGTATCTTTGGATTGCTTTTCAATTCTAACTTAGTAAAATTTAGCAGTATTTTCTCTAAGAGTCAGCAATCTTTGCCTCCTGTAGAAGAAATCTTTCCCTACTGATATGTTAAATCTATTCGCTAATATTTTATAGTATAAAAAGCTTTTAAAGTTTTGTACACAAGTGCCCACCCCCTCTCTTTGCCCTGGACATTTCTTCCATTTGGCTGTCCCTGAGCTGTAGCCTCTACACACTAAACCAGCAACAGGTCCTAAAGTGACTCACTCTAGCAAATTACTGAACTGGTGCGGCGGGGTGTGGGGGGAGAGTGGTGGTAGTGGTTATGGAAACCCCCAAATTGGTAGTTGGTCAGAATGGGGGTAGCCTGGGCACCCCACCTTGGCGGGCATCTGAAATGGGAGTAGTCTTGTCAGACCGTGCCCTTAATAAATAATCCGTTAGGACATGAAGTAAATGCCAGAAGTATTTATGAGTAAAAACAGCTCATATACTTTGACTGCAATTATACTGCATCTATACATCAGTTTAGGAAAACTGACATCTTACTCATTATGTCTTCCTATTTATAATATAATATTTTGGGGGCACCTGGGTGGCTCAGTCGGTTGGTTGAGTGTCTGACTTCGGCTCAGGTGATCTCACGGTCCGTGAGTTCGAGCCCCGCGTTGGGCTCTGTGCTGACGGCTCAGAGCCTGGAGCCTGCTTCAGATTCTGTGTCTCCCTCTCTCTGCCCCTCCCCCCTCATGCTCTGTCTCTCTCTCTCTGTCAAAAATAAACATTAAAAAAAAATTTTTTTTTAAATATGTAATATTTTGCTCTAATTATTTATCTTACTTAATATCTCTTAGTAAGTCTCCCCCATTGAGATCGCACACATCTTTTGTTGCATTTATGCCCTAGCTACTGATAAGCTGAAACCACTGTAAGTAGCATCTTTTCTTTTAATTATATTTAAGTTATTGGCTACTGGCCTACAGAAATTTAACTGACATATATTAATCTCGTATCCAGCTATTTCCTAAGCTCTATTATAATTTCAAGTTATGCCCAACCTCTGGTCATACGACTTATACATGATTGCGGTCATAAAGACTGGAAAGGCAAAAATAAACCTACTTATTTTTCTTTTCTTCTTTTATCCCAGCTAAGACCTCAAAGACAATGTTAAATAATTAAGGAAAATTCCAACCTGAATACTTTAAAGGTTATGACAGATCAGTTCCCTGTCCATCTAAACTGAAAAGATGGGTGTTAGGGCATAAGAGCTACATATTATTCCTTTTAATTCTTTGGCAATCAAGAAAATGCACAGTAGACTATGTTGAGTCCTTGATTACAACCACACGCTTTGAGATTATCTCTATGGCAAATATATTCCTACTGCATTATTTATAAAGTTTTGCTAAATTATACCATATTTAATCTTGCTATATACAGAATAAGCTAGGCAAAGAGATTTTAATGTACTCTGAGAAACACTGTGGTACAGTCAGAAAAACCTAGCTTTAAATCCTGACTGACCAGCTGATTACTAGCCATCAGTGCTAAAGGCAAATTACTTAGCCTTCCCGTCAACCTCAGTTTTCCTCATACGTAAGAGGGAGAGGATAGTATTCGTGTCAATGTCATAGGATTTTTATGAGGAAGAAAGTAAGACATATAAAGAATTTAATCAACACATTATCTGGTACACCATAGTTTCAAAAGTAATAATTACCTTCCCCGTCTGTTTAAGTACCCATACTTTATCAAGTTTCAGGAAACAATATTCTAATGCACAATGAGGTAAATCACCATGAATTTTAAAACCACCAACTTTTTTGACAAACTAGAATACTGTCACATGGAGAACTGAAATGGACTAGATGATCAGCGGCATCTTGGAACTCTTCAAAAGCAGATTTCAAATAAATACACTCATAAAATTGTAACTAGCTGTTCAAGGCATAAAAACATGTACATCGAGATCCTAATAACCTTTAAAAGGAAGGATGAACCAACTCGCATTTTACCTGGCATATCTGCTTGGTCGATCTGAGCCATTGTTATTAAATGCCTGTTAATCAGCTCCTAAGAAAAGAAAACAAGTATATTTACATATAAACAGAGCTTCTAAAATCTGATTTTCTTATTATAAGTAAATAAGTATTAATATTTTTTGATATGCACACTTTTTGATGTCGACAACATGAAATGACATTTCTAATAACGATAAAACGTCTAAATTCCAGGCCTGGAGAGACCTGCCCATAATTAAGGTTGGGGTTAAGTAGCTATGCTTTGACCCAAAGCACGTAACTATAACTCTGTGGCTGAAGACAAGGCCTACCCTAAGCTCGTCAATAATTTATTCATCAACATTATACTGGTACAATTTCTGTGAAATAACATTTTTTTCTGAGATTATAAGTATAAAATGAAATTCTACGTATCAAATAATATCCAGCTGTTTACCTAAAAAAAAAACCCCACAAATTATTTTATAAAACCTACTTTATAGAAAATATTAAGCTCTATTACTTTTTAAAAAATTTTTAAAGTTCATTTATATTTGAGAGACACAAGGGGGGGGTGGCAGAGAGAGCCGAGAGAGGGCGGTGGAGGGAGGGGGAGAATCCCAAGCAGGCTCCATGCTGTCAGCACAGAGCCGGACACGGGGCTCGAACTCACAAAACTGAGATCATGACCTGAGCCAAAACCAAGAGCTGGAAGCTTAACTGACTCAGCCACCCAGGTGCCCCAATATTAAGCTCTTTTAAAATGAGGTTTATTTCTAGGCCAAACTACTTATTCTCAACCTCCAGATACTAACAAAAAGTGGTCTGAAGGTTAGAGACCATTTCAATAATTTATTTATATATTTCGGAGACCTTTCAATGCACAGGATACGAAGTGCAAAAAGGTGGCCCATTTAAGTAGCTATTTATTCTGTTTTACGTCCTAACACATACTGATCTACAAATTTTCTTGAAAAATGGGTTTCCTTAAATAAATATGCCAATTAGGACTCATACACTCTACATTCTAGCTGCTTTAGTGCATACAGCATGTTTGATCACATGATCTCATTTGAAAAGAGCTCTGTTCTTTCTCCGGCTCGTCGCTACAGCGCAACAGCCATTACGGATTCCCCCCAGGAACTCTGAAAGCCTACCTGTCGGAGTTCGTCGGCCATGAAGAAGGAGGGTGCATTTGCTTTTGGTTGCATGTAGGCAACATGAGGTGCAGTTGGAGGATATATGTGGTAGTTCGGAAATACCTAAAAAGGCAGGGAGGGGGGAAATGTAATAACCAACCTTTCTCACTCGATATGCTTTACCATTGTTTCGGTAAAGCTGTAAGCTTTAAATGACAGCGATAGATAAATGGATACGTTTTCATCTTTAAATCATAGTGAACTAATAAGCACCTTAGAGGACAGCTGTTGTCGGGACACTTTCAGAATGAACTCACTTTATACAAATAATCTTGTAGGAATCAATTTAAAAGTCTGACGAGAAAGGAAACATTCCTTCGGACACAGTAAAACCTAGCTTCCAAGGAGAGGCCAAAGCTGCGCTTTGGAAGAGGTTATGTAGTCCGTCAGCATTTTTTAAAGCAGCGGGAAGAGAGAAGAAAGCTGGTGACAGAGGTGTTTGGATGCGGTCAGATAACGAGGTAACCCTGCCCTGGCTCCCCAAAGAACCACGCCCTTGCAAGGGCTTTTCGTGGCCAACCTAGACAGACTGCTGCGTCCACACTGGTAAGCACCTCACACTGCAACAGTGAGGAGGACGGACCGACGGACTGACTCTGGGTCTGGTCCGCGGCTCAGGCGAACAGAAGAGTGAACGGTCTATTTAAATACCTTCAGGGCAAAACTATGGCAAAGTTACCGAATCTGCTTCAAGCCTCTTTGCTTTCATTTTTCCGAGTGGACTTTTCCCCACCCCCTGGCTTCTTCTCTTCTGCCTCTGCCTCTCCTTCCTCTTCACCGGCCCCCGATACAAAATAAACGTACATTCTAAACTATCTTTTCCTTTTTCCTTCTTAAAAAGCTGAAACAAACGCTTTGTTTTTCGTCTTTGTAAAATGAATTCAGCTGATTTCTGCTGCCCTCAGATAATTATTCTGCTCTGGATCTCAACCAGGAAGTGGTTTTGCAACACCTGTATGTATGGTTTCCTTTAACCTATATCCGCAGGGAGAAGATTTCCTTTCTCTTGCCTCGGTTTTTCTTACACCAGAGAGCACAGTTTGGCTTAATTAGCTCAAGTTCACCATGAGCACATTTCTAACAGTGGTCTGAAGGGTAAAAACATCATAAATATGTGCCCTATGTAATCTCTACAAAAACAGCTGAGAGAGTTTTGTGACAAAAGAACCTCTTTATAGATTAAACTAAACTACTTTCTACAAATATGCTATAATAAAAATGTAAATAATTATAAGAAACCCCCAAAAAAGGTAACACATTGATGGAATTCTTACTTGAAAGAACCAAGGAAAGTCTCTACTCTACCTCAATTATTTGACCTTCTGTTCGGCAAGCTGTTCTGTGATAATTTTTGAAAGATCTCTGACCAAAAACAAAACAAAACAGAACAAGACTATTAGCTATTTATTAGTTTTTGAAACATTTTACATAATTTACAAGTACTTCTATAAATGTTTTCACTAAATTATTATCCCCATTTACAACTGGGGAAATGGTCTCAGAGGTACTAAGATTCAAGAGTCACAAAACAATGGCAGGACCGGGAGGGACTCTTAAAAAAACATAAAAGAACTCTGTCATCTTTCCTTTCAAATTGCCTTTTAGTAAACCATTAATCAAAATAAGGCATTAGTTGAACTTGTGAGATCAAAATCTGCTTACTAAAATCCAAGCATACTTTTCATCGAAACCTATGCTCTGTAATTATGTCAAATGTCTACCATTTAGATCAGTTCTCCTACCTTAATGGAACTTGGCTTTCGAACTCACAAGCTCTTCATCCACTACTTATTTCACCCTACCAGTTAAAAAACAATTTTTTGACATAGCCAGAATGAAGCAAAGAGATACAATTTATGGAACATGACGACACTTCCCTCTTTGCCCTTTCCCCTCTCTCCCTCTGCCTTCCTTTGGTGGCTCTTTCTTCATCCACGATCAGGGTTTCCCCCGCTGGGCTTCCTCCTTCTTTGCCAATAACCCACACTGGAAGCCCTTTATCATCATGTGTCCTCCACTATCCAGAGATCTAGAGATTAAATCATTGCCTCACCTGAAGCAAGAGTTTATCATCAGTTTGTTTTTAGTGACTACCATAAGAAACCATCTACTGTCTCCAAGTTCTTACCAGAGGTAAAACTACGTACACCTACAAACAAACGCAGCAAACATCAACTCCAGCTAGCACCAGTACAAGGTAACCCCGTGAGCAAACGTGCCATAAAGTACTCCACTAGAGCCAGAAGACAGTCTGATTTGTGATTAAACCTGGTTCTGTCCAAACTGGAGTTATTATTAATACAGAAAATTTACTTTGAAGAGATGAGAAGAGGTCAGGATCATCGTCTAAGTTAGAAAAGTAAATACGTTTTCACATCACAATAAAAAGATGCAAGGGGGGGGGGGGGGGCGAGACCTCCTCACTAATCTCATTATCAAGAAGGAACTGCTGTAAGACTACTCTCACTTCTCCCGTCAGGTAGACATACCATTCCAGTCAAAGGAGCTGGGGTTGTGTCTGTATAGAAGTAAGTCGTCCCACCGACCGTTTCCTTTTGGATCACCTGACCAGAAGATGGAGTCTGAGAAACAGGATTATTAACAGATGTAGAGGCACTAGAAGGCACCATGTAATTTGCTGGATTTGGAGTGTGACTTCTTCTTCTGGGCGCAGGAGAAGTATGTGGAGTGATCTTGGGAGAATGAAGAGGAGAAGATCCGGCAGACAAGGACATTCCTGAAGAAGACGTAAAAATGTTTCTTAGGAGCAAAAACTGGTTTTAGAGAAAAAGGTCTGGAAAATAAAATGCAAACATTCATTTGGAAGAAACATCCTCTTTAGCAAATTCTTTAAGTGCAAAAATAAAAGCCATGATTTTATCTTGGTTTGTTTTAGAGAAAGCTCTGATGAAAGCAAGTGTAAAGACGTTTCTTTTTTTCAAACATAGCCATTTCCAAATAAGCTAGGAAATTTATTGCAAGAATAGTCTCCTCCATATCAAGGTTTACATGAGAAACTTCAATAGTAAGAATCATCGGTAATTTAACAAATTGATTTTATGGAAAAATGAGAAATAAGCAACTGGGACTCTCAAAAAGCCTTTTTATAAGCCTTTAATAAAAGCCTTTCTTTCATCAAGGGCTCGATTCCTTTTTGGCAAAGAATCATTTAAAACTATGGCTATTAACACAAATACCACCTTATCCTCCAGTAGTATAGTTTTAAAAATCAAACTATTTAATGAGATTTACTCGATTTCTTTTGGCCAAATACAGTTAACAGAATGGTTTGAAAAAGCAAAACAATGAAGTCTAGTCTCAGCTGAAGTACATGGCAGCTTACACACTATTATTTTTGAATCAAGCAGTACACTGTTTTTATGCCTTTTGTCTTTTAACTCTAAATAGGCATACACTAAAACAAATGAAAAGTTCTGCAGATGTGTACCCTGTAATATTAGGTCAAGTGATGCCACTAGATTTTAGTGGCAGTTTTACGCAAACACAACTAGAAGAAATCATTATATGTAGGGCATCCTCTATTAGGATTCTAATGTGAAGAAAGGGTACTTTGTCATAACCCTTCAGGAGATTCCAACTAGCCGAGAAAACAAGTCCAGGTCACACGTAAAAGACATAAAATGACTTACAAAAACACTCCACTGTAAATTAACATACTGCAAACTACATGCATAAATGCAAATGGAATGCGAGTTAATTAAAACCAGGTAGAATCAATCAAAGGCTTAATGGAGGTGATCAGTTCTGAGCAGAGACTGAAAAGAATTTCTAGAGCTATAGGTACACTTCTTTAAAAAACTCAGCTTACTCCCCGAACTACTTTGTGGCCATGGGGAGTAACTAAAACACACACCTTTAAAGTAATATGCCACCTCACAATGCAAGAAAAAAGTTTACCAAAATGCCTCTTGTCGGAGAAATATGATTAACAGGGACATGAATTTCAATTTTGAGAAATTCATAAAACACCAACACTGTTTTTTGGACAGATGTAGGTGGACAAAAATAAAGTGAGAACTGAGATAACACTTATCTCTACTCGGGATAGCCCTTTCCACTTTCTAAAGAGCCTTAAGATAATTATTCTGATTTTCTGAGCAACTAAATGAGTTAGGAAGGCGAGGCAGGTCAAGTTACAAGCACCACAGTACAGAAGTCAGACATGAAGAGGTTCTGACTTGACCAGTGTGACATTTGTGCAAAGTCAACAGCAAAGCCAGGACTCAAAGCCAGGTCTCCAAACTCCAAATGGGACAGTCGTACCGCTATAATACAATGTCTACTGCACTGACATGAAAATAGGCCGGGCATTCTCAAGCGTGTCTTAAATGTATCTAAGAGAAACGCTAAAAATCTAAACCCCCGTTTAAAAAAACCACTATTTATAAGGAAACCAAGCTACTATATTAAGATATAAGCTTATTTTTTTTTAAAAACTGTTGCAGAGTTCTCTGTGTTTTCTTAACTCTGTATGACACATCGAATTGCAGGTTAATCCATACAGCAAAAAACTGAATTATTTAACTATCTTTGAAAGATAAATACTCCCCACTTACCTAATATGAAATGCATTTAAGAGTTTTCCTACGCTAGTATTCCAAGTCTTTCCAAGATAAAATTGGCCAAGTCATCAAAGATAAGCGAACGTGTTTACTACCTTTAAGTTAACTAGCAGCAAGAAATACAGCTACCAATTCTTGAGCACTTTCCACGGGGCAGGCACTAATAAACGTACTTCATATACATCAGTCTGTTCAACCCTCACAACAACCCTGTGAGGTAGGTATGTCATATTCACCTCACTGCAAAGGAAACTAACATTAAAAAAGTTTTTAAACTTATTCTAAGGACAAATACAGGTTATTAAACACCGATCTATTCGATTCCAAAGCCTGTGCTCTTAGTCAATATGCTCTATGGTCGCCCGGTTCCTAAGTCCTGTACTAGAGGGCAGAAAGGGGTCCATTACTTGTAGTAGTAACATGAGCAACTACATAAGCCACGTGGGGTGGCGGAGGTGCAGCACGGGGTGAAGGGAAAAATCTTGACACCAAAGTAGGTGTGTAAGTGAGACAGAAGGTACACTATCTCCTTAAGGCTCAATACATGGGGAAAGATTACCAAAAACAATCTGTGGTCAATTAAGAGGGAAATTCATGCACAGAATTTAGAAGTTGTAAGTAGCCAGCTTTCTATGAAATTGTCAATGTTGTAGCTGTTCTAAAACAAAGTTTCAACACTGACATTTGCCTTCACGTATCTGAGCTGAGGCAGGTAAGTTATTTAAATACATTCAAAAGAAAGCATGTACACTATGAAGTACCACCACCCATAGGGGTTAACAGGATATTTAAATGCATAGAAAGCTAGAAATGAAATGAACCCCAAATTATCGAAACATCAAACCTAGCCACATAAGGCACAGCTTTGTGCCACCAGAATATTTTACAAACATGTTAAAGAACTGAGTACAATATGCACATAGCTGCTCGAAGAGAGGTATTCTGTACTTTCCTATGAAGACAATAGCCACAACTCACTTACTACCAACTGCCCATATATAAGACTAAATTACAAACAGCACAAAGGAGTGGAACCATACTCCAGAAATGAGTAGTTAAAAGTAAAGATGAATGAAACCGAACAGGTTTGATTTCATCCCTCTCACATGTAAATACTCCTTTAGAAGTTCGCTCTTTCCATATACAGGGGGAAGGCCTACTCGTAGTGATTCCCACACCAGTGCCTTGCTGTTAACCGGTACTCGATCACCAGAACGCTTAAGCAAATATAGAAACCACTAAGGATACCATTAAGAGACAATATGGAAGAATGGAAATTTGTACTTAAAAAAAAAGATGATTCAGAAACATCTCATTTTTGTATTTATGTTTTGTGTTACTTTTTATAATTTATTCTTTCTTAGAATGACAATTTGGTGACATCATATACAATACCTATGCACTATAATTCATTAGGTTAAATGCAAACTGTGATACTTGAGTCGGACCTGTTAAATTAATTGCTTCAGAACATTTAAAAAACATCTTTTCTTCAATGTATCCCAATTCAAATAAAAGTGAGGAAACCATACGGAAATGCTCACCAGAGGAGTTAACCAGAGCAATTAACAAAATAGAAGAACTAATATAAAAAACTTCAAGGCTACTTTATGGAGTCAAACTATCAGTGTTTTTGGATGACATGATTCTATACTTGGAAAAAACACAAGAAAACCAACAAAAAGACTCTTGTAAATAATGAGAGAATTCATTACAGTAAATGTAATTACAATGTTAACGTATACTAAATGAACAGCATTCCTAAATACAAACAACCAGTTAGGGCAATATCGTTTCTGGGAAATCAGATTCCACTAACATGATACCGTCCCTTCAACCCCTACCGAAACTGTGAATACATAGAACTACAAGATAAAATACAACCCAAATTTAAAATATACCTAAGGTCAAAAGAACAACAACAAAGAACTCCAAGAACAAGAAATGAAAGAAAAATCTGGGATTAAGAGGTTATACTGCGAAAAGTCTGAGGAAAAAACCCTGGGCCAGATATAGTCTCTAACTGAGGCTTTAATGCCCACAGGAGAATATGAAATTTGGCCTTCAGCCCATAAAACATGGGGAACGGAACCCAAATCCCAGTGTGAAGCCAAGGAGTCTAGAAAAGCTGCAACACCAGTGAATGTAGGAGGAGAAAACTTTCTACCTACTGGCCAACAGAGGCCAAAAAAATAAATAAATAAATAAAAAAGTAAGCTTGCTTGTGGAAGAGAGAGATGAAGGAAAGGAGCAGACCGGGGTGGTGTCCAGAGAAAAGAACCCAATGCCTGTATCATGCACAGGTGTAAGAGGGAAAATTTCCAGCGGACTTCATGTGATAGGAATCCCAGTGAGAAATTCACATGAAACTTGCACCGGCACTGGACGTCTGCATGAAGCAAACACCAACTGTTTTTGATGAGTGCTTCTACAACCCAAAATACACAAGATCTGCCCCCCAGAAAAACAATCCCACTTCGAAGAACTCTCAAAGAGCTGGAATGCACAATATACTTGAGAATTAATTCCCTGAGAAAAAAGGAATCTCAGAAAACAGAACCCTGTAAAAGAAATAAAACAACTAAAATGATGAAGGACATGAAAGAAATGACAAACATGAAAAACAGGACATTAACAAGTTCTTAAATAGAACTAGACTCTTGAAGAGTAAAAAATATAATCACTGAAATTAAAGGGGGGAAAAACTCAACAAATGAGTTAAATGGCAAAGTAGACACAATCAAAGAGAGAAAAGATAAACCAGAGAAGGAACTGAGGAAATTACCTAAAAATAAAACTTGGAAAATATGAAAAAGTAGTTAGGAGACACAAAAGGTAGAATGAGAAGGCAAATTTCCTGGAGAAAAAAAAGAAAGAATATTGGGGAGACAAAGCAATATTCAAAGACAAGATTTGTGATTTTCAAGAATTAATTTACCATATAAATCCTAATTGAAGAAATCCCGAGCAAGAGATCTACACAGAGTAAGTAAAAACAAATCTGTCAGTCAACTGAAATTGTAGAGTGACAAAGATAAAGAGACAAATCTAAAAAGCTACCAGAAAAAAGACAAACTATCTAAAAACAAAACGAAAAACTCCCAAAAAACAACGACATCAGCAACATTAAACCTGCATCAGCAACAGCAACATTAGACAATGAAATAATATAATCAAAGGAAGGAAAATGAATGGTCATATAATTTAATTTATTTTTGAAAGGGGGGGGCGGGGTGGGGCAGAGAGAGAGAGAGGGAGACACAGAATCCGAAGCAGGCTCCAGGCTCCAAGCTGTCAGCACAGAGCCCGATGCGGGGCTCAAACTCACGAACGGTGAGATCATGACTTGAGCCAAAGTCAGACGCCCAACCGACTGAGCCACCCAAGCACCCCAAATGAATGGTCATATTAAAGTTTATACACAGTTTGCAAATGAGGGGGACAATGAAGACATTTTTATCTCTCACATCTCCTTGGTGAAAGAACAATTAAATGATTAACTCAGTATAGAGGTAACTCCTTCTCCCCTAAAACAAAAGAATATCAAATTATATGGGTAAATCTGAATAAGCACTGACAGCAAAAGAAGAACAATTAATCGGAGATAGATTAAAGTCAAAGTATAATTAAGATTCTATGAATTACAACATTAAAAAAGGGCAGAAAGAAACAAAGTCATTAAAAATCCTCATAATAATATCTTTACCTCCTTCCTCTTCCACAATTTCATAATTAGTAAAAAGCAAGCATGGTAAAATTCTAGGGGTGACAACTACACAAAACAGAAACATAATATAAAACATCCAACCTCTACCTCACACCATATATAAAAATTACCTCAAAATGGACCAATAACCTAAACATAGGAGCTAAACTATGAAACTCTAAGAAAACAAGCATAAACCTTCAGGATCTTCAGCTAAGCAATGGTTTCTTAAAATAGGACACCTAAAGCACACATAACCAAAAGAATCAAAAGTAAACTGGATTTCATCAAAATTGAAAATTTTTTGCACTCCGCAGTAAACTATCAATTAAAATACTTACAACTCATATTCAATAACGGGCTCATATGCACAATATATAAGGAACTCTCATGACTCAACAATAAAAACAAATAACTACATTTAAAAATGAGCAAAGGATCTGAATAGACATTTTTCCAAAGAAGACACACAAATGGCAGATAAGGGGGTGCCTAGACGGCTCGGTCGGTTAAATGTCCAACTCTTGATTCCAGCTCAGGTCACGATCTCACGGTTGGTGAGTCTGAACCCTGCATTGGGCTCTGCACTCAGGGTGTGGAGCCTGCTTGGGATTCTCTCTCTCGCTCTCTCTGCCCGCCTCCCCCACGCACAAGAGCTCGCACTCTCTTAAAATAAATGAACTTTAAAAAACGGCAAAGCAGCACATAAAAAGAAGCTCAACATCATTAGTCATTAGAGACCTACAAATCACAACCACAAAACCACTCATACCACTAGGATGATTGTAATAAAAACAAGACAGTAGCAAGTATTAGCAAGCAAATGGAAAAACTGAAATCCTCAAACACTGCTGGTGGGAAGGCAATGTCATGTAGTCACTTTGGGCAACAGTCTGGTAGCGCTTCAAATGGTTAAGCATAGTTATAATATGACCCAGCAACTCCACTCTAAGTACGCTACCAAAAAGAATTTACAACATGTGTTCCTGCAAACAGTGGTACATGCGTGTTCGGAGCAGCATTATGCGTAACAGTCAAAAAAGAGTAAAACCCAAATGGCTATCAGCTGATAAATGTGTAAATAAAATCAGATCCATCCATACCATGGGATATTATTCACCCATAAAAAGGGGGACAATCTGATACGTGCTATAATATGGATGAACCCTGAAAACATCGGTAAGTGAAAGAAGCCAGACGCAAAAGGCCACTTATTTAATGATTCGATTTCTATGAAATGCCCAGAACAGCAAATCCATAAAGACCTAAAGTAGATTAGTGCTTTCCAAGGGCTAGGGATGGGGAAATGGGGAGTAACTACTACAGGTATGAAGTTTCCTTTGAGGTAAAGCGAGGAATTGTGGAACTAGATAGTGATAATGGCTACACAATTGTGGATACGCTAAAAACCACTGAACTGTACATCCTGAAAGGGTGAATTTCATGATACGTGGTTTATACCTCAACACGCAACAAAACATAAAAATCCAGGTCTACACGAACTAGAAATGTACAGGGCTTATATAAAGAAGAGATTAAAACTCTACTAACAGAAACAAAAGGTAAACTGAACAAAAGGAAATAAATACCTGTACCTATTTGTTATAGAGGCTTCAATACTACCCTTAACTGATCTAAAAACATAATGCTAGCTCAATATAAATAATTTTTTAATTAGCCAAACCAATTACATCTATGTGGAAAAATAAACACTGAGAATAGCCAGGAAAATTATTAAAGAATATTCAGTACAGAGGAAGAATTAAGAAAAAGTAGAAAGAATAAAGTGTGATATAAGAGCACAAGATAGTAAAAAGTGATAAAAGCTACAGTAATGAAAATGTTTGCTAAAGGTTCATATCAATAGTGGGTCAATACAATAGAACAGGCACAAAACTGGACCTCAAATACATATGAAGAAGTAAGATAAAGCTGGCATTTCAAACTTGAGGGGAGGTGAGGACAGCAGTCAGATAAGACAACTTACTAGCTGTCACAAAATGACAGAATGAATCCAGATATAAGCAAAGATGGCTATTTAGATAAAACAGATAAAAAGCAAGTGGTCTTTTTGTTTTTCAGGCAAATATTCTGACTGAATATTTAAAGAGTTTAAAAAGAAAAGTACCTCAAAGAATATTTTTTAAAATATTATGAAAACACAAAATGCAAAAGTCAAAAGAGAATTTTAATCAATTTGACTTCCTCAAAAATAAATTTCCTACACAACAGCAAAAAAAAGATATTTCCAACATTTAAAAAAAGGGCTAATTTGCTTAGTATAGTTCTTAAAATTAAGAAAATAGAAAGCAACCAAAAGAAAAAAGAAAAATGACACTACTAGCCAGTTTGTAGACAAGAAATTTAAATGCTTCAAATATTTAAAAAGATGCTCATATTCACTGACAATTAAAGAGAGGCAAATTAAAACCAGACTCTTTACTGGCCTCTTCTCAGATTGGCAAAGATTAAAAAGTTTATTAAGACAATTAGTAAAAAGATGGGTGGCATATAAATACTGTTACACTTTAATATCAGTTGTTAAAATCTCTTTTGGAAAACAATTTGGCAATATCTGTCAACTGAAACTTTTTAATTGACATGATAATGGTAAATACTTCAAACAAAGTCATAAAATGAAAAATAAAAAGCTGTGAACTCCATAAAAGTGGCTATATTTGTCATGCTCAGCTTTTTGGCCCACAGGAGTCACTGAATAAATGCCTCATGAGTAAATGTTGAGAAAGGTTACTTTTAAACCCTTTCCAGGAAAAAACAAAAGTAATTATTTTTTTCTTTCAGAGAAGTTTAAGAAAAAAAAAAAAAAGATGTCCTTTCAGATACAAATGCATCTGAGGTGCCAGGAATGAACTCTCCCTAAATATGAAAACATTAGAAACATTCCTTTTAAATATAGAATATGACAAAAATGTCAATTATGACAACTCCTATATAATATCATATTAAAAGCCTTAGCCAATGCAACAAAACACAAAAAAGACTGCAAAGATGACACAAAAACAAGACACTCAGATCAACTGAACAGGACAGAGAACCCAGAAATGGACCCACAATCGTATGGCCAAGTAATCTTTGAGAAAGCAGCAAAGGATATCCAATGGAATAAAGACAGTCTCTTCAGCAAGTGGTGCTGGGGAAACTGGACAGCGACATGCAGAAGAATGAACCTGGACCACTTTCTTACACCATACACAAAAATAGACTCAAAATGGATAAAAGACCTAAATGTAAGACAAAAAGCCATCAAAATTCTCAAGGAAAAAGCAGGCAAAAAACCTCTTTGATCTTGGCCGCAGCAATTTCTTACTCAACACGTCTACAGAGGTAAGGGAAACAAAAGCAAAAATGAACTGCTGAGACCTCATCAGAATAAAAAGCTTCTGCACAGCGAAGGAAACACTCCACAAAACTAAAAGGCAACCGATAGAATGGGAGAAGATGTTTGCAAACGACAGATCAGATAAAGGGTTAGTCTCCAAAATCTATAAAGAACTTATCAAACTCAACACCCAAAAAACAAATAATCCAGTGAAGAAATGGGCAAAAGACATGAATAGACACTTCTCCAAGGAAGACATCCAGATGGCCAAACGACACATGAAAAAATGCTCAACATCACTCATCATCAGGGAAATACAAATCAAAACCACAATGAGACACCACCTCCCACCTGTCAGAATGGCTCACATTAACTCAGGCAACAACAGATGTTGGCGAGGATGCGGAGAAAGAGGCTCTCTCTTGCACTGCTGGTGGGAATGCAAACTGGTGCAGCCACTCTGGAAAACAGTATGGAGGCGCCTCAAAAAATTAAAAATAGAACTACCCTATGACCCAGCAATTGCACTACTAGGTATTTTTCCAAGGGATATAGGTGTGCTGTTTCCAAGGGACACATGCACCCCAATGTTTATAGCAGCACTATCAGCAATAGCCAAAGTATGGAAAGCCCAAGTGTCCACCGATGGATGAATGGATAAAGAAGATGTGGTATATATATACAATGGAGTATTACTCGGCAATCAAAAAGAATGAAATCTTGTCATTTGCAACTATGTGGATGGAACTAGAGAGTATTATGCTAAGCGAAAGTAGTCAGTCAGAGAAAGACAAATATCATACGACTTCACTCATATGAGGACTTTAAGACACAGAACAGATGAACACAAGGGAAGGGAAGCAAAAATAATATAGTAACAGGAAGGGGAACAAAACATAAAGAGACTCTTAAATATGGAGAATTAAGAGATGGTTTACTGGAGGAGTTGTGGGGTGCGAGGGGAGGCTAGGGGCATTAAGGAATCTACTCCTGAAATCATTGTTGCACTATATGCTAACTTGAATGTAAATTAAAAAAAATTTTTTTAATTTTAAAAAAAGACTGCAAAGGAAGAGATAAAACTATCATTATTTGCAAGTAATTGTCCACATATAAGAATCTATAAAATATTAGAAATACCAAACCAACATACAAACATGCATTACCTACACACTAAAAATGATCAATTAGAAAAACTGTATTTTTTAAAGACACCAATCATAATACTACAAAGTGTCTCAGAATACCCAACAAAATATATGTTAAGACCTAAACGCAGAAAATAGTAAAACTTTGTGGAAAGATGTTAAAGGAGACCTGGAGAAAGGAAAGAAATGGAGAGATAGTCCATGTTCATAGATAGGGAGACATAATGATGATGATTCTCCTCATCTATTTTTTTTTTTTTAACATTTATTTATTTTTGAGAGACAGAGACAGAGCGTGAATAAGAGAGGGGCAGAGAGAGAAGGGGACACAGAATCTTAAGCAGGCTCCAGGCTCTGAACTGTCAGCACAGAGTCTGACGCGGGGCTCAAACTCACGAACCATGAGATCATGACCTGAGCCAAAGTCGGACCCTTAACCGACTGAGCCACCCAGGAGCCCCTCTCTTCAATTCACCTAAAGATTCAACTCCATGTTGCTTCATGTATCCCCAAGTCTCCAAAGCTGCCTCCTCCTCTGGGACATTAATCAACAATCCTCCTTGCCAACACCAAATTCTCTAACCCCCATCCTCATAATAAATTACAATTTGGCCTTATGAAAAATCTTCTTATCCTATAAAAAAATTTTCTTGATACCCATATTTTATAATTATTCCCATCATTTTGTACTTTATATTTTGTTCCAAGTACTACACAATTTAAACTGTGTCTTTGTAGGGAAGAACTGTGCCTTAATCCTCTCTTCTCTATATTGCTAACTACACTTTGTAATGGCACCGTTCTTAGAACACAAGAAATTCGTTGAAAATAAATAGAGAGGTTAAAGTCTCCTCTTTTTGGTACCAACAACCAAGATGCTAAATAGAGCAACAGCCACAATCAGAAAATGGAGAATGCCATCACCAAAATTACCTGCATAATACAAGAAGCTGGGAGGAGAAAAATAAATGTTTATGCTATCGAGTGGCATAGATGTTGACCATCACTATTTGAAAGCAAATACAAACCAAGCCACAAACCGTTATGAAAGAAAGGAATTTGAAAGATTTTGGGGTGAAGGACACTCTTCTCACAGAACAGTCTTATTATTCTAGCGTTAGTCTTTCCAGGTCAATGTAGGGAAACTAATCAGTAGAATCTACTAATTCAGTAGATTCCTACTGAATAGGGAACTGGGTAAACCTAGCTTACTAATAATTTTAACAAAGTTCCAATAACCAAACTAAATACCCAGTAATAAATTACCCTGTATGACTACACTGTAGAGAATGGTTTAGATTAGAAATTATCAAAATATATCTCATATTGAACAGATGAACTTGAAGGCAAATAGAAGAAGCATTATCTTCTTAACACCAGACTCATTATTTGGGGCCTCATCCAAAAGAAAATCACACTAAGGAATTCATTTAATAATATCCAGTAATAGAAGATACAAAGTCACTATTAAAAATACATTCCTTAATTTATTCATTACTTAACCAAATTCCCCAATCACACGCCCCCCCAAAATAAAATGATGCAGATATAGCCCAAAACACAGACACTAAGTTTTTACTCCTAAACTCTTAACAGAGTCTTAAACATACTAACAATACATTCTTTTTCTTTGACTTTGTTGACGATTTAAAGGATGGGTATAAAAGGTCAACTCCAAAATAAGTTCAGAACACTTCTCCCCTCTTGTTCTTCCAGTGTTTCAGACACAAACTTTATTTCTTAGTTCATTTCTATCACTAGCTGTTCTTTCTTAGCAGAAAAAGAAAGTGAGTTTAAGTATTTAATTGTAATCATTTAATTAAAGTTTGGAGATCATGGAGGTTTTTTTTTGCAATTTGATGATCTGCAATTTGCAACCTGTCAAACAAATTATTTGCAATTGCAACTTGTCAAACAAATCCCCAATATACTCTAAGTAACTATACTGTATGCAAGACAGATTCCTACTGAATAGAACTTTCTGAAATAAAATGTTAATAGTTACAGAATACCATAAGAAATGCACTCAACACTCCATAAGGGAATAATTCCTATATAAATAAAACTGCTTTAAAATAGAGTTTCTCCATAAATTTAGAAACAAAGATCCTTGACTGGGGGTCCCCAGGACCACCCCCCATGTTCAGAAATTCACTGGAGCTCAATCAAAAGGATTCGGCATATAGTTGCACTCAGGGTGAAGATTTATCACAGCAATGTAAGAAGCATGCACATCCAGAGCTCAAGGAGACACACAGGTGGAGTCTAGAGGAATTCATGTGTAGGTTTCCTTAGGCTCTCTTACTCTCAGGAAGGTTCACACAGCTCACTACTCCTCCAGTAACACATGTACAATCTATGTGTTCAGAGAAGTCCATCAGAGACTCCGTGCCCGTGGTTTTTATAGGGAACTGATGAGAGGCAGCCTCTGCCTAACACATACTAGAATTCCAAACTCCCAGAAGGAAAGCAAGTGTGCAGCATAAACCGAACTGTTCACACAAAGAGTCTAGGCACAGTAAACCACCCCAATCAGTTGGGGAACAATGGGAACACTCCTCAACCGCCAAGTTCCCAGACATCAGCCAAGTGCCAACCATGCAAGCAGACTTTTTTAAAGATAGCAGTCTTTAGCCTGCTATGGTAACTCACTTCTGCACAGACACCTTGAACTGCTTCCAGCATAGTCACCACTTTTTCATAATTCTGCTCTATAGTGGAGTGGTAGTATCCACTAGTTTGTATGTACTAGTACGTACAGAAAAATACAAGAGCAAATATTTTCTTATCTAAACCTCTGCCGCAGGGAAGGAACAGGAGAAAAAAAGGTAAACCCTAGGACAAGGGCAGTGAATTTCACTACATTTTATCCATACATGTTTAGAAAAGATGACATATTAGTGATGCACACTCCATGGCTAGGAAATGCAGCAAAAAAAAAAAAAAAAAAAAATTAAATGCAGCTCAAGGGGCTAAACCTATATGCTTCCCCAGTTCCTATCTCCAAGTATTTGAACTATCTAAATATATACACTAAATGTTACGGCTTAATATAAGATTTAAGCTACTAACATTAAATAAAAAAGACTTTGTAAGATCATTAGTGAAGCCATATTTTAGCTTCTAATACGCTAAAATTATAGAAACCATTCAAAACGTTTACTTATTTAAACATTAGAAGAATATGAAACAACACTTTATTCTTAGTGAATAACTAACAAAAAGAGTTGGACTCAGTAATCCTACAGAGGAGCATCTAGGCTATGATTTGGTGTATGCATCCTAAAAACAGCTGCTTTCAATTTCAATAGCTTAAAAACGATTCACATATCCACAGACTTTATCCTAAAAATTCTAGTTCTACAAAGTATCCTAAGAAATCATCTAAATCCTGAAAGGTATTTATAGTTAAGATACATGTATACATATAACAGAGTGCATATATGCTGCTTTTAAAAAGATAACATTATGATTCGACTCTTTAGTAGAGAAAATAACTTTTTAAAAACTGAAAGGCAATTTTAAGACTAGAGAAAATACTATCAATCAACTGAAGTCTATTAAGGTGTTAGGAATGGTTTTAGGGGAAAACAGCTCACTGTAAGTGATGCTTTGTAATATGAACTAAAATTTTTCTCATGACATAGTTTTTGATCCAGTTAGGAAACAGAAAAGCTATCCGAATAATTAGTGACTTTACCTAAAATAAATCAATTTCTTTTAAGTTTAAACTTTGAATGACCTTGAGCATAAGCTTGTTTGCACAAATATCAAAGTCATCATCCATCATCTATTTTGCCTTATAGTAAAAATATATACATTTAAAAATCCTAAATTTAGAAAAATCCCTGGTCGATTTCTGCTTCGTGATAATCACCCCACTGAGTCACCCTTAAACTCATAAATATCTTTTTAAGATAATTAAGAATCTACTTAATTATCTACTTAATTTCAAAGATAAATAAGAATCTACTTCATGAACGCAGCAATAGTTTGAAGAGAATGTTTTATCACTTCCAATTTTTAAGCCAGAAGTAGACTGAGCTTTCACCCTCTTTTTACAAATCAGAAGACTAAGGCCCAGAGTAGCTCGGTGACCTGTTTAGTCATGTAAATTCAGTATTCATAGAAATGGAACTAGAATATAGGCCCCTCACGTGCTAACAGAGCTCAGTGTAGCACTCAAGCTGTTGAATTTAACCTAAATTTAAATCCCTAATGGCTATATAAAAGTAATAAACCTAGGAGGAAAAATTATAGCATAAAAAAAAATGTGATTAAAGGCAGAATTGTCAATTTTCCACTCTGTCAAATATAAAATCCTAAAGGATGGGATCATAGTACAACCAATTAAAAACATTTATCTGCTGAAGTTTCTGGAATTCTAGAATAGGCCTCAGTTACACCATCAGTCCTAAAGCTTTAGGCACTGTGAAAAGAAACAAGTGACCATGAAGCCATGTATAACTGCTACAGACAAGAGTGACTCAGAAGATCCTTGAATTTAAAGACGAAATTAGAATTCAGGGTTTCTGAAGAATCCTAGTAATGTGGATGTATGGGCTCTTTTATTCAAGATGTTTTAAAATTTATGTATCTAGTGACATGAATTTTGCTCCCCCAAAACCTATTATTAACCTGACAGGATACATTTTATAATAGACGGCATCTTAGAATCCAGGGAAATATGGTAAATCCAGATTACAGTTTTGGTCACTTTTCTGCCAAACAAGGGGACTAACAGCAACTATACTTCAAGATCTTGCCATCAAGTAAAAAAAAAAAAAAAATAGTATTTTACCAAGTTTTAATTTGGGAACATTTTACCATCACCGTTAAGCCACAAACTCAGGTGAGAAAACTTTCAAATCAAGATATAACTGAGACAACCATCATACAAGCATGCGTATATTTAAAATGTGGATCTAATCTTCAAATAGACTGTACAAAATAAAACAAACCAGCATCCAAAAAGCAACAGGATTAAGAAGTAACAGCTAAGATAATAGACTTTACTTTTTTCCCTGGAATCATTTCATCATTCAATCAGACTAAGCTTTGCAAATAGTTATCAAAACTGGCTACAAATGTTCTTAATTAAAAGTACCATGCGTTAAGGTCAAAACAATCCTGCAACTAATGAACCTGACATTGAACTGTTTAAAAGCTCACCATCAATAGCCCAATTTTCCAAACTCTGACATGATAGATGTTCAGTTGCACTTCTAGCCTAAATAATAAAAGATATTTAGTAGTCAACTTAAATACTGGCTAGTTGAAATTCCCACTCTTCTATAGATTTTAAATCACACTAACTTTCCAATGGCTAAAATAAAATGAATGTATTTGCAATCCTAAACCATAACATTGTATGTGTTACCACACAGATGTACCTTTGGCCAAAATATTCTCTATGACGTGTCACATCCTGTTTTTAAAAGCCTCCAAAAAGATAATCCACAGTATTCCTGCTTAATTTATTTGCCTAGAATATCAGGATAAACAAAAATTTTCTTTCTGTAGCTTAAGTCCCTCAGTGTTTCAGATTCAAAAATCCATTTAATCAAACATTCCCATTTCCTCAGATTGATACCAAAAAACATTGTTAACTTTTTAAGGTAAAAATTGGTAATTATCAAAGCATATCACAATATTAACCATAAACCAAAATAGTAATTATTCACAGATCTAGTAAAATATACACTAATCAAATGAAGGTCAATTTAGTCCTATTAGTTTCACGCCACAAATGCAAACTACCTTTGCAAAAATGAAACAGCCCAAATGCCAAAAGGTTTACTTGAAAGAAATGTTTATAACCCCATGTGAAAAAAGGGTACTTGGATTCATACTCAGCAAAATCCTATGCTGACCTCGCAGGGTGTTCTAATTCTTGCTGGAAACAAATAGCAGTAAAATTTCTATACTTTAAAAAATTGTTCCATGAAGTGTGGTGACAAATAAAAACGGAATCAATAAGGATAGTGATGTTAATTGCCAGAACTGATTCCTTCACAAACCCTGTTTTCACAACAGCAACCCCTTGTAATTAGGGGAATTAAAAGTTGCTGAACTCAACAATCCCTTCAGTTAGACCAACAGACCCCTCATAGAGCTGTCCAACGCTGCCCAAACTATCCATCCTTTAGTCGAATCAGTCAGTTTCATGAATTGTAGGATTTATCTTCAAGTCCAGTGCTGACTCAGAGGGTAGCTTGTTCCCTAGAGAAAACAACCAACAAAAATCAGAACAGCTACTGCTCATATGCTCTTTCAACACCCAAGTGGAAAGGACAACTTATTGGGTCCAAAAAATAGTTCAACTTCCTTTCAACTACAGGAGTAGCCAATAAACTGAAGGCAGCTATGTGCCATAGGCAGGTCTTGGTTAAAGCTTTCACTGGGTTACAGCAAAGGAATGTTAAATAGATTAAAAAGCTTACATTTTCTCAGCTATCACACAAACCATAGGGTTTCTCACTCAAGAAGAAATTTACAGGGTATATAAATGAAAAGTATTCCAAGGGCCAAAGCTGTTGTTTTGTTCTAATCTTTGAAGAGCTGCTTTCCGTGTGTGTGTGTGTGTGTGTGTGTGTGTGTGTGTGTATGAGAGAGTGTGTGACAGAGACAGAGACAGAGAGACAGAGAGAGACACAGAGACAGAGAGAGAGAAGTGGGGAGAAATTAAATGTCTCCACCCAGAAGTAGTCTACATGTCTTAGGGCAGCTTTGCTTAATGACATACATAAAAAACTAGTGAAGTGTTACAAAATTCCTTAAATGCAAGATCCTCACTCACTAGTTAGAGAAAATATTCTGAATCAAAAGATAAAAAGAGTAACATGTTCTGTCTCAAGACTTGTAATAGTGGGTTGCCCTATTATTTCTAAAACCAAAAAATCAACACGCACAGCTTTTGCGCTTCAAGATATACCACAACAAACCCAGGGGGCCTTTCCACTTCAGGAGTCAGGGGTTTTGTCTACAAATAGTATGCTATTATGGAAGTGGGAGGGAAAATACTCAGTTTAGAAAGGCAGCCAGAGAGCTCAAGCTAATTTCAGAACACAGAAATGTCATTTTGTCCTTTCACATGAATTAGATTAAAAGATTCTCGTAAAACAAATGTTAGTCAAGACGGTCTCCAGAAAGAATCATGAAGGTGACAGATAAAACTTTTCATTTTTTAAAATGTATTAATTCCGTTATTTATTCAAGTATGGGAAAAAAATTCAAACAAAAAAATTTCCCTGGTCATTTCCAAGTCGTAGTGTGACAATTCTTGATTCTCAACCAAGAATCTCAGTACCTGAGAACTCACATGTATGGAGGACAAAACTGGTAGTTAACTACACAGTGCCTCAAAATGGTGCTCATTCACATACAAGCATCTGACACTTTGGTAATTTGTGGGGTTTTTTTTTTTGCTTTGGTTTGGCATTAACGTCTTACTGATACCTCGCTTTCCCAGCCTTTCTCAGAGAAGAGTTAAGCCCTAACGAGCTAAAACACTCGCTGCACATCATGAACAGTACCTGTTGTATACTGTCCTTGGGAGAATGCACAGAACAGTTCCTCAAATCACTTTCTGTATTCTGTGGTTCAGAGGAGGAATCTCAGCCGAATAAAGTTCCAACCCTCCCACCTTCCTTAAGTATGTACGTGTTAAGTTTTCGCCTATTGAGAAATCAGGCCTTCTGGGCCGGTGGTTTTCAAACCACCTCCATCAGGTAAAACCCTAGGCTTCCAGAGAAGCTCCAGGGTTGTGCAAATTTTGATTTGAAATTCTTTCATCTATTTTTTTCAGTATTTATTAAATCGATAATAAAATCACAAATGCAGGTCCAAATAGCGTGCATTCATTTTTTTAACATACTAGAGATTATCACCAACATACTTAATTTGTGTTGGGTTACAACATTTTCATGGAGACTCCAGAATAAAGCCTCTCCTGTCACCTCTCTCTCCACACACACACACACACACACACACACACACACACACACACAGAGACGGATTTTTTTATTAGGAAGGTGGTGACTCTGCAGTAATCTTTATTAAAATTAAAATATAGAATAAATTAAATATAGAATAAATAAAATATATAAATATATATTAATATATATAATTAAAATATATAATAAAATATATAAAATAAATAAAATATAGAATAATAAAATTAAAATATAGAATTAAAAAACATAGAAAAGGAGATTAAGGTAAGAAGAGTAATTATTCCTTCACTCACCAATTTCAAGCTATTGTGCTCAACCAAGTACCACACAGACTTGTTATTCTCACCGAAGAACTTCAGGAATACATTTTAAGCCCCGGAGGGGCGCCTGGGTGGCTCAGTCAGTTAAGCGTCCGATTTCAGCTCAGGTCAAGATCTCACGGTTTGTGAGATCCAGCCCCACGTGGGGCTCTGTGCTGACAGCTCAGGGCCTGGATGGAGCCTGCCTCTGATTATGTATCTCCCTCTCTCTCTGCCCTTCCCCCACTCATGGTCTGTTTCTCTCTCTCTCTCTCAAAAATAAATAAAACATTAAAAAAAAAAAACTTAAAAAAAAAACAAAAAACAAAAAACACCAGACTCTGGAAAGCCAGTGTTATCACTTTAATAATTTTTGGTTTGGAGATGGTATATAGACTTCCCAAGCGTTCTGCTGCTTTAAAACAAGGTTTGAAAACCACTGTTCTAAGTTCTAATTAAGGTTTGGTATTCTAGATTCACAGGCGCCCTGGGGGCAGAAATGGTAATTAAGACTTAAGTTTTTGATGCCTGCTGAGTCTCTAGTTCCTGCTGTCTGCACTCCAAACCACCTTCCCAGTCTTACCTCCTACTGGGCTCCTCTCCCCACATTCCGACAACCCCCAAAAAACAATGTGTCAAAGTTGGGAGGAGTGCTAATGGCAAACAAAATTGGTAAAGATTTTAAGAGAGTGTTACCAGGTATTTTAAATATATGGAAAATTGATCTACCTCAGTGCCATTTTTCATTAATTTTTCTAAATTCCTGCCCAATCTGACCTTTTCCACTTGCCTAGTAATTTTATATTTTTAAAGATTTTCAGTAATCTCTACACCCAACGTGGGGCTCGAACTCATGACCTTGAAATCAAGAGCCACATGCTCAAGTGAGACAGCCAGGCACTCCTTGCCTAGCAATTTTAATCTTCAAATGAAATCCTACTCTTCTGATATTTCAAGATGAAATCTCACATGACAGGCACTACACAAATGGCAGACTCCAAAGATACTTCTTTGGAAAGATAAGTGAAAGAGAAACTCTGCATAACAAAAGCAGTGACTAAGAGCCTAAGGTGGAGACCAAGAATTATCCACAACATCTAATGAGAGTAGTTTAAAGGGTCCTGTGGAATCACTGCACACCAGCACCAACAGGTACCAACACGCTGCTTGGACGCACAGCTTGTTTTAAGAAAACAAAACAAAGTGCCAACTATTTAAAAACAAAAACACCCTGGCCTGGAGACCCTAACTTAGCCTCTCCAAGGAAACTCCATGGACTTCCTCACAATCAGAATTTCAGGGTGATGCCTTAATGCCAACAGAAGCCTGCTCCAAGGCTATGCTTCAACATCACACCTGAGATTTTCTTCACATCTATTCAGTCTTTACCTATCAGACTGAAGTACTTTGTGAAAGTTCACTAACGTCAGAGCATTTCTAGATTATGCTACTCAACTGGTTGAAACAAACAGGGAAAAACAAACAAAAAAACTTCACCGATTCTCAGCTGTGTTTAAAATGTTTACAGCAATCATATCCATCTTTTAAAACCCATCTCTGGGGCGCCTAGGGGGCTCAGTCGGTTGAGCGCCCGACTTCAGCTCAGGGAGTGGTGTTGCAGTTCGTGAGTTCGAGCCCCGCGTCGGGCTCTTCTGTGCTGATAGCTCAGAGCCTGAAGCCTGCTTCAGAGCCCTCTCTCTCTGCCCCTTCCCTCCTCATGCTCCGTCTCTGTCTCAAAAATAAACAAACATTAAAAAAAATTTTTTTTAAACCCATCTCAAATATTTCCTATTCCATGAACCTTTCTTTTCTGAACACTTTCATTCAAACCAGATAGAATCTCACCTTTCTTCAAATTTCTGGCATTTTGAGCTTTTTTTTCTTTAGGAGTAAAAAGGTAGATGTCAGAATCTCCTGTGACATCTCTAAAAACTCCAGATGTGGAGTTTCTGATTCAGTAGGTCTCAGATGGGGACAGGGAAGGCTGTACTCTGAAAGCACCACAGATTCATCTGTAACTACATAGGAAATACTTACTGGAAACACTGCATGAGACTGAGCAATGAGCAAGGTTTCAGAAACTCAAGAAATAAGACCCAGTCTCGATCTCAAGAAGCTCACACACACTGTCATAAGCCCATTAACGTGCTCAAAATTTTCCAATTTTAAAATTTACTCCAGGCCTCCATGTGTGATCACAATAATGGATAAAATGTTAAAAAGGCCTCCAGAAGCATTCAACTTTAGTGGAGAAAACATATATAAAACATAGACAAAATTTTTTAAGTATATTATGAGATACTCAAACACTCAAGAAGCACAGGGATGGTATATTTTCGTAATGACCAGAGAAGTAGAAATGGCTTTGGGGAAAAAAAGAGGCATTTGACCTGATCAGTTAAAAATAGGCAAGACCTCAAGAAACTGAAAAGCATTCCCGGCAGAGTAAGGCCAACGCAAGGGCACAGAGATGGGGCAAAAAAAGCTGAACACATTCAAATACATATTCAAATACAGATTCTCAAACATATTCTCTCTTTAGAACAGAGATCCTCCCTCCATGAGGTAGAGTTAAAAGGATGAGGCTTATTCAATCAGAAAAGAAAGCAGTAGTCTTTAAATAGTAATCTTCCATTGTTTTAATTTTTAAAATATTCACTTAGCATCTAAACATTGTTCCTGCCACAAGGGAGTTCATGTTCCAATGGCCATCAAAGAGGACCACTCATCCTAATTCAAACAAAAGCAAAACTTCAAATTGTAATGAGTCCTGACAAGCAAGGAAATAGGACAAGATGGAAAATAATGGTGGGAAACTTTGTTTACATTAGTCAAAGGCCTTTCTTTGTGCCATTTTAGCTGACACCTAAGAGAAGAAAAGAACCAGCCCCAGAAAAAACAGGTGGAGGAAGCAACATATGCAAAGAGTCTGAGCCAAAAAGAGCCTGAGGTATGTGAAGACCAGCAAGGCTGGAACGGGTTACACACTGGGGAGGAGAAAGGGGGACATTTAGAGAAGCGCACAACATGCAAATTATGTAAGCCATAGTAAGGAGCTGGGATTTTATTCTACTGACAATGAGACGTGACCTCATTTATATTTAAGATTACTTCTACTTTTAAATGAGAAATGAACTGCAGGGACAGACCAATTAGGCTGTTTAACTCAAACCCCAAAGAGGCGGTGATGGCCTGGTCCAAGGATGGAGGCAGTATATACGAGAGATAGCATATGCGAGTTGAACTGACTGGATTACTAATCGACTGGCCGTGGAGAGTGAAAGGAAGAGAGAGCACAGATGCATGCTAAGCTTCGTACTCAAGCATCTTTCAGAACATGATGATAGATTTACCCAGCTTCCTGTAAGCCTGAACTCAGCAAACAGAATGCAGGATAATCAGAAGAATCAATAAATTCTGAAATGAACTGAAGTTCAAGAGAAGTAAGCGGGTATTCTTCTAAAGTAATTAAGAGATTCTGAAATGGCTTAGCTAGCTTAAGAGGAAAATGAAGCTGGAGAAATGAATTAAGCAGTTTAGGATCCTGGCTACCTGTAACGTTTTACAACATTATAAAAAGTATAAATTCACATGCACACAGATAATACCTCCATAACAGTCACACCCAAATTCCAAAAACAGAAAATTTTAAGACAATGTTATTTTAATTATTAATGTTATGTGACTCAAAGTATCTGAAGGAGGAAAAAGTCCTCCTGCTCTACCTCCTGGTAAAAAGACTAGCATTTCTCCACTGTCCCTAACCCCCTAAAGCACTGGTTCCTAACCAGGAAGAGACATGAGAATTGCCAGACAGGCTGTCTAAAAACAGACATGTGCAAAATGAGAAGGGAGAGAGAGGGAGGATCTGAGTGAGAAACCGGAATGGCAGGTTTAGGGTGAGTCTCGGTCACATATTTTTTAAAAACGCCCTGGGAAGTGTCCATACACATCCTCAGTTCATCTTTAAAAGACTAACACTGACTCAAGCTAATTTTCACACAATTTTAATTAGTAGCTTTTTTTAGTATTAATGGCTCAAGTCAAAACTCCCAAGTGTCAATTTCTCAAAACTTAAAAAACTGGTAAAATGTGTTATTTATTTTACCAAGTTTTAATGCCACAAAATTAGAAGTAAACTACTTTTCATGGGATAAAAGTTTTAAATTACAAATTTATTCTTTTTATACAAATACAGACAGAACACTTGACAGCGCTCTCATCAGGGAGATTAGGTAGACAAAAAAAGACTATAAATCTGATTTTTGTTAGTGAATGATGAGAACCCACTACACCTCTAACCTGATTTCACAACATCCTGAGATAGCCCTCAGTCTTCCTGCAGGAACAGATAAAATGTCCAATCCACAAATTTGCAACATACAAAATGCACACAAGCCACACAATATACGTCTCCTCCAAAAGGAGTCACAATTCCAAGAATAAGACAGTCATAATTTCCAAAAATTAGGAAAGCATGCAATTGAGCAAACCTCAAACTCCCTCCTTCTCTATAGAAGAGATTAAAATGTATAACCAATTTTTAAATAATACTATGTGAGGTAACATGAATAAAATGGAATATAAGCATTTCACACACACACACACACACACACACACACACACACACACACACACACTGTAGAACTATAAATCAGGCAAGGAAAGAAAACTCCACCCTGTATAGTGTCTTTTATTCAAATTGTCTACGTAAGTTATTAATAGAATTTCTCCCACTGTTTTCACTTCACAATTACTAAAAGCAACCATCCGAAGTTACTATGATTCTTCCAATTACACCAATATATCTGCCTTTATTTACAATTACTGGTTTTAAATTCTCATTTTCTAGTTTAACAATAAGCATTCTGAATATCTGTTAACTTACCCAAAACGGGTAAAAAAAAAAAAAAAAAAAAGAGAGAGAGAGAGAGAGAAAACAGTATTTTAACCTGTAAATTCAGGTAGAAGTTTTGGACTGGGACTAACCTAAAAACTCATTCTATAAAAGATAGGAAATATGTACACTCACAGACCTACATATTATTACTTAATAACAGGGGCATGATTTCACCTTACATCTTACATATATATTATTTTCCTTTTTTAATTTTTTTTTCCACGTTTTTATTTATTTTTGGGACAGAGAGAGACAGAGCATGAACGGGGGAGGGGCAGAGAGAGAGGGAGACACAGAATCGGAAACAGGCTCCAGGCTCTGAGCCATCAGCCCAGAGCCTGACGCAGGGCTCGAACTCACGGACCGCGAGGTCGTGACCTGGCTGAAGTCGGATGCTCAACCGACTGCGCCACCCAGGCGCCCCTATTTTGAACAATTTTGTGGATAAAGGTTATACGTGCCAGAACTCAAATTAATAAAAGTGAGTATCTTACCTAAAAACTTACTGATTCTTTTTTTTTTTTTTTAACTTTTTAAGATTTATTTTTGAGAGAGACAGTAAGTGAGCATGAGCAGGGGAGGGGCAGAGAGACAGGGAAACCCAGAATCCAAAGCAGGCTCCAGGCCCTGAGCTGTCCACAATGAACCCGACTCGGGGTTGGAACTCACAAACCATGAGGGATTGTGTGACTTGAGCTGAAGTCAGAAGCTTAACGAACTGAGCCACCCAGGCACCCCTTACTCTGATTCTTAAGACATATAAGATCTAAATTTGTAGATATTATGTTTTTATGCCTAGGGAAATTAAATTCCCAGTGAAGTCTGTATTTCATAGATTTTTTTTTTAATGTTTATTTACTTTGAGAGAGGGAGAGAGAGCAAGAGAGCACACGCACCCGAGCAAGGCAGGGGCAAGGGCAGGGGCAGGGAGGAGAGAGAATCCCAGGCAGGCTCCACTCTGTCAGCACACAGCCCAATTGCAGGATTTGCTCCCTGGAGTCATGAGATCATGCCCTCAGCTGAAACCAAGAGTCACAGGCTCAATGGACTGAGCCATCAGGCAGCCTCGTAGATTTCTTTTTGAATTGAAGGTAGCAGAGCTTCACATCCTACATGCAAATACATCGCACACAGAGCGGACCAGAATCAAATCATCGGCTACCAATGAAACTCTTTTAAAAAAATTTTTTTTCAACGTTTATTTATTTTTGGGACAGAGAGAGACAGAGCATGAACGGGGGAGGGGCAGAGAGAGGGGGAGACACAGAATCGGAAGTAGGCTCCAGGCTCTGAGCGGTCAGCCCAGAGCCCGACGCGGGGCTCGAACTCACGGACCGCGAGATCGTGACCTGAGCCGAAGTCGGCCACCTAACCGACTGCGCCACCCAGGCACCCCGAAACTCTTTTAAAAAGTATGACGAAACAATTTTCTTTTCGACTCATGGTAAACTGTACCTTGGATTCAAAGAACCTCTAGTACTTGGGGTATACCTGATTCTACTCTTATTTTGCCATCCTTCAGTACCTACCTTAAGCCTTCTAATATACTAATAGAAGAAACCTGAATCTTGTTTTTAAAGACTCCATCAAAAAAATTTTTTTTTTCATTTAAAAATTATTTGAGTAAGACCATGAAGACATCACATGTATTCTTTTTCATTCTTTTAAGAAGTATATAAAGAAACGGCAGTATTTTTACTTGTAAGAAAATATAAAGAAAAAGCACAAAATGTTTTTCTAACTACTGAATTACACTTCAGTTATAAAATTATATTTGATTAAAAGTACAAATATTTTCTCTTCATTACATTACACAATAAAAAAGTTTCAACACACTCCAAAAAGCTTTCCTTATTATGTCTTTTTTTCCTTTTTTTTATAGTTTATTTTTGAGAGACAGAGCATGAGCGGGGAAGGGGTGGAGAGAGACACAGAATCCGAAGCAGGCTCCAGGCTCTGAGCTGTCAGCACAGAGCCCGATGCAGGGCTCGAACTCACAAACCGTGAGATCATGACCTGAGGGGAAGTCAAAAGTTTAACTGACTGAGCCACCCAGGGGCCCCCTTTATTGTTTTTTTTTAATGTAAGTAACCTTTAATAGAAGCCATACGGATGAAGCCAAAATAAATATAACTCAGTTTCCATCTCTGGTTTTCTCCTAACATCTAGAAAATTTTGGCAAGAGATTTATATGATCGTACTTCATTTTGACTGATTATATATATATATATATATATATATATATACACCTGTAATAAAAATTACCTGGACTACCTGGCTATTAGAAACACTAAAAGCAGTGAAAAATCTGTTAAGTACCCTACAGCTGCCTCACAAAATTTATTTAATCTCATTTGCCAAAGTTAGGAAAACACAGTTGAGTTCCAATGATGAATTCCACCCGAGTGCCATCAGCTACATACTCTTACAAATTTGATGGAGACCACAGCCTGCACACCTGTTTGGTTTCCCATGTCTACACACTGTGTTCATCCCTTTAGCCTACCTTCAGCCTTACCTCTACCAACAGCCTTATTTCCATGAGTTTTAATTAATTTGACAAATATCATTACAATATAGACTATGTGTAAACTACAGTATCTAAACCTCTAAAAATGTGAATACCTTATCCACGTTTTCAAAAACCACTCTTAGGATATGAATTGTAATTTTAAGAGCCATATACTATACTAGATAGCCTGTATAGTAACTCACTTTGGTATAGGTTAACTTAATTTGATCGCTATACTATTTGAAGAAACAGAACGGTGACCTGCCTGTTCCTAAACCTGGCCAAATGATCTGAAACGGTAGGACCTTCCCTAGCCTCTACAATGGTGGCAATCTTTTAAATCATAACACTTAGATTATTTAAACAAAGGGTTAAAACAATATGGGGAGAGGGCAAATATTTCATAACAAACCTAACTTTTCTGGATCAAAAGAACCATTTTTTCTTCCCAAGTGATAGCGAATGTCTTTGAATAAATGGTGTTTTTCATTCATAGTGACAAATTATGTTTGCAATGTTTACAAACAAGAATCTTACTCCAAGACAAGTGTGTCTGCTTCTAAAAAATTATAGATAGTCACAAAAATAATAAGATTAATACCAGTTACTAGAATTTTAGCTCTGGGTTTCTTTCCAATGAATAAAAACTAATGCCAAATTTATTTTTTTTTTAATTTTTTTTTAATGTTTATTTATTTTTGAGAGAAAGAGACAGAGCATGAGTGGGGGAGGGGCAGAGACAGGGAGACACAGAACTGAAAGCAGGCTCCAGGCTCTGAGCTGTCAGCACAGAGCCTGACGCGGGGCTCGAACTCACGAGCTGTGAGATCATGACCTGAGCCGAAGTCGGACGCTCAACTGACTGAGCCACCCAGGCGCCCCTAATGCCAAATTTAAAACAAAAATTGAAATTTGACTTCAAGAAAATGTTGTGATTGAATCAATAAACATCTCTCTTATTTCTCTAGCATAAATAACAATTTAGTTGGTCTCTACGTAAAAACTTTAAAGCATACATACTAAAATGCAATGTGTAAACAAAAGATATCTGATTACTGATTCAAGATCCATGAGGTTTAAAATTTTAAAGAGCCATGGTACTTATGCTTTTCATTTTCCGGGCACTTCTGAAAAATTAGATGTATTACAATAATTAACTTACAATATTTTTGCCCCTTACCAATACTAAGGTGGAAGAAATCCCCATTGCCCAGTTTGTTTTTTTATTGTGTTTATGATCTTGAATGAGCTTCAGAACCCCTGTAACAATTAATTCAATGGATACTTATCACTTCAGTCATCCAGAACATAGTCGTGAGCTAGAAAAGCAAAACTAGCCTCAAAGGAGAATTTAAAGCCCATATACCTTATTCACAGGCAACAATTCAAGTCCCTAAGTCAGTGTGTTTCTTTTTAAGTTTATCTGAAAGACAGAGCGTGCACATGTACATGCATGGGAGCTGCAGACACATGAGGGGGGAGGGGCAGAGGGAGAGAGAGAATCCCAAGCAGGCTCCCCGATGACAGTGCAGAACTCAACGCGGGGCTTGATCTCACCAACTGTGAGATCAACCTGAGCTGAAGTCAAGGGTCCTATGCTTAACCCACTGAGCCACCCAGGCGCCCCTCAAAGTCTTTTTCTTTGAAAAAAAAAAAAAAAGTAGTAGCATCAAAAAATGTAGGTGTGCTCTCAGCCTTCGGCTCTTTCCTTCCTCCTAAGGAAAAGAAAGGGGTTATAAGAAAAAAAGGAGAGGGGCGCCTGGGTGGCTCAGTCAACTGAACGTCCAACTCTTGATTTTGGCTCGGGTCACGCATGATCCCAGGGTCATGGGATGGAGCCCAGGGGCTCACTGAGTGTGGAGGCTGCTTGGGATATTCTCTCTCTCTCTCTCTCTCTCTTCCCCCCCTCCCCACTTGAGTGCACTAAGGGGAATGAAGACGGCATAGAGCACTAAGAGCAGTGGTTCTCAAAATGGCTTCCCAGGAAAAGCAATCTTATCAGCATCACATGGAAACAAATCAGAAAAGTCAATCGTCCAGCTCCCCCAGACCTATGAAGTCAGAAACTCTGAGGATGGGACTCGGCAAGGGTAGGTTTTAACAGACACTCCGGGGGATCGTGACGGGCTCTCAAATTTGAGAACCACTACCCTCATGGTAGAGGTACTGAGAGCACCACACCGTCACCAATAAAAAGCCAGTAAGAACTCACTAAGTGGTTCAAATAAACTTGCCCGAGTTGTCCATTCAGGGCACTGAACTCAGGCACTTTAACAGACTCAGTGAGCAAGAAAAAGGCCTTACCTTCAAGGAGTTATGGGGGTGAGAGGACAACGGAAAGGCAAAGAATCTGAGTCATTGCGTAACTTGAAACAAACTGCTCACAAACTCTGATACCTGAAGGGTATCAATTGTATTCTGGTTCAGTGCCTTCACCGAGGCACACGGAGCTGACCAAGAGTCACCAAAAAAAGGTAATAGTTGATCTGAAGCAACAAAGGACTACAAGTTTTAGAAGTCTTTCCGTGAAAAACTGCTGAAGATCTCAAGTTCTGACAATTAAAGCTTCTGATGGGAAAAAAATCAAGTATGCCAGAAAGCTTCATTCCCTGTCATGCTAGATAAATCACTTATTGTAGCTTCTTTGCCAATTTCCTTAAAATAGATCTCAGAGATGCAAATAAGATAATGCCCCCAAATGTATACGCAGGAGACAATCAGGATCAACTGTTAAAATTTTACATCCAAAGGCTGGCGAACGTAACCGCACTGCTTAGAAACACAGAAGCTCCTGTTTGGGTGGACAGTCATCACAGGACACGAGACAGTTTCCAGGCTTGTCCCTGCAACTTCCCACTGATGCTCCTCCTCTCCCAGCTGACTAGAGTGATGCCTAGAAACCACTTGATCTGGGTCCCTGACTGACTACGTGGAAAAGAGCATCTCGGATGACCTGAATATCTGGCCTGGACTATCACAAAAGCAAGAAATAAATATTGGTCATATAAAGCCCTTACGGTTCGGATGTTTGTTTCAGCAGTTAGCCTACCACCACCCCACTAACAGTGGGCAATAAGATTACAATCCATAGTAACTACAGCCTAGAGGGCAGTTTGGGGGACAATGATTGTATTAGCATCCTACTCATCTGTACTGTTTTCTTTAAGGTCAAAAACCCCTCAAAGGGAGCGTTAACGACTAGTTACTACTTATAGGAATACTAATCTAAAATCTGGGAACCGCATCTAAAATACAGGAAGATATTTATGAACTCATGAGGAACTATGTCATTTCGGACATATCAATGTGTAAGAGATTTGTGACTAAAAAAATCCGGAACTAATAAACATCACCACCATAAACATGCAGTCCACATCTGAGTGTTTGCTAGTATTTATGTTGAGGCTTTACAAGCCTATGTGCACTGGGGTTTTAAAACAGATACATCTCTTAATTCCTCTCTTTTCTAGGCCCCTTCCCACATGCTCTACTCAGACTGTACATCTGAAAGGCAGAGAAGAGTAAGAAAACAGATAGATGACTTTCATATATGAATTTGACTAGTCAAGCAGAGAAGGATCAGGGAAAATTCAAGATACAGAAGAGGCTGCAACCATTCAAGTCATTCCTGTAGTATTAGGGGACTACTCCTAACTAGACATATAACACACGGCACGGTAATTTTATTCACACGCACACACTCTCCCTCGCTGAGTACCTACCAGCACCGCTGAACCAAAAGGTTAAAGAAGAAATGATCCTGCGCTCTCGACCCATTTGAATTAAAGGGACATGGTTGGGAGGTGAGAGGCCGACTTGTAGCTTTCTACATTCAGCTGGGAATCAGGAGTGTTCTTGGGCATTCAACTAATCTATGTTCTCTCAGTTCATCCAGAACCATTACAAAACCCTGATTCACCAGATGCTAATCTTACACTACTGAAACAAAACTCCCCTCATCTCCCCCTACGATACAAACGCAGCCTTGGTGGGATTTTCATGTACACAGACCAGGTCAAGGAAGTCCGATGCCTTTTAAAGTCCCTGTTAGGTCTAGTACAGAAATCAAACTCTTCTCTCCTTTTGCTACCTCTGCCCCATCACTGTGTTCATTTTTGACTCCTTTTAGTGTACCTATCTCCTGTAGATCCACGTGTCACAAAACAATACAATTTTCCGCTAGAAAGACTTTTAAAATCATCGAAAGTTACCTTCTCATAGAAATGAAGGTGCTAAAACACTGGGATCAAAGGGTGTGTGCCCAAAGCCACACAGCTACTTTACTGTAACTAGCACCATGTTCTAAGGGCAATCAAGTCATGATCCAAGGAAAGCGGCCAAAGAGCAGCAGGGACGTCGCTGCAGTTGTAGATTACTGAACTTACAATGGAAGGGAACCCCGGCCCACTCCCATCCAGCCCCTACCCCACAGGTAAGGGACAAGTCAGCCAATACATGAGATTTAAACAGGAAGTCCGCAACAGGAACTCTCAAACCTAACAGGAGATATTAAGCAGGGATTCCCCAACCAGTAGAACGTCTACTGGTAGCTATTAAACCTTACCTGACAGGTCTCCAAGCCAGCTGCAGCAGCCACATCCCCCTCTGCGCCATTAAGGTCTCGCCTCAGTTTCCTGAAATTCCCAACTGGGAAGGGAATATAGGCCCGCAGGCACTCCCAACCCAGTTATGGCTCTACGGTTCTACTGTTAGTAATCTTCCCTGGGACATCACCATCTGTAGCATTATACATGCATACAAAGAGCAGTTTCCATCTAGGACGAGCTCAACATTACAGGCCAATGAAACGGTCCTCTTCGCAAAAACCTCAGAGAGCCCTGATCTTAACTATATATTTTTATTTCTTTTTTTAATATACAAAGTAATCCCAATTAGAAAACCTGGAAAGCTTTGAGTGATTCTGCTGAACATACCTGAAAAACAAAGTCGTTACAAAAAAATGGAAAACATGCAATATAAAAATAATACTTATAAATATTTTCACTGGTTTTAGCACCTCAAAACACAAAGTGACTCTAGTTCTGATACAGTCAAACTGTACAGGCACACTGCTGTTCTCACAGGACCATTTGCATCCATATTCTCTCGAACATTTGCAGTTGTAAGAAGTTTTCAAAGACGTTTACGAAATCATTAAAATTCACTGTATTTGAGAGACACTGACCAATGAAAACATTTCTTCTCAAGACAAAAGTGAAGCTTAAATGAGTAAGCACCTCCTAGGCACTATCTATATGCCTAAATTTGTGCTAGGTAAGAAATGACATGGCCCTTCTTAAGGAATCTGTAATATGCTTAGGAAATCCAGATTGATATTTTTACAAATTAGAAGAATAGTTTCATGCCAAACTACCTCTGTTGTTATTAAGTATAAAAATAATCCAGAGAAACCAGTTCAGACTGAAATATCAAAATAAAACCACGGTAGATTACTTGACTGACCCACAGAATCCATTTAATAGTAGACTTCTGGAAAATAATTATAGGAAAACCTACTCAGAGTAACATCCTATAAAAACCACGGTGATGTTTAAGAATTACATACATATTTTTTATAATTTTATTTTCAGTAATTATACCATTGAATACAACATAAAATAGTCTAAAATGATAGAGTATGAAGTTTTTAATGCCTTCAGAGATTTCAATGTAGAGCCTAAGATACACAGCAAAATTTTAAATGTGAACTTAGGTATTCGCCACTGGCAAGACCAGAGTTTCAACCTATTAGCAGAGTTTCCTATTTTCCCAAAGGTACACACACTTCTTAGCTGGGTATCAGAGTAGTGATACAGCTAACTGAGCACACATATCTGTGGATTTAACTTTATCCACAGTAGTGTTCCAGCCACAAGGACTTAGAAGAGTTCGTAACTTCTGACCTATACAATTTGTTAGTTTTAATAATATACCCCAGCTTGTCCTCTCTCTTGTTTTTCAGTCATACAAACTGATCAGTTATATGGACACACACACACATACAACTCGTCCCCAAAAGAAAATACCTAAAAGGGCCATCACGTAGAAAAGATTTTGACTTACTCCATTAAACACAAAGAGAAAGAACTAGGACTAGTGGACAAAAGAGAAGACAGAGTTTAGTTCAGTGTTCAGACATCATTTTCTTTTTTATTCGAGCTTTTCAAATGTACCCTGAGCTACCTTGCTTGGCCAATGAATTCCTTACTACTTTAAGTGACAAAGCAGAAGCTAGATGATAATCTGTCAAGAAAGTCACCTCTAAACCAGCACAAGGCTCAATTCTATCAACCCCAGAAAGTTCCACCTAGATCAATGACCAGTGTCAGACTGTTCCAGAAACCAACTACTACGCAAATGAAATGAATTAAGCCTCCATTTGTTCGTGTATGGTATGAAATGCCACAGAGCTCATGAATCACAGAACTTTATCATTTTTTAGCATAGAACTTTAAGAAAAAATCTTCTTACTCAAACCTTTCGACATTACAAAAACAACTATTCTTGCTTAAGCACCATTTGATATATTTACATAAAATTATATATATGATGTTTAGTATTTTAATAAATGATGAAAATGTGTTAATTTCCCCTTTTCCTTTCCTGTCACCTTCTTCCCCCATACACTGACCAAGCCGAAGAATAAAGAAAACTAGCTAATTTTATCCATCACTTTGGCACCCTCATTTCAAAAACCTAGATCTAAAAGCTTATTTTCTTGAGATTTTTCTATAATACTACAATATAATGTATAACAAATGCAATTATTTAAAAATGGTAAGTTTGGTATAATAATTAAATGCTTCTCCCCAATCAACCAGCTGACATTTGCCATAATAATTCACAATAAACTATAGCTAATGGTCCAAAAATCTGCACCATTCTCATCTTAAAGAAATGAATTATTTGAAAATCCTGAAAGTCAGGTACGGCTCTCTTCGTCATTCATAAACTGCTGATGGCATTTCCAAATTCAAGAACTCCCTCTGTCCCTCCCAAGTGTCCACCTGCAATCAAGGGGCTCAAGAGATGCTCAAATCCGGACTCCCAATTGTGCATTAAACCACCAGATATACCAGCACACTGCCCAGAAACGTATGCTCCTGTTGGTACCTGTCTTAAAATCACTTTCAAATGGACTGGAGTTAATACCGAGGCAATTAAACTTGAAGTGCAGCAAGATTTAGATTACTCAGCCTACTATCAAGTCAAGAAATATACTCTTAGGAAAAATTGATTCAAAAAGAGTCAGCAATTAGCTCTCATGACAAGATTATTTTTCATGGCACACAAAAAAAAAATAAATAAACTATCATTTCATGCACTTAGTGCAGTCATATTTTCATTTCTAAAGATCTATTCAAAAACTTCACCTAAAGCAAGACCTACTGGGAAAAAAATAGATCTTTAACTGTCACTTTCGAAATCTTCTTACTAAAATACAGTCTGGAAATAAATTTTGCTAAGTGTGTGTTAAGCCGGCGGCTCTCAACTTTCAGAAGGTTGTGCTTCTCCCAGAAGAAAAATAATACATCTTGTGACCAGAGAAAAATACATGTTTCGAAATAAAAATATGCATATAACTGTAAGGGTTCTCAAAGACAATGAAGTCCAAGTGGAGCGCCCTAAACCCAAATACTCCTTTAACTATTCATAGAAGATACTTAGAATGTAGCTAGCTACTGTTCTTAGGTTAAATGTGCATACAACAGCTAAGCCTGTAGATTCTCGATTTCTTAAAGGAGAATAAAATGGCTACGTGTACAATTCAATGGAAACCTAATGTGTGCTGTACATTGTTAGCAATGTAACTACCCTTTAAACCTAATTAGTTCTGAATAAATTCAAATAACTTTTGTATAAAATTTTACTTCGTATATTAAAGCTTTTTCAAAATGCAAATCAGGTTTTAAAAGTGATGAAAACACATTTTAAAGCAAAGAAACTTTTTCACTCCAGACCTACTGTGTTTCCAGGCATGCTTTTATTCCTTCTAATTTGAAGAAATTCAAATCTAATTACCTACTTAATTTTGTTCAAACATTTTTACATCTTGGGCCAAAAGATGTATTTAAATATGTATTTTTTTTCACCTATGATGAAAATGACATTGCTATAGTTTACATTTGTGTGCCAAAATTTTTAAGGGTTCATGTTTTTTAGGGGAAAACACAGTAACTTGACATATTTTCAAGGGCAATCATTTCTAAACTAGAAATAAAAGAGAAAATGAAACTTTATAAACTGAAAATTATTAACAGATTACATCTACAGTAGACAAGTAGCATCAGAGATAAATTAAATCACCACTAAGGTAGATATATAAGCTCTACCACTTTTTTGGTTCTATAATTTTAAAGTGGAAATACCAAAATCCTTTCCCAGGCCTTGAAAAAAAGAACATTTGTGGGTAAGAAGTGATGGAAGACACTGGAGGGACACGTAATTTTTTTCTCTTTGTTCATCTCCAGAAAGTGTTAAGCCATTAACTAAAAGGAGAAAATATGAAGAAATAATAAATGCAAAACCACTCATCATTCCAGTATTTGTGGAAAATACTTTAGCTTATTAGTTAGTTGATTTTCATTTGAATGAAAAATAATTTTTAAATAAGAGGTATTCAGGAACACATTTAATATGATATACTGACCCATTTCCAATGGTTCCAGACAGGAATTACTTTCATTAATAGGAAGTAAAATGACCTTTTTAATGTTAGAGCTATATAGAACAGTACATAGTTTCCCAGTTCATTTAACATTTTAAATTAATTAATTTCATCTTAAATTTAGGTTGTGATACCCAATTGAGACCAATGAAACGCCCACCTACACAAAAGTTAATACCTACTAAAGAGCCGGAAGAAGTACCACAGCATTAATAAAATTTTTAACTAAAAGCTTTCAAGATCTAAAATTTTCTCTGACATTTTAACTCTTTGAATATTTAAAAGGCCTATTTTTTTTTTTTTTTTTAATGGCAAGCTTGAACTAGTCTGATCACAGGTGTGAACAAAATATTTACTTTTGAGACAAGAGAAGATGTGTTGTTAGGCCAAAATAAATTGGCACTTCATTGAGGGAGTCGGTGTTTTCTGACTGGCATACGGACACCATTCTCGTGGGTGCTTTATGAAACACTGCGCAGAAGTCTGGACAATCTTTAAGAAAGTTTACGTGTACAGCTGACACGTAGATTATGTTCATGTCAACAATGTGAACACACCTCAATGGGAGAAAAATCATAGCACATTACTTACAAGTAAAACTTTTAGGCTACCAGGGATGTTCAACTGTGACACTGCTCTCTACGGAAGAAGGGAAAATGTTTACAAATTCAACTGAACCTAGAAAGAGCCAAAGTAGAAGAAAAGGTAAGGGGACAGGTGAGGGGGAGGGAGTTGAAAGGGAAGGGGAGAGAGGAGTAGGAAGAAAGAGAGCAAGAGAGAAAAAGGTGGCAGAAGGGGGCTCGGATAAAAGCCTCGCAACACAAGGTTATTCCGCCTCTAAGTGCACTCGATACTTTATACGCTCTGTTCCATAGAATTATCAGCATCTTCTCTCATTGTGCATCTCAAAAAGATCCTTGATTTCAATGGCGGTATCAAAACCAATGATCCATCTCACTAACTGGATTAAGCTCTGGAGGCAGAACTAGTTCCAGACTGATCCAGGTGGACTTTTTGGCTTCCATTAGTATATCCGTAATTCATTTTGTTTCTGTTTTTTGAAACATTCAAGGCTAAGGGGTCATTATCCGGCATAGGTTCTAGAAACATAATCTGTGTGAGCAGTTCAAACAGTTTATCAACACAACATAACCCACTTTATCACTTAATATAAATTCAACATAGTTCTCCATACCTTGGTTTCCTAATTAAGGTACAGAGGAGTAGGGAGGGATGATGTTATTTATCCAAGAAGTTTTTCATATTGTTATATTAAAGTAAATGTTAATGTGATGGAGTGTAAAAGTTGCATTAATTTTTAAAATGAAAGAGGGGACTTCAAACAAAATGGTTCACAAAGGGTCACTGTGAACTACACCTCAGGACCCCTGGTGTACAAATGCATTTAATCAGATTCTTCTGCCATTATGGGTAAATGTGGAAAAAAAAAGAAAAGTACGATTTTCTCTACCTCGATGACCCCTAATGCATTTCTTTCCTACTACTGTTTATACTTCACCCAATTTAAAACTACTACAATAGATTTATAATCAAACACTGGAAAGGCAATACATCTAAACTTACATTTAGAATGATACAGAATTATTTTTTAGAAATTTCCTATAAAATTAAGACTTCGAAGCATATATACATATGAATATTCTATTTCTGATGTTTTTACAGAAGCTTTTGAATGAAACAGCATTATTACTGACTTTAAAAAATAGGGAAATACTACGGTCCAAGTAGATCTTTTTTATAAGAAACCATTTTCCCCTTTAAATTTGTGTGCTTTTACACATGCTCATATATAATTTTTGTTCATATTTAAATTTTGCTTTAAAATTTTCAACTACAAATTTGATCTATGGTACCAAAACCGACAACACAAAACCCATAATGTGTCCAAATGTGAACCATTTAAGTATACAATTTCAGTTCTGATGAACTAATAGCAAATGGTGTTTATGGATATGTTCTCTGGAACTCACTGGAAATAGTCACTCAACTTACCTGGTGCTAAGCCAGCAGCAGCAGGACTTCCCAGGGACGGGTGAGAGAAAACTTGAGAGAAGGCAGACATATTTGACTGGGACACGTTACTCAGCCTGGAGGTTGATCCTCCTTTAGGAATAAACTCGCTTGCAGTAGGATTTGGTGTCTATTTAAAAATCAAATATAGTAAGTTAACACACTTTAAGCCCAAAAAAGACATTGAATCTACTAGGCATTATTCCACAGTGCTTTATTTACTGAGTAAAAGATTTTATTGAAAGGACTTATAGCATTTCTAAGTTCCACATTTTGGGGTGGTATAATCACATTTCTTGAAGGAAACGTTTTAATCAAATTTGAGGATTTTAATCACTGCAGTTGCAGACTTTAACCCCAGAAAACGTAAAATTTGCCTTGATTGTCCGATACCCATCATACCAAACTATCCTAACACATTTTAGAGAAGTGGGAGGTTGAGACTACCTCAAAACTGAGCAACAAGTTTCAAGTTTAATGTCTTTAAACCACTTCTACCAGGATAAAGGTCAAAAGTGCCTTTATTCCAGAATTAATCATTTTCTTTTTCATAAGTACTTAAGGTATTTCCCCAATAATACAGTGCCATGTATTTAAGTGAGAGTACAGCCAAGAAAGACATTTAAGAACAAGGAAAATATGGGAAGAATCAAGATATAAGAAAAATGTACCAGAGGCTCCAATGCTTTCAATGCCTACAAGTATCACATGTAACTTCTGTTATATTTCAAGTATTTTACTGTGAGATCACAGGCATATTTTACAGGGAGATCACATGGAAAAAAAATTTTCTTCACAGTTGTACTATGCTGCAACAGTTTAGATATTCAATGGCATGGTACGTTTGGCTTTAACAACTACTGGAACATTATGAGACTGTACATCAAATTCACAAATGGCCTCTATCTTGTCCATGAAGAACAAATGAATATCCAAAATATTTTTCTGAAATGGTGACCATTTTAAATTCTAAATGCCTAAGCATAATAAAGACTCATTAATGATATCATTTGAATTCAGCTTTCAAACGGGTCAGCCAAGGAGATAATTTAGTATAATTCACACTTCGGCCCACATTTTATGTGTACATACAAACTAAGTTTAAAACACACTGAATCATGAATTTAATTACTTAGAGAATTCAATTATGCAAAGCATTTAATCACTTAAAAATCTTTTAGAACTGGTCATTAGAATGTAAAAATGCATTCCCACAGAAGGCAGAAAATAAGACGACGGACTAATTCCTGTATACCCCAAGAACAACTTCCCTTTTCAGCAGGAATGACACTTCAACCTGATAAATTAGAGTTCAAGTGATTAGATTTGGAAGATTACAGCCAATAGGCTGACCTAAATTTAAACTCTAAGACAAATGAGAGTTTACCAGTTACATACCAGCTAACATTAAAGTGATAAAATGTAGAGAAAATGTTAATCTGGGTTTAATTAAAACATACTAAAGAATGAACCTCTTTTACTGCCACATCTAAGACATGAAATTCTGAAGGAAAAAAAAAAAAAGGAAGAAGAAGAAGAAGAGGAAGAGGAGGAGGAGGAGGAGGAGGAGGAGGAGGAGGAGGAGGAGGAGGAATCAGGCCTGATCCAAAATATATTTTCCAAAGGGGAAAAAAAAATTCCTCTTCTATCACTTTTATATATTTATTTTTATTTTTTAAAACTTCCAAAGTCTAAAGTTTTCGAAAATAGTGGCATGTTCTTTAAAAGTATGATCAATTCCTTAATTTCTGGGGTAGAAAAGAAGTCCATGCATTTTACTAATACACTAATCCCTAGTTACAAGGGAACACATGGCTACTAACAGGATCACTTCAGAGCTCTAACAATGTGTTTCAGTTAATCTTAAACCTATTTTAGAAGGTAAGAGTCAAAATAAAAGCAATGTGTATCTTGGTAAAAGAGTCCAGAGTGCCTAAAAGAGATGGAGACATCAGGACTACAAGATTACTCAGAGACAGCAAATTCCGACAAAGAAAATTTCATGTGTATACAAAAACTTTTAGCGGCATACTCCTGAGAAATAGATACTACTCATTTTCCCTGTCAGTTAGACCTTATATTTACTATGAATAACAGACTACCTGATTTCAAAGCTGAGCTTCTCTAAATTAATTTAAATTCAATTACTTATTTTAAATTATTTTAAAGCCGACTTTGAAAGGATTTCTTACAAAGGAGAAAAGGATGGAAATAATCATCCCACCGTTCCCAAACAAATCATATATAAAATGCCATTATAACAAATGAGAGAGTCTCCAAATCTATTATAATAGAAATCATTTAAATTAATGTTAACTATGAAGGTTTACACACTAAACTGCAACCTTCAGAGATTCAACAGTCACAGTGGCAAAAAAACGTACCTCACAGTGAATTTTAATTAAGAAGTGAAGAGAAAAATCTAAGATCTTCCCTCCTTTCTCTTTCCTGATTTAAGATGGCAAGGCAATCCCTTGAGTGGATGGGGTGAGAGTTGGTTTTATTCAACTCTGAGTATTTGAGATTAGAGAAAAAGTAAACGGATTTAAATGGCAGAAAAAACAATTACACAGGATTTAGGTGTAACACAAAAAAGCCCACTAAATTTAGGAATAAGAGAATAGAGCTATTATTATTAACAAACAATGTACATTCTTACAGCCAGATCAGAGAACTATCAGAAATATTTCAAGTATTAATTAAAAATTATAATAATAATGAGAATGCTTTTTATGATAAAATTACTTAAAATAACTACCCTTAAAGGATAGATTCTTGAAATGGCTTTAATTTGGGGGGGGTTAAGGGATAAAGATGGGTTTTATAAAGTGACAAAACAGCCCGGGAACCCACTTTGAACATGTTTAAAAAAATAATTTTCTCAACAGTAAGGCAAAACTGGTTAACTAAAACCAGTATCACCTTAAAATGAAATATCTGTTCATCAGAAAATAAACAGTTTCTTTTAGCTTTAAGAGGTGAAGGTTGCATCTAGAGACTCAAGGACTTGGGTTGTAAAAATTTTCTAACTTCAACAACACTGAAGAGAATAAAAAGTTTTATTACTCCTGCTCTGGGATTTACATAATCCTTGTGTAACTATCCAAATATGTTCCTGTAGTATCAACTTTGTTTTTTCATATACAGATAATTATATTCATAATTTTATTTCTAATTTTTATTCATATTTTAAACCCTGATTTTCAGCAAACTTTAAACAGCTCTAAATGCACACTTGAAAAAAAATTTTTTTTAGTCAAGGAAGACTTTGGGAGAATTTATCAAGAAAAATGGGAGTTTTAGGTTCTCATATACTTAAATTTATACTGCAACTTTCATGCCAAAAACAACCAAGTGCTTTTTATAAATTGACACCATCCCCCAATATTTACCTGTAATCCCTACCTGTATTCTCTAAACAAAAATAGACTAAATCGAGTCCTAACCTTTAGCTTCAAAAGCACTGTTGTAACTATTTTAAAAGATTTTTTAATTTTTTTTTAATTCGGGGGGGGGGGGGGTAGAGAAAGGGAGAGAGCGAATCCCAAGCATACTCCCCACCTCTGTTAGCGCACAGCCCAACACAGGGTTCAAACTCACAAACCCTGAGATCATGACCAGAGCAGAAATCAAGAGGCGTAACTGAGCCACCCAGGCAGCCCTGTTATTATATTTTAAATAAAACAGTAATTAACATTTCAATGTAGACATCCCACCCAACCAAAATGATAGAGTATTTCCTTAACTTACAGGGTTTTTCACAAATGAAGTAATTTTCTGATGAGGTTTCTAACTCAGGTTTTTGTTTTTTGTTTTTTTAAGTTTATTTATTTTGAGAGAGAGAGCACATACAGGGGGAGGAGTAGAGAGAGAGGATACCAAGCAGGCTCCACACTGACAGCATGGAACCCGAGGCAGGGCCCGAACCCACGAACGGTGAGATCATGACCTGAAGCCAAAACCAAGAGTTGGACACTTAACCGACTGAGCCACCCAGGCGCCCCAATTGCTAATTCGTGTGCAACACAATTTTATGCTTTTCTACTATTATAGGATTCCATGGAAACTGCTACTCTTAAAGTAAAATTCAGATTTTTAAGACTCTGCTGGACTCCACTATAAACAGAACACTTACTTAAGACCACAATAAAGCAGTCCCATAAATTAAGGGACTCATTTAATAAATAGTGCAAAACAAAATGAAAAGTGCCACCATTAAAATAGGTTTTTAAAATGTGGTAGAAAAACAGGAAGATTCTATTAAATGAAAATAGAACACAAACTCTTACGTACTGTTTCATTGCAAATATGTCAAAAAGGTCTGTAAGAAAGTTACCCTAAGGTGGTATGATGTATGATAAGAAACCACTAGTGTTCCTGAATATTGGTTGGATTTTTAAAAATTACATAATAAACCCATAAAAACCCATAAAATACCTTCCATGATACATTCCTTATAATGAACGCAATTTGCTTTACTTGTCTAATGGCCTAAGTTTTTATCAGTAATCTTTCTACTTTCTGAACGAAACATGACCTGCTTTTTCTTAACAGTTTTATTTAGATATAACTGACATATAAACACAGTGCATATTTTCTTAAGTTTATTTATTTTGAGAGACAAGCACGCACAAGTGGGGCAGGGCAGAGAGAGAGACAGAGACAGAGACAGACAGAAACAGAGGAGAGAATCCCAGGCAGGCTATGCACTGTTAACAAGCGATGTGAGATCACAACCTGAGCCAAAATCAAGAGTCAGGACACTTAACCGACCGACTGAGCCACCCAGGTGCCCCTAAACTGCACATATTTAAAATATAACCTCTTTGCAACTCTGGTCATAGGCAGAAACCAGGAAACAATTACCCAAATCAAGATAATGAACATATCCATGATGCCCAAATGTTGCCACAAACTTCGTTTGAATTCCTCCCTCCCATTCCTCTCTACTCCCCTACTTTGGTCTCGAGGCAACCACAGATCAGCTTTCTGTCACTATAGATTAATCTACCTTTTCTAGAATTTAATATGAATGAATCTTATACATATACATGCAGGGTTTTTTGCGAGCTTCTTTCACTTGGCAACATTAAGATTCATCCATGTGGGGGCGCCTGGGTGGCTCAGTCGGTTGAGCGTCCGACTTCAGCTCAGGTCACGATCTCGCGGTCCGTGAGTTCAAGCCCCGCATCAGGCTCTGGGCTGATGGCTCGGAGCCTGGAGCCTGTTTCCGATTCTGTGTCTCCCTCTCTCTCTGCCCCTCCCCCGTTCATGCTCTGTCTCTCTCTGTCTCAAAAATAAATAATGTTAAAAAAAAAAAATTAAAAAAAAGATTCATCCATGTGACTGACTCCACCAATATTTCATTCCTTTTTTACTGCTAATATTTCATAATATCCATACACCACAATTTGTTTATCCTTTCATCCAATGGACAAAGGTGGTTTCCAGTTTGGGGCTATTAAAAACAAAGCTGCAAAGAGAACGCTCAGGTACAAGTCGTTGTGTAGACCTATTTCATTACTCTTGGGAAAGTGCCCATTAGTGAATGGCTTGGACACTCAGTATGTGTATATATAACCTTTTTAGAAAATTGGTATGGGGGCGCCTGGGTGGCGCAGTCGGTTAAGCGTCCGACTTCAGCCAGGTCACCATCTCGCGGTCCGTGAGTTCGAGCCCCGCGTCGGGCTCTGGGCTGATGGCTCGGAGCCTGGAGCCTGTTTCCGATTCTGTGTCTCCCTCTGTCTCTGCCCTCCCCCGTTCATGCTCTGTCTCTCTCTGTCCCAAAAATAAATAAACGTTGAAAAAAAAGAAAAAGAAAATCAAATCGGTATGCTATTGGGCACCTGGGTGGCTCAGTTCGTTAAGCGACCGACTTCAGCTCAGGTCATGATCTTGCGGTCTGTGGGTTCGAGCCCCGCATCAGGCTCTGTGCTGACAGCACAGGGACTGGAGCCTGCTTCAGATTCTGACTCCCTCTCTTTGCCCTTCCCTTGCTCGCTCTCTGTCTCTCTCTCTCAAAAATAAACAAACATTAAAAAAAATTTTAATTGGTAAGCTGTTTTACAAAGTAGTGCTACTATCTTAATATATCCACCAGCACTTTGTGGAAAGATCAAGGTGCTCTACATACTCGTGAACATGAGCTTTGGTCAGATTTTTATATTTTAGACATTTTAATAGGTGTATCTCATTGTGGTTTTAATTTGCATTCCCCAATGACTTACTTAATGGCCATTCTGTATCTTCTACTGTAAAATGTCTGTTCACACTTTTTGACCATTTTTATTGATTTTTTGTTTTCTGTTGTGGAATTTGACAGTTCTGGATAGAAAGCCTTGGTCTACATGTTATACAAATATTTTCTCCAGGTCTATGATCTGTCTTTTCATTCTCTTAACAGCAGCTTTCAAAGAACTGTGGTTCTTAAATGTTGACGAAGTCGTTACACCTAAGAAATACCTGCCTAACCCACCAAAGTTACAAATATTCTGTTTTCTTCTGTTTTAGGATTTCATGTTTTACATTTAGGTCTAAGATTCACTGAGTCAACTTCTATGAAGCGTGAGGTAGGAGTCTAATATTTTTGCACACACTCAATTATTCTAGCGCTGTTTGCTAAAGAGACTCTTCTTCCTCCGCTCAATAGCCTTTGCTACTTTGTTGAAAATCAACTGTTTATTAGCAAGTTAATTTCTGGACTTGATTGTGCTCCACTGATGCCCATCTATCTTCATGTCAAAAGCACATCATCTTGATGACTACAGCTTTACAGTAATTCTTGAAGTCGGATAGTGTACATCTTGCATCTTTTTGCCTTTTTTTTTTCTTTTTTAGTTTGGATTGGTTCTTTGAATGTTTACAAAAGTATTAGGCTGAACTTATCAATTACTATTACATAGCCTGCCGAGGGGTGCCTGGGTGGCTCAGTCGAGCATCCGACTTAGGCTCAGGTCACAGTCTCACAGTTTGTGAGCCTGAGCCCAGCATCGGGCTCTGTGCTACCAGCTTGAAACCTGGATCTTGCTTGGGATTCTGTGTCTTCCTCTCTCTCTGCCCCTCCCCCACTCAGGCTCTGTCTCTGTCTCTCAAAAAAAATGAATAAACGTTAAAAAAAATTAAATACCCTGCTGAATTCTAATTGACAGTATACTGAATCTGTAGATCAGTTTGGTAAGAATCAACATCTTGCATCTTAACAATAATGAGTCTTCAGATCCATGAACATGTTATACGTCTCCTTTTATTTAGGTCTTCTTTAATTCCTCTCAGGAAAGTTTCAAAGTTTTTAACGTACAGTTCCTCAGACTTTCTGTCAGATCAAACCACATTTTGTATTTCTGGCACTATCATAAATTACATAATTTTGAAACTTTCACTTTATATTATTTGTTGCTAGTGCATATGTACCAGTTTCCTGCGGCTACCGTAACAAATTACCACAAACTTGATGGCTTAAAACCCCAGAAATGTATTTTCTTCCACTTTTTGGAAGCCAGAAGTTTAAAAGGAAGTTGCCGGTGCTCCCCTCCAGATGCACTGGAGCAGAATCCATTCCATGCTTCTCTCCTAGCTTCTGGCAACTGCCGGCACTCTTTGGCATTCCTTGGCTTTACCACATCACCTGTTTCTGCCCCGGTCCTCACATCCCCTTCTCCTGTGTGCAATCTCCCTCTGCCTCGTCTTAACCAGGACGGACCTGCCATTGTTCAGGGCCCACTTAAATAATTCAAGATGGTATCACCAAATCCTTAACTTAATTATACCTGTAAAAGACTCTTCTTCTAAATCAAGTAGAATTCACAAGTTCCAGGCAGGGATTAGGACATGAACTTACCTTTTAGGGAGACCAATTTGGGCTGAATTGGTTCTTCTTTCTCTAGTTTCTTAGAGTAGAAGCTGAAGTCATTGACCTAGGAACTTTTCTTGTCTACTCTAGGCATTTAATGCTAAAATCTACCTCATTAGTGTGTTAGCAGCATCCCACAACTTTTAACATGGCTTCATTGTCATTCACTTCAAAATGAAAGTTACAAAGCAGTTGTGCTATTACAAAGTTATACTGAACTTTCTGCTTCCCCTATTTCTTCTTTGCCCCATGAATAATTTAGAAGTGTGCTCTTCAGTTTCCAAATACTTAAAGATTCTCCAAAAATCTTTGTTACTGATCTCTATTTTAATGCCACTGTGGTCAGAGAACACATTTGTATGACCTGAATCCTTTTAAACTTATTGAGACTCATTCCGTGACCCAGAATTGGTCTTAGTCAATGTTCTACGTGCACTTAAGAAGAGTATGTATTTGGCTGTTTGTGGGCAGAGTGTTCCATAAACGTCAAACTGACAGAGCTACTGAAATCTCCCATATCCTTACTGATTTTGTCTTTCTTCTAATACTCAGAGTACTGAAATCGCTATCACTGTTTGTCTACTTCTCCTTTCAACTCTATTAGTCTTGGTCTCATATTTTAACCCTCTTTTATTAGGTACATAAACATTTAAGAGTGCTACATCCATGCTCTTAATGAACTGTCCCTTTATCTAACAACTCTCTTTGTTCCTGATAATATTCTCGGCTCTGAAATCTACTTTGTCTGATAGGAGTATAGCTATCCCAGCTATATTATATGTACCCCATACATCACTATACTATATATACAGCTGACTCTTGAACAACATAGGTTTGAACTGTGCAGGTCCACTTACACATAGATTTTTTTGATACAGGACCTGTAAAATGTGTTTTCTCTTATGATTTTATTATTTTCTTTCCTCAAGCTTACTTTACTGTAAGGATATAGTATATCATACATATACCATACAAATGTTTATGTTATCGGTATGGCTTCCAGTCAACACTAAGCTACTAGTCATTACACTTTGGGGGAGTCAAAAGTTACACATGGATTTTCAAATGCATGGAGGGTTATTACCCCAACCCCCATGTAGTTCAAGGGCCAACTGTATTACTATACTCTATATAGTATGTATACACTAATGTGTAGTTGTACATTACTATTACTATAATTACTGTTGTAATTATAATTGTACTACCTGTTATAGTGTACAATATACATGGATATAATACTAGTAATAAACATGCACATTAGTCTTTCCTGACTAGTGCATGGTATAATTTTAAACATATGTTTGTCTTTAAGTCTAAAGTAGGTTTTTTGTCAGCTTCAAATAGTCAGATCTTGTTTTTTTAAATCCAACCTGAAAATCTCTGCCTTCTTCTTGGGACATTTAGGCTATTTACATTTAATGTGATTATTAAACCTATCTACCATCTTGCTACCGCTTTTTTAATTTGTTCTATTTGTTCTTTGTTCCCCTTTTCTTTTTTCTGCCTTCTTTTGGGATTAACCGACTTTTGAGTTTTCATTTTATTGCTTCTCTCCACTTATTAGCTGTAATTCTCTGTTCTTATAGTGGTTGCCTTAGGTTTTATAATACAGGTGTTTAACTTATCACCAACTATCTTAGTCTGCTAGAGTCATAACAAAATACCATACATGAGTGGCTTAAACAATAGAAATTTAAGTTCTCACAGCTCTAGATGGTGACAGCCTAGGACCAAGATGCCCTATTAACTTGGTTTTCAAGTTTTGCTGCGCTGTCTGTATCATTTCTTTCCCAAACAGATAAATTATGCCACACCTATCCTTTTGATACTGTAGATATTTCTGAAGCATCAAATCATGACATCTATTCTACATTCTAAATATTTCTCAAATTCAACTATTTCTACCCGTGTCACCATCAGTGCCCTCCTCTACACCACTGTCATCTCTTCTCAGGTTTACTGCAACATCATCCCTATTGACCAACTAAACTCCAGTCTTGCTCACCTCTAATCCATCTTTTACTTTTCAGCCAGGATAAAAGAGAATAAAAGAGAAAAGCAGAGAAAAAGAAAAGGAAGAAGAGTAGGAAAAAGAGGAAGGGAAAGCAGGAAGAAAGGAAGAGAAGGGAAGTTTTGCTTAATGTGTTTACTGATGAAATCCATTTAGAGTGAACAGGTCAAGTCTCCACTGTTCTTGACATAATTAAGTCAATTAAAAAAAAACAAACAAGAGATAAAAAGTTGATGTTAATCTTAGCCTTATCTACTTTTTCTAAAACCTACTCCAATCTCCCATCTTCACTATTATTGTTCCCTATTTGGACTTAACAAAAGAACCTAGTTGGGACTAATTCCAAAGATTTATGCCCAAGGGGTGTGGTTTCCCTGGCAAAGGTGAATTACTTGGAATGGTAAAAGAAGGGACGCTGATAATGAGGGAGAAAGGCAGGAATTAGCAAGTATTTTGCCTTGATAAATTGTATGTAAAAAGGCATAAAAAGATAAGACCCACGGGCACAAAGAAAAGCCCTATTCAGAGCTATTTTTACCAGTCTTCAGTGTTCATAAGTCAAACAGGATAAAGAGGAAGGGGGGGGGGGGGGAGGTGGAAAGGAGAAGTCAAATAGCTAACTAGAGCCTCCAAGTTCACATTTCTGTAAGACTTTTTTTTTTAATTTAATGGGTTGTTATTTCCCCTTATTTCAAGCACATCCAAATATGGTCAATTTATATTTACATTTATATTTATTATCAAAATATACTTAATTTCAGCTGACCTTCTCAAGACCAGCAAGGTTTCATCCTATAAGTTAACAATTAACATCTAAAATATTACTACCATTGTGAAATTAGTCTAGTATCTCAATTTCAAATTTTTCTGAAGCAAACTGGTAAACATCCCAATAGAGGAAATATGATTTTCTAAATAAATCAGAATCAAATTGGTGAAAACTGTGGAAGAAAGTTGATTACTAATGCTTCCAAGAGATGTACTCCAGTGTTGTTTTAAACAGAAGTTCTCAAAAAAAAATTTTTTTAATAAATAGATAAACAGAAGTTCTCCTATTTATATTTTGACTATCTTTAGAGTGAAGTAACATCAGTACATCAGAACCTACCAAATGGAAATCAATTAGTAATAAGGATTGTACTAAGATAGAGTTTAATAAAACGTTTCAGAAGCTCAGCAAAAGTAATTATATACATCTTGAAACAATGGGAATGTAAATTTTCAAAGATACTCATTAGTTTATCCTTCACAAAGTGCATCATAAACAGGTAATACCCTAAACACTATTCTTTTTTTTTTATTATTAAAAAAAAATTTTTTTTAATGTTTATTTATTTTTGAGAGAGAGACAGAGAGACAGAGAGAGCGAGCAAGCCAGTGGGGAAGGGGCAGAGACAGAAAGAGAGGGAGACAAAGAATCTGAAGCAGGCTTCAGGCTCCGAGCTGTCAGTACAGAGCCCGACGCAGGCTCAAACTCACTACCATAAAATCATGACCAGAGCCGAAGTCGGACGCTCAACCGACTGAGCCACCCAGGCGCCCCAACCTAAACACTATCCTTGAGAATAGTTTGACAATATATCAAAATGAAAAATAAGCATGCCTTAGTACTCTGAAACCTAGGAACTAAAGCTAAGGAGAAAATCAAGTATGGGCACATAATTTTTGTACACTTAAGTTTTGCATGTAATTTTTCAATTTATGATTGTTTTTTAAAAAGGAAGTAACTAAAATATCTATCGGTAGGCATTCAGTTATGTGGAATTTGGTACCTACAATAGCATGTCGCCATAAAAATCATGCGAATTGATTTATTTTTATTTGCCATGGAAACAGGCCCACAGAGTAAAAATAAAATACAAATCAGGCTACAAATCAGCAATTATACTAAGTAACTATTTCTGTAAAATGGTGTGCTTCTGTCTCAGAGGAAGGGGAATGAAGGAAGACATGTACGTGTGCATGTGCACAGGCATACAGGAAGGCGTGTACATGTGCGTGTGCACAGGCATACAAAGGATGGTAAACGTGTTCACTAAAATGTTAAGGGAGCTCTTATCTCCGGAGGGTGAGGAAAGTGGAGACATTTTGGCTTCCTTCTTTGTATTTCCCTATGGTATCTGATTTTTTTTCCCGTAAGTTTATATGTTTTACAAAAAAGTTACAGAAAAGTTTAAGATTTATTCATCATAAAGCCACTTACACAGTTCCCTTTGCTTAGAGTTATCATCGCCACCAAACGGCATGACGATACACAAGCATTCACACGGTATGCGGTATTTCAATTGATACCAACAGAATCAATGTGCACAAAAAAGCAAAATCGGTGTACGGTGGATAGAAGACATTTTCAAACAAAAACAGATGAACCGCTCGCTCCTCTTCCCCTTGAAACCTATTTGTTGTATGTCAAAGTCCCCCAGTAGTAGTGATCATTAATGGTCACAGAGGCGTTATTACCTAGCTCATTCTCAGTAGTACTCTCATTTATGTGTCAATCATCTCAAGATAGCTTAAAAACAAAAAAATCACTCCCTAACAAGAGAAAAAGACCTATTCAGGTCAGTTAATGACCATCACAGCATTCCATAGAGTCCATCACAGCATTCCATAGAGTCAAGAATTACTATATAGCTATAACTGTTTTCTGTATCTATGTACAGCTTCTATCCATACATATATAATACTAAAACTTATTTGCCACATTATATAGTAAGAGAAATTCACTTAGAGGCATTTTCTCTAACCAAGAACTCTGCCATACTCAATCACCAGATTCAACATTTATTAAGATTTTTCAAACATTTTTCTATAATGATATTTTTTGTCATGAAACCCTACCAAAAAAACTTAAGACAATGCACAAAGCATTAAATTTCAGGACTAACATCAGGCCAAATACTATGAATCACCAATCACTAATCCAGGTTCATCCACTCAATTATTTCAACAGCTAATACATAGAAGATACAGTGTTACGCAATGTGCTAGGCACTGTGGAGAAGAAAAACATAGAAAACACAGGCACTATGGTCTAGAAGCTCACAGACTGGCATTTCACAGGTACAGAATGTACACTGAACCCAACTCCACAATCCCAGACGTTCAGAACATCCACATATCAATATTAAGTAGAAGCATCTACAGTGTGCCTTTAGGACAGGTTATACATCCTTTAATTAGAACGATGTAAGTGCTAGGGAAAAGTGAACAAATGCTTCATGCTGACTAATTAGGTCAAAAGATGATATGCTTGAAATGAATCCTAAAAGACATGTTTGCAGAGTCAAGACAGAGAAAAAGACACAGCAATCAAAGCAATGTTCAAAGACAATGTTCTAAGGCAGAGGCAGAAAGAGCATGGTATTCAATAGTTGAGTAGGTCTACAGCAGTAATCAGGAGAGAAAGCAATAGGTACAGCTTGGATACATTCCTGAAAGATCTGGATTTTATTCTAATGACAAAAAACAGATGACAAAGATAAGAAACAAGATCAAATAATCAGTTAGGCAGTGGTTTGAAAGTTAAGACCAGAAGCAGGAAAGCAGATAATGTTAATCTATAATAGTAAGTGTCCAGGTAAGAAATGAAGGTGGACCTAAATTATAACTCAGTGATGTTAAAAGTGAAGACAATTTCAGGCAATTTCCTGAGTTAGTGGCAAGTCAGTTGGGCATCTGACTCTTGAATTTTGGCTCAGGTCATGATCTCACGGTTCATGGGATTGAGCCCCACGTTGAGCTCCATACCAACAGCACCTGCTTGGGATTCATATTCATTCATTCATTCATTCATTCATTCATTCATATTCTCTCTCTCTCTCTCTCTCTCTCTCTCTCAAAACAAATAAACTTAAAAAAAAAAGTGTCTAGACAATTTCAAAGTAGCCCAATCAACGAACCCTTGTTGGCCAAATGATATGACAGATAAGGAAGATGGAAGAGGCAAGAAAACTCGTAAGTTAGACAACTGGGTGACATCAATAACCAAGACAGCACAGAGTTGTGAATGAGTGTGTCCAGATGTGTGTGAACAGGTTTAAAGGAAAAGATGTGATATTCATTTTAGACATAACGAATTTCCATAGTCTTATGCCGTATAGATGAAGATGTTCTGAAGAAGCTAGTACTTACAGTGAGTGTAGAGGACAGAGAGGATAAAAAAATATATACTATGAGTAGGGAGTAGCTGAAGTCATGAAAATGTGCTGAGATCCCCAAGGGGTGCTGTGTGAGGTAAATGAAAAGAGAGTCAAGGACAAGAGCTTAGGAGAGTTCCTGAGGCCAGGACCACAGACAAGAGGTCCTCAAGAGAGACTATGAAAGAACAGTCGAAGAGCTAAGAGAACAAAAGTTTCAAAGAAAGAGGAATGGTCAACAATGTCAAATGGAGCAGAGAGAGATCAAGCAAGAACTGATACTTCTGGTAACCTTATCAAAAAGAGTTTCAACAGAGTCATGAAAGTGAACAGCAAAACACTGGGGATTGAGGGATGAATTAACAGTTAAAAAAAAAAGTAGCAACAATAAGCAGGAAGCATTTCTCAAATTGTTTTGCAGTTTCTCAAACTGTTTTGCAGTTTCTCAAACATGTTGACCCTAGAACCCTTACCCTTGGGGTCTCAGAGAAAAGAAACTTAAACATGGCATGTTCACAAACTATCAGGAAGAAATCACTGTCGAGGGAGAGACTGACTACAACTGAAAAGGGATAAATAATAGAATACATTGTTAGAGGGAATAAAGATAGGCTCTGAAGCATATAATAGAAGAACACCTGTCTGTCTGACACAGGAAGAAAAACAGGAAGGGTACGAATGCAAATGCCATATACAGGTCAAAAGCTGCCACACGAGACAATTCATTCTCTCTTTTTCCCTCCTCTGAACAACCCAAGTCACTTACTCAAAGTAACAGAGAAGCGGTGAGTAGGTGTGAGCAGATGTTAAGGGTTTGGAATGGCAGCTATAAGATAAGAGAAAAGAAGTAGATCTGAGGTCAGAAAGCAGTATGCACATACTAATGCCATTTGAGCTGCACCACAGTTCTAGAACTCTTCAAAGTACTGAGGAGAGACAGGTTTAAGCCCCAACCTCATAAAATTCCAACCCATTCCATCTAAAGCCCAAACGATTCCATCTCCTAGGGCCTCAAGTCTGGAAATCACCTGAAATAACACTAAAACTCAGCAAGAAACTAAAGATTGAAGTATATCCAGTGAGTTTCCAAAACCTCTCTGGGATCTTAAAAGCACCAGTAACAAGCAACTAGAATTCACAGGAGGATTTGTGGGCCAAAAGATTTTAATGTGAGCATTCTTCTACTTAAATACTTCTTACAAGAAATGCCATTTAATCAGACCACAAGGGGGGCAAATGCCATCAAAAGTGATGTTGACAAGTATGAATCTCCCTAATACGCCCAACAGTCCAACCGTTCTCATCCATTTATATCACTTCGGGGGTAAGCTAAAACAACAGTAACACTAATAATTTATGAAACATATTGAGACAAAACGAATATGATTTTATTTAACATGTCATTACTTTTAAGTAAATCTTAACCAGTAACACCTTCAGAAGTTTACAAAATCATGCACTTCCCCTTCTTTTATTCAAGTTGACCCCTAATTCTTTTGTTTTTAATGTTTGTTTATTTTTTTTTTTAATTTTTTTTTTTCTTCAACGTTTTTATTTATTTTTGGGACAGAGACAGACAGAGCATGAACGGGGGAGGGGCAGAGAGAGAGGGAGACACAGAATCGGAAACAGGCTCCAGGCTCCGAGCCATCAGCCCAGAGCCTGACGCGGGGCTCGAACTCCCGGACCGCGAGATCGTGACCTGGCTGAAGTCGGACGCTCAACCGACTGCGCCACCCAGGCGCCCCAATGTTTGTTTATTTTTGAATGAGAGCGAGCACAAGCAGGGGAGGGGCAAAGAGAAAGGGGGGCAGAGGATCAGAAGTGAGCTCCACGCTGACAGCAGCGAACCCGATGTGGGGTTCAAACTCACGAACCACGAGATCATGACCCAAGCAGAAGTCAGATGCTCAATGGACTGAGCCACCCAGGAGCCCTGACACCTCATTCTTATGGGAAAGATGGGAGCACACTGTTATCCCTTCCAAAAAAAAAGCAGTTTTAAACTAATTTTTAAAAATATTCAAGAGTATTAGTTAAAATGTGAGCCTCTAAAAGACAATTAATGTCACTGCCTCATTACACACACACACACACACACACACACACACGGAGCCACACACATCTGAATATAACTGACAGCACCCTAAATAAATATAAACAAAGACAAAGTTTAGAAGCGATAAGGTGCAACTGTAGATATGGAAATTTATTTAATATCCACCATGGGCTTGGAAATTTGAATCCTCATAATTCTGTAAGGTAGGTGACAGAATATTTCAATCCTAAACAACAGTATCTGAACTAGAGAATCACTGTTCTAAGAAAAAAATTTGAAATTCACATACACCTTTTGTCAGACAGAGAAATGGGTAATCATCGCAGGCAAAAGCTAAGAAAAGATAAAAGAGAATTCACACTCAGGTAAAATAAAGTACTCCTGGTGTGGAGTCTCCAGTAACCTTCCATCCGCCATCTGCTTGGTGTCCAGGCAAAGATGGTGAGCAAAGTACAACATGGAGAAGCCCTGTAACTTCACAACAGTGTCAAGAAGTAATTAAGACTACTGCCAGGCTCAGGAGATAGAAAAGTATCAAGAATACTTGGACAATGTTAAACTTTTGCGTTTCAAAAAAATAGAAGATCCTCGGGGCGCCCGGGTGGCTCCGTCGGTTGAGCGTCCGACTTTGTGGACGCTTTGTGGACTTTGTGGACGCTTTGTGGACGCTTTGTGATCTCGTGGTCCGTGAGTCCGAGCCCCGCGTCGGGCTCTGTGCAGACAGCTCAGAGCCTGGAGCCAGCTTCGGATTCTGTGCCTCCCTCTCTCTCTGCCCCAACCCACTCGTATTCTGTCTCTGTCTCTCTCAAAAATAAATAAACATTTTTTTAAAAATTACAAAAATAAAATAAAATAAAATAAATAGAAGATCCTCTAACATTTCAAAAGAAATCACCATCCTCTGTTCTAAATCGGTTGTGATCATTAAAGTAAAACATGGTGGCCATATAGCCCAGAAAACCCATGATCAAATTTTTTAAAGATATAAAAGTATTAGAATACCACAAAACCGCATACGTTGCCTAATAAAAGGAAATTAAACAGTAACATTTTGAGACAAAATACATTAGTGGTACAAAAATAGTAGCAAATACATGCTCAGACTCAAAATATTTACAGTCCAGTGAGAAAAGGCAAACAGATAGAGAAACTTAATATAAAACAAAATGAGATAAGTCTTAACACCAAGTATCATAGAAACAGTAAAAAAAAAAAAAAAAAAAAAAAATTTCTTTGAGGTGTTTAAGCAAGCATTCACAGAGAAGGTAGTATTTGAGTTAACTCTTGAAGGGAAAAAGAGGAAAGATTTTTTGTTTGTTTTTCAGATTCGGTTAATAATAGCACAAAATACAAAGATACAGAGAAGTGACAACATATTTCATGTTATATGAGGTATGAAAGATTCAAAATGATTAGAATTTAGGAAGTGTGGATGGTTAAAGAGAGATAGCCCTAGATAAGTAGAACAGATCCTGAAGGGATTTGAGAAAAATTATTCAGAAGATACACTTAGGGTTTATATAAACTATGTCAGTAGTGTTAAAAAAGGAAAGAAGAAGATACTGTAGGATTTTAAAGAATACAGACTACAGGCAGACAACATAGTAGAAAAATCTCAAATTTACAATTAAATAGACTTGAGCTAGGAATCCTAGCTCTATCACTTATTAACAACAAAATTTTGGGGGGTGCCTGGCTGGCTCAGTTGGTAGAGTGTGTGACTCTTGGTCTCTGGGTTGTGAGTTTGAGCCTCATGTTGGGTGTAGAGATTACTTAAAAAATAATAATAATAAAACCTTTTAAAAAAAAAGTAAGGTTTTTCTAAATTGCAACTTCCATTATTTGTCAATTGGGGATGATATGTCATTACTGTAGAGCAGCCTTAATATGATGGCAAATACATTGTCCAATGTATTATCTGTCAATTAACGGATAGCCAAACTTCAGTAGTTCCCTTCTTATACCAAATGGCAGAATGTGAGAGATGACGGGGAAGAAGTCAACACATGTTGCCTCAGTGACTGGGAAGATGAGGAAGTCATTTACTAAAGAAAAACCACATATTGAGGAGGGCATCTTTTGGAATGAACACTGGGTGTTGTATGGAAACCAATTTGACAATAAATTTCATATACTGAAACAAAATAAAAATTAAAAAAAAAAAGAACCACAAAAGGATCCGTAGATTCGGGGAAGAGAAAAATGCACCGAGTTTTAGACATGCCAAATTTGCAGTGATAATGGGATACGTATCTACATGCAAAGATAGAAGGCACAAAAAATCTGGATCTTGAACTCAGTAGACGGTTCTAATAGAAATAAAATTTTAAGAATTTTAAGCGTACAAGGGGAAGCAAAAAACAAGCGAGCCAAGAAAAGGAGCTCACAAGGAGCCACAGGTGAAACAAGAGTCAAGACTGCAAAGAGGAAAGAGTTTCAAAAACAGAGAGGTGGCCAGCAGTTCTAAGTGCTGGATCAAATGCTGTATTTGGTAATTAAGAAGATCTCTGACATTCTACGAGAGCAATTTCAGCGAAACTTGTAAAATGCCAAGTTGCAGATACTGAAGGAATAAATGGGTGGTAAAGACATCAGAGAAAAGAACAGAAGCTCTTCTAAAGGTCCTCAAGTGGAAACTCCACAAACATAGTACAGAGACCTGATGTACGTCAAAAGAGCCACATGTAAAATAAATTTAGCCTCCACCAAGCTACAAAAAACCTAAGGAAAATAGTATCGTTGATTCTCTGACGAGCATGTTTTGTATTTATACATCTTTTTTTTTTTTTTTTTTTGTATGAATGTATTAGAATGAAAGCATGAATCACTGTTTTACAAAAGTCGTGGGTTTGGTAAACAGGCTCTCTCATATCATGAGATTCTTGGTGAAAAAGAAATCAAAAGATTGCTAAGTGCTCAAAGATGGGGGATCATGGAGCTCTTGAAAGAAATCCAACACTGAAGAGAATAAATGCAATTATGAATGATTCAGGTGGAAACCTTCAGACTTCAGAGAAAGTTTCTGTTGCTGTTTTTGATTCAAGGCTTTTGTTGGTTACCTTTTGTTTTCGGAAATTGAAAAACTTCTAGAGGTGTTAGGTTAAGACCAAGAAATCAATGTAAAGATGTTTCCAGATCCAGAAAGAAAAGTAACTAAGTGTCACTAAGAATCGGATGGAAAGGTGAGGAAAAGGACTAACTTTACAAATACTGCAGTTATGCAGAGGCTACAGTCCATGTCCAGTATGCACAGTCTAGGGATGCACTCTCACCTAAAACAAAGTTCCTCCTCAGAAGTTCAGTTAACTAGCTAGGTCATTAAATCAATCACAGCTCTAATACATTAGAGGGTATACCAGAGAGAGGGGAAGAGAATTTTAAAGTCTGACAAACATGGGTGAAAATGCCCGCTTCTCTACTGGCTACTATTTAACCTTAACGTTACTTAGCTTCTCTGAAGATGTTTCTTCGTTTAACAATAACACTTGCGTCCTGAACTGTGAGGAACACCAAAAGGGATGATTTATGTAAAGAGCTCACCACAGTGTCTGGCACAAGGTAACCACTTAAGAAACAACAGCTGTAACTACTAAAATGAAATATAAATTAATATTTCTCTGACCGTAGGATTGAGAAGACCTAAGATTTAAAGGAAAGGAAACAGGAAAGATTAACTATCTGGCTATGCATTTTTTGAGTAAAATTTTTTATGTGAACAAATAGAAAATGTTAAAAAGCATCATATAAAACTAAAACAAAAATGGTAAAAGAATGGATTTACATGAACTAGTTTTCTTCACACAACAAAAAGATACCCCCCCCCCCCCGCCAAAAGAAAAGAAAAGAAAAGAAAAGAAAAGAAAAGAAAAGAAAAGAGGCTGACATGCTCCTTGCCCTGCATAAACACCACCAGGTGCCCAATGTAGGAACCCACAGATACAGTAATGGACACTAAGTGGGTATTTTTTAGTACTTCAACGTGTCACTGATACTGGGAGGAGGTACCGTCCTTCCGATGTTAGACCAAGCTAATAAGGCATCCTCACGTCCTTAAAGGAAAAGAACTATCTGCAGCATAAAATAACAGTAGTATTTGAAATGTGAGATTCAGAGAACACCAATCTTTCGCACATTGAAAGGTTTGTCTATTATAACCCGTTTTAACCAAACAGAAAGCATAATTCTAGCATACGCTCTTACAGCAACCTAACGGTGTTTCGAGCTGCGCTCGAAAGAGGTACCTCGAGACGGTCACTGGGATAAGACGGGCATATTGTGGAGAGGCCGAGCGGCTCTGCCCGTGCACGACCAATGTCACGCCCCACAGCCCGCACGCCAACTCCACCTCCACTCATCTCTGTTCTTGTCTAGTTAGGGTGCAATTTATTTTCAGACTTTCTTTTTAAAACTGAAAAATAATTCTAACCGTCAACATCGAATCTCTCTCCTACCAATCTCAAAGATAAAAATTCAACGAACTGTACTGCTATTCATTATTGCCAGATTCAAAACTCTCCAAGGAAATTTTGAGGATATTATCCTGGGGACCCTCCCCACCCCCCAAAACTTTTCCTTACCTTTAGGAAATACTATGAAAACTTCACTTGGGGCAAATGCTATGTTTCGCAATATTTTTGTAGTAACTTGTTTATTTCTATGCCCAAGGGAATATAGATATCACTGCGGTATTAATACCGAACAGACCAAAGTATCGTGGAACCCCTTCATAACACAAAGTGGTGACAGAAATAAAACCAAGTTGTTAACTTTGTTGTATGTTTTCTGCATGTGGTGTATGTATGTGGGCTTACAGCCTCTGGGCTAGCAATGCATTAAAAATACCCATGTATTCTGAAAGTTTGGGGAGAAGGATATTCGACTTCCACCTAGACTGCAGGTCTGATTAACAGGTCTGTATTATACCATTACCAGTGTCTTTAAAGGAGAATATAATCATTATTATCCAAATTACAATTGAATATAATTCAAACCTTTCCCCTGGTACTTCAGAATCTTACTGAAAAGCTAACCTTTGTGATAAAATCCATTTTCATTATTCAGCAATGATAGACTGAAATGTGCCTGCCACAATTCTATGACAACATACTGTCGAAGCTGGTTTTAGAACCAACACGTAACAAGTCATTTACATACAAGTTTTATGTAGTAGTAAAAAATGTACAGAAAGACAACATATGAAGCTTCCTGTTATTGAGATTGCAAATAAATGAGACTTCTATGATAAATTTTATAACGACTTTTGAATACAGTACCCTGAATAACTGTGTATGAAATATAATTTGAACTCATAACTTAACAAAATCCAAAAGGGAAAAACTAAATTTAATAAAAGAATACGAAAATAACTACAAGCAGAGAAAGCTCAAAAGCCACCACAGAAAATCAATGAATTGGTTAACGGGCCACTAAACTTACTTCGATTTAAAAAAAAAAAAAAAAAAAAAAAAAAATCACCTAAGGATATCAACTAAGCCATCCAACCTTCACACCCACCACCCACACAGACACAGAAAGCAGCCAAGATATTCACTTTCAAAAAATGTCTAATAAAATTATTTTTACCTGTAAATTGTTTTCTGTGACTCTGTTCCACCAAACCATATTGATGGGTACTCCTGATTTACACCTGTCAGCAAGGCAGCCAATAGGGTTCTTTGCTTTTCGTGCCTTTGATCCCATCGGAACTAGCCTCTCCTCCAGCATCCCCAGGCGATACTTCCTTGGCTAGGAAAAAGAAGGAAAGAAACCAGGCCACTCCTAACATCCCCCACACTAATCTAAACTAACATAACTAGCATACAGAGGATAGCAGGAATGGTGGAATAGGAAACAAGCAAAATTTCTAAGATACTCCCTCTAACGTCCCTATCACCACCCACCATTTCCCACCCCCACCCCCAATACACACCTCCAAAATAACCCACAGGCCTAACAGGCTGAACAACAATATGATATAAAGCAACAACTGTTGTAGAGATATACATTAGAATCCCATTGTACCCAGCTTTAATGAATAGAAATTACCAGCAAAGTTAAATGCTCTACACAATTTTTTCCACTGGCACTTACCTATTCTCACTGCAATATGAAGAAATGCTTCAAGGGCACAAAATACAGGTAAACATATTCTCCAAACTCTTATCTTTTTCTGCTCCCCATTTTGCTACCTTCTTTCCTACTGAGGAATTGCCCCCACTTCAAAGCAGCAGCTAATTCCCAAGAAATAGATTTGTTTTGAATTGATTTTTTTAATTTTTAAAATTCTATGCAGGTTAAAGTACAAGTCATTATGTCTGAAGTGGGCATTCAACTTAAGGTACTCAATGAAATCATCTCAAAAATTTTTTAAAAAATACACACATTTCATGGGACTTATAAATACCAGTAATGTGAACAGACTGATAACTGAATAGCTTGTCCAATAAAAGCATAAATTCATTGGCAAACATTGTCATAAAGTTAGCAAACAATCTTAATAGTAGTTGGCGGGGTTTTTTTTATACGTGAAAGTTAATGGTAGTTGTCACCATCTTACCTCTAAATTTGCACTAAATTACATCTCAGGGGAATGAATGTGTGTGTGTGTGTGTGTGTGTGTGTGTGTGTGTGTGTGTATTTTTTTTTTTTTTGTATACATATTTTTCCCTTTAAGGAATGCTGGTATATTCTTAGGGAAGGTGACTAAGCCTGAAAGAAGAAACTCTATGTTTACTCACTGTTCTGTCGTAAGTCTGGTGAAGCAAACAGTTACAATTAACTTTCTTCAGAAAAAGTGTCATGGCCAGACAAATACATAACATATAATTTTGGCTAGTAGAGACAACCAATTTGAAGAAAACTCTTGATTTCTAAATTTGAAAGTAACCTTGCAAATAACGCCTATGGGAATTATTCTATGCAAATTAGATTCTAACTACAGAGATGGGCCTTTGCCAGTGGTCTTTGATTTAAGGGGGAAAAAAAGTAAACTTGCATAAGAAAGACAACTAAACTACCTACCAACCCATAATTATAGCAGTGGATAAGTGTTTCATGAGGCTAACACATTTCCACCTCTATGCAATCTCACACCAATTCAATTACCCTTCATGTGTACATCACAAGCAACTTCTGTGGATGAAAATAAAAATGTACTCATCAGAACAATATTATAAACGAAAGAATTTTAAAGGAACTTATTTCTAGTAACACAGCTCACAACTGTAAGACTTTGATACGCAGCAAAAATACTATCACCTTAATTAAGCTTTCACTAACTTAAAACTTCTATTTTAGAAAATGTCTGGCCTAAAGATTATCCTAATTATCAGAAAAGTTCAACACATCAAAGAATATTTACTTAAACAAAATCACAACCTATCAGATAGGATTTACACAAGGCACCTAAGTTCCGGGCACGTATTTCAAATTCAGACTTGCTTTTGAGCTGGTTATTACAATTGGTGCAATTTATTTCCTTATACCGGTGCACTAAGCAACATAGAAAAAAAGTATTTAAAGAAATCCAATGTAGCATTCTCCCTTCCCAACAGGTCTCCTTCTGTTTCTTATTTTTCCAAAGAGGAATCCATCACTTCTCTCCCCACCCCAACCCTCAAAAACCTGTAATTACCCTAACACCCTTCCCTCTTGAATAGAACAGATCCCCAAAAATGTGCCATTACAGATTGAGGTTTCTCCAATAAGTAGCAAGAGATTAAAACTTAACCTGAAAGTAAAACCTTCTACGTGATACTGAACGAAAAGACTTACGGTATCAGTACCATTTAAATTATCATGAGAAGCAAAAGAAGACAAAAGGACATCTGAAAAGGGATGGCAGCCACAGAAAGCACGAGGGTGAGGCGAAAAGACCACATGTAGAAGTCTCACTGCACAGGACATAAATTATAGTAAAATCTCATCTGTAAGCTAATTCCCAAATTATCTTGACTATCATATATCCCTTGAAGAACACGCATTTCCAACTGAACATCTAAGAGATCTTTTTGTATCAGGACCTGTTCTAAATACTTGGAATACAATGATGAATAAAACACAAACCTTTCCCTCAAAGAGAATATAATGTGGTAGGTAACAAAGTCATGCAAACAGAACATACTGACTGTGATATAATAAATGCATATATAATAAATAAGGTACCAACAGGGCAGAGACAAAGGGTTCACAGAGAAGGCAAAAGCCTGAGCAGTTCTGAAGAAGAAGTTAAGTGGACCCAGACGGAAAGGGGGAGGGGGAGGGGGAGAGAGGGAGGGGGAGAGAGGGAGGGGGAGAGAGGGAGGGGGAGAGAGGGAGGGGGAGAGAGGGAGGGGGGAGAGGGAGGGGGGGAGAGGGAGGGGGGGAGAGGGAGGGGGGGAGAGGGAGGGGGGGAGAGGGGGGGGGGAGAGGGAGAGACGGAGAGGGAGAGGGAGAGGGGGGGGGGGGGGGAGAGGGAGAGAGGGAGAGACGGAGGGGGAGAGGGAGAGACGGAGAGGGAGAGGGAGAGGGAGAGAGGGAGAGACGGAGAGGGAGAGAGGGAGAGACAGAGAGGGAGAGGCAGAGAGGGGGAGAGGGAGAGACGGAGAGGGGGAGAGGGAGAGACGGAGAGGGGGAGAGGGAGAGACGGAGAGGGGGAGAGGGAGAGACGGAGAGGGAGAGAGGGAGAGACGGAGAGGGAGAGGGAGAGAGGGAGAGACGGAGAGGGAGAGAGGGAGAGATGGAGAGGGAGAGGGAGAGACAGAGAGGGAGAGGGAGAGACGGAGAGGGGGAGAGGGAGAGACGGAGAGGGGGAGAGGGAGAGACGAGACGGAGAGGGAGAGAGGGAGAGACGAGACGGAGAGGGAGAGAGGGAGAGGGGGAGAGAGAGAGCGCGCGCGCCACTGTAGGCCAGAAGAAAGGTGTACGTAGACGCATAGATGCATACAAGGCACTGTGGGCAAGGGCACACAAGGGCCCTTGTCAAGGGCAAGGGCAAACTGCACGTATTAAGTCTACCAGGAGAGCAGAGGGCCAACCAACCTCCAAGAGCAAAAGATGAGGCTTCAAAGCAATAAAAAAAAAACCGTTCCTATCCCGTCCCAAGGACTTCAGACTTCATTCCATGGGCAACGGGAACTCGTGAAAGCTTCCGATGGAACATTACACTGGCAACGGGCAGACCCACGGTGGGCTGTGGCGGCAATCCAGGTTAGGGTTGCTCAGCCCCCGCTCACCCACGGGGCTGGCGGCCGTGGAGGCCGCCCTGGGCACCACGGCACGTTTCGGCAGCGTCCCCGGCCTCTCGCCTCTGGAAGCCAGTGGCCCCACAGGCCCAACTGTGACAACCCAGAAAGATCTCCAGTGTTCCCTGGGAGCAGGGGCACAAAACTGCCCCCATTTGAGAATCGCTGGTGATTCTCCAGGATGTGAACTCAAGGGAACTGAAGTGGGAACGAAGCTAATTACGGCCTGGGTGGGAAGAGACATGCTGGGCTAAGAACTGCTATCGGTGACTCACTGAAAGTGGGGGCTAAGGAGACCGGAGAAGTCAAATCGAAGATAAGGAAATAAAAGGGGGCGAAGAAAATTTTACGGGAAATGCTTATTAATCCCTAAAGTTATTCCCCTAACATTCTGAGTTCTGTAAGATCCAAACCCTCCCCTCCAGAGCAAACAAAAGCCCTCTTCCCTCTCCTAGACCGATCTTGAGAACGTCGATAGTCAACAAAAGCAGTAAAGGGCACTGCTGACCCTCCGTGCTTGATAGCCTCGCCCTCCGTGGAGTTCTACTTACAGAATGGAAGTGTTTTTAAGTGTCCTGTCCTATCTGTAAATCACCAGCTTTTCTGCCCCATCTCCTACCAAGTCCACACCATACATCAAAATTCCCAATCTCTTTCTGTTCCTGTGGTAAAATATCCTGAAAGTGTTCCTCCCCTCTCCCTCTCTCTAGAGTTACACAATCCCTGCTTTAAAATCTCAAGATTCACTACAACAGTGAACGATTTTTATCATTCTTCGCAAAATCTAAATAAACAGTACGGTAAGAGTAGACGAAAATAGTTTTACTCATTTGATTAGGCATTTTAAAAAAACACACTGGCTTCAACAAAAGTATTCAAGGATCCTTTTGTGTTCAAACTGTAAGGAACCTATGAATTTTCTGGAAATGCGATTAAAATAAAAGTTCTGCTTCAGTGGACCTCGAGCGAAGCCTGAGACTGCATTTCTAAAAGGCTCCCACAACTACTAGTACTCTCCTGCTCTGGTGACCACACTTTGGGAGGAGTAAAGTTCTAGAGAATATTACAGAAAAGACCTAGAGAAAAAACAACGAACGGTCCAGACAGAAACTGAGGCCACTCCCGGAAATAGCAAGAGTTCAATAGAGTTTGACCTACATACTTCGAGACCATTACTCATATACCCTGCAGAAGTTTTTCAATGCTGGCTCTTCGAAATTTCATGACCTAGTCCATAAAAGCCCTTTCCAATGGTTTAAGACTAAAGGAAATCCTCCTTTACTCCTTACACATGAGGGACGTCTCCGTATCAAAAGAAAGAATAGTAAAAGCTAATTTTTACGACTCTTTGAGTTCAAAAGCCTAACCGCACACACTTTTTTTAGTCATTCATTCACTCGACATTGCAGCATAACACTCTTTGCTCTTCTTCCTAGAAATACAAAGCTGAGATCTATTCTCTTCCCCTAAAAAACTTCACAGTCTAGCCAAAGAAAAATCTATAAATACCACTGCATGTATAGAAAATGTAGTTAAAGCCACGAAGTAACAGACCAATTTTTCAGTGCACAATTCTTCTGGTACAACTGCAAAACAGCAATGCTTTAACAATGCTTCCTATTACTACCCATATGTTGTTATATATCATTAACTAATTAGTGATAAACTATAGAAATCAAGTTGTTACCATAGTACAAAAAGTTTCCAACACCCTGAATTTTAAGAAACCCTTTCGAACATCAAAAACATTCACTATTTGTACTTCTAAAACAACGAGTGATGATTTGAAGTATTATGAATGCCACTTTTAAATGGTTTGCATTTTATTAGTCACAAGTTCTTCAGGTAACTTAGAAAATAGTAGAGTGTGTGTGTGTGTGTGTGTGTGTGTGTGTGTGTGTGTAAACTATCTCCATTCAGATAATACTTAGTAACTATATTAATTCCCATTACCTTTTACTATAATAACTCAGCAACCTACCTCCTGCCACTCCTGAGGGTCTCAGGTCCACTAATAGAAACCTCTGCTCTAGGGGCGCCTGGGTGGCTCAGTCGGCTAAGTGTCCGACTTCGGCTCAGGTCATGATCTCGCGGTCCATGAGTTCGAGCCCCGTGTCGCGCTCTGTGCTGACTGCTCAGAGCCTGGAGCCTGTTTCGGATTCTGTGTCTCCCTCTCTCTCTGACCCTCCCCCATTCATGCTCTGTCTCTCTCTGTCTCAAAAATAAAAAAACGTTAAAAAAAAAAAATTAAAAAAAAAAAGAAACCTCTGCTCTAGAACTGACTACATATTTATTTGAAAATAAACCGGCATCTTTTTTATTTATCTATCTTTTTAATATAACCTCTTCTAAAGGCACCTGGCTGTCTCAGTCAGAAGAACATGTGCCTCTTGATCTCAGGGCCGGGAGTTTGACCCCCACATTAGGTGCAGAGATTATTTAAATAAATAAAAATAAAACTTGAAAAACAAAACCTCTGCAGGAGTGCCCGGGTGGCTTAGCTGGTTAAGAGTCCAACTTCGGCTCAGGTCATGATCTCACGGTTCGTGAGTTCGAGCCCCAAGTCAGGCTCTGTGCTGACAGCTCAGAGCCTGGAGCCTGCTTCGGATTCTGTGTGTGTCTGTGTCTCTCTCTCTGTCCCTTCCCTGCTCACTTCTCTCTCTCTCTCTCAAAAATAGATAAACATTAAAAACATTTTTTTAATAAAATAAAAACAAAACCTCTTCCAGCTCACAGCAGTCGTCCCTAAATTAATGAAATGTCCTAATATTTTAGCATATTTGTAATTATGAGAAGTAAATTGGAAATTATAATTTCATTAACGATTGGTGGGTAATCTAAACTCACTGGGAATAAATAGACCCCCAAATTGACTAAAACCATTTGAATTTTTTAAATCAAATACATTAACTAATTTCCATATAATCATCAAGACAGGGAACTACCTCTACCTAATTTACTATGTGGATTTTAAAGGCTCCTACACCTAATTAATTTAGAATAGTAAATCCAGACCTACAGACCACTGCAGCATGGGCTCCAATCATCTTCCCCGTGAGTAAAACACTTAAAAAATCAAAAACAGAGTAAGCCAGCTTCAAAGATTATGTTATTTCGTCCCACCATTCGTTATAATTGTGGGCTACTTGTGAAAACATACTAGGTTCCTTAAGTTTTCATTGTTCAAATAAAACCAAGAGTAGGACGCAATGGGCAAGCGAGTCCACTAAAAAACAGACCCACTGTTAGAGACTCGGGGGCAGGAAAACATCTATAAATGAAAAAGCCCTTTTAATTTACGAAGTCAATGTACAGGATAACAGGATGAAAACAGACGATGCTCTAAGTTATATCAAATAAAGCAAATCAGGATTTACAGACACACACGAACATATTTTTAGGCTCTACCATGAGTCAGTCCCCCAATATTCTATGCACATGTTTAAGGAAGCTTACAAAGCGGTTATTCCTTCTGTTCTTAAAACCTCCGGATTGTAACGGAGTTCTACACCAACAAAAGCAAGACCAGTGGAGTACTTCTGCTAAGCAAGGCTACATTTAATTTCTAAAGAACTGGAACACCAAACTGCAACTTCTTTTATTCTTCTGGTTTAGAATGGAACTGAATATAAAACGGAGAGAAAGAAAATACCGTGCCCAAGTTATTTTAAGTGAATCTGAGGAAAGGTGTTTTTCTCTAAGTCATGAAAGTTATTTCCACAAGAAACTATCAACTGTAATCATTTTATAACTGTAATCAAGTTTTACAACGTATTCCAGTACTTTATCAAAAGTACCCATGATGCTAAACGCCTGATCACTCATTAGCAGAAGGTTCCCTTTTTATTTATTTACATTTGTCCCCTGGCTTCAACCTTGAAATGAAGCAGAATATCCTCAGAAATGCTCTTTACTAGATAGAACTGAACCTAAACTAAAGCAGTGGTTACTCAAAAGTAATCTCACACACATTCAGAAACAGATACACACGTTTTAGAACTACAGAATCATAAGCAACAGAAGACTGGAACAACAACTACCACGTGGCAAGCACAAGGCACTACGCCAAGCACTTTATACCCATGAACGTATTTCATGCTCACAACTCTGTGAGACCAGCACAACCGTAAAGCCCGCTCCACCGATGAGAAAAGTGAGGCTATCCGAGGTTAAAATAACTCACCTATAATCCCACAACTAACGTAAGGTCGGGCTCCAGAGTTTGCACTCGGAACTGTGATATTCTGCCTCCAATTTGAAGAAACCTGTTCCATATTCCTTAACATATTTCAATCTTAACCTTATTCTAGCTAATCCTAAAATAGCCAAATACAAACTCCCGAATGAATCAATCTCTGAATCTACCTGGCATGGACGGGATCGATGAGAAACAAGAGCTACAGAGGCTCCATTCAAAGAAATAAAATTAAGCAGCTCCCTCTCCCCATTTCCAAAATGCAGGGGAAAACATCCTGGGAATTAAACAGAGTTGGGGAGGGGCGCCCGGGTGGCTCAGTTTCTGACTTCGGCTCAGGTCACGATCTCGCGGTTCGTGAGTTAGAGCCCCACGTCGGGCTCTGTGCTGACAGCTCGGAGCCTGGAGCCTGCTTCGGATTCGGTGTCTCCCTCTCTCTCTCAAAAATAAACAAACATTTAAGAAAAAAACAGAGTTGGGGAAATTATGCACTTTGGGTTCAATTTAGCTAAAACTTAGGCTAGCATGTTTGTGGATGGGAATTCTAAACTCACCTTTACTAATTCATTACTGACCCCGACTTTGTAGAAAATAGAGGTGAACCGGGGCGCCTGGGTGGCGCAGTCGGTTAAGCGTCCGACTTCAGCCAGGTCACGATCTCGCGGTCCGTGAGTTCGAGCCCCGCGTCAGGCTCTGGGCTGATGGCTCAGAGCCTGGAGCCTGTTTCTGATTCTGTGTCTCCCTCTCTCTCTGCCCCTCCCCCGTTCATGCTCTGTCTCTCTCTGTCTCAAAATAAATAAACGTTAAAAAAAAAAATTAAAAAAAAAAAAAAAAAGAAAATAGAGGTGAACCAAGAGCAATGCCAAGCGGCTGAAATCAGCTACTTCACTTTGTAAACACAATGACCAGAGCAGAGTAAAAAGAAGCCAACCACATAATCTCAGAATGAGCTACTAGTTCCCAAGTCCAGATAGACAATGCACCATGGTTTTACCCAACTATCATTACTGGTTTGAGAACTAACTCAAAACGCCCAAAGCTAAACCAAGAGAATGACTACAGCCCAAGAGTATTACACACTGTATATAAAAGGCATGTTGCCTCGGTTCACATGTTTAAATACGGTATAAAGTGTCAAACATCAAACCACCACTCACCTCTTAAAAAAACAAACAGAAACCAAACCAAACAAAAACAACCTCCAAAACGCAAATCGGCCACGAGATCTTTTACAATCCATCGGTAGAACAAAATTTCCTTGCAGTCATAAATTTGGAAGATTCTTTCTTGCCTCAACAACAAAGGCCAAGTGATCACTGCCCACAACATACCAATTAAACTAAAGTACAGAAAGTAGTACATGGTTGAACTCCTAATTTGTCACAACAAAATTTAATCTGTTCTTTCCAAAGCATATCTTTATCTCAACACAATCCTGGAAGTCAACCTGGAGTACTCATTTATTTTGCAGGAAAACAAAATTAACTCTTTCAAAACTGAGTCCTTTCCTGTAAGAACTATCATATTTCTAAACAAGTTTGAATCGAATCTTATTTACACAGCATTTTAAAGAAAAGAATAAATTAAGACGAGGTAAAAACAATAGGAAAAATGTCACATTTAAATCTGACAATTAAAATGCAGAGAAGATGAAGAACATATCCATTTGCTAAGGAACGTTAACTACTATAGATCATTAGCAATAAAACGACAATACATTAAAATTACAAGAAAACATCGACAATCCCTTCAATTTAAAATCACTGACTCGGCATACAGGGAATTACCACGTTATTTTAACCAAAATGAGCTTAATATTTTGTTCTTTTTAAATGTACTTAGTAAGGGATAATCAGAGTCTGTGTGACATTTCAAAAGTGACAGCGTAAATTACTTGTGAAATTCAAGACCAAAAACAAAATGGGAGACTGAAACATCCACTAGAAGAGGCCTAAATCTCTAACATACATAGAGCTTACAACGAATTTAAAAAGAATAGCCTAATAGAAAAACGAACCAAGGACATTAAAGAAACACCAATGACCAATTAACATAAATGAGTAGTTCAACAGCACCAGTAATCAAATTTAAACAATGAGGGGGAGGGGGGGTTGCCTTATACAGTAACAAAGATGCAAAATACTTTTACATCTCTGTGTTATCAAGTCTGTAGGAAACCAGAACCTATCAGTAGGAATGTAAACATGTACAACATCTCTAAAAGGTTATCTGTCAAACATCAAAAGTTTATTTTTTTTTCAAACATCAGAAGTTTAATTGTGTGTTCCTGCCCCAGAAACTGTGTTTATAGAAATTTTTACTGAGAATCACATAAATGGAAAAAGGAACAGGCATGAGGTCAGTGTTTTATCTCTTCCCCTGTATATTACCAGTAGCCTCTTTCCACTACCTATTTTTCACCTTATCAAAGACTCATTTCACCTCTCTCATACTGCCCTTGCTAGAAAGACTTTGGGTTTTCTCTGAAATATAAGTAATTATTATCTATATTATTCTAGGTAAATTACTTTCTCTCTCAAAACTTCCATTCTCCAATTTTGTAAAATGAGAAAAATAATCTCTCTCCAAGACCCGTTGGGATGATTAAATGATACAAAAGATAAAACATTAACTTACGAAAGAATTATGTAAGTTTAACACATTACCTGGAACAGATACAGAAAATCATTATCAATACAAATAAAATCAAGTTTCTATCCATCTCTCACTACATCATGAGAAATCCCCACATGCACTTTCACCAAACTGGAAGCGCGTGTTCGAGAAGCTAACGGCTATGTGGGGAGGAGACACAAAAAAAGTTGGGGGAGGGGGGTCCTGAACACCTCACAGAAAACATGGACATCCTCAGAGCAGCTATTGGAGACCCATATTTCCAGTCGCAATTATAACACAGCCTAATCCACAGTGAGCAGTAATAGATTATTTATTTAGCTACAGTTAACAATGTATTAGTACAACTACCATTTATCGGGCACTTCTGGGCCAGGAAATATTTTTCGTTTAGTCCTCATAAGGCCACATAGTAGGCACTCAGCATGATTACTGTTTTCATCTTGCGAATGGAGAAACGCTTAACTAAGCTTAAAAACACAAACATAATCCGTGAAGAAATGGAGACTCGATTCAGACTGCCTGGCATCCAACTGCAAACCCTAAGACTTCCAAGCATTATTCAACACCACTGGGTTATTACTACTCCGACTGTTTGCTCTTTGAGAGAAATAAAAACTCAACAGGAGCTCTGAGTAAGCTATACACGGGGACCATGGCATAAGGCGCCTCCCTACCTGCAGGGACTTGGATCTAACAACTCTACCGGTTCCCATAGGGACTCACGTGCGCCTCTAAATCTACGACCTCACCTACCTCTGGCTTAAGTCGGGAGAGCACACATTCCCACAGCTTGGCAAGTGGAGATGAATGGAGGTTTCATCTACGCCAGTAAAACAAGAATAGCTCTGTTTAATTTGGAATTCTAAACACAATTTTCCATAGAAACATTACTCATACGATACTCATGGGTAAATGATATTGATGTGGCTGATCTGCAAAACCTAAGTACTAAGCAAAACAATTCTTGAGAACATATAGAAAAAGGCTAAAAACTGTGGTTCTACAGGTGAAGTTTTATATTGTCAATTTCCATTAAGACTTCCATTTCCGTTTCTCCATTTTCTCGTCCCCTCTTACTTTTCCTGAGACCAATGCTTGGCTTGATGTTCCAAAATAAGCCTCAGCCACAGAAGGATCGAAGAAAGATTCACATTCCAGACTTGCTCGCTATAATTCGATTACTCTCTCCAAATTTACTTTAGCTTTTCTCCAGTAAAAGCACCCTCCCACAAACAGTCTCCGGTTTCCTTGTAACTCCACAGTTTGTTCCCGAGATTAGAAATGATATAAAAGTCATCTTTTGAAGACATTAAAACAGAAAGTTTACAAGAAAAAATTTAAACGTCAAATTAATCAGAAAACATACTATATCGCCAGTAAATTTTGTAACACAGATGGGTGAGAGAGGGAGGTGTATGCTCTTGAGGTAGAAAACAGTGGGAAGGAGGTCTCAAACTGAGATAAAACATGGAAGGAAGCAGAGAAAGTATTGCTGGCCAACTTCTCCCTCAAACAGAATAATCCAGAAGTGGACGTCCAAAATCTACACATCCTCACAAATAACACGTCCTCACAAATAAACCATCAGCAGATAAGCCAAACCCTTTTGGTCCCACTTCATCATCCTAGCCAAGAGCTTTAAAATCAGGAGAAATAAACATGATACGTTAGAAATCATTGTCTCCTGCGTCCAAAGGCTTTAACTTGTTAATTAAAACCTTAAAAAGCTCTTCTCCCATTGCTAGAAATAAAATGCAAGTGCCCAGGTAAAACCGCGTGTTGACTGAAACAACACCATGAAGTACAACTAAAGCAAGCAGTGTAAATGACAGCCACCAGAGCCTTCTTTGCTGTGGGGGAGGGAGGCGGTGAACGCGAAAAGGACTCTCGATGACTAAAACATGAGGGCAAAGAAAGGCTAAGAAAGAGATACACAAGGGGAGGCCAACAACGCCAAATACAAATTTTGAAGCTTCTCACTCTGCTTGGGCTTTGTCGCAATCATCTGTGGTCGCCCTGCATACAAACTCACAGCTTAGCAAGAATACCCAGCAAGACGTCATAGTGCTGATTCACTTCATTTATGCATATCTGTATTTCAACATCTAACTCTGTTATAAAGATACTCTCTTCCCAAAGGATCCTTACCCAAAACCGTACAGCTCTGTACTTCACACTTGCGATTCACGGTGACTCTCACCCCTTTTTCTGTTACGCCAGTTTGCAGCTTGATCTCTCTTGCTGTTAAGGTTTCCTCGTGTATTAATCTCAAATACATTAACTCCCATTTTCAACAAAACCCCTTCTCTAGTGTTTCGGGGGGCTTACCTCTCCCTCAGAATACACGGCTACAATTCACTTTCTTCCACCACCACTCCTGGCCAACAATGATTATACACACTTTCAAACAATGGTTACTTTTCCTATCTATCATATTCTTTTTATCTAACGTAGAAAACAAATCAGTGCTTCTCAAACATCAGTTGCGAAAGATCATTTTTTTCATAATTTCCTATATATCATGGTTGTATACTTTCATAAAGTAAAAAGGAATTACCAGAAAAGTGAGCACATATTTGGATGTTGCAGTATTATCAAATTATTACAGAAGTTTCTAAAAAGGTATTTCCAATCTTTTAACTTCCGTCTCCACAGACAGGTACCGGACGCTTCAGGGACTGGCGCCGGTCCCTGGACATGAGCAGTAAGTACTGCCCTAATGCATACATTCTCAGTACACGACTCTTCAGGAAGTCTTTCACATGCCTAGCAACAATAAAGCAACACACACAAATGGCAATGAACCTGTTTAATACTGTTTTCCACATCCCACATTTTACTTCAGCCAGTCCCTACAGATACAGGGCCCCGGTCATAGTCTCTTAGCTTGTCTATGATAAAGAGGATGTAAAGATTTACTGAAGATCCTAACTCTCTACTTATAATCGAGCAATATCTTCTGATTAAGAGTCTTTCCTCTCCATATTCCACACCTTCAAAAACCACAACTCAAAACATCTTTTCTCCATAAACACTTCTGCATCTAGAGAATTCTCTGCGATTTGGCAATCATCAGACATTTACGTTGGCACTAATTAATATGCTGTAAGTAGGTTCATGTACTGCCTTTTCAATTAGATTTGAGAGAAGCAGTCAGTATAAACATCATTCTTTTGCAATTTTCCACATAGCACAGAGTAAGTCTGCTTACAGTAAAAGCAGTGGTCTGATCTGACCCCGAGAATTCTCATAGTCCCCAGGCAAAAATAGCAGCATGCCTGGCCTAGGGACTGGCCTGAGATTTCCAGAAAATAATTTAGCTATGAAACACAGTAGTGGGTATGGCCTAACTTAACTGTCTGTTCCCTCCAATATCATTATGAAATAAAAGGTCTCTCAGTAATCATGACAGCCTTCTAAATCAACTTAGAATTATATTTACATAAATTTGAGTTACTTCCACTAAAACGACATCATTAAGCAGACATTGAGAATTACTACGACCAAAGAAAAAGTCTACATATGCCTTCAATTTACAAAGCGTAGCATACAATACTCTTATGCTAAGAGTTTTACTAACACAAAGAAATCTTAAACTTTCTCAATTCAACCATTAACAATTTTAAAACACACGCAACCTGTACCAACAGATTCCTAACTATACAGTCCACTACGGGGGGAAAAAATCTACGTCCCCACATGTTATTTTAAATGTAAATGGCAAGAAAATATGGTCCTTCAAAGACCTACCACTACGTGAACCCTGAATTTCTAAGTAGAGACTGACCTGTAGGTCCTTTCAGTTTAGACAGACAGTGAGTTTTAGACATGAGAGAGACACCACAGTCATTATCCAGGGCACGTTGGTCATTTCACGGACGCACACACTGCAGCCGAGGAAGCTGGCCCAAGGTCACAAAGCTGGAGACGCCGGGCCTCAAAAGTGGCAGCACCGTGGCTCGTTTCACCACGTTACTCCACTTCCCTTCCAAACATTGAGGTCAGATTGGTAACAACATTTCCTTCTACTACTTTCCTACACTAAAATGAATTTTAGAAGAATGGACACTCTATCCTCCTTCTTCCAATCTCCAGGGATTTTTACTGCTTTCTCCAAAATGAGTATCGGCAGCTCTCAATCACATTTCAATTTTAAGGTACTAAACCCTCGTATTAGGAATACTTTCAAGTGTTTGTTTGCCATGCTAGTCTTACTTTCTACTCATACGTCAGAAATGCTACTTATCACAGTTAACTGATCATCAAAAATGCAAAAAAATAACAAAAAATAAAGAGGTGAAAAGGCCACTAAGGGGACTCCTCAGACTACTGAAGGGCTTTTTATTTTTTCCTTAAACTGAAAAGCTCCAGATACTTTGATTTCTAGCTTTCACCTGCTTTTCAGCATTTTACGGTTTCCTTCCATGTCGCCAGGCTTTGTCTGCTGTCACTGCTCCCTACTGTCAGTTAGCCAACCTGCGTTCGATTCTATTCCACTTCTGCTACGTGGATTCAAAACTACACGCTCCAACCTACAAGACCAGTATGTAAAGCAAGAGTAAATGTGCTCTCGGTGACAGCATAAGGAAATGTATAAAATTAAACCCACACATTTTAGTTCACATTAAAAGTAGTTCAGAATTAATTACCTCCTTGTTCTTATCTATTGTTCAAAATGGAGATAATACTAGGTGCATAAAGTATTAAATGTCATTTATACCTGACGCCATTAATTCTTATCTTGAGAATATCTAGTCTTCTTGAATTTCCTTTTATACCACCCTCTGATCAAATGCTTCCTAAAACCATCTTAAACTTGTATCAGTTTCCCAAAATTAATATTCTTTTCTTCCATTACTTAGGAAACTGAATTAGTTACAACACTGTAGTAATTTTCACCAAGATTTACAACCTCCTGAACATCTTTAGCTGCTACTGATCCTAACCAAAAATATCACCTTCTGTAGATTATTATTACCATTAACATGATGATTCTCCGTAAGACTCAAAGGCATCAAACTGTAATAAAATCTTCACTTCTACCTGTCATAGAAGTAGCCCTATAAAATACTTCAAAATCTATGCCCGACCTATCACCCTCGATGCCAAGTAAAATACAGTTACATTTCTGATATGAGAGATTTTAAACTGTTTTTAAACAGTTGAACCAATTACGAAAAGTTGAAGATTTTTAAGTTTGCCTCGTAATGAGAAGTTTAAATTAGGGGAGAAATCTTTGAAATTTAGACAAAGCAGTTAGGAAACGAAGTTAAAATATGATTAATGTGCCTATAATGGGTCACATTAACAGCAACTACAACATTAAATTTGATGTTTTCTTAAAAATAGAATACATTAAGGTAAAGAAAATGAGGAAAAAAGAGAAGGATTTCATCCCTTCACATAAAAAATCTCTATTTCATGCACAGAGATAAATAAAATTCACACGTATGAAATATATACCAAAAAAAAAAAAAAAAGGCAAGCAAAAGCAACAAAAATATCACAGTCCATTAAAAGCACCTCCCCAACTTAGGAGAATATTGACCATTATATAGGTGATGACCCCAGTATCACTTGTATATTCCATTCAGTCTCACATAAGTTTCAACTTCACCTACCTTTCTTCTCTGAGAGATGTTGAGGGCACCAAAGTCATTAAACAAGGATGAAGCAGGTGAAGTTAGAGGATCTGGAAGGTAAGTTACATAAGTTTCCACACAGACAACTCAGGCAACCCACAAATCTAATAAATGTTTAACCTGACAACATTCTTAACAGTAATAAAAAATCATACACCACAGTAATACTTAAACTCAATGCCTCATATACAGTGGACGTTCAAATATATTCTAAGTAAAAGAAACACAAATTAGAGAATACTTCTTTCAGTCAATACTTAGCCAATTAAAGTATCAGCTAATACTTTAATCAGAAGCTACATGGATTAGGGTACATCTGTTTGTTTAGAACCACAAGAAAAATCAAACAGAAAAAAAGAAGAGATGGCTCTTGACCTTGTTATTAGGAATGTGTGTTTATGAAAGAAGTAAGTCTACCATTTAGTAACTGTTTGTGTACGTGAAACCAAATCATGAGAAAAACTACAAAGGGCAGGGAGGTGGGGAGGAGAGAAAGCCACGCTCTGAATGACTGGACTTGGATTTTAACACTTAGGCCAGGCCTTAAAACCATCTATGCAATATTCTATCTTTTCTAAGTTTGTCACCAGATATTTTATATTCTTACTAAAAATATAAGTAAATTGAGTTTTTAAAGAGGGAAATATTAAATGTTTCAAAATAAACATGAAATTTAAAGATTTTATAGTTTCAAAGTTCTATTACTCTGTTCAGAAGTTACAAACAAAAGTATGTCTCTAAATGGTTTTTCCCTTAATAAATCAGAAGAGTTTCTGAAAAGGATACGTGACACACATGGAAATCCTTACCTTCAATTCTGAGCTCTAGTTACTCTTATGTTTCTCATTAAATGATCCATGAAATTCTAGAATCTATAGTAACTGTTCTTATTTACAAGGACCTACTAACTCTCTTCAAAATGCAGTATAGACTGCTGCTTAATTTCTCCAGTTTCGACTGCCTGAATTTTCATAGCTTAGTCTGTCATTAGAATTAACAATTTAATGTATGTACAGAAAAAGCTAGTAAAATATTTTTATGTAATTTATACATTCAAGGCACCTAAAAATAGGTACTATTATGCAGAGTACTAACACTCAATTGTTACATATTTTTAAGATGCTATTCTTGAACATTTTTTTCAACATTTATTCTCTTTTTTTTTTTTTTTTGAGAGAGAGCGAGCTAGCGTGAGCGGGGGAGGGAGAGAGAGACAGAGTGGGAGACACAGAATCGGAAGCAGGCTCCGGGCTCCGAGCTGTCAGCATAGAGCCCGACATGGGGCTCGAACTCACGAACTGTGAGATCATGACCTGAGCTGAAGTCAGATGCTCAACCGACTGAGCCACCCAGGCGCCCAGGCGCCCCCTTTGAACATTTGTTTTTAAAATAGAATACAGAAAGATACTTGGAAATTCCATATTAAAAACCTTAAAAATGACCATGATCTTGCAAACAGTCACTGCATGTCTAAGAATGTTTCCGAAAGAAACAAAATATAAACACAGATGCATACACATAGTCCAACATTAGAATACTTTAAAAACTTCAGTAAATTATGAAAATAAGCAATAGAATTCAATTTATTATGATCAAGAAACACTCCTAATTTTAAAGTGTATCTAATGCCATCTTAAGTATATGAGTCTACTTAGCTAAGTATTACGTATGTAAGTATATGTATATATATGTATACAAGTACATGTATTTTCACACTCAGACATAACCACTACTTGGAATTATATGGAATCCAAACAACAGTGATCTCTCTAGGTCATTCTTATTCTCTTCCTTTATACATATTCATAATTTTCAAGACTTCAAGGTTTCTCCAATGAACACACTGTTTTAGGATCAGAAATATACACATATGCACGCACGCATACGTACAAACACACAAAAGAGAAAGAGGGATCCAGTCTTACCGTGGCCTGCATATGGCTTAGCACTGTCATTCAGAAGGCTTGGGGAGCTGCTACTGTTAGTCACTCTCTGCAAAACAAAATAGACAAACATTACATCACTGAGAACAGTCAGCCAATTCAGACGAACTCTCTGCTTCTTCCCCTCTGATCCACTTCTCACATCACTGACACTCTAATCTGACTATAAATGTTGCAACATGGATTACATTAATTCATGTAAAAATGTCCAAATACTCTCTATAACACATCAGATGAAAATTTTACTCACTAGCCAGATATTTAAAATCAAAGTCGCACACCTATTTTGAATTGCACTTCCATATTATTAGCTTGGGCAACGCGTGCAACTATTCAGCCTCCCGGTCTATAAAATATAAATTTCAACATCCATCTGAGAAGACGTAAAAGTCAACAAACGCTTTCTAATAGCCTCTCCCGGTGTGTATTAGCCTTCATGAACACCTTATAGATTCTAGAAAATTAGGCTCTTCTCGGTTCTCTAAACATGTTCATTGCTTTCTTACACTCCATACCTTCTACAGTCTCTCCATCCTGAAAGGCCTTCACTCCATACCCACAAAACACAGAGAGGAGTGAAAACTAGTCTCTTTCCATCTGTCTTCTACATACTCCACTGTCCTCCCACCCCATCCCACCCTTGAAAGCTCACACAGACTCCAACCGTATCCCACCAACCTCATCAATTCCGAAAACCTTCCCTCATACTCAACAAGTTTAGGAATAAATGAAGACTCTAGACATCCCCTGACACTGGAATAAACTTCACTGTTTAGTGCCATGTAAATTCAGACTAAGGATACCTGCATCAAGGGATACTTTGTTTCCACTGGGCTTCCAAATCCATTGACTCCAATGAAGCTGGTGCTGAAATAGGAATCTGTGAGACTTGTATCAGTTAAAGCACCTCCATCTATTCCAGGAACTGAAAGAAAAGGAAAATTCAAGCATTTTAATTATTTGGAAGTACAAAATACTGATGTCGTTTCTGTGTCTCTAATAGATTTTAAAGTCTCAAATCTCTGCCACACTTCCTTTTATTTATCTGTTCATAACAGAAGGCAGGACCAAATAAAATTGGCTCAGCTCTAAACATTTAACAATGCTCAAGTTGACGGACTTTTTTCCCACAGAGATAGTATTTTATTTTGTATTAGTATGTAAGCACCACCAAATATAACATGAAGAAACAAACCACACCTGCATTTCATTTTCTCAAGTTTTCTTTCTTTAACTTTGCAAGAAGACAGAATACAAACACTGCAACTGAATCTTCAGAGGAGAAACAGATGTTAAGTTTCTCAGGACTGTTCTCTTAATACATCTTATGAAACAGACCAGCAGTCTCACATTAACGCGTAATTCAGTAAAAACAATTCTGCAGTGTAGCAATAGGATAGAGTTCAGAAATACAGACAAGCTGTTGATTTTAGGATAGGTTAATAGAAAACGATTGTTAAGTAGTATGAGAATCCATCATATATCCACAAAGTAATGGACAATATGGTTTAGATGCTACCTCCTGGTAATTACTTGGAATGTTGCTATTTTCTAAGCTGATAGTTAAGTACAAAACCATATGCTTTACAAATCAGCTAAGCTCCACGTAGGATTGTCCTCTTCTGGGCACAGCCTCTGAGAACCAGTGAAACCACTCCCACCCCCAACTAAGCAAACTAAGAGAATGCTGACAGTTGGATGTAGGGTGCTATGATCTGAACGTCTGTATACCTGCAAAACTCACATGCTGAAATCCTAACCCCCGAAGATAATGGTATTAGGAGGCAGGGCCTTTGGGAGGTGCGCAGGTCATGGGAGTGGAGGTCTCAGGAATGAGATTAATCTTCTTTTTCACAAGAAATCCCTAAAGACCCCTCGTCCCTTCCACCATGTTAGGATACAAGAAGGCACCCATTTAGGAAGCAGGAAGTGGGTCCTAGCCAACCACCACATAAAATGTGCCAGTGCTAGGATCTTGGACTTTCCAGCCCCCAGAACTGTGAGAAATAAATTTCTGTTGTTTGTTAAGACATCCAATCTGAAGCATTTTATTATACTTCAGACAGACTAACACATAGGGATTCCTTGGAAAGCAAACTGAGATCATTTTTCTGGTCTATTTTTAAGACTTATTTCTCAAAACATCCACTATTAAAATGAAAAATGTATTCCTAGAAAAAAACATAGTATATATAAGGTTCTAGCCATCTGCAATTTCAAACATCCACCGGGGTTGGGGGGGGGGGGGGGTCTCGAACTGTATCGCCTGCAGGTACAGCAGAACTACTGTATACACCCAAAGGAAACGGAATCGCTATCTTGAAGAAATGTCTGCACCCCCCATGTTCACTGCAGCATTATTCCTAATAGCCAAGGCACGGAAACAACCTAGGTATCTGCTGACAGATGAATGGCTAACAAAAGTGTGATACATATATACATATGCATAAAATGTGATATATACATACATACACACATACATACACAATGGAATATCACTCGGCCATAAAAAGGGAAACCCTGCCATTTGTGACACCACAGGTGAACGCTGAGGGCATTACGCTAAGTGAAATCAGTCAGAGAAAGACAAACATAGTATGTTCTCCCTTATACGTGGAATCTAAAAGGGCCAAACTTGAGGCACCTGCATGGCTCAGTCAAGCGTCCAACTTTTGATTTCGGCTCAGGTCATGATCTCATGGTTCGTAAAATCAAGCCCTGCATAGGGCTCTGTGCCAATACAGCACAGAGTCTGCTTGGGATTCTCTCTCCCTCCCTTCCTCCCTCTCTCTCTCTGCCCCTTCCCTGTGCATGCTCTCTCTGCTCTCTCTAAATAGATAAATTTTATTTTATTTTATTTTTTTATTTTTTTTTTAATTTTTTTTTTCAATGTTTATTTATTTTTGGGACAGAGAGAGACAGAGCATGAACGGGGGAGGGGCAGAGAGAGAGGGAGACACAGAATCGGAAACAGGCTCCAGGCTCTGAGCCGTCAGCCCAGAGCCCGACGCGGGGCTCGAACTCCCGGACCGCGAGATCGTGACCTGGCTGAAGTCGGACGCTTAACCGACTGCGCCACCCAGGCGCCCCAAATAGATAAATTTTAAATAAAAGGGCCAAACTCAAAGAAATAGAGTAGTACAGTGGCTGCCAGAGACTGGGGAGTAGGAGAAATGGGGCGAAGTTGGTCGAATTTCCAGCTATGACAGGACTATGAGTAAGTTCTGGGGATCTAACGTACACCATGGTGACTATAATTAACAAAACTATATTATATAATCGAAAGTTGTTAAAAGAGTAGATTTTAAAAGCTATTACCACACAAAAAGAAGTTAATTATGCAAAGAGATGAAGGTGTTGATTAACCTTATATGGTAATCATTTTGCAATATATATCACATCATCAAGTTGTACACTTTAAACTTAACAGATAACTTAACAATATCTCAATAAAGCTGAGAGAAAAAAAAATTCCATACATATACTTCACTTTTCCTGTTTTGGAAGGAAGAGAATGGGATTTCATACTTAAGAACAGTTAAGGAAATCACTAACCTATGATACATTATTCTATATAGATCACAAAGGTCCTAACTTTCTATTTTTTTTTTTACAGGCATCTGAAGAATTTACTTTTTTTTAATTTTATTTTTTTAAATTTACATCCAAATTAGTTAGCATATAGTGCAACAATGATTTCAGGAGTAGATTCCTTAATGCCCCTTACCCATTTAGTTCATCCCCCCCTCCCACAACCCCTCCTGTAACCCTCAGTTTATTCTCCATATTTATGAGTCTCTTCTGTTTTGCCCCCTCCCTGTTTTTATATTATTTTTGTTTCCATTCCCTATGTTCATCTGTTTTGTCTCTTAAAGTCCTCATATGAGTGAAGTCACGTGATTTTTGTCTTTCTCTGACTAACTTCACTTAGCATAATACCCTCCAGTTCCATCCATGTAGTTGCAAATGGCAAGCTTTCATTCTTTTTGATTGGCGAGTAATACTCCATTTATACACATACACACACACACACACACACACACACACACACACACACACACACACCACATCTTCTTTACCCATTCATCCATCGATGGACATTTGGGCTCTTTCCATACTTTGGCTATTGTCAATAGTGCTGCTATAAACATGGGGGTGCATGTGCCCCTTCAAAAAATACCTGTATTCCTTGGATAAATGCCTAGTAGTGCAACTGCTGGGTCGTAGGGTAGTTCTATTTTTAGTTTTTTGAGGAACCTCCATACTGTTTTCCAGAGTGGCTGCGCCAGCTTGTATTCCCACCAACAATGCAAAAGAGATCCTCTTTCCCCGCATCCTCACCAACATCTGTTGTTGCCTCAGTTGTTAATGTTAGCCATTCTGACAGGTGTGGTTTTGATTTGTACTTCCCTGATGATGAGTGATGTGGAGCATTTTTTCACGTGTCTGTTAGCCATCTGGATGTCTTCTTTGGAAAAGTGCCTATTCCTGTCTTTTGCCCATTTCTTCACTGGATTATTTGTTTTTTGGGTGTTGAGTTTGATAAGTTCTTTATAGATCTTGGACACTAACCCTTTATCTGATATGTCGTTTGCAAATATCTTCTCCCATTCCGTCGGTTGCCTTTCAGTTTTGCTGACTGTTTCCTTCGCTGTGCAGAAGGCTTTTTGAAGGTACTAACTTTTTAAAGTTACTAAGAACACATATCCTACATACCTCATGGGATGCACAAGGAGAAAAGGCATGTGGAGTACTTTTTAAGTTTAAATTACACAAGCATAAGACACGTTAGAGACTTTAATTACCAAGACTAGACAATTAAGTACTTTTCACGCCTTCAATCCCTTATTTTTGCAGTCCACCAATACCACCTCTACAGTATAATAATTTGCAACCCAATGGAAGTAAGGCTTAGTGTTTCTGTGAAAGCTCCATTATCATCTCTATTATTACAACATATCTGTACAGAATAATAATCGATTCAACAATCACTGTGTAAATATGAACCGCAGTCTGAATGACAACTGCAGCGGGGTTGATATTTTATTTGCAGCTAAGCAAACTGATTCAGGGAGATGAGAACGCTTGTGCAGTCACAAAGCTAGTAAGTGACACAGCAGGGATGCAGTGACAACCTCTTGACTGCATGAAACTGCCTTCCAGTTTTTAAGAAAGGGAATTACAAATCAAAAAATGAAATTTCAAGCCTGCAGTTTTTTTTTTTTAACGTTTATTAATTTTTGAGACAGAGCGAGAGAGTGCACGAGCGGGAGACGGCCAGAAAGGGGGAGACAGAAGATCCGAAGCAGTTTCCACACAGCAAGCGAGATTCATGACCTGAGCCGAAATCAAGAGTGGGTAGCTTAACCCACTGAGCCACCCAGGTGCCCCTCGAGCAGTTTTAAAACTGCAAAGTCTTGATGTTAAGACATTCAAACTTTGAACCAAAGGATCTTACAGTGCCTAAAGAATCAGAACTTCTACAACCGTCAGCAGTAACCCTGCCATGATTAACATATAAATGTGTATGATAATAAGCCACTTAAAAAAAAACCAAAAAACAAAAAAAACCATCCTCACGGCTTAACTAAATAAATGTTCTCCTTCATCTTCAGTCTTGTCCCTTCTTGGTGAAATGGGTTTAACTTTCCAAAAAGATCACAATGAATCAATGCTACCCAAAGGGAATTCTAAAGTCAGTAAATTTGGAAAATGCTGGAAAAAACAAAAGTAAACCCATTCTTCACTGCACAACTTCTCATAGCATTGTGTCCACAATGTGAACTCTGACAATTCAAATTGGAGAAACACTTCCCAAATGTACTTGCCTAGAGACCCTTTCTCCATGGAGCAGCTTGAGAGCCTAGAGTTCCATAGAAAAGACTTTACAAAATGTGATCCCCTGACAACACTGAGCAGTTTTCCTGCGCCAAAGAAGACATCACAGACGAGATGCGGGCAATTCTTACGCTAGGTGACGAAATCCAAATTTCTTCGTCCAACATTAAAAAGCACTCAACAATCTGTTCTCAACCCATCATTTCCAAAAGGTGCCAGGTTTGAGTCTCAGTTTTGCCACTTACTAGCCACAAAGTCTCAGGCAAAATACTTAAAACATGTAGATTATGCCATTATTTGTAAAGTGAAAATCATACCATCTACCCTGCAAACGTCAATGAAAAATTATGAAAAACAATGAGACATTATCTTGTAAGAATCTTGACGGTTTGTATAACTCTATAATATAACCTACTTAAAACTGACTGTACAACTTACAGTGACTGAATAAAGCACATAAATTATATTTCAATAAAGCTATTTTTTCATAAATCAGTGGAGAAAAAGAGGAATTATCCAATAAATAAACTTAAAACAACTGGGCGTCCAGGGGCCCCTGGATGGCTCAATCAGGTGAGCGACCAACTCTTGATTTTGGCTCAGGTCATGATCCCAGGGTTGTGGGAACAAGCCCTGGGTTGGACTCCACACAGAGTGTGGAGAGGCCTGCTTGGGACGCTCTCTCCCTCTCTGCCCCTTCCCCACTCACGCTCTGTCTCTCTGAAAACTTAAAAAAAGTAAAAAAGTAAACACTGGGTATCCATCAGGGGAAAAAAAACGAATACAGATATTTCCAAAAGACCAAAGATTATAGTGTAATAAAATACACACACACACACATCTATAAAAAGGTCTTTACAATAATCATAACTTTACTGAACTCTCTCCTCCAGTCAAAATGGTATACTCAACTGTATTTTGAAAGCCTACACTTTACATTATGAAGTACCATCAATTCCTACACACACACACACACACACACACACACACACACACACCCCTAACTCTACGTTCTTCAAGACCCAGATAGATGATGAAAAGGAAAACAATCCTTGGAGTTAGAGCCACGGAGTTCCAATCCTACTTTTACTACTCACTAACTAGCTCTATGACCTGGAGCAAACAATCCTCTAAGCGTCATTTCTTCATCTGGAAAAGAAGGCAATACCACCAGCTCACTCACAGGCCTGTGGTAGGGACTCAGAGGAAACAGCCTAAAAGCAAAGGGCCTCATGTCCTGTCTCGAGGGATAATCATAAAGTTTTTTCCTCTTCTGTCTCTACAATGCATTGCCCAATTATTCTAAGCTGTTAAAACCTCTACCTCTTCAGATACCATTTATCTATTTGATTATGTGTACACACACACACACACACACATCTTTATATAGAATATATTTTTTTTACATATATAAAATATAAACTTTGACCTTTTATTGCTATCTTCAACTATGTAAACCTTTAAATCCTTATCTGTTTCTGTATTATCTACCCACCTAAACTACCTGTTAACTGAGAGTTGGGACTACTTACATTTTTTTGGTATTCTCTAATCTACTAGCACATTTTTGTGAACATTTACAATTAAATCCTTTTTGAAAATTGGTATTTTTAGAAGTTGATAAAAGATGCACTATAGTGTGAGTTTCACATCCAACCTTCAGAAAACACCCCATACAAATGGTATTAGAGCCTCCAATTTTCCTGATAAGGAAATTAAAACTCATAGCCACCAGGGGATGCAGCCCAAGAAAAAGGGGCTCTTTCACCTACTCAGCAGACACTCGCACCAATCTCCTGAGCAAACACAACTGCCCGTGAGATCTTCTCAGCCAGTTGCCAACTATTGCCCTTGACTGTTTTTAAGTAGGTTCCATGCCCACGTGGGGCTTGAACTCAAGACCCTGAGATCAAGAGTTACATGCTCTACCAGGGCGCCTGGGTGGCTCAGTGGGTTAAGCGTCCGGGTTCCAAGTTCAGCTCGGTCATGATCTCCTATCCTACTTCATGGGTTCAAGCCCCACGTCAGGCTCTGTGCTGACAGTGCAGAGCCTAGAGCTTGCTTCAGATTCTGCCTGTCTGTCTGTCTGTCTGTCTGTCTCTCTCTCTCTCTCTGCGCCTCCCAGCTTGGGCTCTGTCTCTTTCTCTCTCTCAAAAATAAACATTAAAAAAAAATTTAATAAAAAACTCAAAAAAAAAAGTTACATGCTCTACTAAATGAGCCAGCCAGGCACCCCACCCCCACCCCCATCCCCTGCTTCACAGTGTATTTAATCCAAGTCTCAGTTTCCTCCCCTAAAACAGAACAATAACATCTACTTTACAGGTCTGCTGCGAGAATAATTCAGCACACTGGCATGCTTGGGTGATATTATGTGCCTAATGGTTACTTCTTGTGGTTTTGTGGTTATCATTTGTATCCATATATAAACCTATTTGTAAAAGTTACCTTGCCTTTTCTGATGAAAAACTAACATGTTCTTTGTACAGAATACATTAGGGGAAACGCTTCATGTAGTTTTTTAAAATTTTAATATAAATGACAAAAAGGTAGCTTGGAACATTTTAGACATGTTACAAAACCCATAGGAATTGTCTAAAAGATAAGACTCGAATCCTTGGGGCGCCTGGGTGGCTCAGTCGGTTAAGCACCTGACTTTGGCTCAGGTCATGATCTCACAGTTCGTGGATTCAAGCCCCACATCAAGTTCAGTGCTGACATCTTGGAGCCTGGAGCCTGCTTCAGATTCTGTGTCTCCTTCTCTCTGCCCCTCCCCAACTTGTGTTCTCACTCTCTCTCTCTCTCAAAAATAAACAAACATTTAAAAAGTTAAAAAAAAAAAAAAAAAAAAGACTCAAATCCAAAGCAGGTGACTGAGCAAGACGTATTGGTCTATTTGAAGGGCTGGACTTCCCTCAGGAGCTCACAAACAGAAAAAGTCCAAGGGAAATCTGAGAAAAATAGTAGTTAATAGCTATAAACGCTGTATTTCCAGTCCTCATGGTAAAGTTTCTGTGCAGAGCCATAAGAGATCAATTCCACGTTTCTGATCCTCCTCCTAACTCTGAAGTATCACTAACCAACATCGGTGATAACTAGGGAAGCAAGACCTTAGCACATAGCATCAATCATAAGTCAACTGTAATTTCATATGCATTATCCCATTTTTTTACCACTCAACAAGCTGAACTGTGTCCTCTCAAAAGAAATGTTGACATTCTAACCTCAATATCTCAGAATGTGATCTTAATCTCAGTACAGAATCACTCAAGATGTAATCCGTTGAGATGAAGTCACTGTTTGGGGCACCTGGGTGGTCCAGTCAGTTGAGCATCTGACTCCAGCTCAGGTACATGATCTCACGGTTCGTGCGTTCTAGACCTACATTGGGCTCGCTGCTGTCAGCAACAGATCCCGCTTCTGATCCTGTCTCCCCCTCTCTTCGTCCCTCTCCTGCTGGTTCTCTCTCTCTCTTTCTCCCTGTCTCTCAAAATAAATAAACTTAAAAAAATAATAATAAATATTTCTTAATATGGCTTTAAAAAAAACAAAAGAAGAGGTCACTGTTCAGGTGAGTCCTAATCCAGTGTGACTTTAGACTTTATAAAAGGGGAAACCTGGACATAGACACACACGCAGGAAGAATGTCTTGTGAAAATGAAAGCAGAGATCAAGGGGATGCTTCCGAGAGCCAAGGGATGCTAAAGACTACAGGCAAACCACCAGAAGCTCGGTGAGAGGCATGGAACAGATTACTTCTCACAATCCTTAGAAGAAAGCAACCCAGCCAACACCTTGATCTCAGCCTTCTAAGCTCCAGAACAATACATCTGTTATTTAACCACCCGCCACCAATAAAGCCATTTAATAAAAATAAAAGATTAGATGGGCGATTATTAACCCGATAAACATAAGCTAAGGAAAAATATCTCTAAGTTCAGAAGTTTCTAAGTAGTCAAGATCAAAAAAAAAGGAAGTTAAAAAATACCTCATAAAATAACAAATACCAATTTTTTAGAGCAAACCATTTCTAGTGCTAAGCTCTTCTAAGCTCTTCAGAGAAATGTTTATAAAGATTTTCACATATGGAGCACTGCTCATCATCTTCAATTCAGGTGAAAAAAAACCGTCTAGAAACATTTTTTATATTTGTTCTCAATGGAAGTAGAGAACAGTATTAAACCACAATCTATCTGAAGTAATTCCATAAAGAGCTAAGGATGCTATTTAAATGATTCCTTTTTCAGCCTTCTACCTAGACCAATGTTTCCCCCTTGAACTGTTACCCTTTTGCTTTGAAACATTCACTTCTGGTTCTGATAGATTAGACAGACAGGTACCGACAGACAGGAAATAATACCGTTGCCGTGCACAGTTTTACACGTACAATCTCGACAGTCCTTCAGGGTACGTATCATCACCACCTACTTTGGTGTCAGTGCCAGAGATGAAATTTGAAACGAGAACAATCTTGCTTCAAAGGTTCCGAAAATTACTATACTACCTTCCTCTCAGTCATACCTACAAACTCAGACTCCCATTTACAACTACCTAGTATTAAATGTCTCCGAATACGTGTGTGACAAGTACTTTTAAGCTACAAACTCATTTATCCTTAATTCCTTTCTCTCTCTCATCCATCCCTTCAAGTGGCTGCTGTACCAAATCTCTCAAATGCGCCCCCTGTATTTCATTGCCACTTGCCCAAAACGGGTCCTTAGCACCTCTCCCTTCAACAGATCTTATCCTTTCCCTTGGCACAGCCTACAAGGGTGGCCACACAATCTATCATCTGGTACCACTCTCCATAATATAGCCTATTCTCCACATCAGCTGACTGCAGGCCAAAAGCATGCACAACGCTCTCTCTCAAAATCTGTGTCCAGGGGCGCCTGGGTGGCTCAGTCGGTTAAGCGTCTGACTTCAGCCAGGTCACGATCTCGCGGTCCGTGAGTTCGAGCCCCGCGTCAGGCTCTGGGCTGATGGCTCAGAGCCTGGAGCCTGTTTCTGATTCTGTGTGTCTCCCTCTCTCTCTGCCCCTCCCCCGTTCATGCTCTGTCTCTCTCTGTCTCAAAAATAAATAAATGTTAAAAAAAAAAAATCTGTGTCCGTGTCCTCCTGGGATGCCTTTCTTTTCTACCAGATATGCGTCATACATCTTTCAAAAAATAGTTCAAATATTACCTCTTGATGAGACCTTCCACAATATCCCTGAACAGAGTTTATTATATGTTTTATACCTAGAGCGTGTCATACTATGCCAACATTTATACATCTCAAAATCCCTTACTGGCCTATGCATTCACAAATGGCCAGTACCACGCATCTTTGTCTTCCCAAAACTGGCCCAGAAGTGTTCCATAAACGTGTGACAATGAGACTCTCTAGTCAGTGCCCAGAGTATACATATACCATCAGTCAGCTGCATAAAGTCGACCTCCAGAGACAAGTTCACATTGTTTTAAAAACTGCAACATCTATCTGGCAAACTGGCCCTTAAGGAAATTGGCATACCTGTGCACCAAGAGAGCCACAGTAAAGCCTATGGCAAGACCAAAAAAAAAAACAAAAAAAACAAAAAAAAAACAAAAAAAATTCCTAAAAGAGCAATTTTAGATAGATCAAGTGGCTTAACAAGTACTCAGCTGAGATCCTCGTGTTCCACACTGGAATAGGTACGGTACAGTGTTTTGAACTGAAAATTAAAGATCAACATTATTACCTAGTTTCCTGAATCAGAGAGGAACACTGCAGTGCAGCACGACTGGAAAATAGCCGACTCTGAAGAGCACTACAATACTAAAGGCCTTCCAAGATACACTGGCTACAAAACTGATAATGAACAACTAATTAAACTGGGTTCTCAGGTGAAGCCACTTAATGTTGAGTACTGTCCCTTTGATTACTTACTGAGCAATGCCTTCCGAAACAGTTCTAGTTTAGGATCTGTGCCAAGATCACTGCTTTCTTCACACAATCAAAATCTGCCAATAAATAAATGTTTTCAGAAGTCTTCCACTGATGTTGTTTTGTCAGTAGAATGAACCAGAAATGTGTTTCTAAGACCAGCTTACTCCTTGTGCAAAGTATCAGCGTAATATCATTCAAACCCATGGTTGATTGAGAACTGAGGAGTAGATTTGTTCTTTCTCTCTTTTTTTTTTCTTAATAGCAACTGTCCTCTTTTAACATGCTATAAAATGTGGGGCATTAGATTTGCTAACACTGCCCACTCTACCATTAAAATGTAAGCTCCACAAAGGAAAGAATCTTTTTATTTGATTACTGATGTACCTCAAAAATCTAAAACAGCAGCTGACACAGTTAGTGCTCAGTAAATGTTTATTCATCAAATAATTAAATAAAATGAATGAATCTCCACTTTTAGAGCTAATCATACTAAGTGGAAAGTCTGCCAAAATCTAAGTTTTTCAAAACTATTATCTGTTTACATTAAATCTTTTTACAATATATATCAGAGGACTGTGCTAAAATTTTTACTTTAAACACTGCCTGGGTCATTTTTCCAAGCCCTGGGAGCAGGGAGAAAATTCCCAGTCCCATCTTTGTCAAGACTCCTCCTCCGAGACAGCTGACATTGCTGTAAAGTCTATGAACCGTAAAAGGTCACTATTTTAAAGGAATTGAAAAGGCCCCATCCCATTTTGGTTTTGTTCACCTCCAATCTCCTCTTTTCAATCAAGTATACAGTGAGATTCAGCAATAGCAATTTTGTTAAAAGACAGAGTAAGTTTAGGAACAGATGAACAAAATCACAAAGTTAAATCTGATGGTATGTCATGTCCTTTCCAGTTTTTCCAACCCTGTCATGTTCTACCTAATTATAAATATGAAAGCAGCCTAAGGTAACTGTATCAAAAATGCACATAAACAGTGAAAGACTATTAAACGATAACACTAGTCTTTTATTAAATATACAAATGAGATCTCCCAGCGACTATTAACAAATACCACCTCATTAAGTTGCAAAAGATGTGATTTACAAAACCATCTCTAGATAAGTGAGCCACTGGGAGAAAATCTTGCTGGGACAGATTTAATATGGATGGCTATTTCAAATATCTTATTTCAGCTAATGATGTATAAAATACAGATTTTTTATTGACCTGTAAGTGACATGAAATATTACTTTTAGGTGTACAACATAATGATTTACTGCAAAATGATTTACCACACTAAGTTTACTTGACATTAATCACTACACAGTTGCCATTCTTTTAATGCTGAAAACTCAAGAACTACTCTCTTAGCAACTTCCAAATATACACTACAGTATTGTTAACTATAGCCACCTTGCTGTACATTACATACTCTCAAGATTCATTGATCTTTTAACCGTTAAGTTTGTACCTTCTGACCACCTTCAACCATTTCACTCACCCCCCACTACCTCTGGCAACTACTAATCAGTTCTCTGTACCTAGGAGTTCAGGGTTTGTTTTTTTCTTTGTTTGTTTGTTTTTTGGTCTCACATGTGAGATCATATGGTAGTTATCTACATAGTTTTTCTTTTTAAAAAAAATTTTTTTTTTCAATGTTTATTTATTTTGGGACAGAGAGAGACAGAGCATGAACGGGGGAGGGGCAGAGAGAGAGGGAGACACAGAATCGGAAGCAGGCTCCAGGCTCCGAGCCATCAGCCCAGAGCCTGACGCGGGGCTCGAACTCACAGACCGCGAGATCGTGACCTGGCTGAAGTCGGACGCTTAACCGACTGCGCCACCCAGGCGCCCCTACATAGTTTTTCTTAATGTAACAAGTTTGAACCAGATTAGTGAAGATTCTGTATGCTTAACATATGTACATATCATATTTTACATAAATCTATGTGTAAATGTACATAATAAATTAAGATGTAACAGCTTAGTGGCATCGTTTGCAATAATAAAAGACTACAAACAATCTAAATATCCATCCATTAAAATGAATACAATATACAGCGGAATATTATGCAGCCTTTAAAAAGAGCAAGGTAGATTTCTATGCGTGGATGTGGAACAAATCACAAGACATGCAGTTCAGTGAGAAGTTCAAAGTGCATTGGGCTTCCGTGTGTCTCTACCAGTATATGTGTCAGTATGTACTACAGACAGGGAACTGTAAGCATGTGGATGACTGTACAGGCAAAGAATATTTCTGAATAGATACACAGTATTGGAAAGCGGGACTATCGTTTGGAGAGGGATCAGGGAACTAAGGAAGTAGGGAAACTATGTTTCACTGTGTACCATTTTATGCTATTTACATTTTTAACCTGTGCATGTACTAATTTTTAGTTCCAAACCCAAGATACTGTTTCCCATTTTTTAAGCTGTAATTTTTATAATAAAAATGTAATTAAAAACTAGCTTTAGAAAAATAGGAATACAGGTGCCCGGCTGGCTCAGCCAGTGGTGCATGTGACTCTTGACCTCAGGGTCGTTGAGTTCAAGCCTCATGTTCAGCATAGGGTTTACTTAAAAAAAAAGAAAAGAAAGAAAAGAAGGAAAAAAATAGGAAAAATATCTTTATTTTTAAAGAAAAAACAGACATCAAAACAGGGGAGGGGCGCCTGGGTGGCTCAGGCTAGGCTAGGTATCCGACTTAGGTCATGATCTCACGGTTCGTGGATTCAGGCCCACAACGGGCTCTATGCTGAACGCCTGTTCAGAGCCTGGAGCCTGCTTCAGATTCTGTGTCTCCTTCTCCCTCTGCCCCTCCTCCGCTCGTGCTCTGTCTCACTCGGTCTCTCAAAAATAAATAAATGTAAAAAAAAAAACACAAAACAGGGGAGGGCTTTTTTATGAGGAAGATTGTTATCTACATGCCAATTAACTCAGCCAAGATAGGTGAGACGGACATGCCCCTCCCTGTACTGGAGGTTAGACTGCTGAGAAGTCCGTGTTTCTAAGACTTGTTGGGAGGGGAGGAGGATCTAAAGATCAAACATGAAGTAATTTGTTTTCTAGATCATGAACATTTAGAAAACACAGGAGCATTTTAGAGCTGAAAGGATTCTGAACATCATAAACCCCATCCCCCATTCTCCCATTTTACAGATAAAGAAATATATTTCCACATAGACTAAATGACCACCTTAAGATCACGAAGTGATTTTGGAAGACAGCACTAAAATCAAAATCTCTGAGCCCCAGGCCTGTCGTAATTTCCATATACTGATAAGAGACACAAATACTTGCATGTATTGGCTTGCTAACAACTATATGATAACAGTATATAAAACAAACATCTTACCATATTCCATTTATATAGTCTCAGACTAAACTACTTTATAAACAGGATATAAAGTAAATTAATATAAGAAAAAAAGGTGAGAAACACTACTACAAACTTAAGTGTGTGTGTGTGTGTGTGTGTGTGTGTGTGTGTGTGTGAATTGTTTTTTCTCAAAATTCATATACTGAAGCCCTAACTCTCAATGTGAATGCACTTGGAGACAGGGCCTTTAGGAGCACAAAAGTTATTAATAACAATTAATCCCAGGCAATAAGATGAGAAGACTGGTCTACTCTGACTTTATACACTGCTGTTCCAATGGAAATTTTTCGTAACTTAAAAATTAGTGAAAATCAACCCTAAAATACATACATAAAAAATAAATATTCAAGTCCGTCAATAAATGCCTCAAAATCCTAGCACAAATCTTTAATATCACTTCTGCGTTACTGTAAATGCTCACAGCTTTGGTAGGCGAAGCAGATATGCCCATAAAAAAGCAAACCCCCCAAAAAAATGCTGCTTCATAATAACGATAAATATAAATTTTCAAAGTTAAAAAAAAAATAAAAAAGAATGCACACAACTTGGCTGAACCTTGAGGGAACTGTGCTGGGGTGGGGGGGAGGGGGGGGGAAGGAAACGAATCCCAAAAGACTTCATGCTATATAATTCCATTTAAAACCATTCTTGAAACGACAGAATTATAGAAATGAGAGCAAATTGGTAGTTGCCAGGTTTGGGGAGGGAGGGGGGCTTACAAAAGGGCAACTTAAGGGTGACAAAACCATTCTGTGTCTTGACTGTGTTGGCAGGCACACCAACATACATGTGAGAAATTCCCACAGAAATACACGTGCATGCGCACACACAAGTGCAAATAAGACTAGAGAAACAGGAATACGATAAGCAGAATGTATCAATCAATGCTGGCTGTGATACTATACTCCAGGTATGAAACATGTTACCACTGGAGGAAAATGAGTGATGAAATGAGCTGTGTATTATTTTTTACAACTGCATTTGACTCTACGTTATCTCTAAATAGAACGCTAATTTAAAAACTGAAAAATCCTATAAAAGGGCAAAAATATGAAGACATTTTGCTTTATTGTGGCAATGCACTTTTATGGAAAGAAGAGGTTTACTCATTCACTGAATCTTACCTCAACTTGTGTTAACTCAGTCTTCTTTGAATATTCCTCATAAAATTTATCAAGGCTTAATATTATCTTATACATCTCACAAGCCCACAAAAAAGAGTGCATGCTATATGAGTCCATTCCTATAAAGTTCAAAAAAGTACAAAAAAAGTGAAAAATGAATCTACAGTGTCAGAATGCAGTGTTAGAAACCGTAAGTTATATTTGGGAACTGGGGCAAACCATCTGGGATGGGACAAAAGCAGGACTTCTGGGGGTACTGATTATGTACTATTTCTTGATCTGAGTTCTGATTATAAGCCATTGTTTTCAACTTATAAAAATTCCAAAAACTTGTGATTTGTACACTTTTCCCTGGGTATGGATACCTCAATAAAAACTTTTTTCACACACACACACACACACACACACACACACACACACACACACACGATTCCATAAAGCCCAAAGTATTTCTGTAGGCAGATCTACCCTATCAGAGCAGAGGAGTGTATGACCTTTCAGCTAAGGGAAATGCTGTACAATCTTACATTTAAAGAAAAGGAAAAAATGAAAACAAAATAAAATTGTGATGCTAGATGATCAAGTCTGCAAGAAAATTTAAACTTCTGATAACAATACCTCTTAGAATATGCTGTCCAGTTTAACTGCCTCATGCACTTAACACACCAAGCCTGTTTCCAAAAATACGTCAAAGAACATAGGAAAAGGTAGAAAGCAGACTAAAAACCAAACATTTAAGGGTGAAAATTCAAAGCAGCCATTAAACCACCAACACAGTCCTCTTCCCTGATTCCTCAGCAACTTTACTTGCCAGTCAACGGTATGAAGCAATCTGCTCTCATCCAAAAGGAGTCACAACCCAGTACGACTCAGTTACCCAGAAGACTACAGCGGAAAAGAGGAGCCTCAGGCTTCACCGGGCAAGTTAAAGCAAGCCCTATAGAACCTAAATACATAACTCAGCTATTTAATCAAATAACTGTTAAAGGACTAAATACTAAATTGTAAAATGCCTTCTTAGCAACAACTACCTGTTCTCTCAAGACCCTGTATCCCAGACAATTACTTTCCTTTTATGAGGTATGGAATGAGCCTCACCTTTGAGCCATTGTCAGTATCTTCCCCCACCTCCCATCTTCACCTACTTACAATATCCTGTCCTATCTTTCATGTTCCAGATCTACTACTTCTGCCTATTAGAAAATCCTAGAAAGAGAACATATTTAATCGAATACCAGCTTTTTTGAAAATGCCTTTCTGTATGTAACAAAGCTACCATTCAGTTTCCCCCTACCAAAGACTGACCAAATTACTTTGAGCCACAACTCACACAACCAGCAAAAGTTCACCTTGAAAATGCAAAGTTGCTGCTCCAAAGTGATAAATTTCCACCAATAAAGTAACCAATTTTTACAAAACACTTTTAAGTGGCAAATTAATCTTCTGAGCGTATCAATGCGGACAAACACATCTGCGTTACAGCCAAGTCCATCACAGCAAGCTTTCTTTTAAAAAAGCTAATCTCTGGGAAAACAATAATCCTCACAGTACAAACATCTGGCGAAACATCTAGCCAAATTCGTTTACAGTTAAAAAAAAAAAAGAAAAGACAAAAATGTACTGATGACCAAGTGAGAATGCCTATCAAAGTATCTTCAGATCTGCAAGCTGTTTAGAATTCCCAAGAAACGGGACTCCCCCTTCCTTTGGTTTAGACATAGTATACTCAGAAACAGAAAAATCTGACACCTGCTCTCCCCCACTCGCTTAAGAGCAACATTCCGTAAAATAGATTGCATTCACACATCCAACTCCGCTAACAACTAAAAAGTTGCAAGGCAGTAGATAACGACAAGTGAAAAAAAAGGAAAAAATACCAACAGCCCTGACAACATACTCGAAGCCAAGGGCTCAGGTGCACGCACGTGAACGCCGCACCGGACCCGCTTTCCTGGCTCCCTGCTAAGAGTTCGCTTGATACAAAGTTGTAGGAGACAGGATCCCGACCCTACTCTCGCCCGGCAAACTTATCTTGGCTTCAGCAGAACTATGTCGAAATGCAAGTCTTGGGAAATTCCTCCTCTCAGCTCTCGACTAAACCTAAGCACGGTATACAAGTTGCTGTCCCTTCACTCCTAATCCTTAGAAAGCATTTCCTGCTTGAAAAATCTTCCTCCCGTAAGCCTTACACCAACTTTCTCCGTTCTTTCGGCCTTACTCCAGGAAGCCTTAAGCCCGCCCATCACCCCCCGCCCCCTGCCCACACTCACACCCACTAGGGAACCTCAACACTCGGCAGACACCGCTCCACACGGGCACGCAAAACACATGTGCCTGCAAACCCGGCCCCTTTCCACACCCCCCGGAAACGACACCCCCTTTCTCACACCCCGCACGCCACAGCCCATCCCCCTTCCTCCCAGCCCCCACTCGCAGCACCCCCGTCAACCCACCCACGTTCCGGGGAACCCAGCCTCCCCTCACTCCCCGGCTCGCCGAAGGCGGTGGGGAAGGGAAGCAGGAAGAAGGAAGGAGGGCTCAGGCCCGGCCTAGGCCTTTCAGACCAACTAGGGAAGGTGAAGGGGGGCGGGGGGGGGGGTGGGGGGACCCGCGGGCAAAGCTCGTCGCAAGGCCTCATCCGGGCCCCCTCCGGCCCCAGGCCTTGCCTCCGCCGCCGCGCCGAGGCCCGGGCCGCCCTCCCAGCCCGGAGCACACTCACTTGCCAGCCGCGGTCCATCGAGGACGCCGCCGCTGCTGCCTCCTCCGCCGGCTGCGGCTCCGGCCCCCGGGCCTCCCAGGTCCGGCTTCTTGGGCCCCGGGGGCGGCCCGGCTCCCCCGCCCGGGACCGCTCCGGGCGGAAAGGCGGCCACCGGCGCGCCCGCCAGAGCCAGGGGGACGCTGTTGCTATGGAGGCCGAGGCCCGGGGCAGCTCCGGCGGCTGGGTCCTCATGCAGGAACTGACACTCCTCCCCGTAGAAGCAAGTCTTATCCTTAGCGTAGTAGCGGCAGTACTTCAGCTTGACTCCCGCCGCCGCCCCGCCGGGGACACCCCCGACCCCCGGCGGGGCCACCACCGCCACTGCCGCCGCCAGCGAGGAGGAGGAAGGGGAGGCGGCGGCCGAGGGGGGCGGGAGGCCGCCGCCACTGTTCATGGCAACGCCGCAGCCTCGTCTTCCGCTGCCGCCCGAGGAGCCGCCGCCGCCGCCGCCACCATAGACCGGGGAGGGAAGGAAGACGCTGCCGGTGCCGGATAAAAGCCTGGGCGGGTGGGTCTGTCCCGCTGCGGGAGCCGGAGCCGCCCGGGGAGAGGGGGGGAGGGGAGAGGGGAGGGAGGAGGGGGTAGGAAGGAGGGGAGGGGAGGGGGAGAGTTGGGATTCTCTCTCACTCACTCTCTCGTTCTCTTTTCTTAAAGGGGCCGCGCGGGACGACGGGGTGGGCGCGCGGGCCCAGACGGGGCCTTCGAGGGAGCGGGCTTGGGGAGGGGGAGCGGCGGCGGCGGCGAACGGGCTGGGAGGGTGGAGGGGCCAGTTTATTTTTAAATTCTGCCTCCACTCGCTCTCTCGCGCTCTGGTTCCTCCGAGTTGTTTATTCCATTTTCCTCTTCCTGAGAGGGCCGTCGCCGCTGCGCCTGCGCGCCGAGGCGCGAAGGCTTGTGGGTAGCGGGAGCGCGAGGGGAAGCCCCGCCAGGCGTCCGGCCCCCGGGGCATCCGCGAGCCAGCCGGCGGTTAGGACGGGCGGTTCGCGGTGGCCTTCCCTGAGGCCGATCCGGGTGGAGAAGTTCTCACGAGACGAATACCTTCCTGCTTTGTATATCCTCTAACTTCCAAAACCAGGCGTCGTTTTTTGAATCGAAAAGACAAAATTAGCAGCCTGTAAACGGTCAATTTGAGGGTCCGCACCTGGAGACGGAGGCAAAGCCCTTGCTCTGTTGGAAGGATAGTTTCGTCTGTTTGCCACACTTCCTCTCCCTCCTCTCCCTCTTTTTTTCACCACCTTCCTCTGTTTCCTTCTCCTTGAAGGCGATGAGAGCTGCAGGACTGATTACCTTAACTGCTGGGCCTTCTATCAGAAAACTGAGCCAAAAATGGTGGATTTGGACAAACCCCCTGCTCAGTGCAGCACCTGTTTTCTCTATTTATATTACTGAAAGGCTTCAGTAAAATATTATGAAAAATAAGATGCCACCTGGGGACAACACTGCTAGGCAGCGCCAGGTTTCATTTATAAATGTGCTACATTGCTTTTCTCCCATCAGCCTAGTCTTGATTTGAAATTCATTTTTAAAAGATAGTTTTTCCCTCCGCGATCTCTGATGTTTTGCTCTGTATTTAAAAAAAAAAAAAAAAAGTTTTCAGGAATTTTAAAGCATTGCTATGAAGGGAAAAGTAACTTTAACATTTTAGTTTTTCCTCCTGTCTAAAAGATTGTGCCAAAAGGCAATATCGCAGTTGTGCAGGGGGAATATTTGCTGGCAGTATTAAAGGAATTGTGGCAAATAGAAGAAATCGCAGAAGAACGGATATAAGCAAGTGTACCACACTGAAAAAAGGGGGAAACGTGGATTCCGTACATCACAAACTGGTAAGCCTGGTGATGTTGCTTAACTAAATTCAAAAACAACATTGTGTTACGACTTTTGCTTAAAAACACTTTCGCCTGTTTATTCAGCAAATATTTATTGGTGCCCATTATGCGTAGCAGGAACTGCCAAGAGCTGGAGAAACAAAACTCAACGAGATGCAGTCTTGTCTGAGTTCGAATGGATTCTTTTCCCTCTGGTTGGGGAAGCGTAAAGTACCCAGGCGATTATAAACCTGTGTCTTCAGTGTTGATCTTACCACAGTGGCTATAAGAGGATGTTAAAGATGTTAGACTTGCTGGAGAAAGTTGATCATTCTAATAGCAGGCGTTGAGAACATCTGCTTTGAATGCAGACGGAGTGAGTTTGTAAGCCAGTGCTGAGGTTTAAGAGCTGTGTTACTCTGGGTAAGTGACTTCATTTCTCTGTGCCTTATTAGCAAAAGGATGATAATAGTATCTACTTCATAAAGTATAAGCTACTGTATGTAAAGTGTCCCACGCTTAGTAAGAATTCATTAGATTTTAGCTATTGCTGTTAGTAATATTGCGGCCAGTAGTAATCGACGTAGAAGGGTGCGGAAAAGAGCTTCACAGGCAAAGCAGGCAGCTTGTGCAAAAGGCCTTGCGAAAGAGAGCTTTCATTGTTAGGACAGTGGAGAATTGAACAGGAACCATATCGCACAAGTCTCCGTGTGACATGTTAAAGGATTTCACTTTTTTTTTTTTTTAATTTTTTTTTTTCAACGTTTATTTATTTTTGGGACAGAGAGAGACAGAGCATGAATGGGGGAGGGGCAGAGAGAGAGGGAGACACAGAATCGGAAACAGGCTCCAGGCTCCGAGCCATCAGCCCAGAGCCCGACGCGGGGCTCGAGCTCACGGACGGCGAGATCGTGACCTGGCTGAAGTCAGACGCTTAACCGACTGCGCCACCCAGGCGCCCCGGATTTCACTTTTTCTTGAGGGCAAGAGAAAGCTGTGACAGGGTTTTAAAAAGTCACGTAATGACATGGTCAGATTTCCCTTTAGAGAAAAACATTTTGATTCTCATAAGAACCCTATGAGAAAAGTAAAGAAGATGGGTTATCACCATTTTGTGGATGAACAAACTGAGTAAGGTGTGGATTTACACAAAGTTACCAGCTTGTAAATCTCAAAGCTACGATTTCAATTCAGGACTTCTAGGTCCAACTCTTAATCTTAGCTCAGGTCTTGATCAGGGCGTGAGGTTAAGCCTGGCGTTGGGGTTCACGCTAGGCTTGAAGACTACTTAAAAAAATGGTGTTTTTTTTTTTTAATTCAAGACTTCTAATTACAAAACATGTGCTCTTGCCATCACACATTTGCCATTCCTAAATGAGCATATATATTTACTGATTGCTTGGAAAGCAAAGCTGTGTCTGGTGAGACAACCTAGGTTCATTAAATCCATGCCAAATGAAGCATCTCACTGTAATAAACCTTTACTGAGAATCTATGTATCAAGTTCTGTGCTAGGCTATGATAAACAAAAATATGTAAAACACAGCCTGTGTCCTCAAGAGTTACTGAGAATCCCGAGGGGAAATGCCAAAGATAAATCATCCCTCACTACCACATTTGACAGAGTTTTATATTAAATCATTGTGAACAAGATGGAGAAAAGTAGACGAAGATACTTTAGTTAGGGGACTTGAGTATCTTTGATTAGTCATAACTGAAATGTTGCTAAAGCTGCCATTGGAGTGCTTTAAACAATATCCGAAGAGCATTGGTAAATTCGTACATGGTCTTTACTATCTTCCTTTGGACTCTGTCCTGAACGTTTCTTCAAAAAAGGTTATCTACTGCCTAGCATATTTAGCAGATCAGCAATGTGTTGCAAAAACAGTGGGGATAGATAATGCGGTAAATGGCAAATTGGGATTTGTAAAAAATGGACCAGTGCTAACAAATTGAAACCTGCATTAAATTTGGAGGGAAACAGCAAACAGGCACTTCGATACATCGACAATACAACCTCTCTGCGTGCCTCCTCGAAGCAAATAGGCAGTATTTTTTCAAAACCCTTCAAAATGTACACTACCTTGTAACTGTTATTCCACTTGGCAAATAAGTCCTAAGAAAATAAACGTAAGTAAGGAGTTTTATGCTGTGACATAATCATTGCAATATTACATACAAAGCTAAAAAAGAAAGAGCTGCTAACAATGTAAATTCTAAAACCAAGGAGAATAAATAGTGGACTATTCGCTTGGAATATTATGCAGCCGTTAAAAAAGACAGCGAGGAAAAGGTACGATGGTGCTTACGGTACAATGTAAATATTTAACGTGACAGAAGATTGCATGTGCTGTATTATGATGATCTAAACAATAAAAAAACTAATAGAAATAAAGACTCAAAGAACTGCCTCAAAACATTAACAGTGGTTTTACCTAAGGTGGTAGAATGACCACCTGTTTCCTCTAGTTCCCAAATTTGTATCATGAACATGTGTCCATCATAGAAAAATAAGCATTAACATTTATCGTAATTTACTCTTAGCCTTTTAATTCTGAGGGTGAGTACATGGATGTTTATTCAATTGTTCTGTGTATTTTTAGTTTCATTTTGTTTTCAAATACATTTGTCAAGGCAAGCCGGGCACTCACCTGTCGTCCATTTCTTCAAATTTTCACCCGTCCAGTGTTTCCCAAAGTGTACTTCACGGCACATTGGTTCAGCAGTATGTTAACTGGCTTTACACAGAGGAAAGGGTCTAGTGTTGAGACGGTTCCCGTGGGAAATGCCGAGTTGAACCACTTTGTTCTTTGTCTCAGCCTTGAGTATGTTGACATGTTGTAATTCTCTAAAAGCAGGACTTAATTAGCAGAATTTACCGAATCATTTCTTACCACTTTTTTCAGAGCACTTTTTTGTCTACTCCTCTGGCGGAGTCAGTGTTCCTCAAACACACTTTGAGAAACACTGTCCCAGGCACCTGCCTTCTCATTTCCGCCGTAAAACTTGCTCTTTTCACATGTGTCTGCGTTCTGCAGTCCCCCATGCCAACCTTCTCTACCTTGCTTTCTACTTGATGCAGCCATGAAAAGAAAGCACTGCCTACGTCCTGAGAACAGGAGCCCCTTCTCCCATCTGGGACAGATGCTTTCATTCCTGCCCTGAACTCCCCTAATATTTCCTCAGGGGTCTAGCGTTCTCCATCCAGCATCTCCTCGGACTCTCCTCCTAGTATGTGATTTCTGTTGTGAACCTTTTGTAATCAGAACCGAAAGCATTTTTGTTTTTTAAAATCCCCGAAAAGAAACACTGCTGGCAAGAGGGCTAACCAATAACAGCCACTTTGGAGGGCAATTTGGCAAAATTTTCAAATATCCATACCCAAGACCCAACAATGCCACTCTCGGTATCTCCCCTAGAAAGACCCTTTTGTGCCCAAGGAGGCATACGTCACAATGTTCGTTTGAGGCACTGTTGTTAATAGTGAAATTGGAAATTACCTAAATGTTCGTAAATACAGAGATGGGATCTATAAGTGCCATTATTCTCCGGGAGCCGTTGTTGAATGAAAAAGTCACAATGCAGATAAATACGGAATATAACACCTTTGATGTAAAATGAAATACATTTCCTACAATGACATATATAAATGTGCACAGAAAGGACTGGAAGGATACACATTACATTGCTAACAGGATGGGGATTAGGAGCAGTAATGAAGGGGACTTTAGGGGCGCCTGGGTGGCGCAGTCGGTTAAGCGTCCGACTTCGGCCAGGTCACGATCTCACGGTCCGTGAGTTCGAGCCCCGCGTCCGGCTCTGTGCTGACGGCTCAGAGCCTGGAGCCTGTTTCAGAATCTGTGTCTCCCTCTCTCTCTGCCCCTCCCCCACTCATGCTCTGTCTCTCTGTGTCTCAAAAAAATAAATAAACGTTAAAAAAATTTTTTTTTTTTTTTTTTAAATTTGACTTTAAAGGAAAACAACCCTCACCTTTTGTCCTGACTTCTCTTCAGGGGCAATTTATTTGGACCACCCTTTCCACCACCAGTCCCTTCGTCTCCATTCATCCTTAATTGAGAATAATCGAGAATAAGGGACGTTACCCTTGCTACGTTAAAGTCTTTTTTGACCGGGGCCACTGCTGATATTCATTAGCAAATTTATTGGATACTGTGTAATATTCAACAACAATAACAATCTTGCTGCGCTCCTGGCTCAGCTCCCAGTCACCCTTTCCTCTCATTTTTTCCTTCCTCCTTTTTAGTGTTGCCTCTGCCTTTGCCGTTCAGCGCTGCCCGCATGGTAGGTCTTGCAGAAATACTGTGAAATGCATTTCAAGTGATCAATTTATTAAAATTTAATACAGGGCACGGGAAATCCTCTGAGGCTCAAGCTTGTGTTGTGAACACAAAACGCCATGGTAATGAGACACAAAAGTACACTGGATTTGGAATTTAAAGAACTGGTTTGAAACCTGGTTGTTACTACGTTCTACCCATGTGGCTCTTAGCAAGTCTCTTAACCTCTTAGCTTCAGTTTCTTAATTTTTAAAATGGAAATAATACCTACTTCGTGGAGCTGTCCTGAGGATTGAATGCTCTCTCTGCCACTGAGAAAACCAAGCTTTCCTTTACAAAATAATTTTAACCACCTTTCTGTGCAGAAGGCACTCTACTTCTAGCAACTTTGTATCTTATTACCTTTGATGTCCCTTCGTTTAGCACCGTTCATACATCCCTCCGTCTGATGATGACGCTGGCTGGCAATTACTGTAATGATGTCTCAAATTCCACAGTGTTTCGCTGCTTACAGAAGCAGCCAGGCATGGTTTCCATTTCTCTTCCCGACTCTCCTGTGAAACAGTGAAAATGAGGATATTATTTTAATATTGGGAACCTGAGACCTTGAAAAGATCTCGAAGGTTCTGTGACTTGCCCAAAATTAGCTTAGGCTCTTTAAAATGCCATGTTCTAGGATGTTTCTCCTAAACTATGATCAGCTCAGTAGAGTTTATGTCCTCTCATTCTGGATCTTCTTACTGTTGCCTTTAGCCCACCTTGGGATTAAATATATTCCCTCCTTATCCTTCACTAAAATGCCTCAAGTTCATGTTTCATTCGTTCGGATACTCTGTTAAGGTAGCCCTTGAGGAAGTCTGGGGTTTTGAAACCCATAATTGCATACTGATAGGGAGAGTAACTTCCAAGATTATTTATGTGTGTTTTCATGGTTGTGTTTACAAATGCAGCAACATTCCCATTTGTGGATGGAAGAGCTGTGAGGAGTGATGAAATAGTGTTTTTCCTCTTCACCTGGTAATCTAAATGAGCATTGGTTTCCAGGTAGTCACCTTGGTGAAAACAAGACTTATTCTAAATTATACCACATTTTGAGATGTACTTACGCACCCTAATCACATTCCTAGAATATCATGGTAGCAAATCTTCATTTTTTTAAGAGAAGCCTGGGTACAATTTATCAGAGCCAGTCGTCATAAATGGCAAAAATTACTGAACAGGACCATCTCATTTGTGATTCAAAATAATGATGTGAATGTAAGTAAAACCAATGTTCTCGTGTGGCTTAAAAGCTGACGCTGAAAATAATTTCCTAAGAACAATGGAACATCATTCAAGGGTAAGTGTAAAATGTTCCCATGTAACTATAATAAGTATTCCACAAGGAAAGTGTTTGTTTGATTTTATAGGCTAATGTGTTTGCTTTGTAAAAATTATTCTAGGGTCTTATTTTTCTCTCAGATCTCTTCAAAAACATTTTGTAGGCGACTTCCTACTTCTAGAGGAGGGCTCTCTCTATAGGAAGAGTTCATTCTTGAGTATCCTTTACTAAAAACAAACCTTCAGACAACTCTAATTTTCATGCTATGAAGATTACCTCCACAACTGCAAATAATCCATAAATCATATTTACTTTGGGATAGAATGTGAGAATTATATTTTGTCTGGGTGGCCTCGAGCAATGTTTTCCCCAGCAACAGTTTGCTAAGAGCTAAAGTTGATGTTAATTTGTGTTAAGTACCAGTAATTGGGAAAACTTAACATTTTCTAAGTAGGGATTGTGTCAGTGGTCGCAGCCTCAGTTTAAAACATTCCCCAAGACAACCAGCCTGGGAACTACGTGTGGATAAGTTAGGGCTATTTTTGAGTCCCAGAAATGAATTTTACTGCCTTCGTATATATTTCTTCTACATTTGTAAAATCGAATGTCGTCTTACACTCTTAAGTTCTGCTCTGTAATTCTATGCTAGGTTGTTAGCAACTTTCTATTGTTAACCTTGTTTGGACAACTTTTTGGTGGACTAACAACAAAAGTCTTCCGATTTGTGGCAGTTACAAATCACTGATATGTTGAAAGATTTTTTAGTGTATCTGTGACAAGGTAGCCTTTCATCAATGTCATCATACGCGTACATTTGTGTATAGTGTGCAGGTGTTAAGTCTTGGTAGTAGGAAAAAGCAGTTTGCCACCATTCTTGACAAGTTTTCAAAGGACTTGAAGACTCTCCTTCTTATATTCCTTCTTATATTCTTATATACTCTCCTTATAACATGTTAACATTAGTGTACCTTGGAAATAACCATGATTGTGGAAGTATGTCATTTTTATCATCCCCCACAGCTACCACCAGCGTTACAGAAGTGGCTGCAATTTGGCAAAGCCCTCTGCCACCATTTCCTGTTGATTCGTCACCCCCACTCCAGAAAGTCACTTGGATGTTTCTATGTGTGACGTGCCCATTATTGTCATTTTAAATCTGACAGCTCTATGTTAATTTATTTTACTATTTCAAAGGTTAGATATTTGTTTCAGTGCAGATTTTCTAGTTTATACTCTGATGTAAGGCTTTATATCAGGAGACTTGCTAAAAGTATATATATTAAAACAAGATTCTTTTTTTTTAATTTTTTTTTAACTTTTTTTTTTATTTATTTATTTTTGAGACAGAGAGAGGCAGAGCATGAACGGGGGAGGGTCAGAGAGAGAGGGAGACACAGAATCGGAAGCAGGCTCCAGGCTCTGGGCCATCATCAGCCCAGAGCCCGACGCGGGGGCTCGAACTCACGGACCGTGAGATCGTGACCTGAGCTGAAGTCGGACGCTTAACCGACTGAGCCACCCAGGCGCCCCTAAAACAAGATTCTTAATGGGATATGCCATTAGTAAATTTAAAAGGAAGCTCCTGGAAGCAAGAAACTTTGTCTTTTGCACAAGTGTGTTCAAACCCTTCACATAACCTAGTATAGAGCAAGGGTCTAGGTACTACAGTTTATTTAGGATTTTTGATGTTTGCCTAAGTGAAAACAAAAAGCAAGAATGAGAGTACTGATTTCAGGAAAAGAAAATTAAGGCCCAAATACTAAGTGTGAAAAAGAGGAATGTTATGCACAGATAAAAGGCAAATACAAAATAATAATAATAAACTTTTATGCACCAAATAATACTATTGAATGCCAAAATGCAGAAACACTTAGCAATACAAAAGTTGGTTTGAATCACATGCACACACACAATTATAATGGTAGAGTTTAATAAACCTCTTTCGGAATTTAACATAAATAGACAAAAAAGCAAGGACACACTAATGTATTAATAATACATAATCAACTGACTTATGTTTTAGCCGAATAGAGAACTTTATACCCTCTTACCAAAATACATATTCTTTTCATGTAACCATGAAAGATTTACAAAAATTAAACATACCCTTGGCCATAATATAAACCACACTGCATTTCAAAAGATAGGGATTTGGGGTGCCTGTGTGGCCCAGTTGGTTAAGTGTCTGACTCTTGATCTTAGGTCATGATCTCACAGTTTGTGGGATCAAACCTGGTGTCGCTCCCTGTGCTAACAGTGTAGAGCCTGCTTGAGATTCTCTCTCTCCCCCTCTCTGTCTCTCCCCTGCTCACTCACTCTCTCAAACATTTTTTAAAAAGGGATTTTACTGACTACATTTTCTGATTATAATCCAGTATAACTAGAAATCAATGCTAAAAAAGGATCATAAAGCCCACCTACTTGGAAAGTAAGAAATGTTTTTCTAAATATTTCCAGGGCCATAGAAAATAAAACTGAAATTGTAACACCCAAAAGTCAATGAAAAGGAGTACATACTGCATCTTAAAGCCTAGGATACACTGCTATACTAAGAAGAAATGTATACATAGCCTTAGGTACTTTCATTATTAAAAAAGAATGAATAGTAACAAACTTACACAAGGACAAAATGAACTGAGAGGAAGAAAAGGGAGTGTGTAATAAAGGAAAGACTGAAACTAATGAAATAGAGAACATCAAAAGGTTTAAACAGATACACTCCTGGCAAGTCTGATGATGGCAAGAAGAAAAATATACATATTATCTTCAAAACACTTATAGAAAATAACTACCAATCTACAATACAGTGTCCAAGGAAAATATTTTTTTAATGTTTAATTTTAATTTTTTTAATGTTTATTTTTGAGAGAGAGAGAGACAGAGCATGAGCAAGGGAGGGGCAGAGAGAGAGGGAGACACAAAATCCAAAGCAGGCTCCAGGCTCTGAGCTGTCAGTGCAGAGCCCAACGCCAAGCTGGAACCCACAGACCACGAAATCGTGACCTGAGCCAAAGTCGGACGCTTAACTGACTGAGCCACCCAGGAACCCCTTAATGTTTAGTTTTGAGAGAGAGAGAGAGAGAGAGAGAGAGAGAGACATACACACAGCACAAGCCGGGGAGGGGCAGAGAGAGAGTCCAAAGCAGGTTCCATGCTGTGAGGGCAAAGCCCCACGTGGGGCTCGAGCCCATGAACCGTGAGATCATGACCTAAGCCGAAATCGGACACTTGACTGAATCACCCAGGCGCCCCAGAAATATTCTCTAAAAATGAAGATGAAATCGTTTTCAGACAAAAGTCAGAAAACTAGTCCCTAGCAGACCCGCACTAAAGAATTTCAAATAGAAGAAATGAAGAGCGATAGAGAGGGTGAAATATATGAGTAAAACCAAATGAATATGGACCATATAAAACAATACCAGTGCCCTGTGAGGTTTTAAATAGATGTGGAATGAAAAGACATGAAAACAACACATAAATCACAGGGGATGTAAGTGAAGGACCTTGAATTCCTTGCATTTTCAAAGAACAGTAGTAATTTAGTGAGAGATGTATATTGTAACCTCTAGGATACTACTAAAAGTAAGAATATATAACAATACAAGAGGAAATGGAATAATCATGTATTTGACCCAAAAGAAATAAAGACAGAAAAATTGACACAGAATAAGCAGAACAAATGGAAAACAACTTTAAATATATTAAATGTAAACCTTCAAGCTCCAATTAAAAGACAAAGGCTTTCAGCCTTTCCAAGCTACTTGTATAAGGGTCCGTACGACATTGTTCTGGGTTCCTGTGGTAACTTAAAGGGAATCTTTCACAATCTTTCCGGATCTTTGGGTGCTCCCCGATGAAAGAGGAGGATGTCTTCATAAGGCAGCAGGAACCCGCTTAGGTGGCACCAGCCTTGACCTCCAAATGGATTAGCACACCTACAAAAGGAAGAGTGATGGTGTCTACATCACAAATACGAAGAGAACCTGGGGGAAGTTTCTGCTTGCAGCCTGAGCCACTGTTGATGTCAGTGTCACGTCCGCCAGGAATACTGGCCACCAGGCTGTGCTGAAGTTGGCCGCCACCATGGGATCTGCTCCTATTCCTGGCCGCTTCACTCCTGGAACCCTTATTGACCAGAGCCAGCCTCGAAGGAGCCAAGATTTGTGGTAGTTACCAATCCCAGCCTCTCGCACAGGCGCCTTATGTTGCCCTGCCTACCATTGCCCTGTGTAACACAGACTCTCCTCTGTGCTATGCGGACATTGCCATCCCGTGCAACAACAGACCTAGTGGGTGGTAGAGCCTGAGGTCTACTTCTAGAGACATCCTGAAGAGATTGAGAAGGAAGAGCAGGCTGCTCCTGAAAAGGCCAGGACCAAGGAAGACTCTCAGGGCAGATGGACTGTTCCAGCTCCCTGGTTTACTGCTACTCAATCCAAGGTCACAGACTAGTCAGACGGTGCAGGTGCCCTCTGCGCCTGTCCGGTGGTTCCCTCCTGCAGCCTGGCACCTTCCGCCTGCCACTGAAGACTGGTCTGCAACTCCCACTGCTCAGGCCACTGGAAGGAGGAACGATACAGTCTGTTCTTCCACAGACTCTTAAACAGAAAACGGAAATAAGGTTGAAGGAAAATAAAAAGACCAAGGCTTTTGGGTTGGACTAAGAAGAAAACTATCGGGGTGCCTGGGTGGCTCAGTTCAGCATCCAACTCTTGATTTCGGCTCAGGTCATGATCTCAGGGTCATGAGATCAAGCCCCATGTCAGGCTCGGTGCTGAGCTCCATGCTGGGCACGAAGCCTACTTAAGATTCCCTCTCTCTCCCTCTTCCTCTACTGCTCATGTGCACGTGCCTTCTCTCTTTCTCTCTCTCTCTCAAAAGAGGAGGAAGAAGAAGAAAACGATATTTCAGGGTTCAATCAAAGAAGCACAATCAGTATGAGTGTAAAGAATAAGGGCTTGGTTGTAGAAATTAGACCTTACACAATTGGGGGACATTTGATACAATTTAATGCCCATGATATTTTTAAAAATCCATAGCAACTAGGAATGGAAAGGAGCATATTTAATCTATAATAGGTATCCTTAAAAAAAAAAAAACAACCTATAGCAAACAGCATATTGGTGAACTGTTAAAAAATTTTCCCTCTGAAATCACGACTTGGGTGGATGCTCACGACCACCATGTACACACCAACATGGTCCCAGAGGTCCTAAGTGACACAAAAACGGAGGAAGGAGAATTAAGGACTGGAAAGGAAGAAGTAAAACTAAAGATCCTTAGAAAACATGCTTCTGGATTATTGCTGGATACAGGGTCACCATAGACGATTCATTTGTATTTCTCTATCAGCAAAAATTAGAAAACTGACAAATTTTTAAATGATACCATTTATACAGTCATACCTAGAAGTAATTCTAATGAACTGTACACAAGACCTTTACATATAAAACTTTTAAAAGGTAAGATATGAGTTATCATTATGTCATGACTTCATAATACAATGTATTCATATTTCATTATTAAGGAGACCTAAATAAATAGATATAGCAAGGTCACAGACTGGAAATAGTATAAGGATGTTAGTCCTCCCCCAGCTGATAAATAAGTTTGGTGCGATTTTAATCAAACCCAAGTAGGGTTTGTGTATGAGTATGACTATATACTATAGACCAGTGAAGAAAGTTTTTTCAATAAATGATGCTGGTTCAATTAAATACAGATGGATGTCTTTAATAGATGATACGTTTAAATTTGAAAGTAAAATAAGGCATCTTAAAAGTAGCATGGTGGAGGGGGCGCCTGGATGGCTCGGTCGGTTAAGCGTCCGACTGCGGCTCAGGTCATGATCTCACAGTCCGTGAGTTCAAGCCCCGCGTCGGGCTCTGTGCTGACAGCTCAGAGCCTGGAGCCTGTTTCCGATTCTGTGTCTCCCTCTCTCTCTGCCCCTCCCCTGTTCATGCTCTGTCTCTGTCTCAAAAATAAATAAATGTTAAAAAAAAATAATAATAACATGGTAGAGAGGTGCCTGGGTGGCTTAGTTGGTTAAGCGTACGACTTTGGCTCAGGTCCTATCTCGCAGTTCTTGAATTCAAGCCCTGCATTGGGCTCTGCACCGGCAGCTGGGAGCCTGGAGCCTGCTTCGGATTCTGTGTCTCCCTCTCTCTCTCTGTCCCTCCCCCGTTCACGCTCTGTCTCTCTCACTCTCTCAAGAATAAATCAACATTAAAAATTAAAAAAAAAAAGAGTACCTTATATATGATTCCACTTATATAAGTTTATAAAAGTTTGAGGGCACCTGGGTGGCTCAGTTGGTTAAGCGTCGGACTTCAACCCAGGTCATGATCTTCTAGTTCGTGAGTTCGAGCCCCACATCAGCCTGCACTGACAGTGCAGAGCCTGATTAGGATTCTCTTTTTCCCTCTCCCTCTGCCCCTTCCCCACTTGCACACGCTCTCTCTCAAAATAAATAAACTTAAAACAAAAATTTTTTTAAGTTTATAAAAGTTTGAAAACAGGCACCTGGGTGGCTCAGTCGGTTACACATCCAGCTTTGGATTTCAGCCCAGTTCCTGGGTTCAGACCTCTCATTGGGTTCTGTGCTTGGAATTCTCCCTCTCTCTGACCCCCGACCTTTCTCTTTCTCTCTTAAATAAACTGGGGCGCCTGGGGGGCTTAGTCAGTCGAGTGACTTCAGCTCAGGTTATGATCTCGAGGTTTGTGAGTTTGAGCCCCTGCCATCAGGCTGTCTTCTGTCAGCACAGAGGCCGTTTCAGATCCTCTGTCCCCCTCTGTCTCTGCACCTCCCAGCTCTCGCTCTCTCTTTCTCTCAAAAATAAACATTAAAAGAATAATAATAAATAAATAAACAATAAACATTTTCTAAACGTTTGAAAACAGGCATAACTAATCCGTAGTGTTAAAAGTCAGTATGGTGACTATATTTAGGGAGGAGAGAGAAAGGCATTTGGGAGGGGACATGTAGAGGACTTCTGGGACAATAGTGATGTTTTATTTTTTGACTTGGGTAGTGGTTATATGGGTTCCCTATGTGATAATCCATTGGTCAGTACACTTCTGGATCATTCGTTTCTCTCTCTGTTCTACTACCTTTTAAAGTATTGTTAGTAAATAACATAACAGACACCATTAGGAATTTGAAAGGTGCTGTGACAGTAGATATGGAAGAGATTCATAGATTTTTATGTGTGATAAAACACGCAGCATAAAATTTGCCATCTTAATCACTTGTAAGTGTTCAGTAGAGTGTTAAGTAAATTCACTTTGATGCAAAACAGAGCTCCAGAACTTTTCATCTTGCAGAACTGCCTAAATTCTAAACAATTCCCGTTTTCCCCCGCCCGTAGCCCTTGATAACCTCCACTCCACTTTCTGTTTCTATAAATGTGGCTGTTTTAGATACCGCATACAGGTGGAATCCTACAGCATCTGTCTTTTTTTGCCTGGCCTCTATCACTTAGCATAGTGCCCTCAAGGTTCATCCAGAATTTTTCTTTCTAAGACACAGGATACTCCGTTGTATGTATGTACCACATTTCGTGTATCCATCCATCCCTTGAGGAATAGTGATGAATGCCTCTGGCTATTGTGACTGGTACTGCTGTGAACGTAGGTGTGCAAATCCCTCTCCAAAACAAACCCTGCTTTTCTTCTGGATGTATACCCAGAAGCGAGGTTGCTGTATCGTACATCACTACTATTTTTAATTTTGTGAGCAACTGCCACACTGCTTTCTAGGGCAGATGCACCATTGCACAATCCTACCAAGTGCTGGAACCAAACTGGGACCAAAAGGGTTCCCATTTGTCTGCATCCTCGCTGACGCGCTTTTTTGTGTGAAATAGTAATCACCCTGAAAGGTGTGAGATGATATCTCATTGTGGTTTTGAGCTTAAAAGTATGTTTTCCTAAATTTAAACATCTTTTTTTTTTAATATTTATTTATTTTTGAGAGGGTAGGGGGTGGGGAGGGTCAGAGAGAGAAGAAGACCGAGAATCCCAAGCAGGCTCTGCATCATCAGTGAGGAGCCCAATGTGGGGCTCGATCTCACAAACCGTGAAATCATGACCTGAGCCGAAACCAGGAGTCAGACACTTAACCAACTGAGCCACCCAGGTGCCCTCTAAATTTAAACATCTGTATTGAGTTATAATTCACATATCACACAATTCACCCATTGCGGGTGTACAATTCAGTGGTTTTTAGTATATTCACAGTTTCCGTGCTTCATCACCACAATTTTAGAGATTTCCATCACCTCAAAGTGAAACCACATGCCCTTTAGTGTTCATTCCCCTGTGTCCACCCCAGCCTTTAACAAACACTTTTGTACTTTCTTCCTCTGCAGATTTTCTGCGGATTTCCCTTTTTTGGAAATTCCGATGGTATTTTTAAAATTTTTTTTTTTTTCAACATTTATTTATTTTTTTTGGGACAGAGAGAGACAGAGCATGAACGGGGGAGGGGCAGAGAGAGAGGGAGACAGAATCGGAAACAGGCTCCAGGCTCCGAGCCATCAGCCCAGAGCCTGACGCGGGGCTCGAACTCACAGACCGCGAGATCGTGACCTGGCTGAAGTCGGACACTTAACCGACTGCGCCACCCAGGCGCCCCCCGATGGTATTTTTAAAGGAACGTTGTTTGCAATGCTATGACAGTGAAATTCAAGATCTAGAGGAAATGGATGCTTTCTCGGCAAAATGTAAATTTTCAAATGGACCCAAGAAGAGGTTGAAAACCCAGAAGATCAATAGAACTAAAACATGCATTTGAAATGTAACTTTTAAAATACATGCCAAATCCAAATAGCTTTGCATCTGAATTTTACATATACTTCCAAAAACAGGAAATTCTCAAGGACTATTCTTGAGGCTAGAAAAAGAGAATGTTTTCACTTTTTGAAACTAAGATAAACTTACTACCCAAACCTTGTTTTGTTTTTGTTGTTGTTGTTCTTTCCAATTAAGTAGGCACCATGCCCAGTGTGGGGCTTAAACTCATGATCCTGAGATCAACAGTCACGTGCTCTACCAACTGAGCCAGCCAGGTGTCCCATACGACCCAAACCTTGTAAAGATATTGCCAAAATAAATAAATCCATTGGCTAATTTCACTAAGGAATATGAACATAAATAGGCTAAATAAAATATTTGCAAACTGAATCAGTAACAATTTAAAATAATTTGAAATATAAGCAAGTTGAATGTAAAAGAATAATAAATCAGGGCACCTGGGTGGCTCAGCTGTGCTGCAAGGATAAGACAGATAAGGGATTTTATTTTGTTTTTTTTTAAATTTTTTTTCAACGTTTATTTATTTTTGGGACAGAGAGAGACAGAGCATGAACGGGGGAGGGGCAGAGAGGGAGGGAGACACAGAATCGGAAACAGGCTCCAGGCTCCGAGCCGTCAGCCCAGAGCCCGACGCGGGGCTCGAACTCCCGGACCGTGAGATCGTGACCTGGCTGAAGTCGGACGCTTAACCGACTGCGCCACCCAGGCGCCCCGATAAGGGATTTTAAAGACTTGGTTTAAGCAAACAAAAATATCCGCTATCTCATTAATAATTTTGTATATTCCATGTTGGAATGATAATGTTTTAAATGTATTGGGCGAAATACAATATAATATTAAAATAGTTTTCACCTGTTTTCTTTTTACTTTTGTAAAACACGGCTAGTAGAAAATTTTAAATTTTGGGTGTTGGCTTGCATTATATTTCTGTTGGACGGCACTGCTGTGTGTCAAATACCAATATACATTAAGGAAAAAGTCTAAGGTGGCTGAATATTAGGTAATTATACAAAAATAAATAACTTTTATGCTTTAAGAACCAATTAGAAATGGAACTAGAGAAGATATCTGTAGGGGCGCCTGGCTGGCTCAGTTGGTAGAACACGTTACTCTTAATCTCAGGGTCGCAATTTGGAGCCCCAGGTTGGGTGTAGAGATTACTTAAAAAAATAATTTTTTATTATTATTTTTTTTACGTTTATTTATTTTTGAGACAGAGCATGAATGGGGGAGGGTCAGAGAGAGAGGGAGACACAGAATCTGAAACAGGCTCCAGGCTCTGAGCTGTCAGCACAGAGCCCGACGTGGGGCTCGAACTCACGGACCGCGAGATCATGACCTGAGCCGAAGTCGGTCACCCAACCGACTGAGCCACCCAGGCGCCCCAAAAAGAATAATTTTTAAAAAAGAAAAGATATGTCTACATATAGTAGTGAGAAAACTCTACATCCTGCAAAATTATATACATAAATCGAAATCCCTACAAGAGAATGGGGTGTTGGGTTTTTTTAGCTCGGTTGTTTGTCATATTTATTTTTGTGTGGTACCTGAAGCAAATAATTTAATAGCCCTAAGAATAAATAAATATGGAAACGAGGGAAGACCTGCTTCGTCAGATAGTAAAACTCTGTTATAAAGCTCCTATAATTACAAGAGTACAGTACTGGGATAGGAACACATGACTAAATAGTAGAAGAAAAAGAGATCCAAGTTTCATGAAACATAATCTGTGGCAAAGGTATTGTTTTAGTTCTGTGAGAAAAGGAATTTTTAAAAATAAATGTTGCTGTGATATATTTCTATTTTAGAAAACAAAACAGGATATGAAAACAGTGGAAGGATCCAGTATATAAAAATAAAGTCCAAATGGGATATAAAAAATAAACAAGAAAGTTTAGGAGAATGTGTATATAATCACTGTGTCCAAACCTTAAACAATTGCTGGAACCCAGTAAGCAAAAGAGAGAAATGAGATCCAGAAAATGAAACTCAATTGAAATAAAGAGAGAAAGAAACTGTAACATTGAATAGTGAGGGGAAGATAGCATGACAGCATGGTGGGCATACCTTCCGGATTTTGAACTGGTTTTGTTTTTTTTTATAAAAAGCTTTAAATAGTATGAATGGATAACTTTGATAAAAAAATTAACACTAAGATTAAAAAAGAGGTGTGTGTGTGTGTGTGTGTGTGTGTACATGATGATAATAAAATTTGGAAGTATTTATGATGATTTTGTACTGCTAGCCCATCAAGTTCACCAAGAATTTTCTCAAATGTTATTGCCCCCGTTTTCAAAAGAAAATGAAGCTAAGAAAGATTAAATCAGCTAAGATCATACCGCTAAGTAAAGACAGCCATATTTCAACCTAGGTCTAGACCGTCTAAAGTTAAGAGCTATTTTTGCAATCCTTCCGGTAGAATGAATGTTGTCAACTCCTTTTCCCCGAATGTACCCCTCCCACCTGGTTCTCCTTTCCCTTCTCTGTACTCTCCCAACTATCCCCTGGACAGGTATATAATTAGGTAATTTTTGTTTAGGCCAAATAGTCACAGTGTATTAAGGAAAGTGGAGCCTATCACATAAATGTGTAATCCCTCACTTAAATTATGTACATGCTAAAAAGCCAAATTAGAATTAGATCAGAGTTTTCAAAGGCAAAGGATCACCAAAGTAGAGACACAGTCGTGGTAACTGCTATTAGAGGAATAGTTACTTGTAGGTTATTTCCCCTTGGATTTGAATTAATCAGATGTGTAAGGTGAGTTTCTTAGAAGCTGTCAATTTTGATAGTCACATACAAGACATTTGGCTGCATTTGTAGGCTCAGATATTTTCTTAAAAGCTAAGGCATGCAGCTAGAACTGTTGTCTCACCACATAACTGTAATAGGATTATATACACTTAGTAATTATACTAAGGCGAAAAGCAAATACTTACTGTGATTATATAATTCAGTACCATTAATGAAAGGCAACTGTTAAAAATGAAGGTTTGTAAAAAACAAATAAATAAAATTAAAAGAATAATAAAATAAAATAAAAATCAAGGTTTGCAGGAGAAAAGCCTATACTCAAGAGCAAAAATGGGGCGCCTGGGTGGCTGAGTTGGTCACGTGTCCAACTTCAGCTCGGGTCACGATCTCCTGGTTGGTGAGTTCAAGTCCCGCGTCAGCCTCCATGCTGAGGGCTCAGAGCCCGGAGCCTGCTTCGGATTCTGTGTCTCCGTCTCTCTCTGCCCCTCTCCTGCTCTCTCTCTCTCAAAAATAAACATTAAACATTTTTTTAGAAAGAGAAAAATGGTTCTCAGTCCACATATATAAAGAAGAAGGCAGCAAGAGGAAGAGGAAAGAGAAGATGGGAGAAAGGAAGGGAGGAAAGGAGAAAGAAGAAAAGAGTGGGGCGGGGCTTTGGGGGAGGGGGGTAGAGAGAAAGGAAGGAATACTAGCCAATGGTTCCCCCCGGAGCAGCAACTCAAACCATCACCTTGAGATTAACCCCCCAATGCTAACTTACAGGAGGGTGTGAGAAGTGTTCGGCCTGCAAGGAGAGGGATAAATATCCAGGTGGGAGCAGTTGTTGATAGCTCTGTATTTGAAGGTTTAATAACTAGAGGTCAATCTACTCTGATGAACCTGGAGGTGCAGGTGGCCCTGTAAAGGCCTCGGGAGGGGCCCCAGCAACGTGTTCTCATGGGCATACCTGTTTGTAAGATTTTCGAAAGTAATATATTTTAACCGTAGCTAGTTAAAACTCTTATTTCCTTCCGCTCAGACTTCCCCTTGTGTTGTGTTATGTTTGGGATATAGTTACTTAGCTTGGGTTTAGTGGAATAGTCATGGGATTCGTAGTCACTCCTATGTATAGGTAAGTCATGGAGAGTCATCCGGATTATAGGAATGGCTTCCAAGAGCACTCCTCCCTCTCAATGCCTACCCACCGTGAACCATAACACAAAGATCTAGGACTAAAGCCAAGCCTGTAGCCTACTCTGTAGAAAATTCTTCCAGTCAACTCTTCCAACTGGGAACATATGAAATTGTAAGCTGGAGGCTTTGGCCCTCATCAACACCTTACTTCAAACGGAAGTCCTCGCCGGTCAAGAACGTGTTCGGTAATGCAATGCGTACAAGTATAAACAAACCATTCGTTAAAAAAAAAAAAAAATGGGAATGGCACAACACAGAATTTGTCAGAACCCCTGTGTTTGTGGGGCAAAGCCTGTAGCAGCATTACAAACTGCAACTGTGCCTTTGTGTGAAGTTGTATTTTATGCTTCCATGATTGGATTGAGTCTTGGCATATCTAACACCTCTTGTCCTGACAAATTCTGGCGGTTCTGGACAAGACGGCATGCCGAGCTGGCACCAAGGCAGTGAAATGGCCCTGAAATCTTGCACTTACATGTGAAAGAAATTTGATTAGGATTTCCCCAGGTTTGACAACCGTTCTGAAAATTGTCGTTGCGGAACCAATCATGAATGGTGTTGCAGAAATTTTCAACTATTAATAACAAAAGAATTTTGATTGGCCATCATTATAAAGACTCAATTACCTTTCTGTTCTCTCTAGAGAATATGATTTCTAAAAACAATGATATAAAAGAGGCAACAAAACATTAGGCAGCCAGAAAAGGTAGGAAAAAGTGATTTACAGATAGATATGTCAGCCAGGTAATAATTATTTAACTAATTAAAATAGCTTAAATGTAGAAATAAAATTATTTATCTCCACTTAGTGACATCTCTGGTACTTGTCAGCTTCTAAAAATCTGTAATTCCCAGGACGCTTGGGTGGCTCAGTGAGTTAAGCATCTGACTCTTGATTTCAGCTCAGGTCATGATCTCACGGTCGAGAAACTGAACCCCACGCCAGGCTCCGAGCTGAGCGTGAAGCCTGCTTGGGATTCTCTCCCTCTCTCTCTGCCCTCCCCTGCTCGTGCTCTCTCTCTCACAATAAATAATAAATAAACATTAAAAGAAAAATAATGGGGCACCTGAGTGGCTCAGTCATTTAAGCATCCAACTTCAGCTCAGGTCATGATCTCGAGATGTGTGGGTTCAGGGTCTGCTTTGGATCCTCTGTCTTCCTCTCTCTCTGCCCTTCCCCCGCCCTCTCCCCAAAATAAATATTTTTGTAAATGTTAAAGTACATTTAAAAAAGAAAGAAATGGGCAGAAGACACGAACGGACATTTCTCCAAAGAAAACATACAGATGGCCACGGGACACATGGAAAGATGCTCGGCATCACTCATCATCAGGGAAATCCAAATCAAAACCACAAAAGATACCACCTCACATCTGCCAGAATGGCTCAAATTAAAAACACAAGGAGCAAGTGTTGGAGAGGATGTAGAGAAAAAGGAACCACTGTCGGTGGGAATGCAAACTGGTGCAGCCACTGCGGAAAACGGTATGGAGGTTCTTCAGGAAAACTAAAACCAGAATGACCATACGACCCAGTAATATCACTTCTGGGCATTTACCCAAAGAAAATGAAAACACTAATTTGAAAAGATACATGCGTCCTATAGTCATTGCACTTATTATCGACAATAGCCAAGATATGGAAGCAGCCCAGGGTCCATATGCATAGATGAATGGATAAGGAATAGGGGGCATGTATATATATATATTACGCAGCCATAAAAAGGAATAAAATCTTGCCGTTTGTGACAGCATAGACGGATCTAGAAAGTATAATGCTGAGTGAAATAAGTTAGAGAAAGACAAACACCGTATTATTTCGAATGTATGTGAAACTTAAGAAACAAAGAAAAAAAAGACAAAAACAAAACCAGACTTAAACACAGAGAATAAAGTGGTTACCAGGAGGGAGGTGGGGAGGGATGGGTAAAGTAGGTAAAAGAGATTAAGAGTACAATTACCGTGATGAGCACGGAGCAGTGTATAGAATTGTTGAATCGCCATATTGTACCCCTGCAACTAATATCACATCATACGTTAATTATCCTGGAATTTTAAAAACACGTAAAAATTTGTAATAGTTCTATCTTTTCCAATTCTAAATAAATATTTACTTTTGTGCCTAGTTGTATGTTTATAATGTTGCACATTCTTTTTTTTTTTTTTAATTTTTAAAAATGTTTATTTTTGAGAAACAGAGAGAGAGAGAGAGAGACAGAGTGTGAGTAGGGGGAGGGGCAGAGAGAGAGGGAGACACAGAATCCGAAGCAGGCTCCGGGCTCCGAGCTGTCGGCACAGGGCCCGATGTGGGGCTCAAACTCACAAACCATGAGATCATGATCTGAACCAAAGTCAGATGCTTAACAGACTGAGTCACCCAGGCGCCCCTGCTGCATTCTTTTTTTGAAAAAAGAAGGTTCTCTAGGGACTCCTGGGTGGCTCAGTCAGTTAAGTATCTTACTTTGGCTCAGGTCATGATCTCTGGGTTCACGGGTTCGAGCCCCGCATCGGGCTCTGTGCTGACAGCTCAGAGCCTGGAGCCTGCTTCGGATTCTGCATCTCCCTCTTTCTCTGCTCCTCCCCCATCTCAGGCTCTGTCTCTCTCTCTCAAAATAAATAAGCATTAAAAAAAAAAGGTTCCCCAAATTATATATGATTCAAATCCCCCCTCTCCCTGCCAAACCTGGATCCTCCCTTTGGCTCTGACGGCAAGGGAAAAATACCCCAGGACCTAGGGTGTAGGGTTTATTTCGAAAGTGGATACAGGTATACATAGCAAAATAAATGAGTAAGTGAAATAATGAACCAATGGAAAGAGAAGCCTGCTCACGGCTACAGCCCCAAATTTAGAAGCCTACTTTCTTTTCGAGTACACAAATACACTTGGGCATCATGTGTTCTGGGCCCTCTCTGCTCCTCCTCCTGTATAATATTCCCCGGTGATCCCACCCAGCCAACTCATCACTTAAATACCATTTGTAGACTGGCGACTCTCAAATTTATGTCTCCAACCCAGACTTCTCATCTGACTTCCCGGACTTGTTTGTGGATGCTTACCTGACATTATCACTTGAATTTTCACAAACATTTGAACTGTACCATGTCTAAAACTGCAATCTCAAGGTTTTTACCAAACTTCTCTGCCAGTCTTTCCCATCTTGGGAAAGGGAGTCTTTAAAGTCCCAGTTACTTGGGGCGCCTGGGTGGCTTAGTCGCTTAAGCGTCCGACTTTAGCTCAGGTCATGATCTCGCCATTCATGGTTTCAAGCCCCATGTCGGGCTCTGTGGTGACAGCTCAGAGCCTCGAGTCTACTTCGGATTCTGTGTGTGTGTGTCTCTCTCTGCCCCTCCCCTGCTCCCATTCTTGTCTCTCTCTCTCTCCCTCTTTCTCTCAAAAATAAACATTAAAAAAATAAAAAATAAATTAAAAAAAAAAAAGACCCAGTTTCTTAAGCCAAAAACCCGAAGGTCATCTTGAGCACCCTACCTCCCAAACTCCCTTTACCCTACCTTCAAAATAGATTCACCATCTTCTCTTCCCCTCCACTCCCATGGCCCTTGTTCATATGATCATTTTTCTCCTACATGATTATGTTAGCCTCCTACTTTATCTTGTGCAATCCATTTTCCAAAGAACAGCCAATCAACATTTTAAATATATATAGTGTCAAAGGGTATAAACTTCCAGGTATAAATTGAGTACGTTCTGGGAATCTAATATTCAATGTGGTAACTACAGTTAACAGGACTGTATCACAGAGTTAAAAACTGCTGAGAAAGTAGATCTTCAATGTTCCCACCACACATGCAAAAACTGTCATTATGTGAGATGATGAATGTGTTAATCTTATTATGGCAATCACTTCACCATATATCCTTGTATTAAATCATGCTGTATGCCAGGGTGCCTGGGTGGCTCAGTCAGTTGAGCATCTGACTTCAGCTCAGGTCATGATCTTGCAGTTCATGAGTTCAAGCCTGGTTTATGAGTTCAAGCCCCACAACAGGTTGTCTGCTGTTGGCATAGAGCCCACTTCAGATCTTCTGTCCCCCTCTCTCTCTTCCCCTTCCCCCCTCTCTTTCAAAAATAAATAAACATTTTTTTAAAAATATACTAGCAAACCAGATCTAATAATACATTAAAAGAATTATTCACTACAATCAAGTGGGATTTATTCCTGAAATGCAGGGGCAGTTCAATATCCACAAATCAATCAATGTGATACATCACATTAATAAAAGAAAGGATAAGAACCATACGATCCTCTCAATAGAGGCAGAATTCAGCAAAGTCGCAGGATATAAAATCAATGCACAGAAATCTACTGCATTCCTATACACCAATAGTGAAGCAGCAGAAAGAGAAATCAAGGAATCAATCCCATTTATAATTGCACACACACACAAAATAAAATACCTAGGAATAAACCTAACCAAAGAGGTGAAAAATCTATACACTGAAAACAATAGAAAGTTTATGAAAGAAATGGAGAAGACAAAAAATGGAAAAACATTCTATGCTCATGGAAGAACAAATATTGTTAAAATGTGGATACCACCCAAAGCAATCTACATATTCAACGCAATCCCTATCAAAATAACACCAGCATTCTTCATAGAGCTGGAACAAACAATTCTAAAATTTGCATGGAACCAAAAAAGACCCTGAATAGCCAAAGTAACGTTGAAAAAGAAAACCAAAGTTGGAGGCATCACAATTCCAAACTTCACACTGCATTACAAAGCTGTAATCATCAAGGCAGTATGGTACTGGCACAAAAACAGACACATAGATCAATGGAACAGAATAGAGAACCCAGAAATGGACCCACCAACATATGGCCAACTAATCTTTGACAAAGCAGGAAAGAATATCCAATGGAATAAAGACAGCCTCTTCAGCAAGTGGTGCTGGGAAAACTGGACAGTGACCTGCAGAAGAATGAACCTGGACCACTTTCTTACACCGTACCCAAAAATAAACTCAAAATGGATGAAAGACCTAAACGTGAAATAGGAAGCCATCAAAATCTTAGAGGAGAAAACAGGCAACAACCCCTTTGACCTTGGCCGCAGCAACTTCTTACTTGACGTGTCTCCAGAGGCAATAGAAACAAAAGCAAAAATAAACTATTGGGACCTCGTCATGATAAAAAGTTTCTGCATGATGAAGGAAACAATCAGCAAAACTAAAAGGCAGCCAATGGAATGGGAGAAGATATTCTCAAATGACATATCAGATAAAAGGTGAGTGTCTAAAATCTATAAAGAACTTATCAAGCTCAACACCCAAAAAAAACAAATAATCCAGTGGAGAAACGAGCAAAAGACGTGAATAGACACTTTTCCAAAGCAGACATCCAAATGGCTAACAGACACATGAAAAGCTGCTCAACATCACTCATCATCAGGGAAATATAAACCAAAACCCCAATGAGATACCACCTCAAACTTGTCAGAACGGCTAAAATGAATAACTCAGGCAACAACAGATGTTGGTGAGGATGCGGAGAAGGAGGAACCCTTTTGCACTGCTGGTGGGAATGCAAACTGGTGCAGCCACTCTGGAAAACAGTATGGAGGTTCTCCAAAAAACTAAAAATAGAACTAACCTATGACCCAGCAATTGCTCTACTAGGTATTTACCCAAGAGATACAGGTGTGCTGTTTCGAAGGGACACATGCACCCCCATGTTTATAGCAGCACTATCGACAATAGCCAAAGGATGGAAAGAACCCAAATGTCCATCGACTGATGAATGGATAAAGAAGATGTGGTATACATATACAATGGAGTATTCCTCGGCAATCAAAAAGAATGACATCTTGCCATTTGCAACAATGTGGATGGAACTAGAGTATATTATGCTAAGTAATATAAGTCAGTCCGAGACAGACAAATATCATATGATTTCACTCATGTGGAAAGAAACAAAACAGAGGAACATAGGGGAAGGGAAGCAAAAATAAGATAAAAACAGCAAGGGAGACAAACCATAAAAGACTCTTAAATACAGAGAACAAACAGGGTTCCTGGAGGAGTGTTGGGTGGGGGGATGGGCTAGATGGGTGAGGGGCATTAAGGAGGACACTTGTTGGGATGAGCACTGGGTGTTAGATATAAGTGATGAATCACTGAATTCTATTCCTGAAATCGTTATTACACTACATGTTAACTAACTTGGATGTAAATTTTAAAAATCCATGGGGCCCCTGGGTGGCTCAGTTGGTTGAGGGTCTGACTTCAGCTCAGGTCATGACCTCACGGTTCATGAGTTCAAGCCCTACAGTGGGCTCTGTGCTGACAGCTCAGAACCTGGATCCTGCTTCGGATTCTGTGTTTCCCCTCTCTCTCAGCCCCTCCCCCGACTCACACTCTGTCTCTCTCTGTATCTCAAAAATGAATAAATGTTAAAAATAAATAAATTTTAAAAATCTAAAAAATAAATAATCACATTGTATGCCTTAAGCTTACATAATGTTATATGTCAATTATATCTCAATAAAGCTGAGGAAATATATATATATATATATATATATATATATATATAATAGCCGATCAAATCACAGTCCACCCCACCACCCATTAAAATCTTCATTCATTTCCCACTGAATCAATATAAACCAAAACTCCTTGGCATGACCTTCGAAGCCCTGAATGCTATGATATACTTCTCGACCTCATTTCTTCTCAGAGCAGCCCCACTGGCTTTATTTGAGTTTCTTGACCCACCAGACTCTTTTCTAAAGTCACATACTTTATGCAAATCCTCCTATAAGTCTCAGTTTAAATATCCTCAGGAAGCCCTTTCCTTACCACCCAGTTTTTGGGGTTTTTTTTTTAATTTTTATTTATTTTTTTTTTAACATTTCAATTCAGGTTAGTTAACATATAGTGTAATAATGATTTCGGGAATAGAATTTAGTGATTCATCACTTACATATAACACACAGTGCTTATCCCAACAAGTGCCCTCCTTAATGCCCCTCATCCATTTAGCCCATCCCCCCCACCCAACACTCCTCCAGGAATCCTCAGTTTGTTCTCTGTATTTAAGAGTCTCTTATGGTTTGTCTCCCTTGCTGTTTTTATCTTATTTTTGCTTCCCTTCCCCTATGTTCCTCTGTTTTGTTTTTTAAAGCCCACGAGTGAAATCATATGGTATTTGCCCGTCCCCGACTTTCGCCTAGCATAATACATTTTAGTTCCACCCACATTGCTGCAAATGGCAAGATGTCATTCTTTTTGATTGCCGAGGAATATTCCATTGTATATATACCACATCTTCTTTATCCATTCATCCGTCGATGGACATTTGGGCTCTTTCCATACCTTGGCTATTGCTGATAGTGCTGCTATAAACATTGGGGTGCGTGTGTCCCTTGGAAACAGCACACCTACATCCCTTGGAAAAATACCTAGTAGTGCAATTGCTGGGTCGTAGGGTAGTTCTATTTTTAACTTTTCGAGGACCCTCCATACTGTTTTCCAGAGTGGCTGCACCAGTTTGCATTCCCACCAGCAGTGCAACATCTCCACATCCTTGCCAACATCTGTTGTTGCTTGAGTTGTTCTTTTTAACCATTCTGACAGGTATGAGGTTCCTTAGCACCCAGTTTAAATTAGGTCTCCATTATTCACTCACTCACTAGCACTTGACAGTTTTCCCCTTTGAGGATATATCATAACTTGGAACTATAAGTTATTTGTTTAATGTTTATCCACCCTACTGGCTATGAGCTCCATGAAGGCAAGGACTGTTTGCATTTACCTCAGCACTTGGTGCACAAAAACTTTCAACAAACACTTGTTGATGAATGAGTAAATAAATAATATGATGCCCAATTAAAGTTAGAGCAAGCCTGGGGCGCCTGGGTGGCTCAGTCAGCTAAGTGCCCGACTTCGGCTCAGGTCATGATCTTGCAGTTCATGGGTTCGAGCCCCGCATCGGGGTCTGTGCTGATGGCTCAGAGCCTGGAGCCTGTTTCGGATTCTGTGTCTCCCTCTCTCTCTGCCCCTCCCCGATTTGTGCTCTGTCTCCCTCTGTCTCCAAAATAAATAAACATTAACAAAATTAAAAAAAAAAAAGTTAGAGCGAGCCTACTAAAATTACGGTACAGGATTAGAAGAAAATAATCTCTGTTCCTATTATTTTTTGGTACGGTTTTCACGTCAATGTTGTTTGCGAGGCATCTCATTGCCAAATATTTGCCTTCTCTCAGACTAATAATATTGACTCTTGGTTGACTTGTAGACTTTTTAGAGTTAAAAACACTTTTAGAGCTGAAAGAAGCCTTATGGATGAAGAAACAGAGACGTTGTGGTCTGCCAAGGTTATACAGTTTGTGAATGGCACAGCTAGAATGGGACACCAGATCTTCTAATAACTGCCATGTCAGTGTTTTTTGTTTTTTGTTTTTTTTTCCACTAAAAGATAGCAAAGAGGAGCAGGAGAGAAGAGAGAGCACGGAATTAAAAATGCTAAGTGGGGGCGCCTGGATGATTCAGTCGGTCCAGCATCCGACTTCAGCTCAGGTCATGATCTCACGGTTCATGGGTTCGAGCCCTACACCGGGCTCTCTGCTGACAGCTCAGAGCCTGGAGCCTGCTTCAGATTCTGTGTCTCCCTCTCTCTTTGCCCTTCCCCCACTCGTGCTCTGTCTCTCTCTCAAAAATAAACATTTTTTTAAAGCTTTAAAAATGCTAAGTAAACTAATAAACATATTTTAGGATATTTACAATTTTTACACCTATAATATTTCACACTATATTCAGGTCTGTTTAGTAACCCTTGGTTTTACAGAGAAAGAATTTTTTCAGCTATTGTTTTGCAATAATTGAACATTTTATTATTTTAAAACTCCCTGCAGGGGTCGGGGTTGGGGGCGCCTGGGTGGCCCATTTGGTTAAGCGTCCAACTCTGGATATTGGCTCAGGTCCTTCGATTCTATAGCTCCCTCGCTCTCTGCCCCTCCTCCGCTCACACACACACATTTGTGTGCATTCTCTCTCTCCCTCTCAAAATAAATAAATCAACTTACAAAAAAACTACCTGTAGGAATATATAACAACTTCGTATATTTTAGAACATTTCTATATTCAAAAATTACTATGTGGATTGTATTATTATATTCCATCAAATATAAAGTAAGATATACTGTTATCTTACATAATACCAAGAAAAAATGCCTTCTTACCAATTAGAATTTTTACTTGAAATTTATTGAAAGAGCTATTTTAGACTTATTTAGACATAAGGTTTTTATTAATGCTTATTTGTTTTAAATGTTTGTTTATTTTTGAGAGAGAGAGACAGAAACAGAGCATGAACAGGGGAGAGGCAGAGAGAGGGAGGCATAGAATCTGAAACAGGCTCCAGGCTCTGAGCTGTCAGCACGGAGCCCGATGCAGGGTTCGAACTTGTGAACTGCGAGATCATGACCTGAGCCAAAGTCAGATGCTTAACCGACTGAGCCACCCAGGTGCCCCTAGACACAGGACTTTTGAAAAATGTACGTACACTCGGCATCCATAAAATGGAAAACGTTAAGCAAAATTTATTGGCTAATTTTTCCTAAAATTTCTTCACTTTTAGAGCCCAATTCTTCCGAATCACTTTCTGACTCAGAGTTGTCAGTGTCTGTGGTTTTTCCACATAGTTCTTCTTAAAAATAACTCTGGGAATTCAGATTTGGAGTTTCAAAAGAAAAATATTTTCTCTGCTTATTTAATATGAACCCTCACCAATAAATCCACAAACATTGTTCTCAGAAAGTAAATAAATTACCTGCTGAAAGCTGACAAAATTTATCTGTCTAGCTAACCAAAATGAGACAGTCTAAGACAAAAACTGCATATTATCAGGTAAGTGACTAGGGAGTAGATGGCGAGTTTCTATGATTGATGAGGGGTAGGTTTGGAGCTAGTAATGATGTACAGATGTATAGCCTCAACTTTCAGGGTCAGCTCAGCTCTAGATGGTTGGGTTTTAATCTGTAGAAAGAAAGGAAGAGAGAAGAAAATCAGGAGAAAGCCAAGACGTACTATTTCTTAAACCTTTATCCCTGTGCTTTGATTTGGAAACAGCCTAAGCTTGTTAAGATCCTATCAATACTTATGCAGTCCCCTTCGCCTACTACCAAAAGGACAGAAATAGCTTTAACTACAGGAAAGCAATTTACCTGATAAGGTAAACATTCTGTACTTCCTTATTGTACCTCTCTGTTAAATATCCAGATAGCATGTTTACTATAGGTCTTTCAAGGTGTACAACTGCACCCCAATCAAAAAGGTAAACTATATCGCTGGAACCATGGAAGATTAAATGCATGGGTGTATGACGGGAAAGGAATCTGTATTGTTTTAGAAATATACAAAATCAATGTAGCAGTGTTGTGATATGATGGTAATACTGGTTGATATGTTTTTGAAAAGTTACCATTTCAGCTCTTTTTTTTTTTCATTTTAACTCTTAAAATGACTTTGTTCCGTTCATGATTCGTTAGCCATTTTGATTTTTTTTTTTTAACGTTTATTTTTTATTTTTGAGACAGAGAGAGACAGAGCATGAACGGGGGAGGGGCAGAGAGAGAGGGAGACACAGAATCGGAAGCAGGCTCCAGGCTCTGAGCCATCAGCCCAGAGCCCGACGCGGGGCTCGAACTCACGGACCGCAAGATCGACCTGAGCTGAAGTCAGCCGCTTAACCGACTGAGCCACCCAGGCGCCCCTCGTTAGCCATTTTGATTTTCATCCCCATATTTGTTAGTGGAGAATTTTGAATCCCCAAATTATCACGTGAGTCAAAAATACAAATCAGTGTTTCCAAAGAATTTAAATATTTCAGAGGGATCCCCTGATGACTCAGAGTTCAAATTGCACTGCGTAGAGCATTCTTCAGGGTAGGAATATAAGTAAGACCACCTAATACTGAAGGCACTCTGTTGGCTACTAGCTGATAATTATTGCTAGCATTTCTTTCTCTGGAAGAAATTTCAGGCAGCCTTTTGGTTTAATTCCTGGCTATATTTTTTTTTTTATAAGTGATCTCTACACCCAACGTGGGGGCTCAAAGTCATGATCCCAAGATCAAGAGTCACACGGTCTACGGACTGAGCCCGCCAGGCACCCCAACTCATGGCTAATGTAACCGGTGAAATAATGTTGCAGAATTAATCCATCCAGCAGCCAGTTATTGAATTCTGAGTCTACGCGAGAGCGGCACGGTTCAGTGCAACAAGCCACCAGCCACTTGTCCCTGTTGAGCGCTTGTAAGACAGCTAGGGCTGCATTTTTAACTTACTTATTTTCAGTTCACTTGAAGTTAAGCATTGGCCCTCAATTCGGTTCCTGGAAAACTTTTAAGTATGTTTGGAACACAATTTGGGTGTGCAAATCTGCCTTTTCAACCCTAAAGTTCATGAGATGCTCCTACGGTCCAAACATTTACAATAAGCATTCGGCATCCATACTGAGCTGTACCATAAGTACGAAACACACACTGGATTTTGAAGACACAGGGCAAAAAACACTAAAATATTTTATACTGATTGCACACTGAAATGGTACTGTTTTTTTCCTACTTGAAGTTAAATAAAATACATTCTTACAATTAATTTCACCTGTTGCATTTTACCTTTTGACAATCTGGTTCTTAGTGTCAACACAGACTTCTCCTCCTTTCATAGAATTGAATGATCTCCTGCTGGCCGAACTTTCCATCTATTTCCCAATGCATTTATTACAGTTTGGACGTAGGCTAAAGAGAGGGGAGTAGATTACTTGTATGTTGCTGCTCAACAAATGACCCCACAACTTGGCAGCTTAAAACAATGAGCGATTGTTATGTCCCGGCTCCCATGGGTCAGGAATCTGGCCGTGGCCTCATGGGTTCCTCTGGCTCAGTCTCCCCTGGACTGCAGTCAAAGCCACGGTTGCAGACATCCCAAGGCTCGACTGGGGACGATCACCTTCTAAACTCACATCCTGTGGCTGTTGTCAGGCCTCACGTCCTCACTGGCTATTGACCAGAGACATTAGATTTCTCCACCAGGACCTCTCCGTGAGGAAGCCCTCCTTATGGCAGGGAACTTCCCTCAGAGCAAATGGGCGAGAGAAGATTGAGAACAAGCAAGATAGAAGCCTCAATCTTTTTATGACCTAATCTCGAAAATGGCATCTTGTCATTTTTGCCATTGTCTATGCGTTAGCAGTGAGTCATCGGGTCCAGCCTACGCTCAGGAGAGGTTGGTTACAACACAAAGGCTTGGATACCAGGAGGTGGGATCCTTAGACCGTCTTGAAGTTTAACCAACATTGTCTTTAAAGGGACTCTTTTTAAGTTGTTAGCCATAAACCTGGAAATGTAATCAAATGCTTTTGAAATATATGCGATATATGTCTCATATATATCATGTACATAGTAACCCTGACGATATTCGGTTACTGCTTGCTGGAATGCTAGGATTTTTAGGATTTTGTTCATCATTTATTAGGGGGAAAAAATCCCAAATATGAAATACAGTCCATCCCTTCAAATCATAGTAACATCATTAAAATTCTCAGAACTTATGTATTTAAAAATCCATAACCGGAACTGCTCAGGAACGGTTTTGTGCATGGTTAGCCCCCTTAGAGACTTCTCCGTGTTACTGTCAAGGCCAAAGTATTCCTGACGCTTTTCCATGGCATAAAAACAAGCGTTGCTCTGAGAGTGGCACTCAATTCCCATTTCAAATTAAAGTCCTCATATGAAATGGATACCCCTCCTTTCATTTAACTAACTTCTCTCACTATACCCCGGCAGGTGTTTTCCACTGCGACCGGACTCATCCACTGGTACCTCCCTACAGGGCCATGACATGGCAATCATCCTGATTGATAACAGATCTTTCATTATGGCAAGCCACACGCCTCCTTCTCCTTAAAAAAAAAAAAAAAAAAAAAATCCACTAAAATTCACCTTCCAGGCAGAACCGCAGGAGATTTTTTAATCACACCAATTGAATTAGACAAGAATTAAGGTGCAGACCATGGAGGGGTGGGGAGCTGCTATTAGACCAGTATATTGACATTAAGATTCCGGAGGATTTCAAGGTGTAACCACAGAAATGGGCTGATAAATTGTGATCAAAGTTGTTGGCAGCAAGGGTGTCTCTTCTTGGGGAGCGGAGTTAGATGGGTGTATATCATAACAATGGTTGGGTGAAGGGGTGCAAATGAATGGGGAGAGTGACAAGATTGGGTGGGGAAAAGGGGGGGAACATCCCCTCAACTTCACTCAGGGAAGAGAAAGCTGGACAAGAGACTGCAGTTAAAAAGGGGTGGCAGTGGGGCGCCTGGGTGGCTCAGTCGGTTAAGCGTCGACTTCGGCTCAGGTCACGATCTCGCGGTCCGTGAGTTCGAGCCCCGCATCCGGCTCTGTGCTGACAGCTCAGAGCCTGGAGCCTGTTTCAGATTCTGTGTCTCCCTCTCTCTCTGACCCTCCCCCATTCATGCTCTGTCTCTCTCTGTCTCAAAAATAAATAAGCGTTAAAAAAAAATTAAAAAAAAAAAAAAGGGGGTGGCAGTGACTAAGAGGAAGTGGTAATATACTGGATTTTCATTTCTAACAAAACCAACCCTGACTTGATGATCAGCCACATAACAGAACGGCCTGTGTGAATTATTCTGGAAGGTGTACCCAAGGCTCTCACCTTCTGATGCCAAATCTATAACCTGTGACCCTAGATGCATATCACGGTCAGACCGAGTTTCTCTCTCTCTCTCTTTTTTAATTTTAGAGAGAGAGAGAGAGAGAGAGAGAGAGAGAGAGCAAGCAGGGGAGAGAGGTAGCGGGAAAGGAGGAGAGAATCTTGGTGTCAGATTCAATCCCACAACCGTGGGATCATGACCTGAGCCGAAATCAAGAGTCCGTAACTCAACCTACTGAGCCACCCAGGCGCCCTTCAGACTCAGCCTCTCTTAGAGAAGTAAACATGCAATGCTGGAAAGATATAAAAATAAGTTTTTCGATGATAAGAAAAATGACGCCAAATTGCACTGTTTAATATTTTTGTGCCCGTATTATAAAAGTTTTGTGATCATTGTTACAGTTTCTATGTTTTATTCATGATTTGAGACACTGGACGTATTTAAGAGAACCTGACACATTAGATTTATGTTCTTTGTATGTTAACTAACATTTAAATAAAAATTTGAAAAGAGAAAGATTTATGTTTTTAAGTGAAATACTTAGAAATATTTAATTAAATTTATAATCAGTATTTTGGCACTTAAGGGAATCTGATTATTAAATCTACAAGTTTTGCCTCATTATTCAGGCAAATACTCCTTAAATGTTGAGAAAGTTCGATCACATTTTAGCAGGTAAAGGATAAATATACTAAATGTGTGACACTTTGAAATGTCTAAGAAAATTTGGCAAACACGTTAAGTGTTTAGGGAAATTTAATAAGAAATTTATAATTAATAATTTAAATTTATAAGGTGATTGAGTATCAACCAATAAAAAGCAAAAATGAGTGTTTTAAATTTCAAGACAAACTATATTAGATTTAGAAATAAGATGTCTAAGTTAAACTCAAAAGCTTCAAAAAACTAAGTTCAAAAATTTGTGACCATTACTTAATATTTTCTTTTCTTTCTTTCTTTTTTTTTTTTTTAAAGAAACCTCTATACCCAACATGGGGCTCGAACTCACAACTCTGAGATCAAGAGTGGCCTGCTCTACTGACTGAGCCAGCCAGGTGCCCCCATTACTGAATATTAATTAAAAATAAAAACAGCTATAAAATGCCAACAACATGGATTGGTTACATAAATTATGATCCATCAGTATAATGAAAATTCTAACTATTACAAATCATTTTGTAGAAAAATCAATATTGACAGCATTTGATTTTTTAAAAAGCGAGCTATAAAAGTACGTATAAAATGATCCCTTTTTTTTCTTTTTTAAGATTTTATTTAAAAAAAATTTTTTTAACGTTTATTTATTTTTGAGACAGAGAGAGACAGACCATGAATGGGTGAGGGTCAAAGAGAGGGAGGCACAGAACCCGAAACAGGCTCCAGGCTCTGAGCTGTCAGCACAGAGCCCGACGCGGGGCTCGAGCCCACGGACCGCGAGATCATGACCTGAGCCGAAGTCGGCCGCTTAACCGACTGAGCCACCCAGGCTCCCCAAGATTTTATTTTTAAGTAATCTTTACACCCAATGTCAAGCTCGAACTCACAACCCCAGGGTCAAGAATCGCATGCTCCATCAGTCTGAACCAGCCAGGCAAGACGATCCTGTTTTTAAAAGGATTTTTTAGGGGTGCCTGGGTGGCTCAGTCAGTTAAGTGTCTGACTTCGGCGCAGGTCATGATCTCATGGCTCCTGAGTCTTAGCCCTGCCTCGAGCTCTCTGCTGTTAATATGGAGCCCACTTTGGATCCTCTCCCCTACTTCTGCTCTTTCTCTCTCAAAACTAAGTAAACATTAAAAAAAAAGTGTTTTTTAAAAATCTCTGTATACAAAAACCCACACAAAAAATCTATGCATACAGGAGCGCCCGACTGGCTCAGTCTCCAGTGCATGTGACTCTTGATCTCAGGGGTCATGAGTTGGAGCCCCACACGGGGGTAGAGTTTACTCAACAACAACAAAAATCTATGTATATATCCACGCGCAGAAGAAAACCTGGATAGACTAACATCAAATTCATAATAGTCGCTAGTTAGTACTTGTGTATGAGGGTGTACTTTACCTTTTTTTTTTTTTTTTTTTTTTTTTTTGCTTCGACCTGTATACTCCTAGAAATAGAATATTCTTTTCCAAAGAGAAAAAAATTAAAAAGGAGGTAATGGTACGGGAGTAGCAGTGGAGAACCACAGGAATGTCCACGTTCCAGGCTCCGCCATAAAGGAAATTGGGGGGAATAAACAGCATCTGAGAGAGCTACAGAGGATACAGTTTCCCTGAGCGGAAGCCAGATTTCCAGGCCCACGGGTGGAGGGAATGTTTCGTAGAGAACTGACCACACTTGTCTCTGTACCTCTGTTACGCCAGGCATGTGTTTCTATCAGAGCCCTAATCATGCTGCGGCGCAAGTATTTTTTTAGGTGACTCTAAACCCATATTAGATGACACGCCCCTTTAACTGTAAGAACTGTCAGGGCGCCTGGGTAGCTGGGTCATTTAAACGTCCGACTCTTGGGGCGCCTGGGGGGCTCAGTCGCTTGAGCGTCCGACTTCGGCTCAGGTCATGATCTCGAGGTCCGCGAGTTCGAGCCCCGCGTCGGGCTCTGTGCTGACCGCTCAGAGCCTGGAGCCTGTTTCGGATTCTGTGTCTCCCTCTCTCTCTGCCCCTCCCCTGTTCATGCTCTGTCTCTCTCTGTCTCGAAAATAAATAAACGTTAAAAAAAAAAAATTGAACATCCGACTCTTGGTTTCAGCTCAGGTCGCGATGTCACTTTTTGTGAGTTCAAGCTCTGCATTGGGCTCTGTGCTGGCAGCATGGAGCCTGCTTGGGATTCTTTCTCTCTCCCTCTCTCTCTGCCCCTTCCCTCTCTCTCTCTCTCTCTCTCTCTCTCTCTCTCTCACACACACACACACACACACGCTCCCTCTCTCTCTCTCAAAGGAAATAAACATTGAAAAAAATTAACAATAAATAAATATAGGAATTGACTTCGTCACCTGTGTAAACCCAGTGCCTAGCACATAGAAGACATTTAGTAAGTGTTGCTTGAAACAGGGAATGAAGAATAACTATTTCTCTTATTGCGTCTCCACTTGAAAACACAGGCTCCAGGGGCACCTGGGTGGCTCAGTTGGTCAAGTATCCGACTTTGGCTCAAGTCATGATCCTGCAGTTCGTGAGTTCAAGCCCCACATCGGGCTGTGTGCGGACAGCTCAGAGCCTGGAGCCTGCTTTGGATTCTGCGTCTCCCTCTGTCTCTGCCCTTCCCCGACTCATGCTCTGTCCCTCTCAAAAAAAACATTAAAAAAGAAAAGAAAGAAAATGCAGGCTCTGATTTGAAGACCCCCGCTACCCTCAAAAAACCAGTCTTCTCTAAAACATCTCCTTACCAGTTTGCCACAGTGATTAAAATTCTCCCCACTGGGGCGCCTGGGTGGCTCAGTCAGTTAAGCGTCTGACTTCGGCTCAGGTCATGATCTCATGGTCCGTGAGTTCGAGCCCCGCGTCGGGCTCTGTGCTGACAGCTCAGAGCCTGGAGCCCGTTTCAGATTCTGTGTCTCCCTCTCTCTCTGCCCCTCCCCTGTTCATGCTCTGTCTCTCTCTGTCTCAAAAATAAATAAACATTTAAAAAAAATTTTTTTTAATAAATAAATAAAATTCTCCCCATTGAAGTCAACTTTTTTAGTTCAAGCATCATCTCCAAAGACTGTGCTCTTGAACTTTATCCATTCCCAGGACTGGCAAAACGATCATGATTGTTGAAACTGAATGATGAATACATGTGTCACTACACTGTTACCTCTACTTTTGTGTATGTTTGAAAATTTCTGTATTAAAAAATGCTTTAGAAACCTGTCGAAAAATTCAACAAGTAGGGATGCCTGGGTGGCTCAGTCGGTTAAGCGTCCGACTTCGGCTCGGGTCATGATCTCACGGTTTGTGGGTTCGGGCCCCGCGTTGGGCTCTGTGCTGACAGCTTGGAGCCTGGAGCCTGCTTCAGACACAGTTGGGGTGCAGTCGGGGGAGCTGACAGAATGGTCCAGAACAAATCTAGAAGGCAGACTGGAAAGGGTGAGGGAAATGGTGAGAAGGGGGAAGAGGTCGCTTCTGATAGAAACAGCATCAAGACATGGAAACCAGGTAGGACGTAGTGAGGTTGGAACTCTAGTTCACTGTGATGCTAACCACGGGTTTTTTTGTGTGTTTTGTTTTTAAGTTTGTTTATTTATCATGAGAGGGAGAGAGGGAGAGACAGAGAAGGTGGGGAGCAAGAATCTCAGGCAGGCTCCTCCCTATCAGCACAGAGCCCCTCTCGGGGCTTGAACTTACCAACTGTGGGATCATGACCTGAGCTGAGATCAAGAGTCAGGTGCTTAACTGACTGAGCCACCAGGCGCCCCTCTAACTACGGGTTTATATGGAGGGGTCATGGGAATAAAATGGCCCTCATAGAGGCTAAGCTGCTGTTACAAAGAGACCCCAAGATACAGTGGATTAAATACAGTCAAAGTTTATTTCTCGCAAGTAGCCGTCTAGGGGTATGTTGCTAGTCAAGGCTTCCAGGGTTGTTCATCTGAATCTTAAACGCCTTCCATACTGTTAACTCCACCATACATACCCATGTGGTGCATGGGGGTGGAGGGGATTGGGGAAAGAGAAATCCAAAATCCCTCCGTGGTCAAGAAGGAGCACACAGACCCTACGTGAACAGGTTTGTGTGGGAAGAATGTGAAACCTGTAGCTAATAACTCCCTTTTCCTCTATCAGCTTCTTGGTCCTGAGCTGGGCCACTCTTTTTTTTTTTTTTTTTTTTTTTTAAGTTTATTTATTTTGAGAGAGTGTGAGCTGGGGAGGGGAAAGAGAGAATCCCAAGCAGACTCCTCACTGTCAGCATGGAGCCTCCCCACCCTCCCGGACGCAGGGCTCAAACCCGCAAGCCATGAGATCATGACCTGAGCCCAAACCAAGAGTCTGACGCTTAACCAACTGAGCCACCCAGGCGCCCCATGGGGATAATAGAGAGATAATAAAAAAAAAAAGCTATATTTTTATTATCTTGTCATCAAACACAAACACATTTTAGTATTTTTAAGTATCTTTCGGAAAGTACTAGAGAAATAAAGGGAAGAAAACAAAAGTCACAGGCACTCTGCAAAAATAGTACTAGTTTCTTTCTCTCTCTCTCTTTCTTTCTTTCAGTTTATTTAGTTACTTGAGAGAGAGAGAGCCCAAGCGACGAAAGGAACAGAGAGGGAGAGAGCAAGAATCCCAAGCAGGTTTCACACTTTCAGTGCACAGTCTGATGCGGGACTCGAACTCACAAACCGTGAGATCGTGACCTGAGCCAAAGTCAAGAGTCGGACGCTTAACCAACTGAGCCACCTGGGCACTCCAAATGATTCCTTTCTTAACTGCAAAGGTATTTCTGCTGCTGACTCTTGACAAGCATACAATTCTCAGTTTCTTTCTTCCTTTTTTTTTTTTTTTTGTTGTTGTTGTTGTTTAAAAAACATTTTTATTGAGATCTAAATCACATGCCACCCAACTCCTCACTCATTTAAAAAGTATAACGCAGTGGTTATAGCATATTCATAGAGCTGGGCTATCATCACCACAATCTACATGAAGAAAATTTTATGACCCTAGAAAGAAACCACAAACCCATTAACAGTCACTCCTCGCTTGCACCCCTACTCCCCCCCCCCCCCCCCAAGCCCTGGGAAGCCGCTACTCTACTTTCTGTCTTTACTGATTTGCCTATTCTGGACATTTCCTGTAAATGGGATCATATCGTCTGTAGTGTTCTATGACTGGCTTCTTTCACGTTACCGTGATGTTTTTAAGGTACCGTGTTGTAGCACCCACCTTTCCTTTTCGTGAGCGAATAATATTCCACCGCATGGATACACATTCTGTCTTCCTGTTCGTCAGGGAGTGGGCGTGTGGGTTGTTTCTACCTTTTGGCTACTGTGAATGAAGTTGCTAAAAACATTCACGTACAAGTTTTTGTGTGGACGTGTGTTTTCGTTTCTCTTGGGTACATACCTAGGAGTGAAATCACTGGGTCATAAAGTAACCATACATTTAACCTTGTGAGAAATTACCCGACTGTTTTCTCAGGGCACCGGCACCATACTACAAGCCCACCAGGAGTGCAGGAGGGCTCTCATTTCTCTAAATCCTCACCCACACTTGTTATTTGTCTTTTTGATTCTGTTTCTTTTGATCAGTACTTTCTGCTCTTCTCTGTAGATGGGTTATAGGCCCCAACTAAACTGCCCTTCTATGCTTTATGAGCTCAATTCTTTTTCACGCTCTAAAAATTCCACACCTAGGATCTTGAGAAACTGAACAGAAGACCATGGGGGAGGGAAGGGGGGGGGTAGTTACAGAGGGAGGGAGGCAAACCATAAGAGACTCTTGGATACTGAGAATAAACTGAGGGTTGGGGGGGGGGGGGGTGGGAGGGAGGGGAAAGTGGGTGATGGGCATGGAGGAGGGCACCTGTTGGGATGAGCACGGGGTGTTGTATGGAAACCAATTTGTCAATAAATTATATTTTTTAAAATGCTGGCAAGGAAAAAACAAAAAAAGTAAAAAAGTAAAAATTCACACCTAGGCTTTGGGCCAATCTGCGCTGGCCTGGCATGCCCACCTTCCCCCTTCCGGAGTCCCCTTCCTGTGGCTCCCTAAGGGAGAGGGGTCTAGGATCCTGTCCTCCCTTCCCCCCCCCATTAGTCTCCATATTTCCCTTGCCCCCAAGGGTTGTGTCCTTCCCCCATTCCTAGATACCAAGATAGCAGAATCCCTTGTGATTTTCTTTGAAATGTAAATGGACCCAAGTTCCACTTGTCTCAGACTTCCTCTTTTCTATTCCATTTGTCTGAAGTATGTTAAGTAGCTGGGTGTTACCTTTCTTGATTTGCTAAAACGCTGCCCCCTTCCCTTCCATTTTGTTTTTAGTTCCATTATTTTATATGTTGTTGGTAATTGAACCCATGATATTCTCCTTGAGTCTAATATTGCTTAGCAGAGTGTTTAAAACTCCCAAGATTTTGGAATCAAAAACTTACTAACTTTTTGGCTTTATTGTGGCGTGATGAGAGAATATACCCTTTACTTTTGAGATTTATATATGTGATCCAGTCTGATCAAGATTTTCTAAAGTGCCAGAGAAGTCCAAAAAGGAAATATCCTCTCTGCTTCTAGGATGTAAATGTCTTGTTAATTATATTGTTCAAGTCTTCTACATTCTTAGTTGTTTGGGGTGGTTTTTTTTTTTTGACACTTTAAGATGAGGCCAAGGAGTCATAGCCACAGGTGCCACCGTCTTCAGTATTTGTCGTCTTTTCACGAACTCCTTTCTTTGGTCTCTGGAATCACTCTCTGCTTCAGAATTTATGGTCTTCATTCATTCATGTAGAGTAGGAATTATGATACAACTACAGGATTGTTATCAGAATTAAATAAGATAATAGTTGTAAAGTGATTAGTACTGTGTTTGGCCATTATACTGAGACACGATGGCTTAAAGCAAGGCTATGGGGGCGCTTGGGTGGCTTAGTCAGTTAAGCCTCTGACTCTTGATTTTGGCTCAAGTCATGACCTCATGGTCACGATCTCATGCTGGGTATGGAGCCTGATTAAGAGTCTCTCTCCCTCTCATTCTGCCTCTCTCCTTCTCACTCTCTTAAAAAAAAGGGAGGAGGGGGGGGACAGGCTATGGATGCTATGGCTGAAAGCCAACCTGAATCCCAGTAGCCTCATATTACCTGAAAGACCTTGGGCGTGCCACCTCACAGATCTCAGCCTATTGGTTTGTTTTAAAGCCTTCAATTTTAAGTAATCTCCACACCCAGGGTGGGGCCCGAACTCCTGACCCCAAGATCAAGAGCTGCGTGTTGTACTGACTAAGCAAGCCGGGCACTGCTCTGAGCCTTGGGTTTCTAATCGGAGAAACCAGTTCCGTCCCACTCCTGAATCCACAAGTCAGAAATAACCAGTTTGCATTTTGGTGTACTGCCTTCCAGGCGTTTGGGTATCTGTATCATTTTTAAAAACCTAACACGTGTTTTGATAGTTGTGTATCCTTTCTAATGGAACTCGTGGGAGGCCTAATTTGTAATGGCCTTCGTTTTTGTGTCAACTTCTAAAAGTAACTCACGTTGGGGCGCCTGGGTGGCTCAGTGGGTTGAGCATCCGACTTCAGCTCAGGTCATGATCTTGCGGTTCGTGAGTTTGAGCCCCACGTCGGGCTCTGTGCCGACAGCTCGGAGCCTGGAGCTGCTTTGGATTCTGTCTCTCTCTCTCTCTCTCTCTCTCTCTCTCTCTGCAGCTCCTCTCTCTCTCTCTCTCTCTCTCTCTCTCTCTCTCTCTCTCAAAAATAAATAATAAACATTAAAAAATAATAATAAAGTAAAAGTAACTCATGTTCTATTCCTTTGTAAAAACAAAATATGAAATTGCAATCTGCTTAATATAGCCATTAACAACTAAGCTGTAGGAGAATCCTATGGATTAATGTCTAGGTACTGATTTTGAAACCTATCTGCTCTGGGTGGCATTGGGCCTCCCCTTTCCCCCTAAAAAAAGATCTTTTGGAATCCTAATCCCTGTACCTCTGATCATAACCTTATATGGAGACAGGGTCTTTCTAGACGTACTCAGGTTACAATGAGGTCATTAGGGTGGGCCCTACTCCAATAGGACTGGTGTCCGCATAAAAAGGGGAAATTTGGACACAGAGGCAGATATCCACACAGGGAGAATGCCATGCCACGATGAAAAGAGGGATCAGGGTGATAACAGCAAAAGCCAAGGAACGTCAAAGATTGCCAGCAAACTACCAGAAGCTTGGGGCAAGGCATGGAACGGATTCTCCCGCACAGCTCTCACAAGGAACCAACCCTTACCTCACCTTGAACTTGAATTTGTAACCTCCAGAACCTCGAGACAATAAATTGCTGGTTCAGCCACTCAGTACTTGGTTCAAGCAGCCTTAACAAACCAATCCATTATCCAGATGTTGGCAAGAATTCGAAGGAGGCGATTATTCTCACCTCATCGTAGGCATTAACAGAGAACTGTCCGGGACCGCACAGTGTTGCCGTGGGAGTTTTGCGGTTCACCTGTGCGCCACCAAATTTGGGCCTTGAAAACAGTCTCCAGGGTTATGCTCACCCAGTTCATAACCTAGTTCATCTCACTGAGGTGGGTTAGTAAAACAACAGTAAAAAGCAGCTGGTGATGTCCAAGGAAGGATAGTGATCTTCCACACGTTCAGGATGAGTTACCTACTCCATTATTTCAAGCTCTTTCCCCGCCCCCCCCCATCTTTTTATTACAGAAAATTTCTAACAAAAATATAATGAGCTTACGTAAGTATTGCTGAGGTTTCGTATTAGTTACACAAGTCAATTTTGATTTCCCTACTCAAACCCCCCACATCAAATTATTTTAAAGGACATCTCAGACTTTACATCATTTTTTAAAAATGTTTGTTTATGCATTTGGAGAGAGAAAGCATGAGCGAGGGAGGAGCAGAGAGGGAGGGAGAGAGAAAATCCCACGCAGGCTCTGGGCTGTCAGCACCGAGCCCGAGACGGGGCTTGAACTCAGAAACCATGAGCTCGTGACCTGAGCCGAAATGGAGTCAGGTGCTTAACCGACTGAGCCTCCCAGGCGCCCCTAAATCATTTTTAATAGCTTTACTGAGATCGAATTGACATGCCATATCGTTCACCTATTTCGTGTACAACTCAACGGTTTTTTAGTATATTTACAAAAATGTGCAGCCATCACTACAACTAATTTGAGAGCATTTTCATCATCCCCAAAGAAACTCTATATTCACCAGCTGTCATTCTCTATTCCTCTCTCAACCTCCCGATTTTATCTGTAAATATTTCATATGCGCTTCCAGAAAGGTGGGAACTGTTCTAAAAATACATAACAATGTTATCACATATGAGCTTTTTTAAAACAATAATTATTGGGGTGCCTGGGTGGCTCAGTCGGTTAAGTGTCCGACTTCGACTCAGGTCGTGAATTCGAGCCCCCTGTCGGGCTCTGTGCTGACAGCTTGGAGCCTGGAGCCGGCTTCCGATTCTGTGTCTCCCTCTCTCTCTGCCCCTCCCCTGCTCACTCTCTTTCTCTCTCTCTCTCTATCAATAATAAATAAACGTTAAACACACACACACACAATAATTATTGAATATCAAAGATAAGATCAGTGGTCACATTTTCTTGACTATTCTATATTACCAGTTTGCTTTAATCAGGATCCAAATAAAATCCTTACACTGCAAACTGCAATTGTTAGATGTATCTGTTAGTTTTCTTTTAATCTATGGGTTCTTTCTCCAACTTATTTTTTTTTTCTTACAATTTTTTTTTTTTTTAATTTTTTTTTTTCAACGTTTATTTATTTTTGGGACAGAGAGAGACAGAGCATGAACGGGGAGGGGCAGAGAGAGAGGGAGACACAGAATCAGAAACAGGCTCCAGGCTCTGAGCCATCAGCCCAGAGCCCGACGCGGGGCTCGAACTCACGGACCGCGAGATCGTGACCTGGCTGAAATCGGACGCTCAACCGACTGCGCCACCCAGGCGCCCCTCCTTACAATTTTTTATTGAAGAAACTAGGTTATTTGTTCTATAATGTCTGCTAGGGTCTGGAATTTATCCTAGGGTCTGATTATATCCTTGAACATTTACAATGTTCCACCGTCCCATGTATTTCCTGTACACTGGTAGCTGGATCTAGGCTCTTAATCAGAATCGATGGGTTTTGTTTGTTTGGATAAGTTTACTTCATAGGTAGAAGTGCTGTGTCAAAATTCCTTTAAATTTTTCTTTTATTGTGAAAGACACCATACTTGGGGCAGTGCATAAAAATAGGTAGTTTAAAAATAGTTATATAGTTTAAATAATAATAATAATAATAAAACAAATATCCAGCATCCATCACAGAGATTTAAAAAAACAATAAACTATTGGGACGCCTGGGTGGCTCAATCAGTTAAGCGTCTATTTTGGCTCAGGTCATGATCTCACGGTTCATGGGTTCGAACCCCACGTCAGGTTCTGTGCAGACAGCTCAGTCTAGAGCCTGCTTCAGATTCTGTATCTCCCTCCCTCTGTACCCCTCCCTGCTTGCTCTCTCTCTCAAAGATAAATAAACATTAAAAAAATTCTTAAAAAATATAGAGAATTGCCAGGTCCTTAGAAATCCCCAATCTGCCTTCCTTAATGAAATCTCTAATTAAATCCTCCTCTTCCTGCCCCATTCTAGAGTAAGCCCTGTCCTGATTTTTGTCATAATTATTCTTTCACTTTCTTTATACCCCTTACGAATATATTCCTAAAGAGAATATTGTTTGGTTTTGCCGTGACTTGCTTAAACACCCCAACATTGTTTTTGAGACTAATCCGGGTTGTTCCAGATAACTGCAGTTCATTCATTTTCATTGTTGTATATAGTATTTCATTATATGAATACACTAACTTATTCTTTTGTAGTGGATATTTTCAGTGACAACCTATAGGTGAAGTCCTTTAATGTCATTTTTTTTTTTTTAGAGAGCTAACAAAAGGGTGTCGTTGAAAATATTCCATGATTTTTGAAGAAGGAGAGGGACATATTCGTGTCATTTAAGGGCTAGAAATGTGTTTGTAAGATGAACGACCACTTATTCATAGCTATGTAGCAGCTAAGCATTATGGTGATAAGAATCTACATAAACGACGTCCTTTTTAGGGCAAATGCAAAACATTCCATTCACCCCAGAAATAGACTTCTCTCTTCTGATTTCTTTTTTCATCTCATTCCTCCTGATTGCTTCTTGCCCTTTTAGGAGTCTCTGTGTTTTGTTTTTTAATGTTTGTTTGTTTAGAGCAAGCACACACACACACACACACACACACACACACACAGGGGAGGGGCAGAGAGACAGGAGAGAGAGAATCCTAAGCATGCTCTGAGCTGTCAGCACAGAGCCTGATAAAGGGCTTGATGTCATGAACCACAAGAACCTGAGCTAAAATCAAGATTCTGATGCTTTAGCAACCGAGCCATCCAGATGCCCCTAGGAGCATCTTTATAATAGGTTTTATATCATGAGCTCTGGAACCAGAATTTCATACTCGAGTACGCATAACTCGATGCATAATCTAAGACTCTAGATAATGTATGACTACCCTCTTTAGAGTGATGCTGTGAGGAATAAACTAGGTACCATACTAGACATGACCCTTGGCACCTTTCAAATAATGTTGGGCATTATCTTCACCTCCAAAAGTTTGCCTATGTTTCATACCCCAAAATATTTCAGTCCATAAAATTTGCTGTCTAGAATTAGTGTTTTCCACCAATTGCCAGGGAAAATCAAGTCTGCATAGAAACTATTCCTAATTTCCCTTCTCTTTTTTGTTTTAAGGAGCAAAAGTTATTAAATCTCAACTCTTGAGTACCTGTTTAAAAGTACAATCATATCAGTTTCAGGCGCACAATATAGTGATTCAACAATTCTATGCATTTCTCAGGGCTCATTGGGGAAGTGCGCTTTTTTTTTTTTTTTTTTAATTTTAAAAAAAAATTTTTTTTTTCAACGTTTATTTATTTTTGGGACAGAGAGAGACAGAGCATGAACGGGGGAGGGGCAGAGAGAGAGGGAGACACAGAATCAGAAACAGGCTCCAGGCTCTGAGCCATCAGCCCAGAGCCCGACGCGGGGCTCGAACTCATGGACCGCGAGATCGTGACCTGGCTGAAGTCGGACGCTTAACCGACTGCGCCACCCAGGCGCCCCGGGGAAGTGCGCTTTTGACCCCCTTTATCTATTTCAGCCATCCTTCCTCCTACCTCCCACTCTTGGTGACCACCGGTTTGCTCTCTGTATTTAAGAGTCTGCTTCTTGTGTGTTTTTGTTTCTTAAATTCCACATACGAGTGAAACCATATGGTATCCGTCTTTCCCCGTCTGCCTTATTTCACTTATTTGTGATCTGACTAATTTCCTCCCCTCTTAGGACCTCTCGCAGAGATTCCTACCTTGTGCCCAAGATTTTTTTCTTGAAGGAGCAGCGTACCTTCATGAGTTTGTGTTCTTGACCAGTGCTTCATCCAAGCTGATATCCTGCAAACTTGTAATCCTCAGTTTCTCTTAACGCTTGGAGCAATCAAGCTATAAATAAAAGGTAATGCATTCAGTCTTGGCGATTAGAAGGCTCACGTGCCCCTTTCTCTTCTCATTACCACCCTCCTTCCTTGCTTTTATCTCTTCATGTCTCCCTTACCTTGTGCCTCTTCCTCTAGGTCTGTGTGAGACCCACGACAGACACTTCACATTTGTTTAAACTTTTAATTGTGATAAAATGTACCTAATATTCACCACCTGAACCATCTTTAACTGTACAGTTCAGCGGTGTTAAGTGCATGCACATGGGTGTACAACCAACCTTCAGAACCTTTTTCATCCTGCAGAACTGAAACTCTGTACCCATCAAACAACCAACGCTCTATTCCCCCTCCTTCCCACCCATGGCACGTAACCATTCTACTGTCTCTATAAATTTGACTACTCTGGGTAGAGTACTAGTAAATGTAGTCTAGTAAATGTAGACTACCTTCATTTAGGTAGAATCACGCAGTGTTTGTCTTCTCGTGCCTGGCTTATTTCACTTAGCACGTCCTCAAGGTTCATCCATGTACAGATATGTCTTCATGAGCCTCTTTCGCTTCTTTTGAGTATATACCCAGAAGTGGGACTGCTGGGTCCCCTGGTAATCCTATTTTTAATTTTTTTGAGAAACGACCATTCCGTTTTCCGTACTGGCTGCATCACGGTAGACACTTGGGTTTCCGTGACGCCCTATGGGGTAAAAAATACTGTGTTCTAGACCACAGCTGTGGAAAGGATGGTCACGAACGAACACTGGCAATTATCAGGCTTTGCCATGAAAAGCGTGGACTTCCCGGAATGTGGGACCACATTACAAACCATTTGGTCCACTCCCCTCAGTTACAGGGGAGTAAACTGGGACTCTTGAGAGGGCAAAAGTGGCTGGGGAAGGACAAAGGGCTAGTTAAGGGGAGATTTCAGAACCGGCATCCAGGGCTTTCCAATCTTCAACTCACGGCAAAGAAAATAATTTTCAACTTGAGATATTGTGCGATGAAGTCAAGAATTACGGAATGGATCATTCAAGAAGGGCCTCTGGGATGCTCTCCCGGTGTGTTCTGCTTTTCTTTCTCTGGCTGGCTTTTAGCCTCCGTGTCAACCTTGACCCCGAGCCCGCTTTTCTGGCTGCCGCTAACGACCGGGTCCTGAGCATCCTTAGAGACAGAGGGGGAGACAAAGAAAACCGGTCCGCAATGAGGACCCCCCGAGCTTGGAAATGCGACCCTCTGCTCCTCCGCGCGCCCCCCCAGAGCCGCGCGCGTGGGACGCGGATTCAGCTGCCATCCCGGGGCCTCCAAGACCTCCCCCCCTCCTCCCCCCCCAGCGCACGAGGAGGACGCTTTCTGGTTCGCGGCCGTCCCCAGGCTCCGAGATCCGAACCACAGGGCTCGGGGACTCCCGGGGACAGAGGGCAGCTCTCCCCTGCCCAGAGCGGAGGAGCCCGCCCCACTTCCCCGGCGGAACCGCGCCCGATCTCCCCCGCCACAGTCGGGGAGCCCCGGGCGCCGCGGAGCGCGGGCTGCGGACCGCGGCGGGCACGTGGGCTCGGCCGCAGCGCTGCGCCAGGCACCGGCTCCCCGCCTCGGCCCAACCTCTCGGCTCCCGCCTCGGCCCCTGCCGGTGGGGAGAGGGATCCTCCCCCCTTCCACTTTGCACCAGTCCGAGGGAATTTGCGGTCGGTGACGCGCATCCTTAAGCGAGCCACCTGCAGCGCGGGGCGCGCCGCTCTGGGCGGCATCGCAGGGCTGGGCCGGCGCGGCCTGGGGACCCCGGGCTCCGGAGGCCATGCCGGCGTGGGCGCGCCGTGGCGGCCGGCTGCCGCTGCTCGGTAAGGCCCCGCACGCCCGCTCGCAAGCCCCCGCAGCCCCCCGGCGCGGCCCTCGCCCCCCCCACCCTTCCCCCTCCCCACCCCGCACGGCGGCCCCGGGCGCGCGCCTCCCGGTCCCCGCCGCCTCGCTCCTCCCCGCGCTCGCTCTTCCCTCGCTCCCGCGCCCCTCCCCTCTTCGGCGGGCCCCCGCGGCCCCCGCCGGTCCACCCCCGCGGCGTCTTCCCTCCCCTGTAACGCCGCCGCCCCGGCGCGGTCCCGCGTCCCTGACGGCGGCCCGGACCCCGCGGGCGGCCTCCCGGCGCGCTGCCCGCGGCCGACCCGGAGCCGGGGCCGCGCCGCCCGCCTGCCCCCAGCGCCCGCGTCGCCGCCCGCTCGGCCCGCGCGCCGGGTTGCCGGGCCGTCCGCCCGAGGCCGCGGCCGCGGGGGTGGCGCCAGGTGGCTCCGGACGGCGCCTGGCGCGACCCTGGCCACTCCGGAGTGGCGTCTTCGGCTCCTCGTTGGAGGCTACGATTTGCCGAGTGCGCTCGGAGGAGGCAAGGCGCCCGCCGTTCTCCCCCGGAGCTAGTCATCCCGAGTAACGACCCCCACCCCTGCCGAATTTCGGTGGGGTCAGCGAATCGCCGCTTCGGGAATGTTATACAAGCAGGATTTACATATGAGAATATCAGCGGTCCGTGCCTCCTGTACTTGGTTTTTTTATCTTTTTTATCCCGGCATTAAGCCCCAAGGGGGTTTTCAAGGACTCAGCTGACTGTCCCCAAATAATCTGCTGGGTAGCGCGCAGCTGGCAATGCAAGAAAGAAAGACGAAAAAAAAAAAAAATCCCCTTTAGAGCCACCTCATCGATTTGGAAAGATGAGAGGGTCGATTCGAGTTCAGGGTGAAGGAGAGAGACGTTTCTGGGAGGCTGAGGAGCCCGGGAGCCTTGGGCCCCTGTCTGGTCCAGCAACCTTGGGACTGGCACCCACCGATGCCGTCCTGGCGTCCTCCTCTGTCCTGTGAGGGTGCCCTGTGTGTCTCCTCCAGCTCCAGAATTCCAGCATTCTAACTTGAAATCTCAGTGGGACGTAAAGTAATTTTCATTAGAGACGTGCAGGAATTATTTCCAATGGCTTTTGGTAAAAATTAACTCAGAATTATCGAGTAGGAAATGGAACATAAGGGAGAAAAGAGTGGGAACACAGACATTTTGCGTTTCTTAAACATTTATCCTTGCGAATTGGTAAATATGTACATTTCAAATGTATCGTACAATATGTTTTCCAGAGTCAGCTAGCTCTCTGCTGCGTATGATGTTAAGGAGTAGGTGAATTTGTCAGTAGCATTCAGAGGCTTTCTGGAAGTAGGAAGATCAGTACTTGCAACTATATTCAAGCTGCACTGAGTGCTTTTATATTTAGGAACAGCCTCAGAGATTTCTACATCTCTTTCCAGATTCTTCTAAATGAGGTATAATCTGCATGCAGCGAATATGCACACCTCCCAACAGTACAGTCCCATTAGTGTTTATATGTGTATGTACCCACATACCCTTGGATATAGATATGGAGCAATTCTAGCCCCGCCCCCTCTTAGTCACTATCCCCCAGAGGTAGCCTCGATTCTGACTTCTAATACCATGGCTTTGCCTGTTTTTGAACCGCGTGTAAACCACATCATCCTGCATACTCTTTTAAGTACAGCTTCTTTTATTCAATATCGTGATTAGGAGATTCAATCTTGTTCTCAGTAGCAATGGTGTGTGTGTGGGGTGGGGGTGGGGGAGTGTGTTTTAACTGCTGAGTGCTCTTCCCAAATACGAATGTACTCTACAATTGATTTACCCATTCTGTTGTTGAAGAACATTTAGGCTGTTTCCAATTTTGTATAATTAGGAGTGACACTGCTGTGACCATTCTTGTGTTTTTGGCGGACCTAAACACTCATTTCTCTTAGGATGATGCCCACCAGTACAACTCCCAGGTCCCAGGGAAAGGCATATATTCAATTCTGGTAGACACCATCAGTTTTCCCGAGTGGCCCTCCTGATTTAACACTCCCGCTGGCAGCTTTTGGAAGTTCCAGTTCCTCACATCTCTCTGCCACTCGCTGGTGTTACAGATTTTCTTGAATAAGGGAGCATAAAGTGAGAAACTTCATGGGATGACTTTAAACTATTTAAGAGCTTTCAATTCCTTGAATCAGAAGATGTGATCCCCATTTCCCTTAGATTGTAAAGTTCTACCTCGTGAATACTGATGAGGCTTTCTAAGTAGGATTTAAAGATCGGAAACGTGCTTCCCATGGCTTCATGGTGCGGATACTGGGCACGAGGAGGGGGGTTCCAATAGTTGAAGAAGTACGATGCTGTCTCTTTCATTCGTGTCCGAAAAGTCGTGGTCAGAGCCTTGAATTACACATTTTATTGCCATCCTTTGCCCTTTTTGTTCTTCTTGCTTTATTTGCCTTCTTGTGAACCGTCAGCCTGAGGGGGGATGTTTCAGGAGCAGGTGGAGGCAGAGGTGGATGCCGGGCAGAGACAGGTTTGGATTAGACGGGACACCAGACCTGACGGCCTGATGTTCGGGTCCCCTTTGATTCTAAAACTCTGGTTCTAATTGTGGCCGTCATACACATTTGGATCGGCCGTTCGTTTCTTCTTGGGTACTTCGCGTCTACCCATAGTAAATCAGCCTTTTAGGTTGAGTTGTGAACTCTTTTCCTTCCATTAAAGAGTGGCTCTACTTTTTATAACCGAGAGGGCACTTTCAGTCAAGGGAGCGTGTATGAGAAAGAAAAACATTTTTTATTTGATAAACTTTTTTTTTTTAATTTTTTTTTCAACGTTTATTTATTTTTGGGACAGAGAGAGACAGAGCATGAACGGGGGAGGGGCAGAGAGAGAGGGAGACACAGAATCGGAAACAGGCTCCGGGCTCTGAGCCATCAGCCCAGAGCCCGACGCGGGACTCGAACTCCCGGACCGCGAGCTCGTGACCTGGCTGAAGCCGGACGCTTAACCGACTGCGCCACCCAGGCGCCCCTATTTGATAAACTTTTATTGAGCACTTATTGCTGTTCTGGGCACAAGGGGTATAAGGATGCCAGAGATCAAGGCTGGAGGAACAAAGCTGGCTCTCAGATAAACCTTCCCACACAGTGGTTAAGGATCGCTACCTATAGATGAAAAAATAGCATCCTTCAATGAAAGAAACTTTAACCAGGTTAGAATGGAAATCTCGAGACTTTTGTCCCCCAAAACTACTTACACGTAGATATACTATATTTCATGGTTGTGGGAAAGAAACTGCTCTCGCATTGAAAATTAAACTAATGGGGCGCCTGGGTGGCGCAGTCGGTTAAGTGTCCGGCTTCAGCCAGGACACGATCTCGCGGTTTGTGAGTTCGAGCCCCACGTCGGGCTCTGGGCTGATGGCTCAGAGCCTGGAGCCTGTTTCCGATTCTGTGTCTCCCTCTCTCTGTGCCCCTCCCCCGTTCAAGCTCTGTCTCTCTCTGTCCCAGAAATAAATAAACGTTGAAAAAAAAAATTAAAAAAAAAAAAAAGAAAATTAAACTAATGGACTGTTCCAGAGTTCAATATGGCCATGTTTTAAGGCTTGAGAAGAAGACATTTTCTAAATGGTTCTTTGAACAAAGTGTATCGACCTCCCTTTGCTCCCAGAGAACATCTTTGCTCCCTTGGGGAGCTCACAGGAAGGCTTAATGCCAGCACATTCTCCCCTGTCCTTTTTGTTCCTGTCATCTTGTCATTCTTGAACGAAACTAAGGCAAGCAGTGTGACAAGAGCCCCTAACATTCAGTGTTCAAGATAACAATCTTGCTGACTCTCTCCCACCTGACACTGTCTTCATCTTTGGGTAAAGATTCTGAGTTGACAAAAAGCAAAGAACTTCAAAAGTATGGTATTGTATCATTTTTCTTGATTTTGAAAGGGATCTTGCAGAGAATAGGAGTAAGAATTTGGAGAAGGGGGTGTGAGGGGCTGAGCATTAGCTTAGCCTGCTTTGTCATTTGCTTTCCTTGGTCTTGCCACCCTGCTCTAGCCTTCAAATAACAGACTCTTGTGAGTCTCACTGTAGGCATTTTGTCTGAGTAGAGTTTTTTGGCTTTCATCAGGTGACAGTGTGACCTTAAGATTTTTCCATGACTTCCAAAACAGCCTTAGCCACTTCTTAGCTAGGTAGCCAGAGTCATGGGGCCAAAGGTTTTTCTCTCTTTTGGGGGCTATATGAGATTTACACTTAGGTGACTTCATTACATTTGGTTGATACCTCCTATGGCTTAGATGGGACACCGGACCTGGTGGTCTGATGTTCAGGTCCCCTTTGATTCTAATACCATCAGTGGTCCTCAAGTGGTAAAAGCCTTTGCAGAACTCACTGATGGTCGTTAATTTGAATCATGCAATTCTGTTCTATGGGTACCAACACATGTGAAGGAAATTTAAAAATAATATAAAGTACACACACACAGTGTTCTTTTGTGGCTAGAGGAATTGCATAAGATCCTAAAAGAGGAACTATTGTTATTTTTAAGGTTAAACAGTAAAATATTTTTTCACTGCTGTCATTAGAAGTCAAATGGTAGCCAAGAGTCCTCCAAAAAATTATTTACAGTCTATACTAAAACAGGATATTGTCATTATTTATCTAGGCTGTTTGTTGTGTTTTGATTATAAGATATTCACTGAATTCAGGCTTCACATGCTTTGCTGCTTGAGTTATGATTTTCCTAATGTTAGGGATTCTGTTCTTGGAGGCAACGCAGATATATTAGGACTAACAAGACAGTTAGGAAACGTGTTCTTTACTCAGGCAGGGAATTTCTCCGCACTTGAGTTCATTTGTAAAGAGGAGATAAGCAGTATCTTACTCCTTCATCATTGGATGCATTCCTTGGTAGGCATGTGCTTTGCAGAAAGAGCGGTATCTGAAGTCTAAAGAAATCATTAGGATTTTCCTCCTTCCCTTCTTAGACGCTTTAGAGCACCGTCCATATCTCGGACTTGTATGAAGTCCCGCATAGTACCGGTTCCTGCTTTCAAAGAGCTCACAGTCTGACGTCGGGGGCATTGGCGGGAAAAGGTCAGGCACATAGAAGGAGAATTGCAGTTCGATTTTGGAAATCTGCACAGGGACGGAGCCTGTAACCCAGACTGAGAAGAGAAGGCCAGGCTTCCAAGTGGAGGTCATGCCAGAGCCGTGACTAGAAAGATAAGGAAGAGTTGACTGGGAAAGGGGTGGAGGAGGACATTCCAGGCGAACAGGGCGGCAGAGAAAGGGAACGGCGGTAAGAAACATGCAGTGGATGGAAAAGTAGACTTCCGTTCTGGGTGGCTGAGAGACAAAGTATAAGGCCTCCAGGGTAGAGTAACTATCCTTTGAAAAGTTGTGATTCAGAACGTAGTCCGAAGACTGTTCAGGGGACAGCTTTAAAAAAAAAAACTTCTGGGTTGCCAGAGGCTCAGTGTGTAATGTCTAAATAGTGTTCTGATGGGATGAGGGACCTGGACTTTACAGTGTAGACCAAGAATCTCTGGACGGAATTCACTGATCCATTGTATTCCTCACCAGGGTGTGTGGGGGTGTGGGGGTGTGTTTCGTTGCTTGTTTTGGAGAGCAGGTGAATTGCATTCATCAGGTTTTCAAAGAGGCCTGTGACTCAAGAAAGAGTGAGTAAGCACCATTGCTCTAAGTTGTTGAGGGGTTTTAAGCAGGAGGGGGGCACGCTCTGGTGCATGTTTTAGAAAGACATTTCTGGCGTCTGTATGGAGGGTGGCTATCAGGCCGACAGGCCCACGGCGGGGAGGCCAGCTAGCAAGGTGTGGGCAGTAGCCCGGGCCAGGGACGACTAGGGTTTGAAGTACGGCAGTGGTTACAGAGATGCAGAGTTGCCTCCGGGTTTGGGAATTACCAAGAGGTTAAAATGTCAGCGCTTGGCAACTGCCTGGCTGATGGGAAGTGAGGGAGGGGGAGGAGGCAAAGAGAGCTTCTGAGTTTCTGCCTTCGACTGAGAGGGAAGAGAAAGGAGGGAGTAGGTTTAGGAAGGAAAAAGGGGAGATCCGTGAGTTTAAGATTCCCGGGGCTGCCCAGACATGGAGCCAAACATACTGAAGGGATGAATTTGAAACACATGAGCAAACCGATGGTAGTTAAAATCAAGAGAATTTGCAGAAAAAAGAGCATGAGAGGACCAGACCTTAGAGCTACCCAGTTCTATTTTTTTAAGAGCTACTCTAGTTCTAAAAAAAAACCAAAAAAAACAAAAAAACACTCCTGTATGTTTCCTCTGCAGTAACAGCACTGAACACTTCTGGCCGCCAAAAGTGTGTGTGCGCGCGTGTGTGTGTGCGCGCGGGCGTGCGTGTTGCAGGGGGTGTTCCCCACACCACGCAATTCTCAAATACCAGTTGGATGTCCTACAATTCCCCTCATATTTGACTCTGTACACCTGGAGACAGTATCAGATCCCACAGGTTAGGGGTTCAGGTCCCCACTCTTGCCATTTCAGATGTCAATCCCAAGTCCAGGCTGTCACCGGACTTCTGAAAGGGGGCTGGAAATCTATGGTTTTCATGAGCACCGCCCCCCCACCCCCCCCCCCCCAGGTTCAATTAGTTTGCTACAGCAGCTCACGGAACTTAGAAAAGCATTTTACTTACTAGAGCACCAGTTTGTTATAAAAGGATCTAACTCAAGGGCAGCCAGCTGAAAGAGAGGCATAGAGCAAGGGTGTGGGAAGGAGAGATGGGCTTCCACACCCTCTCCAGGAAGCCACGCTCTGGCCACCTCCGGGTGCTCTCCAACCCGGAAGCTCATTGAATCTCCCAGTTCAAGAATACTTGTGGCGTTTTATCAGCGGCTTCCCCTCTTCCCAGAGGTCAGCGGGTGGGGCTGAAAGCTCCCACCCTCTCATTACTTGGTCTTTCTGGTGATCAGCCGCATCCTGAGGCCATCTAGGGCCCCCCACCCAAGTTGCATCATTAGCATCAACTTTAGTGTGCTCAATAGAGTCCCATCATGGATAACAAAAGACTCTCCTATCAGAACATTCCAAGGGTTTTAGGTTTGTGCCAGGAATCCGGACTGGTCAAATAGATTTATTACACCACCCCAGTCCTGTCTACCGCCCTCATTTACTAGGTGCGGGGAAATGGGGCCTAGAAAGGTCGAAGGACTTTCTGCAATCCAAGTAGGTGACTCTTAGAACAGGGGCTTGAAACTCAAAACTTTGAAGTCTTTGTCAGCTCTCTGCTCCCCAGGAGACTCACCTTGGGGAACCTGAAAATGAGGTGCCCCGGCATTCTCTGATTTGTTTTATAATGTCTACATCCATCACACTTTCAGTGGAGAAGATTCTACTTTTACCTAAAATTTTATTTTCGATTGGTGCTAATTTTTTTTTTTTCCTCCACTTATCCCCACCTCCACTCTAGCCCTGCATTTTCAAATCTTGCGGCTTTGGGAACACTTTTCCAATTCCAAAGTTGTCTTCATTCCTCAGACTGTGTTTAGAACTGGACTCTAGGGGGATACGCATCCGACTCTTGATTTCGACTCAGGTCATGATCTCATGGTTAATGGGTTCAAGCCCCACATCGGGGTGGCAGTGTGGAGTCTGTTGGGGATGCTCTCCCTGCCCCTCCCTCTCCCTCTCCCTCTCCCCCCCCCCAAAATAAATAAATAAATAAATAAACATTAAAAAAAAAAAAACAAAGGAACTGGACTCTGGGAAGTGCTACCAGGGTTTTGGAATGGATTCTCATTAAGAACTTTAATCTCCATGGCGGCCGATTCTTCCTTTGGCTTTTTTCAAAGTGGGGTCTATTAAGGTACAATTGTCCTATTGCAAATTTTACCCTTTTTGGTGTGCGGTTCCCAGAACTTAGCCAACACATATTATTATATAACTAGCACCACTATTAAAATATAGAACATTTCGGGGCGCCTGGGTGGCGCAGTCGGTTAAGCGTCGGGCAATAGGGAATCAGGGGAGAGTTTAACTTTGTTGGTGGGACGAGTGACTCTAAGGCGCGTTCGTGGTTGCTGAGGATAAGGCAGTGCCGGGAGTGAGGGGGGAAGAAAGGGATGTTTGAAATCATAGTCTTGATATGAAAAGAGGACCGGCTTCAAGAACACAACAGATGGGGGGGCGCCTGGGTGGCGCAGTCGGTTCAGCGTCCGACTTCAGCCAGGTCACGATCTCGCGGTCTGTGAGTTCGAGCCCCGCGTCGGGCTCTGGGCTGATGGCTCAGAGCCTGGAGCCTGTTTCCGATTCTGTGTCTCCCTCTCTCTCTGCCCCTCCCCCGTTCATGCTCTGTCTCTCTCTGTCCCAAAAATAAATAAACGTTGAAAAATAAAATAAAATAAAATATAGAACATTTCCATTCCACCCCCCACCCCCCACCCCACCCCAGAGCTTCTCTTACTCTTCTTTGTAGTTAATCAACCCCAATACCCAGCATCCAACCCCTGGTGACCAGTGACTTCTTTTCTGCCCCTATCATTTTTCCTTTTCCAGAAGGTCATGTAAGTGGAATTTTATAACATGGAGACTTTTGAGTCTGTTTCTTTCACGCCTCGTAATTACGTGAGATCTATCCATGTTGTTACGGATATCAGTAATCAGGAAACAAAAGTCAGTGAAGTACCTTTGAAGATATAGTTGGCCTTATTAAGTGCTCCATGAATCGGGCAGCGCCCCATGTAGCAGGTAGAGGGGAGCTCCAGGAGTTGTGCAAAACAGAAGGGTTTTCTAGACAGACATGAGATAGGGCAGTCAGCAAAAGAAAAGAAAGGGTTGTTGCAGACAAGGTCACTTTCCCTTAGGGACATATACAGGGTGTCTTATTAGGTGGATTGCCTCATCTTTCTTTGGGGCTTGGGGATGGCCCCTGTGACAGATTAACTCATTGGAGCTGACCGGAAGACATTTCTGACTAACTGGTTAAGACTACACTTCTGGGAAAGGTTGAAACGGGAATTAGGTGAGGTATTAAGCCCCGGTTTGGTGACTTGGCCTAGCGTAAATAGCTCTGTTTGGGCCTGCGGTTTTCTTTTTAACGGTACTTTTTTTTTTTTTTCCTTTCTGTTGCTGAGTAGTATTTCATTATTGGACGTGGCACAGTTTGTTTAGCCATTAATCAGCTGAAGTTCATTTGTTTGCTTCTAGTTTCTGGCAGTTGTCAATAACGCTGCTATAAATACTCGAAGGCAAGTTTTGCTGGGAGCACAGGTTTTAATTTCTCTTGGGTACACACCCGGAAGTGTCATTGTGTTGCTGGAATGTTTGCTCAGTGAACGTTCAACGTTATGAGAAACTGCCAGTTTCTCAAGGTCATTGTCATCACTTGGTATGTTTTTTGTGTTTGTTTTTTAACCCTTCTAATAGGGGTACAGCATATGTCATGGTGGTTTTAATTTACATTTCCCGAATGACTGATGATGTTGGTCGTCTTTCCGTGTGCTTAACTGTCATCCCGTATTATGTTTGGTGAAGTGTTTCCTAAAATCTTTTGCCCATTTTTGAAAAACCAGGTTGTTTGTTTTGAAAATATTTTTCCCAGTCCATGGCTTCTGTTTTCATTTTTCTAAGAGAGTATTATTGGAGAGCAGAAGTTATTCGTTCTGATGAAGTCCACTAGTGGAGAAAATTAGCCCTGGACTAGACACTGCTCTGGTCCCACCTAACCAAGCTTAAAGGAAGACCTGAAAGGAATAAAATGTTTACAATGAACTCAACTGCCTCCCATAAAAATGTTCAAAACTATGTAACCAAATGCAGAAATATCTGACACCACGTGAAATTCACAATGCCCAGCAACCAGTTACAAGTTAATAGACAAAGGATAAAAATTCAACCCATAATAAGGAGAAAAATCAGTCATGAAGAAGAGACCCAGAAGTGACCTCAAATACAGAATTAGTAGGCAAGAACATTCAAATAGTTGTTATATTATATTCCACATAGTCCTGAAGCTAGAGGAAAGATTAGACAAGCTAAGCAGGGACATAGTAAATACAAAAAAAAAAAAAAATCACACAAATTGAACTTCTAGAGATGAAAATTATGATTACACTGGAAGGGTTTGACAGCATACTGACTGCAGAAGAAAGGATTAGTGAACTTGAAGACGGCAATAGAAACAATCCAAAATGAACAGAGAGAAAAGACAAAATAAAATGAATAGAGCATCTGTGAGAACTTTGGTTGGTCATAGATACATGTAAGTCTGCTATTAGAATGTATCCTTTTTCTCTGATGCTTTTAAGAGTTCCTCTTTATGATATATTGTTGTAGTTTTCTTCCTGAGTCATGTGTTTGGGTTTTGTTGGGCTTCTTACCTGTGGGTTTACATTTATATCAGGTTTGGAAATGAAATTTTTCCTCCATTATTTTATCAGCTATCTTTTTCTGACCTCCTTTTCCCCATTATTTCCCATGACATGGATATTTGACCTCCAGAAGTGAGTAAATATAAGATTTTTTTTTTTATTGTTTAAACCCCTATGGAAGATGATTGACTATTTAATGCAAAATAATAACAGTAACTTGTTGGGTTTATACCTTATATAGAAATGCAATGTGTGATAGTGATAGCACAAAACCTGGGAGGGATGAAATTGAAATATACTATTGTAAAGTCCTTATAGTAAAAGTTTTTCAAAAGTTTATTTATTTTTGAGAGACAGAGACAGAGCACAAGTAGGGGAGGGGCAGAGAGAGAGAGGGAGGCACAGAAGCCAAAGCAGGCTCCAGGCTCTGAGCTGTCAGCACAGAGCCCGACCGCGGGGCTCGAACTCACGAACCACAAGATCGTGACCTGACCTGAAATTGACACTTAACTGACTGAGCCACCCAGGCACCCCTGTAAGCTCTTTATATTATACATAATGTGGTATAACAGCACTTAAAAGACTGCTTTAGGGTAAAGATGCATACTATAAAGCTTAAAGCAATTGCTTAAATAACAAAACAAAGCATTATAGCTAATCACTGAAGAAATAAGATGAAGTAGAATCATAAAATATACTCAATTATTCCCAAAGGAGGTAGAAAAAGAGGAAAGGGGGGAAAAAAAGGACAGATGGAACAAATAGAAAACAAAGAATAATATGAGCCTAAGCCTATTAATAATCTCATTAAATTTCAATGATTTACACATCAAATTAAAAGGCAGAGGTTGTCAGACTTGGTTAAAAACAAAAACAAAAACCAAAAAGCAAGACCCAACTTATATGGTGCATAAATAAAGTCAACCTTGGATATGAAGACGCAAATAGGTTAAACGTAAAAGGATGGGGGGAGAAAGTTCCATGCCAACAACTAATCAAAAGTTGGAGAAGCTAAATAACAAAGTATACTTCAGAGCAAAAATATTACAAGAGGCAGAAAGTTATGTCATAATGCTATAAGGCTTAAGTCATCACAAGACAAAAATCATAAACACTCATGCATTTAACCGAGCTTGAAAATACATGGATCAAAATCTGATTGAACTTGCAAGGAGAAATGGACCAATTCAGAGAGTTCAATAACCTGATAATTGATAGGGGAAAAAAAAGAAGTCAGTAATTTATAGAAGACTTGATCAACCAACTTGACCTAATTTACATTTATAGAACATTGCACTCAACAACAGCTGAATGTACATTCTTTTCAAGTGCATACAGTACACTTATCAAGCTAGATCATATTCTGGGCCAGCAGACAAGCTTCAGTAAATTTTAAAAGATTCAAGACATATAAAGTTTATCCTGTGACTACAGTGGTATTACATTAGAAATCAATAACAGAAAGGCACATGGAAAATCCTCAAATATTTGGAAAGCAAAGAACACATTTCTAAATAATCCTTGGGTCGGTGCAGTAACCAAAAAACAAATGAGAATGTACATTGAACTGAGGGAAAGTGAAATGCAATATATTGGGATTTGAGGGATGTTCCTAAAGCAGTACTTAAGAGGAAATTGGTAGCATTAAATTATTAATTATTAAATGATTAGCATCCTTAAATTGTAATGCTACAAATTCAGACCAGTGGGCTTGAATTCAAGCACAAGCTAGAGGAGGAAAATAACAAATTAAACCCCGTGTAAATAAAAGAAAGGAAACAAATATCAAAGTGAAAAATCAATTAAATAGGGGGGAAAAGGAGAAAATCAATGCAACCAAGAGCAATAAAGGATCAGTCATATTGCTAGACTTCTAGCCAAACTGATCAGGAAAAAAAGAGAGAAGACACAAATTTGCAGTCTCAGGAACAAGAGAGGCAACATCACTATAGAATCTATAGATATTAAAAGGATAATATGGAAATGTTATTAATGACTTTATGCCTATACATTGACAACTTCCATTTAATGGAAAAAAATACCTTGAAAGACACATATTACTAAAGTTCATTCGAGGAAAATCGATAATCTAAATAATGTTATGTCTGTTAAAGAAATTGAATTTGTAGGGGCTCTTGGGTGGCTCAGTAGGTTAAGTGTTCTACTTTGACTCAGGTCATGATCCCACGGTTCGTGAGTTCGAGCCCCACGTCGGGCTCTGTGCTGACAGCTCAGAGCCTGGAGCCTGGTTCGGATTCTGTGTCTCCCTCTCTCTCTGCCCCTCCCCTGCTTGCACTCTCTCTCTCAAAAATAAGTAAAAACATAAAAATATATATATTAAAAAAAAAGAAATTGAATTTGTAGTTAAAAATATTCCCACAGTGGAAGCACCTGGATGGCTCAGTTGGTTAAGCATCTGACTCTTGTTCAGCTCAGGTCATGATCTCATCGTTCATAGGTTCTAGCTCTGCATCAGGCTCTGCACTGACAACACAGAGCCTGCTTGGGGTTCTGTCTCCCTCTCTATCTGCCCCTCCTCTGCTCACTCTCTATCTCTCTCCCTCAAAAATAAATAATAAATATATATTTTTTAATTCCCATGATGAAAACTACTGGAGTGAATGGCTTTACTGGGGAATCCACCAAATGTTTAAAGAGGAAATAATACTAATTCTATGCACACTTTTCCAGAAAATATAAGAGAAGATAATGCTTCTCACCTCATTCTATGAGGCCATTTCTATGGTACCCAAACTGAGGATATTAGTAGCAAAAAAACACAAAAATAAACCTGCAGGCCGATAATTACCATAATATAAATGCAAAAATTTTTAGCAGTACTTTAACAAATGGAATTCAACAATATATAAAGAAGATAATACATCATATCCAACTGGTATTTATTTCAGGAAGGCAGGGTTGGTTAACATTTGCAAATGAATCAATGTAGTTCACCATATACACACAATAAAGAAGAAAAATCACTAAAAAAACAAAACCAAAAAACAAACCTATATGATCATCTCAATAGATACCAAAAAATGCATTTGACCAAATTCCACATCCATTCCTAATAAAATTTCCCAGCAAAGTAGGAATAGACATGATCCTCCTCCAATTAAGTAAGAGTATCTATGAAAATCCTTTAGCAAACGTCATACTTAATATCAAATGGCTGAACATTTTGTACTAAGATCAGAAATAAGCAAGGATGTCCATTCTCCCTACTCTTCAACATTGTACTGGAGATTCAGCTAGCGTAATAAGGCAAGAAAAAGAAATCACAAGCATCCAAATTGGAAAAGAAGAAGTAAAACTGTCTTTATTTGCAGACAACATGATCATCTGTGTCTAAAATCCTTTGGAACTTACAAAAAAGTAATTACAACTAATAAACAAGTTATGCAGGTTTGCAGGACACAAGATCAGTGTAGAAGTTAAATCGTGTTTCTAGAACTAATAATCAGAAAGGGGAGAAAAAATATAAGGTAACTTAAAAAAGATGAAAGAGGGATAAAGAAAGGCAAGATCTGTATACTAAAAACTATACATTGCTAAGAGAAATTAAAGGAGACCTAAATAAAGAGAGATATACCATATAGATGTATTATAAGACTCATATTGTTAAAATGTCAGTCTTGGGGCGCCTGGGTGGCGCAGTCAGTTAAGCGTCCGACTTCAGCCAGGTCACGATCTTGCGGTCCGCGTCGGGCTCTGGGCTGATGGCTCAGAGCCTGGAGCCTGTTTCCAATTCTGTGTCTCCCTCTCTCTCTGCCCCTCCCCCGTTCATGCTCTGTCTCTGTCTGTCCCAAAAATAAATAAACGTTGAAAAAAAAAATTTTTTTGTTAAAATGTCAGTCTTGCTCAGTTGATCCAGTGACTCAATACAATTCCGTCAATATCGCTGCAAACCTTTTTTGCAGGTTTTGACAGGCTGGTTCTGAAATTAACATGAAAATGAGAGATCTACAATACCCAAAACAACTGTGAAAAGAACAAAGTTGTAAAACTTATCATCTTGATTTCAAGACTTATTATAAAGCAACAATAATTGAGACAATGTGGAATTGGCATCCAGATAGACAAATAGATCAATGGAAAAGTATATGCAGTCAATTTATTTCTGATGAAGGTATACAAGTAATTCAGTGGAGAAATCAATACTCTTTCAGTGAACGGTGCTGAAACAATTGAATATTCACATGTAACTATAATCATATGAAAAGCTTTGACCCGTAGTCATACCATATAAAAAGTCTACTCAGGGGGCGCCTGGGTGGCGCAGTCGGTTAAGCGTCCGACTTCAGCCAGGTCACGATCTCGCGGTCTGTGAGTTCGAGCCCCGCGTCGGGCTCTGGGCTGATGGCTCAGAGCCTGGAGCCTGTTTCCGATTCTGTGTGTCCCTCTCTCTCTGCCCCTCCCCTGTTCATGCTCTGTCTCTCTCTGTCCCAAAAATAAATAAACGTTGAAAAAAAAAATTTTTTTTTAAAGTCTACTCAGAATGGGGTGCCTGGATGGTTCAATTGGTTGAGTGTCCAACTCCTGGTTTCAGCTCAGGTCATGATCTCTTGGTCTGCAAGTTTGAGCCCCACATAGGACTCTACACTGACAGTGCAGAGTCTGCTTGGGATTCTCTCTCTCCCTGTCTCTCTGCCTCTTCCCCGCTTTTGCACACGCACCCTCTCTCAATAAATAAATAAACTTAAAAAAAAAAAATGTTTTTTAAAGTACTCAAAATGGATCATAGACCTAAATGTAAAACTAAAGTGTACATTTAAAACCTGAAACTCTAACACTAGGAGAAAACCTTTATAACCTTAGATGGAACAAAGAATTTTTAGATACAAAACCAAAAGCATGATCCATAAAAGGAAGATTGATAAATTGGACATCTTCAAGATTAAGAATTTTCGTCTTCAAAAGACAAGCCACAGACTGGCAGAAAATAATTGTCAATTACATATTTGATAAAGGACTTGTATCCAGAATATATTTTTAAAAAGAACTCTCAAAACCTGTAGATGGCCATGTAGGAGGCTCCTGAACTCACTTTCTCCCATGGACACACAACATCGACAGCTGCACATGGAACATTTTCTCTGAAAGAAATCCAGAAACTAGCTAAGTGGCTCCAACACAATGAGGAAATGAGGAAAAAAAACCCACCTTGAAATGGGTGGAAAAGGCAGAGACACATGTCAATCTCACTAGAACCCAATCCCTGACATAGCAATCAATATACAAACGAGAGGGAACTCACCACCCTCAGCTCCTCCCTGAGTAATGAAAGGGTTTGTTTGACCCAACATCTAGCATTCCTATTTTTTAAGACTTCCACCTTGGGACCGGCTCCCAGAACTCCTGGCTCTGAAAAACAGTGGCTCTGAAAAACAATGGGGCTTGCATCCTTGAGACTATACCAAACAAAGAAACAGATTGTAGCAAACAAAGAAGCAGTTCTTTGGGCCTGGGAGGACTCGCTGTGGTTATCCCCCCAGGGTGCGGTGCAGAAGCCACAGATAGAAATGTCTCCCAGTCTTTCCCTTAAAGAGACCTGTTTGCAGCCTGAGGGTTAGGCTCCTAATTTAACATATATCTAGGAACTGACTGTGATCCTGCCCAAGACTGGGGAGGCTAGCAAGCATGTCTCTGCATTTTCCTTCTGTTAGTATCTCCCTGAAGGGGGAATGTGCATGGGTTTGGAGCCCTGACTTTAAATGCTACTACTTTTGAGTCACCCTTCCAGTCACTGTTCATCTTACTTAGGTCCTCCCCTTTGCGACACTGACAAGGTCTTGGCCCAACCCTCACTCTTAGGAACCAGCGACTTGGACAATCACAAGGGTTTGAGGGCCAACAAAGACCTAAGCCTGGACTTTCTGAGACGGTTCCTCTCCTGCATGAGACCATTCTGTGAAGGTTGGGAGAGGTGGCTGTTTTATCCAATGCACGGACACCAACACAGAGAGTCAAGGAAAATGAAAAGGAGTGTGTTCCAAACAAAAGAAGAAGTGAAAACCCCGGAAACAAACCTTAGTGAAACAAAGCTAAATGGTTCACCCATAAAGAGTTCAAATTAGCGGTCATAAAAACTCCACGGAAATACAAAAGATCATGAGACTATTATGGACACTTATTTGCAAACAAATCGGACAATCTAGAAGAAATGGATAAACTTCTAAAAACATACAACCTACCGGAGACTGAACCGGGAAGATGAACAGAAAATTTGAACAGAATCGCTAATAAGGAGATTGAATCGGTAATGAAAAATCTACCAACAAAGAAAATCCAGGACCGGTTGGCTTCATTTGTGAATTCTACCAAACATTCAAGGAAGCACGAATGCCAATCTTTCCAGAAAATTCTTCCAGAAAAAAGAAGAGAGGGAAACACTTACAAAGCCATGTTATGAGGCAGCATAACCCTGAAACCAAAACCAGGCAAAGACATTACAAGAAATGAAAACTACAGGTCAATATCCCTGATGAAAATAGATGCAAAAATTCTCAACAAAATGTTTGCAATCCAAATTCAACAATACCTCAAAAAGGCCATACACGATATCTAGAGGGATTTGTCCCAGGGATGCCAGGGTGTGTCAACATCTGAAAATCAATCGATGTGATACGCCACATTAACAAAATGGAGAACAAAAACCCTAGGATCATCTCAATAGATGCAGAAGAAGCTTTTAAAAAAATTCAACATCCATTCATTGGGGGCTTAGACGGTTAAGCATCCCTGGATTTTTAACTCAGGTCGTGACCTCACAGTTTGTGAGATCAAGCCCAGTGACAGGTTCTGTGCTGACAGCTTGGAGCCTGTTTGGGATTCTCTCTCTCTGCCCCTTCCCTGCTTGCACTCTTTCTCTCTCAAAATAAATAGACATTAAAAAAAAGAAAAAGAAATTGCATTTACAGCTGCATCATAAAGAATAAAACACCTACGAATAAATATAACTGAGGAATTAACAACTCTGTACGCTGAAAAGTGTAAGACATTGATCAAACACATTAAGACAAATACATGGAAAGAATTTCCATGGCCGTGGATTAGAAGAATTAACATTGTCCAAATGTCCATACTATTTAAAGCCACCTACAGAGTCAATGCAATCTCTATCAAAATTCCATGGCATTTTTCACAGAAATAGAAAAACAGTCTTAAAATTTGTAATGAACCACAAAAGACCCTAAATAACCAAAGCAATATGGAGAAAGAACAAAGCGAAAAGCATCACACTTTCTGATTTCAAACACTGTTACTGAGTTGTATAGTATTTAAAACAGTACAGTATTGGCACAAAAACAGACACGCAGATCAATGAAACAGAATCGAGAGCCCGGAAATAAACTCATGCACATGTGGTTAATTAATTTGTAACAAAGGGGCCAAGTGTATACAGTCAGGGAAAGATGACGTATACAGTTGGGAAAACTGGACAGCCACATGCAAAATAATGAAATTACACCACTATCTTACGCCATACACAAAAATCTCGAAGTAAGTTAAAGCCTTGAATGTAAGACCTAAAACCATAAATCTCATAGAAGAAAACACAGGGGGTAATCTCCTTGACATCTGTCTTAACAAGATTAGATTTTTTTGGATTTGACACCAAAGGCAAAAGTAACAAGAGAAAGAATAAATGATTGGGACTACACAAAACTAAAAAGCTTTGGCACAGCATCAGAAACCATCAAAAATATGAAAAGGTAACCTGTGGAATGGAAGAAAACATTTGCAAGTTATATATCTGATAAAGGATTAATATCTAAAATATAAAAATAACTCCTACAACTCAGTAGCAACAAGAAAGAAAAAAAGAAAGAAAGAAAGAAAGAAAGAGAAGAAGGAAGGAAGGAAGGAAGGAAGGAAGGAAGAAAGAAAGAAAGAAAGAAAGAAAGAAAGAAAGAAAGAAAGAAAAAAGAAGAAAAAGAAATCTGGTTGGAAAATGCACAGAAGAAATGAGTAGACCCTTTTCCCAAAGAGGACAGCATCACTAATCATTAGGGAAATGCAGATCAAAACCACAATGTTAGAATTCTAACCACCTGTTAGAATTGCCGTCATTAAAGAGACAAAAGATGACAAGTGTTGGCAAGGATATGAACAAAAGAGAACCCTTGTGCACTATTAGAGGGAATGTGTACAGCTATTTTGGAAGAGTATATAAGTTACCAAAAAAATTAAAAATAGAGCCTTTGATCCACACCAATTCTACTTCTTGTGTGTATCTGAAGGATAATCACTATCTCAGATAGATATCTGCAACCCCCCCCCCCCAACAGCACTTTTTACAGTAGCCAAGACTTGGAAACGACTTCAGTATCCACTGATGGATGAGTGGTTAAAGAAAATGTGAGATAGATAGGTAGGTAGGCAGGTAGGTGGATATACATCTATATGTATACTGTTTTCCATAGTAGCTGTGCCCCTTTACATCCCCTCCAATAGTGTACAAGGGTTCTCTCTCTCTCTTTTCTAATGTTTACTTATTTCTGAGAGAGAGAGAGCATGAGTGGGAGAGGGACAGAGAGAGACACACACACACACACAGAATCTGAAGCAGGCTCCAGGCTCTGAGCTGTCAGCACAGAGCCCGACGTGGGGCTCAAACCCACGGACCACGAGATCATGACCTGAACCGAAGATGAACGCTTAACTGACTGAGCCACCCATGTGCCCCACAAGGGTTCTTTTTTTGTCCATATCCTCACCAACACTTGTCATCTCTTGTCTTTTAAATGATGTTTATTCTAACAGGTGTTAGATAGCATTTCATTGTGGGTTTTTTTTTTAATTTTTTAAGTTTATTTATTTTGTGAGAGAAAGAGTGTAAGCAGGGAAGGGACAGAGACAGGGAGAAAGAGAGAGAATCCCAAGCAGGCTCCTCACTGCCAGCTCAAAACCAGACGTGGGGCTCTAACTCATGAAACTGTGAGAAAATGACCAGAGCTGAATCCAAGAGTCAGATGCTTAACCAACTGAGCCACCCAGGTGCCCCATCATTGTGGTTTTGGTTTGTATTTCCCTAATGATTAGTGATGTTGCCCTCCTTGGAAAAAGGAGGCACAGTTTCCAACCAGATTTCTTTTTCCTCTCTCCCTCTCCCTCCCTCTCTCTCTCTCTCTCTCTCTCTCTCTCTTTTGTTGTTGCTATTGAGATAGGTATCTATCTATTTATGAATATTATTCCACTGTAAAAAAAAGAAAGAAATTTTTGACAACGTGAATGGACCTTGGGGGCATTATGCTAAGTGAAATGAGTCAGAGAGAGTAAGATAAATACTGCATGATCTCACTAATCTGTAGAATCTAAAAAATCAAACTCACAGAAACAGATCAGATTGGTGGTTGTGAGAGGCATGGGGGTGGAAGAAATGGGTGAAGGTGGTCAGAAGGTACAAACCTCCAGTTATAAAATAAATTCTGGGGATGTAATTGTATACCTTAACCTTATACAATGTTACATGTTGACAGTAACATAATAAAACCAGGACGAAAAAACTATCAAAACAATAATAAGAAAATAAGCAACCCAGTTTTAAAAGGCTTGAATTGGACAAAATATGTGGACAGAAACACTGCCAAAGAACGTAAAGTATGTCATATAAGCATCTGAAAGGATACTGAACATCATTAGTAGGAAAATAAATGTTGAAACCACAATGAGATACCATATACCTAGTACAATGGCTAAAATTAAAAATTCCCATCATACCAAGTGTTGGTGAGGATGTGAATTCCACAGCTGGAATCCCCATACAATGACAATAGGGATATAAAATGATACAACCTCTTTGGAGAGCAGTTTGGCACGAGAAAGTTACGTAGACACCTCCCTCCCATATGACTTGGGCACTCCAATCCTTGGTATTTAGTCAAGAAAAATAAAAGCATATGTCCATACCAAGACTTTCATACAAATATTCATAGCAGCTTTATTTGTAAGAGGCTAAAAGTGGAAACAGTTTAAATTCTGTCAACCGGTAAATGAATTCAAATATTGTGTTATATCTATATAATAGACTACTACCCATCAGTTAAAAGGCATGAGCAAATATACTGCTACAATAGGGACGAATCTAAAAATAATACATACTGATAGAAGCCAAACAAAACCAGAAATGTCGTACTATGTGATTCCATTTATATGAAATCCTGGAAAATTCAAGCTAATCTATAGTGACAGAAAGGAGATCAGAGGTTGCTTGGTATGTGGCTGTGGGCTGAGTAGGAGGAAGGGATTACAGAGAGGCACGTGGCAACTTTTGGGGGCACAGAAACTTGACTGTGGCGATGGTTTTACGGATAGATATGTATTTATGTCAAAACTTACCGGGGCGCCTGGGTGGCGCCGTCAGTTAAGCGTCCGACTTCAGCCAGGTCACGATCTCGCGGTCCGGGAGTTCGAGCCCCGCATCGGGCTCTGGGCTGATGGCTCAGAGCCTGGAGCCTGTTTCCGATTCTGTGTCTCCCTCTCTCTCTGCCCCTCGCCCGTTCATGCTCTGTCTCTCTCTGTCCCGAAAATAAATAAACGTTGAAAAAAAAAATGTTTAAAAAAAAAAGCTTACCAAATTATGCATTCTAAATATGTTCAACTTACTGTATATTAATTATACTGAATAAAACTATTTGAAAAAAGAGTAGGGAGGGGCAAAAACCACTAGGGAATAGCATAGAGCAGGGAAAGTTCTTGAATTCTCTAATTTTGTTTTGTTTTCCCCTATCCCTTGCAGCTGTGCTCATTTGATTTCCTTTAAAAGACTAGGGTTGGGGCACCTGACTGGCTCAGATGGAAGAACATGCAACGCTTGATCTTGGGGTCCTGAGTTCGAGCCCCATGTTGGGTCTAGAGATTTTTTTTTTTTTTAGTTTTTTTTTTCAACGTTTATTTATTTTGGGGACAGAGAGAGACAGAGCATGAACGGGCGAGGGGCAGAGAGAGAGGGAGACACAGAATCGGAAACAGGCTCCAGGCTCTGAGCCATCAGCCCAGAGCCCGACGCGGGGCTCGAACTCCCGGACCGGAAGATCGTGACCTGGCTGAAGTCGGACGCTTAACCCACTGCGCCACCCAGGCGCCCCTAGAGATTTTTTTTTAAAAAAAGAAAAAGGGGGGAAAAAGACTAGGAGCTATATTAAGGGAATTAAAAAGTACATAATGACTAAATGCTAATGTGATTGTAGTAAAACTATTAAATTCACACTTTACAGGTAGCTATGTAAATTGGTATGGCACCTTTGGAAAACCAAATGGCGATGCATTCCAAGAACCATTTAAGGATGTTTATATCCTTTAATCCACTAATTCCACTTCCAGAAATTGATACTAAAGAAATACCATTTTATTTTATCTTATCTTATTTTAAGTTTATTTATTTTGAGAGAGAGAGTGTGCGCACTCGGGAGCAGGGGAGGGGCGGAGAGAGAGGGAGACCGAGGATCCCAAGCAGGACCTGCACCGTCATTACCGAGGCCAACATACCGCTGGATCCCACGAACTGTGTGATCGTGACCTGAGCCGAAATCAAGAGTCAGACGTTTAACCGACTGAACCACCCAGGCCCCCCAAATGACGATTTTGGTTTTTTTAAATACAGTATTTATTGTCAAATTGGTTTCCAGGCAACACCCAGCGCTCATCCCAACAGGTGCCCTCCTCCATGCCCATCACCCACCTTCCCCAACAGTTTTGCTTTTTTTTTAAAGACATAAACTTATTTTCTGGAGAGGCAGAAAATAAAATTTAGAAAGCTTTAAAACGCATGAAGAAAGCTGAATCATAAGATAGAGGATGAGAAAGCTGAAAAGCAACCCGATTTCCACTGCAGGACCCCCACACGAGTATAAATTGCTAACAGCAGGCTCCCAGAACTTGGGCTGCCCACGCGAGAGAGGAGTCTCCCCTGGGGAATCTGATTAGCCCAGGAGAAAACCTAAAAATAACCATACAGAGAGGATGGGACAGCAAGTCAGACTTCATTCTTATATATGAGCACACTGTCCAGGATCGTCAATCATTTGGGGGAAAACATCCAAATGATAGGAGAACAGAAAGTGAAGGAGAGAGAAAGAATCAAAGAAATAATTCAAGAAACTTTTCCTAAGAGAAGAATATGAGTTTCTGGATTGAAAAGGCCCCCTGAGCATCTTGCACGACGGATGAAAATAGACTGTCCGTAAGGCACATAATTCTAAAACTTAGGGCACAAAGGAAACATCTCACAAGCATCCGTAAAGAAGAAGAAATTGCTTGCATGCAAATAATCAGTTCCTCAGGGCACTACCCTTACTTCAAATTCTTAGCAGCCACTATGCTTATTTCACATGGTCAATATCACATTGGACGGCACAAAGACTATTTCTATCATTGCAGAACCTTCTAGAAGACAGCGCTGCTCCAAGTACCCCTGCCCCTGATTCATAGTGAGACTTGATTTTGATGAAGTTGTATTTCATATGTACTTTCCCGTTGGCCACCTTTGCCAGATTAATTTTGTTTTGTTGTTTTGTTGTACAATGAATACATACTTTCTTTTCAAGGTGTGCGTGTTATCAACATCCTTGTCTTTATTTTGTTTTACAGTTGTTTTTTCAGCAATGATATTTGAGACTATTACAAATCAAGATCTGCCTGTGATCAAGTGTGTTTTAATCAATCATAAGAACAATGATTCATCACTGGGGATATCATCATCGTATCCCATGGTAAAGTAATGTTAAAATTCTAACTTTAGCTATTTTCTCTAGAGACCATACTTTGTAAGCTGTTGAGGCCTACCATGGCCATATGGATTTTTCTTTCTGTGTTTGGAAGTATATTATGTACTCATATGCACTCCATTCCATCCAGATCACGTTCTCTCGGGTTTGAATTCAGGAAAGACCCCAATGCTGAGCATGAATAAGTAACAGAAATTACCCTTTCTCCTTGAAGAGAACCCAAGCTTCTCCCTCAAACCTGAGCCCCTAATTTCCAACTGCCTCCTGGTTATGGTTAAAATGGGTTTTCCATTTGCTCATTAAAATCTACCTATCTATTTTATTTCATCTCTACTTCCCCAAACCTGCTCCTATGCTTGTATTAACTGATTTCTGTTTCTGGCCCTGTGTAGTTCCCAGGCTTGAAAGGTCAGCATCGTTTTGGGCTGCTTCCTCTCCCTTACCTTCACATTCGGTCAGTTACCAAGTCTTGTCAATTTTCTTGCTTTGCTAGCTCTCACTTAATCTCCTCCTGTTCTCTGGTCCCACAGCTACTTCCAGAATTCAAGCCCTCAGTATCTCCCCCATAATCCCAATGATATCGTAAGGGACTTCTTCCTTCTAGAGTTCATCTCAGACAGGGCTGCCAGACTGTTCTTTCTGAGGCACAGCTACATCCTTCACTGCCTGGCTTGGACCCTTCAGTGACTTCCCATTAAGCTGACATGAGATTGCTCTATTATCCGACTCTGGCTCCGTCGGGTTCCACCTTTGTTCTTCATCACCCTTCTCCAAGCAGTTCGTGTAACAGCTTAGGTATTTACTCAGAGGAAGGAAGCTTAAATAACAGAGGACTGAAAGTATTTCAAAATATTAGAAACATACGGCAAAAAGGGAGCATACCTTAGCCGATTCCGTGAACATTTTCAGTGAAGGATTCATGCCGATGGGTAGTCACTGCTTTCTTTTACGTGGGTGTAATACCTAAACACATAACACGACGCCCTGAACTTCACTCCCCACCCCCCTAAAATCAGACATAGCAAAAATATTCTCAAATTTTAAAAATAGTGTGAATTTTATAAGAATATAAAACTTCTGGGGGCACCTGGGTGGCTCAGTCGGTTAAGCGTCTGACTTCGGCTCAGGTCCCGATCTCATGGCTTGTGAGTTCGAGCCCGGCGTCAGGCTCTGGGCTGATAGCTCAGAGCCTGGAGCCTGCTTCAGATTCTGTGTCTCCCTCTCTCTCTGACCCCCCCCCCCCCCCGTTCATGCTCTGTCTCTGTCTCAAAAATAAACAAACATTAAAAATAAATAAATAAATAAATAAATAAATAAATAAATAAATAAATAAAACTTCTGATTTAAAACCTGATTTTTTATGTCAGATTTTTAACAGAAATTGGCATCATAACATATTGCTTATTAATAATGACACTTTGCATACACAGGATTTCCGTGTGGACAAAAAAATGTTAATATTATTTGCCATGATGTTTTAAACTTTTATTGTCTTTTCAACTTAAGAAAATAGCTGCTTACGTTTCAGTGTTTTCTTATAAAATACAGTCTTCAAAAAAAGCTAATAATTGGCCTTGGTTCCTAGTATTAAGTCCTGCATTATTTTTTTCATGCAGTATAAATTGTATGCTTATGCAATATTCAGGATTGGATTAAGACCTCATAGCTCTCAAACAGCATTTCACAGACAATCCTGCAAATCCTAGATGCTGCAAAGATGTCTGCACAGCTTTTACCTCCTTGAAGCTGAAGCTGCTCTTTTTGGGTATTTTCCTACTTTAACGTGAAGTGGATTATTAGGGTGGCAGCGTTCTTGAAAATAATGGTTTAGATTTCATCCACAGTTCACACTGCTCAGATGAGACATCTTTCTTTCTTTGTTTCTTTCTTTTAAAGTTTATTTATTTTTGAGAGAGAGAGAGAGTGACAGAGCGTGAGCAGGGGAGGGGCAGAGAGAGAGGGAGACGCAGAACCCGCAGCAGGCTCCAGGCTCCGAGCCATCAGCACAGAGCCCGATGCGGGCCTCGAACTCACAAGCCATGAGATCATGACCTGAGCCGAAGTCAGGGGCTTAACCGACCGTGCCACCCAGGTGCCCCAGATGAGACATCTTTCTGGGAATCTTGTAGTTCGGGTGCGTTCTGAATAACCAAGCACTCTAGTAGACAAAACGTGCCAATGTAACTCGAATAAATAGGCAGCTACATCCTTAGCTGTGTTACCAATATATCCTAGAACCAAAGTAAGATGATTTTACTGTTCCCACAACCCACTTAATTGTTTAAAGTCATCATTTATCATTTCTGTTTGAAGATGAATGTGGTGTGGGTGCTGGGTTTCTCCACTGCAGAGTTACTGTTTGTTTTCTTTGTAATTAACAAGTATCTGGGGGAAGATGGAAATATCCGGTTTCTCCTCCAATTTTCACCTACTGATTTTAGCACCCGTTGGGGATCTTGCCACAACAGTTTTACTGTGATGTTTGCCTAAGGGTGATTTTCTTTTCCCCCCATTCCCTCTACATTTACACAGTGAAATTCTGTGAAGAAGAGCTATCTCTTCTTTCTATTCAATTTATTCATATCAATATGGACTCAGAGATATTTATTTGATTCTATGAGTTATGACCTGAGACTGTCACTTTTATTATGGTATTCAGATTTGTCCCACTTAGGCCATTGGGAGCCACTTCATATAGACTTCTGTGTCATTTCAACACATTCCCTTGTTTTCTCAAGCACTTCCTTACTTTCCAGGGCTGCAGGACAGTTCAGCCCTGGAATTAGCCAAAAACACTGGAGGATGGTGTTTAGAAACCAAGGTCTGAGAGTCGGGTGTGCTCATTGCTATTGGGACGTCATTGCCTCTAGGCAATGTATGTACTTACACTACTCCTCCCCCGCCCACACACACTCTATTTATCTCTCTATCATCTCTGCATCTATCTATTTACCTATCTATGTATATACCACCAGAAATCATGCTGATAGCTCTGCTTTCAATTCAGCTTTCAATTCAGCAAAGGGTTTATTCAGCAAAGGCTTTTCTTCTTTCCAATTTTGTACTTCGTTCTTCGATAGTAAGAAACCTGGTTCTAATTATCTATAATAAATGACTTATGTAAACCTAGTATATAGGTAACCTGATTTCAGAATTGCTAACCCACGCCCCAGTGAGACACAGAATTACTAACTAGAATACAGCCTTTGTGTACAATTCTTTTTGTCTTTAACTTTATAGTATCCAACATAATATTTTTCTTTTCTTTAAGTTTATTTATTTATCTTTGAGAGAGAGGAAGAGAGAGAGGGGGCACGAGGGAGTGCAGGGCACAGAGATAAGAGACAGAGAATCCCAAGCAGGCTCCACACTGTCAGTGCAGAGCCTGATATGGGACTTGAACTCATGAACCACGAGATCATGACCTGAGCTGAAATCAAGAGTAGGACACTTTACCGACTGAGCCACCGAGGTGTCCCAAGCACACAGAGTTGTATTAGCTATTGCCAGATGCTCCCCAGAAGGGTTGTACCAGCGTGCATTCCTCCAGAAATGTATAGAATAGCTGCTTCCTCCCAACCTCACCAACAAAACGTGTGGTCATACTTCAAAATTTTTGGCAGATTGACAGATAAGTAGTATCTCAGTGTTGTTGTTGTTGTTGTTAAGTTTATTTATTTATTTTCAGAGAGAGAATGTGAGCAGGGGAGGGGCAGAGAGCGAGCGAGAGAGAAAGAATCCCGAGCAGACTCTGTACTGGCAGCACGGAGCCTGACATGGGGCTCGAACTTAAGAACCGCGAGATCATGAGCTGAGCTGAAACCAAGAGTCGGACGCTTAACCAATTGAACCACCCAGGCGCCCCTCAGTGTTGTTTTAATTTATATTTTCTAATTATAATTGAGTTTGAACATTTTTTTCATATGTTCAAGGGCAAGTCTTTATATCTGTCTTTGGTGAACTGTCTCTTCAGTTCTTTCTCCCATTTTTCCTTTGTGTTTTGGTCCTGCATCCCTCATTGTCAAAAAAATTCTTTATAAATTAGGGGGATTTATTTGTAGTCTGTGTTGCAAATATTTTCTTCCAGCACGTCAGGTTTTTTTTATTTTGTTTTGTTTTGTTTTTACTTTATTCTGTGCCTGTCTTTTAAGACCCAGCTCGAAAATAAATAAAACATTAAAAAAAATTTTTTTAAGGGGGGCCTGGGTGGCTTAGTCAGTTAAACGTCTGACTACCGCTCAGGCCATGATCTCATTGTTTGTGAGTTTGAGCCCCACGTCAAGCTCCGGGCCATGGAGCCTGCTTTGGATTCTGTGTCTCCCTCTCTTTCCCTGCCCCTCCCCTGCACGCACTCTCTCTCTCTTTCTCTCTCTCTCTCTCTCTCAAAAAATAAAAAAAATATTAAAAAAAAAAAAGACCCAGCTCAATTTCTGGATTTCAGTGAAGCATCCCCACCACCCCCATCCCAGCTTGGAAGTTACCTGTCTCTTCTCCAAAGTTCCAGAGCACTCAAATTTACCTTTCTTTCTTTTTTTTTTTTTTTTAAGATTTTTTGTTAATGTTTATTTTTGAGAGAGAGAGAACAGAGTGCGAGCAGGGGAGGGGCAGAGAGAGAGGGAGACCCAGAATCTGAAGCAGGCTCCAGGCTCTGAACTGTCAGCATAGAGCCTGACACGGGGCTCAAACCCACGAACCTGGAGATCATGACCTGAGCCAAAGTCGGATGCCCAACTGACTGAGCCACCCAAGTGCCCCTCAAATTTCCCTTTCAAAGTAGTAGGTATCCTTTTTTTTTTTTATGTTTATTTCTTTTTGAGAGGCAGAGAGAGATGGAGTGCAAGTGGGTGGAGGGACCGGGAGAGAGGGAGGCATAGAATCCCAAGCAGGCTCCAGACTCTGAGCTGTCAGCACAGAGCCCGACGCGGGGCTCGAACCCACGAACCGCGAGATCATGACCTGAGCTGAAGTCAGATGCTTATCCGACTGAGCCACCCAGGCGCTCCCATCAAAGTAGTTGGTGTCTTTTCATGGGGCACATTATATTTCACCTGGTGTTTTAGTTATTCCTTCCTACTAGACTTGAAACCCTTTAAGGACAAGATCAATGTCTTTTCTTCCTAGTCCCATAGTGCCCAGTAGATGGTCTAGCACTTATCAGATATTGAGTACATGAACTTACCCGTTACTTGCTGAATAAATGAATACAGAAAGCCAGAAGTATGGCTTGTGATCAGTAGCAGAAGACCTACCTACCCTGCTCTTCACCTGAAAAAGCTTGTGTGTGTGTGTGTGTGTGTGTGTGTGTGTGTGTGTGTGTGTGTCTGCATGTACATGTGTGCATGGGCGTGCTGTGCTGGGTGTTAGGAGAGTGACAGGTGAAGGGTCCCGAGACAGAAGTTGCTATCACACCTTCCTCTCAACATAACCTCAGTTACTTAAAGCCGCCAAGAAGTATGGTGGTGGCAGTGAGCCAAGGTGGGGGGTGGAGGGGTGGGAATCGGCCCAGAAAATATTTTGAAGTTTTTAAGTTCCTTCTAACACAGGTACCAATTTGCCATTGCCATGTAGATTCTTATTGACATACCAATAATCACAAACACAGTTACCCGCCTATTACGAATTTTGTGACTATTGTTTGTATATTAGTTTGCTAGAGCGGCCTAGAAGTGTGAAATCGAGACGTCCTCAGGGTTGGTCCCTTCTGAAGGCTCTGTTCCAGGCCTTTCTCCCTGACCCGTAGAGCTCTATCTTCATTTTCTTTTCTTTTCTTTTTTTTAAGTTTATTGATTTGAGAGAGAGAGAGAGCAGGGGAGGGGCAGAGAAAGGGAGAGAGAGAATCCCAAGCAGGCTCCGAACACAGGGCTCGAACTCATGAACTGTGAGATCATGCCCCGAGCCAGAATCAAGAGTGGGACGCTACCTACTGAGCCCCCCACGTGCCCCACTATCTGTCGCTTTCACATGGCGTGCTTCCGGGTGCGTGTTTCCTTTAAATTGCCCCTTCCTGTCAGCACGCCAGGCACACTGGATTAGAGCCCATCCAAATGGCCTCGTTTTAACTCGATCACCTGTGGAAAGGCCTTATTTTGGATAAGGTCACATTCTGAAGCAGTGGGGCTTAAGATTCAACATATGAATTTTAGGGGGACACAATTCAACTCCCAACTGTGTCAAATATATGAGAAATGCAGCCTAAAGTTACCTATCTTTTCTATAGAGAATTGTGAATAATAGGATTTTCGGTCAGTGACATGTTCTCCGGTGTCGACCTCCTTGATAAAGGTCCCAGTCAGGGGCGCCCGGGTGGCTCAGTCGCTTAAGCCTCAGACTTCAGCTCAGGTCCTGATCTCGCAGTCCCTGAGTTCAGGCCCCGCCTCGGGCTCCGTGCTGACAGCTCCGAGCCTGGAGCCTGCTTTGGAGTCTGTGTCTCCCTCTCTCTCTCTCTCACTCTGCCCCCCACCCCCGCTCGTGCTCTGTCTTTCTCTTTCTCTTTCTCAAAAAGAAATAAAAACATTAAAGAAAAAAGAAAGGTTCCAGCCAAGAAGAGGATGCATCAAACGTGCCCTTGTAGTCAATTCACGTTGTTTCCACTCAGGCATCAGAACCCGCAGAAGACCTTGGGTGTGCCTTGAAACCCGAGAGCACAGAGGTGGTTTATGGAGCGGCCACTGTGGAAGTGGACATATCTGCATCCATCACACTGCAAGTCCTGGTCAACACCCCAGGGAACATTTCCTGTCTCTGGGTCTTTAAGCACAGCTCGCTGAATTGCCAGCCACACTTTGATTTACAAAACAGGTAACTGGGCTGGGGGGGGGGAGGGGGAGGGGGAGAGGGAGGGGGCGGAGAGAGGGCAGTTTGGGGAATGTGGCCCCACAAGGATTTTTGGAGGAAAACATCCTGGCCGCAGAATGTGGTTCGTACAGTGTTTCTTTTCAAATTTCTATCCATATCCATTATAACTCTTTATCTCCAGAGAAATGCTGAACTAAAAATACAGTTAGGACATGAATACCTGGCATTAAATAGCTGTCAGACCTATAGGATGTACCACACAGAAAGTGAGTTCTAATGTTAACTATGACCTTGAGTGAGTGAGTACCCGTGTTGGGTCACCAGTTGTAACAAATATACCACACCTATGCAAGATGTTAATAATAGTGAAAACTGCGTGGGGAGGACATAAGTGGGATCTCTCTGTACTCTCCGCTCAATTTTTCTGTAAATCTAGATTTACTCTAAAAAAAAAAGCCGGTTAACTTAAAAAATGACATATAGATACACAGATATAGTTAGGGCTTAAGAAGGCAGTGAATGGCTGGAAACACGTACAACAAATAGGGGAAGACTATTTGGGATTTTTAGGATGTCTTAGTTTTTTAATCGGATCTTGTCTGAGAGGTAAAATGTTAGAAACTTTTCGCTCTCCTTAAAGTAGTCAGAAGCTGCTTTTTGGGGAATGCTCGGGGAAAGAACATTTGGTTTTAATCTGTTTTGTTTCATAGTCTGATGAGCAGAATTGCAACGATGGGCGACAGTCACAAAGTGTCTTAGTAAGAAATGGATCCGTGTGCGAGGGATATTGGTCTCATGATCTAGAAAAAGACACCTCAGCCAAGAATTGTGATGTAATGGCCAAGTTTGTATCTAACTCTGCCGATTGCTGCCCTCTGCTGTCCCAGCCCCCGTGGATGATCCCAGACAGGGGCAGGAAGAAAGCGGCACAAGCCATTTAAATGCCCACTTAATAATTCTAAAGCTGCTTTCCTCTAGTTCTTGGGGGTGTTCTGGGATCCCATGGTGTAGAGGAGGCACTGTGTTTCCAGCAACAGTGCAGGAAGTGGTACCTACATGATCCCCAGGGGGTAACCTGCCTGCCTGACGTATGGGGGGATGTATCTGTGACCGATTCGTACCAACTTGTTTTGCATTTGTTCCTTTAAGGTCAAACAAACTCATAAGTAATTTTCAGGACGGTAGCTATAATTCTGAAGTTTGGTTCTAAGTCTTGGAGCACATTCATTTTCCTTTCCTCTTTTGAGGCCGTATTACTCACTTCTGTTTTTTGGTTACTTGTATCTTGCGGTTAAACCAAAGCCCTCTTTTAAGGCAGAATTTTGGCTTCAAGAAATGTTCTGGTAACCTTAAAATGTTATGCCACAACAGTTCTCACTGGATTGAGACCAAAACGCAAAGTAAAAATGTAGGGTTTTGTTTGTTGTGTTTTTGTTTTCAGCTCATGAGAGGTTGCCTTTTTCGATTTTAGGACAGACGGTCCCATTTGTTAGCCAAGGTCATGGGTCTGATGTGGATTAACTAACTTAGTACCAGAACTATTTAACAGCTTTTCCGTGGTACAGAATTACAGAAGCGTGTCTCTGGACTCAGGGCCAGAAAGCGTGAACACCTAGGCTTTGATAACTTTCTTACAGTTTTGTGGGTTACGGACAAGAGCTCACAAATGACACCAGGAGACTGAATGGTTCAGAGAAGGAAAACACAGTGCCAAAATACCTGCAGACTCCAACCAATCGTGGATCCTACGAATTTACTGTCCTTATGAACGCAAGCACACGTATTCTTGAGCCGTGCGGCTTGGAGCTCTGGGGAAGGGCGGCTTGGAGCTCTGGGGAAGGGCGTCTCTGATATCATGTGCATTTGGATTTCCTGGGGAGCTTGTTAAAATGCAGATTCTGATTCAGTAGGCCTTGAGAGTCTGCATATCTGTCAACTCCCAGCTGCAGCTAACACAGTTGGAGGGAGACCAGCGTTGAGTAGTACGGGTCGGGTCGAAAGGTCAGAAAGTGCAAATTTAAACCCAGCATTACTCAACAAACTACTAGAGGATATTTTAAGCTTTAATGAGAATGGGTATTACCACACAACACATCGGAAGTTGTTTCCTTGAAGAGAAGGCTCCCCAGCCAAACTGATCTTTACCAAGGATCCAAAAAGTTAAAAAGCACAAACGCTGAGACCTCTGTATCCTTACGTTATCTGTGATTCCCTCCTTCCCATAAGATAGCGCCTTGTCTTAGATTTCACTTGAACTTGATCATCTAGAGCAAGACACATGCAAAACATTGTTTCTTATCTCTGTGCGTCTTGCCTGTACGGTAATCTGGGCCTGCAAATGGGAAACTGAGACTGGCGGCCAGGTGACTGGGCAATGTAACTGTGGAGGGTGGCTTGCCATTGGAGGGAATAGCCCGTTATTGCTGATGGGAGTGTCCCCCCCCCAAGCCTGTGTGCATTTGGGGACGGGAGTTTTCCCTCCAAGAGGCTGGAGAAGCCTGAAGTGAAGGCGCTAGAATGGAGGTCACTCACTCTGAAGGGAGGGACTGAACCAAAGTCAAAGTCAAACTCACAAGGCTCAGGCTGCGTGAGAAGCTGTGTTCTCCGAGTAGCCTGCCCCCTGTGCCACCGTCGGAGATGGAATGGGAGAGCCACCAGGCCGCCTTCTGACTCAGTATGAAATGTTACATTTTAGTTTCACACGTTTTCCAAAATAACTAGTTCTCTTTCTTGTGTGTGTGTGTGTGTGTGTTTTCAGAGGGGTTGTTTCCATGGTCATTTTGAAAATGACAGAAACCCAAGCTGGAGAATACCTACTTTTCATTCAGAGTGAAGCTACCAATTATACAATATTGTTTACAGTGAGTATAAGAAGTAAGTGCCCGTTGCTACTCGGTATTCACGACATTCTGAAGGGATGGTGTAGAGCCCATGAGGTTTTTGCCAGCTGCTCGGGACACAGCATTCAGGTTTCCCTCGATATGTAGCTGAAATGACTGCACCCACTCCGACCATCCACATAACCCGTTGAGACCCTCTGACAGACCCGTCCGCGTGCTATCAGAATGAGCACTCTTCAAAACCCAGGACACTATGGGGCACCTGCGTGGCTCAGTCGGTTGAGCGTCCGACTTCAGCCTGGTCACGATCTCGCGGTCCGTGGGTTCGAGCCCCGCGTCGGGCTCTGGGCTGATGGCTCGGAGCCTGGAGCCTGTTTCCGATTCTGTGTCTCCCTCTCTCTCTGCCCCTCCCCCGTTCATGCTCTGTCTCTCTCTGTCCCAAAAATTAAAAAAAATTAAAAAAAAAAAAAAAACGTTGAAAAAAAAAAACCCAGGACACTATGGGGCACCTGCGTGGCTCAGTCGGTTGAGCGCCCGACTTCGGCTCAGCTCATGATCTCGTGGTCCGTGGGTTCGAGCCCCGCGTCGGGCTCTGTGCGGACAGCTCGGAGCCTGGAGCCTGCTTCCGATTCTGTGTCTCCCTCTCTCTCTCTGACCCTCCCCCGTTCATGCTCTGTCTCCCTCTGTCTCAAAAATAAATAAAAATTAAAAAAAAAAAAACCCAGGACACTCTCTATTTGGCTTTCCCCCCACTGATTTTTTTCAGTGATCAATGACTGACAGGGAAGAAACGGGAAACATTTCAACCTTGACCTTGGAGTCAGAAGTCCTGGGTTCTTATTCTGGGTCTGTCACTGCCACCTTTGGTGGGTCACTTAATCTCTCTGAACCTCAAATTTCTTATCTGTAAAACGGAGATAAAAATGCACACCTCAAAAAAAAAAAGAAAGAAAGAAAATGCACACCTCACAGGATTGTAGGATCTTAGCAGCATCCAAGAGAGCTCCCTGAGATGTTGGAAAGGTCTGTGTCTGCTCTAACAACGTAGTCACTGGCCACGTGGGGCTGTTGAACACTTGAAATGTGGCCAGTGTGACTGGGGACCAAGGTCTTAACGGCACTTGAATAACCACATGAAGTTAGTGGCTACTGTATTTATACAAATGCTAGATCACTACGCAAACCGCCAGGAACAATCCAAATGTTCTTACGGAGGCGACTGTGTGGTTGGCAATCACCACCTGCATGGCTTTCTGGCTTCTTGTTTCTCCCAATTACACATGGGCCTAGTGATTGCAAAGAAAAAAATCTTTTTTTAACATTTATTCATTTATGAGAGACAGAGAGCACAAGCAGGATAGGGGCAGAGGGAGAGGGAGACACAGAATCCGAAGCAGGCTCCAGGCTCCAAGCCATCCGCACAGAGCCCGACGTGGGGCTCGAACTCACAAGCTGTGAGATCATGACCTGAGCCGAAGTCGGATGCTTAACTGACTGAGCCACCCCAGCACCCCGAGAGAGAGAGAGAGTGAGAGAGAGAGAGAGAGAGAGAGAGAGAGAATCCCAAGCAGGCTCCACACTCAGTGAGCCCCTGGGCTCCATCCCATGACCCTGGGATTGTGACTTGAGCCAAAATCAAGAGCCAGAGTCAACCTGCTTAGCCACCCAGGAGCCCCTAGGGTACCTTCTTTTCATCTATTATTTACAGTGTAAAAATAGGACAGCAGCTACCCAAGTTCATTGTAATGTGCTTTCAGCATCCTGTTGGGTGGTGAGGTTCAAAAAAACAAACAAAAAAAAACCTGGTAGAGGAGGATTTGGCAACAGTGTGAAAAAGAGGAAAGGGTCTAGCGAACCACAGGTTTAGCAGTAACCAGCAAGTAAGGCTGGGTTGCTACAAAACAGGAAAGCCGAACCTCGGCCGCCTCCGATGGAGTGTGTAGGTCCGGGAAATTAATGGATGATTATTCTTCTCGGTTCTACATTTTGTTTTCAGCTGCGTACTGACAAAACAAAACAACCCGATAGTGAAGAACTGGAGTTTCTGAAGTTTGAACAGCCGAAGGAATTGAGAATGTTTAGGACACAGAAGGAAATATTTTGAAAAAAAAAAAAAAAAAAGCCTGATTGCAGTATAATGGAGAGGAAACTTTCCTGGCATATAAGTCAGGGAACCTGGCTTAAGTAGTTAAAATACTTTGGATGGTAATTATCTCCCTTGATGGTTGCTTCTGATTTTAAATCTCTGAAAGATTTTCATGTGTAAGTAAAGCTACACTTAAAAACAGTTGCTCTAGGGGCGCCTGGCTGGCTCAGTGGGTTGAGCGTCCGACTTCGGCTCAGGTCATGATCTCGCAGTCTGTGGGTTTGAGCCCCACGTCGGGCTCTGGGCTGACAGCTCAGAGCCTGGAGCCTGCTTCACATTCTGTGTCTCCCTCTCTCTCTGCCCCTCCCCTGCTCAGGCTCTGTCTCTGTCTCAAAAATAAATAAAAACATTTAAAAATATTAAAAAAAAAAAGAACAGTGGGAAATCCCATGTCCTATTTACATGTAAGTTATTACATTTAAATGTAAATTATGTAAAGTATCACCACTTTGAAAAACAGACTATCATTATGTGTATAGCTGAACTTGTGCTTATATCATATAAGCTAGCAGGTCCCCTGTGTAAAGAAATGTACACACCTGCCTTAGTAGAAATGGATAGAATGTTCCTAGCACTATTGTTGGTAAACAACAGATTGGTCACGAGCTAAATGTCCATTGCAAGAAAATGGAATAACCGATTGTAATATATTCACCAATGCAATACTATGTAAAAAATGAATGTAGTATAGCTACATGCAAAACCATGGGTGGATCCTAACAACACGAGGTTGGATAAGAAAAGGAAGTTATGGAAGATGACCTATTGAGGGATACCATATTTTGAAAACCAGAAAACAAACCAACATATTGTTTGGGGACACATAGCTGTGTGGTGAAAACATTTTTAAGAGCACAGGAATGATAAACACAAAATCAGGATAAAGGTTACCTAGGGTTGAGATGGTGAGAAGCAGAAAAGTAGATATTTACTAATATTTCAGTTATTATGTTGGATATCAGTCTATGGGCATGTATATATTTTTTTTTTAATTTTTTTTTCAACGTTTATTTATTTTTGGGACAGAGAGAGACAGAGCATGAACGGGGGAGGGGCAGAGAGAGAGGGAGACACAGCATCGGAAACAGGCTCCAGGCTCCGAGCCATCAGCCCAGAGCCCGACGCGGGGCTCGAACTCGCAGACCGCGAGATCGTGACCTGGCTGAAGTCGGACGCTTAACCGACTGCGCCACCCGGGCGCCCCGTATATTTATTTAATAATAAAGACTAATTGCTTTGGAATTCCTGTCACTAGAGGGATCCACACAGAATAGAAAGTTTGTATGTCAAGCATTATGGGAAGCAGAAGTGGGGTGGGGCGGGGGGGGGAGGTGAAGTATAATAGCCCAAAGCAAATGGGAGACCAAACTGAACCTCTCAATTCTGTTTCAATTCTAACTTTATCCTGCTGTATTTCTGCATTTTTAAATCAGTATATTTCTGCCTGGTTCTAGATAAAATCACGGGAAGAAACTTGGCTCTTAAACTATATAAGCATGGGTTTTAAGCTTTATGTTATTTCTTTTCTTTTCTTTTTAATGTTTATTTCTTTGTTCTGAGAGAGAAAGAGAGCACAAGCAGGGGAGTGACAGAGAGAGAGAGACAGAGAGAGAGAGAGAGAGAGAGAGAGAGAGAGAGAGAATCCCAAGCAGGCTCTGCGCTGTCAGCCCTGAACCCTATGCAGGGCTCGATCTCACGAACCGTGAGATCATGACCTGAGCCGAAATCAAGTCAGATGCTTAACTGACTGAGTCACCCAGACACCCCAAACTTTACATTATTTCTAGTCTTTTTCCTGTGCATATTAATATTTGTATTATTACATGGCTTCATTCTACTTAACTTTAGTTGTCTCTAGGTTTATGAAATACCCCAAGAAATTAGCTAAATATTGAAGTTGGCATTTCAGCCAGAGTTAAATTTAACAGATTGGTGAGGAGGGGATATATGATTGTTTATATTTGGAGGGGGGGCAGAAGACATTGCTATGGTATAAAATATTTTTTCTTAATATTTTCTTAACGAGGTAGAATTCTTTTCGTGAGGGGCTACTAAGACAGTTTTTTTTAATATTAAAATGTTAATAATTTATGATGCTTTAGACACGCTGCTTTACACACTAAGGAGACCTTACTTTAGAAAAATGGAACACCAGGACGCGCTGGTCTGCATATCTGAGAGCATTCCAGAACCGACCGTGGAATGGGTCTTCTGCGATTCGCAGAGCGAAAGGTATGACGGGCACGGAGATAATGGCTATTATTACTTTACTTTTGGTCTTTTCCTAATGGAGTTGACATCATACTGTGCATATAAATTGGCTCTTCAGAAGAATGGGGCTGGCAAAGTACATACCTTATGCTACAGAGACTTAATGGACCGACATACATGAAGCATGGAGATTGGTGGCTGGCAGATAGTACTATATAAATGCTTGCTTCCGTTTTTCATATGCGCCATAGCTAAGTTCTCACAAATTGAGAAGTCATGCCGTTTTAACTACCAAAAACGTATTAAACAATTCTATTGAAAAAATGGGACTGAGTATAAGGAGAAAGAAGTAAAAAATTAGGTCACCAAATGATACGGATGTGATCCCAAATTCTAGAGGAAAAGAAGAGAACACCTGTGGGTACGTATGTAACAGGTGCATTGGGGGAAAAAAAAAAAGATGGGAAACCTACCCACCAAAGAATAACGGTTGTTATCTCAGGGCAGCAGGAATACCGGCAGTTAAAATTCTTTCCTTTGGGTGTTCTGTCTTTGCCAAGATTTCCACGATGAACCCAATTATTGTTGTCTTGTAATAAGAAAAAAAATACCCTGAAGGCATGGTGTGTCAACAAAGAAAAGGATGCCCTTGACTAAAGAGATCAGGAGGAGAAAAGTGGTCATACACAGGCTGCAAGTGATCCCTGTTTCCGGCAAGGCAGCGGTTGGGGACACTCTCGGGAGGAATCCAAGTCTGTTTTATGCTGGGTGGGGGAGGGGAGGAGGGTGAGGATGAGGGGGTGAAGGTGGCGGTGAGGGTGTAGAAGGGTGAGATGGGGAGTGGTGAGGGGGGATGACTGGGTGGGAATGTGGGGGTGAGGCGGTGAGGGTGGGGGGCTGGAGTGAGGGGGTGGGGGTGAGGCGGTGAGGGTAGGGGGGCTGAGGAGGGGCTGGGGTGAGGGGTGGGGGTGAGGAGGTAGACCCGCCGACTTCCTTCCTGAGTGATGCCTCTCCTCTTCTCCTTGAGCTCTGCAGACTCTGGGACCTGCAACCTTCTTCTCTCCCTCTCCCTTGTTGTCCTCTTTCGGGCTTCGAAGAAAAGACGCTCACCTTGTTAGGCTGTGTTAAAACCTAATCCTGCTTTTCTTTCTCGTCTTTTTTCCTCCTCTTTCGTCTTCTTTTTCTTTTGTCTCTCTCTCTCTCTCTCTAAAGAATAGCAACAGAAGAGGTCACCAACCCTCCCCCCCAAATTTAAACTTCCATAAAAATGTATGTCATTCTCTCCAGTGTTGATTGGTTCAGATAACTAACTAGAAACCTTAGATTTGGGTTTGTTTACCTTTTTTTAAGGTTTATTTATTTATTTTGAGAGAGAGAGACAGAGAGAGAGAGGGAGAGAGAGAATCCCAAGCCGGCTCCACGCTGTCAACGCAGAGCTGGACGCGGGCAGGGCTCGATCTCACGGACCAGGAGATCCTGACCGGAACCAAAAGCAAGAGTTGGTCGCTTGACCGACTGGGCCCCCCAGGCGCCGGGCTTGTTCACCTTCTGATCCGCTCCTTTTTCTTCAACAGGCTCTGGAACCTTCGCCTTTGTTTCTCTCCTGCGCGTTCGTCTGTAACGTTAAAAGGTGTTTAGTCAAATGGCAATTCTTTTCTAATTGCAGCTGTAAAGGGGAGAGTCCAGCTGTTGTCACGAAGGAGGAAAGCGTACTTCATGAACTGTTTGGAACAGACATAAGGTGCTGTGCAAGGAATGAGCTGGGCAGAAAGTGTACCAAGCTGTTCACAATAGGTAGGACCACGAGAATGTGAACTTTTCCATGATTTAGGAACGACCTGACGTTAACAGCAAGCGCCTGGGTGATCACTCAATGTCAGGGCCGGCGTAGTTCCTTTTGCCACTTGGCACGGAATATTATGGATTCTGTAGCAGCTGCCTTCTTTATAAAAGGGTAGACCGTCTCTAAAGGAGTCTTCTGTCAAAGCAGCTTGTAGCATTTGAGATGACACTAAAATCTTTGTTCTTCCGAATGTTCAGGATGTATTTTTGCAATGAGGAAAAAAAAAAAAATCACTCTGTTTTCTTACTCGGGTCGTGTCATCCTTCCAGATCTCAATCAGACTCCGCAGACCACACTGCCACAACTATTTCTTAAAGTAGGGGAACCGTTATGGATAAGGTGCAAAGCTGTTCATGTGAATCATGGATTCGGACTCACCTGGGAATTAGAAAATAAAGCCTTGGAGGAGGTAATATGACCACTTTGCCTTCTGAGCCTGCAGAGACGACGTCCGAATAGTACAGGTTGAAGTCATTAAATTCAAACTCTGTTTTATTAAAACCTAGGGCAGCTACTTTGAGATGAGTACCTATTCTACAAACAGAACTATGATACGGATTCTGTTTGCTTTTGTATCATCAGTGGGAAGAAACGACACTGGCCATTACACCTGTTCCTCTTCCGAACATCCCAGTAAATCAGCTTTGGTTACCATCATAGGTAATGCAGGCTGCTCGCGCAATCTTTCTTGACACGTTTAGTTGCTTTAGTGTGGAATGTGAGGTACGTCCTGCAAATTCTGATTTCAGTAGAATGTTAGTGTCAGAAAGCTGAGGACGACTGAATTAAAATAGTTTTTGCATATATAAGCTCCCTCCGCCCTTCCTTTTCCACTTAAACCATGCTCGCTTGAATGGCACTGTCGTAGCACTCTCTTAGCCCTGGCCTTGTGACGTGACCATCTGTGTTTGTGGTCCTCCCACACCTTACCAATAGACTGTAAATTCCCGAAGGACGGGAAAAATCTCTTCCGTGCTTGTGGTCCCAGACCCTGGCAGAGAGCCTGACACAAAATAGGCACTTCATAAATACAGTAAGACCCTGGGTTGGGAGTAACTGGTTCTGGGGGTGTTCTGCAAGACGAGCAAACGTTTCTAAGAAATTTTGACTCGATAAACGAGCGAGGTCTTGCGACAGGCGGCGTACCGGACGCCGAATGTCACGTGATCACAACTGAGCCAATGGTCCTGGGAATGCGCTGTGACGTACAAGTGCGTTGGGGTCCAAGCACGTTTCCGGAATGAATTGTGCTCCAAAACGAAGGTTTTACCGGCCTTGTTCTGAGCACCAACTGGCAGGGTGATGGGCGATGACAGAGAGAAGGGACAAGCAGTTCGATGCACTGAAAGTGGGTGGGTTGTCGAGGAAGTGACAGTAACCGTGCTTCAGGAGTCTCATATCAGGCGGCAGCCTCCAGCCATACTGAAAATGCCAGGACATGGGTGATTCTCCTACCCAACTCATGAGGAAGCGCTTCAAAGAAAAAAAAAAACCCTGGTGAATTCTGCTGGCTGGATTGCTTTATTCGCGCCTGCGATTCTTTTATGTTGAACGTGTCACTCACTGAGAGAGCTGTTGCGACTGAGTAAAGGGTGTCCCGATTCTGTCGGCAGATCCCTCCCGTGGTACATGCTTGGTTGGGCTGGGGGAGCCCTTCAGTCTCTTGAAATTGTCTGTAAAATCTGGAGGTTTTTATACATTTCTTTGGGAGGAAAGTCAAGTATTTACATCTAATTCTTTCAAAAAAAATGTTTTTTCGATGTGTATTTAGTTTTGAGAAAGCTTGAGTGGGGGGGGGGCAGAGAGAAAGAGGAAGACTGAGGCTCTGAAGCTGTCAGCACAGAGCCCAATGTGGGGCTCGAACTCACGAACTGTGAGATCATGACCTCGGCTGGTTGGACGCTCAACCAACTGAGCCCCCCAGTCACCCCACCGTCTAACCCTTAAAGGGATCTTGACTGTAGAAGTGGATGAGCTCAGGCTTATGACTGGGGATAAGACGCCTGCATTTCTGGGACTGTCCAATCTGACCCGCAGCATAGCCACAGCTGAGTGTTCTTACGTTATACTGATGAATAAAATGTTATTGTATCTTCTCAGGGTGTTTCCATACGAACCTCATCTAACTTAGAAATGCCTTTTTTTCTTTTTTTACAGAAAAAGGATTTATAAACGCTTCCAAATCAAGTGAAGATTATGAGATTGACCAGTATGAAGAGTTTTGCTTTTCTGTCAGGTTTAAAGCATACCCACAAATCAGGTGTACGTGGACCTTCTCTCAAAAATCATTTCCTTGTGAGCAGAGCGGCCTTGATGATGGGTACAGGTGAGCCAACAAAGAGCTCGGGGGCTCGCCAGGCTTAACGCAAGCCTCCTTGTTGCCTTCCAGAAGAGCACGTTCGTATTATGAGTTTGTATATTATTGGGTTGGCGTTGAAGTGGAGGAAGAAAACAAAGCAGAGATTAGGACACCGTAATAGTCTGATAATCAGTTCAAATAGTATAACCTGCCACACACACACACACACACACACACACACAAAACCAGAAAGAATCCCATTAGTTTGAGTATGGTTCCATGGCGTCTTCTGAGTCACTAGATTGTTACTTCCCATTTGAGAGTATTGTGCTATATAGTATACTAAATCTCCCTCGGTAGATATGCAGCTGATTGAGGAAGTAAAACCCCTTAAAAACAGCAAAACATTGCCTATAAGTGCATTGATTTAGCTTTTCAAAAAATAAGTGCAGAAATAGCCTACGGATAAAAAATTCCAATTTCCTGGGGATTTGTACAACTCTATTCAAGATTGTCTTATGGGAGAAACTCTCCATTCCCTCTTTGGAAAACAGAAAACGCCTTTTTTTTTTTTTTTTCTTGTAGTTTCTGTAGCTGCGACACCTCCTAGCTCTTAAATGTAGTCCCGTGTAGCATGATTTCCTGCCAGACTCCGAGTTCCTGAAAGGTATCTGTCATCTCTCAAGCAAGCCAGTGGTTTAGAGTAAATTGTTTCTCAGCATGGGGTCCATAACCACTTCTGTAGAAAACATCTGGGCAAATGCTAAAAATGCGGATTCCTGGCTCCCATTCCAGACATGCTGACCAGTTGGGGCAAAATGCCCAGATTCTATATTTTCAGTCACCTCCGGTGATGCGTATCACAGGCCTAGCTCTGTGTCGTGCCTCACGCCGGCTACCAGCCACACGTGACTCTCGAGTTCTTGAAATGGGCTGGTTCGGACGGAAACAGGCCATAACCGTAAAATACACACTAGACTTTGAAGACTTCGTGTGAAAAAGACACTGAAAAAAAATCTCATTTTTTAATATTGATTATAGGGGGAAGTTACAGTATTTTGGATACATGGAGTTACAGACAACCAGTGATTCCTCTTCACTTATTTTCACTTTTTATCTAGCTCACCGGAAATTTTAAAATGACGCCTGTGGCTTGCATTATGTTTCTATCGGATAGCGTTGGTCCGGGCGAAGAGCTTAGAGTTGTTTTCCCCTCGGTTCTCCTCTATTTCACAAGTAATGTGTTATTCTTCATACCCCAGAATGATCTTTGTGATCCAAGGGTTACAGCTGATCCTTGTTGGCATGTTTAAAAAGAGCTGTCGCGCTGAGTTTGCATGACAAACCCCTTACTGTTCAAAGCACTCAATTTGCAATTAAGAACGCAGCCTTTGACCTGTGAGCGGACTGATACCCACTTACTTCTCCGACTCCGGGTTTCTCAAAAGCAGCCCTGTCGACTTGGGCTGGATAATTCTTTGTCCTGGGGGCTGTCTGTGCCTTGTAGATGTTCAGCAGCATCCCTGGCCTCCACCCGCCGGATGTCAGTAGCACCGTCACCCCCCCATGGCGACAGCCAAACATAGCTCCCTCCAGACATTGCCAAATGCCCCTGGTTTGGAAAAACTGCCCGTGGTTGAGAACCACTGCCTCAGAGGGATCACCCTGTTGTCATAAGCTCTTGTCCTGAATTATCAGACTTGTGGGTAGAAGGCCAGGGAGTTAGCCCTGTCTTCCCAGTTGAATGGACCACCACAGGCCCGTGCTCAGAAGGGTACCAGTGGGGTCCGCATCCCTTCCCTTCTTTGCATTGTGACTCGGGGTCAGAGAAACTCGCAGCACTATGGGATTCTCTTTTGACCCTGATTCAAAGAGCGAGGGGATCAACTCCACTTAATTCAAATATGCCTTAGATATCTTCTTGACGGACTTGATGGTGTGAGGGTCTACAAGAACGAATACGGTGATGTCTCTTTCTCTCTGCCCCGCCCCCCAAATTTAGAGGGGGCACATTCAAAGGCAAGAGGCACCTGGGAGATCAGTGTTCCTGTGCTGCTGGCCTTCTGGCACAACCTCTTGGGATTTTACAGAGTCACCGATGAGAGGACCGTGTCTCTGATACAGGGGCCACAGGCCAGTCGAGTGGCAGAGTTCGTGCCGTTTCATTCCGTGGCCACAGTCTGCACCCCTGACCCCAAGAGGTGACTTTGCACAGGTAGCCAAATGAATAGATCGGGACAGATCCTGATTCTTAGGGTGTTCTTCATTTCTCTATCTTGCTGCAACGTGTGTTTCATAAACGAACGACTTCGTCATCACCCCTGGGAGTGGCAATGCACAGCCTGGGGCCAGAACAGTCAATGGCCGCCTCTGTGCCCTGCGAGCACCACACCCACGGCACTCACCACAACACCCACCACTCAGTGTTTATCTTATTCAAAAAGTTCTTGCAGAGCTACAGCGTTTGCTGGTGATAAGGACGCGCCTGATATCACGCCTCACCACTGTGCGTGCGTCACTTAACACACGGCACAAAGGGAAAATGGAGCCTCCTCCCTCCTGAAAAAGATGCTCAACATCCTGAGCGACACCACCAACAACTGAAAAATCTGAACACAGCTTCAAGTGCCCTAGGTGTCTTTTGCTCGCCCCACGAGGCCCTGGGTTGAGATAGCAGGTGGCGGACTCCATGATGATCCGAGTCCTTTCCAACTTTTTATTATAAAACGTTCCGAGTTTACTAAGACGCCGAGCGACTAGTGCAGTGAAGCATCCTTTCCCTTAACAGTTTACCCAGACTGCAATCTGTTTGTGAGGCATAGCACTGTAATCCTATTGCAACCGATGACTTTATGAACAGAGCGACACGAGTTTTTTGGTTTTTTTTTTCAGACGTAACCGAAAGGCCCGTGTAATAACGCTCCTCGCGGGAGGGCTTTGGTGTGGTCAAAGTGTACATGCCAGAAGTCTGTCAGCTTCCCTACCTTCACGGCTTCGTTTCTCCTATTTACTTCCTCAAATATCACACCCAAAGTGTGAGGGTGCACATAATAAAATGTGTTTACGTCTTATTAACTTATCATTTTCTAACAGCCCTGGTATCTTGATCTTGAGAAGAGGTCCTAGGATAGTCGATCTCTTGGCTTGCATAATTTCCTCTCTATCAACTTCCTTAATAAACACCGAATCTACCTTAGCTTTTTCCCAGTTTCATGGTTAAAAAAAAAAAAAAAACACAGAACTTAAGATGTTATACTTATTGAGTGGTGCCTTCTGGAAGACTCTCCTTGGCTTGCCCAATCCCCGAGTCTTGCTTTGTCCTGGAGCATTTAATCTTCCAGTTCCGGGAGCCTTGAGTTCTGCACGCACCAGGCATTCACCGAGCACTTACGGAAAACAGCAGTGTGGTAGTCGTGTGGGTTCTGGGTGGTGAGTTGCCCTCCCCCTCAAGAACAGACTAACAGTGGGGCGCCTGGGTGGCTCAGTCAGTTAAGCGTCCGACTTCAGCTCAGGTCACGATCTCGCGGTCCGTGAGTTCGAGCCCCGCGTCGGGCTCTGGGCTGATGGCTCAGAGACTGGAGCCTGCTTCCGATTCTGTGTCTCCCTCTCTCTCTGCCCCTCCCCCGTTCATGCTCTGTCTCTCTCTGTCTCAAAAATAAAAATAAAACATTAAAAAAGTTAAAAAAAAAAAAAAGAACAGACTAACAGAAAAGCGGGCTCTCGAATCAATAAATGATATATAATTGCAGAAGTATATTGAGCCTCTTGGGGAGGATTTTTTTTCCCCGGAAGGAAATGAGCCTTGAGCATCCACAGAAAGGAGGGAAAAGACGTGTGGGTTCAGTGAACTACCAAGAGCCTCAGCAAACCCTGCCCCCTTCCCTGCTGCCGAGTGTGAAAGAAACTTCTTTAAGCTCCTACCACATGCCAGGCAGTGTGCACATCCTTTATGTGGATTGTCTCGTTTAATTCCCATAATCCCATTGTATGAAAGACAGACGAGGTGGTTACTTGTCCACAGAGGGCAAACTCAATACCCTTCCTTTACTCCTGTTTTCTGAAATTGCCTGAAAATTAAATTGGGGCGCCTGGGTGGCTCAGTCGGTTAAGCGTCCGACTTCGGCTCAAGTCATGATCTCACAGTTCCATGAGTTCGAGCCCCGCGTCAGGCTCTGTGCTGACAGCTCGGAGCCTGGAGCCTGCTTTGGATTCTGTGTCTCCTTCTCTCTCTGCCCCTCCCCCACTTGTGCTCTGTCTCTCTCTCTCTCTCAAAAAAAAAAAAGGGGCGCCTGGGTGGCTCAGTCGGTTGAGCGTCCGACTTCGGCTCGGGTCACGATCTCACGGTCTGTGGGTTCGAGCCCCACGTCGGGCTCTGGGCTGATGGCTCAGAGCCTGGAACCTGCTTCCGATTCTGTGTCTCCCTCTCTCTCTGCCCCTCCCCCGTTCATGCTCTGTCTCTCTCTGTCTCAAAAATAAATAAACGTTAAAAAAATTAAAAAAAAAAAAATTAATAAATAAATGTAAAAAAGAATTTTTTTAAATAGAAATAACACCAATAGTTCTACCTCCAGAGATTACATTTCAGACTCTTTTTAATTGACCTCTTCTCAAGATCAAGATAGCAGGACTGCTAGAAACAGGTTTTTGTATACATATGGCATTAACTGTGCCATTTGTAACCTGATTTTTTATTTATATCATGGGCATCTTTCTATGGTCCTAAGTATGTCTTCCATTATTTATATTATTTCAATGGCCGCATAGGATTCCACTTTTTAGGCAATTTTATTTTAACTGACTCCTGTTGATGGGCATAACTTTAGTGGGGTTTTTTGTTGTTGTTGTTCTTTCCATAGTTTTAAATTTGTTTTAATGTGATTTTTCTCACAGTATATGCCACAGTAAAGTTTCTAAATTTCTTTTTTTATTCAAAATGATTACTGGACTTCATGAGCCTCATAGTAATGAAAATCTAATGCATATATTGTGTTCACTATGGGCTAGGCACTATTACAGATGTTTGATACAAAACTACTTAAAAATTTAATAGAGCATTCCCCTCCCACAACCCTACGAGGTAGATACTGGTACTGTCCTTTTTTTTTTTTTTTTTTTTAATGTTTATTTATTTTTGAGAGAGAGAGAGCGCGCGAGCGGGGGAAGGCAGAGAGAGAGGGAGACACGGAATCCAAAGCAGACTCCAGGCTCTGAGCCATCAGCACAGAGCCCGATGCGGGACTCGAATCCCTGAACCGAGAGATCGTAACCTGAGCTGAAGTCGGACGCTTAACCGACTGAGCCCCCCAGGCGCCCCAGATACTACTACTGTCTTCATTTTACTGATGAGGAAACTGAGGTACAGAGAGGTTAAGTGACTTGCCCAATGACACACCACGGGGCCATGGCAGAGTTGGGGTCCCAGCAAAAACAGTTGGCTTCAAAGCCTTTGTTTTTAACCGTATCACTAGTTATGATGCGGACACCAACTCATTTCCAAAGCGTAAGATTCTCAAACCCAATGTGTAAGAAAACAAAAATACAAGCATTCTCTTTGGTTACTTAGAAATAAATGTATCCCTCCTTATGAGATGTGCCATACTTTGCTATTTAGCTTTTAATGGTGATATTCCCCCAGGCCTTGCCGACTCCCTTGAAATAAAATAAAAGCGAGCATGATATTATGTAGAGAGTAGTATAAAATCATCAGCACCTTTCTCCCTAACCCTCCTGACTGTCTTTAACGTGGAACGAAAGTTTGAACAGATCAGATTTCAACACCAGCCTGGCCGCATTCCCCCCAGCCCCGCTTTCAGAAGCTCTCAGGTTCCCCAACACATGCTTTATTATTCTCTGCATGCTGATTTGACTTTGGTAATCCTTTGCCCTTTGAAAAAGCATTCTTTAGAGCAAATCACTCCCTGAGCCACTAGAAGAAACTGCCCTTCCTCAGCCTCGCTCCTCTAGGCACTGAACGAAAAATAAAAATGACCTGCATTTTGATTGTAGAGAGGAGAAAACCGTTTTCGTGGTTGTAGTGAGAAAACCTCTTCGTCACCAAGATATTATCTCACCGTAAACTCCAGTTTCCAGGTCTGCGATCACATGCCAGCTGGCCATCTTTAGAAAAACCCTAGGGAAAGAGGAAGCTCTGAGTGTCCAGGTTACCTCATTGGTTAGTCCCCTTGGAATTCCCAGAGGAGTTCAGTGACACGGTTGTTGCTATCGCTAGGGTTTAACTGTCATAACAGGAGGACAAGCTGTTTCCAACAACCTGGATATTTGCTGTTGTGTTCAGGCTACTTATGTGACCACTTTCCTACCTGGAAGAGGACATTTCAGATGCTCTCATCTACCCTATGGCAAGTCGTAGTCTATGAAGATAGCACAAAAGACTTAGGAAGGGAAAAGTTTACAAAGCATTTTGCTTTGGTCTGCATGAGAATCACTAACTGTATCGGTAACTTCTTCTTGTACCAAATTGATTGGTGCTTTTGGCATGGCGCCTGGCTAGCCACACCGGCTTCTTTTTTATCTCCTTTCTTCTTCCTTTTCAGGGTCTTTGGCTATTGTCTGGTGGGAATTATGTGTTCTCTCTCTCTCTCTCTCTCTCTCTCTTTCTGTCTCTCTCTCTATTTATATATATAATGAAAATTTTAAAAATCTTTATTTATTTATTTTTGAGAGAGAGAGCGTGAGAGAGCAAACTAGGGGCTGAGAGAGAGAGGGAGGGAGAGGATCCCAAGCATGCTCTGCCATCAACATAACGCCTAAGGCAGGGTTTGAACTCACAAACCATGAGATCGCGGCCTGAGCCAAAGTCAGACACTCAACCGAGAGCCACCCCGGCGCCCCCCACGTGCTCCCTTTAAGAAGCCCACATCTTTCCCTTCTTGGACCACTTAAACTCTGCCTTCCTAAAAGTCTAGAAATCACAGGTAGCTCTATTTACTTTCCTCCCTAGTGTTATAATTTGGCGTTTCCCGATCCTTCCGTCACTTCTGTCTCACCAGCCATGTCCTCCTTGTTGCCCAGAAGTAGGTCAGGATACGAAATTCCCCCTTTCTAGTTCAGCCTTCCTGTTAGCAAGGCAAATAAACAACTTGTCAAATGCTCACTTTGATGGGTCAGAGCAATAAATTCCCTCATCGCTACACAAGGTCAGAATGACCCTCTAGCTTTGGAGATCAAGGCACAGAACACCGGCGTCAGATAAACATGGGCTCAGGAGCTGCTTTACCAGTTAGTGTGTGTTGAATGTTGGGGGTCAACGGGGGTTCTGTTCCCTCCTTCATCTTCCATTTCCAGCACAGCACCTGCTCGTTTTTTTTTTCCTGGTGCCTCTCGGGTTTCCTTTTCCCTCTCCTGTCCCATTTTCCCTACTCAGACAGCCCTTGCTGTTTCGTGCTCTGAATTCTCAAATCTGAACTTTTACTTCTCCTCTCACAGGACTTCCCACACTATACTGGAACCACTCATCACCGTCACCAGCAACGTGAAAATTCTGTGAGAACAGAAACTTACCTTTTCTACCTCACTGGTGTGCCCCTGATTCCTCCAATAAGTGGACTCTACCACTGATGGTAGAACAAGTGAATGAATGAATGAATGAATGAATGTATGAATGAGTTGCTACAGCTGCCTCCGGGCTTCTTTCCAGTAACCTTTTCCTACCACCTAAACTACGATCCCGTTCATCACGTTCCATTCCTGCTCAGGAATCTACAGCATCTTCCCTATTTCCCCGTGAATCTAAATAATGAGGCTTGGGGTGCCTGGGTGGCTCAGTTGGTTAAATACTCAACTCTTGATTTGAGCTCAGGTCATGATCTCATGGTCTGTGAGTTTGAGCCCCGCATCGGGCTCTGCGCTGACAGCATGGAGCCTGCTTGGGCTTCTCCGTCTCCCTCCCTTTCTCTCTCTCTCTCTCTCTCTCTCTCTCTCTCTCTCTCTCTGCCCTTCCCCTGCTTGCAAGCACATGTACTCTCTCAAATAAATAAATAGTCCCACCCCTTACCCATTCAGCCTTTTCTACTACATCTCCCCTTGTGCTCCTGCTCCGGTCAAGAGGCTTTGCCCATTCCTCTCCATTGTGGCCATACGCAATGAGTCCCCATCTCCTGTCTTAAGGAAAGCTGTTGCCTCCACCTGGGATGCTTTTCTTCTGCCTTCTCATTAAAACAAACTCATCCACAAAGATCTAGCTCAAGTCCTGCCTGCTTCTGTGCAGACCTCTGAACTTTTCTCATCTGTACTGGCCTCTGCCTTCTCTAATCTTCTGTTGGCCTGTAGTTGAATGATTTAGCTATTCTGCCAATGGAAGTGTTGTCCACCCACCTGGATGATGATGTCTTTGGGAACAGGGACCATATTTTACAGGTCTTTGCATCCTACATAGCTGCTAGTTTAAGTCTGATTTCCACACCCTGTGTTCTGTTAACACTTCTATCCTGTCAGTATGTGGTCTTTTCCCCCTTTGTTTTCTTTAAGTTGGCTATATAGAGAGAGAGGTAGCCTAATTAAATAGCTTCTGAACAATCCTTAGATTATCTTATTCTGTTTTAAGGGATTTGTTTTCTATCTCTACAATGCACGAAGGCGTATTCAACAGCTCCTTGATCCCCTATCTCGCCTACCCTGTCCAACATTGAGCACCCCCATGTACCTGGTAGGCATGTTGGATAATCACCAACATCAAGCTTTCCATGTCTAAGTGTAATTGAGTGGCTGATGAGCAATCCGCAGAGATGCTTGAGCCACCAAAAGATTTTTGTACAAACTCAGTGGATTTGAGCCTGTATCACTGTTAATCGCTATGTGAGTCAACGGTTGGTTATAGGTCCTGCCTTGGGCCAATGTCAGAGAGCCGTCCTTTCAGGAAGCAGGGGGATTATGGTCTCCTCTGCCTATAGAGGTTCTTCCATATTTCTGGGAAGTCAGACTAGTCCAGAATGTATAGAAGAGTGGGGGCAGGAACCTTCTTGTCTCTCTTAGGAACCCCAGCCCAGACGAGGGCTTCTCAGCCCTTAACGTGCATATGAATCACATGGAGATCATCTTAAAATGCAGACTCTCAGTAGGCTTGGGGTGGGACTTAAAATTTTGTATTTCAGACAAGCTCCTAGATAATACCAATGCTGATGTTGCTTGGCTGTGGACCACACCACACTTAGATTAACAAGGGCCTGGCATACAGACACCTGTCCACGGGACTTCAGGGAGTGAGAGTCTCGAGAAAGACTTCCATGCATGCTGACATTCATTTCAGCATCTCCTGTAAGAATCTGGCTAAGTGTATCTTTAATTCTTTTTCAAACAGCATATCTAAGTTTTGCAACCATAAACACCAGCCAGGAGAATACATATTTCATGCAGAAAACGATGATGCCGAATTCACAAAAATGTTCACGCTGAACATAAGAAGTAAGTTAAATTGTCAAGAAATTTCACTTTAATCTTATCACTGCTTACTTGTGTATTAACTATGACCAGAAAGAGCTAAGTAAAGGCTTAGAAGGGATGCCATAAGCTATTTTTATATACTGGAGTATGTTGAAATTTTATTTCAAATCTACTGGCTTTGTTGACAGATAGATAGATAGATAATTGTTCTGTGTTCATCTTTGAGGCTAAGATACCTTCTCCCATGTCCTCTCTGAATGTGCTTTCTTGTGGTCTCTTATTGACTTTGGTACTTTGAAAGGTCATGTGAAGGAACAGCTAAAAGTCCTATTACCTGACATTTATTTGTTTTAGTAATATTTGTTCCTTTGGCCTATAAAAAGATGCGAGTACATTTCACTGGACTTTTTATAGATGTTTCTCTCCTGAAGCTAAGGATCGTTTTGATTCTTGGAGCTAGAGAGATGAGCACATCTCAGCCGTCTACAGGAGGGGCCTTACATGGGTGGTAGGGCTGTCTGTACAGAAAGTTCCACACAAGGGGCAAAAAAGGGAATAACCAGAGGTCTTGAGTCATCCTGCGTATGAGACGCCTTCCCAGAAGCACAAACTGCTTGGAGTAGATGGGCAACCTAGATGAAGCGAACGCTGAGGCCATTTCTGGGAAGTACCATACCACGTGAGCTGATTTTGCATGTTCTTCTCTACAGGGAAACCTCAGGTGGTAGTCGAGGGATCATCAGCAAGTCAGGCTTCTTGCTCCTCTGATGGGTACCCATTACCATCTTGGATCTGGAAGAAGTGTTCAGACAAGTCTCCCAAGTAATGAGGACATTGGTATCTCTTATGTTGGAAGAACATAAAACGCATACTCTCTCTGGCATACTGACTCTTGCTCATGAATACGATTTAAGAAGAAGTGATGCAGTATTTCAAATGCTTACCTTCCGAGTCAGCTATAATTCTAAATGGTCACAGATTGTCTCTGATAACTTATAACCAAGAAATCTCTTTTAAAGCTCACTAGACAAACCCGAACTTCCAATGTGACGCTAGGCCCCGCCTGTCTAACTTCCCTGCCATTTCTTTTCAGCTGCACAGAGGAAATCACAGAAGGAATTTGGAATAAAACGGCTAACAGAAAAGTGTTTGGGCAATGGATATCAAGCAGTACTCTTAACATGAGTGAGGCCGTCAAAGGATTCCTGGTGAAGTGCTGTGCATACAATTCCCTTGGCACGTCTTGTGAAACAATCCTTTTAAACTCATCAGGTACACAGCAGGTGCTCTTGTAAGGAACCACCTTCAGGAATTCCCCACTAGAAGTTAGTCCCTGTTGTTGGCTTTTATTTGGGGGAATTTTACAAAAGCGTACAGGTTCAGGTGTGACACAAGTCTTTTTTGAGTCCGGCAAGAATCCCCCACTGAACACAGGCTGGTTTGTAATTTAGGGGCAGAGGGACTTCTCCTTACGTTATTATGACTCATGAGTTACAGTGATGCAGGTAGAACCGTAAACCCCCAGGATAGGAAGTATCTACCAAAAGATCCAACTCTAGAGAAACCAATTTAGTGATTTGGGGTCTCTCCCATTTTCTCTTTTGATGAATCTCTTTATGTTCCTTTAGCCTGCTGTTTTATAATTTCTAGTTTGTTTTTTACAACCCTTCTAACCTAAGCAAGTCTGAAACCTGCCTGCCTACACATAGTGTAAAATCACCAGCATCCCAAAACTAACTTCCCATGCATACGATACCTTCGTACAGAAAACACAAACTTCTTTTTTATTTTATTTTATTTTATTTTATTTTATTTTATTTTTTATTCTTCAAAAACATTTTTTTAAACACTTATTTATTTTTGAGAGACAGAGCAAGACAGAGCACGAGTATAGGGGGGTGGTGGGCAGGGGTGGGGGGGGGGGTTGTGGTGGGGCACAGAATCCAAAGCAGGCTCCGGGCTCTGAGCTGTCAGCACAAAGCCCGATGCCGGGCTCGAACTCACAGACCGCGAGATCATGACCTGGGCTGAAGTCAGACGCCTAACCGACTGAGCCACCCAGGCGCCCTTATTTTATTTTATTCTTAAAGTTTATTCATTTATTTTGAGAGAGAAAGAGGGAGAATGCGTGATGGGGGGAAGGGGCAGAGAGAGAGGGAGAGAGAATCCCAAGCAGGCTCTGCACTGTCAGCACCGAGCCCGACATGGCGCTCAGTCTCGCTAACTGTGCGATCGATCTGAGCCGAAACCAAGAGTCAGATACTTAACCAATGGAGCCACCCAGGTGCCCCCTAACTTCTTTCTTTTAATGTCTGACCTGAATATCCTGTGGGTTTAAATAGATGTCGTTGGTATAACCCTAGTACGTGATCTTTAAGAATGGGATTGAAATCATTCAAAATTTTCTAGGAAGGGAACTTGTCCTTTACAGGAACATTGCCCGATTTTCCGTGGGGGAGGCGAGTATTTGTCAGGTGCTAGTAAGGACTGCAAAGGATGGCTTCTCAAACAGGATGTGCGAGACTCCAGTGAGCTTCCACTCTATCCAGTTCACTGCTCAGTGATTCTCTTTCCTTTCAGTGCCCTTCGCTTTCATCCAAGACAACATCTTGTTCTATGCGACCCTTGGGCTTTGTCTTCCCTTCATCGCTGTTCTAACCATGCTCATCTGTCACAAGTACAAAAAGGTAAACGCGAAGGTAAAAATCCAGCCCTGTTTCCTATTTCTGAGAAACTGCCTGTTGCTAACGGACCCATTATTTTCATCTCTGAAGCAATTTAGGTACGAAAGCCAGCTGCAAATGGTGCAGGTGACCGGCTCTTTGGATAATGAGTACTTCTACGTTGACTTCAGAGAATATGAATACGATCTCAAGTGGGAGTTTCCAAGAGAAAACTTAGAATTTGGTGAGAATCGAATGGTCCAAATGTTTCCACAGCGTTTCCGTTCTGTCGGAAAGTCTCTAACGTGCCCTCGCCCACCATTATCTTGCAGGGAAGGTCCTGGGATCAGGTGCTTTTGGAAAAGTGATGAATGCGACAGCTTACGGAATTAGTAAAACGGGAGTCTCAATCCAGGTGGCAGTCAAAATGCTGAAAGGTACAGTAAGGTGGAACGGTGCCCACAAAGGTGCGCAAAAATGGGAGGCATCGTCTCCCGCCTCCTCTTCTCCTCGTCCGCAGCATTTTTACGGTTACCGCGTGCCACACTTTCAAGGCTAAGAGGGGACTGGGCTGGGGTTGGTGTCAACCACGTCGTGAGTCTAAAATCCAAGTCACGAATGCAAAAGTCCACCTCTTCTTCCTCTTCTGGCTTCGTTAGGTGTTTCCAGCTTCAGTATTAGGGGGTACTGTTATTACGGGCAGATGTTGTTTCTTACATTGTGACACGGACTCTGGGCAGAAGAACCAACTGAAGCCCTCTGTGTTCTCACTTCCCGCTTGTGGCTCCCCCGCCATCCCTCCCCCCAGCGTCCTTGGCTCAGCAAGAGCCCTCTGGTTGGCTTTTGCTGCCGCGATCAGCAACCTCCAACAAACGACGTCTCACGGGCCTCTTTCCTCCTCCCAGTCCGACTGCCTCCCAGTCCTTTGCTGGCTCCTCGTCTTCCACCAACTGTTGATGAAGGCTTGCCTCCTTCCTTTGCACCGTGCACGCTCACTACAGGCTACCTCAGTGTCCCCCCCCCGCCATGGCTCTAGTCTAGGTACCAAGGGTTCTCACAGTTGCTCTCCCTTCTGAGCCTCAGGTTATGTCCAAATGCCTGAGCACCTCAAAAGGTTCTCTAATTTGAACTGAACTCCTCCAACCGTGGCCCTCCATCAACGCTCCCGCTCAGTGATCGGTGCCGAGGGCCAACGACCGGCCGATGACTTCCCCACGGTTGGGCAAACCGGAAACCGAGGCCGCATCCTTGAAACCGGGTCCGTTCTAGCACCCCACAGGCTGCCCCTGCCTGGTATCCTGCCCCGTGTTCCTTGAACCCACCCTCTTCTCACCTCCCTACCACCCCGGACCAAACCTCTCTCTTCAGAATGGCTGCAGCGGCCCTCCAGGCAGGCCCTACGGGCTCCTTCTGGATTCTCCGTGTTGAGGCCCAAGTGCCGGTTATGGAATGCAAAGCAGACCGGTTTCCCCACTTAGCACTTCCCGGTCGGTGCTTCTTCGGGATTGCTCCCGAAGGAGTCTCCACAGCCCTGCAGCGTCTGGCTGCCCTCCTCCCCACCTCACCCTCCCCACCTCACTGCTCACTGGGAGGCTGCCTGCTTTCGGTTCCTCCAGAGCACCGTGCTCCCTCCCCATCCCAGGGCCTATGTGCAGGCTGATCCCTCTGCCCACCCTTCCCCTTTCACGTGGTTCTCTCCCACTCCTCCTTTAGATCTCAGCAGAAATATCACTTCCTCAGAGAAGCCTTCTCTCACACCACAGAGATCAAGTTCCTTGCTGTGAGTTGGCTCTCCGTAGGCCTTCTTCCTCATGCAATGTATCACAGTGAGGATGACATATTTGCTCAATTACTCCATTAATGTCTCATCTGCCACATTGGTCCGTAAGGCGCGTGAGGGCCAGGGTTGTATCTGTTCTGCTGTGTTTTCTTTTATTTGGATCTTTGCCCGTTCTGTTACTTCAGTGTGGAATGTTCTCCCTCCCTTCCCACTGTGAATTCGCCTGGTCATCTCGTATCTTACCTCAGGCATTCGGGGTCCCCTTCCACCCCCCTCCAAGGCTAGGTTAGGCGTCCCTCTTGGGTGACCCCACAGCCCCCTTCTATTCATTTGCCACTTCGCATTTACCACACTGGGTTGTAATTGTTTATTTACTCGTCTCCCTTTTTCAGGAGACTCTAACCTCCAAGAAGACAGGGCTGTGTCTTTTGGCTATCATTCCTTCCCCCATCGCTTGGCACATCGCCTCATACACAGCAGGCATTCAATAAATACTTGTTGAAGGGGTGAAGGAGTGAATGAATGGATAAGAATGAATGAAAGTCAGGTCACGGGGTATGAAAGTGCTCTGGCAAAGTTAAGCACACCATAAAAGATATTATTTTGGTCGTGACGGGCAAGCCATGGGGATTTGAAAGCTACAGATCCCTATAAAACATGAAGCAGAAGACACAAGGTACTAGGGGATCCCAGTGCTCACAGTGGAGAATCTCACTCCCACTCCCAGTGAGAGAACCCCGACAGCTCACTAAATCAAGATGGATGGCATCAGTGCTCTGGAAAAGCTACCATACAGGCTAGGATGTCTCCCAAGACAAAGCGATGACACCTGGAAATACCTAGTCAACTCTTCACTGAATGTAAAGAAAAGTTACCGCGTCTATAGGAAAGAAGGTGTTACCAGTGGAGTGGGTGCCTGGTGCCTGATACCTGGAGAGGGAAGTCCAAAGACCCTGCCCCTGCTTCTAGGGCTCCAGCACCCTCCCGGGCAAGGGTGCCCCAACCAACCTGGGCACATCAGTCTCATTGACGTGAGACCTGGGAGTTTATCAGTAACTACCCTTACGCTATGCTTCTAAGCAAGATTATGAGGATAATTTGCCGAGCTATCTAGACTTATCTCCAGGGGGGAGAATGCATTGTCCAATGGATGCATTCTAGCCTTTTCGGTAGCTCTCATGATCAGTTAATGAGTCTCTCGAGAACTTGGTTAGTGGGAACTGGTCTCTTTGACCTTCTCACCATTGGACCTGTTGACACATACGAGGTTTTAGACCTGAGGACCGTGAACTGGAGCCAGCCACCCTTGCCGACATTCCTGTCCGGTCTCTCCATGCCCAACAAATCCAAGAGTCAAAACAACGAAAAAAAGTTACGTTTCTCCCTTCAGCATACTTCCGAACTTTTTCATGTATTTTGTTTTGTTGTATTTCGGTTTTTTGAGGGTCCACTAGAAAGATTTCTATTTTTGGTGGGTAGAGGAACGTCCAGGGGAAAGGCTCGTTATTAGGCTCAACTTTTATACCGCAATCTTTGAAACTTTGCCTTCAACACAAGCTCTTATTACTTAACAATCGCGGACCATTTTACGCATTACGGTTTTTCATGCAAATTCGAACTGGAGAAAGTTTTCGTTTATTAAATGACCTAAAGTACCTATTTTTCTTTAGCCTTACATTTTGTACGCTTTTCCGTTGACAGAAAAAGCAGACAGTTCCGAAAGAGAGGCTCTCATGTCCGAACTCAAAATGATGAGTCACCTGGGAAACCATGAGAACATCGTAAATCTGCTGGGGGCCTGCACGCTGTCAGGTAATCAGTTCCTACTAAAAACATCTCATCAAAAACATTTCAGCTTGAAGACCCAGAGGACACCTGTTCCCATTTTCTCCTCTTTCCTCAGTCACAGTGTGGGTCCCCAAACCCAAGTGGAATTAGACGTTGAACCCTCTGAAATCAGATAGGTCAGTATAGAGAAGGCCTCTCTGTACGGGGAGACGCCACATAATTTTCACCTATTCGAAAACAGCAACAGCACTGCGGGTACACGTTGTGGTATCTCATTCTCCTTGCTCAGATGGAGCTTCTCCCCCGGCCGTGAAACTGGCCTAAACGCAGTGGCGAGAATGGCCGCAGAGCCTGGCCCCTGCCCTGTTTGGGTGGCTTCAAATAAAGCACAGCTAAGGCAGGCTTTCAGACTTCGTTTTCCCAGAGTTCAACGGAGCACGCGCTCTGATTCACTCCTGCTTAGAAATACCCGAAGGACGGGGAGGCACGTGCGTGGCTCCGTCGGGTAAGTGTCCAACTCTCGATTTTGGCTCAGGCCACGATCTCACGGTTTGTGGGATCGAGCCCCGCATCGGGCTCCACACTGAGCGTGGAGCCTGCTTGGGATTCTCTCTCTCTCCCTTTCTCTCTGCCCCTCCCCTGCACACGCTTTCTCTCTCTGTCTCTCAAAATAAATAAATAAGCATTAAAAAAAGAAAAGAAACGCCTGAAGGATGTGCTCAAGCGTCCTTCCTTCTGGGACTGGGACCAAAAAATGGGAAACAGAGAAAATGGATCCGAGAGGATGCTTGTGATGTATTTCTCCCTCCTCAGGCAAATGGCAAATCGGCATATATTTGCCAAGTGCTCACAGTGCAGCTGGCGTATTATTCCCAGTTGCAAACTGGAGAATCCAAGTGGCCGGTAGTTATTGACGAGGCAACAGGTGCAACCAGCACCCACGCAGAAGGCAAGACGATACCGCGTTCCAAAGGAGTTAGAGCAAAAAGCTGGAATTGAATTGTACGGGAAGAGATAAGCTCAGGGGTGCTGGCTGGCTCAGTCGGTGGAGCCGATCAAGTGCGACTTGATCTCGGGGTTGTGAGTTCGAGTCCCACGTTGGGTATAGAGATTACTTTAAAAAAAAAAAAACTTAAAAAGAAGAAGAGATAAGCTCAAAGCTGAACTCTCCCAAAGTCAGGGGAGAAGTAGGCTCTCTTAGATTATGTTGTCTGCCACACAGACATCTGAAAAAGTTATTTGGTATTTGTATGCCTGTAATGCAAACTCTCACTATTTCAGGACCAGTTTACTTGATTTTTGAATACTGTTGCTATGGTGATCTTCTCAACTACCTAAGAAATAAGAGAGAAAAATTTCACAGGACGTGGACGGAGATTTTCAAGGAGCACAATTTCAGTTTTTACCCCGCTTTCCAGTCATACCCAAATTCCAGGTAAGAGACGGGGTCAAGGTTTCACAATTATATGTCATAGAACACAGACAAAATATGATGGTTAAACACCCCCCGCTGGCCAGTCTCCGAAGGCCGTAGTCCGGCATTGTGTGCTCTGTGGGTTCTAAGATCTAGAAAGGCCACTTATCTTCGCTATAGTTTTCTCTGCTGATTGGAACAATGAGACCTTTCGCTTTCCCGTGGTGCAGGGACTGTAGCTGTCTCCGTCCACCTGTGCCGGAATCACACCCCTGGACCCAGGCTCAGTTTTGGGAAGAGTGCATTATTCTGTCTTTCCCGTCTGCTGGATGACACGTAGATCCCAGTTGAAAGAATGAATGCTTTTTCCAAAGCCCTCCACGTACTCATTGGGAGTAGTTCAGGTCTTGGGCCTTTTGCTCTGAACTCAAAAATTGGATTTTCAAAAATTAGAACGGATCAATTGACGTAATGTGATGGGGGCAAAATTAAGAAGCGGTAACATTTGTCCCTGTGCCCCCCGTTGTATATTCTGCCATCCATGGGGAGCCTGTGTGATTCTCAGTCCTGTTGAGATTTCTTGTAGTGTGTATAAACGAGGGCTATAGGAGTTTGGTGATCCTTTGGTCCTCATCCTTGGGAATTTCTTGCTAATTACTTGAACATCGTGTAACACCTTTCTCTGAGGCGTTCTTCATAGAATGATTCCTCAGTCCACAGTGCATTCCTGTGTCCTTGCCATATGCGGAATCTCCCTTATTTTAAAGGCACAATCGTCAGAGACTTTTGTCTTTACTGCGCGACTTTTGGAGGGTGCGTTTGAGATTCCAGCCTTGATTTCTAAGTGTGTAGCTTTCAGTGCACGCCTTTGGCCTTCTAAGGTCTGAGACGGGGACCTGGCGTCTTAAAGCCGGGAGGCCCCATGGAGGTCCCCAGGGGCGTCTTTGTGCGTTTGCCCTTAACCGATTGATACCCGTCACCCCAATCTTGTCTTCCACACTCGTCTCTCAGTTCATATTCGAAAACTGAGAAAATTCCATAATGTCATCTGTATTCTAGAATAGAGTCTCTTAGTGAGTCGGATGTGTGTGATCAGCACCCCATGGTTAGTAACAACTAATCCTGCTCAACAGGGCCTTTGATTCATTCTGGTCCCTGGGATATTAAATCCACTGAAGCAGTTGAGGGGTATTTGTGGTCTGAAAGGATGCCATTTTCCAAAGATAGGGAAATTGTAAATTGGGGTGGAATTGTACGCGGGAATAAATGGCATCCTTGTATACAATGCGCACAGAATTCCTCGGTGAAGAATTTTACGTCATAACCATAAAAGAGATGATCGATGTTACTATTTATTAATTTCACGGGAAAGGGAAATGAGCTTTATTTACAAAGACCAGCTTGAGGACAGAAGGATGGTAAAACACTTAGAAGTCTTTATGGAAAATCCGTATTACATGAGTTTTTGTAGGGAAAGTGAGCTTTAAAAATTTTTTTTTACATTTATTTATTTTTTTTTTAATTTTTTTTTTTTAACGTTTTATTTATTTTTGAGACAGAGAGAGACAGAGCATGAATGGGGGAGGGGCAGAGAGAGAGGGAGACACAGAACCGGAAGCAGGCTCCAGGCTCTGAGCCATCAGCCCAGAGCCTGACGCGGGGCTCGAACCCACGGACCACGAGATCGTGACCTGGCTGAAGTCGGACGCTTAACCGACTGCGCCACCCAGGCGCCCCACATTTATTTATTTTTGAGAAGCAGAGTGAGACAAAGCATGAGCAGGGGAGGGGCAGAGAGAGAAGGAGACACAGACTCCAAAGCAGGCTCCAGGCTCCGAGCTGTCAGCACAGAGCCCGGCGCGGGGCTCGAACCCACGAACCGCGAGATCATGACCTGAGCTGAAGTCGGACGCTCAACCGACTGAGCCACCCAGGCACCCCAGGGAAAGTGAGCTTTTAGAAACAGAAGAGGCCCGAGTCCTAATTGTACGTTTTGTGAGCTTCGTGATTTCAGCAAATCACATTTATCTCACCAAGTCTTTTGTGAAATGTGCCTCTCACACCCACCTTGTCGCGTTGTGGCAAGGACGGAATGAGGTCCTCTTTGAACTGTAAGGACGTTACACAGAGAGTGGGGATCACTCCTCTCCTAGTGAGACTTGGCAAGCCCAATTAATTCCACACGTGTTTTTAATGCCCACATGCGTGAAAAATGGACCAATAGATGCTGTGCTTTTTGTTTAAATTTTTTTTTTCAATGTTTATTTATTTTTGGGACAGAGAGAGACAGAGCATGAACGGGGGAGGGGCAGAGAGAGAGGGAGACACAGAATTGGAAACAGGCTCCAGGCTCCGAGCCGTCAGCCCAGAGCCTGACGCGGGGCTCGAACTCACGGACCGCGAGATGGTGACCTGGCTGAAGTCGGACGCTTAACCGACTGCGCCACCCAGGCGCCCCTGTGCTTTTTGTTTAAAAGCCCATTTATAACTGGAACTCATTTCTTTGATGAATTGTAATTTTTTTAAAATATAATGTCTACTCAGAAGAAGAACATAAATAACGAAATAATTTTTTTTAATAGCATGCCTGGTTCAAGAGAAGTTCAGATACGCCAGGACTTGGATCACATCTCAGGGTTCAACGGGAACTCATTTCAATCTGAAGGTAATATTTTATTCTAATTAGTAGCACCTTACAACAGAAACGGATACAGGAATTCTGTTAGCTATTTTTTAAAAGTTTGTAAACGCGAAACACGATTTTCTTTGCTAGTGTCATTTGTAGGCCTTATGAATGCATATTTGCTCTAAAGGTGGTGAAAAGCCAATGGTTCGTATATTGTGCATTTTACGTCGTTATGCAGCTAATAAACACTGAGGGCTGTCTTATTTGGTCAGGTGGTTCTTTTTAAAGTCATACATTTATTAGGGCCACCGAGTACTGATAAGTGGAAAAATGATGAGTTCTGGAGTCAGACAGAAGTTGGGTTGACCTTGGGGTTCCTTCACTTCCTGGCTGGAAGACTGGATGAATTATGTCACCATCTGAGCCACAACTTTGTCATCTGTCAAGTAGGCCCAATAATACTTTTCTCATAGGACCAGCAGAAGGATTAAATGGAACAACAGTAAAATGAGGTACAGCTTTTGGCATAGATGGGTTAGCCCCAACGCCACCAGAGACGTGCGGTGATAGCTTCTTTCTGCAGTCTGGGTGCCCCAGCTCACTGTGACTTTAATAACTGCCCGTGGAGCTTTACTGGGACAACTTCATAGACTCTGGAAAACATGAGGACCCGTTCTGTCTTACAGATGAAATCGAATATGAAAACCAAAAGAGGCTGGAAGAAGAAGAGGACTTGAACGTGCTGACATTTGAAGATCTTCTCTGCTTCGCCTATCAAGTTGCCAAGGGAATGGAATTTCTGGAATTTAAGTCGGTAAGCGCCTTGTGAAGAAGAAACTAACACAGCAAGATAATCTGGGAAACGAGATGTGCTTTCCCTTTTCTGGTTTGTAAACGAGATGTGCTTTCCCTTTTCTGGTTTGTTTTAACTCGTATCCCTTAAAGTCTCGCCCCTCCCCACCCCCAACCACCACACCCTTCACTGTTGGAGCCGCCTAGATGCTTCTTCCCACCAGCTCTTGACGAATTACAGTTATGAAGGCCCCGGGATCCCTTATTAGATAATGGTTATCACAGCCCTCCCAGGCTGTCCAAAGTCCCCTGAAACTTCCAGATAGGCGGTCAAAGCGAGGTGTACAGAGTCAGTCCTTCCTTGGACGGTCAGTTCAGGTTGTTTAGGCATTTGGCCCTGGGTAACTGGAGGCTCAAATACCATGCACCGTGCTTGTGGGGCCAGCCCGTCCCCCGCTCTGCCCACCTCTGCCTTTGCCTTCTCTGCAGCGCCCTGCTGCGGGCCAGCACCGTTCCTGGGCCCTCCCGGCTTCCTCTGCCGCTAATCCCAGATCCAGGCCGTGGATCCTGCCACAAACCACGGTTTCTATCTCCACTTTGCATTCTTTCTGTAACCGGCTTTCAGTCCTGTTCTCTGACATTTCAAATGTCTCCTGCCTGTAAGCAGATGAAAGCCGCCTCCTCTAGCCCTGAATTTGGAGAGAAGGCTTTCAACTGTAGTTTTGTCTTTAAAAAAATTACTTTCTGGGGCTGTGGGGAAGAGGGGAAAGTGGGTGATGGGCCCTGAGGAGGGCGCTCGTACGTAAGCGACGAACCACGGGAACCTACCCCAAAAACCAAGAGCACGGTTTACCTACTGTATGTTAGACAACTTGACAATGAATTATGCTTCAAAAAAGCACTTGCTGTAATAAGATGTTATAGGTCGAGTCTATCTCAGTTTTAAAAAGATTAACGTGAAATAAATCTACAGCTTTGAAGACCAGGAAAAAGTGGTCTTCATAATAGTAACCAAACCTATGAAGCATCTTGAGATAAGCAGAACCAGAAATCTGCAAGATCCCCGTGAATAAGCCCGTGAGACACTATTCAATGGCAGGAGGAAGACCTGAATGAGCTTCACCGGGTTCACGTAGGAGAGACTCTGCGTTTACCAGAAACGTCGGTTCTGTCCAAGTTAATCTGTATGTTTAACGCAACTCCAGTTAGACGCTCAGGGGTTTTGTTTTGTTTTCCTCATGCGTATTGAAAGGGCATGTGACCTTCTTGGCTCGTCTTTTCCAAATGTGGGCATCCTTGCTCGATAGTTTAAAAAAAAAAAAATCCCATCTTGTAATATTTTCCCACCCCTCCTCTCTGAGGCCCGTTCTTCTCTTCATCTTCCCCATTGGCTGTTGGACTCCCCTTGTCTCAAGAGTACGGATAGTTGCTTTATTTGTAGTCCACCTACACGGCCACAGTAGGGCTTCCGTGTCTCTGTGGACCTTGGAGGGCATCTAGCTTGATTGCCTGTCCTTAAGTAAATACTCAAACTTCTCACAACTGGAGGTCAAGGGGCACTGCTTTTTTCCCCCTCTGGGCTTGTTATAATAAGAATTTTCTGAGGACTGTCCACTTCCTTAGACCCTGTCCCGTTGTTTTCACTTCAGGCCCTCTCCTCTGCATCGGTCTGTCCTTTCTCTCTCCGTCTCTGGTTGCTCCTCAGTTTCCCTGTAGGTTCCGTGACCCCATCAAACGTTACTTGAGCCCCGGGGCACCGTGCTAGGTGCTGAAATAGAGTCAGCTCTTATCCCTGACAGGGGAGAAAGAGACAAGCAGACGTGCAAATCGAAGATGACACTGGAGTGTGGTAAATATTCACATTCCAGTAAGTCCTGGGGACCCAGGCGAGGCACAGGCAGGTCAGACCCGAGGGGAGGGGAGGCGGTGCAGGAAAAGCTTGTGGAAGGAGCCCAGGCTTGGGCTAGAGGAGATGTTTGAGGCAAAGGAAAACCATCAGGGAACATGGGATCGGGCAGGGAACATGAAATCAGGAGGAAGTCCACTGAGAAAGGTCATGAGTTGAATGTGTGCCATAGTGAGGTCTCTTGGGCAGCAAAGTAGCGTCCTGACCCAGTAGATTTTTGCCTATCCCTATCTGAAGCTCAAGAGAAATGTTTGGGGGGGCGCCTGGGTGGCTCAATCAGTTGGGCGTCCGACTTCGGCTCCGGTCACGATCTCACAGTGTGTGAGTTCGAGCCCCGCGTCGGGCTCTATGCTGACAGCTCGGAACCTGGAGCCCGCTTCGGATTCTGTGTCTCCCCCTCTCTCTGCCCCTCCCCTGCTCATGCTCTGTCTCTGTCTCTGTCTCAATAATGAATAAATGTTAAAAAAAATGTTAAAGAAAAAGAAGAGACATGTTTGGGTTGGAAATTGAGGTTTGGGTGATGGCGGTTGCCTCCCTAGGTTTGGACGAAGCGGCTGGGGGGTGGGGGGATGTGGACCGAGAGGGGGCAGCGCTGGGGAATGAGAGCAGGCTTGCATGGGGCCGTGGGAAGAAACAGGTTCCTCCAGGGGCCAGATTCACAGAAGGAAGGTCGTGAAGAAGGAGGGGCTGCCGAACAGGGCCAGTTACCGCTGGAAGGTCAGCGCAGAGCTCTGCTGGGCTGGGCTGGGCTGTGCACCGCAGGGCTCGGCCAAAGCAGTTGGCAGGCGTTGGGGAAGAGGAAGGCAGGTTGCAGGGGCCCGGTAGTGACATGGGCGCAAAGGACCGCGCTCTCAGAGCACCGGCTAGGGAGGAAGGAGAGCTAGAGGGATTTGAGTCTGTTGGGTTTTTGCTTTTATTTTTTCAAGGTTGAAGAGAGAGAGCCCCTTTGGCCCTTTACTCCTTAGTGCCCTGTTCCTTTGAATACCTTCTTTCTTAGAGTTAATTCTCTTGCCGGACCACTCGGGTTCCTGTCTTGTCAACTCTCAACCCAGGGGCTCCCCACTGCGCTCAGTCCTCCTTCCCAAACTTATTGTTTTCATATCTTCCCACTATTTTCTTTGCCAGTACTCTCGCTGTCGAGAGCACCGGTCAGGAAAGAGGTCATTTTCTCCGCCCCGCAGTTAAGAGTGCTGGAAGTCCCTCTCTGAAAATCCCCTCCGGAGCTCAACAGCGGGCCCTGTTACTGTCTTTTGTTTATAGCAAGACACAACCCCCAGCCAGCCTTGGCTCTCCTAAGAACCCAGCCCCTTGGCCTCCAGGAACGTTCCATAAGCAGCGCGGATGACCGCATGCACAATGACTGGAGACCTGGGCCGTCCGCGTTCAGTCAGTGCCACGAAGCAAGCGTGATGACCGCTCGCGGCCCAGGAAAGAGAAGACACACGGGTGGACCCCACGTTCCCGTCATCTGTAACTCCCGCCGACCCTGAACCTGGAAGAAAGCTTGCACTCTGTGATCATCTGCATCACAGTAAATAACACTCCAATTTCATTCTTTATAGTGTGTTCACAGAGACCTGGCAGCCAGGAACGTGCTCGTGACCCACGGGAAAGTGGTGAAGATCTGTGACTTTGGACTGGCTCGAGATATCATGAGTGACTCCAACTACGTTATCCGGGGCAATGTGAGGCTGCTACTTCGTACACGTTTTTTTATGCCGTCCCTGTGTGTTTTGTCGTTGTTACGGTAGACAGCCGCACTCACTGTGGTGCGTGTTTGAGTCACGGCCACGTCCGAACGCTTGCTCACGGCAGTTAGCTTTCTTAGGCTTGACAGCTTTTTCTGTAGCTTCAGGGAATATCCCAGCTGTAATAAAAGCCGAGTAAAGGAGCATCACCTCTGTCACAGCAGATCAGGTCGGGTACCTTGGAGCACAAGCCACACTTTAAACAAAACCCGTTACCTGAGCCTACAGTTCCCGGAGCTGTAAAGTGACTGGAGTCCTGTTTCCAATCGCGGGATTTGGCAATAGCTACCATAAAACGTTTTTTTTTTTTAAGTACGATATATAAATTAAATGTTAAATGCAAAATCTTTAAAGGCACAACATTGAACGTAAATGTTAGCTAGTGAATGTTTAGCATCTTATGACTGCCACACAGGGAGACCTAAAACATGACTGAATATAAAAAATTTTAAAAATTAATTAATTAATTAATTAATTAAAAAATTTTTAAATCCCTAAGGATAGATGTGGGTTTTTTATTTTATTTTTTTTTATTTTAGAGAACGCGCAGGGGAGAGGGGCAGGGGGAGAGAGCCGGTCTTCAGCAGGCTTCAGGTTCAGCGCTGAGCCCTATGTGGGGCTTGATCCCAAGACCCCGGGATCATGACCTGAGTCGACACCAAGGGTCAGATGCTCAGCCGACTGAGCCACCGAGGCGCCCTGTTGTGTGTGTGTTTTTTTTTTAATTTAAGATTTTATTTTTAAGTAATTTCTACACCCAGCGTGGGGCTCGAACTCATAACCCTGAGATCAAGAGTCTCATGCTCTACTGACTGAGCCAGCCAAGTGCCCCCCGATGTGTTATTTATAAGAGAGCTATTAGAAATACTAAATGATAAAATTGTGCAGTGAAAGAACGTGGCTGTAAGAATTACAACACCTGGAGTTAAGCACCCTGTCCTTACGTTTTGGAATTTCTGGGTGCTTTTTTGTCCCCACTTGTGAAATGATAATAACAGCGAGTGCTGACGCAGTGCCTACTGTGTGCTTAGCACTATCCTAAGTGCTTTACATATATTCATTTAGTCCTCAAAGCAACTCTCTTGGGGGTGAGGAAACTGAGGTCCAGAAACATAACTCTGCCCATGATTACACAGCACGTGGATTAGAGCACGGATGGGCTGAGCCCCAAGTCTGTGCATAACCGCTGGGACACGTGCAGCGTTTCCCGTGAGGATTATACGCTTCCCTCACTGAGGTTGTTGTGGGAATAAACCAATAAAACCAACATGAAAGCACCTGTCCGGGGGAAACGGCCAATAAACGTTAAAAATCAAATTAAACTGCATTCCCATTAGCATCAAATAACCATCCAGGCTGATGTTAGATCCATACCTCACTCGTTGGAGCTGAAGTCGTAAATGTGATCAAAGCTTCTGTGTGGCTGTGCAGTTTTTAACCTTACTAGCTGGCAGTCTCTTACGTGGGAAGGTGAATTTCATGTGGCACCTCGGTTAATCCGTGTAATTAATCAAATTAGCCAGACCAGCCTGTTTGGTTTTACCAGCTCATCGGTTTGTGCAGGATTTAAAATCGGGTTTCTTTCTTGAGCTTCAGTTCTGTTTTGTTTTGTTTTGTTATTTCCTTTAATAATCTCTACGTGCGATGTGGGGCTCGAACTCGTGACTCCCAGGTCAGGGCGCAGGCTCTACTGACTGAGTCGGCAAAGTACCCTTCGAGCTCTGATTTCACCGGGCAGGTTAAACATGCGTGGTGAGGGGCTCCTCAACTCACGAGAAAGAAAATACTACAAAAAGCTCTACCCCGGGAACCTATCCACCCCTACGTCTTGGTTCCCATCCCAGGCTGTACTAACTCAAAACCCGCCTCTCGGTGCTCCTGGAAATTATTAAAGCCACAGAAGCCAGCCTGGTATCATTCCTGGAAGTGATGGCGTGTGCTCCCTTCACCACATTCCTGTAGGTGGTATTTCCACTAAAGTCCTTCCAAGAAGGTCGTCCACTAATTTACCAGTATCTCCTTACCTCTGGTCACCTGACTGGTTCCTCCTTCATGGTGTCTGCTGTGACACTTACCCATTTCCAAGCACAAGCCTTTGTTCACGAGGAGTTTTAAAGAGATGCCGGTTGATTTTTTTTTTTTTAAGCCTATTATTAGAATGTCGATTTGAAAGTGAAACACTTCCCCTTGGGCAATATGATCTCCTCAATGAAGGATTAAGAGCGGCTTTAGGAAAAAAATACACTTTATTATCGGCTAATAAGAGAAAAGAACCACGCCTCGTTCAGTCCGTGCACCACCCATCACCACTGATTGGTCCCCTCTTGGATTCCGCACAGGCCCGTCTCCCTGTAAAGTGGATGGCTCCCGAAAGCTTATTTGAAGGGGTCTACACCATAAAGAGTGACGTCTGGTCATATGGAATATTACTCTGGGAAATATTCTCACTTGGTAAGTTTTGCAGTTTGCTGCCAGCCGTTGCCCCCCACACGCTATCCCATTCCTAAATCAGGGTGCATGACCCGTGACCTCTAATGCTCCCCAGAGCTGGCTCGTCCTTACCTCTATGCAGTGTGTGCCGTTTCACGTTTTGTTTTTTTAAATTCTTTTTAATGTTTATTTATTTTTGAGAGAGAGAGACCAGGGGAGGGGCAGAGAGAGAGGGAGACACAGAATCCGAAGCAGGCTCCGGGCTCTGAGCCATCAGCACAGAGCCCGACGCGGGGCTCGAACTCAGGAGCCGCGAGACGGTGGCCTGAGTCAAAGTCGGAAGCTCAACCGACTGAGCCACCCAGGCGCCCCCCTTTTTTTTTTAAATTTTTGTTTCCTAATGTTTATTTAGAGACAGAGAGAGACAGAGCATGAGCAGGGGAGGGGCAGAGAGAGAGGGAGACACAGGATCCGAAGCAGGCTCCAGGCTCCGAGCTGTCGGCACAGAGCCCGACGCGGGGCTCGAACCCACCAACCGCGAGATCATCACCTGAGCCAAAGCTGGATGATTAACGCACTGAGCCACCCGGGCGCCCCCATTTCGTGCTTTATTTGTGGTGTCTGTAGGTCTGTCTACCCCCACCGGCCTGTAGCCACCGGCTGGAGGGCAGAAGTCCTGACTCTCCCCGCCCACGGCCTCACGCCAAGCAGTGTCGGGCCCATGGGAGCTCTCGGTCCATGCTTGTTCGTTGTTGAGTGAATGAAGAAACAAATGAGATGGTTTCTCCGCCCTAACGTTTTCCTCAGGTGTCAATCCGTACCCTGGCATTCCGGTCGACGCTAACTTCTATAAACTCATTCAGAGTGGATTTAAGATGGACCAGCCATTTTATGCTACAGAAGAAATGTAAGTTCACATCAGAGGGCAAGGTGGCCGAAATCGGGAATTTACAGTCTCTCTCGTTCTGAATGCATGACCCAAAAAAAAAAAAGCGCGCAACACTCCTTAATGCAAAATGCATATGATTCCTCTTTAAAAAAAAAAAAAAAAAGGGGAAAGAAAAGGAAACTCTAATCCTTTTCTTGGGGGTGGGGGGCGGGGCTTCCTGAACAAAACTGAACCTTCCTGCCCTAACATACTATGAATTAGGGGCTTCAGTTCCTTTGCTTGAGGGATCCCTGGGGGTGATCCAACTCCCATCTCCCGACTTCTGGGCCACGTCGTAGTTTTTATTTTTTATTTTTTAAATTTTTTTTTAACGTTTATTTATTTTTGAGACCGAGAATGAACGGGGGAGGGGCAGAGAGAGAGGGAGACACAGAATCTGAAACAGGCTCCAGGCTCCGAGCTGTTGGCCCAGAGCCGGACGCGGGGCCCGAACCCACGGACCGTGAGATCATGACCTGAGCCGAAGTCGGACGCTTAAGCAACCGAGCCCCCCAGGCGCCCCACGTCGTAGTTTTTAAAACGCATTTCTGTCCCTCATCTAATTTGCCCTTTCCGGTGGGAGTTGAAAATCTAGTAGAGCCCGTGCCGCAAAACAACCAGGCCGCAGCTGAGCAGCTGTACGGGGCCTCCGCTTCCCTTGGTTCAGCTTTCCTCTCCTTTCTCCTCCTCCTCTTGCTTTTACAGATACTTTATCATGCAATCGTGCTGGGCTTTTGACTCGAGGAAACGGCCGTCCTTCCCCAACCTGACCTCGTTTTTAGGATGTCAGCTGGCCGACGCAGAAGAAGCGGTAGGTAGCAGCACCCTGCTTGAAAAGGCGATGCTGGAGGGGTCCCCCGGGGGGCTCAGCTGGTCGGGCGGCCAGCTCTTGGTTTCGGCTCAGGTGGTGACCTCCCGAGTTCGGGAGTTCGAGCCCCGCGTCGGGCTCTGTGCTGGCAGCGCGGAGCCTGCTTGGGATTCCCTCTCCCTCCCTCTCTCTCTGCCCCTCCCCGACTCGTGCTGTCTCTCTCTGAACAAGTAAACTTGAAAAGGCGTCCTTAGAAAGGAAAGCGATAACTCAGAACACACGCTGGCTTCCCGAGACCCAAGGATACCACGTGGTCTTTCTCACCGCGATTTGTCTCGTTTGCCCTTTAAAAGTTGTATGGGGTGAGATATATTTATTGGTAACTGGTTTTTTTTTTTTTGCAGGGGGGAGGGGGGGAGCTCTCCCTAAAGGTTTCGGCCAATTGAGAAATTAAATGTCCAGTGCACAGGACTAGACAACCAAATAAAACTGAATCCCTGAGCACCCCCTCCACCGCCCCCCCCCCCCGCCCCACTGCCGACCGTTAGCATGGAGTAATCGCACGACTCAGTCATGTAATACAGTATTGTGGAGAGAACATTGCCCTGCAGTCCTGAGAGTCGAATCCCAGTCCTACCATGCGGTCTCCTCATTGCTGTGTGCATTACGGCAAATCGTTCCTCTGGGTCTTACTTTTCGCACCTGTACAATGGGTTGTCACGCTGGGTGATCCTTGAGCGCTGCGAACTTGGAATCCCTCTGCTAACTCTTCTCCCCGGTAATACAACCTGGCGTAGTGAACGGAACCATCCTCTAGAGGCCGTGGACAAAGGATGGGACCTTGAACCTCCAGTACCCAGGTTCAAATCTTGGCTCCGTCATTTACATCTTACAGGCCTCGATTAAGTCAATCTTTTGTTGGCTCTCAGTTTCCGTGTCTGAAATATGGGACTAACAGATCTTACTTTGGGGAGCTCTAAAGAGTAAATAAACTGATGTATGTGCAAAGACTTCCCACACAGCAGGCACTTGGTAGTTAATAAATGTTAGCTACATAGGCACCTGACTCTTTTTTTTTTTTTCAACGTTTATTTATTTTTGGGACAGAGAGAGACAGAGCATGAACGGGGGAGGGGCAGAGAGAGAGGGAGACACAGAATCGGAAACAGGCTCCAGGCTCTGAGCCATCAGCCCAGAGCCCGACGCGGGGCTCGAACTCGCAGACCGCGAGATCGTGACCTGGCTGAAGTCGGACGCCTAACCGACTGCGCCACCCAGGCGCCCCGGCACCTGACTCTTTAAATGGATTGTCTGTGCTCTTTTTCTAAATTACTGAGTCCGTTTTCAATTCTGTGGCCTCTCCAGAGACCTGGGTATAGGTCGTGTGTGGCCTGTCCTCCTGGCAGGATGTTCGAAGAATCCCATTCGATCATTCGTCTGTTTGCTTGTTTGTTTTTGGATTTTGTTGTTGTTGTTGTTTTGGTGAGAGAGTGAGCATGAGCAGGGGAGGGGCAGACAGAGGGGGGAACAGAGGATCCGAGGCAGGATCCGCGCAGCCAGCAGCGAGCCCAGCGCGGGGTTCGAACTCACAAACCCTGAGATCGTGACCTGAGCCGAGGTCGGACGCTTAACCGACTGAGCCCCCCGGGCGCCCCTGAAAAAAAATCACATTTGGAAACGAAAATATGGTCAGGGAATTAGGTCCAGAAAGTCGGGGGAGATGGAAGGCCTCAGGGCTATCGAGTAGATGACCCGGAAATAGTTAATGACGCTATTAGAGAAACTGAAAGAAGAATCGTGGAGAGAAAACAAGAAAGGAGCTGTTGAGGCAAAGAGGAAGCACCAAGTAATTTTCACTGGCTGGGGAGCTGGCTTTGGGTCCACAGCGGTCTTATTTGCGCTAGAATTTTGGGAAGAATGAGTAGGATTTTGGCTGCTGGGGGATGGGGGGTTGGTGGAGTGTTCCAGGCTGGATGAGCGATAGAAGTAAAGGTTCACGGGTGAGAGAGGCGAATGGAAAACAAATGGTTGTGGCTAAAGTATAGGGCGAGTGGGGGAACACGGAGGAAAACAAGACTATAAAGGTAGTGCGCCAGGGTGGAGGGTCCGCTGCGGCCGAACCGTCCCTTGGCTTTGTTCAGGACCGCCTTGGACTCGGTGTGCAGCTGTCCAATGTCCCCATGCCCCCAGGACGTCCAAATCCCTCTCCCTCTGTTCGGGGGCCTTCGACATATCAGGGATTGTTGAATGGCAAGGTCTCCACGGACGATGACTCAGCTGAGGGTATCCAAGCTCAGGGACATCCCTTCAACTTCTCCCCACCCCCCCCACCCCCGTTCTCTTCCTCTCTGTCCCCTGACCCTCTGTGATGGAAAGTTCTTTTCCCTACCCGTCTCAGAGCCACTGATGGCCAGCTGTAGCTCCTTTAGGTAAATGACAAAATAGTGTCCCTGCCAGGGAGACATTCATCCGCCCAGCCACCGTGGGGAGCCTCTCACCCCCGGCTGGTGCAGTGGGCTCCAGTCTAGAAGCCCGGGGAGCAGAGGATTTGCAGAATGGACAGACATGCTTCAAGATTTGTCTCGAAGCCCAGATCGCTACGTGCGTGACAGATGTTAACCGGGCTTATGGTGGTGACCCTCTCGCAATAGATACCCAGAGACGAATCGTGTCGTACGCCTGAAGCTAATCCAGTGTTACATGTCCCTTATACATCCGTTTTTTTTTTTTTTTAAAAGGAGCCAGATCAAGCTACTCCCTCGTCTCCAAAGACCCCCCTGTAACTTCTCCGGTCAGATTTCAGGGTCCTTCTTCTGAGTCCCCGTAACACTATGTGACACTCTGAGACTCAGTGTTGTGTGATACTTTTGCTTTCCCATCACTAGACTTGGCTCACGAGGTCAAGGACACGCACTGTTCATCTTCACATCACCTGTGTGGTCCCACAGGCAGGAGACACTCACAGCATGAGGGTACGTTAGAGGCCCCGTCTGTTTTGTTCGCTGTGACATACCCAGTGCTTAGCGTATAGGAAGGGCTAAGCAACGATATCTGGAAGAAAGGAAGCGTAAAAGCAAGTTTGGGGAGGCAAAAGCGAAACAGCACGAGGAAGGACATCCGTTAAGAGGTGACTGTGGCAGCAGAGGTGAGCAAAGGAGGGAGTGAACTGGACCGCGGCAGGGGGGAGGGGTGCAGAGGAGAGGGACACACGGCTCCTGTTTCAAGAAAGGGGCCTGAACTCACATCACCTCTCCTTTCATATCAGTGCCCACAAATTATAGGATATATAATATGATATAGAAATATATTATAAATGTATCATATATAATGTATTGCAAATAAATATAATACAAATATAAAGGATTTCTATTTGTAATACAAATTTGTATTTGTAGTACAAATTTGTATATTGTAATACAAATACAAATATTTAATATAAATATTAAAATATAGATACATACACTACATGTTTTTATTACTTTTTATTTTATGTATCAAAAAAAATGTTAATGTTAATTTTTGAGAGAGAGAGAGGGACAGACAGAGCATGAACGGGGCAGGGCAGGAAGTGAGAGAGGCTCAGAATCCCAAGCAGGCTCCAGGCTCCGAGCCGTCAGCACAGGTCCCGACGCGGGGCTCAAACTCATGAACCACGATATCACAACCTGAGCCGAAGACAGACACTTAACCCACTGAGCCACCCAGGCGCCCCTGTTATATATTTTTAAAGAAGTGAGGCCATAATTGCCTTTGAAAGCCAGAAGGTGATCTCTGTGGACCGGGAACGGTGGAAAACGCCTGGGATGATGAAAGCAGTCAGGACTGAAGGGAGAAGACCCACGACAGAGGACTCTTTGAAAGGATAAGGACACGTGCTTCCCTAACGGGCGGGGAGAGGTCTGGTAGGATCTTGCATTGGTTCCACAGTGGGGGCAGCCACACTGTTAAGTACACGTGAGAATAAAGCAAGTGTTGGGCACCTGGGTGGCGCAGTCGGTTAAGCGTCCGACTTCAGCCAGGTCACGATCTCGCGGTCCGGGAGTTCGAGCCCCGCGTCGGGCTCTGGGCTGATGGCTCGGAGCCTGGAGCCTGTTTCCGATTCTGTGTCTCCCTCTCTCTCTGCCCCTCCCCCGTTCATGCTCTGTCTCTCTCTGTCCCCCAAAAAATAAATAAACGTTGATAAAAAAGTTTAATGATGGTACATCAGTACTATGGAATGCTAGGCTGCTGTTAAAAAGATAAATGTGCTCCCATTCCGTCAACAGGGAAAATATATAACGCACGTAACATCCGGACAACATATTAGCAACTCAGAATAAGGATCGAAACCAGAATCTACACTCTCAGCCTACGGATACACAATTGTGTATGCACAGCAGACTATAACGGTGGCCACCTCTGATGAGTTTAGCTTGTTTTCTATACATCTTCCTATATGGCTTACGTTATCTCTATGAATGTGCATTAACTTTATCATCAGACAAAAAGTAGAACTGCTTTCATTTTGGAAAAGCACTCTAAAGTCACCCAAGTGAAACTCAAGCATCAGTCCCCCGTATTAATTGCATAATGAACAGGTCTCTCTTAGCGGCCTTTCTCTTTTACGGTTTTACCGCGCAGCTTTAGGATTTCTAGATCGAGATTTTGTAGCCAAGATTAGAAATAATAATGGAATAAAATGCTCGACTTGATTTCTCCGTGAATAAAAGGACCAAATCTGCTTTGTCAATTAATATCCTCTTAAGATTATTCTCTAAGGCTTATGTATAGTAATGGCAAGTAATTTGCAATAAAGCCCCGTGACATGTACGTCATCATCGGATGGTAACCAGTGTTGTGTCTTTTTTCCCACGTTCAGATGTATCAGAACACGGATGGCCATGTTTCCGACCGTCCGTCCGTCTACCAAAACAGGCAGCCTTACAGCAGAGAGGTGGAATCGGGTTTACTCACTCCACAGGCTCCTGTCGAAGATTCCTAGAGAAACGACTTAGTCTTAAGGACTTCCTCCCTGCAACCCCCAGCTTAAACAGGCTATAGATTACCAAAACAGGATTAATCTCATCACTAAAAGAAAGTATATTCTCAACTGCTGCTTTGCTGGACTTTTCTCTAGAAGCTCTCTGTATTTACTCTTGTTTTCAAAGGAACTTTTGTAAAAATCACATCATCCTTTGCACAAGGCAGGAAGAGCTGGTAATTAACTTTATTGGAGCATCTACCCACATCCAAAGGCCTTCTCAGTCTGGCTTCAGTGAAAATTGTGTACCTGAACTATAGTATATTCTTGTAAATACATAAAACAAAAGCATTTTGCTAAGGAGAAGCTGATATGATTTTTTTAAATCTATGTTTTAAAACAATATGTAACTTTTCCAGCTATTTAGTGATATATTTTATGAATGAAAATAAAATTTCTTCTATAGAGTTGTTTGTGATTGAATTGTTTGCATGGTCTATTTAGGGCAAGACTGAACTGGAGGGGAGGAACCTAATGAAATTGTGTGCAATGTTCTGTTTTTTGTTGTTTTTTTTTTTCCTACTGAGAAGGTCCGTCCTCTTGTTGGATCCTTAAAAGGATCTGTGACTCCTGCCCCCAGACCAGGAACCAAACAGCTGGCGAAGGCTTGCTTTTCTGCAGCACTCCATTGATTCAGCCTCCCTCGTCCTTTGAAGCTCAGCTCCCTCCCTCCCACAGGCTTATAAACTTGGACTTGCCCCTGTCCTTACATTCCAGTGTGGTTCTTGGTGAAGGTCTGCCTTCTCTCGTCCTCCCTTCCAGTGCCTCGGTTAAGATAAGAGCCCTGAAGCCAGTCCCGCTAGGCCGGACTTCTCTGTCCACCACTCTTCGCCATGCAACGTTGGGCAAGTAACTGAACTTCGTTAGGCCCCAGTTTCCCGTTCTGGAAGAAGAGATAATGATGGATGGAATCTCTCTCACAGGGTTGCTGTAAGAATTAGATGGATGACATACATAATATATGCATGTCATAAATATACACATACACAGATGGTCCCCAACTTGTAGTGGTTCAACTTACTATTTTTCAACTTTACGACGGCGCAAAAGGGATACACGTTCAGTAGAGACGGTCCTTTGACTTTTGAATTTCGATCTTTTCCTGGGTTAGCGATATTACCCTCTTTCATGATGCTGGACAGTAGAAGCTCCCAGTCTGCCGTGGGATCACAGGGTAAACAAGCAACACCCTGGCCGGCATTCTGGTGTTTACTCTGGGTACGGTATTCAGTCTGTGACATGAGAGATCCAACACTTTGTTATAAAATAGGCTGGGTGTAGATGATTTTGCCCAACCGGAGGCTGACATCAGTATTCTGAGCACATTTGAGGTGGGCCAGGCTAAGCTGTGATGTTCGGTAGGTTGGGTCTATTAAATACATTTCAACTTATGATATTTTCAACTTACTGTGGGTTTACTGGAACATGGCCCCTCCTGGGATGTTTATTCCTCTTTAAGCCCTTGCTTTGTTGCTAGACCTGAGCTCTGTCTTATACTTTAGGTCTTTGTCAGCTCCACCAGCCATCATGAGTGATGGCTTCCTCTGCTGAAATCTACAAGCTTCTTGTCCATATCATCCAACTGGGCCTTAACGTGAACATCCTTTCTTTTCGCTTGGATTTCTTTCAAGCAACAAAAATGTATTATCTTTCAGTTCTATAGGTAAGCAGTTCGACAAATGTCCTTCTGGGCTAAAATCAAGGTGTCATCAGGGTTACGTTCCTTTCTGGAGGCTCTAGTGGAGAATCTGTGTCCTCACCGGTTCCGGCTTCTACGGGCTGCTAGAATTCCTTGGCTGGTGGCCCCCTGCCCCCATCTTCATAGCCAACAATACTGCATCTTTCCATCTGTTCTCCTGTAACCTTGTCTCCCTCTGCCCATGAGCTCAGCAGAGACCAGTTCTCTCATTGCAAGGATCTTGTCTCTTCACTTGGATTTTTAGAAGCGTGAAAGTAGATATGATTTATTCTAAGTTGTATGGCTAATTCCCACTTGTGTATACAGTCAGGACACAAGAAATATCTGTATTTGATTTTTGTTTTACCTACTCAAGTTAAAGCATCAAATATGCTTGGTGTTAAGAATTCAGATAATTTTGTCTTTTCACTTATAGTAGTAAGTGAAACTTCCCCTTTATGTGCCCAACCCAAACCCCAAAATGTTCCTTCAGGGGAAATGCTGTTAAAGTTTCAGATATATTTCTCCCACCTTCTTGTTTAAATATACGTGCATTACTGACACATACTTACACAAATACACTCAACCCACCGAATTCTTTGTTTCTTTACATAACACGGAACCACACCAGCCACATTGTCAAATGTATTTTGGTTCTTAACTACGTGTCAATATTTTCCCAACTATACATGTTTGTGAAGCACCTGTGGTGAGGTAAGTGTTAAGAATGACGTATGTATCATCTCATTAAATCTTCGTAACTGCCTTATGAGGTAGGTACTAAAATGATCCCCTTTTTCTTCTGGAAAGTTAACTTGGTAACCTGTGATCTCCAAGCCCTTGTTAACACTTATCTTGTGGTCACTCTTGGGTTCTATTATTATTTTATTTATCGTATTTATTTATTTATTTATTTTTTTTTTCCCAACGTTTATTTATTTTTGGGACAGAGAGAGACAGAGCATGAACGGGGGAGGGGCAGAGAGAGAGGGAGACACCGACTCGGAAACAGGCTCCGGGCTCCGAGCCGTCAGCCCAGAGCCCGACGCGGGGCTCGAACTCGCGGACCGCGAGATCGTGACCCGGCTGGAGTCGGACGCTTCACCGACGGCGCCACCCAGGCGCCCCGTATTTATTTATTTTTAACTGTGATAACACAACACATAACACAAAACATAAAAAAAATTTGTTAATGTTTATTTATTTTTGAGAGAGAGAGAGAGAGAGAGTGCACGTATGTACAAGTGGGGGAGGGGCAGAGAGAGAGAGAGAGAGAGAGAGAGAGAGAATCCGTAGCAGGCTCCAGGCTCTGAGCTGTCAGCATAGAGCCCGACGCGGGGCTTGAACCCACGAACACACAAGATGGTGACCAGAGCTGAAGTTGAAGGATTAACTGACTGAGCCACCCAGGTGCCCCTCATCTTAACCGTTTTTAAGTGTAAAGTTCAGTATCGTTAAGTACATTCACATTGTGAAACCAATCTCCATAATTTTTTATCTTGTAAATCTGAAACTCTGTCCCCATTAAACAATAACAATTCCCCCTTTCCTTTTCTCCGAGCCCCGGGAACCATCATTCTACTTTGTTTCTATGAATTTTACTACCTCATATAAGTGGAATTATACAATATGTGTCGTTTTGTGACTGACTTATCTCACTTGGCACAATGTCCTCAAGGTTCATCCGTGTTGTGACATGTGACAGTACGTATTTCCGTTCTTTTTAATGCTGAATAGCATTTCACAGTATGTGTATGCATTTAGTGATTCACTTATCCATTGATGGACATTTAGTTTGCTCCCGCTCTTGCGTTTTGTGAATAATGGTGCTATGAACACGGGTGTGCAAATACCTCTTTGAGAACCTGCTTCCGATTCTTTGGCATATTTTTGTTTTCTTTTGTAAAGAAGTGGGATTGCCGGATCAAAGGGTAATCCCATTTTTAACCTTTTGTTGTATATATTATTTTTAAAGATGCCGTTATAGTGATCATGTGTTTCTTTGGCCATCCGGTATCTATTCCCATTTCTTTCAGTAGCAGCACTGTGATTTGATACATTACTTGTCCCTATGGTGTGTAGGCAGTGGGGTGGGACTTCAGTGGGGGCAGGGGGTGGTGCCTTCTAGCCAAGGAGGGTCCTTGACTCAAGCCTGGCTGATAAACTTCCTCTTTCGTTCTGGAAGTTGGTGCCCGACCTGGATTCAGGCAAGGATGAAAAAGGGAGTTGGGGGGTTGGGGGGTGCCTGGGTGGCTCAATTGGTTATGTGTCCGACTTCGGCTCAGGTGATGATGATCTCACAGTTCGTGGGTTCGAGCCCCGCGTCGGGCTCTGTGCTGACAGCTCAGAGCCTGGAGCCTGCTTCGGATTCTGTGTGTCCCTCTTTTTCTGCCCTCCTCCACTCGTGCTCTTTCTCTGTCTCTGAAAAATGAATAAATGTTAAAAAAAAAACAGTATTTTTTGAAATAAAAAAGAAAAAGAGAAAGGGAGTGGGAACTTACAATTCTCAGCAACAGCCGTCTCCGACCGAGAGTGATAAGCAGTCCCCACTTCCTAGATCCCTGGAGCTGCTCTGGCCCCTCTTCTTGCCCAAGCCTTGCTCTCTGGCCTTCCTGAGCCTGGGAGCCACTGTCTCTTTTCCAGAAATCCCCTTCGGATGCTGTGAACCCAAGTCGGCCTCCAAGACCCTTGGCACATACACCTGCGGCCAAACCGATTTCAGTCAGACCCACATCCATTCTGAACGTGACTTCGCTGTGGATGGGAACCAACAAGCACGTTTGTATGTGGGATCCCACACGGCACCCCCCTTGCTGCTGTAGTACCCAAGGCACTGAAGAATTTAATTTCCTTGCAAATGAATATTCTGCTCGTGAGCTTTCTAGAAATGGCTCCATGCCCTACGTAGACTTCCAGTTCCTGCTTTCTTGAAAAAGAAAAAAAACCCAGTTCATACGTCTCAGGTTCACTCATGCTGTTACATGGATCTTAAAGGCTTGTATTTCACTGATGTGCAACGTGAATATACAATTACCACCATTTATTCATTTTCACACTGATGATATTTGGGGCTTCGGGGCTGGGTGGGGTAATGGGCTCATGGGCGTTAATATTATTTTTCTTTATAACATAACTTCTATATGTATCAAATATAGTATTTAAAAGGCAACATTCTCCAGGCACCTGATGGCTCGGTCGGTTAGGCGTCCGACTTTGACTCAGGTCATGATCTGGCGGTTTGTGGGTTCGAGCCCCGCGTCGGGCTCTGTGCTGATGGCTCAGAGTCTGGAGCCTGCTTGGGATTCTGTGTGTCCCTCTCTCTCTGCCCCTCCCGCACTCACGCTCTGTCTCTCTCTCTCTCTCTCTCTCTGAAAACTGAGTAAGTATTAAAAATAAAAATAAAAAATAAAAGGCGACATTCTCTGAGGAAGGAAGGTATTTAAAACCCTTGTTGGAGGAAACAAAATCAGACTCTATCAAATCCAGATCTGGTTTGAGTTCGGTCGTTTGTCTCTGACATAACTACACGTTTTTTAAAGAGATTTTATTTTTAAGTAATCTCTACATCCAACGTGGGGCTCAAATTCACAACCCTGAGATCCAGAGTTGCATGCTCTACCGACTGGGCTGGTCAGGCGCCCCAAACTACGCATTGTTAACACGGCTAAGAACACAACTCAAAAGCACGGATCTCAGAGACGGGTTCTGCTCCTGGGTGCACAGCCCTTTCCATCCGACCAGTAGGTGGCGCCCCAGGACTACTGTTTTTTCCCTTAATCTCAATCACAGGGCTTGACTTCACTCCTACACCCTACCCTGCCTTTGGAAAGGCACATTGTAACCAACAGGATAAAGAAAAGGCCGATCTGTTGGTGAGAGGGAAGAACAACCCTCTGCGCAGACCACTTAAGGTCATTTATTCAATATTCAGTTATTTCAGAGTTGACTCTGCTAACGATTGTGCGCTTTATGTGCATTATTCATCACATTCCGGACATTAACAGAGCAGTCTATGTCAGCTTCGTTATGGGACGTTTTTTCCGAACACCAATATCTTCTAACGTTTAGTTTCGAGATGGGGGTGGGGGGAGGTGCAGAGAGAGGGGGGTGGGACAAAGGATCTGAAGCGAGCTCTGTGCTGACAGCAGCACGCCCGATGCGGGGCTTGAACTTACCAACCGTGACACCATGACCTGAACCTAATGCTCAACCGACTGATTCACCCAGATGCCCCAGACCTTTCATTTTTTTAATTTTTTTTTTTGAGAGAGAGAGAGGGTTTGCACACGAGGGAGGGAGAGAAATCCCAAGCAGCCTCCACGCACAGCACGGAGCCAGATGTGGGACTCAGTCTCAGTCTCATGATTTGAGCGGAAATCAAGAGTTCCGCGCTTAACCGACTGAGCCACTCAGGTGCCCCTGTAGGACCTGGTTTTTAACATTCACTTCTACGCAGCACGTTTATCTGCCCAGGAGACTGACTTCTGAACTGACTCTTCTCGGAGCGTCTTCTGTGCTGAGTGCTGCCTGAGCCTGGACTGGCCTCCTACTGAAAACAAAGAATCTGTTTCCCAGAGATCTTTCGGAGTAAAAAATACAGCCAGGGAAGATGTCCTGGATGACCTCCTATTGAAGTTCCAGCCCTTCGATTAGCCGCCTTGTGTCCCTCCTTCACCCACCACTTGTGTTTCTTCCTGATCTTCCTTCTCTCTCCTCAGGTCTTCTCGAAGGACTTTCTCAGGAACACGCTTATCCGGACTCCTTGGCCATTCCCCTATCATTTTGTCAAAAATAAATGACATATCAGCCTTCACATTTGCTTCTGTCTATGCCATTACCATCAGCAACAGAAAAAAAGAAAATGGTGTGGGGGGGCGGTTATCACCTAAAAACACTCTATCTTTTCAGCTCGTAGGAGTCCAATGTGTATTACATTCCACATTATCTTACTGAGGCAGGAAAGGCATGGATGAATTTTTTTTTTGGTAGCAAAACACATATAACACACATGCATGTGCATGTACAACCTACCCCCTGCAACCATTCCTCAGTGTGGAGTTCAATGGCATTCAGCACATTGACGCTGTTGTGCAAATCACCACCACCACCGTCTCCTGATGGAACGTTTTCATCTCCGCAAACGGAAACAATCCCCATTAAACATTAACTCCCTACCCCCTCTACCTCCACCCCCCCGGCGACCACCTTCCTACATTCTGCTTCTGTGATCTTGACTCCTCTAGGCACCTGATATGAGTGGAATCACCCAGGATGGGTCGTTTTGTAACTGGTTTATCGCACCTAGCCTGTAACGTCCTCAAGGTTCGCTGCGATGAACTCTTTATATTACCATTTGTCGATAATACACTCCGTCCCGCAGCTGTGCTGAAGGCGTCACATGTATCGTCCCATTTAGTAAAACGTGGGGTTGGAGTTGCTTCGTGGCAGCTGAACAGCTGGTGACACCAAGGCGCTTGAAGAAGGTTAAGTCGCTGGGGCACCCGGTGGAGGGGCTCAGTGGGTCAAGCATCTGACTTCAGCTCAGGTCAGGATCTCACGGTTCGTGGGTTCCAGCCCCGCGTCAGGGTCTCGGCTGTCAGCGCAGAGCCCGATCAGATCCTCTGTCTCCCTCGCTCTCTGCCCCTCCCCGCCCCCCAAATGCAAATAAACATTTCATAATTTTTTTAAAAAGAAAGAAAGCAGGTTAAGTCACTTCCTTAGACACAAAGCAGGTACTAAGTACTCACCCATCTCACAGCCACACCGGGGGTCTGGGCTCCTGCCAGGGCCTGTTGCTTTGGCTCAGTCCTCAGCTTATGAAAGCCGTCTGGGAACAGCAAGATGAGATGAGTTCTGACTCCCAATGTGCCTCAAATTAAAAACGTCTGTGAAAGAAAAGCAATCTGTCTTTCCGGTATCTTCTTGACAAAACACTTTGCGTCAGCTCCACTCACGAAAAGTTAAGGGCTGCTGGTGGGAGGGAGCTGACGTGTGAACGTTTCAGCTACAAAAATGAAACAAAACTGTATGCCCGTTTAAGAACTTTTTCCGTGTTCTGGTAAAAGTCTCTTGAGAGAAAAACTATAGTGAAGTCAAATATGATATATTCAGCAACCAGAAGGCAAGAATGCCATCTGGTGCTGTTAACTTATGAGGCTACATCTTTATATAATTTAACTCTTTATTTTTTATCTATTTAATTTTTAAAGGTTATTTATTTATTTTGAGAGAGAGAGAGAGAGAGAGTGCTCCAGCAGAAGGGCAGAGAGAGAGGGAGAGAGAACATCCTGAGCAGGCTCTGTGTCATCAGCCCAGAGGCCGACCCAAGGGCTTGGGCTCACATATCCTGAGATCACGCCCTGAGCCGAAACCAAGAGCTGGACGCTTAACTGACTGAGCCACCCAGGCACACCTCTATAACTTTTTTTAAAAAGCTTTATTGGGGCACCTGGGTGGCGCAGTCGGTTAAGCGTCCGACTTCAGCCAGGTCACGATCTCATGGTCCGTGAGTTCGAGCCCCGCGTCAGGCTCTGGGCTGATGGCTCAGAGCCTAGAGCCTGTTTCCGATTCTGTGTCTCCCTCTCTCTCTGCCCCTCCCCCGTTCATGCTCTGTCTCTGTCCCAAAAATAAATAATAAACGTTGAAAAAAAAATTAAAAAAAAAAAGCTTTATTGAGGAGGTTCTGGATGACTCAGTTGGTTGAGCGCCAACTCTCGATTTTGGCTCAAGTCATGATCCCAGGGTTGGGGGTTCCAGCTCCGTGTTGGGCTCCATGCTGAGTGTGAAGCCTGTTTAGCACTCTCTCTCTCTCTCTCTCTCTCTGCCCCTCTCCCTCACTTGTGCTCTCTCTCAAAAAAAAAAAAAAAAAACTTTACTGATACATAATTCGTATACCACACAATTCTCTTATTTATATTGAACTACTCAATAACTCAGCTTTTTCCCCGGATGAAAGTTGCCTTACTTGCTCACCGCCTTCCATGTTTCTGGTTGGTTTGATTGGTTGAGAATCAGCAGAAGTGGAGCCCAAGGTGCTGAGTTAAGCCCAGTGGCACGAGCTGCTGGTTCCACGCTGGTAATTTGTATTTTGTTGTTGTCATCAACATTGTTTCCGTGCCCGTGACTATTTAATTCCTGAACTTTTTGCGTCTTGAAGGTTCCTACGTCGGTAGGTTATTGGGAGTTCCATTATTATACGATAGATACAGCAAAATAAAAGCTTCGGTTTCCAGCCCCGTGCCAGAATGGTGGTAATATCAATAGGTAGGTCTTTCCCACCATGCCTCTTGGCATCGCTGTGAGCGGAAGGGTTTCCATTTGCAAATTGAGATGTGGTTCTGTGAGCAGCCGAGAACCCCCAGGCTCCAAGCCCCAGACAGGGGCTCCTTTGGGGGCGGGGAGACCCTTGATGTGCAGAGGTAAGAGCAGGAAATGATAAGAGGTCATATAAAAGGGGGGGGGGCGACAAGGAGCGATGGAACCAGAATGCCCTTCTTTCTCTACTTCTGCTCTACCCGCTTTTCCCAGCGTCTGGGGATGAGGGTGATAATGAGGCGAAGGAGCCTGGACAGACCAGGGTCGGGATCCAGCCAGACTCCTCCTCCCTTTCCCCACACTCTGATTTGAACATTGCAGGTGCTTCACGGGTCACACCACGATGAACCGAGGCTGGTGGGGGGGGGGGGGTGGGTGGCGGAGGGAGAAGAAATGGCTATTGGCCTGTTGGCCGGGCCCACCGCAAAGCCTGCAGGGACAAGCAAAAGACTCTAAGGGCGGGAAGGAAAGAGGAGAAAACTCTGCGGTTGGTCCAGTGGAGAGATTCGACACAGAAAATAGTAGCCACCAGCTACGTGGTGCTGCCACCAGGTGAACACGTCATTGTCCCCATTTCACAGACAAGCTGCAAAACAGAAGGTTCCGTCACTTGACAAACGTCTGACTGTAATGGCGGAACCAGGGTCAAAACCCTCCTGGGTCCGTGTTCTCCACGCTGCGTCCTACTGCCTGAAACTCATCCACCACAGGATTCAATGTGCTTTCACGTACACACAAGCATGTTATACGTTAAGTGTTAATCTCATATCTCCTCGTTCACATTTGAAGACAAGCCAGCAACGGTGGTACTTCGGGTGCTGGATTTACTTCCTTGCAAAGCATGTTTTTGAGGCGCCTGGGTGGCTCAGTTGCTTGAGCATCCAACTCTTTTTTTCTTTTTTTAATGTTTTATTTTATTTTATTTTTTTCAACGTTTATTTATTTTTGGGACAGAGAGAGACAGAGCATGAACGGGCGAGGGGCAGAGAGAGAGGGAGACACAGAATCCGAAACAGGCTCCAGGCTCTGAGCCATCAGCCCAGAGCCCGACGCGGGGCTCGAACTCACGGACCGCGAGATCGTGACCTGGCTGAAGTCGGACGCTTAACCGACTGCGCCACCCAGGCGCCCCAATGTTTTATTTTATTTTTGAAAGAGAGAGAGAGAGACAGAGCGGGAGCAGGGGAGGGGCAGAGGGAGAGGGAGACACAGAATCCCAAGCGGGCTCCAGGCTCCGAGCCGGCAGCACAGAGCCCAAGGCGGGGCTCGAACTCAGGAACCGTAAGATCGTGACCTGAGCCGAAGTTGGACGCTTAACCGACTGAGCCACCCAGGAGCCCCTCCCCTCCTTTTCTTTGACTTTATCTTCCACGGTAGTTTTCATTTTGAGTACCCATGAAGGATATCCGGGTGAGAAATTCGATCCATGTGGTCATTGGGTCAATGAATTCACCCCGTGGTGTTTATTGTGCGCCTACCGTGGGCACGGTTCTAGGCACCCGGGACACAGAAGCACGCAAGACACGCGGTCCCCAGGCTCTTGGCATTGGTCAGAGCTGAGAGGTGATATGCAAATAAGTAAATATAAGAAGCAAAGTGATTTCAGATAAGCATATATTCTCAGGAAGAAGACAGCACGTAATGGTGTTTGAGGGACAGTTGAGAATGGGGCAGCGTTCTTGCTTTGAGACCACATCCCGTTTCAAGAGCATTTATAAAGCACCTGATGTCTTAGGTATCCGAAATACAGGGAAAGCACATAAAGCGCACTACCTGACCCCACAGCGGCAACAGAGGGGAAATCAAACTCCAAGCGGGTTGACTTGCGACCAGTCTCTGAGTTACCAGAGGGAGCTTCCCGGGATGACGTTGGCGTTAAAATGTTCATGACACCGAGAGTCTCTCTGGCTTGAAGGCCCACAGTGAAATCGGGTCCCTCCTGGCTTTGTGGGAGCAGAGTGGCTGGAAACATTCCTCCCCTAAGAACCCTCCGCTCCCTGGACTGGAGCCTGAAGCCTGTGTTTGTCCATCACCCGAGTACTCTGGACCCACTGCTCCCAGAAGCATTCAAAACACGCCAAGCGGGTGTTGCATAAAACACACACACACACACACACACACAACCAGGAAAAAAGCTTGTGTGTTCGGCAAATAGAAGCGGGTGAGCGGGCCGAGCGTCGCTCAGTCGCCGAGAGGGGAGCTGACGTTCTGCTTCGTCCAGCTGAACGCGAGCAATGGACATGGAGAAGGTCAACTCCATGGACTTTGGAGAATTTGTGGATGTGTTCGGGAATGTCGTTGAGAGATGCCCTCTGATTGCGGCTGCTGTGTGGTCCCAGCGCCCGTTCTCCAACTCGGAAGATTTAGAGAAGCACTTTTTTGCCTTTATTGACGCCCTTCCACAGTCAGGTAAGGCTTCGGCATTAGACGCCGAGAGTCTGTGCGAAGGGCTTTCAAGCGTATTTACCCGGATGGTTTGAGATATTTTAGCCTAGTTGCTTATCACTGACGTATTGATTGGTATTTTTATCGTAAGGCTCGATCTCCTTAGACTCGGTCAATGAGGGTCAGACGCTTGCGAGGTGTCGGGCCGGAGGTAGAATTGGCGAGGTACATCGGCTCGGGTAAAGGGGTTGTTAAATATTAAAGCCACGAGGTCACGACGGAAGAGGAACAGGCACTGTTCTCCTCGGGCCTCGCAGCCCCACAGAGGCCAAAGGTCAGGCTGAGGGCCCACCCTCTCTTAGCCAAGTGTGTTGGCTCTGGGAATGTCCTGTATGCAAGAGAGGAGACAGCCCGGTATCAGAATATCTCAGGAGCCCAGGGGAAAGAGCAAATGGCTGACATTTTTACCAGAAAGGGCCAGTTTGGACTGGACCACCGAGGACAGGAGACTCACTCAGATCAGCAACTCCCTAAGGGAGCGAAGAGGAAAAGACAAAAATCTGAAGGAATTCCTCCGGCGAAAGGGAGAGAAATTGTTGATTTCCTCTGGCTAGAGAGAGACAAGGAGACCCTTGCGGGTGTGGGGTGAGGAGGGTGGAGGTTTAGGCTTACCGCAAGTGACTCAGAGTGACACAGGGCCTCACAGGGATTCAGAGACCGAGGGTTAGAGTCAGGGCTGCTTCCGGGGCTGTTCGGGTATCTTCAGAAAAGCCTGAAGGGAGGCGAGGGGCAAGGGCTGCCTTCACAGAGGGGCTCCCACAGAGGCCTGGTGGGTGGGGGTGGGGGGGGGGGAGAGGAGGACCGCCACGGTCTTCTCCTCCATAATGAGGCCAACGGACAGTCTTGCCCATCCGTCCAGAGTCTGACATCCGGGGTGGTTTCCGAACGTCCCCCAAATAAGGGACTCGTTTTAATTGATTTGGGGCACATCCAACAAGAGGAGAGGATCGTGTTATAAAATGAAACTGACAGAAATGTGGACAGTCACCCCCTTCTCGGGGCCTCGCTCAGCTCTGCCACTGAGCTCGGGCATTCGTGGGGCCGAAGGACACCAAAGCCTTGTGACCGATGACTCACAGGATGGTCAGTCCCAGCTTGATGAGCCGAGAGGCCCCCCCTTGTCAGCATACAGCCTGCAGAGCAAGCTGGAAACAGTAAGAAGCTACCAGAGCCCGTGTTCTAAATGTCTGACAGGAAAAGGCAGGTCAGATGGAAGGCTTCTAGGCCAGAGGGGAAATAATTTTTTAAAGGGTGTGAATGCCTTATGAATGGCATTTTTTTCTAGCATGTTAAAAAAAAATAAAGGAGACAAATTCCATGATCTGTCTCAATACCTAAGGGGTGGTAGGGCTGGGGAGGGAAAGAATTGTGTGGATAATTTAAACCCAGTATTCACTGGTTTATCCAGTTATTCAACATTTATTTAGGGCTTGCCGTGCCAAGAACTTAGATAATAAAATTAAAATGTCCCTATTTCTGTCTTCTCTCTCATCAGCAGTCACTCCAATCAGTTTGAGCAGAGGTTCTCGTTAAGGTTAGTTAAGGTCTGGTTAAGGTCAAGTCCAATCACAGTCCTGAGCAAAGTGGGATATGGGGATTGGCATTCACCCCCTCCCTCCTGAGGCTTGTATTTGATCCCTCTCCTCACTCGGTGGGAGCTCCGTATTCTGGTCGGTGTCAGAATCCTACATCGCTCAGTGAATAGGGACTTAATATCGAACGCATGAAACGATTCAGAAGATGAGATCATAAGATGATTTTGAAAGGTGATGGATCCTGGTACCCTTTCCCCACACATTTCACCTGGAGCGACTTTAGTGACAGGTCCATGGGACAAAATGACAGAGGGAGCTGGGGGTCACTGGGGTGTTTGCTCCCTTCTGCATCAGACACTGTTCTTTGGAGGGACCTCCTTATGTGGATCCTGCTTCTCAGTCCTATGCCAGTGTCCACATTCTCTTAGGCAGCTGGGAGCAGGGCTTCAAAGCTATAAGGGTGGTTACTTTGTATCTAACCGCCTCCATGATGTTGGATAGGCAATGTGAGCGATGAAAATAATAGCGAAAATGCATTTAACCTTTACTTTTGGTGTATTTCAGGCACTTTTGTAAACAGTTTCCATTTGTTAACTCATTTAATCCTTATGATAATCTTATAAAACAAGCCTTATCATTATCATACCCATCTTACAGATGAGAAAACAGAGGAACAGAAAGGATAAATAACTTGATCAAGAACACACAGCTAGAAAGTGGCAGAACCGGGATTCAAACCTTGATGGTCGACCCAACAGCTTTTGAAGCATTTTTTAGAGAATCAGAACAGTCTAAAAAGAGTTTCTAGGGAGTCCTTTTATTCATTCACTAATTTATTCAATTCATATTAACACTTGATGTCCCAGATCCTATGTTGGGTTATTTCAATAAGCAAATAAAACGGGATTTACTGCAGAGTCTAGCTTTAATCTGCAGAGTTGGGAATGTAATAGAGTCTTTTAATCCCATAACGAAAAGAGGCCTTAAAAGAAAGTTCGGGATAGGGTGATCTACCTGGTCAAGCATTTGTTTTATACACGGTCTAAGAAAATCCTCCACAGTTCGCAGAAAACAAAATCTTGTTTGTAGAGTAAACCAAGGTTGACAATCCACTCCGGTTGCACCATGATGATTATTGGTCAGTAGGTGGCAGTCCAGGATTAATATTCAGTTCCAGCACTAATTGGCCAAGCACCCTTTCAAGCCCATCAGTTCCTGATTTCCAGCCAAGGGGCGTGGAGAAAATAAAGGGAAGACAGTTGAAACACACACACACACACACACACACCCCAATTCAGTACTAATTTGTGTTAAAATCAAAGATAAAAAGTGCATCTCCTTGTGACATTTCAGAATTGCAATAATGCCATAATTTATTATTTAATACGTCTTTCAGAACATAGTTGTTGAATGAATAAAAAAGATACTAATAATTCCCTGAAATGCAGGCTATCAGGTATTTAGAAGAGGCTGTTCAAATGTGTTCAATCAAAAGATATATATGGCGCTCCTTCCCGAAAGTGATGTGTTGGTCAAGCGCCCACTGTGCCCCAGGAGTTGTCCCAGGCATTGTGGACAAGACAAGTGCCTACCTTCAACGAGTTTACATTCTAGTAGAGAGAGACTGGATTAACATAAGTAAATGAGATAACTTCACATTCTAAAAAAGTATTAGAAGAAAATGTGTAATAAAATAGGTCTTTCTTAGGAAGTGACACTGGAGTCCCGAAAACCAAAAGATGAGAAGAAAGCAGTCTAAGCTCCAGGAGAAGGCCGTCTTAGAAAAGGAACCTGAGACTTTTTGGATCCAGGTGTCATAAAAACACACACACACACACACACACACACACACAAACTGATGGCATTTAAAGCCATGAGACCCAGTGAGAACACCTGGGCATTTGTGCAAATACAGAGGGGAAGAGAAGTAAGTACTGAGTCCTGGGGTACTTCAGTGTTAGTGATCTGGCAGAACAGGAACCAATGACAAAAGTAGGCAAGTGGTGATAATCTTTTAAGAAGGACAGAGGAACAACCATATGACATTCTCTCAAGAGGCTGAGGAAGAAGACAGGAGCACAGGCCGCTGGGTTTGGGCAAGATGGCCATCATCTGTGACCTTGATGAGCGCAGATTGGTTGGCGGATGGCGGGTGGGACTGAAAGCTTGATAGAGTGAACCTGGAATAGGAGGTGAGAACCCCTTTGAGGTGTTTGCTGTAAGGAGGAGCAGAGATATAGGGAGAAGCTGGAGGGCAATAGGGAATCAAGGGAGAGTTTAACTTTGTTGGTGGGACGAGTGACTCTAAGGCGCGTTCGTGGTTGCTGAGGATAAGGCAGTGCCGGGAGTGAGGGGGGAAGAAATGGATGTTTGAAATCATAGTCTTGATATGAAAAGAGGACCGGCTTCAAGAACACAACAGATGGGGGGGGGGGGGCGCCTGGGTGGCGCAGTCGGTTCAGCGTCCGACTTCAGCCAGGTCACGATCTCGCGGTCCGGGAGTTCGAGCCCCGCGTCGGGCTCTGGGCTGATGGCTCAGAGCCTGGAGCCTGTTTCCGATTCTGTGTCTCCCTCTCTCTCTGCCCCTCGCCCGTTCATGCTCTGTCTCTCTCTGTCCCAAAAATAAATAAACGTTGGGAAAAAAAAGTAAAAAAAAAAAAAGAACACAACAGATGGGGGGGGGTGCCTGGGTGGCTCAGTTGGTTAAGCGACCTACCTGAAGCCTCCAACTCTGGCTCAGGTCATTATCTTCTTGAGTTCCAGCCCCACATCGGGCTCTCTGCTGTCAGCACAGAGTGTGGTTCTGATCCTCTGTCTTCCTTTCTCTCTGCCCCTCCCTTGTGCATGTGCCTTCTCTCTCTCTCTCTCAAAAATAAACATCAACACACACACACACACACACACACACACACACCAGAAGGAATAGATGATCCATTGTACCGGCAGGAGAACACACTAGTTGGTACCGATGTAGGGACCCTGGTGGCCTGTAATGGGTTCTAAGCCAATTGCCTGCTCTGCTCTCCTATTGAAACAAAGAGTGTCCGCTTTGTGCCAGGAACTCTCCTAGATGCAAAGATTGATGACTTGTGGTCACAGCAAATAAGACACGTGTACCCCCACATCCCTGCGCGTGCCATGCCAGTGGCACAGGCCGTAGGATTTCAGGAAAGACTGAAGAAAACAGGCAGCATTGAAATGGTCCGGCCAACCGCAGGACAATCGACTGACCTGGCGAGTGCGCAGCCCCTGGGTCAGCGTCATCCCGGATAGTACTCCAGGGGTCAGTGGTGGGGGGCAGAAAAGGTGGAGTCCTGGGCTGGACCGGATCACGTTCTGTTGTTTTTTTGTTTTTTTTTTTTGTTTTGTTTTGTTTTGTTTTTTCCGAGCTACCAGCCTCTACTGGCCCCCTTGCACCTTTTTTTTCTCTCTAATCTGCAGCTGTGTATATGTGTCGCAGGTGTGCGTGCGTGTGTGCATGTGTGTGCGCGCGCCTGTGTTTTCTTCTTCTCTTTGCCCTGCCCTTCTCTGGGCCTCCCTTCTCTTCTCTTCCCCCTACCTTCCCCACAAACAGTGTAAAACACAGGTTCAGTCCTAGGCAAACATTAACCCCAGAGGTGTTTTCAAGAGGGGAGACAACCCAGGGGGGTGAGAAGCGAGGAGCAAGAGGGAGGAGCAAAAGGGGCAGGTGTGGCGCGCGTGGGACCGGCCCCGCCGCGGGGCCTCCAGTCTCTGCTCCGCGGTCCCCTAGGGGAGTCCGCTCGGGGGCTGTATGGGGACGGACGCTAGCCCCACGCCGACGCTCCCCGCCAATAACTACTTTCCCCCAAGCTTGAGCTGGGCCTCTAGAGAATAAGAAATAGGGGGGAAAGGAAGTCAAGACGGGGGTCGGTCAGAAGACTGGGTCACGGTCCCCCTCGCCTAAAGGCTGCTTTGAAAGCCTGAATATGCAAGGAGGGGGCGCCAGGGAGAGCTCTCTGGGTCAGGACCTGTAGAGACGCTCAGGACTCTATTTCCCCTCCCCAGCCTGCCGTTCGCTGGGGGCCAGGGCTGGGTGGGTGCGGAGGGAATTCGGATTCGGAGTGGTGGATGGTCGCTGGGCACAGCCTCCAGGGCCTGGGGCGGGGATCAGTGCAGGTAGGGAATTTAACACCTTCATTTTCGCCCCACCCGGACCGGGGAAAAGAAGCACCTAGCATTTGCAGTGCCCCGGGACAGGACCCATGAGAAGGGGCCTAAAATAGTGGTGTCGTCGTAGAGATGGAATTACAGGTGACACGACTTTCGTTTTAAAACGCCCTTTAACCTTGTAGGGACGGCCAATGCCCCCCAAGTCGCCTGGTATTTGAGCTACTAGCCAAGTGACCTTGGGCAGGTCCCCTAATCCGTTCTGAGCCTCCACGGAATCCTCTCTTCAAAGCAGATGGTCCGGTTCTCCCGACCTGGACCCTGGTCTGTGAGTTGGATGGTGCAATCCCAACCATCCTTTAATTGGGCAGAAACCGTAAGGTTTGAGTAAGGGGAGGTTTTTATGCCGGATTTAAAGCGAGTTTTCAGTGATCTCCCTCTCCAACAGAGCTCCTGACTCATCTCAGCGCCAGAGCCAGATGCTTCGGCCCCACAGTCCAGTTACGATGTTTACTACGACTAATAACAACGGCTGTTTCTTGGATGTTTGCTAGCATTAGGCGCTGCGTTGGCGGGGGGGGGGGGGGGGATGAATTAATTGTCTCCAATCCTCATAACGACTCGGCAAGTTAGGTGTCATTACCCTCCTCCTCCAGATTATGGCTGGCTGCTTACCATATCGGAAATCTTGCCCAGCCTTGAGCATTTGAATTCTGGCTTGAGAGAGCTAAGCAAAAATGGTTGGTCAGGGCTCACGGAAACTCCCCGCATTAGGATTTAAAAGCTCAGGCATTACACCAGGGGGCTCCAGTTTTAAGCCTCGGAGATTATGAGAAGCTATCTTGCAAGAAAACTCCAAGTTGTTCTCTGCGCTGTCTTTAGGATCTATATTTGGAGAAAGGGAATGAGCCTCAGACGGCGGGTGGGCTGGGGCGGGGGGCGGTGGGTGGAGGGGAGGGGGTGGGGTGGGAAGGGGGCGTTAGTTTCCTAAAAGGAGGAGAGCCACTTTCATTCAAAAGGCTGTGGAAATCCGGCTGGAAATGAGTTTCTTTGCAGTTAACCATCTCTAAGTTTCTCTGGATGCTTCATTCCAGACGCCCCAGCCTCACACTTAGGATCACAAAATCCTGGACGTTTATTTGCCGAGCCCCATGGGTGTTATCCCGGTTGGGCCCTCCCCGCCCTTCTCCTTCGGAACGGAACGAAACCCATTCGGTGGCTTTTGCAGGAAGTCTTCAGGCCCCCGCGTCCGGCCCTCTCCGACATCAAAGCCCCCTCGAGAGCAAAGGACTTTGAAAAGATACGAAACGCTCGGGCTCCTTATCGCGTCCCTGCTCCCTCCCGAGCAAGTCGTAAATTCCGAGCCTCGGAGGCCTCTCCCCTCCGCTCTTCTTGCCCCAAGGTCTCAAAGGACAAGCCTGTCACTTCCCGCCCCGCCCCTGGGTCCGGGCCCAGGCCGAAGGAGCTGGCACCGAGGGGCGCAAGGTTCGGGACGTGTTCGAGGGGCTGCGGCGGTGGGCGCCCCCGCAATCCGGGACACCCCTCGTTGCCCTTCGTCACCCCCAGAAGACCCTGCGTCTCCCCCCCCCTCCCCGCCCTTCCCCGAGCCCCCCTTCGGGCGGGGCGGGAGGCCGGCCGGCAGCCCCGTGCGCCCTCTGCGCCGTCTCCGCCGCGCGCTGACGCGTCCCCGCTGCGTGTCTGTGCTTCCCCGCAGGCCAAGAGGGCATCCTGCGCTGCCACCCGGACCTGGCGGGCCGCGAGCTGCAGCAGGGCACGCTCACTGCGGAGTCGCGGCGGGAGCAGAGGGGCGCGGGCCTGATGAGCCTGGACGCGGCCGAGCGGCTCCGGCTGGCGGAGCTCAACGCTCAGTACCGCGCGCGCTTCGGCTTCCCCTTCGTGCTCGCCGCGCGTCTCAGCGACCGGGCGGCGGTGCCGGGGGAGCTGGCGCGCCGGCTGCAGCGCCCGCCCGCCGAGGAGCTGCGCACCGCCCTGGGCGAGGTGAAGAAGATCGGCCGCCTGCGCCTCGCCGACCTGCTCGGCGCCGCCGGCCTCGCCGGACCGTAGCCCGGGACCCCGGGCGCACGTCGGGACCGGCCGCGGCGCGCGGCGGGCGCGGGCCGGGAGCGGCGTCCACACGCGCACGGAGGGAGGGCAGCGGCGGAGCCATCGGGCGAGTAATGAGCCCCTTTGTGCACCCACCCAGCCGCCCACCCGCGCACGCTTTGCCAAAATATCTGTAGGGGGTCGCGCTTCGCCGCGATTTAGCCCGCTCACTGCTTCGAGTCTACCCTCCCTTTGCAGCCCTTTGGACGCCACCGGCCTTTGTGGATTCCAAAGCGACGGTGCAGCTCTTGTTGGCTCCCCATCCTCTCCTGCTAAGCCCGAGCCGCAAGGCAAAAACGGGCGGAAAAAGGAATCTTTTATTCCGCAGCGGTGTGTCTGTTTGTTTTCTTCTTCTCCCACCTCATTTGCCGCACCCGACATTTACAGGCGAGCGGAAGGCGTTTTCTCACTCTGGGGCGCCTACTGGAAGCTGGAGCCAGGAAGGCAAAACACTGGTGCGGGGCCTTGGTGCCGGGGAGGCCGCGTGTGGGGGAAGGTGGGCAGGAGGGAGCCCCGTGATGGGCCGACGCTGGGAAGGCGCCCCGTGGGGGCAGGCGGAGTAGCTGGCACGGTCGCCCCTGAGAGAGGGTTGGGAGTGGGGGCGTCTCCAGGCTGGATGGGCCCAAAAGTCAGGGGCAGGCGGCCTCCCCGACTCTCCCAGAGGTCGGCCCTTGAGAGCTGACTGGTCAGACCCTCAGGCTGCCACGGGAGACCCGTCGGTCAGTACAAAGTTAATAATAAAATAAATAATAATTTAATAGCACTGACTGAGCAGTGCTAGACATTCTAGCCCGAGGTGAACGTGAGAAACCCTCCCCGCAGAGGGCTGACAAAGCAGGTGATGGAGAAAAATCGGTGCCCAGGGAAATCTTTCTGGCCAGAGTAAGCTATTCCGGGGAGCTTCTGAACCCTGGGGCTCCAGAGCCCCCCACCACCACCACCACCCCCCCCCCCCGCAGACCCGACAGCTGTCTACACTGAGGGCCAAAATTCCACTCGTGCAGGACGGGCTCATCGTATTCCCTCTCTCTCAGCCCCACACACTGGAAGGTCTACCCGACCCCAGCGAACCTAAGTTTTGGTTGGCAGAGGAGAGAAACAAGTCGTACCCCTCCTCTTCCATGCGGATAGGGTGAGAAAGGAAGGCAGAGTTTGGCCCTTTGAAGACTGGAACGTCCATTAGTGACCCCCCCACCCCCCTCCACCCCCCTGTCCAGGTAAGCGGCAGCAGCAGCAGCAGCAGCAGCAAGAAAACCTTCTCATAAAACCTTTTCATAAAAAGCAAGCGTGGTCAGGCTGCAGTCCCACAGACAGAAGCCACCCTGGCCGCCCCAGGTACTTCAATCCCTTTGCCACCTTGCAGGTGTTTTCCGCTAGTGGTAAGGGCGAACGGAGGCCAGAAGCTGGTGGCCGGGCTAGGTTGGGGTGCCAGGGAAGTGAGCTGCGGCTACCAGCATCCCTGTAGACCAAGGCCTCCTTTGCCTGGGCCTGGGCCAGACGCCTTTCTGGAAGCGGGAGCATCAGGTGCACACAACAAAGGCAGCTTGATGACTCAGTTCCTGCGCTCTAGGACCCTACGGCAACAGTGGGCCCCTCGGGCCTGGGGCTAGACGCCTGCCTCACTTTAGCCAAGGTAACTTGGGGGCTTTACTGACACACACAAGAAATCTTTGGCCTGACAGAGGGCTTTCTGCCCCAGGATACAAGCGCCACAGGCCGGGCCTGAGACTCTGACTAATCCAGTGTATTCAAGCCCCCCTGTCCAACCCTAGGATGAGTCAGTCTCTTAAATAGAGGGGCCCCAGCTGCAGAGTCTGGACTGTCCGTGTAAATGTGCTCAAGCTAAGATAGTCAGGCTTCCCGCAGGGGAGGCCTTGCAGCCGTATTTTTAGACCGAGTGTAGGTGAGATCCTCTGGGGCACGACCTGGGTGTCCTCAATCACACAGTTACATTTCAAAGTTTGCCAGAAATTGTTTATTTCTGCAGGAGGGGGTACGGGCTGGGGAAGACTCTGGATCCATCCCTTCAAAGGAGCTGGGAGGGGGAGGGGGACGGGGAAGAAGGGCTGGCCGAGCGATGCCTCTTCCCAACGCTGCTGAGCACTTGTAGTCTTGCCGGCAGGACGCAGGACGCGGGACGCGAGCGCCCGGGTGGGAAGGGCCCTGGCCAAAGCCCCAGGTAGCTCTTGCTTTTTTCTCCGGTAGGAGCAAAGAGGCGGGGGCCGCCCTTGCCCGGGCGGGTCAGCCGTGGCTGCCATGGTCTGGCAGCAGAGGTTTCTGTGGCCACCTCTTGGCTCACACAGCATCGCGCCCTGGACTTCGCTGGCTTTGGCCTGGCGGAGATGTTTCTCATGTCCGCGCTCCGGTGCGCAGGATGCGGGAGACAAACCCGGACTTCTGAGGCCAGGGGCCACGGTCTGGATCCTGGGGGTGCGCACCAGCCGGGACAGTGGGGTGGCCCAACGCGCCCCCGTGAGCGTCAGGGAGCCCAGAAGTGACTGGTGCAGAGTCTAGGGTGGTTAATTTCATACTTTACTTACTAATTTGTTAACGCGCGCGTGCACACACACACACACACCCCCCACAATGGCAATACTAAAAACGGCTGGAAGGCGAAGAGCTGATTTCACTCTTCTTAACCCTCCCAACCCCTCCATGCTACCTTCCCAGGTTGGGGAACTGCTTCGCCAATTCTCACCTCTCCCTTAAAACGTCCAAGCCAGCCCGCCCGGCCATCACTCTTGGCAAAAAGACTTGAGAGCTTTCCTGCTAGGAATTCACGAGCCCAATCTGAGCCTGGTATTCACGCATGTCACCCGGAAACGGAATGGGGCCTTCCTTGTATTTACCCAAAGAAGTAGGCTTTTCGGTCTGTGTGTCCAAAAGATGTCCACGGACAACTGTCATGGGAAGAAGGTGGGGGGGGCGGGGCAGACAGCACAATTTATTTGCATACATTTCTTTACTCATTTTAAATTTCAGGGATCAGGCTTAGGATATCAGTTCCCATTCAAAAATAAAGAGCTCTTTTCAGAAAGTATTGACCGGAGGACAAGAGCAGGTGGTAATTGGCGAAAAATCTGGGAAGGAATTTATGGAAAATTTGTCGTTCGATAAACTAATAAACGGCAGTTAGCAGGTGCCTGTGAAAGAGAGACATAAGTAGGATGTGGAAGGTAGTCAGAAAGGTAGACCAGCAGAACCTGATTGTTCTGGCCCTGTTTGGCGTAGGGTGTGGGGAGTGTGGATTCCGGGAATCATGCTAGTTGGTTTGGGGTTTCCAGGGTGGCACCAGAAGCCTTAGTAATAATTAACATCTGTACAGAGTCCTGCGCGCTGCCCAAAATGTACCTATAGTAGCTCATTTAGTTTTAGTGACTGGAACAGCTAGCTGTGTGACCTTGGGAGAGTCGCTCAACCTCTCTGAGCTTCAGGTTTCTCCTTTATAAACTGGACCGTGCTACATGGACAGTAAGTCCTTTGTCTCCCCTCCAGAGAGAGTAGCTTCCCAAAGGGCCCAGTGACTCAAGGAGAACTGAACCTTATCTGAGCTCCTTCCCTCGGCCTCATAAAGCCTACTGTGCAAGGTTTCCTCGGAACATATTTTCATATGATAAGCAAAAGTCCCTCTAGGCACAGACGTTGGTGAGCGGACAAATGGTAACCAAAGGCCTTCCACGTCAAAACCAAGTGATAACGTTTAGCTGTTGCTGGCCTGAGAGCTTGATTTCTCCCTCAGCATCGTGGGGTTTCCTCTGGGGTGAGACCCCCCCAAGGCCCTCTCCCTCGAGGGACTTTAAATCATTCTCCGCGCTTGCCCACCACAAGGCGCTAGAGTGGTTCATCCAATCCCCACACAGTGACCACAGACTCTAATTCCAGAAGAAAGAACGAAAATGGGCAACTGCCATTTATTTGCGTGACATTTACCCAATGAGCAAAACCAGACTTCGGCACCTCTCTCAGGGCTCATCTCCCTAAATCTCCTGCCTTTAACAGTGTATTTTTGGATAGAAGAGCATGACCAAAAAAAAAAAAAAATGTATATTCCTTGCCTTGGATAAGAAACCTTGGGGGTTACGCCATGGGAGGAATAAGGCAGTGCATTTCCTCACTCCCCTGCACCCTGTGCCCTGAGCGGTAAAACTCTAGTCCACTAGTGACCTCCCATGAATTCGGGAGCTTTTCCTCAGGTACAGAAGACCAGACACTCGGTTTGCTTGGGGGGGGGGGGTACATTCTTGACACCAGTGGGGGCAGGGACACATCTGCTCTTGGGAATGAAGCCTGGGCAGCTGTGGACAGCTGCGGCCCCTCCCTGCTGTTCAGAATGAACACGTTGGGACCCATTGTGGCCTGATGGGGCCGAAAGGACACTGCCATCGATTTCCTTCCCAGAGATGTTAGCTGAGTGGGCCGCGGCCGGGCAGGGTGGGGTTGTTGCGGTCAAACCACTCGTTACTGAGCCCTTCCTTTGTGCGAGGGAGTTGCTGATTGCGTGTCTGATTGCGGGTGGTGGCTGACGAGCTCCCTCAATGCCAAATGAGGTAGAGATGGTCTCATTTCTCCACAGCAGTATAGATCGCCAGGCCGAACAATTTTATCCTGCAACACTGTCTTCTTTTTCGCTCTTCCTTAATTACCCTGACAAGCCAGATCAATGCAGGGTGAGGGTTTCCTGTGCAGAAGAGAGGAAGGATGGGAGCAGTTGCACTGTTTGAATAATTTCCTTGATCTCAACGGGATTCAGAAAGCAGACGTGCATGCTAAGGTGGAGAGAGATGGTCTGCCCTATCTGGCTTACAAGGGCCACAGGCTCCCCACTTTTCAAGAGCCACAAATATGGGGAAAGGAACCCCCCCACCGCCGCCCCGAGCCAGAGCAAACACTGGGGACCTTTGAGCAGGGAGAGAGTCCTGTCAATGATCTGTGGATTCAAGGAGTGTCTCATCTGCCCAGAGGAGCAGCCCGCCCCCTTCCTGTGCCTCCTTACACCCCCCAACACACACCCCCTGCCCCTGCCCTTGCCACCAGCCGGAATTCTGGAAGCCCCTGACCCTCTCCAAGGAATGTTGAATGGCCTTTACAACGTTAGCAACAAAGAGACCACGTCCCTTTGATAACCGGTGTGGCTGCCCTGTGGTCTTCCTGATGCTTTATTTACCTGAGTCTCTTTCTTCCCACCCTCTCCTGCCCTTAAAAGCCTGCTTTGGCTCAGGCTCCACGGGGTCACAGCTTCAGCCCCACCCCAACCCCAGCCCTAAGCTTTCCACAAGTCTGCCTCATCCAGAGCCATTTGCTGAAGGCTTCTCTGGTAGGGCAGCCAGTTGGAGACCAGAGGGACTGCCTGGAAAAAAGCCTTGATCCAGAGAAGTTGGGGCCAACTATCCCAGGAGGTTCTCAGCTCAGGCCAAAGGTTCTAAGAAAGCCACCAAGCACCTTGGGTCCAGGACTGAGAAGGCTCTCCCCCAGGGTCTCCTGCGGGTGGCACCCCCATCCTCCCAGGGCCACACATCTGTACCCAAGGGCCGGTAGAGTCCCATCCAGAGGAGGCCTCCAGAGCATAGGCACCTGGTGAAGACCTACCAGAAAGGCTAAGCCATCAAGATGAAAAGACACCCAAGCTTCCTTCTCATCAGCCACCATCCACCCCTTTCTGACTGCTCTTGGCACCCTGCCCTTTGGGGACCCAGATGGGCCTCTTGGTTGAGAGTGCAGCCGGATGTGAAGGGACACTTCCACCCTGAGAAGCTTATCCAAGGACATCAGTATTGGCTCCTTTCTCCTCATGAAGCAGCCCAGACCCCAGGACCTTGGGCAGGGTCATGCTACTGCCCTGCAGGCCCATTTTCCATTAAGAAAACCAATTGGTTTTTCACCACGATTTCCTTTCTCCAGCTCTCACACCCCAAGAGAGCCTCAGGTTGCCCGGGGTCCAGCCAGCTCTGGGGCCTGGCGTGACCCCTGGGGCCAGAGCAACCCTGGCTGCTCCCAAAGCATTTGGGCGGGCAGGCCAGAGCCCTTTCTCCGGGGCAGAGCACAGAGACACAGCTGGAAAACCGGGACAATTAGCCAGCGGCCGGCGGCCGGGCCATAAAAACGCAGGAAGCGGCCACTGCAGGGCGGAGGGAATGGCTGTCCCCAATAAAGCGATTGTTCCAAAGAATGCCCACATTCCGAAGACGCAGGCTTGAGCCTGGGCCTCGGCTTCCAGAGCTCGAGGCTTGGGAGGGGGTTGTGGGGGACAGAAAGAGGAATTGTGTCTCCAGGAAGAGGAGGAAGATGTTTGCTAGATCAAAAGTCTGAAGTGCCCACCACTTAACCTTCCACATTCCCACCCCATCAGGACTGCAGACTCTCCCTTTCGCTCCCCCTCCCCCAACTCAGTGATCTGGGTTCTGCAATGGGGCTTGCGATCTTTTTTCCCTGTTTTATTTCTTGAGCGGTCCCATGAACTCAGCTGTCCGGACCAGGCTCGGTAGGTCCACTTGGAGGACTTGCCCGCCCCCACGACCCCCCCCCCACCCGGTCTTCCACCTCTTGGGGGCTCAGCTATCTGACCTACCCCCGCCCCGCAGACTGCTGATTGCAACCAACCTCCTTAGGAAACGCAGAGAAGAACCAGCAAGCCGGGATCCCTCAGCCCTGGGCTTGTTCGCATCCAACTTGGGCCCGGCCTCCCTCCGCTATGCAGCTTTGGTGGGTGTCGTCTGTAAAACGGAGGTGGTGACAACACCAGCTCAGTTCCCCAGTTAGGGAGATGTGAGGATCGAGGCAGGTAAAGGGCACTGGAAAAAAGCTCCAGAGATGAGAAGGCGAAGAAGTGACAACCGCCAAAGAGCGCTTGACAATGAGAACCGACAAGTGCAGCTATGGAGATGGGCGGCTAGTGTCCCGCTGGTCCCGGAGCGCCCAAAGCCGCCCAGGCAGCTTGCCCAGTCCACGGACCGGGCCTCTGCGATCCTCAAATCCTAGTCTGGTGGCACTGTCTGGGCTCGGGGAGAAAGCTTGGAAGGCCACCGCGGGGCTGCTCCCTGCAGTGGCTACACGGAGCCGGGCCGGGCGCGTGCGCAAGACGGATCTGGTCGCCTTGCGCTCCTGTCCCGGCAGTTCCCAAGCCAGGCCTCACAGCACTGGTCCCCGCAGCTGCCACTGAGCCCCTGGGGCCCCCCCGACACAGTGCTTCAAAGTCGATCCTTTCTCAACTTTTCTTCACTGGGAGCTCTTCAGAAGCAATCATTAGTAACGGCCCGGGTTCCCTGCCCATCTCCTAGAGACGAAAAACGATTTTCTTTGGACAGTGTTCTACCTTGGAAAGCAGAAAGTGGTTTTAAGACAAAAGCATTATGTACAATATACAAATACCTAGGTAGATACTAGCAGCAGTTTTGACTCTCTTTAACCTGGATTTTTAACCGCTTCAGCATAATAGACACGTATGGGTAGGCTCGCCGAATTTTCGCAGACAACCTACCGTGTCACCAGCACCCTGTTCAAGAAACCAGAACTTTGCCAGCACTCTAGCAACCCTCTTTTACCCGCCCCCCCCCCATAACTGCCCTCCACCGTCTAACTTCTGCCACAGGCTCCTTGGTCTGACTGTTTTGTGTCTTTGGATGCAAATGCTTTTTTAAAATATGAATTGCTTTAATTTAACTTAAATCCCAAACGTGAGATGAACTCGGAGACGCAGCCTGAAGCTAGCGGCATAATTTATCTCGTGCGAGAGGAAAGAGGTTTCCTTGGAGAGGAAAATAAATAGCTGATTAGCAGCCACAGTTGTTTTGGGGCGCGCAACCGTTCCGGCCAGGAGCGCAGAGAGGGCAGGAACCGGCCCCATCTCTAAGGGCTCGGCTCCTCACCTCCCGGGTTGGTCAGAAACGTAGTCATCAAAGCAATGGCTTCCCTTTTCTTTCCTCTTTGGTGTAGAAGGGGCCTCTAGATGCACCCCCCTCCCACCCCGCAAATGCAGAAACACTACTTAGTTTCCAAGCCCAGATTCCCACCAAGATAGCTCTCCCCCCCCCCCCCTCTTTTGCAAGTCTCTTGATTTCATTCTTTGAACCTGTGATTGGAGGTTAAAGTGCACCAGGTTGGAAGGAGGAAGCTCTTAACAATAAAGGTTTGAATATTTCGCGGTGATCGGGTCGCAGCCCTCTCTTGAGCTCCCCTCTCCCCTTATCTTTTAAAATGCAAATCGTGTTTCGGGGGGTTGTGCGCGGGGTGCGCGCTGCGCCTCGACGTCTCCAGCCATTGGTGTCTGTGTCATTACTAATAGAGTCTTGTAAACACTCGTTAATCACGTAAGGCCGCCGGCCTGGGGCTCCGCACTCCAGCCTGTGGCGGGTCTTCCCCGCCTCTGCAGCCCAGTGGGGAGGAGGTGGGAGGAAAGAAGGAAGAAAGGGAGGAGGGAGGAGGCAGGCCAGAGGGAGGGACCGCCTCGGAGGCAGAAGCGCCGCGAGGAGCCAGCGGAGCACCGCGGGCCGGGGCGCAGCCAGCCGCCGCTCTCGGCGCCCCCTCGCCCCTTCCCCTTCGCGCCCCCCGGCAGCCTCCAGCGTCGGCCCCCAGGCAGCATGGTGAGGTTTGCCGTCGGGCCCTCGCCACCATGTACGTGAGCTACCTCCTGGACAAGGACGTGAGCATGTACCCCAGCTCCGTGCGCCACTCTGGCGGCCTCAACCTGGCCCCGCAGAACTTCGTCAGCCCCCCGCAGTACCCGGACTACGGCGGCTACCATGTGGCGGCCGCGGCCGCCGCGGCCGCGAACTTGGACACTGCGCAGTCCCCGGGGCCGTCCTGGCCCGCGGCGTACGGGGCCCCGCTCCGAGAGGACTGGAACGGCTACGCGCCGGGGGGCGCCGCGGCCGCCGCCAACGCGGTGGCGCACGGCCTCAACGGGGGCTCCCCGGCCGCCGCCATGGGCTACAGCGGCCCGGCCGACTACCACCCGCACCATCACCCGCACCACCACCCGCACCACCCGGCCGCTGCGCCTTCCTGCGCCTCGGGGTTGCTGCAGACGCTCAATCCCGGCCCTCCCGGGCCAGCCGCCACCGCCGCCGCCGAGCAGCTGTCCCCGGGCGGCCAGCGGCGGAACCTGTGCGAGTGGATGCGGAAGCCCGCGCAGCAGTCCCTCGGAAGCCAAGGTAGGCGGCGGCGGCGGCGCCCCGCGGGAGGGGGCTGCTGGGCCGGCCGCGCGTCCCGCGCCGACCCGGGCGTCCCGAGCTGTCTGGGAGCTGGGCGCCAGGAGGGCCGGAGAGGGAGACACAGTCAGGGGGCCCCCGACTGCCGGGCTTCTCTACCGCGCCTGGGCTGGCGGGCTGGGGGTGGGGGGCCGGGAGGGAATAAGTGGGTCTCCCAACCCGTGTTTAGTTTAGGGCAGAGGAGAGCCTTCCTCCCTCCAACGTCCCAACACTCCCAGGACACCCCCGGGAATGTGGGCGTAGCACGGCTGCGTAGGAGTGGGAACGCGCGTCCCCCGCACTTGGTGCCTCTGGCACTCGGTGCGCAGCTTGGAGCCGCCGGGGAAAGGGAGCCTCGAACTCCACCGAGCCGGGCTTCAGAGCCTTGCTCTCCACGCCGCTGAGCCGCTCAAGAAGAGGGGTGCCCCGTGGAGCCAGGAGGGCGGCGAGGCCGCGCGTGGGACCGGGGTCAAGGAATCTCAAGAGCTAGGGCGAATAGGGAGAGCCGGCCAAGCTGCTGTTGCAGGAAAGGCAGGCCCCAGGAATTAGGCGGAAGGGAGCGCGCCCCGTCATTGAACTCCTTTGATTTGCAAAGGAGTTGGTGCAGTCCGAAGCTGGAGGGCTAGGGGCAAGAAGTCGTGGGTGTCCTCTTGTGTCTGCAGAGGGAGAAGGGGAAGAATCCTTGGTGGGGATTCAGCTTCCGCTCCAGACAGGGATCATTTCTCCCCACCTTTCCTTTCCAGGGTCTCGGGGCTGTGTGTGTGTGTGTGTGTGTGTGTGTGTGTGTACGTGTGTGCACGCGCGCCCATGTTCAAGAAGCTGGCTCAGGAGATGTCCCTGCAGACATCCTAGGTTTGCCGGACCGCGAGGGCCCATCAGGTCCCGGCCTGCCCCTTCTGCTATGGGGATATGTGTCAAAGTGGGAAGGAAGTTGGAATAGGTGTGGTGGGAGAGTCCTGTTGGCATCCCCGTTTCGCTCCACGAAGTTTTCCTAGCCTTCTGCACTTCCGCTTTTCTTCTCTTCCCTTGTTTCTGGCCCAGCCCGGCCTGCACGCAGGTTATGGCCACTTTGCAGAGGTTTATAGCCAATTACAGCCGTATAAATCAGAGCAGCCGTTGGGGGCTGTCTCCGGGCATCAGTACTTGAGTCACCGGGCACATGCCGGGTGGGAAATGCGGCCGCCCAGGGAGAAGGCCACAGGGCCAGCCTCGGAACCTCGCCTTGGTGCCTTCCCCAAAGGGAGACGCCGTCGCCCGATCGGGCGCTGTCTCAGAGAAGGCTGTCTTTTACGGAGCCTGCCTGGGGCGCACCTGGCAGCGACCGGGGGTCCTACGGGAGACCTCTGGTGTGTCCCGGGACAGTGGCCGCGGGGCCAGGGCCGGGGAGGGGGGAGAGGGAGAGGGAGGGAAGCCACAGGAGCCCAGGCCGCGGGGTCAGCAGATGAGAGGCCGCTGTGAAGTCCCGCGCCGAGGTGGCAAGGCCGCAGTCGGCGCCGGGCGCCCTTGTGATGTTAATGTCGGGAGGCCGCGGCCCGCGGGCCAGAGCCCGGCTCCTCTGCGGAGCGTCATCTGTCAACGGGCTAGGGGGGTTGGTCCTCGGCCCGGCCCGCTTTGATATACACCTTCCCAGCCCTGCCATTGTCTCTTTTAGGGCCCGGAAAGAGGGTGGTGACTTTCGCAGTCAATAATGAATTCTCACAAGTCCCTCTCATCTCTCCCCTCCTCCAGCCCCCTCCTTGGTTCCCAGGGGGTGCGGGGCGCCTCCCAAGGCCCTTGGGGACTCGGGCCGCAGAGCGCGCAGGGGTCCTGGTCACCGCGTCCCCGGCCCGTCCGGCAGACGGAAAGGGCGGCCCTGGCGCAGGAGCCGCTCCCCCAGGCGAGTGTTGCTCCCGGGATGTTCGGCTCGGAGAACTTTCTTGCGCCCCGCTGCCCAGCCCCGGGGGTGCCCCTTTGTGGCTCCAACCTGGGTGCAGTGGCAGCCGCGCCTTGCACTGTGTGCGTGAGCCAGCCCGAGTCTCAGTTTCCTCATCTGTAAAACGGGCGACTCCCGCCGGTAGCCTCGAGTGGGTTAGAGGCGGTAGCGCGTGTGAACGCGCCCGCCCCTTGCAAGGGTCCCAGGACGTGTTAGTTCCCTTCACTGGCTTCGCAGACGCAGGGTCGGGGCCGCTGCGCCCATTCAAATGCGCCTGCCGGGCCGTGTTTATGTTAATGCGCCTGGCGGGGAGGGGGATGAAAGCGGGGGCCGCCATTTGCTCAGTAGTGGTAATTCAAACAGAATGCGGTTGTTATTAAGGCATTGAAAGGGCTTTTCTTTGATAAGATCGCCTTGTCCTGCATTGTTTGGGACTGTGTTCCCCTTTCAGCGGCTCGGGGGAGCTCCCTCTGATCCGGCCCTGTATCTTCCCAGGGCGCTTTTGTTGTGGTTTGCAAAGGGTTTTACCTGAACAAAGTCGGCCTGCGGGGCATTAAACACCTCCAAGAAACTCCCAGACCCTTTAGATCTTCCTGTAGGATTGGGCACCGGGCGACTGAACCTGTTCGGCTGCAGGGTGACCAGGACCTGGGGCCAACGAGGAGCCCCTGCCAAGGGATGACCCAGGACAGACCCGGGGGAGACGCCAGGTTCTCGGGCCTGCTCCAACCGCGACGGCACTATTTGTCAAGGCCCTTCAGTAAAACAATCAATCTGAGGTTTAATATGTTGACTCAATCCAATGAGCACAGATCACTGGTCAGGATAGCTCTGGCAGAGTTTGTAGCAGAAATAAATGGGGATGGGGGGGGGGGCTCAACAAAGAAAAAGTGCCAAATGCGAAACCGTGTTCAGCCAGGTATAGAATGTCGCCAGCGGGAGGGGTCTTCTGCCTGCCAGACCCCAGCTCGGAATTCCACCAGATGGGCCTCGTGTGCCTAGGAGGTGATTCCGGTCTGTCACATCCTGCACCCACCCCCACCCCCCTTTCTACTGTTAATAAAAGTAGAAAGCAACAGACAGAAAGTAACACCACCACCCCACCCAGCGACACCAACGCATCCCCACGGCCCCAGCTGCTTTTAGGGTGGGCTTCCGTCTTCAATAGGCCAGAAAATGTGAACATTCCCAGGCCTCTGGAGACTCTGTCCTGCCCCCCTTTCCCTTTGGGCCCAGCCTGCTCCAGTGCTCCGTTGGGTTTACCAAACGGGGGGGCTGGGTTCTGCTATCTTGCGTGTAGGAGGTTGGCGTTTTTCTTCGTTTTTAAAAAACCACTTAACCCCAAGGTGAGTTTAGTTGTCTCAGATAGCCTCTCACCCTCCCCTCAGGACCCTCTGGGGGGTCTTGTCAGACCCGGCAGGAATCAGCCAAACCCTGGCCCCCCGGGGCGAAGAAGGAAGAGAAATAGCCCTTGGGTTAGGGAGGTTTGTCATTACCCATGACTGATGGGCCGCCTTGCGGTTCCCCGGCCTAACATCTCCTTCCTCCACAGTGAAAACCAGGACGAAAGACAAATACCGAGTGGTGTATACGGACCACCAGAGGCTGGAGCTGGAGAAGGAGTTTCACTACAGTCGTTACATCACCATCCGGAGGAAAGCCGAGCTGGCCGCCACGCTGGGGCTCTCCGAGAGGCAGGTGCGAACCGCCTTGTTCCCTCCAGGGCTGGTAGGGTTCCCCGGGGCAGAGTTGGAAGCTGGGCCCCCGGAAGCCACCTAGTTCTGTGGGCAGATTAAAGCACAGGTTAGAGGGGCGCCTGGCTGGCTCGGTCTGTAGAGCACGCGACTTTTGATGTCCGGGTTGTGAGTTCAAGCCCCGTGTTGGGCGTAGAGCTTACTTAAATAAACAAATGAATAAATAAATCAGGAGGATGGAGAGCATTTCCTCCTGAATGAGTTTAGAAAAAGTTCCTTCCACCGCTAGTTGTCTTTTTCAGGTGTTGAAAAATTTCCCCGTTTTCCGGCATCCGGGAGGTGCAAAAAAGAAAAGAAAAAATACCCCAAAGAACGGAGCAGTACTTTAATCCAGATTTCTATTTGGGTGAAAAAAGACTTACATTAAAGACCGATTAGCTTTGTGCCCAGCCCAGCGCCTGGGGAAAAAAATGAATACAAGACCCCAATCCCTACCCGTAAAAACTAGAACGAGGCTTGACTCATGAACGCTGTATATGGTCTAGAAAAATAAATAAATAGGGGCGCCTGGGTGGCGCAGTCGGTTAAGCGTCCGACTTCAGCCAGGTCACGATCTCGCGGTCCGTGAGTTCGAGCCCCGCGTCGGGCTCTGGGCTGACGGCTCAGAGCCTGGAGCCTGTTTCCGATTCTGTGTCTCCCTCTCTCTCTGCCCCTCCCCCGTTCATGCTCCGTCTCTCTCTGTCCCAAAAATAAATAAACGTTGAAAAAAAAATTAAAAAAAAAAGAAAAATAAATAAATAAACAAAACAGGCCACATCCACAGCCGGGAAGCCCCACAGTAAATCTCATTCTCAGCTTGAAGGTGAGGCCTATTCCATTTCAGTTTAGCTTTGAGAGGCCAAAGGTTGTCATTTTGAAGCACATCCATGCTGGCCTCCTCCTGCTTGTTGTAGAAAGGGCTTTGCAAAGTTTCTTTCCCTTGGCTCTGAGACTCTGAACTTTTCCAGTAAAGTTGTAGATAAAGGTTGCTTTAGAACGAAACCTGGTGAACGAGGCGGGGGGGGGGGGGGGGGGGAGGGAGGGGAGGGGCTCTTCTCTCCCGAGACCGTGCTGGGCTTGGGAAGGGCTCCAGGGCTGGGGCTGTCACGGGGCTCTCGAATGAACGTCTGGGAGAAGGTTTGGGGGTCCTTTAGAGAGGGCACTTCTTTAACTGGAGGGGTAGATGCTGGTGCTGAAGGCCATTCGTTTTCCCCTTGCATCGTCTTCTTCACCCCCCTGTTTTCCCCTCCATTTTCCACGTCCAGGTTAAAATTTGGTTTCAGAACCGCAGAGCGAAGGAAAGGAAAATCAACAAGAAGAAGTTGCAGCAGCAGCAGCAGCAGCAACAGCAGCCGCAGCCCCCACCGCCGGCACCACAGCCTCCCCAGCCGCCGCCAGGCCCTCTGAGAAGCGTCCCGGAGCCCCTGAGTCCTGTGTCTTCCCTGCAAGGCTCGGTGCCCGGCTCTGTCCCTGGGGTTCTGGGGCCAGCCGCGGGGGTGTTAAACCCCACTGTCACCCAATGACCTACGGGCGCTTGCAGCGGCCGGGCACGAGGGCCGAGCCATGAGGAGCATAGACTCTGCTAGAATCCTCAGGAGAGACCCCTCCCCACCCCTCCACAAATGTACACCAACTGACCTAGCTCTCAGAGGAAGAATGGGGGCCAGGAGTAAGGACAAGGGGGGGTTGGGTTGGAGGCCTCAAGGAAGACATTCTCCCAGATTTTGACTTTTTCTGGTCTGACTTTCTGCCAGCAAGAAGATGGGATATGATCACTGAGGCTTCATCTTGTCCCGCCAGGGAAGCATTGCCTGGACTGGCTAAACAGACCGGGCTTCCAGCCCCCACCTCCCCAGCTCTTGGCTTCCCAAATCTGCAGGAGGCACCTCTGGTTGAGGGGAGAGAACGACTCAGGGGAACACCAATGCTCGGAGCCAAGATGGCTGCCGCCTACTCACTGCCATCCGAGGGCCCGCTGGGCCCTCCTGCTCAAGGGCAGGCAAGATTCTGTGACTGCAGAAGTCACAGGCGGCTAAGATAGGAACCTGGACCTACCAAAGACTGCAGAACCCCCAGGTCTTGTCTTTCTTCTCTTCCCTTCCCAGACCAGGAAAGGCTTGACTGATGTGTGCGCCCAGTGGATGGTGTGAGAGGCGTGGTTATTGGACTCCAGGCCTGACAAGAGGGCCCAGGACAGGGCCTTGTTTAGAAAGCCTGTCACCAGAGCTTCTCTGGGCTAAATGTATGTCAGTGCTATAAATGCCAGAGCCAAGCTGGACTTCCTGTCATTTTCACAATCTTGGGGCTGATGAAGAAGGGGAGTTTTTGTTGTCGTTGCTGCTGTTTGGGTTGTTGGTCTGGGTAACATCCAAGCCAGCATTTCAAAAGCCTTCTGGATCCACGGGGAGAGAAGTGGTATGGTGAAGGGAAGTGGGGGGTATTTGAACACAGTTGAATTTTTTCTAAAAAGAAAAAAAAGAGAGAGAGAGATAAATGAGCTTTCCAGATTTCAGATTCTGTATTTATCGTCTTCAGATTTTGTCTGGAATTATTATTATTTTTTTTTTTTTAAGAAATGAAATATCTTGTCTACTTGCAACCTAGTGTTGGAAAACTCGGACAGGGAGTGGAGAAGGTTATCTGAACAACCTCATTTTTCCCCCAGAGCATCAGAAGCCTGAGGGAGCAGGTTTTGAGACCTTCCCTGCCCCCAAGCCTGAGCCCAGCCTTGGATTGTGGAATGTGTGGTTCTCCTGGGGGTGCCTTTGGGCAAAATGCACATCTGAATGGTCAGCTGCTTCCCAGCGGCCAGGAATTATGGGGGGTGGGGGTAAGCGTCCGCCCATACCATCTCCTCAAATCTGCACTGACGCAGCTACCCACATTCCCTGCATCAGTGATTCCCTTCACCCCAGGGATGCCCCACGATCCAGCTAAACATAAGCATTAAGTAAAAAGGCTTTATTTTCTGCTCTCCCAGGGCAACGTTTCCATGAATATAGTCTTCTGTGAATCACTGGGCATTTCTGTGAGCCCTGTCTCCGCCCCTTGTCCTTTCTCGCGAAATCCTCCCCCCTCCCCCCCCCCCTCCCCCACAAAGAATTCAAGAACCAGCATAAGGAGAGCCTTTCAGTGGTGGTTGCTTGTTATCTGGCCGACCCGCTGGGGACCGGGCTGCTGTCCCTGAGGTTTTGGGGTCCTGGAAGCCACCGAGCAGGGCCTGGGGAGAAGGGCCTCGCTCTCGATTTCGGTCTTCCCACAGGCACCTTCGGGTCCTCCTCGCGGCCCTCCGCCGAGGGAGGAGGTGCCCCGAGGGCTGCGGAGGAAGAGCTGTGCGGCGAGACCTAAATACCGCCTGCAGCATCTCCCGGGTTCCGCGGCCCTTCCGGGTGGCATTCCGCTCGCTCGGGGATTGAGAAAGGGGCGCTGGCGGCCCGGCCCGGAGCCGCAGGGAGAGAGCCCGGCCCGCCTCTCGGGCTGCGGGGTCCTTTGAGCCGGGGGGTGGGGAGGGTGGGGGGTGGCGATCGCCGCGAGGTTAGCCCCCTCCCCCGGCGCCTCCTGCGGAGTGGGGCCGCGGGGAGGGGGGCGCGGACCCGCACCCGGCCGCGCCCACCCGCCCCCCGCCGCCGCCGCCGCGGTTGCTATGCGTTGCTGTGAAACGCCTGTCAATAAACCCTGTTTGGACAGTGCCGCGAGAGCACAAGGGTTGTTTGCTTAGTGGTTAGAGGTTCAAAAGTCGGCATTGTCCCGCGGCAAGCGATTACAAGTTCTTCCCCTCGCCGGGTCCGGCCCCCCAGCACTGACGCCCGCCGCGGGCCCGCGCGCCAGGCATCCGGGGCGAAGAGGGGAGCTCGGCTGCTCTCTGAAATGCAGGCCCGGGGCTGCGAGCCGCCCGCCGGGCTCCCAGGTCGGGGAGGGGGCGGGCCAGGAGGCCCCCGCCCCCCACCCGGTGCCGACGAGGCCACCGCGCCTGCGACGCCGAGACTCACCCCTCGAGCAAACCCGGGGGGGGGGGGGAGGGAGGAACACGGGGACGTGGCGCGAGCGGGCAGTGCCGCCGAGAAGGCGTGGGGAGGGGGGGGGCGGCGGTTGGCGCTGGGACGCCCGGGTGTGTTTTTGATAGGGCGGCCTCGCAGCTGCCAGGGCCTCCGGCGCTGGGACCGGGATGACTCCGCTTCCCTCCGGATTCCTCGGCCCTCCCGGAGCTCAGGCCGCCAGGGGGCGCGCGCGCTCTGGGAAGAGCGGGGATCCGCGCGCGCGCGCTCCTCCCCCGCGTCCCGAGCGGACCCGGAAGGGGACTCGTTCGGAGCCCGCTGGACGGTCGCAAGCTCCAGAGCCTGTCCCACCGCGGCTGCTCCCCATCTGGGGCGCTGCGAGGCTTCTCCACCGTGGCCGCGAGCCTGTTGCAACTCAGGCGGGCGCAGGAGATTCTTCAACCGGTTGAGCTGTTCAAGAAAACCAAATTTGGCTGAAAGGAACTACTCGCCTTTCTAAAAGGTCTTCTTGCACAAGATTAAAAAAAAAATAAAAACATTACAGTAATACGGATATGATACTAATATATAGAAAGACTGAGAACTTAGGATACATATGGGGGGGGGGATGTACCCGTATTGTGGAACTCCTGTCCAAACAAGGCGTACATAGGGAGGCCAGGCTGGCTCAGGCGACTCTTGATCTCAGGGTCGTGAGTTCAAGCCCCATGTTGGGAGTGGAACCTACTTATAATTTAAAGGAAAAAAAAGTTTAAAAAAAGCATATATGGAGAGAAGACGGCTTGAGTCCTTTTTTTCCCTTCTGTGAACAATTCATGGCTTTATCGTATTCATCCCATAAAGCTAACAAGATGGGCCCTTAATGAAAGTAATGAAAATTTCAATCAGTTTCACTTCTTTCTGATATTATCTATAAGAGTCCTACAATAGTCAAGAAAACTAATCTATATATATAAAGAGCAGTATTCTTGCTGTGGTTATCCACAGCCACTCAGGGGAAAAAAAATAGGAGAAGGCAGCAAGTAGAAATAAAGAACTTCAACTACACCGAGCGCCTGGCTGGCTCAGTTGGTAGAGCGTGTGACTCTTGATCTCCCGGTGGTGAGTTCAAGTCTCACATTGGACCATTGGGCCTAGAGTTTACTTAGGAAAAAAAAAAAAATCTTAAGATCGAAGGGGCATTGTTTGCACCTTGTTTTAGAGAGGGGCTGCTATTTACTAGTTTAATGACCTCGGGGAGATCTCCACCACCAATGGGGGAATCAAATAAGGTAAAAGTAAGGGAATGCAATTTACAGCACACACGTAGGATTAATCCCCAATAATGACAAGAACTAGGCTGCATCTGAACCATCTCTTGTAAACGGCGGAAGAATCCTTACAGAGAACCTGTGAACAGGAATGATTCCTGAAATCACACATGAAGTTTTTCGAATTCATTGTCTCACTCACTTTGTCAAGTAGCCCCCAGTCCCTTGTCTCTTGATTTCCACTGCCTAGGCACCTGCATACAATCTCAAGTGGCAAAGCCCTAACATTCCAGACACGAAGACATCTCATTGCCGTGCACAGTTAACTTTTCATCTACCAGGAAAAACATCCCCAAACCCTTCTTGTTGTAATGAGGAGACTCAGATTAGTTGAGGAGGTAGTTAGGGACATAGATCAGGACGCTTTCAACCCCAAAGGGGCAGAGAGGTAGGTATTCTAATTAGATGGCATTGAAAGTTTCTCTAGTTTGAAGTAACTTCCCTTCCAATATCTCAATGTCCATTCTGTACTCTTCTGGGAGACACCCCAAAAAGTTGCTGTGGATTTAATTCTTTAAGGCTGATTTCATCCCTTGAAGTAATTTCAAGCGTTTGACTCCAGTGCCCACATTTTCCCCTGACACTGAAACCACAGCAATAGGTTTCGTGTTACATTAGTTTTGTGGAAGATACGGGACACATTCATACCTAAATAATGTAGATTCACTTGTTCACATTTTAAATTAGCAATTGTTTTCTTGAATAACATTGAGACCACACAAACTTCTAACCTCTATCATTCTTTATTTTTTCTTTTTTTACATGCGGAAATTTATTTTTAAGATCCTTTATTGACAGATTGGCTAACATACAGTGCATACGGGGGTAGATTTTCTCGAAGAGTACGAAACATGATGTAAACAACACAAAACCTCTCACGCTCCAAACCAAGAAAGGAGAATCTCCCAGTTCTGGAGATTATACCAGCATTTACCGTGACATTGTTCTCAGAAGAATCAGTCTTTGAAGAATCAGTTTAGAGAGGGTGAGGACCAGCACATAGATGACCTTTGGGCTCCTAGGTCTCTAGCACCCAAACATTACGTTTGTTTCAACAACAGTTTTTCCATTTCGGAATTTGTCATTAACCTCAGGGGATATTGCTACTATGATGGTAAAGTTAAATAACCAGTTGGTTCTTTCTTCCTTTCTTTCTTTGTTTCTTTGCTTCTTTCTTTCTTTCTTTCTTTCTTTCTTTCTTTCTTTCTTTCTTTCTTTTCCCCTGTAGGACCCTGGCAATTCTGTGCTACAGGTCTGTCTAATCCACAACCCTGTGTTCAGGGAATGAAGAATTCCCTGATATTAAATGATAACCAGTCTCTCCACACGTACATATTTACATAAAAAAATAATATTCAGGTCATGTGTTGGGTTTTTGTGCCCAATGTTGTTTTGGTAAAGTAGGAGCCCAGGCATTTCGTGCATTTTAATATTTGTGTTTTGATTTCTAGGAAAGGAATTCTTTTCTAATTGTTTATGTGTTATCAGAACTTTCAGGATTGACAGTTTGCTATCATAACGCATTGTAGCTGTAGTATGACAATGACAGGTTTTATGCAAGTGATAGTTGAGAAATTTCTCTCCAACCTCAGGAAAGCAAACAATGAAAACCAATGCAGGAGCTAGTCACTAGTACAAACATACAGTGGCCTGCTGGGTGGCACTTAAAGAATTTTAATTTATTGGCGATTAGTGGAATAAGTGACAAAGATTAAGTACCTAAACCACACATTAGTTGTTAAAAATGACCCGGGCAGCCTCTGTCTTTTATTCCTGGAAGACACTTCGGGCATTGTTCTTTCGCTCTGTGTATCTAACGTATCAGAAACAAAAACCACACCAAAAACGCCACAGGATTACATTCTATTTTCAGTTCCCCCACTCCTGCCTTCTAGGTAGAATGATGTGCGTTGCTAGAAACAAATAGAAGACAGACATAATTAAGCAAGACTTAGAGACCATTGGCCAATAAACCGTAATATAGAAGCGTGTGGGAAGAATCAGAAGACAGGCTGTGTGCATGTCTGGAATCCACATCCGTAAAATAAAAACATTTCCCCCCCCCCGAAACCACTGTATTTATTTATTTGCTCCTATTTGGGGGTTTTCTCAAACCACTTGAATGAAAGTAATTCAAATTTCAGAAATCCAAATTCCTTTGATTCTTTTCATTTGTTCCTGTTACAATTCTCATCGTTTCTGCAAATCTGACATAGCCACCTTAGTACTTGGACATCTGCTAGCGACGCATTGTTACACACATTAGATTCAGAATGACATTCTTTAAAAAAAAAAAAAAGTTTATTTGTTTTTGAGAGAGAGAGAGAAAGAGAGAATCCCAACCAGGCTCCTCCCTGTCAGTGCAGAGCCGGAAGCGGGGCTCGAACCCACCAACCCGACGATCATGAGCTGAGCCGAAACAGTCAGATGTTTCACTGGACTGAGCCACCCAGGCGGCCCCAGAATAACATTCTTGGTTATTATTTTTTTGAGAGGAGGGGATGCAGGTGAGCAAGGGGCAGAGAGAGAAAGAGAGAGGGAGAGAGAACAGGGCCTTACCCAAGCTGGACATAACCTGAGAAGTCAAGTCAGAAGTCAGATGCTTAACCGACTTGAGCCACCCAAGCGCCCCAAAACGTCACTCTCGGTCATGATCTTAGGCCCACAGAAAGCCAACCAGCAACATTTATTTCTCCTTTCTAGGGCTAGAGTCACGCAACTCACACTTAGTTCTCATTGCGACTCTTGGGTGGACCCTTGGGCAGAACCGAGAACTAAAAGGCCAAATGACCAAGTGAATTTAATGACCAAACGATCGTGCCATCTTGAAGCCGTGACGTGAGTTAGGTTTCTAGATGCGCTTGGTATTCCCGAGTAAAGCTGGGCGCCGCTTTTGCAAGCCTAAAGCCAGGCACAACCGACGAGAAGCAAGCTGTTCCCTTAGCGGGAACGCCCACCTCTACCCCAGAGAAACCGTCTGGATTTGGGTCTTTGTTTTAGACAGAAAAATGGAAGAAAACTTCGCTCAGGCCCAGAGAAAGAGTTATCCAAAAGAGGCTAGGGGGAAGCATTCCGCCTGGCGTCAAGGCATCTGCGCGCGGCCCCAGCCACCAGGGAAGATAGACCCTCAGGTGGCAGCGGCCTCACCCCTTCCCCTGCAGCCTGGATGCAAGCGTCAGCGTCCAATCCAGCCTCCCGGGGGGGGGGGGGGGGTCGTGCTGCCGAACCGTCCCCAAGGCCCTGAGAAGCCGCAGCCCAAGCGACAGTGCCTCCTCGCGATCTCAGCGCTCCTCGGGGCGCAGGTGGCACGTCTCTCCCGCCCCCGGGCGCCGGTGGCCGCCTCTTCACCCGCAGGGCTGGAAGGCTGCGCGGGGGTCGCCAGGGGTCAGACCGGCCGGCCGCTCGCCCTCGCTGGGTCTCCGCGGTGGCCCAGGGGGTCCCCAGCTTCCTCCGCCACGCCACCTCCCCCCGCGTGGGAGCGCAGCTGGGGGGCCAGCCAGGTGCCAGCTCGGCGGGAAGCCCAGGGGACACCTCCGCGCCACCCTGGAAGTCGCGCTTTCGAGACTGCAGGCGCTCTCTTTTCCTTCTTTTAATTTAAAAAAATTTTTAACGTCAATTTTTGAGAAGCAGAGAGCGCGAGCAGGGGGGGAAGCAGAGAGAGGGCGACACGGAATCCGGAGCAGGCTCCGGGCTCTGAGTTGTCAGCACAGAACCGCACGCGGGGCTTGAACTTGCAAACGGGATATCAGGACCTGAGCCGAAGGCGGAAGCTTAACCGACTGAGCCACCCAGGGGCCCTGACTTTCTTTTCCTTCTTTGGGACCGTTTGGCTTCAGCCGTTGCTTGTGCTTATTAGTTGAACGTACCGCGCTTTTTCAGGGGGCGTAGCGCTTTGGCGGGGGCGGTACCGGGATGGGGACCGCCGGCGCTGCCGTGACCCCAGCCAGCCGGGAGCTCGAGAGTCGCTTCCCAGGGCTCAGCCGAGCAGCCGGGGGGACGGGGATGGGGGGCGGCTGCGGCGACAGCCAGGCCGGAGGGACGATATTTTGAACCGGAGAACGGGAGCGTTGGCGTGCTCAGCGCCAGTCCGAGCGTCCCCGCCCCGCGGCCCAGCCCGCGTCCCGCTAGCGTCGTGGCCGAGCTGGCGCGAGTGCCCGGCAGGCGGCGCTGTTGCCCCGGCAACGCAGGTGCGCGCCGGGCCGTAGGGGGCGGGGAGCGGGAGGGCCGAGCTGCGGCAGGAGAGACCCTCCGCGCCAGCATCGGTGTTTCCCCCGGACCTCCCGGCAGGGGGCATCGCGTCCGGGGTCTGTCGCAGCGGGTGTGGCCTCGAGCCTCGGGTGCGAACGAACCTGCCCCTTCCCGCCTTACCCCCCGCTGCGCTCTTGCGCTCCCGCCCCCGGCCACCAAAGCTGCGGCCTGCGACCTGGGGAGAGGCCACCTCCCCAGAGCCGGGTTGGGGCCCCTGTGCCCGCCGCCCTCGCGGCTCCTCTCGGCAGGGAACAGTCTCCTTGGTGAATTTCCCGGCTTAAATGATTAGTGGCGGTTTGAGGGCTGGTCCCCACCCTGGGCCCACTTTGGGAAGTGTGGGGGAGGGGTGGAGGCGGGATCATTCTTAATCTCGTCTCACAGCTAAATAATTTACTAGAGGTTTTCTCTCCCTGCCAATTCCCTTCCCTGCACTTGACTTCCTGCTTTGTGAAGCCCCGGGGAGAGAAAGGCCAAGTCTTAATAAAAGTTAATATTAATAGCGGTGGAGGCGCCCTGCCCGTGGTTTTCCGACACCTGATCATCCCCTCCCCTCCCAAGCCGAGCCCCCTGCCTCTGGTGTTTCTTTGAAAATGGGAGATGGGACTTGCGCTTTGGAGTACGTTTGGTAAGTCAGGACACTGGAAGAAGGACGCTTGGGCCACGTTCTTTGCAAACCACATCCTCCTGCGGCTCAAGTGGCAAAGGTCGAGCGTGCACACAGTAGCCGCCCCACAGAAGCAGCGCCCGCCCCGCCGCGGCTCTGGCTCTGGAGCACAGAGTTTAGAGATAAGCGGGGCAGGAGAGTCAGCAGGTTTGACAGGAGAGATACCCGCAGGAAGGGAACGGGCAGAGCAAACTCAGTGGAGGTGGGAGTGGGAGGGTGGGGGGAGCAAAACTGACTGGCGAGGGAGAAGTGTTCAGCACGCAGTTAAAAAAAAAAAAAATGCAAAAGCAGCGAGGCAACAAACCCATCTTGTAAAAAGAATACCTAGTGTCAAGGTCACCTTTTCCTAACGTGGGGTCAAAGGATTCAAACATGCGGTCTTTCCTATAGAGAAGTCTGGTTTGGTGTAAACTTTTATTGATGCAAGCGGAGGGCTTGCACAAACGATTCCTTTCAGCAAAGTCAAACAGTGCAGAAGCGTGGGAAAAACAAAAGTTAATTTCTCCTCTATTCTTTCAATCCCGTCCGTCTGAGATAGCCCGGGCGGGATCGTTCCAAGAGCTTTTTGTGTTTATGCAAACATATGTTACATACCATCTTGTACTTCCTTTTTCCTTCCTTTAAACAAAAACAAAGTCAAGTCATATTTGTGGGTTGTTTTTATCACTTAATAATGTATCGTGGGGATTCCCCAGCTCATTACATGGAAATCCGACCGACTCTTTTTAGTGATCACCACATTTTGTAAATTTAGATAGGTCAGAATCCTATTCATTTAGTCAACAATTTCCTGAATGTTTATTATGTGCTGAGAAAACAGCACTAAGATCACAGACACACACCCCAAACTAATGTAACATTGTGTGTCGACTAGACTAAAAAAAAAAATAATAACTTGCCATGAAAGGCAGATAACACCACTGGTATCATAAAATTAAAAAAAATAAGTTAAAAAAAAGGCCTCTCTTCCTTAGCCAAATTATGGAAAGAGCCTAAATGTCCATCAACTGACGAATGGATAAAGAAGATGTGGTTTATGTACACAATGGAATACTACTTGGCCATGAGAAAGAATGAAATCCGGCCATTTGCAGCAAGCATGGATGGAACTGGAGAGTGTTATGCTAAGTGAAATAAGTCAGGCAGAGAAAGACAGATACCTTATGTTTTCACTCCTATGTGGATCCTGAGAAACTCAACGGAAGGCTAGGGGGGAGGGGAAGGGGGGAAAAATAGTTACAGAGAACTGAGGGTTGATGGGGGATGGGGGGCGGGGAAAGCGGGTGATGGGCATTGAGGAGGACACTTGTTGGGATGAGCACAGCGTGTTGTATGGAAGCCAATCTGACAATTATATATTTTTTTAAAAACCTCTATTCTTGGGCAGCTTACGTTCTAGTGGGGAGAGACTGCAAATAACCATATTTATTTAACGACTTCGCTACTGACAATATCCAAGTTGCTGTCAGTGTTTTGCTATTATAAACAGTGAAAAGGTAAACATTTTTTAACATATATCCTTTTAGAGCGCACCTGGCTGGCTCAGTCAATAGAGCAAATGACTCTTGATCTTGGGGTTGTGAGTTCAAGCCCCACGTTGGGTGTAGAGATTATTTAAAATAAAATCTTAAAAAAACAAAAACCAACCCCCCCCCCCAACATACACCCTTTTAGACCTTCATATTTTTAAAGGACAGATTACTTAAACCGGAAATGCTAAATCAAAGAAAATGCCCATTTTTTACTTTACTAAATATAGGCATTGTTTTCCAAAAAGGTTTGTGACTGCATTAGAGATTATCTTTTAACTTTTTATTAATCTGATGGACAGAAAATGCTAATTTAACCTTAGTTCCATGATAATTAAGCAGGTTGAGCATATTTTCATGTGTTTATTGGGTATTTGCATTTTCCGTGAGTTGCCTGAGTCTATTATTTTATACTAAACAGAAAAGTGCAGAGCATCCACATCCCAGGCCCTGTGCTTGAATCTTTAACTTAAATTATTTGACTTAATCTTTGCAACAACCAGCATATAGTCCTATAAAATGGATTCTGATCCAGGCCTGACATCAAACATCACGTTATTTCTTTAAAAAAATTTTTTTTCTCAACGTTTTTATTTATTTTGGGGACAGAGAGAGACAGAGCATGAACGAGGAGGGGCAGAGAGAGAGGGAGACACAGAATCGGAAACAGGCTCCAGGCTCTGAGCCAGCAGCCCAGAGCCCGACGCGGGGCTCGAACTCCCGGACCGCGAGATCGTGACCTGGCTGAAGTCGGACGCCTAACCGACTGCGCCACCCAGGCGCCCCAAACATCACCTTATTTCAACCAGTATGAGTCTGATCCCTGAATATAGCAGACTTTCTAAGTATAAAGGCAAAGTAAGAAAGTATAAAGGAAATAATGGATAGCTACCAAAAATATCATTTCAAAAACTTATTAAAATTTGTTTAATGTTTATTTTTGAGAGAGAGAGAGAGAGAGAGAGAGAGAGAGAGAGTGTAAGCAGGGGAGGGGCAGAGAGAGAGGGAGACACAGAATCGGAAGGAAGCTCCAGGCTCTGAGCTGTCAGCACAGAGCCCGAAGCGGGGCTTGAACTCGCGAACTGTGAGGTCATGAGCTGAAGTCGGACGCTCTACTGACTGATCCACCCAGGCAGCCCCATCATTTCAAAAATTTAAAGGCAAACAAAAGGGGCGCCTGGGTGGCTCAGTCGGTTGAGCATCCGACTTCAGCTCAGGTCACAATCTCACAGTCCGTGGGTTCGAGCCCCGCGTCGGGCTCTGGGCTGATGGCTCAGAGCCTGGAGCCTGCTTCCGATTCTGTGTCTCCCTCTCTCTCTGCCCCTCCCCCGTTCATGCTCTGTCTCTCTCTGTCCCAAAAATAAATAAACATTGGAAAAAAAAATTTTTTTTAAATAAATAAATAAAGGCAAACAAAAAAATGACAAAATAGTATTTGCTACAAAAACGACAGAATTGTGATTTTTAACATATAAATAATTAAATGCAAAATAAGAAAGCCCCTAGACTTCTGCCACTCCTCCCTCAAATAAACCCAACATACAATGGTGGGACAGGTAAAGGACAGCTGCTACTGATACTCCTGTTCTAAAGCAGAGAAAGCGGAGACACACAGCAGTCATTGGTTTATATTAATTCTGAAATCCATCCAAGCGTCTGTTGCCTGTTTATTGATTGGGACGCCATCTTGCTCCCTGGGAGTGGCCATCTGGGACTTTTTCCTCTGCCCGGTTGGCCTTTGTTCCTGTTCTCTGAGTCATCCTTCCTTTTTCCATGAAACGTGGTCAATGTTTGCAATATTTTCAGCCTGCTTCACGCCTAGAAGTTTGGGCACCCAAAGATCTCAGTTCATTTTGTACTATCTTTGTTCCGTTCAACTGAAAGTGATATAATTACTTTAACATCCTTGTGGATTTCTTATGTTCCAATTTATAAAACTATTCCCTTAAATTAAATTACCCACAAATCTCTTAGATAAGTCCTTCTCTACCTTAAGTCTTCATGAAGCCTTTGTGCAAAAGTGCCTTTAAGAGTTTTAGAAACTCAGGGCACCCGGCTGGCTCAGCTGGTAGAGCATGTGACTCTTGATCTTGGAGCTGTGAGTTTGAGTCCTCTACGTAGGGTGTAGAGATTACTTAAAAATAAAAACTTTAGGGGCGCCTGGCTGGCTCAGTCGGTTGAGTGCCTGGCTCTTGATTTTGGGCTCAGGTCATGATCCCAGGGTTGTAGCAACTGTGCCCCGTGTCAGGCTCCATTCTGAGAGTGGAACCTGCTGAAGATTCTCTTTTTCCCTCTGCCCTTCTCCCTGACTCTTTCTCTCTAAAATTAAAAAAACAAAAAACAAAAAACAAAAAACACTTAAAGGATTTTTAGAAACTCTATTGTTTAACAGAGATTATTTGTAAGGCTTTCCCTAAAATCCTTAGAAGTCTGATGAGCTCCAGAGTATACCATCTTAAAATATGGCACTTTGGGGCCACCTGGGTGGCTCAGTCAGTTAAGCATCCGACTTTGGCTCAGGTCATGATCCCGTGGTTGACCCCTGCCTCGGGCTCTGTGCTGATGGCTCAGAGACTGGAGTCTGCTTCCAATGCTCTGTCTTCCTCGCTCTCTTCCCCTCCCCCACTCATGGTCTGTCTCTCTCTCTCTATCTCTGTCTCTCTCTCAAAAATAAATAAACGTAAAAAAAAAAAGGATCAATTCATAGCCAATCATGTTTCATTTATATCTCCTCCATATTCTGAAGAAAATGCAAAGCATCATATGAATTCATCTCTAAATGTTTTAGAGAGTACCTTTAAAAGATATGGACACATTTACCATTGTTGTATCTATTTTTTTGTATATTTTTTCATTATTATATCTTAAAACATAGCACTTCTGCACAACAAAGTCAACTTTATGGGAGAAAACATTTGCAAATTGTATTTCTGATAAGGGGTTAATATCCAAGATATATAAAGAACTCATACAACTCAATAGCAAAAAATCAATCTGATTAAAAAATGAACAGAGAGGACCTGATTCGACATTTCTTCAAAGAAGACATACACATGAAAAGATGGCTTAACATTAATCATCAGGGACATGCAAATTGAAACCACAATGAAATATCCCTTCACATCTGTTAAAATGGCTAGTATTAAAAGACAAGAGATAACAATTGTTGTTGAGGCTGTGGAGAAAAGAAACCTTTGGGCACTGTTGTTGAGAACGTAAATTGGTAGAGCCATGGTGGAAAACGGTATGGAAGTTTCTCAAAAAATTAAAAATAGGACTACCATTACCCTATGATCCAAGAATTCCCCTTCTGGGTATTTACCCAAAGAAAATGAAAACACCAGCTCGGAAAGATATATGCACCCTATGCTCACTGCAGCATTGTTTACAATAGTTAAAACATGGAAACAACTAAATGCCCATTGATGGGTGAATGGATAAAGAAAAGGTCACACACACAGAGAGAAATATTATTTAGCCATAAAAAAGGATATAATCTTGCCATTTATGACAAAATAGGTGGACCTTGAGGGCATTATGCAAAGTGAAATGTTAGACAGAAAAAGATAAATATCATATGATCTCACTTATAGGCGGAATCTTAAAAAAAAAAAGGAGACAAAAACAGAAAATGGAACAAACAAAACAGAGCTCACGGATATAGAGAACAGAGTGGTTGTTGCCTGAGGTGGGGTGTAAAGGGGAGGTGAAATGGGTAAAGGGGATCAAAAGTACAAATTTCTAGTTACGAAATAAGTAAGTCATCGGGATGTCACGTACAGCATGGTAACCGTCGTTCATAATACTTTACGGCATACTGAGGGTGACTAGGCGAGCAGGTCTTGAAAATTCTCATTATGAGAAAACAGTTTTTGCAACTACGCATGGTGATGGACGTTAACTGGACTTATTGTGGTGATCACTTCACAACATATACAAATATTGAGTCCTTATGTCATACACCTGAAGCTAATGTAATGTCATTATACTTCAATAAAAATAGCGATATTTCTCAATATCGTTAAATATGTACTTTGAATTCAAAGTTACAATTGTCTTGTAAGTCTTGTAAATGTTTTTATTTTATACTTTTGCTTAAACTGGGATACAAGAAGGTTCATAAAATTTTGATTGATTGATATTTCTCTTACGGCTTTAATAATCTATAGTAGAGATTAACCCCTCAAATTTCTTTGTGTTTTTAATCTTACAATTTATTTGATGAAGAAAATTGGTTTATTTGTCCCAGGGGATAATCTACATTCTGGTTTGTTGATTATATCATATATATAGATATATTTAACATATGCATGTTCATATATATATATATGAATGTATGTATATATATACACATACATTCATATTCTCCCTTTCTGAGATAAATGATAGTATACTATATATCTATTTTGAAAATATGATTCTGGGGCACCTGGGTGACTCACTCAGTTAAGGTCATGATCTTGTGGTTCATGAGTTCAAGCCCTGCATCAGGCTCTGTGCTAACAGCTCAGAGCCTTGAGCTTGCTTCAGATTTTGTGTCTCCCTCTCTCTCTGTCCCTCCCCAACTTGTGCTCTGCCCCTCTCTCTCTCTCATTCTCAAAAATAAACATAAAAAAATAAAATAAAATATGATTCTAACTTTTAGCTGAAATGGGGAATCCAAACAGGTCTCCCAGAATTTCACCAGTAACTATATTAAAGACAACGGGAAGGTACAAGTGGTATAAAATTAAAAAACAAAATAAAGAAATCCATGGAGGATTTTGGCATCAGGGGAGGGAAAAGAAAGAAGGAAGCGGATGTGTTGGAAAATTATAATCTAATAATGAAAACACAGTAAGAAGCATAATTGACAGGATGGGAAGAAGGGAGATGATCGTAATGTTGAATTAACTCACGTATTTATTCTTTTAGTGAGTCTTTCGCTGTTTGTTGCACCCCTGCCAAACACGAGACTCTATGTTGTGTATTACAACATTGATAACACTATGAGAGGAAAGTCAAGATGGAAAGAGGAAACATTTGGAAAAGAGATATGGACTTCTTTACATAGTTCCCTGCACATTTGTTTACCTTAGCATGTCCCAGAACCATAGGCCAGAAAACAGTTGAAAGGCTGGGGTAAAGTAGGCTTTCTTGGATGATGTACCGTATCAGAGGTGATATGACAGGTGTGATGTCCATACCTGGCCGACCCTCAGGGACAGTCTTCAGTTTCAGGACTTGAAAGTCGGTATTTACAATGAACACATTTAAGGAAGATTTGCAAATTTTTTTTTTTTTTATTTACATCCAACTTAGTTAGCATACAGTGCAATAATGATTTCAGTAGAATCCAGTGATTTAGGGAATTTTTGCAAACTTTTATTAATTTATTTTATTTTATTAATTTATTTTTTTAAAGCTGCTTAAGTATTTATACTTTAAATTTTTTTTTAACCTTTATTTATTTTTGAGACACAGAGAGAGCATGAACGGGGGAGGGGCAGAGAGAGAGGGAGACACGGAATCGGAAGCAGGCTCCAGGCTCTGAGCCATCAGCCCAGAGCCCGATGCGGGGCTCGAACTCACGGACCGTGAGATCGTGACCTGAGCTGAAGTCGGACGCTTAACCGACTGAGCCACCCAGGCGCCCCTTATTTTAAATGATGTCTATTTTTTTTCCAAATGGGACACAGTCATGTGAAAAATACAAATCATCAGAAATACAAAATAAGAGTGGAGCCCCCCAAAGTTCCAGTAAGGGTCTGTTAAATTTTTCTGGATTCATAATATTCTTTTTGCTACTTGCAAACATCTACAAAATGCGGAATGTCTATGACGAAAAATAATTTCTTCTTTGGAACTTAGCTAATGATAGCTGACATTTATTGCAAGAACTTCAGTAATTTGCCTAGGGCTGCACAGCTAGTAAACGGTGGATCAGGAATTCAAACCTGGGGCTGCCCGGTGGGCTCAGCTGGTACAGCATGTGACGCTTGATCTGGGGGGATTGTGAGTTCAAGCCCTGCCTTGGGGGTAGAGTTTACTCAAGGAAAGAAAAAAGAATTCAAATCCAGAAGTCCAGCTTTACAGTACACACTAGAGAGGCTTTCTAGAGCACGGCTATTCCACAGAAATATAATCTGATTCAGGGCGACCGGGTGGCTCAGTTGGTTAAGCCTCTGACTTGATTTCCACTTAGGTCATGATCACAATTTGTGAGAGAGACAGGAGAGAGAAGCCCAAGCTGCCTCCACACTGTCAGTGCTCAGCCCGATGCGGGGCTCGATCTCACGAACTGTGAGGTCACGACCCAAGAAAAGTCAAGAGTTGAACACTTAACGGACTGAGCCACCCAGGCGCCCCACCAAGTCCTAAATTTGATGTGCATTTTGCACTTTCGGCACGTCTTGGTTTGGAATAGCCACCTTTCAAGTGCTCACTAGCCACGTGTGGCCGGGGGCTACTCTATGGACGATGCAGAGCCCGGCAGTTTGACTTGTTCCTTCGATAAATGCTTCCTGCAGGCCCACTGTGCGCCGGGTGTCATGCCTGGTGCTGGGGAGTCAGTGACGAGTTAACGTGAGATCGTGAGCACCACTCTGAAAAGAGAGAGAGAGAGGAGATTACTAGAGACACTACTTTAGATAAGGTGGACAGGAGACCTATTTTTCCACGTTGGACGTTGGAATAGAGAGCTGGGTGGGCCAGGCATTGGAGAGCTTATTGTATTCAGGTGCTGCTTTAAGTGTTTTCCATACATGAACTCCTTTTGTCTTCACAAAATCCAAGAAGCTGGGTCTATTATTGTCCATCTTCCAGATGGAGACCAAAATGGAAGACAGTAAATAAACTTGCCCACGTTTACACGGTAACCCTCTTGAGCAGGCTTCAGGAAGAAGAGGTGCTCAGGCAGAGGCATTACGGGGTACAAATCTCAGGGGGGCTGTGGCAGGCTGATGGGACCCCCCCCCCATCTCTGGGTCCCAATCCCTGGCACTTGTGAGTGTCGCCTCATAGGGCAAAAGGGACTTTGCAGATATGATTAACTTAAGGGTCTTGAAATGGGGAGATGATCCTGGATTATCCGGGTGGGTCCAGTGTCATCACTAGGGTCCTTAGATGGGGGAATGCAGGGGCACCTGGGTGGCTCAGTCAGTTGAGCATCTGACTCCAGATTTCGGCTCAGGTCATGATCTCATGGTTTGTGGAACTGAGCCCTGTTGTGCTCAGAGCGGAGCCTGCTTAAGATTCTCTCTCTCCCCCTGCTCGTGTGCATCCACTCTCTCTCTCTCTCTCTCTTAAAAGAAAGAAGAGGGATGCAGAGGGGGATTTGGTGACACACATGACTATGGAAGCAAGAGGTCTGGTGACTGAAGGCAGGGGTAGGAGCCCCGGAAAGCAGGCATCCTCTAGAAGCTTAGACGTAAGGAAACAACCTCTCCCCTCTAGCCTCCAGAAGGGGCACTGACACTTTTATGTTAGATTACTGACCTCCAGGACTGTGAGACAATATATTCATGTCATTTCAAACTGCTGAGTTTGTGGTAATTTGATGGCAGCAATAGAAAATGAATATAGGATCTACACGTGCGTGCTTTCTCTGTGCTCGATCTGGCCTCCGCGTCTTTGCTCTAGCCGCTCTCTCGACACAGTCCCTCTCCTCGTCCCCTCTCCTCAGCTGGACCACTTCAAACTCTGCTAACATTTTCCTGGATCCCCAGGCTTGGTTTTTCCTTCCTCTGTGTTCCTTGAGCACTTTATATAACTCTCTGCTGTATCACTTATTACATTATATGATAGTACACCCTTCTTTCTACTTGTCTGATTCTCGCTTCAAAAGATGTACGTCCTGAGGGTAGGCATCCTGTCTTCTGTCTCTTTCCATCCCCAGTAATCAGCAGAGGGCCTGGTAAATAGTAAGCAGTTCATCCAAGTTTATGGCATAAAAACAAACAGAAAACCACAGTAAGAATCACATCCTATAAAGTTGCCTTCACAAAAACAATTTGCTCACCAGTACCTTGTGCTCTCTGGCCAGCTTCCAACGGCCACAAAAGGGGTGGGGGGTATCTTACCATCCTGGTACTCTCCCACCCTAGGAAGACTTCCCATCCCCCCCTCAGTCAGTTTGACCTTGAACCGTTCCGTCTGATGGCACCCTAAATCAGACAGCCTTCCCAAGTACTGTGCAGTTTGACCCCGCGTCATTATTTCTGGTTGTTGAGGCTCTACAGGTCAGCCAATGATTAACGAGGTGAATGAAGTTGTTTACAGACTTTTAAAAGCAGACCTCAGTTGCAACTGGGTACACTTGTTACATTGTCCGTAGGAAATGTGACAACGATTTAGTCAATGTTCTTTTAGATCTTCCCATTTTTCTTCTCAACATGAAGTTCGTAAGGTCAAGTAAAAAAAAAAAATGTAAAACGTCATCTGCAATCCTTCTAATCACTGATAACATTTTTAAAGTTTATTATTAATTTTAAAATTAGTACATTCCTATTGTCAAAAGTATAAACAACACAGAAGAACATCCAGTGAAATGTAAAGGAATACCTACTCCCACTCCCCAGAATTAACCGCTATTAATAGTTGGTCATGCTTTTATCTAGTCTTTAAAAAAAACAACAACGACTGTAGGGGTGCCTGGGTGGCTTAGTTGTTTAAACGTCCGACTCTTGGTTTCAGCTCAGGTCACGATCTCATGTTTTGTGGGTTCAAGCTCCGTGTCGCGATCCACGCTGCCAGTGAAGAGCCTGCTTGGGATTCTCTCCCTCTCCCTCTCTCTGCCCCTTCCCTACTCATACTCTCTTTCAAAATAAACTTAAGGGGCGCCTGGGTGGCTCAGTCGGTTAAGCGTCCGACTTCGGCTCAGGTCACGATCTCGCGGTCCGTGAGTTTGAGCCCCGCGTCGGGCTCTGGGCTGATGGCTTGGAGCCTGGAGCCTGCTTCGGATTCTGTGTCTCCCTCTCTCTCTGCCCCTCCCCTGCTCACGCTCTGTCTCTGTCTCTCAAAAATACATAAATGTAAAAAAAAAAAAAAAATTCAAAATAAACTTAACTATAAAGCAACTGTTTACAAAAAAAAAAAAAACAGCACAAGATCGCAACAATAGTAATGAGAACAACTAACGAAATTCCACAAGACTAAGGTCAATTAATTTCAAAAATCATAGTCTTATTTTTAAGGACAGCTAAACTAATCGTGTGCAGGATGCACGTTGTGACTGTGCACGAGCCCTCTGGCCGCCCCAACCCTCTCAGATATTCAGTGTATCGTGGCAAGGATAATGGGATGGATGGGGACTCTCACAACACTTTATCAGCATTGTGTGGTTACCCATATAACACCAATTTTATAAGTGGTGAAAATAAAATGGCTGAGAAGGAGGCCTTAAGCCACCTTTACAAGCCGATGGCTGAACTGAGCAAAGAAACCTGGGGTCTTAAATTGTTTCTGGTCTCTGCTCCACTTTTCATCATCGAGGGCTTGACAGCTATGTGGCTCTCTAGGTGATAGCTTGGATAAATAAATATGATGTGTGAAGTGATTTTATTTAACCTCCAAGGTTAAATAAAGTTCAAGGTGGAGCCCTAGAGTTTGCCTGTCGATATGGCCTTAGTTGTGACTGTTTTCAAGAATATGGACTTTGTGGCTGATTTATTTTCTTTAAACATGCCTTATGCATACTTTCCAGAATCAGCTACAGGGCTGGCCTTGAAAAAGCACCCTCCTTACGTCCAGGAGAACTCGGTTATATTTGCACAACAGGTTGAAAAGAGTAACATCTGAAAAGGAGTCTGTATTTGCCATTTGTTTTCATGACAGTGCAGAAGATACGGACTTCACAAACAATAGTGAGAATCTTAACAAATTCACACTCACATTCCACCCTTGCCAAAATTCAGCTCCAATCTTGGATTTTGCTTTCTGGAAATATTTCTACCATCTATTCACCTTTGCCTTCACCGGAAGGGGTCCACAACAGACCCAGAATCGTAGCCCGGCCTAGCCCAGATTCCACATGGGTGGGACCAGATAAAGAGGTAGAGACCAAGAGGCAAGGTTCCCTGGGGACCTCTGAGAAACTAGCTACCGCAAAGGGACATGTTGGAAGTCAGGGAAGGTTCATAGAGAACATCCAGTGGTTGGTGAGCTAACAGACTTGATAGAGGACCCAGGGTATCATCCAGAGCCTAGTATAGTTATTATTATATTATAAATGTATATAATAAATAATTATAATTATTTATCAAAAAATCTTTTTTTTGAGAGAGAGAGAGAATGAATGCACGTGAGTGAGGGGCAGAGAGAGAGAGAGAGAGAGAGAAGTAGGGTTCACCTGAGGCTCCTGTTCTCCTGAGGCGGGGCTCGAGCTCACCCCATGTGGGACTCGAAGTCACAAACGGTGAGATCATGACCCGAGCCAAAGTCATATGCTGAACGATTGAACCACCCAGGTGCCCCCCAATCAATCTTCATATAAGGGAGGATAGAAGAAATGAAGAAAGGCAGGCAAACACAGGAAGAGTAAGTTGGTGGGTCCTTCCAGCCAGAGGCAACAGAACATTGTTTATGTATGCACCAATGGGCCCAGAGAATGAAGGGGCCTGTGAGTCCCCGCTGGGGGTTTGGCCTTGATGCTTCAGCCTATGGAAGCTGCTGAGAAAGTTCAGGTAATGGAGAGTTAAGAGCACATTCAGGGGCACCTGGGTGGCTCGGTCGGTTGAGTGTCTGACTTTAGCTCAGGTCACGATCTCATGATTCGTGAGTTCGAGCCCCGCATCCTGCTCTGTGCTGACCGCTCAGAGCCTGGAGCCTGCTTCGGATTCTGTGTCTCTCTCTCTCTCTGCCCCTCCCCTTCTCACATTCTGTCTGTCTGTCTGTCTGTCTCTCTCTCTCTAAAACAAATAAACGTTAAAAAAAAAAAAAAAAGAGCATTTCAAGTACTGGAAAGACCACTTTGGCCTAGGGACACTGCCCTAAGGACAAAGTGTGAAGGAAAAACCTTGGTGGGTGGAGACAGAGGAGGAAGCAGATTTGATACGGTTCTGGAAGGGAGAATGAGCAGATCAAATATTCTGAGATTTGTGGGGTGAGGATTTGAGTACATATGTTGAGGACATTTATCTTAACATGCTGCATTTCCTTCCACATATTGTTTATTATAAAATCACGTATTGTATGTATACGATTTCAAAGTAAACACACCGTAAGAAATAGTACATTCCCAAAGCTTCTGATGTGAAACAAAATGTGAACACAATAACCCGCTGTTTTAAATTAACGTACAGATTTTTCCTTCTATTCATCCCTCGATGACATGTCCTGTGGGGACAAATGACACCTTGTCTTTCTTCATAGGGATCCCATCTCACCAAAGCAGTGTAAAAACATAATTTTAACAATTAAATTTCAGAGTCCAGTCCTTTGGGGCGGCGCCTGGGTGGCTTAGTCGGTGAAGTGTCCAACTTCGGCTCAGGTCATGATCTCACGGTTTGTGAGTTCGAGCCCCGCGTCAGGCTCCACGCTGACAGCTCGGAGCCTGGAGCCTGCTTTGGATTCTGTGTCACCCTCTCTCTGCCTCTCCCCGACTCGTTCTCTCTCTCTCTCTCTCTCTCTCTCTCTCAAAAATAAACATTAAAAAAAAAAGACCAGTCCTTAAAAAGATAAGCTAAGTAGTCAGATATTTTCACGTGATAATTTGAGTGCTGTCTTGGCTCGGCACTACTGGTCTATGTGGGGTCTCCAAGGAGCCAAGAAAGCATGCCCAGTGAAGTTTGGGAGCTGAAGGAAAAAGATAAACTTAAAATGTCCCCCTTCACGATTCATCCTTATCCGCAAAGCACCCTGAATGGTCTCCTGGTCCAAGGTCTGCTCAGGAGACAGAAACCACGAAAGTTACGTCCCTCTCATGGAGAAGAAGCAGACGTGAGAAACTATGAGCGAAAAAAGAACACAAAGGTATCATGTAAGTAGTGAATGCAAGAGCCAGCTACCCCCCTAGGGCTGGGACAACAAAATAAAGAGGTGGTGAATATGAAAACTGAGAAACTTGAAGAGGGTGCCCCTGGAGCTGAGGTCTCTGGGGAGGGGCTGTCGGCAGCCAAAGGTGATGATGTCTTTGCGGGATCATTGCTGCCTTTGCGGAGGTGTGGATTCTGGAAAAACCCCAAACTGGAATAAACAGCTGCGAATGGACTAAAGTGGCAAGAAGAAGCCTGCCCTGGCTCGCACTGAAGTGAGCAAGAAACAGAAACCAACCCTCCCTCCTGCCTCTGGCCACCAAACCTCCCCCTAGTGCCTCCTACTGGTTGGTGGAACCAAACCGATAACCAGCTGCCCCAGGAGAAATGTAGTGTTGGTGTCTCGGCTCAGCTCCAGCATCACAAAGGAGAGTATAGGAGGGTGGGTTTGAAGCCGAGAAATAAGAGCCTAACGGTCACATTTGTTTTTAAAAGTGTTTGACCCAAAAGTGTTTGACCCGAGTTCTCCCCACTCCTTTCTTTCTTTTCATTTTTGTTTTTTCTTTTCTTTTTTAATTTTTTTTAACGTTTTATTTATTTTTGAGACAGGGAGAGACAGAGCATGAACAGGGGAGGGTAGCAGAGAGGCAGACACAGAATCTGAAACAGGCTCCAGGCTCTGAGCTGTCAGCACAGAGCCCGACGCGGGGCTCGAACTCACGGACCGTGAGATCATGACCTGAGCCGAAGTCGGACGCTTAACCGACCGAGCCACCCAGGCGCTCCCATTTTTGTTTTTTCGTAAAGTTTTTTTTTTTTTTTTTTTTTTTTTTTTTATTTAAGCAATCTCGACCGAGCCACCCAGGCGCTCCCATTTTTGTTTTTTCGTAAAGTTTTTTTTTTTTTTTTTTTTTTTTTTTATTTAAGCAATCTCTACACTCAACATGCACTCAACGCGGGGCTTGAACTCATGACCTGAGATCAAGAGTTGAGAACTCTAGGGGCGCCTGGGTGGCTTAGCTGGTTAAGCGTCCGACTTCGGCTCAGGTCATGATCTGGCGGTTTGTGGATTCGAGCCCCACGTCGGGCTCTGTGCTGACCGCTCAGAGCCTGGAGCCTGTTTCAGATTCTGTGTCTCCCTCTCTCTCTCTCTCTCTCTCTCTGACCCTCCCCCGTTCATGCTCTGTCTCTCTCTGTCTCAAAAATAAATAAACGTTAAAAAAAAAAAAAAGAGTTGAGAACTCTATCCGCGGAGCCAGCCAGATGCTGTTCCACACCACTCCCCCTCTCATTTCTAGTCCTTCTCCCTCTAAAGAGGATTTGAGTTGGTTTCCAACAAAGGCACATAACAAAGGCACATACTGTATAGGACATTTAAAACAAAAAACTTAAAATAGTTGAAGTAAGGATCAAGCACCACTCAGAAGTGTTTGCAAAACTTTGGGAACCAAAGTAGAAACACATGTTATATTATGACTTAGTAGACATATATACACATGGCTGAAAAGTTTCATAAAGCAATACTTATGCTCACTAAGACGAACCCAGTCTGATATTTTCTGTTCTATTTTGTTCTATATATTTTATATTTTGTTTGTTCTATATTTTTTGTTCTATATTTATGTTTTTCGAGCTCTCATAACCCACTGAACTGACTTCATCAATGACTAAGAGGTTGCAAGCTACTGTGTGAAAACTGCTAATCTAGAGGAGGGGGAGATCATTACAGACAACATTTAGCGGTCATTTCCATATCAAAAAGTACTTTTCACACCCTTTGTTTTATTGAACTCTCACAACAAGCCTGTGAGGTGGGTGTTTCCCCCAACTCACCAATGAGAAAACAGATTTAAAGTAAACCAAGCCAGGCTCGCAGTTCTAAAGAGTAATGAATGGTCAATACAGAACTAGAAGTCAATTTTTCTGGTTGAAAATCCCAAACTTCCTCAACATGCTATGCTAGAATGAGAGACATAGTTACTTTGAGCTCTAATTTTATTTTTATTTTTTTATTTAATTTTTTTAACATGTATTCATTTTTGAGAGACAGCGAGATAGAGTGTGAGTGGGGGAGGGGCAGAGAGAGAGAGGGAGACACAGACTGGGAAGCAGGCTCCAGGCTCCGAGCTGTCAGCCCAGAGCCCAACGCGGGGCTCGAACTCACAGACTCAGAGATCATGACCTGAGCTGAAGTTGGACGCCCAACCGATTGAGCCACCCAGGTGCCCCTGAACAGCAATTTTGGGTTTGAGGTTTTTTCTAGAAAAGGCAGATGATGAGTTGTACGGTGCTCATGGTCTGAGGAAAGCAAGCACACAAATTTATCTGAACAAGTCTCCCAGAATGAAATCCAAGGACATGGGCTCCCTACCTGGACTATGTGTAAGTATTGTTTCCATATGTGTTTTTTCGCAGAAAACACCAAATTATTATGACAATTTTTATACAGACTCTTGGCAACTGGTGGAGATTGCGAGCTGTCCCTGGTATTCATTCCACTCTTCCTCCTTTAATGTTCTCCCTTCCCATTTTTTTAAAGTTTATTTATTTATTTTGAGAGAGAGAGAGAGCAGGGGAGGGGCAAGCAGGCTCCGAGTTGCCAGCACAGAGTCCGAGTCTGATGTGGGGCTCGAACCCGCAAACTGGCGTCATGGCCTAAGCAGAAGTCAAGAGCTGGATGCTTAACCGACTGAGCCACCCAGGTGGTCCCCCTCCCATTTTTTTTTTTTAATTTTTTTTTCCTTTTTTTTTCAACGTTTTTATTTTATTTTTGGGACAGAGCAAGACAGAGCATGAACGGGGGAGGGGCAGAGAGAGAGAGGGAGACACAGAACCGGAAACAGGCTCCAGGCGCCGAGCCATCATCAGCCCAGAGCCCGACGCGGGGCTCGAACTCCCGGACCGCGAGATCGTGACCTGGCTGAAGTCGGAAGCTGAGTCGACTGCGCCACCCAGGCGCCCCTCCCCCTCCCATTTTTAATTAGACAAATGGCCATCTAGAATGAAGACCCCATTTTCCAGCCTGCTGTACAGGTAGCTAAGTCTTGTTAATAAAGTGTAAGCAAGAGGGGTGTAACTTTCCTCAAGTGTCACTAAAGGGAACTGTATGCATTATCCATTGTTGTCACAGCAAGTCAGCGCACATTTAAAAGCTTAAAACGACACAAATTTATTATCTCCCAGTCTCCTTGGGTGAAATGCCCCCTTTGGCTCGCACAATTCTCTGCTCCAGGGTTCAAATGGTTAAAATTAAGTTGCTGGCCAAATGGGCTCTTCTAGGAAGGCTTTGGGAACAACTCAGGTTCTTGGCACAATGTAGGTGCTCACGTTGTAGGACCGAGGTCCCCATTTTCTTGCCAATTATCACCTGGCGGCATCCCTTAACTCCCAGAAGCCTCTCTCCAGTCCTTGCACCTGGGTCTCTACACCCTAGAGGTAGCAACAGCGTATCACATCCTCTCACACTTGGAAACTCTGACTCTCCCTTCTGCTGCATATCTTGGATTCCGAGCTAGAGGAAGTTCTCTGCTTTTAAGGGTTTATACGATCAGATTGGGCCTACCAGGTAATCCGGGATGATTTCCTTATTTTGAGGTTCCCTAACTTAATTACATCTGTAAAATCCCTTTTGCCCTGTTACAGAACATACTTACAGGTTCAAGGGATTCCAGGGGGGACATCTTTCAGTGATCAAGGGCTTACCCTTCTTTGTTTCTTTCCTGCTGCTGCTCAGAAAGTGGGGGTCATAGCTGGAGTGTCATATGGGACAGTGAAATCAGGGCCACAGTTTAGGGGTAGCGGAAAGAGAAGCCAACGTAGCCTGAGTCCCAGACAACTCTGGAGCAATAGTCCAGTCCTCGATTATCTACCTCCAGACTTCCATGTAGGAGGGAAATTAACTTCATTCGTCAGCCACTGCTATTTGTGGTTTCTATCGGTCACTGCCAGAGGTAGCCAATACACTAACATCTAAGGAAATGGCTTATTAAGGGGTCCTGGGATGATCACCTATTCTTGGGGGCCTAGGGACCCCTGAACAAATTTCACCTAAAGATTTTTGATTTTTGTCATCTCTACACCCAACACGGGGCTTGAACCAACCATCAGACTATCCCTAAGTTAGATAAACATGTGTGCTGTGGGATGCCTGGGCAGCTCAGTCAGTTGAGCACCTGACTCTTGATTTTGGCTCAGGTCGTAGGATCGAGGCCCGCGTCAGGCTCTGCTCTGACTGTGGAGACTGCTTGAGATTCGCCCTTTTTCTCCCTCTGCCCCCTCCCCCACCCATGCTTGTTCTCTCTCTCTCTCAAATTAAGAACATAATAATAAACAAACGTGTCCTTTACACATAAAGCTAGCTGAATTTGGGCATCAGTCAGCGTGGCTGGCTTTGCCTCTGTGTTTTATAGAGTTGTTGGCCTATTTTCTCCCACTGGTCAGCACCAATGTGACTTTTCAGGCCAGACGCTGTCATGAGAAGCCAGGAGAAGATCCAGCTACCCCTATCAGGGGAAGATCTGAGGACATCCGGGAAAAGGGACACCTTTACTTTGGGTCACTGTTGTTGTCTCCTCTGGGCTCCACTGTCCCTGCTCTAGTGGGACAAGAAAGACCTCAGCTTCAAGGGGCGCCTGGGTGGCTCGGTCGGTTAAGCGTCCAACTTCAGCTCAGGTCATGATCTCGCGGTTCGTGGGTTCGAGCCCCGCGTCGGGCTCTGTGCTGACAGCTCAGCTCTTCTCATACAGTATTCTGTTTCACCCTCGCGACAATCACATGGGATGGGATTATCCCTCATTCACAGGTGAGTTGACAGGCTCAAAGGGATTAAGTTATTTGCCCTGTTTCAGAAGGGTAGTAAATAGTGGAGGCAGAACTAGAAGTTAAACCCTACCCAGGGTGCTGAGAAACAGCACTTTAAACTTCCAGATCTGTCCAGGGAGCCTTCGCTTTCTCCTCCGTTGGATCCATGGGGCATTGATGACAAAAGCCAGCATGAAAGTTGGCTTGTGCTTTTCCCAAATCTGTTTGTTTGTATCTTTGTGAGAGGGCCCCTTCATCCAGAGGAGGGATAATCTACTCTGCAACACTTCTGACCTAGAAAATTAGTCTTTCAACATTAAATGGAGATAAGACATGCATTTACTATTGCAATAAATTCAGTTATCTAGTATTTTCACCTAAAAAACATCTTGGAGATTATTTTGTACATTTTATTGGGTTTCTTGAGCTATGGAAGGGGGAACAGCTCCATGGGATATATTGATTTCAAACTGGCAGTGTTTTCACACATATCTAGAAATGTGAAGCTTCTGGATTTTTCAGGGCATGTATAAATAGGATAATTTTTCAGGCTCTTAGGACTTGGAGATGACTCACTGAGAATTCAAGAAAACACTAGAATTTATTCAGGTGATATAAATTACTCGCAGCAGGGGTGCCTGGGTGGCTCAGTCGGTTGGGCGGCCGACTTCGGCTCAGGTCATGATCTCGTGGTCCATGAGTTCGAGCCCCACGTCGGGCTCTGTGCTGACAGCTCAGAGCCTGGAGCCTGTTTCGGATTCTGTGTCTCCCTCTCTCTGACCCTCCCCCTTTCATGCTCTGTCTCTATCTCAAAAATAAATAAACGTTAAAAAATTTTTTTAAATTACTCACAGCAAAAAATACTGTAATAATTTTTATATGTGTAAATAATATGTGTAATACTGTAATAATTTTTACATGTGTATCACTGGAGGTAGAGTTGTGTGTGTTCTATAATGCAAAAAAGAATCTGATGATATAGCATATATTTAAGGTGTCCATATGGTCTGTGTTTAGGGAACGACTCCAAGCAAGTCAACTTAAAGTTGACTTATAAAATATCACTTAAGGTTTGAGCTATCTATCCTTTCAAAAGCCATGGCATCTTATGTAGAGAGAAAAATAATTTTGATGAAGAAAAGGAATAAAATTTTATTGTGCCCAACCTAGCTCATGATACGTAAATACAGTATACTTTAATATGGGGACTTGGCGTTGACAGGTTACCAGACCCATTTCAGCCAGCCACTTTCACTCTTAAAACAGTTACTGCGGGGCGCCTGGGTGGCGCAGTTGGTTAAGCGTCCGACTTCAGCCAGGTCATGATCTCGCGGTCCGGGAGTTCGAGCCCCGCGTCAGGCTCTGGGCTGATGGCTCGGAGCCTGGAGCCTGTTTCCGATTCTGTGTCTCCCTCTCTCTCTGCCCCTCCCCCGTTCATGCTGTGTTTCTCTCTGTCTCAAAAATAAATAAACGTTAAAAACAAAACAAAACAAAACAACAACAAAAAAAAACAGTTACTGCTAGCAGAACTTGACCTCCGTGTCCTACCCAGATGTTTCCTACCCAGAGTTGCCTGCAGCTCAGTTCCCCCTGCCCAAGCTGTCCCCAAGTAGCAATTTCCTGAAGGCTGGCTGCCGGCTTAGAGGCTATATATCACTCCTAGTCAGTTCCTCTTAAGGGAAGTCTTTCTGTTTCCCGCTGCCCTGCCTCAGTTTCCCTTTGGATCTACCCCCCCCCCCAATTTAGCTTGCCAGAATGGGTTTGAGTAAAATTTGATTTCAATGTTAACCCAGAAATTCCCTCTTCTGATCCTCTTTACTTGATTTTCAGAAGAGTTCCTAGATGATGCTGTTGAAGTACGGAAGACCTTAGTTGTGCATTTTTTTTTCTTAGGAAGGAACAAATAATAATTCCTTATAGTTTAGTAGTCAGCTCCCACCAAGCTTCCAAGCTGTGTACTTCTCAAGACAGCTTTTCCTGCTTTCAAACATTGTGTCAACACAAAGAATTGAGACCGTTACCTGAGTGGATGGTTTTGAGCAGACACTTGGAAGATAGCTGTGCTGGGCAGAAAAAACGAGTATAGAGGAGGGTGTCCCTGGTCCCCAGATACACATTGCCACCCACTTAAGACACTCTAACCATATGCACACAAACATACATAGGCATACTTAGGCAAAGATAGAGACTCACTCTAGCACACACAGCACACCGACATAGACACAAAGATCTGGAGAGAAAGAGAAGAGGGGAGAGAGAATGAGGGAATGGGAATATAAGAACAGGCAGATTTCATCAACTCGAAAGGACACAGCAATGCTTTGATTTCATTCCAACTTAAATGCTTTGAACTGAATTCCTTGCAGAGGAGATGGCGAGGGCGACAGGGCTAGACCAAGGGGGCTGAAATTAACGTGAGAGACCAAAACAGCCCTTGTGGTCCAAAAGGAGAACTTGGGGGAACTGAATAAGCTCCCATTTACTCAGGTAAGCTCACCAACAATCAGTTCAATCTCCGTGACGGCAGACACCATCCGGAGAAGAGGTGATCCGACTTCTCTTCCAGAAATGCCCAGCGCGCAGTAAGAGCCCCAAAACTGTTGCTGAATGCAATTGGGCACCGGTCCCGGATCGAAAGGTGCAAGCGAGTGACAGACAGCAAGCCTGTTAAAAACCACAGGCAGAGCCTGAAAATCATCACCAACCGTCAGATGTTGGTATTGCATGGCACGAGTTTTAGCTTTTAAGGTGAGAACTTCTTCGAGAAACTGTCAGGAAACCTACGGGAAGAGCTGTACCTCAGAAGCAAAGGAGATTTTTGTTTGCCGTGCACTCCTTCTGGCACTGCGCGACTGCGGCACTCTTCGCGAGGAGTCCCGAAGCTTCGGCCCCTGCTGCGTCGCGGGCGTGCTTTCCGGGGTTCTCCACCGCAACGCCCACTCTCTCGGCGGCTTAGAGAGAGGAGGGGAGGAAGTCGGTGTCGGGGGAGGAAGTCCGCGCTGAATTTTCCGAATCCCAGGACGGGCGCTTTTGACAGAGCTGGGAACCCTGCTGCAGAAGTAGGAGCGCCGGGGAGCGCTCCTTTTGGCCCCACCAGCGCGGAGCGGCGCTCCATCAACCTCGGGTAGTAGATTCCAGAAGCGCAGGGGGATGGCTGGGCTTGTGGCTCCAGGTTGCATGACCGTCGGGGTCTGTCTTGACGGGCGTGGAGGTGCAGGCGGGCGCTCCTGGGCTTGTCTGCGCCCCGAGCAGAGCCCCGCGGTCCCGGTTCCTGGAGCGCACTCCGCTCTCCTGGCGGGCGCGCACTTGCGCGCGGAACTGCGTACGGCTCTCCCGAGTCCCGCTCATCTTCCGCGCCGAGAACACTTGCCCTGAGGGCTTTCGAAGGCCACCGGTGCCTGTTTCCCGCAGGAGGGGGGCACGCCCAGCCAGAAGAGCAGAGGGAGGCTGACGGCCCCACCGGAGAGGCGGGTACCCGGGTCACCTCTGGAGTTCCGGGAGCTGGAGATCACTTGACTGGCAGAACGAAGCCCTTCTCGAGGCCCCGCTGGCTGGTTTGTTCTGTTTTGCTTTTTCCCAGCTCCAGGAAGGTCTCTCCTCACTCCAGTGACGAGGCTCTGTGCGGGGGCTTGGGCTTGGGGCTCCAAGCGCCCCGGCCCCTCCGGCCCACAGGTCGCCTCCAGTTGGCCAAGGGTGGCCACGCAGAGTCGGAGATTCACGCGTTGAGCCCCACGCGGGTCGCCCTCTGGGGCCTGACGTAGTACCCCCCCCCCCCCCACCGTGGCCAGAGGGGTCGGGACAAAGGCCCCCGCTCCGTTGGCGCCGCTCAGGTGGAGCGTCCAGAGGCACCCACGACCCGGGCGCCCGTTCCTCTTTCGTCCTCTCTTCCAGGCCCATCTGGCTAGCTGGGCTGCGCTCTTCGCTGCCTCCCCGGGGCCTCCCTGGAAGGCTGGCCTCTACCGGCAACATCACTGCGCCCCTGCCACTGTCCTCACCCCCACCGCGTGTACCGGCGCCTGGGAGCCGGGCTCGGGAATAAACACTCCAAAGACATGATCTCATTTAATCCCGTTAGGCGCCCATTTTATGGAAGAGGCAGCGGAGCATGAAGGGGTTAGCTCAAAGCCACGCCGAATTTTATTTTCCGGAATTCAGGCCGCGGGCGCGGGGACTTGAAAGCCGGAGTTCTTCCCCGCGGGCCGCACAGGCCCTGGCGGCGGGTCTCCGAGTCGCGGTGAGCGGCCCAGTTGCGCTTTCAGCGAAGCTTAGGGATCCCGCGCCCTGTCCTGGGCGGTTGGAGACCGCACGCCTGGCCCCGAGTCAGCACCTGCGCTCCCGGCCGCCCCCGGTGGCCCACACCTCTTCTCTCGCATCGGCGAGCCCTCCAGCCCGCGCGGAGAGGCCACGGTGCGGTCAGGACAGCGCGCGACATCGGGACGGGAGCCCCGGACAGGGAGGCGGGTTTGCTCGGGAGCCCTGGAGCCATCCCTGGCCTCCGAGGACCGGTCTCCGCGCCTCCACCGACCGGGCGGCTGAGCTTCAATTCAGCCGGTCCTCCCCACCCAGCGTCAGCTTCCCTCGTGTAAGATGGGGACCGTTTCACTTACCTGGCGAAGGTCGCTGTGGGAAAATCCAGAGTTTATTTATGAGGAAGGGAGTCGTAAAACTAGGAAGTGCCCGCTCGAGATCAGTGGTGATGCGAACAGGTCACATCATCAGCGACAGCGTGGGGATTTGTCAAAGGACAGGGGCTGCGAGGGCTGGCAAGGAGACTCGCGAATCTCTGCAGCCAGAAGCTCCCGGGCTCGCTTCTCAAAAGAATGATGTTGCCAAAACGGTGATGGGGAAGGAGGACTCTTTCCAGGTAGTGAATTTAAACACTTTACAGGCATTCTTTGGTTTAAATCTCACAACTTGGCCATGTAGTGTTCACTTCCACCTTATAGATGCGGAAATCGAGGCACAGAGTAGTTGAATCATTTTATCAAGGTCATGAGTCAGTATTTGAGGGACCCCGGGTTTGAAGGCAGATTTGCTTCACTCCAGAGCCCAGGCACGTGTGGAGAAGCTTTGGGCATGGTCATTGTCTCCCCAGTGAGACTTCTCACTGATGAGAAAGTTCCCCTTTCAGATCGACAGATTTCCTTTAAAAAATGTTTAAGTTTATTTTGAGAGAGAGGGAGCAAGTGAGTGCGAGTGGGTAGGGGCGGAAAGAGGGGAGAGAGAATCCCAAACAGGCTCTGTGCTGTCAATGTGGGGCAGGGGGAGGGGGGGTTTGGGCTCAATCTCGGGAACCTGGAGCTCATGACCTGAGCCAAAACCAAGTATCTGGATGCTTAACCGACTGAGCCACCCAGGTGCCCCTCTGTGGATCTCCTTTAATTTGGAGGGGCGTTAGGACTCAAATTCTTTCTTTCAACAAACAAACAAAACAAAACAAAAACTAAGCCCTGCTGTCCCTCTGCAAAAGAAAATACTAGCAACAGTTCCTGGGAGTGAGCCAGTGCCCCCCGAAGGTGGGAGCACTCAGGTGCCCTTAGGTGCCCAGCTGCGGGAGGAGCAGGGTGGGCCCAGAGATTAGAAGCCTGCTAAATCAGGGCCTGTTTGCTCCTAATACAAGACACTGTCAACCTTGGGGCTCCAGGGGTGGAGACTCATCCAAAGCAACACTTCCTTCAGAAGAACCGCCGAGAAGGCCCTTGACCCAGACCTCTGTTTGGGGAGGCAAGAGACCCCGCCAAGGCCTTGGCCAGCTGAGAGTGTTTCCTTGGCTGCTGCGTGGCCCAGGATGGGCTGCTCTTGGTTCTGTGCCATGCACAGCCAGTGGCACTTAGAACCCCTCCACGCGTCTGGGCTACACTGCCTGAGAGATTCATCTTCAGTAGTGACACAAGTTAAAAATGAAACCAAACTGAACATTCAACCAGCTCATATGCTGCCCCAACCTCAAACCCAGACGTAGTACTTCTAAATTGCTCCTTTCCCCCTGGTTAGTACCAAAAAATAAAATAAAAACACGCTGCTTTAATTTTTGAAGTGAAATGGAATCGGTGCGTGGCAAAGGCCTGAGACAAAGCGAGGAAAATGAGTGTGCATCTCTTTTCCATGTGATCTGTATTTATTAATCCTTTTCCACAAACACCACCTGACCACGGGGCCCAGACCCTGAAGCAAGCAGCTGACCTGTTAGGTAACTTTAAAACTTTAAATAAAAATAATCAGTTTTCAAACTCCCCAACCACATACGTTTTCATCATTTCTAAAGATGTGGAAATCAAGGGTCTCTGCAAATAGTTTCCAAGGTGGGCCGGGCCACGCTGCTTGCCTTTCGGATTAGCCTCCCTTGCCCTGAGACTGGGAAGCAAATCCACATAGATTTAGCTCCAAATATCTTCAGTTTAGTGAAGGCTCAGGGGCCATCTTTCTCCCCCAGTCCCTTGCTCTAGGCCCACCTCCACCTGTCTTCTCTCCAAGCATTGGCCAGACTGCATGTGCAGGGACTCTGGCACCCTTCTGCCCCAGCCCTGCTGTTGCCCAGCCATCCTTGCAAGATGTTCTGTTCTCTTCTTTGGAGGAAAGAGATGCGGATTGAAGGATAGGAGCTGGTGAGGTATGTGGCTATACTCAAAGGATTTTTAAAAAGTAAGAGGAAGTTGGGGAGGAGGAAGAGGCCGGAGGATTATTCTAATCCATGGGCATCAATTTCACTAGGTCTTTGAAGCCTTGGAGGTTTCCTCTCCGTCATTTCTAAGCATTAAGGCAGAAGCCCAAGTAAAACGGGCTGTTTTAGGGCAGATTAAGGCACTCCAGCTTGCCTGCGGTGTGTTGGGGGCGCATTCCAACTTGTAGTTTCTGTTGTTTTTTCTTGAGCTGGTTTCTCTAAAGAGGTCCACGGTTCTGGAGCGCTAGGAGCTGCACAGCAGCGGCAGGTGTCGCCAATCCGACAGTATCACCCGAAGAGGCCCCAGATATTACCGAAAACCTCTCTTCTCCTTCCAGAAGGTCTGCCGGCATCTCCCCCAAGGTGCCCCGATTGGCACAGGCACCCGAGAACGCGAGTTCTCCCCTTCTGTCTGGGGTGGCCTCCCCCCTTTGAACGGCCAGGGCTGGTTGTCCACACCCAGGGTCCTACTCCTACCCTCCCCCCTTCTTTACCAGTGGTCAAAGCCTCCTGGCAAGGAGGAGCCCCCGTCTCTCACCGGGGTTCCTGTGGCCGCAGGGGCGCGACACTGGAGGGCTGCGGCGACGCGCTAAGGCCAGGTGGCAGGCGGCCTTCTCGGGCGGCGGCGGGGACGGCCGGCGGCACGGCACCACCGGGGGGCAGCGGTGGCGGCAGCGCCAGCAGCTCTTCGCCCGAGGTCACTGCGCAGTCTTGCTCGGGTTCCGCATCCGCGCCACCCCCGGCCGCTGTCCCGCAGCTGCGTTTCTTGTCCTCCTCCTTTTTCCATTTCATGCGGCGGTTTTGGAACCAGATCTTGATGTGTCTCTCGGTCAAGTTCAGCATGACGGCCAGCTCCACCCTGCGCGGCCTCGAGATGTATTTGTTGAACAGGAACTCCTTCTCCAGCTCCAGCAGCTGCGCGCGAGTGTAGGCAGTGCGTGTCCGTTTGTTTTCCTCTGGCTCTGCAACATAGGCGCCGCCTGTGGGCGACAGGGCACGTGAGTGTGGTCCCTCGACCCCTGGCCCCACCCACGCAGCCCAACACTGAAGCCCCCGTCCTGGGAGTCCTGGTCCTCCCAGCTGTTCCTGCCACCGAGCCTCAACTTCCTGTCCCAGAGCTCAGTCTGGCCTCAAGCGGACTTTCTCCAGTAAAGGTCCCCTTTTCTTGGAGGTCAAAGCTGTGCGGGGCTCTCAGGCTCTCTCTGGGAGCAGGCCGTGGGCTCTACGAATCGTGGCTCTTCGGTGGCTTCACTCGGCCAGCGTTCAGGTTGATGGTCATTAAAATGCCCACAATAGTTATCCAAACGTACCCGATTCTACAAAGGCAATAAAGTGCCTTTAATATAAGACTTAACCCCCCCCCCAGCTTTCTGATGGTCACCCACACAGTAAGAATACATTTCAGAGCATTACCTGTTTCACACACTGACACAGAACTGACCCCCAAAAGTTCAGAACATAAAACCAAGCAATCTTTATCACATACGATACACCTAATTTTTCCCATTGTTTACTATTTTGTTTTTTTTTTTAAAGGTCTCAGCTCAGTTAATTGCTTTCACGACCAACTTGTAAGTACAACCCTCAGTGTGAAAAAAGCCTTGAGCTAATAAAAACCCTGATCTCATGACATATATTGTTATATCTGACTATTATCTCTCTAGTAGTAATATTGTTATAATCGTGCCCGACTCCAGAGCTGGTAAATTCTTCTACAATTGTTTTAACCTCTGCCCAGGCCCTGGAGAAGGGAAACTATTCTGGGCCCGGAGGAACGTCCCTGTCAGCCCTGGCCTCCGTGTTCTGGGCCCCAAATGCTGGCAAAGGTGAGGGGAGCCTTGGGGTCCCGCTGGGAGCGGAGAGCCTCACACCGGACGGGGTTGGAGTCGCAGGCTCTATTCCAGCTCCTAGCCCAGGCCCAAGGAAGCAGCAGCTGGCCCACACGCCTGCTGTTCGTCGCTGTGCACCAGGTCCTGAACTTTTCCTTTTTCTGCCAGGTACCGACTGCACCCCCAGGCGCAGACTTCGTGGAAGCTAAGTTTCACTAAACACTCTAGGAAGAGGCCTAAATCTGCCTGTTTTAGGGCGGAGTCTAGGATATTTCTCCTGTGACTGTTAGGAAGCTTTAGGCGATTGAAAAAGCTAGTGCGTGTGTTTGGAGGGGAGAGGGTTTATTAGGTGGGAGAACTAGGCCCGCTCTCCCCCAGGCCAAAAGGAGGCGCCCAGAATCCAAGGCTTGGGCAGAGTCAGCAGACGAGTCCCACTCCCTGGGGAGCATTTCCAGAGTCTTATGCTTCTAAGCTTTCCTTGGCATAGGAGAGAGGAGAGGGAGCCTTAAAGGAGCGTTTAAAAAGGCCCTCTGAGGTTCTTAAATTCCATCCATAATCTCTTGGGACCACCCAAGGAGACCTATGCCCAGGACGGCTTGGCAGGGGATGCCGGCGGGTGGCCTTACTTAAGAAGATGTCAAGAGCCCCCTGGGTCTGCGCCCTTCCCTAAAGCTCAGGGGGAGGCAGTTTAGGGGCAAGCCTGCCAGCAAGGCTGCTACAATTCATTTTTTTAGGTCGTTTTCAAACGTGCCTACAGTATTGTTATTAGCATTCATATCTGTACTGCAAATGAGAACCCTCTGGTCACTTTACCCTTCCCAGGCGTTTGAAACCCCACAGGAGTGGACAGGCGAGTTCACGCACGCTTGAAGCTCCGCTCCTTAGAGAGTTTCCCGGGAGGACCTCGAGGTCGCAGGAGCACCCCAAAGGCAGCTTCCAGGCGAGGGGGGTCGGTCCCTTCTCCCTGAGCTGAGCTTGCAGCGGGTCAGAAAGCTCTGGCAAAGGGCTTTCCGGCCGGACTCTCCCACCGTAGGATGTTAGTTACCCTTTCAGGGTTTCCTTCACCCCAGGGCAAGGCGGACGATTAACCAATAGCATTTACCGTCTGGCTCCCAGGGCCCGCCCGAGCCCAGGCGCCACCAGAGCAGGGGTCACACCCCGGGGGTGGGAGGTGACCCCACTTTAGGCCTCGCTCGCCCTTTTCCCCCCCGAGGAAGCTGCAAGGACGGCCGGGAACGTGGGAAACGTGCGTCCTTAGGTCCCACCCTGGTCGAAGGACGTGGTCCTTCCGCCTCCCAAGAATCCCGCGTTTCCCAAGACTCCCCGGCCTGCGGCGGCCGACGCGCTGGGCCGCGTAAGGACGCAGTGGCGCGGGGCAGCGTCTGGCGCCCCCCTCGCCCCCGGCTGCGCGGTAGGTGGGGGAAGACTGCAGCCCAGCTGGGCCCTGTCCTGTCCTCGGACCCGCCCGGTCCTCACCACTCAGCCTTCACGAAAAAGTGAGCTAAGGGAGAGGCGAGCCCCGGGCACCCTGGGCGAGCCCGGGCCCCACAAAGCCCCGCCGGGCCGCGCCGGGGTCTGCGTCAGGCACGGGGAGGGCGGGCAGACGGGGCGCCGAGCCCCTTTCCCCCTACCCCCGACTGCTGGAAGGAAAAGAAAAGTCAACTATGCGCCATGCAGGTGTGACCAGAGGTGGCCCCGGCACGGAAGCGGTAGCAGCGTGTAGCGGCGCCCAGGCCGCGCCGGAACCTGCCGGCAGCTCCTGGCGGGGGAGGGGGCCTGGAGGCCGCTCCGCGTCTTCGCCTCGCGGCTCCGGGGAAGACCTTCTGCGACACGCCGGGCGCCTAGGGCCGCGGGGACACGGGGCTCACGCCTCCCCCGGCACAGCTGTTGCAAGAAGGGCATTCCTTCTTCAGATTTACTTCCTGGGAAGCAGCGCGGGGAGACCCCCTTCGAACGCTTCTGCTTGCTCAGATAGCGCACCAGCATGGAAGACGCCTCTCCCAGCTGCCTGCCTCCAGCCTGAGCGGCCCGGCCTCGGCCTGGCGGTGAGTACCCCCTCCCCGCCCCCTCCCCTCCGCGCCGAACATCTTCGCGGGCTTGATGCAGTTGTCTTCCCTGCTTTCCGGCATCCGCTGAGCGCCCCCGACACTGCCCGTCTCCTCTAATGACGGCTCCCGGGTGGGCTCAAGGCCACAGGGGCCCAGGACGCCAAAGGCACGCCCCGGCCCGGGTCGGGAGCATCCTAGGGTCTTGCTCGGCTTCCTAGACGCTCACGCCGTGGAGTCCTGGCCAGGTGGATCCCTCCAGTGGAGGAGGATCCCTCCGGAGGGTCAGAAGCCTGAGCTCAGCCAGGCCTTGGCTGGCTGGGGGAGCGCAGGCTGCTGGAGTTCAGCGTATAGATAGGGAAGGAAGGGTTTAAGCCCAGGAGGAGAGCTGAGTGGAAAAGACGCTCCAAAGGGGACCAGAAAGGCGCTTCTGCGCGGGATCGCCTCGTTGGCTCCATGTGGAGTTTAGTCCGACCCTGGGTTGTCCATAGGGGCTGGGAACGCGAACCGGTAGAGGGTCTTGGGGAGCCCTTCAGCCGGGACGGGAGCCGGTGAGGGGACTAAGGGGATGAGGGGCCGGACTTACCTGCCCAGTGGCCTTTCCACGCGTGAGCCTTGGTAGACTTCATCCACGGGAAAGGCAGCTGGACGCGGCCGGGCTCCTCCAGGGCGCCTGGCTCGGCTCCATCCGGGAAGGGCCCGGCCGGAGGGTGGGGGAGCGCGAGCTGAGCTGGGAGGTGGTGGTGGACGTGCGCCACCGCGGTGTCGTCGGCGAGGGGGGGCACCTCGTACGGGGAGATGTCCGGGGGGCTGCCCTGCTCCAGCGCGCCCAGGGTCGCCGGGAACGGGGGCGGCGGCGGCGGGGGCTGGCGGCCCATGTACAGACACGCGGGGGGACTGGCGCTGAACTCCGGCGCGGGGCCCCGCTGGTAGGCGCATGGGTCCTTGTAGAGCTGCGTAGCTGCATAGTACTGCTCCTCGCCGTTCATGGCTGCTGCCCGGGTTTGGAAGCCGGAGCCGGGGAGTCGGAGCTGTGTGGCCCTCCCGCTCCCGGCGCCACCCCCGCTAGCTTTGACAGCTCGGCTCCGCTCCGCAAGGGGACCCGCCACCGGCGGGGACAGGCGGGCCGGCCGCAGCGCAATAGGCTCCGCTGTGCCCCACGTGGCTCAGCCTGGGGCCATTATTGGCCTGGCCGACTGCCTTAAGAAGCCAGGCCCAGGTACCCAAGAGCACCTGCATTTGTTTCAATTTTCTCTCTCAGCTGAGTTTCCCCGCACACACCTGTAGGCCGAGCTGGCCGTGCGATCTGAAGTGGAGCGTTCGTGAAACTCTTCGAGCTTACGTTCAATCATAGAAATGTATATTTTTCATCATACTTTAAGTGGTCTGTTTTCCTTGTTTGTTTGATAATATACACAATACACTAATTCATTAATACAATTTATACAGATACACATGCCGAGGTTGTGCATTTAAACTTTTTTGTAACTGTTAGGGAGTACCGTAAAAAAAAAAAAAAAAAAGTTTGCAGACCCTAGCTCTATAGGAAGGACTTGGTCTTGTGTCTTATTTATGAAATTTGTACAGGATCGCAATGATGCCAGTGAACTAACCCATAAAGACCCAGCATTGGTTGTATGTTTTTTTTAAAATTTTTTAATGTTTATTTATTTTTGAGACAGAGGGAGACAGAGCATGAACGGGGGAGGGTCAGAGAGAGAGAGGGAGACACAGAATGTGAAGCAGGTTCCAGGCTCCGAGCCATCAGCACAGAGCCCGACGTGGGGCTCGAACTCACAAACCGTGAGATCATGACCTGAGCCGAAGTCGGACGCCCAACCGACTGAGCCACCCAAGGCGCCCCTCCTTGTATGTTTTTAAACTGTGGCGTGCTCGGGGGACTTCCGGAGAGTAAACTGTAACTTCAGAATTGATCACAATGGCATTTAAATTTTTTTTTTTTTTTTTTGGTAATTGAAGGGCATTATTAATTTTGATTTGGGGAAATTGGGGTTCCTTTGACCAACTCAGTGTAGTTTCCTAATGTGGCAGAGGGGGAAAGAATTAGCATCCCCTCTTGTGGCTGGGAGGAGGGGACGGCGTTGGCACGGGGTTTCCAGATCCGCGATGGCTTCCCACGGATCCTGAGCCCCAGTCCGAGCCAGCTAAAGAACGTGTGTTCTGCGTCGGATTGAAATAAGGCAAGCGCTTCAAGAGAGGAGGGACGTGTTTAGAAAAGAATTAAAAGCGCTGCGTTTTAATGACAGCCGTCAGTCTGTGACCTCCGCTGGGTAACTTCTGGGTATCCTGCGGTCCTCACTTAAATAGGGCCTGAGTTTTTCCGACCGGATGATGCAGACTATCTCCGGGTCGCGGTGGCGCACAAGCCCCGGCCTGAGCATGAGCCGCGCATCCGACCCAGTTGTCCAGGGCGTCCTGGGTGGCCTTGGACGGGTCCTACCGAAAGGACCACAGTCCTCGAACCAACACGGAAGGTTTTAGAAAAACTGGCCACCTTTGCAGAAAAGCCTTGGCAAGAAGGAACGCGAACCACCAGGAACCAGTAAGGGAGAAACCACTGCAACCTGACTTTCCTAAACCACAAACGACACCCAGCCCTTCACGAGGTAGATTGTAATGTATTTTCTCCTTGTGGAGATACCGGTGTTTTAAATGCGTACGGATCGAATGCGCTACTCACACACGCTCATTTTCATCAAAAAGCAAAAGCCAGTTGGGAAGGGGGACTTCCCTGCAGGATCCTTGCGGCGTGCGATCCTGGTGCGGTCTCAGCATATGCGTTCAGAAGAGAGCTGGGCACCAGGAGGTCCGCCCGTGGGTGGGGACGCGCGCCGCACCCGGCCTCCTTGGTGTCCCAGCTCTCGGGAAGGGCGGACTGGGGGAAGCCGGTGGGGGAGGGCGGGGGGAGTTCCGGCGATTTCTTCAGGGAAAAGGGCCACCTGCGGCCCTAGGGGCCGGGAGGGAAAGGCGGTGGGACCCGCGCGCCTAATCTCTGCGCGTCCGCGCGTCAATGAGTCCATTGTTCGCCGCGGCCGCGGAGGACCAGACGCTATCACCCGGCCGCGAGTGACCGCATCGATCAGCAGGCAGGGCCCGAGGGGGGTTGCCCGGCCGGGGCGTGTTGACCCTCGGAGATAATCTGCCAAGTCGCCGCGGGTTGACTTGGCGACGCGGTTATGAGCGGGCGGCGAGCTCCGCTTGGGACAAAGATCGGCCGCCTCCCCCCCACCCCCTCCCGTCTCCCCCTCCAACACCCCTTTCTCCCCCTCCCCCCTCGGCTACCCCCGTTACTCCGGACTAAGCCCGCAGACCCCCCTTCTCCTCCTCCCCTGCTCCCCGCCTCGCCTGCCACCCCCGACCCAGAGAGTGTTTATTTTGCACTTCTCGTCTAATTGCACATTTCTGTAAATTGGCCTCCATTTCGATGCTTCATTTGCTCGCATTTGATATTTTTGCTCGGCCCTGCAGAAAGAAAAGAGGCGCTCAGCAGAAAGCAAATCCGTCCACCGAGCTCCGGGGCAAAAAACCGGCCACCCGGGGCCGAACGCAACCTTGGGGAGAAGTGGGCGGGGGTGCTGGAGGCGGTCAGTGGAGGCGCCTTCTCGCTTTCACAATTCGCATTTTCTGCCGCTCGTGGCCCAGGAAACAAAAGTCCAACAGCCATTTATTACGGTGATGATTATTAGTTGGGACAAAGCTAACAGCGTTTTGGGACTGGCTAATTATGACGTGTGTCTAATTATAACCCATGGAGAAAACGCGCCCCGCGCAACCCTCCACCGAGCAGGAGCGTGCGTTGTATTTCTTCTGTGGATATCGCTCGTGGTATCATAAAAGCACCAGGTCCATTACAGGTGAAATGCGTTTCCGCTCTGAATCCCCGCTGCCCCTCTCGCCTCCCACAGGCCCCGGAGCGATACCGAGCCATTAGGCGAGCGCCTTCCCGAGCCATTTAACAGCAGCTCTTATGGATAAATAAACAAAAAAGGCTGTAAACCAATTATAGTGTGGACAGTGAAAAAGTCGTTTATTAGCAGGACGTCCTGATCGCCCTCACAGATACTGGAGGTCCTCGCCTGCCCTTTCCCTTCTGGAGATAGTTTGTGCCCTGAAGAACACAGGTTACCTGGCTCTTGGTCAGTAGCTGAATCTTCCAAGCATGCCAAGGGCTGAATTTGACTTGGTGGTGAGGATTTTTCAGCCACTGTATTCTATTACTCAGGGGGGGAAAAAAAAAAATGATGGACCTCACTTGACTCCAGAGACGTGTCCGTGATGAATTGGTGTGGAATTTACTTTATCGGAGCATAGTTGTTTTTATGATTAACTTGCTGTTGAAAATAAAAATTAAACTATATCCCGAGTGGAAACGCTGAAGCAAACGATGTGGTTGGTGTAGGTAACGAGAGAATACACCTTCCATAATTTACTTGGAAGTTTTGCACATTAGCCTTTCCTTCGGTGGGGGCTGATGCTGGTTTTTTATTCCTCCGGGGCGAGTCCTTTCCCCCTCCCTCCTTCTACTCGGGGACTTCCTCCGAGTGTGGTACCTAGGTCTGAGAGGGTCAAGGAAAACTCGTGCAGAAAAAAGAACCTCGGGCTTTGAATCAAAGGCTTCCCATGCATTCGTGGGGCAAACCAGCACAAGTGTAGAGGTGAAACTATTTCCCAGAGAATTCAGCGCCATTGTGTAAATAAATGCAGCCTAAAAATGTAATTTAATGGGACGATTGTCTTGGCTATCGTCAGCGGGAGAGAGGAGTGGGAGGGGGCAATATGGCAGACTCGATGCACCCCAGGACTGTGGACTGCTCGGTCCCCGCACGCGACTTGGTGCTTTCTCCCAGGAGTGGCCCTCGCAGCCCTTTCCTCGAGTTTCTGTTTAATCCTTCCGAGGCCTGGTTTACTTTGCAGCTGAAAGGAAAAGTGTGAAAGGAAGTTGGGATTCCCAAGCGTCTAAAGCCTCCTGCTTGCTCTCCCCCCCCCCCCCAATCCCTGTGGCCCACTCTTGGGCCGGCTCTCCCCCAGGTTCCCACCTAAATTTAGGTGGCTCTACCACCTAAATAGTCAGTCTCCCCACACCCCAGCCCTTGCCAGTTTCCCTTCTCTTCTTCATCCCCGGTGACCAGCTCCTTGCTTCCATTGAAATTCCCTTTTTTGCCCCCTCCGCCCCCCTCCCATCACTGTGTCCTGTGACTAATCCTTTGTTCTCCTGGGAGCCTTTCCTTACCTCCAGGAGCCCAAAGGAGGGTTGACCCACATTTCCTGGTCATTCCAGCCCCCTTCCTGAACCATCCCGCAGTTCACATGGTTTATTAGTTAGAAGGACAAATCTTTTCAATAACATCTATTGATCCAGCAGCTATTATATAGTTTTTTTATACGTGCCTGTCCACAATCTCTTTGGGTAACAGAAGCTCAGTAGGAGAAATATGTTCTGGATTTGGTGTGCCTGGAAAACTTAGGAGCCACACATACCCGTCTTCCAAATTGCCCTTGCCCTGCACAAGCTGTGTGTTCCTTGGCAAGTTACGCAACTCTACTAAGCCTTTCTGTCCTTATTTGTAGAATAGAGACAAAGGACTGCCCCAGAAAGTATTCCCCTTGTATATAGTAATGATCCCAGCAGGCTCAGGGCACAAGACACTCTTTCAAGTATTTTGCATATGTAAATCCTCACTAAAATCCCCGTGAGGTAGGTACCATTATTCTCATTTTTCTGTGCAGGAAACTGAAACATAGAACTTGCCCAGAATCACACACTGGATCCAAGCTGAGGAGGTCCGGCTCTAGAGTCCATTTTCTTGGATGTGACCCTATACTGTCTTGCGATGTAGTAAACAAGAAATTATTTTATTTTATTAAAAAAATTTTTTTTAACATTTATTTATTTTTGAGACAGAGAGAGACAGAGCATGAACAGGGGAGGGGCAGAGAGAGAGAGGGAGACACAGAATCGGAAACAGGCTCCGGGCTCCGAGCTGTCGGCACAGAGCCCGACGCGGGGCCCGAACTCACGGACCGCGAGATCGTGACCTGAGCCGAAGTCGGACGCTTAACCGACTGAGCCACCCAGGCGCCCCAACAAGAAATTTTTAAAATTATCTCGGTGAGAATTCAGTGAGGCAAAATGTCTAATGTTCCTGGCTCTTCACGGGCACTGAACAAATGGTCTTCTCTTCCTTTCTCGTCTAGCATTGCTTTTAGTGCATCTACAGGCGTTCAACTATTGGTCATTATTGCATCCAGAAGAATTGCAGAGCTGTTACCACAAGTCCATGTTTAAGGACCTGGTAGACCTAGAAAAGGTGTATTCAGAAACATTGTGTTTTAGGGAACATACTCCAAAGTGGGGCCCTGCTTTCAGTAGGGGAGGTGGGGGCCACTGGATGGCACTTGCTTCTGCCAGCCCCCAACAGGCCACAGAGAGAGAAACAGGGACTTCTTTACATCCAGGGAAGCCCTGAACAGAAGACTTGAAGGGGGTGAACGGATCACAGCTAAGTATGCCGTAGCTATCCCAGTAGACGTGGAATCCAGCATCGAAGCAGTGTCTTATAGCCAGAGCCCCACCCCCGTATTTTCCATGGTTCTTCCATTTCCAGGTTGGAGACGAAACTGTTAACATAAACTCAGAGGAAGACCTCAGATGGCTTGGGAGGGAAGGGAGCAGTGCTTGTGTGTGGGTCGGGGCAGTCCTGGAATCCTCCCTCTCTTCCTGCTTTCTCCAGATGAGGAAGGTAGTCAGGTGCAACCCTGGCCTTCTTCGTAAGGATGCAGAAACACGCCTGTCAAAGTGACTCCTCTGCATGTCCCCCGAATCTGAGACCCATGCAAAAGTGTTAAAATTAGAAATCTGTGGGGCTTCAAGCGGGGGGAGTCAGCTCTATCTAGGGCACGTGCATTCCCTCTCCTGCAGTGATGAGAGTAAAAGCCGAGTGTGGTCTCAAATTCACTGAATTTTCCTATTAGTAATTCTTCCTATGGTAGATACGCCTTATCAGGGTGTTGTTGTGCAGAGAGAAGCTGTATTTGAATACGTTTACTTTGCGTATTTTCTCCAATCACATATCGCAACCCATTTACCTTTAGGCAAATCCCACAAAGGTACAGGTTTCTACTATGCAATGAAATAACAGATTCATAGGGGAGTGTTTCTGGAAGTGTGATTCATGAACCACGTGTATTAAAATCACTGGGACACTTATAAAACGCAAGCAGCCTAATCCCAGAGGTGCTGAATAACCATATGTGTGGGGTGTGGTGGGACTTGAGAATCTGCATTTTTAACACACCCGAGGTCATTCTTAAGTACACTATGAATTGAGAACAACAGGAAACAAACACTTGAGCTGTAATTTATTTGATATATGGAGACTCATGGATGGTCTCAAAGGATGAGCATTCTTCAAGCATGGCCGTTCAAATAAAAATACACCTCTACGTCATAAGGTTGTTGTGAGGTTTCAGTAGAAGAAACGTATGGTGAATATGCCTTAGTTCATGCAGAAGGCATGTTATTTGCATCTCTACGTGGGCAAGCCACATGCAAATCCTGGACATTTTCAGATTTTCCTTTCTTTCTCACACATCCGTTCTTGCCTTATATGACTAAAGACTTAGAAAGGTTCAGCATGGTCTTATTTTATTATTGTGCTTCTCCCACTGAGCTCTTTGGAAACAGCGGGACTCTCCTTGGGATGTTAATGTGGCTCCAGTGTGGGCTCGGCCAAGTTGAGCTGGGCTTTTCCAGCCGCAGTAGCTAACACATAAGGGCAAATAAAGGGAGGCAATAAAACCAAAGCAAATTGATTCATCTCTAGGCAGTACCCTTATAACTTGTGTCTTAATGCCATATTCTCTCTACACTGAACATGACCAAATAGCTTCCTTTAAAGGTAAGTGAATTTTATATAATTTGTGGCTAATTCCATTTAATTCTGCCCCCATGAGCATGTGATAAGGGAATGTTAAACTGGTTAACAACAACGGGCTAAAAGGGGCATTGAGGAGGAGGCCAATATTTGATTTCCAAGTGCTCTGGCTCAGCGCTGAGAAATCCAGATTACTATGAGTGTGTTGGTTTCTTGGTTATTTGCTTTCTGTGCTCCTAGCTCCTGAGTAAAGGGCAGTGAGAAAACACCAGGATCCCATCTGTCACAATGAGGCTAGTTACAACAAAAATAACGACTCCTTTTTATAAAATCATTCTTGGTCTGACAAACTCCCCTCGGACTGCAGGGAATCAGGAAGAGTAAAAATAATAGAATCAATAACAACTTTGTTATCTAGTAACTTAAACAACCCTTGCCTGCTGGGATGGCAGAACAGGCTTTCTTATCTTGGAAACAGGAAGACTTTCTGGATAGTAAATTATTTTTTACAAAACGTCTCTAACTGGATTAGGTGTCTGTAGAGAGTGCCCCAGGTAGGAACCATGCCAAATTCGAATCACTTAGACATGATAATTTAAAACTTGGGCCGTTAAATCTAATACACACTGTTTCTTTTTATTTAGTAAAACGTCAACCGTGGTACAATTATTGGGATACTGAATGTATTTAATTGGAAAGTTAGAAAATTAAATGGGAAATTTTCGTTTAAATGTCTGGATCATCTGGTCAACTGGATTTTCATTCCTGTGTTAGTACTTGCCTACATCAGCACTTGGCCCATGCTGTGGTCTTCTGAGAGCTTTCATAATCCACACCTGAGTCTTCAGAGGCAGGAAATGTTCTCTCTCCTGAGTGATCTGTCTGTCCGACAGCAGGGATTGGGCCTGGTTTGATTTGGGTGTTCCGTGTTGATTTCTTTGCCTGTAAATAGTGATGACTCAGTTCAGGAATTACGGAATATATCTTAGTTTGAAGAGAACCATCTCCCCAAAGTGCGAGTGTTCATAACAGCAACCAGCTAGATAGTTCACACATCACTGAGATTATCCTGACCCGGTTCATTCAGATACTTGAAGGAAAAGGAGAGGCTGAGAGGCTTAAATTATCCAGTTATTCTGTTTTTACTGCTTCCATTCACATCCAGGCTTGTCACTTGTATGCTGATGTTTTAGGACAGACCTCATTTCACATTTCTTTGTCCCTCTAACACCTTCTATAGGTTGTCCTTAAAGTCTGAACACAGGTGACTCTACATAACATTTTGTGTTCCATGTATACAAGATAAAATATTATCTATGCATCCCAGACTTTATGGACAGCCTGTATATAAATTGACCTTTTTTTTTTTGTGGAAGAGGCACATGGGGGCCTAACGTTTAGTTTAGGGGAAGAAAACCTTTTCTCTTTTCACTAATGCTGTATTGTAAAACATAATCAGTCAGTGTTGTCTGCTTCATTTACAAAGCAATTTATTAGACTCTGCCAACATGGTCACAGTCAAACCTCGACGTTTCTAGAAGTTGGAGTCAGAGATTGCTATGAATCCAGATAAACAGCACTGTTTTCTTACCTTCCCAGCAAATTTCGACAGGCGATAACAAAAAGGCAAACACAAGCCTCTAACCCCTAGCCTGGCGTTATCTGTCTCCTGGCCTGTAATTACACAGGATTTGGAGTTTTCTCAAGAGAGTGGAGTGACACTGTTTGCCTTTTTGTATTTATATGACCAGTAGCCAAACTGAAATATAATAACTAGGGAAATTCAGTAAAGAAAAATACTGATTGGGAAAGAGTCAAGTTCTCTGTTTCTCCTGCCGCATTTCCTTATGAACCTCTTGCCTGCAAGCCCCAGGGCCATTTTTGAAGAGAATACCGATCGTATTCCATCCAGTATTTATAATATTCTAAGACTTTCGTTCTGATCATTGCTTGATATGAGGGGAGAAAAGAACTGGAGACGCCTTATGGACATCTTAGCTGAAAAATGTAAGTTAACAGAGTTAAGTGGTGTTTCAACAGGGTGTTTTGTTTTGTTTTGTTTTGTAAAGGACAGTGGAATGCTCTTGAGAAGAAGTAGATAGGCACGTGGCCTGGCCTTTTTCCTCATGCCTCATCTAATTCAAGCTCCCTTTTTTCAAAACATTTGGTTCACCTTCTAAAAATCACTAATAAGGGCAATAGAATTAATTAGCAACGTAGTACCAAATTTTGCACAGAACTCTCTTATCTGTCAAATTCCTAGATATTTCAAACATTTCAACTCCTTTCTCTTACGCTTTCCATCCACAAGGAACCCCGAAGTGAGTTGAGTTTATGTTATGGAGTCATTATAATTCTTTCTCAGCTTGGTGCCTGGAATGAGAATATTGTACTGTAATAGGTAAGCAAAGATACTAAAGCCATAGTTCTGACTTTGCTGTTTTAGTCAAGGAGCTCTTTTGGATTGTAATGAATGCCAGGACTCATTTCCCTAGAAAAACGCACGAGTGTGTAAGAACACAGAATTCTGCATGAGATTTTGGGAAATTCATAGCCCCCTGCCTCCTTAGCCCCATTCATGTCCACCTTCAAACGCAAGCCAGTTGGAGCCAATCTACGCCCAACATGAGATTTTCACCTCTACTTCTGGATTTGGGGTTGAGGGTTCTGGAACTTTACCGAAGTTGCTGGTCAATATTCACGACGCTCATTGTTTATTTGGTTGGGTATTCATGCTATACGCAGAGGACTTACACACCGGATAATTGTTGCTCAACTATCTAATTATACTCACTTGCTCCACAAGGATAATAAAACATAATGTAGTCGAATGGTGAGTTTGGAACAGGTGAAATTACACTTCTAAGATTATTAGAAATTGACAGACTTACAGATGCTTTGGACTATGACGTTGATCTGTTGCCATAAACGGTAGCTTGGCATAAGATTGTTCTTCTCTTTCTCCTTTCAACAAACTCTGATTTAAATATCTACTCTTGGGGCCCCCCGGGTGGCGCAGTCGGTTAAGCGTCCGACTTCAGCCAGGTCACGATCTCGCGGTCCGTGAGTTCGAGCCCCGCGTCAGGCTCCGGGTTGGTGGCTCGGAGCCTGGAGCCTGTTTCCGATTCTGTGTCTCCCTCTCTCTCTGCCCCTCCCCCGTTCATGCTCTGTCTCTCTCTGTCCCAAAAATAAATAAAAAACGTTGAAAAAAAAAATTAAAAAAAAAATCTACTCTGTGCCAGGTGCTACGGCAGGTTTGGGGGTTATAAGAAAATAAGACATGATCCCTACTCGTGAGGCCTTCGATTTCTATTGGCGGAAAGGAAGCAAGTGCATAAGCAAACACACACGCGGCACAGAACTCCAGGTGCCCTGAAAATGTGGCTTTTCTACCTCTCATTTGAAGCTTGTGAACACATTACTCACGTAGAGACAATCTGGCTTTCCCTTGTGGTCCATTTTCAGTTATTTCCTGAAAGCAGGTAGGGTATGGTCTGGCTTCATCACTTACCAGCACTTTGACTTTGGACTTTGAGTTGACCAGTGTTTCAAATTTCCCATCTACTGATGGCAGCTTGGTGAGTGGTGGCTCTGGAGCAGGACTCTCTTGGTTTGAATCCCAGCATCCCTGCTTATTAGTTGTGTGACCTTGGGTAAGCCCCTTAACCCCTCTGTGCCTTAGTTTCCTCTTCTGTGCAATGGGAATAGTGATAATACCTACCACAGAGAGTTGCACCCATGAGTTAAAAATATGTGGGAAACACTCTGAAAAGAACACACGTGTAGAGTACGTAGCACTTCGTTCATTCATTCATTCATTCATTCAATCATTCATTCTTATTTAACAAATATTTATGGAATGCCTACTTTGTGTCGCACCCTGTGTTAGGTATAGGGGATACCATAATAGAGAGAGAGTCTCTGCCTCTAGTCTAGTAGGGAAGTCAGACAGCGAGAGAGGAAATTTAAATGCCCTGGTGAGATCTCTGTGGCAAACCTAGGTTGTGATGGGGAACACCATAGCAAGGGCCCATCCCCCAATCTCAGGATGCTTCCTTCCTGTTTTACTAATCCCCTAGCTAAGGCACACACCTTCAGCTCTTTTAGGATTTTTCTCATTTTTTTTTTTTAAAGAAACGTTCAAGAAAATTTAATTACATTAAAAAGACACATAACATAGGACTTACCATTTACTCATTTCTTTTTTTTTTTTATTAAAAAAATTTTTTTTTCAACGTTTATTTATTTTTGGGACAGAGACAGACAGAGCATGAACGGGGGAGGGGCAGAGAGAGAGGGAGACACAGAATCGGAAACAGGCTCCAGGCTCCGAGCCATCAGCCCAGAGCCTGATGCGGGGCTCGAACTCACGGACCGCGAGATTGTGACCTGGTTGAAGTCGGACACTTAACCGACTGCGCCACCCAGGCGCCCCCATTTACTCATTTCTAAGCTTACAGTTTCATAGTGTTAAGTACATTCACATTATCGTGTAACCCAGTCTCCAAAACTTTTCATTTTGCAGAACTGAAACACTCTGCCCAGTGAGTGACAGCTCCCCATTGCTCTGTCTTCCTAGCTGCTGGGAAGCAGCTGGGAAGTACCTCACAGGGTTTCATAATTTTCCTGCATGTTCTTCTTCGCCTGAGTGATGAAGTTTTGTCGTTGTAGTTACTGTCAAGAAGGTGTCGCTTTCTATCGTCGGTTTCAGCTGCCTTTTTTCTTCCTGCTGCTACTGCTGTTTTCTGGAATTCTGTGAATTCATGAACTTGGCTTCTTCCAGAAAAGAAATTGCTGTAAATCGAACAATATCCTGGGAACAGACTTGTCTATCGCTGGGCTGATGGCCTTGACCGAGGGCTCATTGATGGCTCATCGCTGGGCTCATCTCTGTAGGAAGACCCTAAGGAAGTGGGAGGTAGCCGAAGACTTGTTTGACATAAGTTGAAAGAAGACAAGGCGGTGAGGAAGCATGCACCTACACACGTGCCCTAGATATGCTCAAGTCCCCAGCTTTATGTTTCACACTTGTCCAACAGGATGCAAGTGGTATTTTAGGAATGCGAATCTGACAACATGCAGCATGGGCAAATCCAGAATATGACTAAGATCGTTAGACCAGTTCAGAAGCTGTTAAAGAGAAGTTGAGGTTTGAGAACGCGCAGTTTAGAGTCCCGATGGAAATGGAGAAAAGGGGGGAAAATGCAGAAGGTGAGAAAGAGAATGTAACAGCAGCAGTTGGTGATCTGTCGAATGGGAAGTAAAGGAAAAGGTGTAGGAGATCGGAATCAGTGTTTGCTGAATGCTGACTCTGCCAGGACCTGGCTGGGCCCTTTGCCCGTGGGACTGCCCTTATGACAGTCCTCTGAGTTAAGTATTACTCGTTTTACTATTGGAGAAGCAGAGGTTCAGACAGATTAACTAGATGGCTCAAAGTCATATGATGAGCAGCTGGTCGTGTCCTATGTGTTCGCCCAGCATCCGTCTGATTCTAAAACCCATGCTCTTTTGTTACTAATGTGGCTTCGAAGCTGCCAGCCTTGGGGACTGAAAAACACAGCTTTATTCTGGACAGAAACAAGTTGATGGGGGGGGGGGAGCGGTTTTCAGGGAAAGGTAATAATTAGTCCTATTTGAATATGCTGAATTTAGGATAAAGGCGGGCAATGGAAATTCAAGGGGCTTTCAGGCATTTGGAGGCGAAGGTCTGAGTGAAAGAACAGGGCTGGACAAGTGGGTCCAACTTGTTGATTGGCTTATTGAAAGATTGAATGTGAAGAGAGCCATGGATCAATTCTTGAGGACAGTCCCACGTAGGGGACCAAAAAGAGAAAGGGGAGTCGGTCAAGTCAGTAAAGGAAAGTTCTTGGGACTGTGATTTGATAACAGAATAGTACGTGTGCTTCGGTTTGGAGAAGTGTGGCAAGACGGAGGGTTCCAGATTGTGAAGCATGATTCGGGAAAGTCCTTTAAGATTTCTGGGTAGAGTAGTGCACTTACCTAATTTTAGTGCAAGTGCCACGGGCACTTTGTCTAACGTCATTGACTTCTGTTTTATACCGCATCCACGAGGTTCCCAATTTCTGTCCACGTTTCCCCTTAAATAGCTCTTGAATTGGCCTTTCCCTAATGCCGTTGGCCACTGCCTTGGTGTAGATTGGCTCTCACCCAGGCTCTGGTGACAGGTGTCCATCAATGGTCCCTGTTGCCTGCCTCTTCCCACCCCAGCACGTGTACTTTACCACCCGAGTTTTTTCCACATGGTATGAATTTTGTAATTTTCTCAGTCTAAACATAGGTTTCTGCGTTGCACGTAAAGTCACGCTCCTTGGCAAAGCCCAGTGAGCCCTTCAGTTTGGCACCAACCCTTTCTTCAAGCTGCTTTTCTCTCCCGCACGCACCAGACATTCCAATTAAATGACGGTTCTCAGCATTTTCTCGTGCATCCTGCCTCCCCAGCCACTGCCTGGATTAGCACTCTTCCATGCTTGACCCTGGCAAACCTATGTTTACCACTCCAAGGCCAACAAAGTGGCACGTAGCTTAGAAAGGATGTTGAAACGGAGCAGAAAATATTGCTGGCATCAAATTCAAACCCAAGGAATAGGCACCCGTGGTCCATGTAATTACTATTGAGAGAAATGCATAGGAAGAGCCGCTGTTTCTTTCTACTCTCTTGTCGGATTTCTCAGGTTGTGCCCACTGCTGGGTTGTTGACGTCCACAGGAGAGTTTTTCCCTCTTTTCCCACTGCCCTCTCATCTGAGAAAAAGAACTTCCTCTTGTCACGATCAGCCGTCGTTCTCATCCTTTGCGCAGGACTTTGTCCAGATGGTGAGTGCCCTTGGCATTCTCTGAGCCTTAGGATGTGTCCTTAAGGCCTGGATGGTGAACAGGAAGATTTCTTCCTTGATTGTTCCCTAGAATCCCAGGTTGGGTGGTTAAGATGGGTCCATAGAAGACCAGCATGCATCGTATGCCGCCGGAATTGAATTTGAAAAACCTGCAAAAACTGAAAAACTGAAATGGTGCATTGCCCTTAGAGCCAGGAGACCTGCATTTCGGACTTGTCCCTCCTACTGGGTGGCTGTGATCTCAAGTGGCAGTGATTTAAAGGTGGAGGCTTGTGGACCATCTCGGGCATGTAACCTAGCTTGGCAACCCTGGCATCTGGAGCGTCGGCCATCGGCAGTGTGTTTGGCGAAAGACTCTCCCAACACCTGAAGAAATTATTTGAAACTCAAGATTCTGGTGATCAGTCCGGTGATCTGGAGGAATCAGCTCCAGCTCCTGCCCGTGGAGGTGTTGTGAAGGTGGACGACTTGCTAAAAAGAGAACAGACGGGCTGAAGCTGTGTCTCCGCCCGTAGGTAAAGCTGGCTGAGTACAACAGGTTCATTCAGACAGTGATGTGTCCACAACCCGAAGAACACCAAGGCCTGCAACTGTCAGAAGTTAGGAGAATCATAGGACGGTTTCTCGCTTAGAGCCTCCGGAAGGAACCAACCCTGCTGACCTCTCGCTGACGCTCCTGAACGGTGAGAACATGAATTTCTGTTGTTTTAAGCCACCCGGTCTGTGGCCGTTTGTCACGCCAGCCCTAGGAAATCCAGAGAGACAAACTTCATTTTTCTTACCATGAAATATGATAGTGGTACTAACTCATGGGGTGGTCGTGAGGATTAAAGGGGAAATCGTTTGTGGAGGCACACTGATAGAATTTCCATACTCTCTTCTCGTTTTTTGTTCGCTTTTGAGTACACTTCTCCCCCCACCCCCAAGTCAGATGACTCATCACTCTTCCCTGCCTTACTTACTCTTAGCCCCAAAGATGAGGAAAAATACCTCCTGAGGTGGAGGTAAGCACACCTGGCGGCGAGGTGAGATATTCAGACCACAGGTGAGATATTTTTGAACCTCTGTAGCCTGGAACATTCTGGCTCACTTCAAAGTGGTTGAAGAAGCTCCTATGATCGCCGTGTAAACGGGCTGCTCGGGAGTTAAAGTCCAGCACTAATTTTATAGCGACAGGGGCCTCACTACTGAGGTGTGGGTGCCCTCCCAGGGTGCCTGTGAGCATCCTGATGTGTTTTCTCATAGCTGGAGGAGACACTCAAAGAACTTTTGTTTTTAGACTTGGAAGGGCTAAAATGCGATATCCAGAAAATGTTAATGCGTTTCCAAAGGATATAGAGCGGTCTCAAGAAATTGCCTTTTGGTGTTCTGAATGTACATGTCAGATACTTAACATTAAAAAGTAGATGTAAAACTTCTTTTTCCTGAAGCTTATGTTGCAGTTTTTGAAATTGCCAAGTTTTCTAAGGTCCTTTGATGCAATTTGGTCTCTGTTCTTAATGAGTGTTCCTTGGCTTAGGACCCAACCGTCCGCTCATGTCCTAAAAGCACGTGCAAGTCTGCTTGCACTTTGAGCATCGGGTTCTAGAATGACATACACATGAGTCAGATATGATTCCTTAGATTCGGCAGGGATCGCACAGGACATACCCAAGCGAGTTCCACATATAACTGTCCCACACCCTGCAGGGACGAGGAGGAAGGAGCAATCATAGAATTCTGCCAACACAGATTGTTTGGTCACGTGACTTTAACCACACCGCGAACCTGATTTTCCCTGCCTTAGTGTGAAGAGAGAGGACCGGCACAGGTTGTTACAGACTGAATGTCTGTCCTCCCAGACGTCCCGTGTTGAAATCCTAACCCCCAAGTGAGCGTATTTGGAGGTGGAGCCTTGGGAGGTGCTTAGGTCAAGAGGGTAGAGCCCTCATGAGTGGGATTAGTGTCCTTATAAAAGAGACTCCAGAGGGCTCCTGCTTTCCTTCTGCCACGTGAGGACACGGCGAGAGGATGGCCATCTACGAACCAGGAAGTGGGCTCTCACCAGACGCCCAGGCTCCTGGTGCCTAGATCTTGGACTTCCCAGCCTCCCAAACTGTGAAAAATAGATTTCCACTGTTTATAACCGCCCCTCCAGTCTGTGGCATTCTGTTAGAGAAGCCCAAATCGCTAAGACACAGGATGGGGCAGCCGTCAGCCTGTAGCACTTCATTCTGGTGAGGCGGGGCTGGCGAAGGGGGGTGGGTAGCAAGGGGCAGGAAGAGCACGGCTTGTGAGGACTCAGTGCTTTTGTCTTGTCCAGGAGATCTTAGATTCCTCTGAATGGAGCTGAGGCCCTTCAGCTCCATCCCATACGGACCCCATAGACGTAAACCCATGTCTTTGCAATGCTCCTTCCTCAGTGCTTACCACGTAGCAGGTGCAAACTAAATGTTTGATCGCCCCCCACCTTCCTCTCTTCCACCTTCCCACTCTCCCTTCTTTCTCCTATCCATAACTTCTCTGTGTCCGGTCACTATCGTGCCAAGGACCGGGAGCTCGACGGGCGAATTAGCCCCTGCTGTCGATCGTTTTATTGTTTTGGAAAATTTTCATAAAAATAGAGTTGTACTTACTGACGGCTACTTTCCCCACCCATTTTTTTTTTTTTTTTTTCCTGGAGTAGAATAAATGCTAGGCGGAGAGGCCTGAAAGGAAGGAAACACAAGTCAAGGAGTGGGTTGAGGTTTGAAGGTCCAGAGTTTGAGGTGGGTGAGGGATAGGCTGGGGCAAGAGGAAAGAAAAGCAGGAAACAGTTTCTCCGGCGATTGATCCCCCCTCCCCCTCCCCCAACCCCCATCAATATCCTCCACAGAGCTGGTTAATTATCAATTTTCATGAGAAAGCAAAGCCGCCTGGCTCTTTTTAAAGCCCTGGAGCACCAAGCAGGCGATCCGTGATATGTCTTCAAGTCACTGAAACATTTGCATTTGGTTGCACCCCGCCATTTATTCGAGGCTTCTGCATGCTCTGTGTGCTCTAAGATAGTCTCTAAGATGCAAAATAGATGTTTCGCTTTTACCGTCTTTTTTTTTGTTTGCTTTATCTCTTCTCTTTTTTCCCAGCCTACTTTAAAATGGATAAAAATGGCTGTGTGTTCCATTTCCCTCACCTACGTGACTAGAAACTAGAGGTTAAATGGCTGCTTTTGTAGTAGTTCTGTTAAAAATTTTTTTTCACAGCCATTATGAATTTTCCAGCGGTCTGGTTCTCTAAGCCTGTCCTCTTCCTCAGAACAAGACAGGGACAACATTGCACTTTGACTACTCATTGAGCCACCCATTGGGTTCTTTGTTATTGTTATCAAAGGGTTTAGTATCCTCTTTTTAAAATCCCAGAATGAGGTCTCCTGGCTGTTGGTACGTGTTTCATTGACTATACCAACATATTTTTTCAATTTCAGTCTCACTTTCTTGCATATCCATCCCTCCCTCTGAGGTTACTTTTCTTCTTCAGATGATATTCTTTAATGATGGCGGGGGTAAGGAAATACTGTAAGTCTCTGTATATTTTGAAGTGTTTTGACTTTTTCCTTCACGCACACACACACACACACACACACACACACACAAATGGCGGTCGTGCTGGATATTCTCTGTTTGCCTCTCCCAGTCCATTTTTCATCCTTCTCCGTTCTGCTGTGTGCTCTGGGAGGCTGCCTTTAGGTATTGCACGAACAGGCTCCTTTGTGCTCTCCCTGACGGTTGGGTTTAGTCTGTAAGAGGCACTAAAAAAATCAGACTTACAGCTTAGCCTACATAGTGTAGAGTCATTTCTCTGTGCTCCTCCTTCTAAGTCTAATGGTAAACTCTGGAAACAACATAAGAGATACCAAAGGACAGCTCTAAAAGGTGGAAAGAAGAAGGTATGCTGGTTGGGGCCCCAGAACCGAAGGCACAACACAATGGTAGGGCACTTTAAAGCCACTCAACCGAGAGACAAATGTGAGCCAGGCCTGGTATTTCCTGACCACCAACCTAGCAACCGAAGGCAACTGAGGTGGGCGCATTCCTCTTCTGGATGAAATAGGAGACCTGCTGACCAGGTGAGCCCCATAGCATCAGCCAGTGGGATAAGTTGGGAAACTCACTGAAAATAAGTGCCCGAGTAACATGCTCTCCTTCCCTGCCAGGCCAGAAAGCTGCCGCCCCAACTGAGAAACACCAGGAAGCAGGGTGGCACTGGCCAGTGGGATCACACCACAACAGATACGCAGCTTGGGGAGCCGTGGGCCTGTCCCCCACTGAGAGATGGCGGGTGGCCTGGCCTGATGGAGTTCCTTCTTACCAGAATGCAGCACATGCGGGGACAGATAGAAGCCCCACGTACCAGATAAACCAAACAGAGCAAAATAACCCTGCAGGGGCTCAAAAAGTTAATTTGTTATTTAGAACCAGATCCCACAAAATTAGGAAAGAATCTGTGTGCTAAATCTAAGCAGGCTAGCTACTTGCTAAAACAAAACTTAAATAGGACCCAGAGACTTTCTACAATAAGAACTAAATGTCAGGAATAAATAAAAAATCACCTATCATACTGGGCACAGGAAAATCACAACTTGAATGAGAAAGAACAATCAACTGCCAACAACACCATGATGAATCAGATTAGAATTATTTGGCAAGTATTTTTTTTATTTAAAAAATCATTGTTTAACATTTATTAATTTTTGAAAGACAGAGACAGAGTGTGAGTGGGGGAGGGACAGAAAGAGAGGGAGACACAGAATCTGAAGCAGGCTCCAGGCTCTGAGCTGTCAGCACAGAGCCCGACGTGGGGCTTGAACCCACAAACCGCAAGATCACGACCTGAGCCAGAGTTGGACGCTTAACCGACTGAGCCACCCAGGTGCCCGCTATCTGGCAAGTATTTTAAAGCAGTCATCATAAAAATGCTTAACCAAGAATTACAGATTCTCTTGAAAAAAAAAAAAATGAGAAAGTAATAAATCTCAGCAAAGAAGTAATAAAGAAGAACAAAATGGAAGTTATAAGACTTAAAAACAAAATCGTTAAAAAAATTTCTTAGTGATTTAGCTCAATAGTAGAGTGGAAATGACAGAGGTTAGAATCAGTGACCTTCAGGACAGATCAGTAGAATTTATACAATCTGAAAAGACAGAATAGACCAAAAAAAAAAAAAAAAAAACAAACCCAAAACAGATCTTCAGGGTCCTGTGGCACAATAAAAAAGACCCAACATTTGTATCATTGGAATCTTAGAAAGAAAGGAGTAAAAGAGTGGGGCTGAAAGAGTATTTGAGGAAATAAGGCTGAAAACACTCCCAATTTGATAAAATACGTAAACGTACAGATTCAACAAGCTGAATGAACCCCAAATAGTATAAACCTAACAGATTCCGTACTGAGACATATCATGATCCAACTTCTGAAAGCTAAAGACAAAGAAATATTTTGAGGGGCGCCTGGGTGGCGCAGTCGGTTAAGCGTCCGACTTCAGCTCAGGTCACGATCTCGCGGTCCGTGAGTTCGAGCCCCGCGTCGGGCTCTGGGCTGATGGCTCAGGGCCTGGAGCCCGTTTCCGATTCTGTGTCTCCCTCTCTCTCTGCCCCTCCCCCATTCATGCTCTGTCTCTCTCTGTCTCAAAAATAAATAAACGTTAAAAAAAAAATTAAAGAAAAAAAGAAATATTTTGAAAGCAGCCAGAGAGAAAAGACACACCGTCTCTAGGAAAAACACCAACGTGAATGATAACAGAGGTCTCATCTGACACCATGGAGGCCAGAGGAAGTGACACATTTTTCAGGTGCTGGAAACAGAGAACCATTAGTTATAAATACCGCATCTGGTGAAACTATCCTGCAGGATTGAAGAGGAAATAAAGACATCTGAAGAGGAAGGACAATGAAAACAACTTGTTGTTAGCGGACCTACCCTAAAAAATCGCTAAAGGAGAATCTTCAACCAGAAAGAAAGTGATAAAAAAGGAATCTCAGAGCATTAGGTAGAAAGAACAACAGAAAGAGCAGAAACATGGCTAGACTCTAGACTATTCTTAAAAAAATTTTTTTTATTGCTTATTTATTTTTGAAGGAGAGAGAGAGACAGAGCGTGAGTGGGGGAGGGGCAGAGAGAGAGGGAGACACAGGATCCGAAGCAGGTTCCAGGCTCTCAGCTGTCGGCACAGAGCCCGACGCGGGGCTTGAACTCACAAACCGGGAGATCATGAGCTGAGCCGAAGTCGGACGCTCAACCGACGGAGCCACCCAGGCGCCCCTACCTACCACAGACTATTCTTATGAGTTTTAGAAATCATATTTGAAACAAAAATATAATAGTATCTGGTACTCAAGGCAATGATATGTCAAAGTAAGGAAGATAAAAGGACTTGAGTGGAGAAGGAGTTTTCCTCGTCTCGCACAAAGTGTTAAAACTTTGACGCCAGTAGACTGTAATAAGTCACACGTGTTTTGTAATGTGCAGAGCAAACACTAAGGAAACTACATAAGGAGATACACCCAAAACCTATAAATCAGTAAAGTGGAGTCCTAAGAATTGTTCAAGTGGCAACAAAAGAGAAGCAGAGGAAACAAAAAAAATCAATAAAATGGCAGACGTAAGTACTAACGTATTAGCAATTATCTTAAGTGTAAATCGTCAAAATATTCTAATTAAGAGTTACAGACTAGCGGGTGGATTAAAAAAATTACTGAACTGTATGGTAATAACAGTTCAAACTCAGCATCACAGGTGGTTCAAAAGTCAAGGATGAAAAGAAGACACACTATGTACACGTTAATTAAAATAAGGAGTAGCTCTACCAATATCAAGTGAAGGAGAATTCACAGTAAAGAAAATTACGAAGGATAAAAAGAGATACAACAAACACAATGATTAAAAGGATTGATCTACCAGCACCAGGAAGACACAACAATCGTAAACAGCTATTTAGCTGTTTTAGAACCTCAAAATATGTGAAGCAAAAACTGAGGGAACTGAACAGAGCAATAGACAAGTCCATAATTATATACGGGGATATCAATATCCTAACTTTCAGCATTTGTTAGAACTATTAAATGGAAAAGCAGCAAAGTATAAAAGACAAGACATGAGGGCACTAGGGTGACTCAGTTAAGTGTCTGTTGATTTCAGCTCAGGTCATGATCTCACGGTTCGTGGGTTAGAGCCCTGCATCAGGCTCTGTGCTGATCTTGTGGAGCCTGCTTGGGATTCTCTCTCTTTCCCTCTCTCTCTCTGTCCCTCCCCTGCTCTCTCTGTCTCTCCCAAAAGAAATAAATAAACTTAAGAAAAAGATATGAGTGATACAATCAACCAGTAAGAGCTAATCAACATATATAAAACACTGACCACCAACAGCAGAATATACACTTTTTTCCCCAAATACCCTGAGACATTCACCAAGGTAGACCATATCCTGGTCCATTAAACAAACCTCTACACATTGAATAGAATAGAGTATGTTTTCAGAGTAGGTTTTCTGAACATTTTATAGTTGTACATTTAAGATCATGTTTTGAGTTCATTTTTATACAAGTCATGAAATTTAAGTCGTCATTTTTTTTTTAACTTATGGATACGCAGTTGCTCCATCAGCATTTGTTGAAAAGACCATCCTTTTCTCCATTAAATTGCTTTTGTATCTTTGTCGAAACTCAGTTGGGTATAATGGAATCAAACTAGAGACCAATAACAGAAAGGCAACAGGAAAAATCTCGAAGAGCTGAAAGTTGAACATCACACTTTGTAATAATCCATGAATCAAAGAGGAAATCTCAAGGGAAATTTTAAAGATATATAAAAGTGAATGAAAATGAAAATACAATATAGAAAGATATGTAGTACTCAGCTAAAGTAATGCCATGAGTAAAATTTATAGCACTAAATGCTTTCATTAGAAAAGAGGAGGGGCACCTGGATGGCTCAGTCGGTTGAGCATCCGACTTTGACTTAGGTCATAATCTCATGGTTGGTGAGTTTGAGCCCCACATCGGGCTTTGTGCTGACAGCATGGAGCCTACTTTGGATTCTCTGTCTCCCTCTCTTTCTGCTCCTCCCTCATTCTCTCTCTCAAACATAAATAAGCGTTTTAAAAAATTAAAAAAAAAAAACAGGATTTTCTCAAGTCAATAGTCTAAGTTCCTACCGCAAGAAACTACAAAAAGAGCAAAATAAACTCAAAATGAGTAGAAAGAAGGAAATAATAAGAACAGAAAATGGCGAAATTGAAAATAAGAAATGATAAGAGAAATCAAACAAGATCAACATAAATGGAGAGACATACTATACTCATGGATTCAAAGATTCAACATAGCAAAGGCGTGAATTCTCCACCAAACTGACCTGTAGGTTTAATGCAGTTGCTGTCAAAATCCCAGCAAGATTTGTTTTGTAGGCATAGACAAGCTTATCCTAACATTGATATGAAAAGACACAGGATCTAAAATAGCTAAAATAATCTTGGAAAAGAAGAATAAAGTGTTAGGAATCAGTCTACCCAATTTGAATATGTATTATATGTCTATGGTAATCAGGAGTATGTTATTGGTGGAGGGATAGACACCTAAATCAATGGAACAGAATAGAGAATCCAGAAATAGACCCACACAAAGATGCCCAACTGATTTTTGACAAACTGATTTTGACCAAGATGACAATTCAATGGAGAAAGGATGGTCTTTTTAACAAATGGCGAGAGAAATTATATATCCATAAATTAAAAAAAAATACCTAAATTATTTTGTAAAAATTTTTTTCATGTTTATTTTTTATTTTTTATTTTTTTTTAATTTTTTTTTCAACGTTTTTTATTTATTTTTGGGACAGAGAGAGACAGAGCATGAACGGGGGAGGGGCAGAGAGAGAGGGAGACACAGAATCGGAAACAGGCTCCAGGCTCTGAGCCATCAGCCCAGAGCCCGACGCGGGGCTCGAACTCACGGACCGTGAGATCGTGACCTGGCTGAAGTCGGCCGCTCAACCGACTGAGCCACCCAGGCGCCCCTCATGTTTATTTTTGAGAGAGAGAGAGAGACAGAGAGAGAGAGCAACAGAGTGAGCAGGGGAAGGGCAGGGAGAGAGGGAGACACAGAATGCAAAGCAGGCTCCAGGCTCTAGGCTCTGAGCTGTCAGCACAGAGCCAATGTGGGGCTTGAACCCACAAGCTGTGAGATCATGACCAGAGTTGAAGTCAGACACTTAATTGAGCCACCCAGGCACCCCATGACCTAAATTTTTATGCCTTATATAAAAACTAACTCAAGGGGTGCCTGGGAGGCTCAGTCAGTTAAGTGTCCAACTCTTGGTTTTGGTTCAGGTCATGATCTCATGATTTGTGGGATTGAGCCCATGTCAAGCTCTGTACCGAACAACATGGAGCCTGCTTGGGATTCTCTTTCTCTCCCCGTCTCTCTGCCTTTCTTTCTCTCTCTCTCTCTCTCTCTCTCTCTCAAAAAAATAAATTTTAAAAACTAACTCAAAATTAATCATGATTTTAAATATAAAGCTATAAGACTTTCAGAAAGAAATCTTTAGAAAATAGGGCTAGGCAAAGTGTTCTTTGAGACTTGACACCAAAAGTACATTCCCTAAAAGGAAAAATGGATAAACTAGAGCTCATCAAATTAAGAACTTTTGTTCCATGAAAGACTCTGTTAAGAGGATGAAAAGACAAGCTAGACTTATGGACCACATATTTAACAAAACTAGTATCTGGAATACACAGAGAACTTTGAAGACTCAACAGTTAAAAAAAATCCATTCAGAAAATGGGCAAAAGCTATGAACAGTCATTTCTCTGAAGAAGTCATACAGATGGCAAATAAGCCCATGAAAAGATGTTCTTCATTATTAGCCATTAGGGAAATGCAGATTAAAGCCAAAATGTGATGTCCTACTGTAATTTTATGTGTCAACTTGACTAGGCCATGGGTTGCCCAGATAGTTGGTTAAATCACCCTGGGTATTTTTGTAGGGTATTTCGGGATGAGATTAACATTTGAATCCGTAGACCTAGTAAAGCCCATTGTTCTCCCCAGCGTGGATGGGCCTCAAACAATCCATTGAACGCCTGAAAAGGCTGAGTAAGGGAGAATTCTCTCTGCCTGCGTTTGATCTAGGATATCGGTTTTCTCCTGCCTGTGGACTTGGTCTGAGACTGGAATTCACACTCTCCACTCTCCTGGTTCGCAGGCCTTGGGAATCGAACTGGAATTACACCATCAGCCCTCCTGGTCTCCCGATTTGCCAACCACAGGTCTTGGAATTTCTCAGCCTCCACACCCACGTGAACCAATTCCTTATAGTACATCTCATTCATATGTATGTGAATTCTACTTTCAAAACCTATTTCAGCAACTTTCCACAAAATACATGCATATATAGGATTAGTAACGTTATGTGTATATATATATATACACATATATAATATACATATATATAAAATTATGTTTCTCTGGAGAACCCAGACTAATACTACTACGTGCTTAGTAGAATAAAAAATAATAACACCAATACTTGTGAGAATGTGGAGAAACTGGGTCTCTCATATATTGCCGGTGGGAATATAAAAGGGTATGCAGTTTGGAAAGCAGTTTGACAGTTTCTTAAAAAAAAAAAACTATGCATTTGTCACATGACCCAGCAGTTGCTCTCTTGGCCATTTATCTCGGAGAAAGAGAAGCTGATGTTCACACAAAAACCTGTACCTGAGTGTGCATAGCAGCTTACTTGCAATAGCCCCCAAACTGGAAACGGTGCCAGTGTTCTTGCACGAGTGAATGGTCCAACAAACTGTAATGGCTCCAAATGTGGAACGCTACTCAACGATGAGGGAATTAACTTGGATGAATCTCGAAGGAAATATACTGAGTGGGAAAAGCCTGTGCCAGAAAGTTACATACTGTATGATTCCATTTATATAACATTTTTTGAAATAAAAAAAAAATTATAAAAATGAGTAAAAACTACCAGTTGCCAGAGTCAGGGAAGGGGAGAGGGGTGAGGTGGTATGGGGGTGTGATTATAAAAAGAGGGCAGGAGCAGTCTCCCTGGTGTTGGAAGAGTTCTGTATCTTAACTGTGGCGATAGATACACAAACCCATGTGACAAATTTAGATAGAATCCACCATCTAGTGTCTTCAGATAGAATACACTAAGTGCACACACATACACTCACGTAAGTACAAGTAGAACTGGGAGAATCTGAACAGTGGATCTTACCAATGTGAATCTCCTCATTGTGATCATCGAACTACAGTTTTGCACGGCGTCACCACTGGGGAAACTGGATAAAACATACATCGGACCTCTTCATATTATTTCTTAGAACTGTATATGAATCTGCATACACACATACATACATGCGTGAAAGGTTTAATAAAAAAAACCACCAGAGACTGAGAGATTGAGACGGGGGTACTTACTCCTCCTTGCTTTGTCCCTGTAGGTTGGATGCATCTCTCTAAATGGGTAGCGTTCCGGGGGGTTGTCCTCTCTTGCGGTAACTGTCCTTGGGTTCTCTTTAAGGCTAGGGTTGTTCTCACTGTTGCCAGCTTTGGGATGCTGCACTGTCCCTCGCTGCGCATCTTTAGTTAGATTTATTCCCCAAGTACTTTATTGATGTTCGGAGCTATTGCAAATTATCTTCCTAAAATTTCATTTTTGACTACTGTTTCTGCTTCTTATCCCTCTCTGTTTTATTGTGCCTTGGACATAATAGATGCTTGATAGATATTTATTCATAAATTTGTTTCTAGGATTTTAAAAATGTTTTTATTTGTTTTTGAGACAGAGAGAGACAGAGCATGAGCAGGGGAGGGGCAGAGAGAGAGAGAGACACAGAATCCGAAACAGGCTCCAGGCTCCGAGCTGTCAGCCCAGAGCCTGATGCGGGGCTCGAACTTACAAACCACGAGATCATGACCTGAGCCGAAGTCGGCTCAGTTGGTTAAGCCAACCAAGTTGGTTAAGCTTAACCAACTGAGCCACCCAGGTGCCCCCTTCTAGGATTTTTGAACGTGTGTATGTTTTTCTACTGTATCCTTCGTGTTGGAAACCATTTGTAAGCAACAAATTGGATAACCTAGATGGAATGGACAAATTCTGAGAACCATACAATCTAGCATGACTGAATCAGGAAGAAATAAAAATCTGGATAGGCCTCTAACTAGTAAGATATTGAGTCAATAATCAAAAACCTCCCACCAGAAAAAGTCACAGACCAGATGGCCTCACTGGCAAATTCTACTGAATACTTAAAGAACTAATGCTAGTCCTCAAACTCAAAAAATTGAAGAGGAAGGAATATTTCCTAACTCATTCTATGATTTTACATATAATCAATTATACATATATATGAATTTATATGTATATATATGAATTATATATATGTATATATGAATTTTTTTAAAGCATGCTGACTCATTCTATGAGGCCAGTATTACCCTGATACTAAGCCAGACAAAGAGACTACAAGAAAAGAACAGTACGGACTAATAACCCTTATGCATATTGATGCAAAAATCCTCAAAGGATATCCGCAAACCAAATTTAACAACATAGTAAAAGAATGATACACCGTGACCAAGCAGGATTTATTTGGAGCGCAAGGATGACTCAACTTCCAAGAATCAATCGATATAATACACATGTTAATTAACTGAAGGAAAAAAAACCACACCACATGATCATCACAATAGATGCAGAAAAAGCATTTGACAAAATTCAACACCCTTTCATGATAAAACACTCAGCGAAGTTGAAATAGAAGGAAGCTTGCTAACATGATAAAGGCTGTGTATAAGAAACTCACGGCCAACGTTACACTCAATGGTGAAAGACCGAACACTTTTCCTCTAAGATCAGAAAGAAGACAAGGATGCCTGCTCTTGTCACTTCTATTAGACATGATATTGGAAATTCTATCCAGAGAAATCAGGCAAGAAAAAGAAATGAGTCATGCAAATTGGAGAGGAAGAAGTAAGATTATTTCTTTTCACAGGTGACATGATGTTATATGTAGAACCTACTAAAGAGTCCATAAAAACACTAAGTGCTAATACATTCAGCAAAGTTGCAGGATACAAAATCAACACAAAAATGAGTTGAATTTCTAGGCACTAGCAGTGAACAATTCAAAAAGGAAATCAGTAAAACACTTCCATTTATAGTAGCATCAAAAGAATAAAATACTTAGAAATAAACTTAATCAAGGAGGCGAAAGAGTCGTACATTGGAAAAAAAACAACATTGCTGAAGGAAATTAAAGAAGACACAAATATATGGAAAGACACCCCATGTTTACAGATTGGAAGAGTTAGCACTGTTAAGATGACAGTTCTGTCTAAAGTGATGTGTAGATTCAACGCAATCTTTGTCAAAATCCCAATGATGTTTTTGCAGAAATAGAAAAACTCATCCTAAAATCCATATGGACTCTCCAAGGACTCCCGAAGAGCTAAAACACTCTTGAAAAAGAAGACAGGTGTAGAACTCACACTTCCTGATTTCAAAACTTACTACAAAGTGATGGTCCTCAAAACAGTGTAGCATTGGCAGAAAAGCAAACATATATACCAATGAAACAGAATAGAGAAGCCAGGAATAAACCTTTCAATATCCAAATGATTTTTGGTAAGGCTACCAAGATATTTGAAGGAAAGAATAGTTTTTTCAGCAAATGGTGCTGGGAAAGCTGGATATTCAATGCGAGAGAATGAAATTAGACTCTTATCTTACACTGTACACAAAAATAGTTTAAAATGAGTCAAAGGCATAAACATAAGAGCTAAAACGATAAGACTCTTAGAGCGACATAGGAGGAGAATCTTCATCCCATTGGATGGGGCACTGGTTTCTTGGAAATACCATCAAAGCACAGACAACAACAGAAACACTAGATAAATTTGACCTCATCAAAAATGAAAACTTTTGTGTATCAAAGGACATTGGAGTGAAAAAAGCAAGCTATAGAATGGGAGAGAATATTTGTAAAGCCTATATCCTTTTGTTGAAAGAATATTCTTTCTCCATTGAAGGGCTTTTGCACCTTTGGCGGTAATGGGTTCAGCACTTCTGTGTGGGCCTATTTCTGGGCTCTCTGTTTTGTTCACTGACCTATGTGTCTGTTCCTCCTCGGACGGCACGCTTTCTTGGTTAATGGGGCTGTTGAGGAAGTCTTAAAAATCTAGTAGAGTGATTCCTCGCACTTAATTTTCCATTTTCAAAATCGTTTAGCTATTTTACTTCTGTTACCTTTCCATATAAATCTTAGAATGGGCTTGCTGACATTTTGATAAGAATTGTGTTAAATCTATAGATCCATCTGGGGGAGAATTGACATCTTTCTCACGTTGACTCTTCTGACCCACGGATACAATATATCTCCACTTACTTAGGTCTTTCATTTGATTCGTCAGCATTTTGTGCTCTCTAGCCTTTTGAGGAAAATTTTAGCGTTATTACGTGTTTTTTTACATATGCCCACCCAATTCCCAATTCCTAGATACTGCTGAGAGGAACCTTTAGCTCCAGACTAGAATTAGACTTTCTCTTACGGTATGTCATATATTTCAAGGGCCCTTAGTATTCAGAGTACACATTCCCAGTCATTCATTATCTATTTAGATTAACCATATGTACTGCAAAGTTCTTTGCCTAGCATTGATTCCTTTTCTGTTTCCTTCTTTTCGCTTTTTATTTATTTTTTCTTCTCCTCCTTTACCTTCTCTCTTCTTCCTCCTCCTTCCTGACAAAGTTTTTTTCTGGGCAGTTTTTCTCATACGGATTATGTGAATGATGATCTTTCGATATTTGTATCCCCACAAATACCTTTCTTCCACACTAACGAGTAGATAATGTCTTTACATGTTATATATCCTTGGCTCCCGGTCTTTTTTTTTCCTCATTTGTAAATATGATTTCAAAATATTCTCCAACTTCTGCTGCATATGAGAAGTTAGTGCCAGTTGATTTTTTTTTCTTCTGTAAATAACTTGTTCTTTTGGTCTAGAAGCATGCACATTTATCTTTAACCTTGGAATTTTGAAAATGTTTTTAACATTTATTTATCTTAGAGCGCGTGCGCCAGTGGGGGAGGGGCAGAGAGAAAGGGAGACACAGAATCCAAAGCAGACTCCAGGCTCTGCACTGTCAGCACAGAGCCCGACGTGAGGCTTGGACTCACGAACCGCAAGATCATGACCTGAGCTGAAGTCGGACGCTTAACCGACTGAGCCACTCACCTTGGAATTTTGAAATTTTACCGGGATGTGCCTCGATGGGTGCCTTTTTATCACCTCTCCTGAACCTGCGTAAATAAGTCTGCAAATAACAAAATTTTCTTACCCTTTCCTTCATGTGTTGCTTATTTTCCTTCTTGCATTCACATTACTTGCATAGTAGATCTCCAGGATCAATCTTTGAAGTTATCTTTCATGTTCCTTTAGATATCCCTTCCCTTTGTATTTTTATCCTAGGTTTTGAAATTGTTTCTTCCACATGGTCCTTTTTTTTTTTTTAATGTTTATTTATTTTGAGAGAGAGCGCACAAGGGAAGGGCAGAGAGAGAGAGAGAGAGAGAGAGAGGGAGAGAGAGAATCTCAAGTAGGTTCCATGCTCAGCACGGAGCCTGGTGAGGGGCTTGACCACTCCACCATGAGATCATGAGCTGAGCTGAAATCAAGAGTTGGATGCTTAACCAGCTAAGCCACCCAGGCGCCCCCTACATGGTCTTTAAAAAACATAATTTTTATCTCAAGACTGGCAATTTTATCACTCAATTTGCCTATTGAATTTGTCGGTTTGGGAAGAAATAAACATTTGTAAAGAGGCGGTTTTGTGGCTTTAACTGAATCTCCTTAAGGGTTCCGTAACATCAGTCCTGGCAACAGATAATCTCCCAAATCCTATGACCTGTAGTGGAGAGAAGGGTCTGTTTCGTGCAGTTATTCAGAGATTCTATGCTAACAGAAGTTCTGACATCTTCAATACTCAGTTTAAAAAGACGGATTGAAACATCATGAAAAAGGTGCCTGAAACTAGATGGGCAAGGTTGCAGGAAGTTATTGGAAGTTTGCAGCAAGTTGTTGGGAGAGGTGCAGAAGTGATAGATGGGTCCCGTAAGGAATGGAGTTACGTCAGATAAGTCCCTGCTGGACTCTCCCCTCTCAGGTGGCATCATCCGGTCTGACCCAGAGGGAGAGAAAACTTTGTTTCTGCTAGATGTTTCCCAAGATTCTTTATCTGCTCCTTCCTCCACTGAGGAGCTCAGGATAGCCTGCCGGTTAAGAGCTTGTGCCCCGAAGTGAAGACAGACCCAAGTGCAAGTCCTTGCTCTGCCACTATCTAGTTTTGGGTCTTTGGGTTGGTCACCTTGAACAGGCTAACTCTGTAAGCCTTATTTCAAACTTCAACTCTAAACTGGGGTTGGGGCGCCTGGGTGGCCCAGTCGGTTAATCATCTGACTCTTGATTTCGGCTCAGGTCATGATCTCACTGTTGTGAGAAAAGAGCCAGGCCACCCCACCCACGAAGTTCCCCTTTCAGAAAGCGCTGGGTGACCAGATAACTGGCCATTGGCACAACCCTGCTTTTTCCTCCCCGCCCTACCCCTGCTTTCATTCTTGCGTTTCTGGTTTAAATTCACCAATAAAGAGTGAGCCTGTAAAAAAAAAAAAAGAGGGAGAGACAGCCTGCAAAATCCAAGGCCCCCCACCCTCGACCCCAGTCAAGGGAGAACCCAGGTCGATGTGAGCTCGCTACCCTCACCACCTGCGGTCTCAGCAAGCCTCGGGCTTGCTGTGCACCTTTCAGGAATAAACTTTGTGAGTCGGTAAGCCTTGTTTTCTCAAAGTTCCCTCAAAGCCGATTGTTGCTGAGGTACATCTTGCAATCAGAGTAAAAACCACAAGGGCCCAATGGGCCACAACACTGGCTCTGGGTTGGGGACATGTCTGCGGGCTCATTACCCGTGGTCTGGGCCCAGGTGAGAGTCCCCAGGCATTCCTAGCTGATAGCATCTCCAGTGACAGGGTGAGGGGGACACAGATCCGTAGCCCAAACTTACCTTTTTAATCTTAGCTCCCATATGACTCTGCTATGAATACACTCTTGCCAATCTGGACAATTTTTGACCACTTCCCCTTTGTTCCTTTCATCTGGAATGTTCTCTTATCCATTTCTACTTATCAAGATTTAACCTGTTCCTTAAGAACAAGCCTTTTTTTTTTCCCCCAATGCCACTTTTTCTTGATCTTCCCTAACAAAGGAGGACTCTCCTAACTTAATTTTTGTAGAAACTTGTTTTATCTTTCCTATCGCTCGTGGTTACTATCAGCTTCTCGTATGAGTCAGTACCGTGGCAGGTGCAAGTGGCAGGATCTCCACGTAGTTTAGCAGAGAGGGAATGGGTAGGCTCAAAGAACTTGAAATACGGAGGAAATGTCAGGCAAAACCAGATCCAGAGCCTCAGATTATCAAGCTGATCAGGGTTCTTAGCCTCTACCTTGAATTTTTACTTATTTTTATGAATTGGCTTAATTATTATCTCCTGCTCACTGCTTTCCTCTTTGGAAGGAAAATGGACCTCGTTTAGCTCAACGCCATCTTGACAGCTTGTGATCCGGGTTATAGAGAAACTTCCCATTGTCCTCTGACAGAAGGGCCTTGGGAGGAAATCCGATGGGCTGGCTTTGGTGACCTGCTCGGTCCTGGACCATTAGGGGCCAGTGGGTTGGAAGGGCCTGATGATCCAGGTCTGGGTCATGTGCCCATCCTCACGTGAAGAGGGAGGGAAAGCTTGCTGGAAGGATCAGGGGATCAGTTATTACAGTTCACTCTTCTCCTATGCTGTATGATAACTCCTGGAACACAGGGGCCATGCCTTAGCCTAGAACCCCTGGAATAATGCCTTGCTCAGATTAAGCCCTTGGTAAATCTTTACCGAATGAATGAACAAACAGATTGTCTCAGCCTCACATTGGCAAGTGCACTAGGCTGTTGTTGAACAGAGTAATCAGGCTTTGGGAAATACCTTCCCAAGTGTAAAATGTAAACTTGGTAGACAGATGTGTTATTTATTGGTGGGCAGCGTAGATACAAGAACCTAAGGACAGCAGTAAACCCCGCTAACGACAAGAGCTGGAAACTTTTTCAGTTACTTGTAAATAGAAGATTTGACGCTTTGTGGTCTTTCACTTTAAGATAAAATTTCCTGAGAAATTGGTACCTTTGGTTCTAGCCCAGGCAGGGGTGATAAAAATATGGGGGGGGAAAAAAAAAGAGGATTTAGTTGGGACTATGTCTGTGCTAATGCTTCTACTGCAATAATGTGACTTGAAAGTGTAAAACACCTTGTTGCATTTGTTTTCTTTATCCCCTGGGGGGTGGGGGCAAGGTATCTGGTGGAGAATCTTCACCTGCAATTTGAATACAAGTACCCATACAAGCTCAAGGCCTTAGCTCTTACCGATTGTTAGAGAATGTGTCATCTGGGGCCCACAGTTCGGTTCAACGTGTTTTATTTTAGGGAAGGATGTGGGGATACAAAATGGGGGGTTAGTCTGGTTTTCTTGGGGCAGATTCTTTGAAGGAGAGGATTAATGATTAAAAAGTAGAAGAATGGGGCGCCTGGGTGGCTCAGTCGGTTGAGCATTCAACTCTTGATTTCAGCCCAGGTCGTGATCTCACGGTTTGTGAGTTCAAGCCACGCGCTGGGCTCTGTGCTGACCCTGTAAAGCCTGCTTGGGATTCTCTCTCACTCTCTCACTGCCTCTCTCTCTCTCTCTCTTAAAATAAATAAATAAACTTAAAAAAAAATCATCATCATGCCAAACCCGGAGGGAAATTTTGACAAGGAGCCGGATTGTGCATTATTTTAAATTGTCTCCTCACGGACCGCTTATTGGCTATAGTGAATAAATTCGGCAACAACTTGATCAGGTGGCCAAAATTAACAATTCCAATAACTGACAGCTGCACGTCCTATGCCTCCAGGTGTTACGCCCCAGAAGGGCTCTAGAAACGGCAGACAAACACAAAATGAATGGGAGAAGGGGACAGACTGTGTTCTTCGAAACTGTCAATGTCGTAAAAGACAAATAAAGGTCGCGGAGATGTTTCAGGTTAAAGGAGGCTAAAGAGACACGCGCCGTACCTGACCCTCAACTGGACTTTGTATCAGAGAAGGGATGTGCTCTAAAGGACATGATCCGTTCAACTGATAAAAAGTAGAAAACGAGAATGTTAGCAGTAGGCTCAAGTATTATACCAATAAAAAGTATCAGTTGATGACAGGCCTGTGGTTATGTGAGAGCGCACCCACACAGCACATGTCTACACGCATGGACACATACACATGCACTTTTTAGAAAAAAGGAATTTATGCCAGGATCTCTGACCCGTACAGAGTGATTTCTCAGCTCCCCATGTTCCATATTGTATGAACTTCTCCAGCGAGAACCGGCTCCCAATGACATCAACAGTTCTCTTCATTGGCTTCATCCTATAATATATCTAAAGTAGTTTTAGAATTGGTTCGCCTTTATTACTGCCACAAATACACCTGCTGAAAAGAGTTCAGGATTTGTTGCCAAATTTTTACCTTCCTCCCTGCCCCCTACACTCACCCTGTCCCAAACTAAGGATAGATAGTTACTTGATCTAGTCCCCCACTGAGGTTGTCATGATACTCATTTGACAAACAATAAAGTTCATTTTGTTTGACTTCACCATTTAGCCTTCTGTTTTTCTGAAAAGAGCCATTCTTATTGACTTAATTTTATTTTTTGAATATATATTCAAATGGATTCAAATGGAATACATGGATTCAATTTTATTTTTAAGATGTAGAACATTACGGGGCGCCTGGGTGGCTCAGTCGGTTAAGCGTCCGACTTCGGCTCAGGTCATGATCTCGCGGTCCGTGGGTTTAAGCCCCGGGTCGGGCTCTGTGCTGACCGCTCGGAGCCTGGAGCCTGTTTCAGATTCTGTGTCTCCCTCTTTCTCTGACCCTCCCCTGTTCATGCTCTCTCTGTCTCAAAAATAAATAAATGTCAAAAAAATTAAAAAAAAAAAAAGATGTAGAGCATTACGGGCACCTGGGTGGCTCCATCTGTTAAGTGTTCGACTTCGGCTCAGGTCACGGTCTCACAGTTCGGGAGTTCGAGCCCCGCGTAGGGCTCTGTGCTGACCGCTCGGAGCCTGGAACCTGCTTCACACTCTGTGTCCCCCTCTCTGCCTCTCCCTTGATGGTGCTTTGTCTCTCTCTCAAAAATAGATAAACATTCAAAAATTAAAAAAAAAAAGATGTAGGACATTAATATGCTCTCAAAAGTCAAAACTATGCAAAATATCATATTCAGAGAATTGTTATTCTCTCCTGTGTCCCTTCTACTCCGTTCTCCCCTTCCGCTTAATAGTGGTGGTTCTGCTGGTCCTGTGTTTCTTCTTGTAATGAGAAGCAGATCGTGTATATTTTCTCATTGCCCCTTCTTTCTTACACAAAAGACCGCATACTATCTATGTCTTATTCCGCCTTTTTTCTTTTTCACTTTATATTTCCTGGAAATCACTCCATATGGGTTGAGAGAGATCTTCTGCATTCTTTGTTTTTCCATCTTCAAGTTCACCGAATCTTTCCTTGGCCACGTCCAGTCTACTAAAGAGCTCGGCCAGTGTCTTCTTCATTTATGTTTTGTGTATTTGAGCTCACATTTCCTTTCCATTCTTTCTCAAAATTTCCACCTCTCGCTCATGCTACCCGTCTGTTCTTGAATATTGCCTGCTTTCCCCATTAAAACACTTAGGTATTAATCATGGTTATTTTAAATTCCTGGTGTGATAATGCCAAAAGTCTCAGCTATATCCAAGTCTGGTTCTGATGCTCGCTTCCTCTTTTCAGACTACTTTTTGCCTTTTGGTAGGCTTTGTCAGTTTTCGTTGAAAGCCAGACATGATGGGGTGCCTGGTTGGTTCAGTAGGCTAACCGTCTGACTTCGGCTCAGGTCATGATCTCTTGGTTTGTGGGTTCGAGCCCCGCATCAGGCTCTGTGCCGACAGCTCAGAGCCTGGAGCCTGCTTTGGATTCTGTGTCTCCCTCTCTTCCTCTCCCCCTCTCCCATTCATGTTCTGTCTCTGTCTCTCTCAAAAATGTAAAAAAAAATAATTAAAAAAAAAGCCAGACATGATGTATTGGGTCAAAGAAACTGAGGTAAATAGGCTTTAAGAGCGAGTTTTCACGTTAATCTGGCCAGAAGTGAGGTTGTATTTGCTCTTTGCCAGGGCTGGGGTTTCCAAGGCTGAAATTTTCTTTTGATATCCTTGGTTTTGAACCCCTGGCTGTCTTTGGGTTTCCCTGAGACACTCAGTCTTAAATGGGGCCTAAAGTTTGCAGTTCTTTCCTGTAATCTCCAGGAGTCCCACTGGTGTGGCGGTAAGGCATGGGAGGGGGAGACACAGTATATAATCCTGTCATTACGTTTCAGTCTTTAAGTGAGCCCTGGGCCACCTCAGCCACCTGCCCCACCCTCCCACACCGGTTAGGTAAGGAATACTGCAGGGTCCTGGAGTGGGTATTTCCCTCCCCACGGTCCGTTAGGCTCTGGTGAGACCTGGGGGGGGGGGGTGGGTTATGCTCTGGCAAAATATTTTCTCTTGAGGGCAGGCCATCGTCAAGGAGAGCGGAGTGCTCTGGGCTTATTTCAAAGTGGTTACCTTCCCCCTTCCCCCTGAGGATCTCGTGGGACTCCTGGAGGTAAAACTCAGCAAAGCGTGGGGTGCTCGAGGACGGGGCTTGCGGGTTTTTCTTCTCTCTCAGGCTAGCCTCTAGAAATTAGTCATCTACCCTCAAGTGCCCCTGCCACGCCCCGGTGCAGCCTGTACTCCCTCTCACTCTGATTTTCTGTATCTGCCTACCTGTCTCTCCAGGTTTCAGAGTGTCAGCATGTCTGATCTCAGTCCTTGGATGGATCTGAAATCACCGTTGATTTTCAGTTCCTTTAGCTACGCCCCGCCCCTCCAGCCCTCTTGTGAGGTTGGGAGTGATGAGTTCCCGGTTCTTTGCCTATCAGACCAAAAAATAGATGTTGGTGCTATTGATTTTCGCATGTTGATTTTATAGCCTGCTAGCTTATGAAGGTTTTATTGTTTGAATTGCTTTATCGTTGGTTTTCTGGCATGTTCTAGATATGCTAGTCTGTCATCTGCAATTAGAGGTTGTTTTATTTTCAGAAATGGCTTTTCCTTATGCCTGTTTTCTTTAGTCAAATTGCACTGACCAGAACGCCAAGAAGAACGTTAAATGGTTGTGCAGATCATGGGTGTCTTTGCCTTGTTTTTGACTTTCATGGCAATAGCTCTTGCATTTCTCCATTAAAAAAGAAGCTGACTTTAGGGCTGGATTTTATATATTTTGCCATGTGTTTTAAAACATGGGTTTTATTATTTAAGTATGGCAAGGCCAACAGATCAAGAGATGACTTTCGTTGGAAAGATAACTTGTTGGGGTGCCTGAGTGGCCCAGTTGGTTAAGTGTATGACTCATGATCTCACCATTTGTGAGTTCCAGCCCCACATCAGGCTCTGTGCTGACAGCTCAGAACCTGGAGCCTGATTCAGATTCTGTGTCTTCCTCTTTCTCTTTCTTTCTCTTTCTTTCTCTCTCTCTCTGCCTTTCCTCTACTAGCACTCTGTTTCTTTCTCTCTCAAAAGTAAACAAAAAAAAGATAACTTGTTACACTCAGATCCCTCAAAGAAGGGACGTGCGGCACCTTGGGGGACCACATGAGGAAGCCCCAGGGTCAGCCAAGGGGAAGGGGGAGAGGTAGGGGAAAATGTATGTGGTCAGGAGCCTTTATTGTGGTTTCCATGGAAAGGAAGGGTGAGGCCAAGTAAGCAGGTTTAGGATGGCTGGCTTGAATAATTTCAGCAGGCTCTTGGGCCCAGAACCTATCCTTAGTTGTCTCTTACTTGGCTCTGGGGTAACTAGGGTAGGGAGATCCTGGTCCAGGATCTGAGAGCCCAGTAAAGGAGGTGGTCTTATAGGCGAGTTGTTTACTCTCTCTAGGAATGAGCTGATCCTGGGAGGGGTCACTTTTCTCGGATCAGCAAGTCCCCAGGTGTCAAAGCATCCAAATACAGAAAATGAAGTGATAGGGTATCTTATGTTAAGGAAGCGTTACCCCACTTCTCTTTTCTCAAGAATTTTTAGGGATGAGTACTGAGTTTTATCAAAGACTTTTCAACATTTATCAAGATGATCATATGATTTTCTCCTTAGACCTGCTAGTATTATGAATTCCATTAAAGTGTTTTCTAATACTGACCAAATCTTAGATTTCCTGGCATACGTTTTGGTCCTAGGGTGTTAATATTTTCACTGTCAAGACCCACGTTTTGTGCCAGTGTTTTGCAACGCTTCCTTTACTATCTTGCAATTAAACATACAGAGAATATAACCTGCTTATGTTTTATTACAATAATGATAGCATCAAAAATATATTTCCCTAAGTTTTATTTTTTTATTATTTAAAAAAAAATTTTTTTTTCAACGTTTATTTATTTTTGGGACAGAGAGAGACAGAGCATGAATGGGGGAGGGCAGAGAGAGAGGGAGACACAGAATCGGAAACAGGCTCCAGGCTCCGAGCCATCAGCCCAGAGCCCGACGTGGGGCTTGAACTCCCGGACCGCGAGATCGTGACCTGGCTGAAGTCGGACGCTTAACCGACTGCGCCACCCAGGCGCCCCATATTTCCCTAAGTTTTAAAGCATAGGACAAATAAAAAGCAAGTCGTTTTTTATAAACTGACGTGTACTTTTATATGTAAATGTTTGAGCATGATTACACCAGAAGATTCAATTATCAGGCCAGATTTTGCCCTGTTCTTAGAATCACTGTGAATGGGGCAGCTCGAAAAACTGATAACGAAGGGTTGTACCGGCAAGGTCAATAACGTAAATATGTTGTCATTAGTGACATAACTGTCCAATGGTTGAACAACTGTTAGTATTCAAACAAATCAAAGCACAGTTTTTGTCTTGACTTACATTCTAGTTGCATGCCTCGAAATGTCACCGTATATCAAAATGATGCAAAAATGTGTGTGTAAAACAGAAATAGGTTGTAAACACAGAAAATTATAGGTAAGTTTTTCACTCATAACAATGGTTGGTATGATATTCATTATTATGCAGGACCATCCCATGAATTGGGCGTCCCTGGCACCCACCCACCAAATGCCACCAGTACCCCAATTATTTCTGCGCCCAGACACTCCTCCATTTAGTTCCTTACTAGGCTAGATGAACTCTGTTTATCTCAAGCAATGGCATTTTTGTTTGTAAACATAATCCGTATCCATGGTAATGTCTTTTATGCACAAGACTGCAAACTAGGGGCGCTTGGGTGGCTCAGTCGGTTAAGCGTCTGACTTCAGCTCAGGTCATGATCTTGAGGTTCGTGAGTTCGAGCCCCGCGTCAGGCTCTGTGCTGACAGCCCAGAGCCTGGAGCCTGCTTGGGATTCTGTGTCTCCCTCTCTCTCTGCCCCTCCTCACTTGTGTTCTGTCTCTCCCCCTCTCTCTCAAAAATAAATAAACATTTAAAAAAAAGACTGCAAAATAGATGAAAGTTACGGGGAAATGTTCATCTTCACATGTAGTAAAAAAATGTAAATTAAAGGCTATACCATTTACTTCCAATTAATTATTGATTTGCAAAGATAACACTGAATAGTTCAGGGTGGTGTAAAACAGGTACCTTAAAATATTTTACTTGTGGTGTGAAAATTTTACAGCAGTTTGACAAGAGTTTCTCCATGTATCCATAGTCTTATACCAAATTATCCAGTTTCCTGGGGGCTATTCTAAAGGCACAATTTGAAAATACAGGAGAAGAGACTTATGCCCAAAGTGTGATTACCAACAATAAATGATTAGAAATGTAATGGGAAAAAAAGGATCCAATATATGATTACAAAAAAGTCTAGGGATACATTTTACAAGATACACGCAGGACCCACAAGGAGGAAACTGCAAAACTCTTAGATGTCAAAGGACTTGAAGATTTGAAAAATGTTCTGGATGAGAAGACTCCATATTGTAAAGCTGCCAGTTTTTTCCAAGTTAACATGTACATCTAATAATGATCCCTAATTAAAGATTCCAATGGGATGCTTTTTAAAAAATATGACTGAATGTTTCTAACATTTATCTAGATGAATCAATGTAGGAGAATATTTTTAAAGTTTTTTTTTTTTTTTTGGCGGGGGGGGGGGGGAAGAAAAGAATGCTATCAGGAGAAATTTGCCCTAGTAGAAGTTAAAAGATGTATTTGTAATCAAACAGTATGGATTCTGGGGTCAAAATAAATGAACAGATAGGTGGAATAAAAGAGATATTCAGATATAGATCAAAGTATGTATTCGAACTTACTGTAAGATGAAGGTGCTTCACTTTTGTTTTTGTGGAAGGATGACCATTTAATAAATGGTGTTGTGATGGGGCGCCTGGGTGGCTCAGTCGGTGAAGCGTCTGACTTCGGCTCAGGTCACGATCTCGCGGTCCGTGAGTTCGAGCCCCGCGTCGGGTTCTGGGCTGATGGCTCAGAGCTTGGAGCCTGCTTCCGATTCTGTGTCTCCCTCTCTCTGACCCTCCCCCGTTCATGCTCTGTCTCTCTCTGTCTCAAAAATAAATAAAAACGTTAAAAAAAATTTAAAAAAAAATAAGAAAAATAAATGGTGTTGTGTTAAGCAGGTAAGTATTTGTTAAAACAATAAAAATAGGGTCACCTGTGTGATTCTGTCGATTAAGTCTCAGGCTTTGGCTCAAGTCATGATTTCATAACTTGTGAATACAAGCTTCACATTGGGCTCTGTGCTGATAGCTCAGAGCCTAGAGCCTGCTTCAGATTCTATACCGTCTCTCTCTGCCCCTCCCCGCTTGTGCGCGCGCTCTCTCTCTCTCTCTCTCTCTCTCAAAAATATAAATAAATATTAAAACAATTTTTTAATGTCTATAAAAAATAAAAATAGATACCCACTCATTCGTTGTGCCAAATAAATTTCATATGTATTAAAGATCTTTTTTAAAATGTTTATTTTTGAGAGAGAGAGAGAGAGACAGAGTACAAGTGTGGCAGAGGGACAGAGAGAGAGAGAGCGAGACACAGAATCCAAAGCAGGCTCCAGGCTCCAAGCTGTCAGCACAGAGCCCGACTCAGAGCTCGAACTTACAAGCTGCGAGATCATGACCTGAGTCGAAGTCGGACACTTAACCTACTGAGCCACCCAGGCGTCCCAGATGTATTAAAGATCTTAAAAGAAGTAATATTGGGGCGCCTGGGTGGCGCAGTCGGTTAAGCGTCCGACTTCAGCCAGGTCACGATCTCGCAGTCCGTGAGTTCGAGCCCCGCGTCGGGCTCTGGGCTGATGGCTCGGAGCCTGGAGCCTGTTTCCGATTCTGTGTCTCCCTCTCTCTCTGCCCCTCCCCCATTCATGCTCTGTCTCTCTCTGTCCCCAAAATAAATAAACGTTAAAAAAAAAAATTAAAAAAAAAAAAGAAGTAATATTAAACTAGAAGAAAATACAGATAAATATAATATTAAAATGGGTAATTCTTTCCTAAGCATGATACCACAAATAGAAGCCATAAAGAAAAAAATTGACTATGTAAAAATCAAAGGCTTCTATACATTGAAAAACTAAAAACCACAAGACAAATGAATCAATGCCCTTAACTACCAAGAGTTCTAACAAATCAATATGGACGAATTCCTTTTTCATATTAAACTTTCATGTCAACAGAAAACATTGTTTAAAAATTGAACAGGAAATTTATAAGGAGAGTAACATAGGCTGTCATTATGCATATGAAAAATGTTAACTCTCTTATAAGATAGAAAACGGGGAAAACTCAAGATAATAAGCTTCACACATTATTTTGGCCAGCATTTAAAGGAATCTTAATGTCCAGTAATGAAGACGTGTAGAGGTAAGCATTCTAATATTTTGTTGGTGGGTGTATGAATCAATGCAACCTCTTTGTACATCAATTTGACAACATGTACCAAAGCCTTAAAAATCTTTATAATCTTAAAAAATTTTTTTTAATGTTTATCTTTATTTTTGAGACAGAGAGAGACAGAGCATGAGCAGGGGAGAGGCAGAGAGAGAGGGAGACACAGAATCTGAAGCAGGCTCCAGGCTCTGAGCTGTCAGCACAGAGCCCGACGCAGGGCTTGAACTCGGTCAACTGCGATATCGTGACCTGAGCTGAAGTCGGACGCTCAACCAACTGAACCAGCCAGGTGCCCCCAAAATCTGTATAATCTTACGTGAGATTAAAATTTTGTTCAGAAAACGTTTTTAGTAACATGAGAAATAATTTTGCTAAAATGCTGGGTGAAAAAAAAGCTGTATGTGATGAAGTTTAAAAATACAGGCTTTAGAAAACTCTAGGGCAGGGGCACCTGGGTGGCTCAGTTGGTTAAGCATCCAACTCTTGATTTGGGCTCAGGTCATGATCTCTTCCTTGGTGAGTTCAAGCTCCCTTTGGGCTCCATGCTGACAGAGTGGAGCCTGCTTGGGATTCTCTCTTTCCCTCTCTCTGGCCCTCCCCTGCTAGCTCTCTCTCTCTCACAATAAATAAATAAACATTAAAAAAATTAAAAACTCGAGGGAAAAAATTTAGATTGAAGTTCACCACAATGCTAATAGCAGTTGTCATTGCTTGGTTGTATTATGGGTACTCTTATTTTGCTTAATTTTCCAAAGCTGCACAGTGTTTTTACAGCTGCAAAATAAAACCAATTATATCTTAACAGAGGTTGCTTAATAACTAATCCTGAGCCTGGTCTGTGGGGGCATTGAATAAATGTTTGTTAAATTGAATTGTTCCCTGGCTACTAAGCCCACCAACAATTTTTTAAACATTTAGAATTCTGTTTCCGGAAGGAATTTAAAAACTGGTTCACATAACACTTAATCCCTGGGTATATATGAGTTGAGTAATTCATTAATTATCCAGGCTTTAGCTTTTCCAGGAAATATAGACAGTTTACATATCAGTGTAGATAGGTATCTTCTTGGCACAAAAAGCCAAACTTTAAAACTTTCATATATCTGCAAATACTTCTAAATCACTCCTACTTAGGTTCCTTAGTTAAGAAAATTATATGAGTTTTTCTTAAAGCATAAAGAATTTTCATACTCTGATTACTTTAGGTCTGTGCATCGTTTTCTTGTAATTTCCGTAGGTGGCAATTTAGACACAACTTTTTATAAAGGGCAAGTTCACTTTCCTAAAATGAACCACGGAGGGGCGCCTGGGTGGCTCAGTCGGTTGAGCGTCTGACTTCAGCCTCAGGTCATGATCTCCTGGTTCGTGGGTTTGAGCCCCGAGTCAGGCTCTGTGCTGACAGCTCAGAGCCTGGAGCCTGCTTGGGATTCTGTGTCTCCCTCTCTCTCTGCCCCCTCCCCTGCTCCTGCTTTGTGTCTGTCTCTCAAAAATAAATAAAATGTTAAAGAAAAAATTAAAAAAAAATAAATTAACCATGGAAACAGTTACTGATCCCGCACAATAGCATAAATTGTAGTCTAGGTGCTAAAAGCTTGCAGAAAGGGATTTCCCAGAAAGGGACTTTTTATTAACAGTTAGATCTCCTAGGGGCTCTTTGGGTCATATACCTGTACAGGTGTATCTTTTCCCAGGTACCTGTGTGAGTGTACCAGTTAGCAAGGTTGCTTTTGTAGTCTAAATATTCCTGTGCTCTCGCGTTTCTTTTCCCAAATATCCAGAGATCTTTTTACCTTCAGCCCAAAAAGAAAACATGGCGCCACCTACTAGCATTCTGTAGTATTACATTGTAACCAATTCTTAAGTGAGTTTGGTTTATTTAGCAAACACTCTTTGAACTCCATTGTAGCCAGGCATAAGCATCAGAGCCCCGAAGATGAGTCAGACAGCCCCTGCCGTGACAGACTTTTCAGTATAGCTGAGAAGACAGACATTATTTGGGGTGTGTTGCCAGGAGAAGGGTGTGGCATTTTAGCCCTGGGACATTAGGGAGATAAGGAGACCAGTTAGGTGGGGGTCAATAAAATTTATTTTTGAGAGACAGAGCACAAGCCGGGGAGGGGCAGAGAGAGAAGGAGACACAGAATCAGCCGCAGACTCCAGGCTCTGAGCTGTCGGCACAGAGCCCGACGCGGGGCTCAAACCCACAAACCGTGAGATCACGACCTGAGCCAAAGTCAGATGCCCAACCTACTGAGCCACCCAGGCGCCCCACGCAAGTGATTGATTAAGTGTGATCTACAAGTGACTCTGGCCAAAAGGCTGAGAAAAGATCAGTTATGAATAGGATCATCTGGATTTTGAATTTATGCTGAGCTTCATTTGTTCATGTTACCTCTACAGGTGTGATCAGATTGTTAGTGCCCGTGAACTTCCAGATGCCTGAAACGTTCTTAGCCCCAACGATAGACTGTAGTATTTCTTTCTCTTTTTTACATCTCAAAGTTGTTGAAAAACACATGACAGGTAAGCTTTCCGGGAGGAAATGTTTCCGAAGAAAAGTGTTTAACCTCACCTTTAATGCTTCTTATCTGTCCTTTAGTTCTTTTGTTGAAGGGTTCAGAGGCCTAGGCACAGGTTCCTGGTTGATGGTACATTTTATTCCCGTTGATGGATGTGCATACAATTTCTCAATCGTCGTTGCTGTTTAGTGTTTTGTTGTGGCTGTTTTCCCGTTGTTAAATATGTAGCTTAGCTGTCGCTCGGTAAATTGTTTCTTTTCTTAGGAAACTTTCCCCTGCATTCCTCTATATGCAGCGAAGAATCTGGATGGAAGAATCTGGGTTGGGTCGGGATCCTACTGGTAGGATCTTGAGAGATTTACTTAGCCTTGCAGTGTGTTGATTTCCTCCTCCACAGATACTAAGAGAACCTACACAGCCATTGCTCTCAGCGCTTTCAAAGGTATTACCTTGTTGCCTTCCAGTGTGTACTATTTCGATAAGAGGTCTGTTGAAATTCTTTGGTAGGTAATGTATCTTTTTTCCTATCATGGCTTTTAGGGTTGTCTCTTCATCCTTAATGTGCTTGTTTCACTGTAGTGTATCTCTATGTGGAATTTATTGTTTTATTTTTCCTGCCTGGTGTTCAGCATGCATGAGAACACATTTCCTCAATTCTGGAAAATTATCTGCGTCGTTTTTTAAAACATTTCTTCTTTGTCATACCCTTTTTTTTTTTTTTTAATTTTGGAACTCCTGTGAGACATTTCTTTGAACCTCTCCATCTTACCTCTAAGCCTCTTTAGTTCTCCTTAATGTTTGTGTGGCTTCTCTGTACTTAACTGCGTTCTGAGTTAATTTCTCACTACTGTGTTTTTCAGTTCACTGATTTTATCTTTGACTCTGCTGGGTCTAGAGTTTATCCTGTCTATTGCATATTTTATTTCAAAGGTTGTATTTTTTATTTTTAAGATTTCTTTTTTAAAAAAATTTTTTTTAACGTTTATTTATTTTTGAGACAGAGAGAGACAGAGCATGAGCGGGGGAGGGTCAGAGAGAGAGAGGGAGACGCAGAATCTGAAACAGGCTCCAGGCTCCGAGCTGTCAGCACAGAGCCCGACGCGGGGCTCGAACCCATGGACCGCGAGATCATGACCTGAGCCGAAGTCGGCTGCCTAACCGACTGAGCCACCCAGGCGCCCCTCTTTTTTTTTTTTTTTTTTTTTTTTGAGAGAGAGAGAGAGAGAACATATGGGCATGAATAGGGGAAGGGCAGAGAGAGAGGGAGAGAGAGAATCTTAAGCAGACTCCACACTCAGTGCGGGGCCCAATGTAGGGCTCAATCTCACAACTGTGAGATCATGACCTGAGTCAGATGTATGACCGAGAGTCAGATGCTTAACCGATTGAGCTTTCCAAGCACCCCTTTTCTTAATGTTCCCTTCATTTTCAATTGAAGTTATGCTGTCAGTTCCCACTTTAAAAAATCCTAAATGTATTTTGTATATGTTTTTGTCAGACTACTATTCTATAATATTAATTTTATATGGAATAATTTCATATTTTGACTTTGTTGGCTGATGTTTTCTTTTTTTCTTAAGACAGGTTTTTAAAATCTTTTAAAAATGTTTATTTATTTTTGAGAGAGGGATAGAGTGCAAGTGGGGGAGGGGCAGAGACAGAGGGAGACACAGACTCCGAAGCAGGCTCCAGGCTCTGAGCTATCAGAGTAGAGCCCGACGCGGGGCTCGAACTCACAAGCCGTGAGATCGTGACCTGAGCCGAAGTCAGAGGCTCAACCGACTGAGCCACCCAGGCGCCCCAAGACAAGTTTTTTAGGGATCAATTATTCATTTGTTTATTTTGTCTAGTGAGATCAAAATTACCAAGAAAGTAAAAATTGTTAAAGAAAGGCACTATTGAAAAAGGAAGAAATTGCAAAAAGAATAAGTTTGCTTTAAGCCCCTGAATTTATTTGAAGTTCTAATATTTGGTGGTTTAATTTAGAAAAAAAGATGCATTTGCCTATGAGTATTCAGATTAATTAATGTACCACAAATGAATAGAAGGTAGGAAGGACTGTTGGTATTACAGCAGTTATAACATGACTGAACTCAACTGTTTTTGTTTTTTTTTCTAATTATAAACATATTATTGTTTCTTGGGTTAGGAAAAAATTAGCCATTTTCCCTTCTTTTTAAAAAAAATTTTTTTTCAACATTTTTTAAATTTATTTTTGGGACAGAGAGAGACAGAGCATGAACGTCGGGAGGGGCAGAGAGAGAGGGAGACACAGAATCAGAAACAGGTTCCAGGCTCTGAGCCGTCAGCCCAGAGCCTGACGCGGGGCTCGAACTCACGGAGTGCGAGATCGTGACCTGGCTGAAGTCGGACGCTTAACCGACTGCGCCACCCAGGCGCCCCAGCCATTTTCCCTTCTATAGACAGCTTCAGTGAACTTGATATTTTGATGTGTGCTTCCTACTTCCAACATCATAGAGCCATTTTGGTTCTTTGCCGTCAAAGAAACGTAAGCATTGTTTTCCTCGTGTGCAGCTTAGCATCTTCTCACTTTTCATCACTCTTTATTTTTACTGTTTATCTTTCTCAAAGCTATAATGTACATAGGAATCAACCGCTTCAATTTTGTTGAGAAACAGCAGTCCCCAGTCCTTCCTTCCCCCCCACCCCATTTCCACAGAGGCAGCCATTTTCACCTCCTAGCTAATTATTTTGGGGTTTACGTGTCCATAAACAATATAATTCAATGGCTACTTCATTATTTTTTTAGCATAGGCATTTTCTATTGGTGCTCTACCATGATTAGTCATAATAGCAGTCACTCATATAGCACTTAGATTCTGCCAGGCACTTTTCTAGGTTCTTCCCATATATTTATTTAATGGTCTCAGTTTCTTTATCTATTTGGAGAGAGAGAGAGAACGAGCCAGGGAGGGACAGAGAGAGAGGGAGAGTGAATCCCAAGCAGGCTCTATGCTCCATGCTGAGCCCAACATGGGGCTCGATCTCGTGACCATGAGATCATGACCTGAGCTGAAATCAAGAGTCAGAGGCCTATCCAACTGAGCCACCCAGACACCCTAGGGATTATTATTAATACTGTCTTACAGATGGGGAAACTGAGGAACAGAAAGATTCAATAACTCGCCCAAGGCCCTACATCTCATAAATGACTGAGTTGGGATTCAAACCGACGTGATTTGGCTCTATAGCTCATGCCCTTAACCTTATGCTGCTCGTCTCCAGAGTAAGGATTTAGCTTTCTTTCATCCCCTTCCCCACTATACATATTCACCCTTTCCACCTCCTATTCGCCAAATATGGTTATATTGCAATTTTGCTTCGATTAATATTCAGTATTTCCACGTGGATTGGAGCCTCACCAGGAGACCTGCAGACTCAGAGCCTGAAGGGGAGTCATCTCTGCCGATTCATAGACATGCGACCAAGAATAAAAATGCATGTCACGTATGGTTCTGAGCACTCGTGGTCATTCATTACGCAGCAGAAGCTGGCCAACACAACATTCTGAAGTGACTTTATTCTGCCTCCATGCTTTGTTGCTAATTTGGTTGGGTATAAGTGTCTCGGTTGGGAGAAAAGTTTCAGAATCTGAAAGCATTGCTTCATCGCTTCCCACCGGTATTTGAAAAATCCAAAGCCGTTCTGATTTCTCATCTTTTATGCTTGATATATTTTTCTTTGTGAAATCTTCTTCTTCTTCTTCTTTTTTTTTTTTTTTGTCTCTACTGTTCTGAAATTTTTCAGTACTGTGGTTTGGCGTGGATCTGTTTTCATCCGTTGTGCCAGGCATTCGCAAACATTGTCAATCAGGACACTCGTGTCTTTTAGTTACGGGAAATTTTCTCGAATCATTTCAATTGCTGAGTATTTCTGCTCCATTCCTCTGTGCCCCTGAAAATCTACTATTAATATATGGTACCTTCTAGACTGGTGCTCAAATTAAAAAAAATTTTTGTTTTTGCCTTATTTCTGTAGCTTTGTGGGTTTTTTTGTGGTTCTATTTTGGGGGGGGGGAGATTTTCCCAATTTTACATCCATTTATTCTTCTGGGATTTTCATTTCTGATGTCATATTTAAAATTTTTTCAGTAGAATTTTCCGCTGGAAATAGAATTCTGTTGTTGTTTTGTGGGTGCAGTATCTTTTCTGGTCTCTCTACGGATGTTAGCTTTTAAAATTTCTCTCTTTCCATAAACTGTTTCCCTCAAGTTGATTTTTACTGTTTTTTTTGTTTTTTTTTTTTACTTTTGTCCTATTTATTTATTTGTTTGTTTATATTTAAGTATAGGTTTAATTTCAGATTGGCACCATCTGTTACCGTAGAATGCTGTTACAATACTGCTGACTATATTCTCCATCCTGTATCTTTTATCCCTCTGACTTAGTCATTCCATAAGTGGAAACCTATATTTCCTACTCCTCTTCACCTGTTTTGCCCAGTCCTCTACCTCTTCCCTTCTGGCAACCATCAATTTGTCCTCTGTATTTATGGGTCTGTTTCTGCTTTTTGTTTGTTTGCTTGTTTTGGTTTTTAGATTCTACATATAAGTGAAATCATTTGGTATTTGTCTTTCTTTGTCTGACTTATTTCACTTAGGATAATACCCTCTAGGTCCACCTATGTTGTTGCAAATGGCAAGATCTAATTTTTTTTATGGCTGAGTAATATTCCACTGTGTGTGTGTGTGTGTGTGTGTGTGACCTCTTCTTTGTCCATTCATCTATGGATGGACACATGGGCTGTTTGTATATCTTGGCTATTATAAATAATGCTGCAATAAACACAGGGGTGCATATATCTTTTTTTTTTTTTAATTTTTTTTTCAACGTTTATTTATTTTTGAGACAGAGAGAGACAGAGCATGAACGGGGGAGGGGCAGAGAGAGAGGGAGACACAGAATCGGAAACAGGCTCCAGGCTCCGAGCCATCAGCCCAGAGCCTGACGCGGGGCTCGAACTCATGGACTGCGAGATCGTGACCTGGCTGAAGTCGGACGCTTAACCGACTGCGCCACCCAGGCGCCCCTGCATATATCTTTTTGAATTAGGGTTTTCATATTCTTTGGGCAAATATCCAGTAATGGAATTATTGGATCATATGGTAATTCTATTTTTAATTTGTTTTACAGTTTGTTTGTTTATTTTGAGTGGGGGGAGGAGTAGAGAGGGAGAGAGAGAGAGAATCCCAAGCAGGTTTCATGCTGAGTGTGGAGCCTGATGTGGGGCTCACTCTCATGACTGTGAAATCATGACCTGAGCTGATATCAAGAGTTGGACGCTCAACTGACTGAGCCACCCAGGTGCCCCGGTTTTTAATTTTTTTTTGAGGAGCTTCCATACTGGTTGCGCAGTGGCCGCACACATTTACATTACTTTTTTTTTTTTTTTAATTTTTGTTCTTTATCCTTCAGGTTCAAAGATTTCCTCAGGTAATCTGGCCATCCTTGGTCGTCTGCCCATATTGAAGAATGAAAAGCTAATAGCAATAAAACTAATAGCAATGGGAAATTACAAGCACTTAGGTGGGGTGTGTTCACCATTGTTGACTATGGGGTAATTGGCCGCTCCATTTATATGTAGAATATTTGATGCCAATATCTGTAGATGTATCCTCCCGCCCTGGGCGTATTCTCTACAGAAGAATCTGCCAATCTCCTCCCAGGATCTCAGCATCCAGTGTGCACTTACTTATTTAATCTACATATTTTAATACAGTAGCCCCACCCTCCACTTTGCCTGATGTCTTTTAGTTCAAGACAGTCTGTTTTATTCTCTCCAGAGAGTAAACCTCAAGTTTTTGACTGAGATGTGGAAAAAAAAGGCCATCTCATCGCTTTGTAGAGTGAAGAAGAGGGGTTTCGTGCCTGGTTTCTTTTTTAACAGACTTTCAAACAATCCGCTATACTTAAAAGACGCTGGGGGCGCCTGGGTGGCTCAGTCGGTTGAGGTCCGACTTCAGCTCAGGTCATGATATCACGGTTCCTGAGTTCGAGCCCCGCGTCGGGCTCTGTGCTGACAGCTCAGAGCCTGGAGCCTGCTTCGGATTCTGTGTCTCCCTCTCTCTCTCTCCCCAACCCTGCTTGTGCTCTGTCTCTCTCTGTCTTTCAAAAATGAATAAACATGAAAAACAATTTAAAAGACTCTGCCACGTTCACTCCCACTTCCCCAGGTAACTGACGCAGTCGATTCCTGAGATCTTTTGAAACACATTTCAAATCTTTTACTTTTGTCCTATTTATTTATTTGTTTGTTTATATTTAAGTATAGGTTTAATTTCAGATCGGTATAAATCATGTTGGTTTTGGGGTATCCCCACTGTTGGTTCAGGATTCCGTTTTATTTTCGAAGTCTCTGAGTTCTTTATCATTCATTTCTCGGCTTTAAACATTCTGAAATTTTGCTCCTTGCTTCTCTCATTCTCTTCATCCTTTTGGATTTATTGGTTCTTAAAATATTATTTTGGTGACCTTTGGAAGGAAGGAAACGTTGGTGGTTATGTCCCAGCCTCCATCTTTACCTTGAAACTTAAACTCTTGGCAGCTTTCTTGGTGTTTGATTTTGTCATGCATTTTGATTTTTATTGCTCAGACCCACTTGGGATAAAAAGATTTTTGTTTCCTTTTCACTCTTATTTCTTAGGGTAGTTGATTTCAGAACCCAGCCACTATGCTGTGAGGAAGCTACTCCAACAAGAGGCTCACGTGGAAAGGACCCAACAATTAGGGATGATTTGCCAGCCTTGTAAATGAGCCTTCTTGGAAGTGGGTCCTTTAGCCCCAGATAAGCCACTTCAGCCGACACCCCCAGACGTCCCCAATGAACACTTTCAAATTACAGATTCGTGAAGACAAAGTATTTATTGGTATTGTTTTAAGCAACAGTGGCTTTAGTGACTGGCTGGGAGACCCCTCCCTGCATAGACAAGTCCTACCTTATCTATGGGCTATTGCAAGGTTTGTAAGCGAAATAGTACCCCTAGGATTCTTAAAAGCTCTATTGTCTTTTTTTTTTTTAATGTTAATTTATTTTTGAGAGAGAGAGACTGTCAGAGTGCTTAGCGGGGGAATGGCAGAGAGAGAGGGAGACACAGAATCCGAAGCAGGCTCCAGGCTCTGAGCTGTCAGCACAGAGCCCGATGTGGGGTTTGAACTCATGAACCGTGAGATCATGACCCGAGCTAAAGTCAGACGCCTAACTGACTAAACCACCCAGGCACCCCAAAGCTCTATTGTTTAAACAAGAGGGTCATCCAGGCAAAACCTTATGATCCTTAATAGATTGTATGTTTTAGGGGCGCCTGGGTGGCTCAGTCGGTTAAGCGTCCGACTTCAGCCTGGGTCACGATCTCGCGGTCCGTGAGTTCGAGCCCCGCGCCGGGCTCTGGGCTGATGGCTCAGAGCCTGGAGCCTGCTTCCGATTCTGTGTCTCCCTCTCTCTCTGCCCCTCCCCGGTTCATGCTCTGTCTCTCTCTGTCTCAAAAATAAATAAACGTTAAAAAAAAATTAAAAAAAAAATAGATTGTATGTTTTAAAGGGTCTATGAAGGCTGTTCAAAAACTTTCTGAGGTCTTAACAAAGCGTGCTCTAGTTACACACTCTGTCTCATTTTTACCCAGAGATGTTTTCCTGTCAGTGCCCTGGGTTTGATATTTTCTGTGAGGTCCTTTCTTACCTGGAGAATCTTCTGGTAGGAGATATGGAGATGAGAATTTGTTTTATTTTCGAACCAGCAGGTTCTGGTTCTTCTATATTTTCTATAAATTCTGCTTAAAAAGGGAATGATTCCTCTTTTCCCTTTTAGGTCACCTTTCTCTGTCCAGACCTTATGACACACGGTTAAAATAAACCAGTTGTCTGTCACCTTTGACCTTCTGCCTGGAAGTCTCCTTAGCCAGATTCATCAGTTTATCCGATGGTTTTGCTTACCCTTCTGCCATTTTATTACAAGGTTCCGCTTTCCTGTTGTTTCCGATAACATTTCCCTCATTTTCCTTTAAGCCAACCTCTTTGAGGTCCGTCGGACTTCCACCAGGTCTCCTCAAGTCCTCTGCATCTCACTTGGCATCACTTGGCCCTGGTCCCAAAGCCAACACCACCTGTCTCAAGTACCGCACTTCCAGTGCCAAAATCCGTTCGTCGCTATTGCCGTGTCACAATCTACCCCCCAAACCTAGCAACTTAAGCACCGACCGTTTAACTCCCTACGTGATTCCGTGGAGTGTGACCTTGGGGTAGGGCTGGCGGGAGGGGCAGCTCTTGCTTGGGGTTTCGAACGTAGCTTCGGTCAGATACCTGCTGGGGCCACCATCGTCTAAAGGCTGGACGGGGCTGGCTGTCATGGCGACTCACTCACGCAGCTGGTGATGGGCGCTGGCCGTCAGGTGGAGGTTCACCTTGCCCGTCACCTGGGACACTTGCTCTTGGCCCTCTGGCGCAGCAACTTCAGCATGGGGTCTGGTTTCACCCAAAGTGAGCACCCCGAGGAGACTGATCTCAATTTGCACGGCATTTTCTGACCTGGTCTCAGAAGCCGCTCAGTGTCTCTTCTGTTCTACTCGGTTCGTCAGAGCAGGCATCAACCAGCCCAGGTTCAAAGGGAAGGGGCATTGGTACCCCCCTCTCAGGGGAAGAATGTAAAAAAAAAAAAAATGGGAGGGGGCATGTTTGACAAATCGCCACACGATTCTACTGAGACTTTGTTCAAACGTCAGCAATCCTTTTCTCATCGGTAATCCAGCCACCTCCTCATACTTTGCGTCCCCCTGAACTATGGCTCTCGCGACTTTCGTCCCTAGGTCTGAAGGGGAAAGAGGAAGAATTGTCGTTACCAGCACCCAGCGAGAGCTCTCGTTTTGTAGAACCAGCCACTCAGCAGCAGCTATAGAGCGATGCCTCAGCTGACAGTTGGCCACCCGGAGCCAGGAGGGAGCAAGGAAGAAATACCCTACCCTTTCTCTCCTCCCGCCCTCCGAGTGCCTCCCGGTGCTTCCTACTGGAAGCCAGCTGGCAAGGACATCTGGCTGATGCAGTCATTGCCGTCAGCCTCTGCCACGCTGCACAGGACAGCGAGGACGGAGAGCTGATCTGGGGGACAGCAAATGGAGAATAAGCGCCACAGCATGTGGCCTGGGTTTGGCCAAGCAGAGCGCTCTATCCCCTTTCCCACTCTGGTTGGTTAAGTGTCGGGCACGTGATTTAAGCTCAGCTAAACACATTCCTCCCTGTGTCTCTTCCTCGTGTTATTGGGGTTTCTGGGACAAGAGCTCTAAGGACTATGGAAGCCTGGAGCTGCCAGGGGACAACTTGTTGACAGGTAGCAGGAGCCTGTCTGGGGATCAAGACAAACAGAGGCGAGCTGAGCTGAAAGGTGGGCCAGGAGAAGCGGAAGTATTATAGGGAGAGAACACATCGTTCTCTTTCTGTACATGCACTGAATCTATGACTTGCTCCATCAAGGACAATTGGGTTGCACTGTCTCTGAACCAGGCAAGCACTGTTCTCATAGACAGTTGTGAGAAGCTTGGATTTTAGGGGTTTGCTGACTTGTGCAGTGCATTATTCCTGACTTTCAGAAGTGGGGTGCGGTGCTGAAGGGAGACTCTCGCCGGACGCAAGGGATGGCTTTAACGTTTTCCGTGTGGTCGCTTATTCATGGCTTGGAACTGAGGCTGAATGACAACCTCTTTTTTTCTTCCTTGAACTTACAGAATTGGGCCTTTTTTTTCCCCTTCAGAATCCTCAGGATGTTTTTGAATCCTTAGATTCAGCCACATTCGTGCCTTGGATTTCACAGTAATTTATCGTAATAGATTCCCTCCCTCTTTTATTTTTAAAGGCAGGTTGCGTCAGGTTTCTGCCCCTTTCAACAGGAAGACCAGCTCATCATCTGTTATCGTGGCTTTAAACATCCCTCCTGAAATGGTGACCCCAAATCTACATTGCTAATACTACCTTGTCTCTCGAGCTCTCTTGCCGTGTCTTCAAGTTCCTGCTCTAAACACCTCTATTTGGATATTTCCTGCGTTTCCAGCCGGGCAGTCCAAGTTTGAATTTGTTTTCCTCCCCCAAACCTTCCTTTTCTTCCTGGCATCTGTATGTTAGCTAATCTGGTCATCCAGACTAGTGATCCCAGAGTTATTGTCAACTTTCCCCTCTCCCTCTCTTCTCACCTACCCCCATCCTGCCATTCGTTGACTCCTACTGATGTTATTTGATTTTTTTTTAACTTAAAATTTTTTTTTAATGTTTATTTATTTTTGAGACAGAGAGAGACAGAGCATGAACAGGGGAGGGGCAGAGAGAGGGAGACACAGAATCCGAAATGGGCTCCAGGCTCTGAGCTGTCAGCACAGAACCCGACGCGGGGCTTGAACCCACAGACCGTGAGATCATGACCTGAGCGAAGTCGGACGCTTAACCGACTGAGCCACCCAGGCGCCCCTGATTTTTTTTTAACTTTAAAACTGTATAGTGAATAGGTGATACGCTCATCGGTTGAAATTCGAAAGTGTAGAGACCGAGAAAGAGTTTTCTTCCTGCTCTGTTCCTTGTGGCTGTAGATCCCCATCTAGGAGATAGCCAGTGCTATCGGTTTCTTGGAAAGTCCTTCAGAGATCATATGAACGCACATACAAATATTTTTTTCCTCCTTTTCACACGACCCGTATGATACACATTGTGTGGTTCTGTACCTTGCTGTTTTCACTTAGCAATACATTTTGGCGATCGTTCCTTATTAGTACTTTTTAAAAAATGACTGTGTAGTATTCCGTGGATGCACGTACACTTACTAGCAACTCCCCTGATGACAGGCAAGCCCTGTGGATTTCACTCTGGTGGCTGGGCAGGGCTGAGGCTGACTCAGGGTAAGGGGGTTGCCTGGGGTCACTAAGCTAATAAGAGTCAGGGAAGAATCCAGTGCCTGGTCTGGGGCTGTTGCCGGCACCCCAAAAGGACACAGAGGGGTCGACAGTAGATGGAGTGTGAAAGCTGGAGTCCTGGGGTGAGGGATCCTTTCCTAGACAGGGCCTGGACCCTTCCAGGCAGCAATCATTTTGTAATGAGACTTCCCTTGGGTCTCCGACACTCTTCTGAATTAGCGGAAGGCCGTTGGCTTCCTATAATGCTGATAGCTTGGCTGAAATGCGGCAGTTTGAGTGTGGACCCCGGTGCTGTGTTTGAAATGTGTGTAAGCGGATGGCTGGCTTTGAGCAATATGCTTTGAAGGACTCAGTCCCTGAACGTCTCGCTGTCCCCACTGTGTTTCAGCTGCGAGGCCCCGGCTTTCCTGACCTTTTAAAATAATGGCCAACCCACACCAGCCAAGCCTTTAACCAGGATGGCCTGAGGCGACAGGCAAGCTTAGTCCGTGTGGATGCTTCTGCTTGGGCTGACAGGGCCTGTGCCTTCTCTGCCTTGGCCAGAGAAAGCCCGTGCCTCACCAGCAAGCACCCGCCTCTTCTCTGGGGCCAGCAGTTGTGGAAGTGTGGCAGGGAGGAGAAGGAGTCACCCCTCACCCCCTTCTCTGGCTCGGATTCCAGTGCTTCCCTTTCCCATTGGGTGTGGGAAAGAGCGAGAAATAGCATTAAGGCTTGCTTTGTCCCTGTTGTAAAACCCGCACCTCTCGAGGGGGAAATCAGCAGCCTTGTCCTACAGTTGGCACCACTCACATTCGTGTAGGTGAGCAGCATCTTACTCCCTACCATTCATCAAAATCTTGGTGTGTCGTGTCAGTTCTCTTATCTGAAAAGTGAGTGGTTGGATGCATTTTCTGACCTGACTCCTCATGGCTGGCTGGCTATAGGAGCGGATGCTCTCAGGGGGCCTAACGGTTGAAGAAGCTTCCTACAGTGAGGAGGACCAACACCGGGCTGGCCTCCGAGGAGCTGCAGGTGAGCAACGGGGCACCGTTTGTACTTGTGGGGAGTTGGCATGACGGTGGGGGAGTAGGCCGAGGGTCTTGGGCATCATCAAGTGTGCTCCGTGTAGACAGGCACAGGGGCTGGGAGCCAGGGGGTTGCTCAGCCCAGCCTGGAGGAGCGTAGAGAAGCTTCCATAAGAGCCAAAAGGAAAGTCTGTGACTTGGCAAGACAAAGACGGGGAGAAGGGGCGGGAGGGGAGCTGGTGGGCACGGGGTGCACGACAGGCTGGGAGGCTTCTGTGAGCTGCAGTAGGCAGCCTGGGGGCCGGGGGGCTGGCACAGGGGCCTCTGTCCCTTCCACGACGGGCTCCTCTCGTCGCTGACAGGGAGTCAAGGAAGTGGCAGGGTCACGCGTTTGCCTCTGAGATTTTGTACTCCGGTAACAGCGGGGGAAGCAGAGGCTGGGGGGTGCAGCAGGAGGGACAGAAGTGACTGGGGAGACCGCTTGGAGGTACAGCCGTTGTAACGGTTCAGAGGCGTGAACTGGGGAAGAAGCAGCGGAGAAGGTGAGGTCGAATTGGCGGGGCTTAATTTTCCGTTGGGTGTGCAGGGCGAGGCGCCTTCAGTGGCCTCCAGGATGTGGCAAGAAGCCCAGCCCTTAAGGGCTACCTCCAGTGTGGCCCTGGCACCCGCTCTGCAGGGGTAGGGGACGGTTAGGATCACAGGAGCAGTATATGCTGACTCTGGTTAGCTCTTGGCTCTACGTTTTCCCCTTTTTCCTCAGCGGAGTCCAAGTTTGTTGGTCTCTGGACGGAGGCACGAGGCCTGTTTGCTCCAACAGTGACCTAGAGCCGATTATGAACTTATTGGAGATGGTCTGTTGTCATCAATGTTTATGATTATTATTTTTTCACCGCAGTTTTAGCCCAAAGGTAGGGGCTAAAGGGGCACGGTGAGGCCTGTATTTCCTCTTGGGATATTTTCTGGCATTTTTCACTCCGTTCTCCTCCTGTGTAGATGCTGGCTCTTGATGGAGATCAAGAAACATGTTAGTGACAAATAGTTTTTATTTTGGTTAAATGGGGTTCAGCGGAGGGAACAGCAGGGATCGTGGGTGCCACCAGGGAATAAATCAGAAGCGGGTGGCCGAGTGGGAGGGGCCTCGGGAAGGAGTCTCCAGTCTCAGAGTTCCATCTAGAACAGGGATGGCAGTTACGGGACCTGAAATTAGACACATGGAGACCACAGTTCCCATGCTGCCTCAAAACCCCATTCCAGGAAGGAGTCAGGCCTGGAGAACAGATAAGCTGAAGCTTCAAGGCTAATTGTAGAGCATCCCAGCCAGGTGACAGAGGTGAGCAATTTCGTGTGTGTGTGTGTGTGTGTGTGTGTGTGTGTGTGTGTGTGTAAAGTATTGTGGGTGGCAGGGCCTGGGAGCCCACCAGGGCAGAGATTAATAGTGCAAGCTCTGGAGTGAGACTGTCTGGGTTTAAATCCCTATACTTAGCTATGTGACCTTGTGTAAGTTACTTAACCTCTCTGTGCCTCAGTTTAGTCTTCTATAAAAAGGGATGAGAATATCTTTTAAAAAAGTTTTTTTTAATGTTTGTTTATTCTTTTTTTTCAATATATGAAGTTTATTGTCAAATTGGTTTCCATACAACACCCAGCGCTCATCCCAAAAGGTGCCCTCCTCAATACCCATCACCCACCCCCCCCTCCCTCCCACCCCCCATTGTTTGTTTATTCTTGAGAGAGAGAGAGAGACAGAGTGTGAGTGGGGGAGGAGCAGAGAGAGAGGGAGACACAGAATCTGAAGCAGGCTCCAGGCTCTGAGCTGTCAGCACAGAGCCCGATGCGGGGCTCGAACCCACGAACCGTGAGATCATGACCTGAGCTGAAGTCGGACGCTTAACCGACTGAGCCACCCAGGCGCCCCTAAAAAATTTTTTTTAATGTTTATTTATTTTCGAGAGACAGAGCACGAGTGGGGGAGGGGCAGAGAGAGGGAGACACAGAATCGGAAGCAGGCTCCAGGCTCTGAGCCGTCAGCACAGAGCCCGACGCGGGGCTCGAACTCACGGACCACGAGATCGTGACCTGAGCCGAAGTTGGACGCTCAACCAACTGAGCCACCCAGGTGCCCCAGGGATGAGAAGAATATCTTATCTCTGGGTCTCTGTGCAATCAGATAATACAGAGTAACACTCAAAAATACTGTCTGTCATAGTTATTAGTTTCTCAGAAAATTGACCATGAACATGAGTATGAACCAGACTTACATAAAATGGACACTAATTTTCACTCATGTTGTCAAAAAATTAGGCAAATAAAAAACAAAGCAACGTTCTCCCAGAATCCAGCAATTAGGACAAAACCTTTGAACAAGAAAGGATATTCAGATAGCCAATAAGCTTGTGGAAAGATGTTCTGTTCCACATTAATAATCTTCCAAGAAACACAAATGCAAACCGCAGCCCAATACCAACATACACCTGTTGGAAAGGCACAATGAGGAATGCACATTGGACTGAATTTTGTTGAGATGGAAATATAAATGCATAGAACCGCTTTGAAAAACCCACTGGCCGTATCCGCTTAAGCTAAACAAGCACACGGCCTGTGGCCCAGCAGTCTCGATCTCGGGCCCCGACGCAGCAGGCACCTGTGCGTGGCTCATCAAAAGATGTGTCCAAGGGGCACCTGGCTGGCTCCGTCAGCAGGGCACGTGACTCTCGATCTCGGTATTGTAGATTTGAGCCCCACCTTGGATATAGAGATTACTTGAACATAACAATCGTAAACCAAAAAAAAAAAAAAAAAAAAGAGAGAGAGAGAGAGAGAGAGAGAGGGAGAGAGGTGCGCACAAGGAGGTTATAGCTGCATTATTTGTGATAGTACCACAGTGGAAACCACCCAAGCCTTCATCAACAGTAGAGTGGAGACATAATCCCTGGTATACTCAGACAGATGGAGCACTTAACAGCGAGGTGGATGGGCGGACAAACCACAGTTACGTGCAAAGCTGTGGATGACCCTCCCGAAGATGGTGTAGAGCGAAAGCAGCCAGAGACGAAGGGTACAAACTGTGATTCCATTTATATGAAGTTCAAAAACAGGCCAAGGCGTTTTATGTTGTTCAGAGGTCGGCTTGTGGGTGTGAGAAGTCATGCCCTGTGGCTTGTAGTCGGTTGCAGACCCGGTGGGCAGAGGTGGACTTGACCTTGCACGTGGATACTGCCCGGCTACTCCGGCCGGAGGAAGAGTTGCTTTCCTCGGCCCCGTGGGGCAACGGCGCGGCCAATGAAAAGCCATCACACTTCCAACTCCCGGTGTTAATCCAATGGACTTTCAGTTTATTATTGTTTTTAATTTTTTTTTTTAACATTTATTTATTTTTGAGACAGAGAGAGACAGAGCATGAACGGGGGAGGGTCAGAGAGAGAGGGAGACACAGAATCGGAAGCAGGCTCCAGGCTCCGAGCCGTCAGCCCAGAGCCCGACGCGGGGCTCGAACTCACGCGAGATCACTGGAGATCTCGCGAGATCGTGAACTCACGGACCGTGAGATCATGACCTGAGCTGAAGTCGGCCGCTTAACCGACTGAGCCACCCAGGCGCCCCTGGACTTTCGGTTTATAACAGCCTTCCCAACTTACACCTTTCCTCCTTCAAAAAGCGTGCTCCTCCTTTGTTCCCCAGGCTTGCCTCCGTTTTCGCTGCGACTCGTTTGTCCCGTGCTGCAGTCCTCTTTTATTCCTGAATAAACCCATCCCTTGCAGGCAGCAGCACGGGCAGTTTTCATTTGGGAGGTTAACGCGGCTAAGCTCTGGTGGGGGAAGGGGGTTGTGGCTGCAGCGGTAGCTTCTGTGGGTGCTGGTGGCGTTCTGTTTCTTGATCTGGTTGCCGGTTTCACGGACGCGGACCTTCTTTGAGCTTGTGAGTTGTGCACGTCTCTCTGTGTACGTTGTACCCGGATAAAACATTTAGGCCACGTGTGGAGTCATCCCTAAGCCTGGAACATTCCCCCTACACACAGCTTCGTCCCAGGCGCCAGGAACGGGAACCACTCCCTCCCTCTCCTGCAGTGAAAGGATTCCAGGGCCAGCCCAGCGAAGGAGGCCTCCAGGAGCCTTGGTTTCGGGGTCGACAAGTGGAGCGATGGCCTTGTTCGCCGCTGTATCCATATCGCACAGAGCCAGGCACAAGGTGATGTTTCGTGAATCTCCGCAGGAGGCAGGGAGGGAGGAACGGCAGTGGAGTCGCAGCAGGGGGGGCTGAGTAGGAGTCTCTGTCTTATGAATAGCCTTTGGGTTGTGTCCGGCCCAAGCAGAGTGATGTGGTCATTTATAATGATGTACCTCAGTCAGGATTACCATGCAGAGGTCTATCCTGGAGGCAGACTCGTAGTGTTTCTGTTTGCCCAGGATGAGACGGAAAAAGTCATTCAGGTACTCATTCATAAACTTTAGGTAAGACCTTTACTCTGTGCCATAAAGGCACAGCGATTGCCCTGGGGGAGCGTGCAGGGGGCTGGGGGAGCTTCGTGCCCCGGGGGAGCGTGCAAGGGGCTGGAGGCAGGCGGTCTGCATTCCTGCCTACGTGACCACCTGCCAGCACTGGCCCGAATGGGGCTGCGCTGAGGAAAGGTCACTTTGAGGCAGAGGTAGGTGTGGTGAAGGGACAGGGCGGATGAAAGGAGGGTGCGGATTGAGGGAAGTTCAGGGTCCTTCCTGGGGAGAGTCCTTGAAAACACACACACACACACACACACACACACACACACATGCAGGACTTGACTGGAGCGAGAATAAAAGAGGAGAAGGCACCTCGGCTTGTTTTCGCTGATGTAGGGATGATTGAAGTGGGGGAAAAACCAGCCTCTAAATTGTCATTTCTGGGGCGCCTGGCTGGCTCGGTCGGCAGAGCATGTGACTCTTGATCTTGGGGTCTTGAGTTCAAGCCCCACGTTGGGTGTAGAGCTTACTTTTAAAAAACCTGTTACTTCTTTTAGCTCCTGCAATGGCACCCTACTGACCACACGCTTTTCCTTGTGCCTTTTTTCCTATATGTGCCCGATGGCACCTTTTTTTTTTTTTCTTAAAGGCACATACACATTATTGTGTCCTAGGGAGAATGTGGTTCAGTAGCATCTGATGGAAGAAATGGTGATCCCGTGGAGTGCAATTCAAGGGACATGAGAAAATCCAGGCCACCCAAAGACAGAGCCCACTGGAGCCTGAAATGCCACCATTCCCAACTCATTCTGTTGTGATGGGAATTGTCCTTTCTCTCCTGTTTTCTGTGTCAGTGACCTCCCAGAAGGGGTGATGGCTCAAAGAGACGGTAACTGTCAGAACTCTGACAACAACCCTCACAACTCTGACCAGGATACGTGAGAACCGTCCCCCAGGGAATGCTGGATGAGGGGAAGGGAGTGCGGGTGTTGGGGAGGCCAGAGCAGAAGCTGAGGCCCAGTTTTGCTGAAGGACTATGAACAGCCAGAATTTGACGCCCCAGGTGAGTGTCACAGGCTGTGGCAGTGGTTCTCAAAGTGGGGCCCCTGGACCGGCCGCATCGGCATCAGCCGGGAGCTCATTAGACGTGCATATCCTCAGACCCACTCGATCAGAAAATGGTGAGTAGGGGGGCGCCTGGCTGGCTCAGTCGGTTGAGCATCCAACTCTTGATTTTGGTTCAGGTCATGATCTCACAGTTTGTGGGATTGAGCCCCGTGGCTCAATCCACTCGGTGTGGAGCCTGCTTAGGGTTCTCTCTCTCTCTCTCTCTCTCTCTCTCTCTCTCTCTCTCTGCCCCTCTCCTCTGCTCTCTTTCTGAAATTAAAAAAAAAAAAAAAGAAAAGAAAATGGTGAGTAGGGCCCCCAGCACTCTGTGTTTGAATGAGCCTTCTGGGCGATTTGAATAAATGTCAAAGTTTGAGAACCTCTAAGGAAAGAGCCATTTTCTTGACCAACTCTTCCCTTCTCCCCAACATCCTCTCTCCTTGGGAAAGAGACCAAAACCAAATGGCAGTTGAGTCACCATATTGTGTGCCTGAAACTAATGTGCTGTATGTTAATGACACTGGGATTAAAATAAAAACTTCATGCTTACATTAACAATGAGAAACATGTATTTATAACCTTCAAAAACCAAAACCAAAACCCCAAAACCAACAAATCCAAGTCCCAAAAAACCAAAATAGTATTGGATTGAAGCTCATGAATTTGGGATATTTTCTGGGGATCTTTGTCCCTGCCCCAGTCCAATAAAACCCTGCCCCCCTCACACCATAAGAGACCAGGTTTTGAAAACACACTGAATTAGATGTCACATTCTGGCTCTGCCGCTTACTGGCTGTGGGGACCTGAGAAAAGGATCTGACCCTTGGTTTTCCCATCTGTAAAATGGGGCTCATAATACGGCCTATCTGACCAGGGTTTTCCTGGTGATCCTGGTGCTGTGTACCCAGTTAGAGCTCAGTAGGTGGGTCTGTTGGTTGTCAGTCGTGCAGTGTCACCGGAACTGGAAGAAATTAAACTGGATCTCAAAGAAATCAGCCTGTGATCTTATAGCGGTGGGGGGAAGTGGGAGACCACATGGCAATTCGGAACTGAATGTCTCGGGTTCTGAAACGTGAGTGAGCTATGCTATCCTGTGACCTTGAGTAATATGTAAAGAACAGGGAGCTATGAACCAGGCAATGAAGCTTTTAAGGCTGGTGAATTACTTCTGCCCTGTCTGCCAGGGAACTCTTACCCAGCAGAATGAATGGTGGGCACTCGCTGGCCTCACCAGTCGTGGTGGGGGTCAACCGCTTGCCAGACTTGATCCCTGAATGACATAGCACTCCTGGCTGGCAAGCTTACAAACAGAGCCGCCCCCATCCCCCACGGTCACCTACCCACAGAATGATTTATGGTCCTTCAGTTTTCATTTATAAAACTGACAGTATTCCAGCTGATAAATACTGATGTATGTGAAATTCAGCAGCCGCAGGATGAAAGCCACTGGCCCCATGGCGACATCTGGCCGCCTTACAAAGACCTCATCCCCCGCCCTTCACCCTATGGAATGCTGACTACCATTAGGTATAATAAGAGGGTTTAAGGTCCACAGGAATACGACGGTAGGGTGAAACTCAACCAGTGGGTTCTACAGCTGGGGTAGATCTCAGCTAGACACATTGGGAATCAGATTCGTGAGGAACACCATGCAGTGTGACCCTCCTACAGCAATGTGTCTTTGCAGCATGGCGGGAGGGGCTGGTAACTTTGGTAACTGGGGACATGTCTGTGGTGGCCGTGAAGCGGGCTGGCATTTGCACCAGTAGGTGGTCTGCAAAAGCAGTGGCTCTGGTTTCCTCGGAGAACCTTCCGTGTGACAACAGTTCCAGTGAGGGGATTGGTAGTGCCTTTTATCTGCAGATTTCAAAGTTCTTGACATGAGTCAGTGTTTCCTAATACCTGGTAGGAGGTGATTGTGTTCACTTCTCCAGACAGAGAGCCTGCGGGGCACCCCGGGCAACGGCGTCATCAGCCACGGAGTGACTAAGTGCTCACCTGGCCCCGAGTGTGTGTCGTGACTGTCCCCTGTCACCGGCGCGGTAGCCAGCATGGGGCAGGGAGCACCAGGGGAGAAAAGCAGGACCGGGAAGAAACAAAGTACAGGGTTCTCCGCACCTTGGTTCCCAAACTTGGGGCTGTATCTCAATCACCCATCAAGCATGTTAGTAACTCGGATCTCTGGTCAAAACGGTTTCTCCAAAGATTCTGATTCAGTAAGTCTGGGTGACAGTGGGGACCGGAATTCTGGATGTGACAAACTCCACAGGTGACCCCGATGCACGAGCAAATTTCGCTCTTCAGGGTCAAAGAGTAGACTCTGGAAGGAAACCCGGGGAGGAGGGGGTCGGCGTGAGAATTTGTCTTCGCAGCTGCCCCCAACACACACTGTCCCCGGGGAGGGTTCACTTCCTCTCTACCCCACGCAGGGGGTCGCAGCTGAACCCCACTCCCCTCAGCACAGGGGTTCTTAACCTTCACGCACCTTTGAGAAGCCGATTTTTAAACACCTCCCTGAAGAACATCCACGTGCCTGCACGGTTGAGGCTGTGATCTCAGGAGTGGCCCTAGGAGGCAGGGGTGGCACCAGGGGAGGCCGACAACCATACGCGAAAACTTCACCCCAAACCAAGAGAAGCCGAACAAAACGTTAAAGATCACGTGCTGGTCTCTTTTAGTCCTACTCTACATAGTGCCTCTCACGGCTGCACGGCCATTTCCAGTAATGACAACGAGGCGCCTAGTGTATCGAAGAATTCAGAAATGCTACCTGGGGTTTACCGTGGATGGGTCTCCTTGGCACTGACTAGGGAGGTTCCCCCTCCTCGTAACGCTGCCTTTCTGATCGCAGAGCCCGGAAAGCTGAAAACCCTATCTTCCGCAGGGTCTTCTTTGCAAGGCCCCTTGCAGCTGAATGTAAGTCAGGTTACACCCCACAGTGGGTGCATGTGGCAGAGGTCTCCCTGGGCCGCTCCTGGAGACTCTCTGCAGGCAGGTGAGGCGGCTAACGGGGTACCCTTTCCGGTGTCCAGCCGCCGGCATCCTGGGCATCGCGAGGCATCTGCAGCTCCTGCCTTCCGGGTCTCAGCGGTGGTGGTATATTCTAGAACTTGCATAATCACTGGCTGGATTAGAGGAGAGGGCTCTGGGCTGGGCATCCAAGGATGACTCCCAGAACGCCCCCCCCCCCCCCCCCGCCATGGGCCTTTGAGGGAAGCCGCTCCCTCTACAATGGTCAGCGAGGTGAGGACACTGAGATTGTTGAGTTCATGGCGACAACCCAGGGATGAGAAGGGTGTTGGCAAACACCACGAAGCTGGGGACTGGTCGTCGATGAGCTTTTGTGACCTTTCTAGCACATTGGCACAGCATGTTATGCGAAATCCTTATGCATCTGTCTGCATTTTTGTGAGTGAATCTTCAGGGGTTGAGTTCCTGGACCAGGGGGTATGTAAACTTTGATAGGTATTGTTAAGTTATTCTTCAAAAATGTTTTAGTAATTCACAGTGCCATCAATACTTTACCTCACCTTTATTAACACAGAGGGGGGCAAAAACCCAGGCATGACTTTTATTTTTTTTTTAATTTTTTTTTAATGTTTATTTATTTTTGAGACAGAGAGAGACAGAGCATGAACGGGGGAGGGTCAGAGAGAGAGGGAGACACAGAATCTGAAGCAGGCTCCGGACTCTGAGCTGTCAGCACAGAGCCCGATGCAGGGCTCGAACTCACGGACCGTGAGATCATGACCTGAGCTGAAGTCGGACGCTTAACCGACTGAGCCACCCAGGCGCCCCGGCATGACTTTTTTTTTTTTTTTTTTTTAATTTTTTTTTTTCAACGTTTATTTATTTTTGGGACAGAGAGAGACAGAGCATGAACGGGGGAGGGTCAGAGAGAGAGGGAGACACAGAATCAGAAACAGGCTCCAGGCTCTGAGCCATCAGCCCAGAGCCCGACGCGGGGCTCGAACTCCCGGACCGCGAGATCGTGACCTGGCTGAAGTCGGACGCCTAACCGACTGCGCCACCCAGGCGCCCCCCGGCATGACTTTTAAAATATCCACCAGCATGGTAAAATAACCCGAGGGCGGTAGGACTACTGATCGAATGAAAACAGAAGCCCGGCCGAGCAGGACAGACACACGCCTCGCCTGTCAGATGGACGCCAGCCGGATGGGCACGTAGATGTTGAGTATCAGCTCTAGTGTAACCGATCTTCTCAATCTTTAATAATACGTGAGGAGACAAATGGTAGCTCGTTGTTGTTCGCTTATGTCCCTTGGACGTATCAATGATCTCAAGGGATTTTTTGGGCCAGTTTTAAATTTCTGTTTTACATCTTGAATTTCAAAAAGTTAACGCAAAGTGTCCCAGAGTCAAGTTCCGCAGAACTGTTTTACGAGATTACTGTAGGTCAAGCCTTATGCTAAGTTTTGGAGATAAAATAATAGTTTCCACTCTTGAAGAATTTATGGTGTGTCGGAAAGACCAGCCAGGCACACGTGCGTGCACACACGCGTTCACACAATGGTAATTTCAAAGCAAGGGGCGCCAGGATTTCCAGGACAAAATGAAATCATTGAGTACTTTTTAATACATATGTAGGGGGGAAATGTAGGGAACACAAAATCATCAAAGAGAAAGCAGCTATCATCTGGGCCAGTCTAATAATGCCTGTAATTTAAAAACAAATGGAGGGGTGCCTGGGTGGCTCAGTCGGTTAAGCAGCCGACTTCGGCTCAGGTCATGATCTCGTGGTCCGTGAGTTCGAGCCCCGCGTCGGGCTCTGACAGTTAAGAGCCTGGAGCCTGTTTCCGATTCTGTGTCTCCCTCTCTCTGACCCTCCCCCGTTCATGCTCTGTCTCTCTCTGTCTCAAAAATAAACATTAAAAAAATTTAAATAAAAATAAATAAATAAAATAACGATGACAAAGAAAGTCCAAAGTCACATATCTTAATACTCCAAATGTCTAGGATGCAATTGAAAATCACTCATCGTACCAAGAACCAGCAACATCTCAATTTGAATGAGAAGGCACATTCGACAAATGCCAACACGTACATTACACAGATGGTGGGATTACCGGACAAGGATTTAAAAACAGTCACCACAAAAATGCTTCGACGCTCAATTATGAACCTGCTTAAAACAAAAGAGCAGAAAATCTCAGCAAAGAAATAGTAGGTGTAAAGACGAATCTAACAAATAGATGTGAGGAAAGACTTTGTAGGAGGGAAGAACATTTGGGGTTGGGTTAAAAAACATTACCCCTCCTCTGGTTTCCTAGTTTTAAGTCTTGGGAGAGGAATTACACAGTTTCCTTAGCTAACTAGAATTTCAGGAGCCCTGCCTTCAGAAACTCACTCTACTGAATCTAAATCCTGCCGGCCTGGCATTTATGCTCGGAGACAGCCACCAGTCACCCTCTTGGCGAACGTACAGTCCCCCTTTCTCCCCTCCTCCCCCAGGTCTAGGGACCCAACCCCTTGCTTCTCTCCCAGGCCTGCTGTTGGCTCAGCTTGGAGGCTGATGCTGGAAGTCATCGTTTCAGGGTGCAGAGCAGGCCCAGGGGAGCATCAGGAGTCACACAGTGGCCTGTCCTTTGTAGCCACCTTGGCTGGGCAACTGGAGTGCTCAGGACTAGAGTACTGATGGGCTTAGCGTCCCCTTCAGGCTAGTGTGGCTGGAAGCCCTCCTTCCTATGACTGCCAGTGATACAGAAGACTTTCAGTATCTTAACCGTTGACGTATCCATATCAGTATGCCTGGCTGAATATCAGACTTGCCTGTAAGAAAGGATAATGATTGGGGTCTTAATTCTAAGGGTAATGGGAGCCACAGAAGAGTTGTGAGCAGAGAATGACATTTGCATTTCGGAGATCACTGGGGCTGTGGAGAGGAGAAGGAGGAGTCAGGATGGCTTGGTCAACAATTAGGAGCCTATCTCCCCAGTCCAGGCAGGAGCAGATGCGGAGAATCCACGAAGTCAGTAGTGTTGCACTGGATGTGGTGGGAGAAGGGGACGATCTGCGGTTTCTGGATTTCCCATTGGGGTAGATGGAGGGTGGTTATACCAGATGAGAAGGGAACCAATGAAAAAGGCCTGAGTTTGGTGGAGAAGATCAACAGAGCGACTTTGGAAATACTGAGTTTAAGATGGTTTTGAGATATACCAGAGATATCAAGTAGGCAGCCGGGGGGGCGCCTGGGTGGCGTAGTCGGTTAGCGTCTGACTTCAGCCAGGTCACGATCTCACGGTCCGTGAGTTCGAGCCCCGCATCAGGCTCTGGGCTGATGGCTCAGAGCCTGGAGCCTGTTTCCGATTCTGTGTCTCCCTCTCTCTCTGCCCCTCCCCTGTTCATGCTCTGTCTCTCTCTGTCCCCAAAATAAATAAACGTTGAAAAAAAAATTAAAAAAAAAAAAAAAAAAAGTAGGCAGCCGGGATATGTAGGTTTGGAGCTCCGAAGAACATTCTGGACTAGAGTTACGAGTTCGTGAGTCATTGATAAGAGGGTAATAAATAGGGGTCCCTGGTGGCTCAGTCAGCTGAGCGTCCGACTTTTGATGGACGCTCAGGTCATGATCCCATGGTTGTAGGGATTGAGCCCTGAGTCAATGAAGACACTAAGCTGGGAGCCTGCTTAAGATTCTCTCTCTCTCCCTTTCTCCCTCTGCCCCTCTCCCCCACTTGCACGCACATGCTCTCTCTCTCTCTCTGTCTCTCTAAAACAAACAAAAAGAAAGAAGAAGGTAATAAATGAAGATGTGTGTAGGATGAGATCAGTCTGGAGAAGGTGGAGTGAGATTATGTGGGAACCCTGACTCCAGGAAGTCTAAAAGTTCATGGGTGAATAAAACAAGGAGCAGATCACAGAAAGATAAAAGTTTGGAAACATTACGAATACCACAAATATGAGATCCAGAAAATACCATAATATTTTAAGTAATTCTTTGCCTGAAACACTTCTATGTTTCTCTGCCGTTTTTGCTGATTGTCACCTTCTCAAATTCACTGAGATACAACTAATGTACAATATACCGTATCTCTTTAAAATAGACCATTCGATGAGTTTTAGCAGATGTATACACCCGTGACAACATTGTCACAATGAACATTCAGAGCATTTCCATCACCCCAGGAATTTCCTGTGCCTCTTTTCAGTCGATCCCTACCTTCCATCCCTGGCCACCAATCTGGAATTTTATGTAAATGAAATCACACGGTAGGTGCTCTTTTTTGCCTGGCTTCTTTCACTCGGCATAATGATCTTGAGATTCGTCTGTGTTGTCATGTGTATCAGTGATTTATTCCTTTTTGTTGCTGAGTAGTAATCCACTGCATGGATGTATCACAGTTTATGTACTCACCTGTTGATGGACATTTGAGTTGTTTCCAATTTTGTGCTATGGTAAGCCCTTTTTTAAAGTTTATTTAAAAATTTTTTTAATGTTTATTTATTTTTGAGACAGAGAGAGACAGAGCATGAACAGAGGAGGGTCAGAGAGAGAGGGAGACACAGAATCTGAAACAGGCTCCAGGCTCCGAGCTGTCAGCACAGAGCCCGATGCGGGGCTTGAACTCACGGACCGTGAGATCATGACCTGAGCTGAAGTCGGCCGCTTAACCGACTGAGCCACCCAGGTGCCCCTGCTAATACTTATTTTAAGGATTTTTGTACCTATGTTCATGAGGGGTAATGTTTGTAATATACTGACCTTATAAAATAAGTTGAGATGTATTCCCTCTTGCCTCTGTATTTCAAAAGAGTTTGTGTAAGCGGCCTATTATTTCTTCTTTATTTTCTAGAATTTACCAGTGAAACTATCTGAGCTTGAAGTTTTCTTTGTGCAAGGAGTTTTGATAACAATTCCATTTATTTAATCAAGATAGGGTTATTTAGGTTCTCTGTTTCATTTAGTATCAATTTTGGGAAGTTATGTTTTTCAAAAATTTTGTCAATTCATCTGAGTACTGATTTTTTTTTTCTGGTATAAAGTTCTTCATAATAGTCTCTTTTTGTTTTTCTCTTCAGATTGTAGATGACATTATTTTAGTAACAACCTATTGAAATAGAACTCATATATCATAAAGTTCATCCTTGTAACGTGTAGAATTCAGTGGTTTTTAGTGTATTTACAGAATTGTGCAACCATTGTTCACCACTGTCTACTTATAAAGCATTTCTTCTTCCCCCAAACGCCATACCCATTAGCAGTCACTCCCCACTCTCCCTTTTCCCTAGTCTCTGAAAACTACTAATCTACTTTCTATCTTTAAAGATGTCCCTACTCTGGGGGCACCTGGGTGGCTCAGTCGGTTAAGCGGCCGACTTCAGCTCAGGTCATAATCTCACAGTGTGTGAGTTCGAGCCCCGCATCAGGCTCTGTTCTGACAGCTCGGAGCCCGGAGCCTGCTTCTCTCTGCCCCTCCCCTGCTTGCTCTCTGTCTCTCTGTCTCTCTCAAAAACAATAAACATTAAAAAAAAAAAAGATGTCCCTATTCTGGACATTTTAATAAATGTAATCATGAATATGTGGCCTTTTTGTGTCTGACTTAGCATAATGTTTTCAAGGTTCTTCGATGTTGGGTCATGTATCAGTTTCATTCCTTGTTATGGCCAAATAACATTCCATTGGATGGATAGACCACATTTTGTCTGTCTTCATCAGTTAACGAATATGATGGTTGTTTCCACTCTTTGTTACAAAAAAAAAAATGCTACTGCGAGCATTTGAATACAGGTTTTGTGGGGCGCCCGGGTGGCTCAGTTGGTTGAGCGTTTGACTCCCTTGATCTTGGCTCAGGTCATGATCTCATGCGTCGGGCTCCGTGCTGACAGCCCAGAGCCTGCTTGGGATTCTGTCTCCCTCTGTCTCTGCCCTTTCCCCACTCGTGCTCTCTCTCTCTCTCTCTCTCTCTCCAATAAATAAAATTAAGAAAATAATATCTTAAAAGAACGAATACAAGTTTTGTGAGGACGTACCTTTTCAGTTCTCTTGGATATGTATCTGGGAGTTGAATTGCTGGGTCATATGATAACTCTATGTTTAACTTTTTGAAAATCTTCCACACCGTTGTCCAAATAGCCGCACCATTTTGCATTTCCACCAGCACTGTATGCGGGTTCCGGTTTCTGTACAAAATGCTACATCCTTGCCAACTCCTGTCATTTTATGACTTTTGATCGTAGACGTCACGGTAGATATTTAACGATTCGGTTTGCATTTCCTTAATGACCCGTGATACGAGCAACTTTTCGTGAGCTCAGCGCTCATTGGTATATCTCTTTCAAAATCTTTGACCTTTTAAAACTTGCATCATTTGCATTTTTCTTCTTGCATTGTAAGGGTTCTTTATATATTTTGGATACAAGTCTTTTATCAAATATGTGACTTGCAAATATTTTCTCCTGTTCTTTTGGGTTGTGCTTTCAGTGTCTTGATGGTGTCCTCTGAGTCGCAGATGTTTTTAATTCTGATGACCAATTTTTCTCTTATCGGTTGTGCTTTTGTGTCATACCTAAGAAACCATCGCTAAGGGCACAAGGATTTACTTCTTTGTTTTAAGAGTTTGATCATTTGAGGGGCGCCTGGGTGGCTCAGTTAGTTAAGCGTCCAGCTCCGACTCAGGTCATGATCTTGCAGGTCGTGAGTTCAAGCCCCGCGTCGGGCTCCACGCTGACGACTTGGAGCTTGGAGCCTGCTTCGGGTTCTATGTCTCCCTCTCTCTGCCCCTCCCCTGCTTATGCTCTGTCTCTGTCTCTCTCTCTCTCAAAACTAAATATTTAAAAACATTTTTTAGTAAAAAAAAGTTTTATAATTTTAACTCTTAGGTCTCTGCTCCCTTTTGAGTTAATTTTTGTGTATGGTGTGAGGTAAGTGCTCAAATTCGTTCTTTTGAATGTGGATCTCCTCAACTATATATTTTGTTTCTAACTTTATCTTTATTATTCCCTTTCTTCTAGTTACTTGGGGTTTACTTTGCTCTTCTTTTCTAGCTCCTTATGGTGGAACTTTAGGCCTCTGTTTTTAAACCTTTCTACTTTCCTAACATAAGCACTTAAAGCTATAACTTCCTTTTTAAGCACTGTTTACACCCCACAAATTTTGACTTTTTAAAATTATCATTCAGTTATAAGTATTTTCGAATTGCCCTTGTGATTTCTTCTTTGATCCAATGATTATTAATTAAAAACATTTTTTTAACATTTATTTATTTTTGAGACAGAGAGAGACAGAGCATGAACGGGGGAGGGTCAGAGAGATAGGGAGACACAGAATCTGAAGCGGGCTCCAGGCTCCGAGCTGGTCAGCACAGAGCCCGACGCAAGGCTCAAACTCATGAGCCGTGAGATCATGACCTGAGCTGAAGTTGGACACTTAACCGACTGAGCCACCCAGATGCCCCTCATTTTGTTTGATATTAATATAGCTTACTCTAGCCTTCTTTTGCTTACTGTTTGCATGGTATATCATTTTTTTATCCACTTACTTTCAATTTATCTGTGTCTTATATTTAAAATGCGTGCCATATATTTAGGCTTGCATTACATACTTTGCGGTGATCTCTGCCTTTTATATTGAAATTTTTATTTCATTATTATTTCAAATAATTATTGATATAGTTGGATTTAGGTCTAGCGTTTTATTTTATTAGTTGTTTTGTTTGTGTTTATTTCTTTTCCTTTCTATTCTCATTCCTGCCTACTTTTGGATTATTTCAAACATGAAAAAAATTCTATTGTAATTTATTTGTTAGCTTTATAGCCTTATCTTTTTCTTCATGGCTTCCTTAGGGATGAAGATATACATCCTTAATTTTCACAGTTTAGAGTTACGATTATACCACTTCGTGTAAAACGTAGAAACCAAACAACTGTGTAGATCCATTGTCTCCACATTTGTTATGAACTGTAGAAAACTATGTTATAATTTTGGCTTTAAACACTTGTGTGTATTTTTTATAGGAAGAAAAAGTAGTCTTTTCATATTTACCATTTCTGATTATCTTCATTTCTTCTTGAAGATTCTCGTTTCGCTTTGGTATCATTTCTTTTTAGCAGGAGAAAACTTGCCTTTAGCACTCTTAGAGTAGGGATGAATTTTTGTGGCTTTTTAAATTTGGAAAATGTAAAGGAATTTTGAAGAAGAAGACCAAAGCAGGAGGCATCACAATCCCAGACTTTAGCCTCTACTACAAAGCTGTCATCATCAAGACAGCATGGTATTGGCACCAAAACAGACACATAGACCAATGGAATAGAATAGAAACCCCAGAACTAGACCCACAAACGTATGGCCAACTCATCTTTGACAAAGCAGGAAAGAACATCCAATGGAAAAAAGACAGCCTCTTTAACAAATGGTGCTGGGAGAACTGGACAGCAACATGCAGAAGGTTGAAACTAGACCACTTTCTCACACCATTCACAAAAATAAACTCAAAATGGATAAAGGACCTCAATGTGAGACAGGAAACCATCAAAACCTTAGAGGAGAAAGCAGGAAAGGACCTCTCTGACCTCAGCCGTAGCAATCTCTTACTCGACACATCCCCAAAGGCAAGGGAATTAAAAGCAAAAGTGAATTACTGGGACCTTATGAAGATAAAAAGCTTCTGCACAGCAAAGGAAACAACCAACAAAACTAAAAGGCAACCAACGGAATGGGAAAAGATATTCGCAAATGACATATCGGACAAAGGGCTAGTATCCAAAATCTATAAAGAGCTCACCAAACTCCACACCCGAAAAACAAATAACCCAGTGAAGAAATGGGCAGAAAACATGAATAGACACTTCTCTAAAGAAGACATCCGGATGGCCAACAGGCACATGAAAAGATGTTCAGCGTCGCTCCTTATCAGGGAAATACAAATCAAAACCACACTCAGGTATCATCTCACGCCAGTCAGAGTGGCCAAAATGAACAAATCAGGAGACTATAGATGCTGGAGAGGATGTGGAGAAACGGGAACCCTCTTGCACTGTTGGTGGGAATGCAAATTGGTGCAGCCGCTCTGGAAAGCAGTGTGGAGGTTCCTCAGAAAATTAAAAATAGACCTACCCTATGACCCAGCAATAGCACTGCTAGGAATTTATCCAAGGGATACAGGAGCACTGATGCATAGGGCCACTTGTACCCCAATGTTCATAGCAGCACTCTCAACAATAGCCAAATTATGGAAAGAGCCTAAATGTCCATCAACTGATGAATGGATAAAGAAATTGTGGTTTATATACACAATGGAATATTATGTGGCAATGAGAAAAAATGAAATATGGCCTTTTGTAGCAACGTGGATGGAACTGGAGAGTGTGATGCTAAGTGAAATAAGCCATACAGAGAAAGACAGATACCATATGGTCTCACTCTTATGTGGATCCTGAGAAACTTAACAGGAACCCATGGGGGAGGGGAAGGAAAAAAAAAAAAAAAAAAGAGGTTAGAATGGGAGAGAGCCAAAGCATAAGAGACTGTTAAAAACTGAGAACAAACTGAGGGTTGATGGGGGGTGGGAGGGAGGAGAGGGTGGGTGATGGGTATTGAGGAGGGCACCTTTTGGGATGAGCACTGGGTGTTGTATGGAAACCAATTTGTCAATAAATTTCAGAAAAAAAAATAAATAAATAAATTTGGAAAATGTGTTTTCCTTTTTTTTTTTTTTTTTAATTTTTTTAACGTTTATTTATTTTTGAGACAGAGAGAGACAGAGCATGAACGGGGGATGGTCAGAGAGAGGGAGACACAGAATCTGAAACAGGCTCCAGGCTCCGAGCTGTCAGCACAGAGCCCGACGCGGGGCTCGAACTCACGGACCGCGAGATCATGACCCGAGCCGAAGTCGGACGCTTAACCGACTGAGCCACCCAGGCGCCCCTGTGTTTTCCTTTTTAAGGATCGTTAGATCATTTTTTTAGATCATTCACATCTAAATGATCACTTAGATCATTTAGATCACTTAAAATTTTTTTTTAACATTTATTCATTTTTGAGAGAGTGTAAGCAGGTGGGGGGCAGAGAGAGAGGGAGACACAAAATCCGAAACAGGCTCCGGGTTCTGAGCTGTCAGCACAGAGCCCGACACAGGGCTCGAACTCACGGACCGGACCGCAAGATCAGGACCTGAGCCGAAGTCAGATGCTTAACTGACTAAGCCACCCAGGCGCCCCAATTTAGATCATTTTTCAAGTAATATCTAACGTGTCATTAATTCTTTCTAGTATGTTTTATCCCAGGCATATTTTTCTCGAGAATTCCATTTGGGGTCTTTCGAAATATATCTTCTTTGTCCTTAAGTAGGCCATGCTCTCCTCTTATATGTGTGGAATACAGCCGTTTTAAAGCTCAGTAGTTGAATGTTCATCTACGAATTCAGTCACATCTGGGTCTGTTTCCATTGAACGATTTTCGTCCTCATTCTGGATTGATTGCATGGTCCCTGCTTTATGCCTACTTGGTAACTGGACTGGACCCCGGACGATGTAATTTTACTTTTGTCAAGTCCCGGATATTTTTGTGTTCCACTAAAAATTCCTGGGTTGTTTGTCTTTTTTTTCTTTTTCCGGGTGGCACACAAGTTGCTCGGAAACAGTTCTATCCTTTTGAAGCTTGCTCTTAGGTTGTGCCAAGTGAGCCCAGAGCAGTGTGGAGTTTCTCTTTCCCCACCACTGAGGCAATACCCTTCTGAGTTTGCACCCGATTTCCCCTGAATCATGAAGCTTTTCCACTCTGGTGAGCAAGAAGACAGACGACTCCTGGCCCCGTGTCACCTGCGGGGATTGTCTGACTGCCCCTTTCCCGTAGCCCTTTTCCTGGCTTCAGGTAGCTTCCACACAGGCACTGAACGGGAGATTCCAGCCCTCAGTTCTGCGAATTCCAGCCTCCCTGCATCCCCAAACGCCTAACTCTGTCTCAACTCAAGGAGACCGCTGAGCTCTGTGCAGGTTCCGCCTCCAGTGCTATGTCCTAGAAACCATCCCTCCGGGCATCATGCCAGGACAGTCACAGGGCTTGTCTGATGGACTTCTTTCAGGGCTCACTATCCTGTGCTGCCCATCGTCCAGTGTCCCAAATGGTTCTTTCCTGTATTTCATTCAGTCTTTTCAGTTCCCTAGAGTAGAAGCCTAAACCTATTCTTTTAATGTTTATTTATTTATTTTGAGAGAGAGAGCGAGAGAGAGAGAGGGAGAGAGAGCGAGCACAAGATGGGGAGAGGGGCAGGGGAGAGGGAGAGAATCCCAAGCAGGATTCATGTTGTCATCACGGAGCCCAACGTGGGGCTCGATCTCATGAGCCGCGAGACCGTGACCTGAGCCGAAATCAAGAGTCGGATGCTTAACCAGCTGAGCCACCCAGGTGCCCCAATAGGAGGGTAAACCTAATCTCTTTTATTCGATCCTGGTCAAAAGTTGAATTCTTTCACCTGCATTTTTGAATATTTTCACAGACATGAAATTCTGGGTTGGTGAGTTTGTTGTTTTTTCCCAGCACTGTAAAGATGTTTCACTGTCCCCGGCTTCCACGGTTTCAATAATTGGTCTCCTGTATGTAATGTGTCGTTTTTCTTTGCTGCTTTCAAGATTTTTTTCTTTCTTTCTTTCTTTCTTTCTTTCTTTCTTTCTTTCTTTCTTTCTTTCTTTCTTTCTTCTATTTATTTTTAATTTATATTATTTATTATTATTTATTTACATCCAAGTTAGTTAGCATCTAGTGCAACAATGATTTCAGGAGTAGATTCCTTAATGTCCCTTACCCAGTTAGCCCAACCCCCCTCCCACAACCTCTCGAGTAACCCTCTGTTTGTTCTCCGTATTTAAGAGTCTCTTATGTTTTGTCCCCCTTCCTGTTTTTATGTGATTTTTGCTTTCCTTCCCTTATGTTCATCTGTTTTGTATCTTATATCCCTCATATGAGTGAAGTCATATGACATTTGTTTTTCTCGGACTGACTAATTTCACTTAGCATAATGCCCTCCAGTTCCATCCACATAGTTGCAAATGGCAAGATTTTATTCTTTTTGATTGCCGAGTAATACTCCATTGTGTGTGTATGTGTGTGTATATATATATATATACACACATACACACACACACCACATCTTCTTTATCCATTCATCCATCGATGGACATTTGGGCTCTTTGCATACTTTGGCTATTGTCGATAGTGCTGCTATAAACATGGGGGTGCCTGTGTCCCTTCGAAACAGCACACCTGTATCCCTTGGAGAGATACCTAGTAGTGCGATCGCTGGGTCGTAGGGTAGTTCTATTTTTAGTTTTTTGAGGAACCCCCACACTGTCTCCCAGAGCGGCTGCGCCAGTTTGCATTCCCACCAACAGTGCCAGAGGGTTCCTGTTTCTCCACATCCTCGCCAACATCTCTTGTGGCCCGAGTTGTTAATGTTAGCCACGCTGACACGTGTGAGGTGGTATCTCCTTGTGGTTTTGATTTGTATTTCCCTGATGAGGTGTGACGGGGAGCATTTTTCAAGATTTTCTTTTCCGAAGAACATGACTGTGGCGCTGTGCAGTGGAGAATGGTCTGGAACGTAACAAGAGGAAATTAGGGAGGCCGATGCAGTACCTTCCCAGGAGGTGACAGTGGTGAGACTACACTGGGGCCCGTGGGGATGGAAGAAGAGGACAAAGGTAGGGCACCTGGGTGGCTCAGTCGGTTGAGCGTCTGACCTTTGGCTCAGGTCACGATCTCGTGGTTCATGAGTTCGAGCCCCACGTTGGGCTCATTCACTGCGGTCGGTACAGAGCCTGCTTTGGATCCTCTGCCCCTCCCCTTCCTCTGCCCCTCCCCTGCTCATGCTCTTTCTCTCTCTCTCAAAAAGAAATAACATTTTTTTTTAAAAAAAGGACAAAGTTAAATTATGTATTTTAGAAGTAGGGTTGACAGCAGTTGGTTAGAAGATCGAGGTGAGGGGCAAAGTGGGAGGTTGAGAACGGCTCCTTGGTTTCTGGAGTGGGAAAACGGGTAAATTTAGGATGATGGCAGCAGGAAAGCAGGAAAGGGCCGCTGCGGGGAGGTACGGGGTTCCATTGGGGAGCCTGTTCAGTGTGCGAGATACACAAGTTGGGGTACTAAGCAGCTTAGGGGAGAAATCTGGGCTGCATACCAGACGGACAACAGGAGGGCTTATCTGCCCCCTGCCCCCCATCCATGCGGAGGGCAGAGGGCAGAGGGCAGGCGGGCAGATTTCAAAGGCAGAGTGAGGGGCCAAGTGAGGCAAGCCCCACTGTCCCTCAAGACCCAGCAGCAAGTGAAGGGAAGAGCGTACTCTGGAGAAGCTTCTCACACGGAGACCAGAGGAGCAAGGACCACGTGCTTCTGCTGTCATCTTTACGGTGGGAGGAGTTGGCAGAGGGAAGACCCGAACTCAGCCCCGGGCGCTGCCAGCATCCGGCGGCTGGGCTGGGAAAGAAGGTCCCGTGAAGAATATGGAGAAGGGACCGGCAGGGATGTTTTCCCAACAAAGGAAGACGTCTCAAGGCCGAGGTTGAGGAAGATCAGGGTCCCTCACGACAGCCCAGGCTCATCGCTGCGGCAGGATCTTGGCAGGGAACCTCTCAGGCCACACGCTGGGCACACTTTTGGCTTCCCCGGTTATGGTCGTATGGAGAATTATTTACCCTGATCAATGCACCCTGAGTCTGGGAGGAAGATTTATAGGTTTATGGGCCCTAAAAATCTGTTTTCCTAATGCTGACTGGAAAACAGTTTCCGAAAATACACACGGGTAGGTATTGAAGGCTACCTCCTTTCTGTGGCTTATTTTAGCTTCTGTATAAGGAAAAAACAGTCCTAGATTACCATGGCAATATACGATGCCTCCTCACAGGCCTTTAAAGCCCTCTTATTAAGCCTCTGGATTTCCTTGAAGAGCAGGTGAAAGCAAATATTTTAACCTGATCCTAAAGAAAAAGGGGCGAGAGCCAGCAGCCTGGCGCCTTTCTCCTAGAGCCCTGGGCAACCAGGCGGTTGTCTCCTCCAGGCCTAAAGCACGCAGGCCAGAAACTGCTCCCGGCAACAGAGCCCTGGATCAGAAATGAGAGAAGACTGTGTAACCAACACACCCGGCATGGCGGGGAGGGTCCTCAGGGAACAGATCCACATTTCAAACTCCTTGAGGGCAGGGGTTGTATTTCCCCGTTCTTTTCATTTCTCCTGGTCGCTAGCACATCCCAAGATCTCCGTACACATTTTCTCGCTGGTGGGTGACACAGGGTGTCTCTGGGGGGGGGGGGGGGGAGGGTATGGAAGAACCTGGATTTTATGCAGCATCAAGAGTTGATATCGCATCAACAGTTGTCAAAGATGCGCCTGGAAGCGACACGGTCAGCTCAGATATGGCCGACATCGTACAGGCGGGCTCTGGGTTTTAAGGAGAAAACCTAGAAGAAACAAGTAAGGTGGACTGAAAGCGTGAAGGGAGGTCAAGAGCAGAAGAAAACGTTGGAGTCTGTTGCAGAATTGTCTGCCTTGCATGAAGGCGTGTGTTTTGAGCACTCACCCAAGAGATATTCATGGAGAGCTTACTATATGCGCGACATTGTACTAGGGGGGGTCCTGGCAGTTACGGGGATAAAATACGTGGCATTTTCTATCCTGAAGAGGCCCCTGTCCAAGTGAGGACATCCTGGAGATGTCCTTGACCAAATCACCCTTTGGAAGCTAGATGGAAACAAAGAAAAAAAAAATTTATAGCAACCCAACGAGATTTTTTGTGGACACAGACAGACTTAGGCTAAAAATGTATGCAGAAAGGCCGAGGCCCTAGCATAGCTAAAACAATCTTGAAGAACAAAAAGTGGGAGGAATCACTCGCTCATATTTAGGCTTACTATATAGCTACAGTAATCAAGACAGTCTGATACCGATGGAGGGAAAGACACCTAGATCAAGGGAACGGAATAAAGAACCGAGAAGTATACCCACACGGCACAACTGATTTTTGACGAAGGCACGAAGACAATTGGACGGACATAGGAATTGGCCCGGAAGTGGCACCGCTTTCCTTTGAGCACCGCAGTGGAATCGGAGAGCGCCATGACCTTGGACAAGTCCCTTATCCTCGCTGGGTCTCCTGTTCCATCCATCTAACAGAGAAGGTGGTTTAATTTCGAGAGATTGTCCCAGCTCTAACGTTCTTGGACTTCATGAATCTCATTCCTTAGTGGAGGTTCTTTAAGAAATGGTGTATGGGTTGGGGCACCTGGGCGGCTCAGTCGGTTGTGCGTCTGACTCTTGATTTCCGCTCAGGTCATGATCTCATGGTTCGTGAATTCGAGCTTTGCATCGGGCTCTGCGCTGACAACGTGGAGCCTGCTTGGTATTCATTCTCTCTCTCTCTCTCTCTCTCTCTCTCTCTCTCTCTCTCTCTTCCCCCGCCCCTCCCCCACTCACTCCCTCTCTCAAAAATAAATAAACTTTAAAAGAAAAGGCATATGGGGATTTAAAGGTTGACCACCAATCTCTGCACCTTCTCCGACAGACGAAGTTGTTTCCATCATTCCATCAATTCTTTGGGAAGTGAAAATTCAAGCATCTCACCAGAGATGTGTCAAATCAATCCGGAGGAAAAAAAAGACCTTTTCCCAAAAAGACAATGCTTAAAATAGTAATATATAGCTTTTGTTAATGTGTAACATAAAGGATCTAAGCATGGGAATTAATAACTACTCTGCTTGTCTAGTAGTCCTAACTGTAAATAATACTTCAAAATAATCAGCGACAACTGTGATATGACATGAATATATCTTTGATTTTTAAAATTGAAATATGATTGACATACAATATTCTGTTCGTTTCAGGTGTACAATATGATCCCACGTTTTTGTACATTACGAAATGAGCCCCATGATAAGTGTAGCTACCGTCTGTCACCACATAAAGTTATTAGGATATTGTTGGCTGTATTCCCCACAGTGTACCTTATATGCCCATGACCTACTCACTTTATAACTGGAAGTTTGTACCTCTTAATCCCCTCCATCTTTTTGCTGCTCCCCCAACCCCTCCCCACTCCAGTAACCACCAGTTTCTTTCTTGTATCTCCGAGTCTGTTTCTCTTTCGTTTGTTCACTTGTTTTGGTTTTTTTTTTTTTTTTTTTTGATTCCACATAGAAGTACGATCATACCGTATTTGTCTTTCTTGGACTTATTTCACTTAGCATGATTTCCCCTAGGTTCAGCCCGAAGGACAACTTCTGTACGTTGAAAAACCAACCAGGGGCGCCTGGGTGGCGCAGTCGGTTAAGCGTCCGACTTCAGCCAGGTCACGATCTCGCGGTCCGTGAGTTCGAGCCCCGCGTCGGGCTCTGGGCTGATGGTTCAGAGCCTGGAGCCTGTTTCCGATTCTGTGTCTCCCTCTCTCTCTGCCCCTCCCCCGTTCATGCTCTGTCTCTCTCTGTCCCCAAAATAAATAAACGTTGAAAAAAAAATAAATAAATCTATTTAAAAAAAAAAAAGAAAAACCAAACGACGAAAACCGCTACCCACCCCACAAGCCAAGCAAAAACAAAACAAAAACCAACCACCCAAACATTCCTGGCTCCTGCCTTTAATCCCAAAGACTTGGAAGGAAGCCATTTGCCACCTATGCACCTGCTTAGTAGCAACGACAGGGATAATAATAGGTAGCAGTTTTAAAAACAGATACCCATCAAGGCCATTTAGCGTTTTCCCACACAGAAACGGTGATCTCACAGCCGAGCAGCGGAGGGCAGGAAGAGGCCAAGTTCCTGTTTTAGAAAGCCCTTGGCTGGTTGACTCCCTGCAAAGAGAACAGGTAGCCCGGGGCCCTGGGGCGCAGCGGCCGCCGGCCTGCCTGCGGACCGGCTCTCGGGCGCCCTCTGCCGTGCACTCGGCCTGGCGCCGCTTTGGCTCCTTCCCCCCCCCCCCCCCCAGCCCCGGGATTCGGACCCTGCTAGCTGCTGGGTCCCGCCTCACCCGCGTTCCCGCACCCTGCCACCTTGAACCCTCTCTGCTCATGAGAAAGGCAGAAAGGCCCCGTGCAGTTTTCTAGGCCTGCTTCAGAAACATCCAAAAATCTGTCCTCAGAGATGTGCTGTATTATGTCATCCTCAGACAGAGGCAGGGTTGGGGGCGGGGGCGGGGTTGGAGGGGGTGGTCTTGCAGAGAGAGCCTTGCTTTCAACCCTCTGAGTTATGACAACCAAAGACATTTTTTTTTTTCAAGAAATGTAACTACTGAATGTGCTTCTTACATATTCTTACACAGCATGCTCTAGAGGGAATCTCGCCGGGAATCACTGTTCCAGAATCTTCTCACCTGCCTGCCCCACTCTCCTCCCCGGTGCACGCCCGCCGGCCCCGCAGCCTTCCAGGTGGCGTGGTGCCTTAACCGCACGCCCATCTGCTAGATGTGTGGCAGCAGGCAAATCACTAAACCTCCCTGGGCTGATGACATCAGCCTCATAAAGGCCATTCATCGACTGATGCGTTCAACACAGGTCTGCTGAGCAGCTACTTGGACTGGGCCCTGGGCTTGGTGCTGGGGATCCAGGAGTGAAGAAGACCAGATACCTTCTTCACTCCCAGCAAACTTCCCACCCAAGGAGGTAGCCTGACTGAAAACCAGATAGCAGAGGCGACAGAGGCAGCAGTGAGTGAGAACTGGGCCTCGCTGGGAGTTGACCGTGGACAGTGTCTTGATTCTGGCAGTGACAGTGAAGGGGCGAGAAAGAACCAGAGGCAGAGCACGTTTTGAAGGCGAGGCAGAAGGATACGACAGTGCTAAGGAAGAGGGAGGCCTCATGGATGGCACACAGTTCTCTGGCTGTGACACACGGGACTCCCGCGGGTTGCTCTAACTTGTACCTGAGATGATGCACGGGAAGGTGGCCCGCCGGAGCCTGCGTGAATTGGAGGCCGTGTCTTGAGTGCGCTGTTGATCAGTGGACCAGGAGCGTTTCTCTTTGGGGACGCACGTCTGATGCAACGTTGTGCAGAAACAGCTCTTCACAAGGATGCGTATTGAATGACACTGTTTGACGTCTGGGATGCGGAAGAGAGAAAGTCGAGGGTTGTGTTTTAATGGGATGAGTGCAAATTTTAACTGCTTTTAATTGCCAAAAGGTAGGAGACACGCGCATGTAACTCTGGCAGAAGGGCTAGAACCAAGGCAGGACCTAGGAATGACATAGGGGAGTGGAGGCCAGGAGGAACGGAGGAGGTTCGAGCCAACTCAGGAATTGGCCTAGATTCTTCGCAGTTTTTCAAAACTGTAACCAAGTGAGGCTCTCTCACACTTTGACATGAATGCAGTGCCTTTGTTATTCGGCTACTGGGGCCCCGGAGTAAGAATAAACACCAGATTCACAAGAGCTGTGACATCTTTTTTCTAATCTGGGGGGGCAGTAATTGAAATGATCATAATATGAGATGACTGTCATATCCTCGAGGTGCTCATAATAATAGTCGTGATGACACCATTTATAGCATCCAGTCGACTGAGGACTGTTCCACCATAAGCAAGGAGAGGAGAGGTCAAGAGACAGGCCAGCCTGCAACCTGTCTGTCTCAAGCCCAGTCCTGTGTGACAGGAAGACTAGAGGGACCCCGCTACGTCCTTTGCTGGTTCCTGGGTCCTCTTTGGGCATGGGGAATGGGACGAAAGACAGAGCTGGGACCTCTGCATTCTAAATGAGCTCCAGATTTCTGTAGAAGCAGAGCGTCTCTTTGCTTTGCTGCCAGAGAGAGAGAGAGAGAGAGAGAGAGAGAGAGAGAGAGAGAGAGAAAGAGAGAGAAAGAGAGAAAGAGAGAGAGAAAGAAAGAGAGAAAGATTCTTCCCCAGACCTGGGAAGCTCCTGGCGGGTCCTGGCTGGCCCCCAGCTGGAGAGAGCTTGCTGGCTATTGCAGCTACTCACTGGCAGGGGGCGCTGCTACTTTACAATTTCAAAAGCAGCCCACTTTTCCAGCCAATGCTGCTGGGTTCTGTCTCCGTGGGTTTCCTCAGCCCTCCGGGAGAGGCTGGGAGCCTGCAAGCCCAGGGCAAAGCCGACAAGGCCTGCGGAGTGCTGGCCTTCCTGGGGGCGCCTCACGGAGCCCGGAGCTGGGCTTTCTGCAGCCGCGCAGACTGCAGTAGGCATGCCCTTTACCCCCGTTTTGGCTGTCGGCCCTGAAGCTTCTGTTCAAGAAGACACATGGATTTTTATTTTGCTTTATGCTGTGCTTCCGCTCTGGCTCATTGCTCGCGTGCTGCAGACCAAGCCAGTGGCCTCCCACTTCTGAACTACCATCCGGTAACCATCCTTGCAGAATCGAGAGAGCCCCGGGGGGCCCCCATCTTGGCCTTCGGGGTGCAAGGTCTGCATTGAGCAGCTACTTGTCGTAGAAGGGTGTGCAGAATGTCTGAGCTAGGAGGGGAGGTTGGAAACAGTAGATGTGTGACAGTCTTACTGTCTAGGGGCAGCGGCCATGACCGCCCCCCCCCTCCGCCCCCCACGCCCCCCAGCCCCGGCCCAGTTGGAGCTTGGAGGCAACTTTTCTCTCCTCCTTCCCCTTAGATTTCTCGGCTGGGGCACTGCCAGCCTTGCAACATTGGTGGGGGTGGGGTGGGGGGTGGGGAGGGGATCCTGGGTTAGTGTGGATGGTGGGATGTTTTCAGGGAACTAGGATCACCAGAATTTGTTCATGCGAAGATGAAGTCCACTGCCACGGTTGGCCCTGCTGAGTAGTGCTCTCCTCTACCCTTCCTGTGAGCGAGGGACCGACCGCCTCTCCTGCCTCTTCTCTCCTTTTCCTCTCAATCCTG